>NC_045626.1:33900000-35150000 GCF_009829155.1 Mustela erminea | reverse complement strand
AGTGAGGCAGGAAGAAAATCATCTGGGCTTCTCTGTTTGGCAACTCAGGCCAGCCAAGCTAACCAGTTAATGCTAGGCTTTGGGGCCCACAGAGCAGGAAGAATTCCCAAACTTCCATTCTCAGCTCTTGTCCGAAAACCTCTCAGGAACATTCCACTAGAAGAATAGCTCCCGAGCTTCAGGGGAGCCCAGGGAAGACCCTGGGGTGATAGTCCTTGGACACAGCATGGATGGCAGCATGGAAGCTAGGCCCAGGGGGGGCACTGCTCAGAGTGGGGAGCTGAAGATGGGGAAGGATGTGGGTCCCTTCCTGCTTGGGGTTGTCTTGGGACAAAACCCTCACAGCAGAGACTGGAGCCAGGAGCTCCCAGTGGCGATGGTGCCAGTACTGGTGCTGGTGCTGGTGCTTGCTGGGGCTGGCCTCCTCCCTCCTGCTCCCTCTGCCTGACCCCTCCATCAGCCCCAGCTCTCTAGAGGGCCATGTCTAGGTTTGTCCCCTCAGCCTTCCCAGCTGCTCCAACGCAACGTGTCTTTATGCAAATGAGAAAAAGGTGTCCCTTCCTCTGGCCAGTTTGGTGACCAAGGCAAAATCTAACCGGCACCACTTCCATGGTGGTTGCTCCCAGAAGAGTGCTGGGACCATAGCAAGTGCTCGGCAAGTATGGTGACCTAAGGAGTGAGCCGGCCTCAACAGTTGAGAGAGCCGCCCTTCAGGGCTGTTACATGGCAGGAGAGGCCACAGTGTGGGCGTCGAACATGCTCTCCATGAGCGAGAGAAGAGAACAGAGAAGCTACCCGGGGCTAGGAAGCAGAGAAAAGCATTTCTGAGACCCCTCTCCACTTCTTTGCTTAATGACCTCATTAGTAACTGCCAAAGAGTGAACACTTTGAAGGATCTCGCTCATTACAGTGGCTCCAAACTCTGCATTTAAAGATGGTAAATTAATTTTTTTAATGTACTACTTCTCTCCTTTCCTTCCCTCCATCCCTCCCTCCTGTTCTGGCAGGGAATTGTTTATGGGATGTGGCAGATTGTTACAAATGGGGGAGAGGAACATTTCCAAATTCCATGAGGGAAACAGCTCACAGATGCTGGAGGGGGTGGGGGAAGAAACAGGTTTGTCAAAATCCAGATATCCAGATGGGCTTGCAGGCAGGGAGGAGGGGGGGAGTGGGAGGAATGAAACCACCCAGATGTGCTGGGGAATGGATCTCCCAGCTCATGAGCCTGAGTGGGGAGGAGCCCAAGAACCTGAGATTGGTGGGGTCTCTCCTGTCTCTGGCTTCCCATGCCCCTCCCCACCTCCCTGGCCGGACTGGAGTCTTCCTCCTCCAACAACACTCCAGATCCTTCAGTCCTGCGACTTCACTCTGGGTTTCTCTGGCCTCTTGTCTAGGCAGTGAGGGTTAGATCAGATCTGACCCTCAGATCTGAGGGATCTGAGCACTGGGATCAGATCAGAGACAACTCCAAGGCCAAAGTCAGGAAATTCTCCTCTATTTCTGGCTAGCATAGTGACCTTGCACTCGGCTGCGGGTGGAACTTTCATCGTCTGTGGATGTCTGGGCCTCACTCCAGACACTGAAATCAGAATCTCTGGGATTCTTTGATTTCACAAAGTCACCCAGAAGTTACTGATGAGCAACCAGAGTAGAGAGCACTGCTTTGCCCCCCAAGCTGACTTCCTCTGTCCTGGTTCGGCCAACCTATTTGCCAGCTCCTCCCTGGGCCAGGCAGGCCCATTGGTCTCTGCGCCTCCAGGGCAGTCCCTTCCACAGAAGTGTGTTCCTTGTTCATCCTCACCTCTCTAATGTCTACGTATCTGTTAAAGTAGATCTGGTCTCCTCCTTGGGAAGCTCTCTCGGGCTCCTTCAGCCTACAGAACTCTCCCTTCATTTGAATCCTTTAGCATCTCAAGGCAGAGAACTTTCACTCTCGAGGACACTCTGTTCTGCCTTATTGTCTCATTATGCTCTCCACGTATACTGTATTCCTGGCTGACTTTGACCTCTAGGGGATAGGCCCCTGCCCTGTTCTTCTTCTGGGGCCCCCTTTCCTCTGGCACAGATGACTGGGCGCTTACAAGTCCTGATGGGGACTCTGTAACCTGACCATCTGCCCTCCGGGAAGGAGGACAGCGCCTTCATATCTCATATTGCCCCTTGCCAGTCTACTCTAGGGCTTTAGGCCCAGCTTTCCTGCTCTCCTGTCAGTCCACCTTCAAAACTAGACAGCAGCTGCTTCAAGTCAGCTGGGCACTCTCACCACAACAGAAATGCTAAGTTCTAGAGGAACAAAGTTAATCAGGAGCTGGCCTTCTGGATCTTGTGTGGGGCAATTTATGCGGGAAGCACTGAGGTGCTAGCCAAGGTTCTGATTCCCTGTCCAGCGTGCTGACCATAGTTGTGTACAGATCCAGGGACCCAAGGGGTACGTAGACGCCAAACGGACAGTTTATATGTCTTTGCTACCTTCTTATTAGAACTTTTTCTTCCTTAACACTAAGAATCTTAGCATCTATCTCCTCACTTCCTATGGGTCAAATTTACTCTCAGTTAATTTGCAGTTACTAGCCTCTCAACCTGGTTGTACAACTGTATCTATTCTCTTCTCTGTCCTGACAGAGTTCCATGAGCTTCTTTCTCACCCTCAGACTGGCACCTCTCCAAGAAGGAGAATTTGGTCTCTTCTTCCCAGTCAGGGGCTCCCTGAAGGAGGGCAGGAGGCTAGCTATCTCTGATCACATGTGGGGTTCAACTAAGGAAGAGGCAAAAGGTAGGAGCCACATATTCCCTGTTACACCAGCAAGGGCAGAGACGGAATGGACAAGGAATGTGCTGCATGGGAAAGGAAAGGATACGCTTACCTGGGTAGGGGTGGATGCCGTTAGCAAACACAGCTTCCGCAGCAGGTTGCCCGTTGGCCTGTGGGGGGAGGCCGGTGAAGCCGTTCACCCCAATGGGGGACGGGATGCTAGGCACAGCTGGTGCAGTGATGCCCGGAGGGGTGCTGCCACCTGGTTCCAGAGGTGGAGAGGGGTGGAGGAGGAGGGGAGGCAAGTGGAACCAAGGTGAGGAAGGCCAACCCATGGAGCTCCACCTGTTGGCTCCAAGGGCCTTGGAATGGACCTACTCAGACCTATCTGGGAATCATGCCTTGGGTTATTTCCCTGCATGGTAACACCACTCATCCCAACTGTATCCATCCTTCAAGGCAGAGTCCAAATCTAGCCTACCCCATAAAGACTTCTGTGACCAGTGACTACAACATGATCTTGGACACGCAGCACATAAACTATTCTCAGCGTCCTTGAATTTGGTCACCCTTAATTTTCGTTTCATCTTTTTCAGTGGTTGTTGCTCACCTCCAGCTAAGTCAGGATGGATTGGTCATTGTATAGCCAGTAAGGAACTTCTAAGTTGATGGCTCTGCTCTCTTGTCTGCATTACAAAAGGAGCTATCTACCTCCCCACCAAGGAGTTTTGCTACTCTGGTGGATGAGGTCTTAAATCTGATGCTCCGGGTTGAGAATCACTGAATGGAATACTAACCAAGATCCACCTAAGAACACACCTTGTGGGGCGCCTGGGTGGCTCAGGTGGTAAAACTCTGTCTTCGGCTCAAATGAAGGGGGATCAAGCCCCACATTGGGCTCCCTTCTCAGTGGGGAGTCTTCTTGTCCCTCTCCCTTTACCCCCTCACCCCGAGCTCAGGCTCTTTCTCACTTGCTCCCTGTCTCTCAAAAAAAAAAAAAAAATCTTTAAGAAAATTTTTTAATAAAGCAAATTTTTTAAAAAAGAACATGACTTGTGAAAGGGGTTATTTCCAAGCCCCCTGTCCTTGAATAACTCCCGAGATCCTCTCTTGCTTATTGTGCAGTTGCCCTGGGAAAAGCCAATGATTCTAAGTTGGGTTAAAGAAAAATGAAAAAAATGGGGCTCCTTCTGTGGCTAGGCCTGGAACCTCACAAGGTCACAGAATGGGCAGGACTCTTTACCCCTCAGAACTCCAAGGGAGGTGTTTTCATGTGAATTTCTTTCTAGAGATCTATAAAAGAGACCAAGATGTACTGCTTCCTGACATGGCTCCATCACAGGAGTGAAACTGTCACCACCCTGAAATCATGTCGGACAACAGGCGGCGCACATCCCATCTTCCCTTAGATGCCCAGAGATTAGAACATTCTCAAGAAAAAGTTCCAGAGGATGAGGCCTGCTCAGGCCCCTGCATGTGTGCTCTTGCCATAGAAACCTCCCCTGGTTGGCAAAAGTGGTCGATCAGTAGGTCCCACCCTGAGCCCAGCTGCCTCCCTGCCCTGTCAGGCACTGGGTCCATCCCCACCTGCTCACCTGAGGTTGGGGTCATGGGTGCGGCCGCCAGGCCATTCATGTTGAGGGCCGCCATCTGCTGCATCTGGGCGGCGGCGAAGGCAGCCATGGGGTTCAGGTAGCCGCCCTGTGCGACTGATGCCATTAGTGCCGCCTGCTGCTGCATCAGCTGGGGCAGAGGAAGTGGAAAAAATATCATGCGCTTCCAGGGGGGGCAGCCCTCCCCACCAGGGGGGCTCAGTGCCCCGGGGATCAGCCTGGGGGTGGGAGGGGGCTCTGAACCCCAGGGAGCTCGGCTCTATCTCCCCATCCCCCCCTGCCTGAGAGAACCATATTCATAAGTCATGGCAGGGCCTCAGGGACTTCAAAGTTGTGGGGGGCAGTAGACTGGATCCACGGATGCTGCTCAGGCCTGTCAAAGGGCTGTCATCTGTGGAGATGTGATGGCCAAAGTTCTAGAGATATGGTAGACGAGTCTGTGGAACTAACTTGGCATGGATTTGTTGAAAGTGATTCTCACCTGGAGTCTGCGGCCGAAGCAACAGGAGGACATGACCAGAACTCTAGGTACCCCCAATGTTTTCAGAAAGGTGAGTGGGGACTGGGTAGTTTATGGACATGGCCAAGTTTGGACACTGCTGAGAAAGTGAAGTGAGCTGACCTCTTTAGAACAGGAAACCTGGCCTACCTCAGTGCCACTCACGTGGGGCTGTGGTTACAAGTCTGGGGTGGGGGCAGCTTGGGGGAGATGAGGACAGAGGCAGCTCCAGTGTGGAAGGAAGAAGTGGGTGGCCAGCAGCATGAGGCAGGTCCGGGGGGACCTCAGGGGTTAGTGCAGCTGTGGAACGCCCCTGCCAGGAGTGCCCAGAGGCCTGAGGAGCCCCTTTCGGAGAGTGAGGGCAGGAGTAGTGGGGTGACAAGCAAACACCTGAGCCTCCCTCACTGCTTGGGAGGGATGCCTCCTAGGGGCCTCCGCTCCCGGGTTCATTCCTCTCCACTCCTCATTGCCCCAGGGCAGCAGAATATTCTGGGCCAGGAGCAGGGCTCCCGTCAGTGCTGTTAGCTGTCCTTGCTCTTTGGGGCTCTGAGCAAAGTGAGCTAGAGAACAGCTGCCCCCCACCCCCGCCCCGCTGAGCCCCCACTTACTGCCTGTGCGTAGGCGCCGTAGGCCCCGAACGGGATGGCCATGGGGTTGAACATGCCCATCTGGCCAGCCATCTGCTGCATCCGCCGCATCGTGCGCTCCTTGTCAGTGTCGGCAAACTTGACCACCAGACTGGACGAGGCTCCCTGCAGCCATTAATGCGCGTGAGGTCCCCTTGCCCCAGCTGCCTCCTCTCCCAACTGTCCCTGCCCTCAGCCTGGACCCACCCGATCCTCTCCAGGGGGGATGGGAGGAGGGGGTAGCGGAAGGCTAGCTCCCGCGCTTGCACTGGGTCCGGGTTTGGGATCTTAACCCCACCGCGGGCGGTTTTTATCTAGGGGCAGTCCAGTTCCTTAACATCTTTGGGCTTCGGAGTCCTTGTCTGAGAAACGGGTATACTGATAAAGCCTTCCTTCTCTTGGGAAGGCTGTGAGCGCCTCACGGTTGGCAAGGTTTGGTACGATGTGCGGGGGCGGGGGAGGGAGGGGGTGGGGGAAAAGGTGGGTGGGGCTCTGCGGGACTCCCGGCCCCTCTGCCCCCTCCCCAGCCTCGGCGGTGGGGGAGGGGTGGCCACTCACCGGCATAGTCTGGCTGCCGTGCAGGGCGTTGATTGCGGCTTGCGCCTCGGCGTGGGAGGAGTACTTCACAAAGGCGCACCCTGGGGGGACGGGAGAGGCTGAGCCAGGGCGCGAGGGCCCCCAGGAAGGCCAGAGAAGCGCTACAGGGCTGAGAGGCGGGGCACCGGAGGGACGGAGGGAAGAGGGCGCATCCCAGATGAAGGCAGAGAATGGGTGACCCACAGAGACTGAGAAGAGAGACATCGAGAAACACAGAGACACAGAAAGACCTGGAAGGGCCGGAGAGTTAAGAGACCCCGGAAGTCTCCCTGCCCCTGTCTGGACTCGGCTAGAGGCCTTCCCTTCCTGGGGCCGACCGCCTCGCCCCTTCCAAGTACGCTTCCCAGGCTTGCTGTTCGCTGGTCGGGTCCGTCCCCACCAGCTGGGGGCGGCCCAGGTCAAGGCTGGCGGTCGGTGAGGTGCAAAGCCCTAGGCCTCGCCCGCCCGCTCCCCCGCCCCGCCCCCACGCACCCTTGCTGTTGCCATCCGGCCCGCGCAGGATGGTACACTCCTCGATGTTCCCGAAGGCCTCGAAGAGGCGGCGCACGTCGTCCTCGGACTGCTGCTTGTTGAGCATGCCCACGAAGAGTTTTCTATCTTCTGGAACAAAATTAGGAGATGCTTACCCGGGCCGGGGGAGCCGGGCTGCACCGGGGCAGGCCCGGGGGTAAGACGGCGCGACCGAAGAGGAAGGGGGAGGAGGATAGGGTAGAGCTGGGCAGGGGAGAGGGCTCATTGCTGGAGAGGAGCAGGGCGGCTGGGGCGTAGCTAGAGCAGGCTGGGCCACAGGGTGAGGGGGTTGGGGGAGAGGGAGAGCGTAGCCAGAGGAGGAGGTGAGGAAGGAGGGGTTGGGTCAAGGATGCTGGATGGCAGCGACTGTGCCCCCTCCCGTCCAGAGGGAGCAAGGCCACTGGTGCCGCTGCTCACCTATGGCACACGGGTGGCCCAGGAATAGCACATGGGTCGTTTGGGCAACCCTGCATTCCCTTCCTCCATCCTCTAAGACACACACTACCTTCTTGAGCCACCTTCACCCCCAGAGGCTTAAATTAACTCACAACAGGCAAATCTGCCTCAGGGCCTTTGCATAGGCTGTTCCCTCTGCCCAAAGTGCCTCCCACATCACAAGGCTGAATTCTCTTCTTCTAGGTCTTAGTTTAAATATTGCTTACTCATCAAGGTCCCTCCTTCCTGCTGTCTTTTATTCTCTGTCTCAGCTCCTCCCTCTCATGGCCCAGACTGTGTCCCTGGTTTCTGTCTAGCTCCCAGCCCCCATTGCATGTCCTCTCCTTGGGGGAAGAGACCAGGCATTGGTTGGAACAGCAGTACCTGGCACAGAGTGGGCCCTCAGCACAAAGTTACAGAGTAGATGAATGAATGCTGTGTGCCATTCCCAGGGTCACCCCTTCTTCCTATCTCACACTGTTTTGGCCTCCATCTGGTGTCCCTTCTTTGGTCTAGCCCTTCCTATTTCATGCTGCAAAATTTAGCCCTGGGCACTTTGGAGGGGGGAGCACTGCTCCTAAAAGCTGGGCTCCCTAATCAGCCCCTCCCCCCTTGTGTTGATTCCTAGGTGGTTTGTTGACACCACCTGTACTGGCCTTGTGCTTGGGGCAGCAGGGACCACACTGGGCTATGGGCATCTGCTGCAGGGTGTAGCTGCCAGATTTCCCATCCCACAAGTTTACTGCAGTGTGCCCTCAACTCCTCCCACTGAGGTGGGGGCTGTGCTCCCTCCCCTGGAATCTGGGCGGGGCTGAGACTGCTCTAACCAATAGGGAATGGCAGAGGTGAGGCCTACTGATTTCCAGGCTAGGTCATAAAAGGGATCCACTTCTATGTGGCTGTCTTGAGGATGCTTTCTCTATGGACGCTAGCCAGCCTGCCATGAAGGGCTTACAACTAACGTGCAGTGTGGCCCCATGGAAGGGAACCCAGGCCCCCAGCTGACAGCCCAATCAACCACCAGACATGGGATGAATGAGTCTGCAATTGATTCCAGACCCCAGCCTGAGTCTTCCAGCTGATGCCCAGATATCCCGGAGCAGACATAAGCCTTCCACACTGTGCCTGCAGGATCCCTGAGCAGAACAAATGGTTGTTTTACTCAGTTTGGGGCAAAATTGTTTTGCAGCCATAGTACTCCCCATGGCCAGGGGAGTTCACAGAGCCAAGGGGCTGTCCTGAGGTCTGGAGCAGAGCAGAGGAAACCAACAGGTCCCTGCACAGCTGCACAGACCACCCCAGAGTCCTCCTCTTCAGGAAGACCTGACCTCTGCCCTGCCAGTACCCTTTAGCCCAGAGCACCCAGCACTGGGCACCTTCTCAATGACAGGGTGGCCCTGGGTCCCAGCGCCTTCCATGCCCAGCAGGGCATCATTGCCAGCTCCTGCTACCAGTCCTGGACTGGGCATACCACATTGCCCTTCACCAGTAGTGGGCTTCAGCCAAAGCTCTGGGGCATGGAGCCCCAGCCCTGCCACCTGCCCTTGCCTGGGCTGCTTGATCCGGCTTCCGGGGCCATCCCAGGGCCCATCCCTGGCCCCATCTTCAGGGCTCTGGGACTCCAAACTCTGGTCTGGGAAACCAAGAGGAAGGAAGAAGAGAGAGAGAGAGAGAGAGAGAGGAGCAGTGAAGTGAGGAGAGCTGGGGGCAGATAGGGTTAGGGACAGAGGGAGAAGGAACATGGCAAAAATGGAGGGGAAAGAATCAGAAACAGACAAAAAGGGGCACCTGGGTGGTTCAGTAGGTTAAGCAGCTGCCTTCGGCTCAGGTCATGATCTCAGAGTCGTGGGATCGAGCTCTACATCATGCTCCCTGCTCAAGGGAGCATCTTCTCTCTCTCCCTCTACCCCCTCCCCCTCTCATGCCCTAGCTCTCAAATAAATAAAATCTTTAAAAAGAGAGAGAGAGAGAGAAGAAGAAGAAACAGCAGAAATGGGCAGAGGAGAGTGCAGAGAGAGAGGAGAGCCGGGTCAGGGACTCTGTTGAGCTCCCAGAAGCAGCAGCAGCATTCTGCAGGAAGTGGACAGAGATTTGGTGGAGTCCTGAGACATTGCAACTGTGGACTCGAGGCCAGCCTAGGGCTCCCCCTCGCTCCCAGCACCTTTTAAAGACTCCGATTAAATGGGATTTCCAGAAAGACAATGAAGTGAAACCCCCTGCCTCCAGCTAATCCCTGGCCGTCCTTCTTAGAAATTCCTTCTCCTCCCTGGGTATGGGAAGGGGGAGGGAAGAGTAGGCCCCTCCTCCACCTGAGCCCCTCGCCTTCTCCTCTCTCCTGACGTCGGAATGTATTCCTTTATTATCATTATGACAGCCTTTTGATTGCATTAAAATTCATCCACACGTGCCTTTCTATCCAGCCACTTTCCTTTTGCCAGTTTTTTTTTCCCCCTTTAATTTTTTCCTCCTCTCCCGTGAAATCTTGCCTTCCTTACAGTTCTTCAGTCTAGACCAGGGCCTGTCCTTCTGGAGGCCCTTCCTTCCAAACGTGTAGGGGGCCAGGCTCCTCCTCTCCCTGACCACCCACATTTCTCCAGGGAAACTGCAGCTAGCCTTGCCTTTCTGGAAGACTGAAAGAAACCAAAGAAACCTGCTCCATCCTTACTCCCCGAGGGATCCTCCGGTGACCCCACCCCCACTCAAATGATGGTAATTTCCAGGATACCCCGTTTGTCCCCTTTTCATTCCTGCTGGGCTTTGGTGTGATTCTAATGATTCTCTTTCAGACCAGGGGCTGGAAGGATTCTGAGTCCAAGGGTGGAACTCCTTCGGGCCCAGGCCCTGGGGCGAAACCCCATCTCCCCTCCTTGCAGCCAGAGAACTGCTTCCCACCAGGGTTTTTAGGTCTACAAAATGGGAATCCTCAGTCCTGCCTTGGGTGGGAGGTGCTAGGTTTGCAAGAGGCTACAGGGACAGGACCTGTTGAGCAGGTCACAGTGAGGGCCATTACTCGGGGTTCTCTATCTAGAAGGAAGAGGAAATGGAGTGCCACCCTCCTCCTTCATTTGCCCTACCCTGATTTATTCCTGCAGCAGGAAGGAGAGAGGCAGAGCTGACAGCACATCTGCAATAGGCCGCTTCCGAACAAGGCAAAGGCCACTGGGGCTGTCGCACAGTGGCCCCAGAACTAGTGTGCTGTCCCCCAAGGGAACAAGGCCTTAGAGTGGCAGAGCGGGACCAGGCCCTGGAGAACTTGAGAGGTCCTGCCTCTTTGCAGATGAGGAATGAGGAGCACAGAGGTTGCTCCAAAACATACAGCTGCTGCCTCCCTGGGTCTCTTGACTTCCCAATCCTATAACCCCTTGCTCCTGCCTCCCTGCTCTTTCTAAATGTGAGTGCCTGTGTCTGTGGGGGTGGGAAGCACCTGGGGTTCGAAGAGAGCAGAGCTGTGACACCCCGGAAGGGCTGGGCAACAGAAGGTAGGCACTAGGCCTGGGCCTTCCCTGAACCCAGAGAGGGCAGCTCAGCCCTCTGTGCCCTGTGTCCTCCCACCGGTGCTAGGGACTGCATGGTCTACAGCACCCCCAGATAACGCATGGGTAAAGTATGCAGTTCTGGGTCCAGAGAAGATGTTCATGGCTATCTTAGAGCAGGGCCTGGATCAGAGCCCCTGGCGTCCATCCTGGGTCCACCTTCCGGTGGCTCCTTCGGCAAGCACTTACTGAGCACATACTGTGAGAGAGACAGCCAGGAAATAGCTCTGGACTGGGCACTAGCGGGACCAACAGTGGAGGTGGGGAGTGTTCAGATGCTGAAGGCTTCCGGGAGGAAAGCGGGCTGGAGCTATGCTGTCCAGAGGACAGGTGGGGGTGGGTGGCGGGGGGCTCTAGGCTCACAACAGAATTTGAACAAAGTCTCAGAGTTGGAAGGGATCCCTAAGGCTGCTCTTATCCTCCACCCCTAGGGGTCCCTGCATGCCTCAGGGCTTGCAATGGGGGGACCTGCTCAAGTTCAATTTTGCCTTTCCAGCAGCCTCGTGCCTCTCCCTCCATCAACACACACCTCTCCCGTTCCTCTGCCTTCAGGAGTCTTTTTTATTCTCCTAGAACCTCAGTCTAATTAAACATCAGTTTCTCAACCTCTAAAGAGCACCGGGTGCCAGCCCCCAGGAGCCATACAGAGGTGGATAGGTGCTTTTGAAAAGGCATTGGCATCTGGTTGCCAGAATCTTGGGCTTTTTCCAATCCCTGAGAGAGAGAGACGGACCTCAGGGCAGGATGGGGCCAGGTTGGAAGGATTTGCATTTTCAAAGGAGGGCCCAGAAAACACCAAAGCCATATAACCCCAAAGCCGGTTCAGAACCCGCCTCTACACAGGCTGTCTCAGGATGGTGCCTGGAGGGTGGGGGGAAGGGCAGATGTCCAGGGAGCTTCTCCAGGGCCCTGCAGGGGGAGTGGGGCCCTGAGTCGGGTGGAGGCGGATGGTGGCAGGGCCCCTTTGGTTTGCCAAATGGCAGCCCTAGCGCTAATGCTCAAATTCCGGTTTAATTTCCAAAATTCGATTCACTCATTACCATGGGCATTAAACAATATTTCCTGCTTAAGGAGAGACGGCACTGTGGGCGAGTGTTCAGATGGTTAATGCCTTTTATTGCCACAGTAGACTTTTACTGTTCTCTTTCCTCCGGCTGCTGACGGAGGATTTGTGGGAGGACAGAGAGGAGCTGGGGAGAACCCCAGAGCTAGGGGCCAGCGTGGGGAGTAGGTGGCTTTGGGGTCTGTGGCTGGTGGGGAGGGCAGAGGAATTGGTGGGGGGCTTGGCTGCTGGTGGGGATACAGGGCCAGGCGGGCAAGAGACACTTTACTTTGGGTCCCGGGAGACCCAAAGTCAGCGGTTTGGGGAGTGAGGAAAAAATGCCAGACGTTCACAGTCACTGAATCAGAGGTCTTCCCTCCTGCTCTGCAGGCTTTGGACCCCAAGGTGCTCCAGCTGGGGCCAGAGCCGAGACCCCGGGGTGTCCAGCTGCTGGCAGAACCAGGAGCTCCGAGGCCCGTCCCATGCGGGCACCTCAAGCATCTCCCAGGCTGTTTTGGGACCTGGGGACTTCACCAGGTGCCTCTTGGATTCCAGAACCATCTGCTCTCCCTGGAGATGATCTCAGGGCTCCAGGGTCCACAGACAGTGAGTCTGAAGGGAAAAGGCTTACTCCTGACCCCTAACTTCACTGTGGATCAGGAGGACCTCCAGTAGAAGGGACAGGAGAGACACACCGACTGGATGGGTGGGGTGGGGGTGGGGAGACATCTTTCAGGCAGTCACTGGGGCTGTCTGTCAAACCAACCTCAGGCAGGTCACGTACCTCCCCGCACCCCTGTTTCCTCATCTGTAAGAGGGTGGGAATAGCTGTTGTGCCCCCCGTGTCAGCCTGTAGGAGTTAAATGAGCTGAACACACAGGGTTTTAGCACAGAGTGAATGCTCCCTAAGTGCACCCATTGTGCCACTTACAGCTCTTACCGTGCTCACACCCCTGGGGGGGGCACCCCCACCCTCATCCCCAAGGGTGTGGAGAGGACCCCCACCCCATACTTTGAGATGAACAAAGTCATGCTTGCCGAGCCCGGGCCAAGAAGCCAGGCTGTCCTTTGCACTACCCTGCCCAAATGACAGTGTTTGGGGGACCACCAATTGACCCCCCAGCCTCCTCCAGGAGAGCTACCCGGATTGACCCAATTTTAGTATATGTGCTTTGGAAGCGAGCACAGCCCAGATTGGTCCAAAATGAGGCCTTTCTCCCAAAGTTACACTGAGCCCTATCATGTGCCATTTCCACCAGTATGGCTGGTCCAGACCCACTAAGCCCCTTTGGCTCCTAAGGGACCAGCAGGCCTCAAACCAATCATACGGATCTAAATCTGTGCCCTTTTCAAGACTGATTATGCCCCAACCCAGGGCCTAAGACCTCCCAGGCCTCTTATTTGTCAGCCCTAGTAGAGGTCCCCCCTACCCCAGGAAAGCAGCACGCAGACTCAAATCTGCCTTCCAAGTAGGGGTGGTTGACAGGGCGGTTGGGGGGTTGCTACTCTCATCACAGGGATCCCCACAATTGCCCCCCTCAGGTTTGTGGGGGCTGTTTCAACATCCCTCCCCCATCCTGGGTTAGGGGCCTGGGTTCAATCCCTCTGCAGCCCTGTGATGGGGTCAGCCACCCTCCAGAGAGTCAGTCCCTTCACCTGGGACATGGCCTGGGACATGGGGTAACAAGCCCAGCGGACGTGGGTTCTCAGCAGGCAGTGAAAAATGAGAAGAGGTGTGCCCTCCTCAGTCCCCACAGCACACACGGAGTCAGAGCCAGAGCCAGACCAAGGGAGGCAGCTGGGCGGGGGCTGTCTCCCCCTCCAAGGATAAAAGCCTTCCTGCCTGGGAAGAAGGCTGAGGGAGACATCAAACCAGATCAAAGGCTGCTGGAGCTGGGCTGGGGCTCCCTCTCCACCAGGGATGCAAATGAGGACCCTCAGCCGGCTCTGGCCCCCGGGGGAGGCGGGGGAGGCGGGGGAGGCGGTGCCAGGCCTTGATCTCCCAGCTCCCTCCTGACAGGCAGCGTTTGATGTGGGGGTGGGACGAGGCAGGAGCCACAGAACTGCATCCAGTCCCCTCAGTCGCATTCCTTCAGCCAGCCTGCCTCCCTGCACGTCAGGGTCTGCCCTGAGCCCTGTGGGTCACCCTTCACTGTCTCCTGACACCCACCCAGGCCCGTGCTATCTGCTCTCCACACAGCATGCGGAGGGGTCAGTTCAAATCCCAGGCAGAGACCATCGATTTGCTGCTCAAACCTCACACGGGCTCCCATTTCACTGGGAACAAGCCCGGTCTTCGGGAGATCGGTAGGGAACGACACTCCATTTGTCCTGGGTCCCTCCTTCCCTCTGCTCCACACACCTAGGCCTCCAGGCTGTCTCAGGAACCCTCCTGTGCTTCCCTGCCCGGGGCCTTTAAGTGTCCTGTTGCTCCTCTTGTCTCAGAGATCATGTTCTAGACATCTTCGGAGCCCTCACTTCCCGAGAGCCTTCCATCCCGTGTCACCGCGCGTGGAACATTCCTGACCATGCTACTTCAAATCACAGCCTTCATTCCCCTGCCTTCTTCCCTGTATTTTTTTTAAGCAGTGTTTTGTTTTTTTTTTTTTAAGATTATTACTTATTTATTTGACAGACAGAGATCACAAGGAGGCAGAGTGGCAGGCAGAGAGAGAGAGAAGAAAAGCAGGCTCCCCGCAGAGCAGAGAGCCTGATGTGGAGCTTGATCCAGGACCCTGGGATCATGACCTGAGCCGAAGGCAGAGGCTTTAACCCACTGAGCCACCCAGGCAACCCTGTATTTTTTTCATAATGTGAATCACCTTATTTTACTCACTGATTTATCTCCAGCCTCCCTTCAACAGAGACCAGGATGTGAGTCCATTTCACTCACTGCTGAAGGTCCAACGCCTGGAGAACTTGGCATGTCGAGGATGCTCCTATATATTCATTGACATGAATAAAGGAACCCGTTTGCTCAGTGAGCCTCAGGCTCAGGGCTCTGATGAAGCTGGCATGGGGGCAGGGGCCCGGGACGAGGCACTGATCTCCAGGAATCCTCAGTAGGAAAGGAGGGTTCCTGGAGATGAGCGCAGGCGCAGAGCCTGGAGCGGTGAGCTGTGTGGGCAGGGCGTGGCCAGGGGTCTCTGAGGCTTGGGCTGGGCCCTAAGGGATTCGCAGGCCGGGGCTGCCAGGTAGAAATCGGGAGCCACAAACATCCCAGGTCTGGGAGCAGCACATGCAAATATTCTCCACACACCCGCAGTCTGAACACCTCCCTCAAGGCCTGGCCCATCACCTCTGACCCCTGCACACTTGGCCTGGAACTCACAGTCTCCATCTAGGGTCCTTGCCTGTGTCCGTTCTCACTGCCAACCATGTGCTCCCCAGGCTGGGCCTAGCTCCCCAATTCACAGCAGCAGCCTTCCCAGCCCCCGTGTCACCCTTTTATGACCAGAACGTCACAGAACGTCCACTATCAACTCCCTCCCCGGACTGACTTGCTTATGTCAGGAGGTGTTTAAAAACAGCAACAATAATACAAATCATCATGGTTCTCCTGTACTGAACGCTCACTTTAACCCAGGCCATGAGAGAAGCTCTTCACAGGTATTGTGGCTATTTCATTATTTCTACTGTGTAGATGGAGACCCTGGGGCCCAGGAGAGCTGAGTATCTTTCCCAGGATTGCACACTTAGTCATCAGTGAAGCCAAGCCCACACTCAGTGATCTGAGCTGAGCTCTCCGGTCCGGTCACCCTCCCTCCAGGAGAGGACAGTGTCACCTGGACATCTCACTCCCTCTCCTTTCTCGCCACCCCTCCACCTGCACACAGAAAGCAGCAAGGGCGTGATGGCCCACTGCTTCTCCACGTCCAGGGCTTCGCTTCAGAGCCCGGAACGGGACCCAGGCAGGGCACCCATAACCTGCTGCTCAGTAACAACATAGCAGCAGGCTCCCCTTCTCCTGAAGGCCCAGAGACCTCTCTTCAGGCCCTCCCCAGGCTCACTCACCCCTCTGCCCAAAGCCCAGCTGTCTTAAACTTCCCCAGGTGACAAGGAAATATGCTCTTTCCTGGTGAGTCCTCGGGCCTTCCCCTTCCCCTGTCTAGGCTGCAGGGTCCTGTCGCCTCCCCACACAGGACAGGGGACCTGTTGGCGGAATCCACTCTCAGGGCAGTCAGTGCCCTTCCAGCCCCCTGGTGGCTGCCCGGAGCACAGCTGTGGCTCTGTGCCCGCAAGGGCTTGCAACAGGTTTCAGGAGACAGGACCAGAGCATGGGGACTGGCACCAACCTGTCCCCATAAACGGCCCCTGCACACTGGTCCCTTACACTACTAGAGGCTTTGGGCAGGCATAGGGGGCCTGAATTGTGCAAGAACTGAGCCCTGGAGGTTCAGTACAGGTGAGGGGCCCAGAGACCCCCACTGCACCCTTGTTGCCTCCCTCTCTGACTCTCCGACCCTCAGCCCACCCAGAGTCTGCACCGGGCCTCCCAGGGGGAGCCTGGGTCACAAGGTGGCTCTATGGAGAAGTCACCTTTCTCCGGGGCAGCAGTGCGCAGCCGTCTCTCCAGGTAAGTGATGATACATTGGATCTGCTACAGTATCCTTACCAGGCGTGCAGCGCACGGCAGACGGCCTGGGGTTCTGCTGGGACTTCTCGGCAGCCAAACCCTGTTGTCTAATGGGGTTTTCCCCGGCGTCTGGTACTCTCCACAGCATTTCACCCATCACAGGATAATTTATAGCATAATGGGGCCTTTTTCCCTTTATATCATGTGGGAGCATAAATTATGGCCAGTTTGTCCTCGGTGCTCAAGGAGACAGACAAAGCCAGGCTTTATTCCCACAAAAAGAGGTGGCTTCCGCAGGGGACAGGTGGGCTAGCGTGGCTGGAGGATGCTGGCTCACAGGAGGGACCCAGGAATGCCATTAAGAACATCTCATTGGCAGGACTGAGAAGTTAGTCAAGGTGGCCACAGCTACTGGGGCAGAAGCGAAAAGACCTGCTTGGGGCCACTCGTCTCTATTCACTTCTGCTCGGGGCTTGTCTGGTGCACGGTAGAGCTGTGCGGCTGTGGCTTGAGGGATATGGTCGGCCCTCAGAACCCTGAACCCCAGTCACAGCTCACCCTCATCCCCCCAGTGGTGGCCGAACTTCCTACAGCCTTACGGGACGAGGGGCTGGTCCTGGGTCCACCCCGCTCCTCCCCTGTCCGCACAGCAGGGGAATGGGGCAAACCCTCTGCTTGTCTGACCCATGGCCCAGTTTTCACATTGAGGGTGGGGCTTCTTGTGGGTCAAGGAGGAGAGCAGTGTCCCGACTTCCCACAACCTGCTGCCCGTCTTCCTGGGGAGGGGCAAGCACCTTGGGGTCAACCTTGCTAGTCTAATACAGCAGTGGTCATCCTTGAACCCAGAGGCCACATCTACTAAGCCCAGTCCCCACCCCGGACACTGTGAGGAAGACTTCTGTGAGCCTAATGGGATCATCAGAGGCCTCTCAACCCACCCTCCTCTGGCACCACCCAGTGTAGGGGTGACATTTCCTGAACACCCTAGCAGGAGTCTCAAGGCAGCCCAGAAGACAGGTGTCTCACATGCCCCACCAAAGAGCCCAATCCTGCCCAGAGCCCAAGCGTTTCCCTAGAAAAACAAAGCCCACTCCTCCTTCCTTGGTACACCCTTTCCAGAATAACAGCAGGAGTCTTGGATCTTATAAGATGCTGGTTCTTGGCTCTGACTGCTAGGAAAATCACCTGGAGGCTTTCAAAAATACGGATGCCTAGGGCCAGCTTCCAAGATTAGGGACTAGTCTGGAGCCCAGGAATCAACAGTATTGGCTTTGGTTTTTCGTTTCTTTGAAGGCCACTCAGGTAATTCCAACGTGCAACCAGGGCTGGGAAGAGCTGTGTGACGGGTCTCCAGCTTGCTCCTGGCCATCTCCCCCTCAGGAACCACCTCTCCAGCCCTAGGCCTGCCTGCAGGAGCTCAGCCCTCCAGACGGCGGGATTCTGTGCCTGCTGGTGCTAAGGGGGAAGATGGCATCCACTTTCTCTGCCCCAAGCCCTGAAGCTGGGCCAGCCCTGCTCTGAGAGGAGGGTCCTGGCCTCTTCCATCAACCCTCAGGTTTCCTTCCTGTCCATCTTTGGTCCAGCCACCTTAGCCCTCTGGGAGTCTCCGCTGTCCCCCAACCCCCTTTTCCAAGTACACATGAATTAACTCATGACTGATAATGGACTTCAGAGAGACACAGAGATGGATGGATAGCAGACATGATTAATAGATGCTAGATACCCAGATTAAATGTTGGATGATAGATAGATACACAGACGAGAGAAAAATGATTGCTGAAAGCAGATAGATTTATGATCAATGGGAGTTAAATAGCAATGGGTAAATGTGGGTGGATGGATGGCCACAGTGTTCCTGAGGGCTTCCGATAATGGGGTCTAAATGCCAAAGGTCAGAAAACTAGCGGTGGCCACCCACACCTGTGAGGGTGTCAGCTCTCAGAACAAGAAGGAACCTGGGTCTGCTCAAGACCGGTCTCGAACCAACTTTCTCTTTCAACTCAGGTTCCTGAGCCTCCACCTTCTCTGATGGGCTTGTTGTTTACGTAGGTTGCTGGGGGGCTCATTTCTTGCAGATGCCTGAAGCTTCTCTATGATGTTTCCTTGAGCCCGCAGGCAGGCTGGGGGCTCTTCCTGAGCCCCCACTGTACCTCATAAGGACCTCCCTTCCTGGGGGCAGGCCTGCCCATCTCTCCCATAGGTGCAGGGACCCCAGAGGTCAAGGCCACGCCCTCCCACCCCGCAGAGCAGGTTGGTTTTTGGAGTGTGGCAGGCCGGTCCAGACCCTAGAGTTGGATGGCAGGTGTTGGCCCACATGGCCCTGCAGAGATTCATGCGTTGCCTCCTTCTCTCGGGGACCATGCCCTCAGAGAGGACAGTGAGAGCTGACTCGTGCCGAGCACTTGCTTAGGAGTGCTCTAATTTCGTGAGGTGGGTTCCACCGTTATCTCAATTTACAGATGAGGAGACTGAGGCACAGAGCGGTTTGGCAACTTGCTGACGGTCCCGGAGCTCATCGACAGTGCGGCCAGGATTTGAACCCATGTGGTCTGGCTCCCCATCTCTCATCTACAGACCCTATCACTCCCTGACCTGCTCACCAGACTGGATGGTTGTGAGGCTCAGAGAAGCTGAGAACATGGGGCTCTGGGAACTGGAAAGGCCGAGAATTTGCGAGATATTTTTTCTAATGACTAATGAGATGGTGAGGGGAGTGTCTGTTTCATCAGGAAAACAAACTATTCTGAAGGGCGGCAGCATGGTAGCCGTCGAGTGTGGCTGCCCCTGCTGATGACAGAGCCACCTGCTCTTGTCATCCAGGGGGGCCTCCTGAGGCCTTCGGGCTGGCCGTGTCAGGTAAGTCACAGAGTGGCAGAAAGGGGACACTCCATGTTTCAGAAACCAGCTTGCCTGCTCTGGACCCCTTCTTGTATCAGGCCTGCAGATGGTCCACAAACGCTGTTCAAGGAACAGTGTCAGGAGGTAGGGGAGACGACCTGAGCCTCGGGTCGAAGTGCTTCTGGACCGGGGCCTGAATGACCCTACTGCGGAAGGGCAGCGCCAGACATTAGAGGCTGGGCCACCCCACCCAACTAATCTGGGAAGAGTGAGGCAGGGAGGGGTGGGGACAAGGAAGGAAACCTGCCGTGGGCGCACAGAGGAGAGAACGTAGAACTCTGTGCAGCACAAGTGCCCGTCTGCAAGGAGCACTGTTTCGAAAAGCAAGACACAGCCTGGCACCAACAGGTCTTGCTAAGGGCAGCTGGCGGTGACACGCATGTGAAGCCCACTCTGCATGGAGCAGCATGTCTGGGAGGGAAGGAGGAGGGTGAGCCCCCGGGTCCCCACCCAGTCCTCCCTGCTCCGCCACCGTCAGACTCTCCCACGGGTGATGGCACTAGCTGCCCTTCCGTGCCAACTGGACATTTGCAGACATCTGCCCCCTTCTCACTACCATGCTTCAAGATAACACGGTTATATCTCCATCTGACAGATCAGCAAACTGAGGCTCCCAGAGGCCGGCTGACAGGCTCAGGCTCACCCCAGCAGTAAGTGGACAGCTGTGCCGAGGCTTCTTTGGTGTGCAAAATAGAATCTAACTCACGTGTGCCTGCCCCAGGGCTTGGAATTCTGTCCTTTGGGTTCTAGGCCTTTGGGCTCAGCTCTGTCTTCTTCCAGGAGGCTTTGAAATGTGGGGGCGCTGTCATTTCAACCTGATTGATTTTACCAGAAAATGAACTGTCTGATCAGAGGGACCAGAAAAGCATGGAGGCCCCAGTGCCTGAGAATGGAGAAGGAGAAGGAGAAGAGGAGGCATGGGGCTGCAGAGGGCAGCTGGCGCCTGGGAGGACTGCATGGTGCTGGGCTAGAGGCTGGTCTGCAATCAGAGCAGGAGGAACGGTGGGGCCAGGTGCGTGGACGGTGGGAAGTGTGGGCTACAGCAGGAGTCCCGCCCCAGGCTTGGAGTGAGGAAGAGGAGGCCAAAGAAGCAGGAGGAGCCAGAGAAACAGGAGGAGGAGAAGAGGGGATGACAACAGCTCTCAGCCTGCGTCCCCCATAGGTGGCCACAGGGACTGCCCCCACCAGCGGCCCCTCTCTCTCCTCCCAGTGCTCAGCGGCCAGATAGCCAGGGGCAGGGGTGCCGTCCGACCTTGGGGTCCCAGGCACTTCAAGGTTTGTCTGCCGACTGCATCCGAAACACCTCACTCCCAGGTAGATGTGACTATTTTTCAAATGCACGTAGATGCTGTTGCGATGTTAAAAGTACCAATTCATTTAAAAGCGCTGCTGAACTCAAGGTAGCTTATTGCCGTTTTGCATTCTCTCAAACAATGGATACTCAAAGTAAAACATCTGTCAAGGGGGGTGCTGATGAATTTTTGATGTTAAAAATGGCTCTTAACCTTGAAAAGTCTGGGCGTGCTGATCCAAGGAAGACAGCAGGAGCTCGAGGAGCAGAATGTGCCCTGCCATAGCTTAACCCTAGGCCTGGTGCCATGTCGCCTGCGAGACCAGCGTCACCCACCCAGAGGGGACGATCGTGATGGGGGCAGCAGGCTGCGCCCCAGACCTGCAGTTAGGAAGCTCGAGTTTTGCCCTGAGTCCCCTGAAACTGTGACCTGGGCCCAGCCTTTCAGCAGATGCAGGCCAAGGAGTTTCTGTGCTTTGCCATCGGGGGTGCCTAGCGTGGTGCCTGTCCCATAGCGCATGCTCAAGAAATGCTGTTTGAACAAACAGTATCAGTAACTCACATGTCAATGAGCAGGTTTAGTCTGAGAACATTGAGAGTTGGGAGGGGAGCCTGGCCCCACCCCCTAGTGTGACCCGAGTCAACCTTTAACAAAGATGGGATGGGACCCTCCTTGGCCTTTTTGGCTCGGGGCCTGGGTTTGGTTCCCATCAGCTGTGAATTGGGCAGGGGGCTCAGCCTGGCCTCCCCACCTTAGCGGGGCCACAGGATAATTAAGGCCTCCCGCACTGGGCCAACCGAGGGACCCAATGGGGGAGGCCATGGGGATTTAGACTCCCTTTGAATAATGAGCAGCTCCTGGCGTGTTGACCACTATTCATCCGCCTCCTCCGACCCTAGCACACCGAAGATGTCCCTCCTAGGCCTCCAGGGTCCAGAAGTATCCCTGAGAGCAACCTATTTTGACCAACTCTATTTAGATAGAACCCATATTTGATACAGCCTTCTTTCTAACCTTTGTAAAAACTGACTAGCCCCTTGTCTGTGACCAGCACAGCAAGGCCCTGTGTTCCCCTCGAATACTTTGCCAGTTCTAGGGAACTAATAATGGTGGGCACTGAGCTAACAAGGTTTTCCTTCCCGGTGAGGGTATTTTTTTTTTTTTTTTAAGATTTTATTTATTTATTTGACAGAGATCACAGGTAGGCAGAGAGGCAGGCAGAGAGAGAGAGGGAAGCAGGTTCCTCGCTGAGCAGAGAGCCCGATGCAGGGCTCGATCCCAGGACCCTGAGATCATGACCTGAGCCGACAGCAGAGGCCCCAACCCACTGAGCCACCCAGGCGCCCCCCGGTGAGGGCATTTTAACAAGGCCCTCCGAAGCCTTAGTCCAAAGGAAGGAATGGAAGGAATGGAGATTCATGGTGACCAGTCCGGCCCCCTACAACAGGGGAAGATGTGTGGTGGCTTGAAAACCTTCTAAGACTCTTAAGCCACTCTGTAGAAGTCCCCACCCACTCTGTCTTGGGCAGGGCTATGCTTGGAAAAGGTTTCCAGAATGGCTTGCTGTCTGCCTTTGCTCCTTCCCTTCTGCCCAGAAGTGACCCACATAGTCCAAGTACTTAGCACATTGTCTGAAATGGAAGAAAGTTGCTTGGTTATTAGTGGTGCCTAATGATATTTGCATAGATTAACAGACTTCAATACAATCATGAATGCCACAATCCCGAGAAAATAATGAAGAAATCCATTACAAAGTCATAAAGTAACTAAGTCAATACAGTAATAATTTGATCCCATATTAGTAATAATTTCATCTCCTGCTGCAAGGTGATTTTTACAAGGTGCACCGTTTCTGGACAGTTTCATAAATTTCACATTTGTTTGAGATAATTAATTAACAAAATAAAAAAATATACTGCTGGTATTTTATACAATAAATTAGTCATTAGTCTAAACTAGCAAGCTGGGGTAAAACTTACGGAGACAGATGTGCTGGGATTTCTAACTTCTTTTCGAACGGCCTATAACCTTCTCCTCGGCACAACCCAGAGGCTGCCTGGTGCCAAGTGGCTCAGAGGGACCGTCAGGGCCAGCAGAAGCCCATGGAGTGTGTGGTGAGGGGAGGGCGGAGACCCAGCCACAGGCCTCCTGGGCATCCTTCTCTGCTGTCCCCCTCAGGCACTGCCTTTCCTTCCTAGGGCCCCTGCAATAGGAAACTGGAACTGGGTGGTGTAAAGCAACAGAAATCTGAGGCCTCACAGTTCTAGAGACTGGAAATCAGAAGCTGAGGTGTGGGTTGGCCTGTGATTTCTCTCCAGGCTCCAGGGTAGGGTCCTTCCTTGCTTCTTCCTGGCTTCTGGAGTTTGCCAGCAGCCTGTGGCCTTCCTTAGCTTTCGCCCCGTCACGACGGTCCCTGCCCCCACGGTCACATGGCATTCTCCCTGTAAGGCCTGGGTCTCTGGCTTCCAGTTTCTTCTTTCTTCTCAGGGCCCCAGTCTTATGGATTGAAAGCCCACTCTAATCCAGTATGATGACCTCATCTTCATTTGCCCCCCTCTGCAAAGACCCTATTTCCAAATAAGGTCCCATTCACGGGTTTTGGGTGGGCAGGAAACTGGGAGGGACATTATTTAACTCACGACAGGCACCAAGGGCTTTGGGATGACCACTGGCCTTCCTCCCCCAGGAAGTAAGGAGGTGCCAGGGTCTGCCAGATCCGCTACCTGGCAGGGGCTGATGGCTGGAAATCCATGGTTTCTTGAGAAGTCATCCGACAAGCTAGAGGGGAACTGTGGACCCCCTGAAATGGTCCACACCAGTGCATTTCTGTATTTCTCCTAGGGAAAGAGTTCATAGGTTCCGGCAGATTCTCAAAAGAGCCCAGGATCCCCAGAGGATTCTTGTCTTGTTACCACGTAAAACCTTTGGGCATCAGGGAGGGAACCAATCAGCCAACCAAGCAACCAATCAACAAAGAACTCCCAGATACACAATTTTACAAAGTTTCCGGAATGTTCCAATACTCTGTAACCCAAAAGGGGTGTGGGTTCTGCGGTTTCAGAAAAGAAGCTGTTGGAATCTCTGACAAGGTGAGTGCAGGCACAGGGGCTCCCATGATCCTGCGTCTGGAATGAGAACTTCAGGGGAAGAGGTCTTTGGATTTTGAGTGTATTATCCAGCAGCTCATCCCCCAGACCAGCTATGGGTCATGAGTTCATTTAAAAGTCAGCTTCTATGAGGTACCCCTCCCCACCCAGTCCTTGATAAAAATGTTCAACAAGAAGCCACAAAGAAGGACGCCTGGGTGGCTCAGTTGTTTAAGCATCTGCCTTCAGCTTGGGTCGTGATCCCGGTGTCCTGGGATAGACCCCTGTGTCAGGCTCCCTGCTCAGCGGGGAGTCGGCTTCTCCCTCTGACCCCTCCCCAGCGTGTGCTTTTTCTCTCTCTTAAATAAACAAATAAAATCTTTAAAAAAAAAAAAAATCTTAGAAAAAAAAAAAAGAAGCAGCCACAAAGATAAAAGCCATAGATGTCACCAAGACCTCCCTTCATGCCCACTCAGCTGTGAGTTAACATAGATGACTTGACACCATGTTAGGCCCTTCATCGCCCACCGTCAGAATGGGCCCCCAGCCCTTGACCCGGCTCACTCTGCTGAACCACAGTGGTTCCCAAGTCATCATCACTTTCCTTCAAGGGCTCTCGAGCCACCAGTTTGATGAATTTATTCTAGAAGTTTGCCAAGGGTAGTCTTTAAGATTGACAAACTGCCAATTTTTGGAATCCAGTACCCTGACCATTTAAAAACTTGTTCCTTCATTCATTTCTAGGCTTTCCAATGCCTCATAGATGACCCCTGGCAGCTCCAGGAGCCCATCTGCCTGTTCCCTGTGCCCTCCCAGGGCCACGGCTCACACTGTGGAGAATTAATCTAACTATGGGCCTAGGTGGGCTCTCTTGGCCTCATTTGGATGCTAATTCTCTTTTACAGTGTTTCTCCACATTTCCCATCCTGAAGGCCAGTCTCATTGCTGGAGGAGACAGGTAACATGCAGAAGTTAAGCTCTACTTCCTCTTAGACAGCAGCTTACAGTTCGCTTCCCATACAGGCATAACTGGTGAGTCTCAGGCAGGAAGGTGTCTGCCCCAGCCCCGTGGCTGTCTTTCTGGGCCATGGGGGTGAACAGTGATTATCTTTCTGTCTCTGGGGCTCTGGTTCAAAGCAGGGGGAGGCGATTCCTCATGCTGAGCTGCACCTTCTCTCAGGAGCAGTGCTGCAAAAAACCCTGCTCCTGGGGTCTCTTTGGGATGATGCCTCAGCCCATCCCAACCTTGGCACTGGAGGCACTGACTGAGGAGGGCGACAAAGGACCTGCTTTCTTCCCACCATTGTCCTCAAGGAGGTCTTCTTGTTGTCCCTGGTGCCTAAGGCATGTCTCATGCCTAAGAAGCCCTGACTTGCACCTTTTAAGACGGAGCTTTTACGACGGAGCTTGAATCTGATTTGGGATGCAGTGGTTAAGAAGTTGAACAAGCCATGCTTTGGGGGGAAAGTAAAAGGTACTCCCTGATTTCAATGCCAGCAGACCCAGACAGGGCTGTGATGAAGCTACACGTGTTGGCCTGGGTCAGCCACTATTCCATGTTGAGAGGACCCAGAACATGCTCGGGGCAGAGATGCTCTCCTAGAAGCTCCAGGAAAGGACTGTGTCTCTTTTTGGAGTTTCTGCAATGTAGCTGTCATCAGAAATGGTATTTTTATGCTTGTTCTGCAGATGAGGAAACTGAGGTACATAAAGACACATTGAGAAGCTCCCCAGAGATGCAGAGTTAGTAAGGGGTAGAATCTGACCTCTACACAGTCTGGACCCCACCTCTTCCGGTTGTTCCAGGGTGGGCCCAGGTTGTGCTCAACCTCCAGCAGCAGAAGTGGGACCCGCAGCTGTCACTCTCTTCCTGGGGCTGCCCCTTGCTAATATTGGGGTCTGGGGGAGGATCCGGGCTAGGGGCAGGGCCCATGTTCCAGCCTGGCTTATTACCAAGGAGCTGCACAGCCTGTGCCCAGTGTGTCACTCCCAGGGTGTCTGCCCTCTCTGGGAAATACAGGAGTGTGGCATCGCCCTGTCCCACTTGCTTGGGGAGGAGCCCTTGCAGGAGCTCTGAAGCCCTCTTCTGGATATTCAGGATGGCCACCAGGCCCTGTCACTTTCCTCCCTGCTGGTTCCTTTCCTTTTCCCTGTCTTCTACAAGACCCCCCTCACTGTGGCCACCTGGCATATCCTCAGGTATACCTATCTCTTGGCTTTGTCGTTCAATCATCTTTCTGGTTTGTTTTGAGTGTGTTGAGTATCATATAATTTATTGTCCAAAACTGGGACCCTTGGGAGGTTGAAAGGGAGCACTACTAATAATGCATCCTGGCAACTCAGGACCTGTCCTGGCCTACTGGAATTTATGGGCAACCTAGTTTCATGCTGCCTCCCTCCCCGCTGCTGACCTTCGGGTGCCTTCCCTGTGTAACACCCCTCCCTTGAAGCACTCCTTGACTGCCCCAGCTTATACCGATGTCCCACCCAGGCAGCAGCCCATGGGTCTGGCCCCACCCACTGTTGTCCTGCATCCCCCCACAGGCAAATGAGGACCAAATCTGGGAGCAGAGTCCCCCCTCCAGTTTTCTCCTGCGCACCCACAGGCAGGATGAGAAACACACCAGACTGAAACCAGACTCCGTAAAGGCTCTGACCTGAACCAGAAGTCAGCTAGGGCTGTACCAACACCCAAGATGACATAAGAAGGAAGCAGGGGAAATCAAAGCCGGGTTGGGGGATGGTCACTGGAGATGCAGCTGGAAAGGGGGCATGATCATAAATGACCCCCCCCCGGCCCATTGTGTTCACTGGGAGGTGTGACATGTGAGTGAGGGGACTGGGGGGCCCCTACCCACTGCCTGCCAAGGGGTTTTCCATCCCACCACTAGAATCTTCTCTTTGAGGTAAACACTGCTGTCCTCAGAATTCACTTTTAAAACGCAAAATCACTTCATCCCCGGAGTCAACAGTCTAAGACCAATTCCTTTATCAGATCACATTCCTCCTGCCTGCTGCTGCCTCCAAGCACCTGACAAGGGGTGGGGGGACCAGTTTCCCTAGGAACCTGGGCATCCTCTTAGGCAGCTGACCCCTCCTAGTTCTGTCTGGGACA
This sequence comes from Mustela erminea, assembly GCF_009829155.1. Taxonomy (NCBI): domain Eukaryota; kingdom Metazoa; phylum Chordata; class Mammalia; order Carnivora; family Mustelidae; genus Mustela; species Mustela erminea. The sequence continues at coordinate 35,123,423 of NC_045626.1, read as the reverse complement.
CCCCATCCTTCTCAGGCCCACTTTATGGAAAGATAAAACTTATCAGTAGTGAAATGTATACATCTTGGGTGTATATTTTAGTAAGTTTCGATGAATGCAAACACCCACGTACCCCATCCCCCTACCAAGATATAGAACACTTCCATCTCCCCAGAAGGTTCCCTCGTGTCCATTTCCGGGAAGCATCCCAACCACTTTGAAGGAATCCAGCGTTCTGACTCTTTTTCACCACAGTCAGTTTTGCCTGTTCTAGAACTTCGTATGGGATGGACTCATTTCGGTCTGGCTTCTTTGAATCAGCACGATGTCTGTGAGATGCATCAGTGTTGCCTGGGACCCCGGGTGCCCCCTGGCCCAACAGTTTACCAGCCGCCGTCTTCAGGTGCCAACAGGGCCGGCTGGATGTTGGGCAGAGACTCTGCCACTAGTGTGATGTGGTTCTATGCCCACTGCCCTTTTCTGGGAGCTAGGAAGGCAGCCTGGCCTACACTGGGCTCACAAGCGATCTGCTCGCCTCAGCTCCACAGATGAGCGAAAGACCAGAGGTGTCCCCGGGAGTAGGCGAGGCGTGGGGGGGGGGCGGTCTGAACCATGGGAGCTCAGAGGGACTACTGCTGAGCCTCGGGGTCCAAGAGCACCTTGAGCAAGTGCAGAAAGTGGCCCAAGGATGTGCTAACACTCCCTCTCCCGAGAACCACAGCTTTCAGTGCCATGACACCCAGTACCCGGGTCTTAGGCATGTCCATCTCTCCTTTGTCACTGCAGTGACCGCCTAACTGTCCCTTGCCTTTCCTCTACAGTCTGTCTCCACCCAGCAGCCAGGGCAAGCCCAGCATGTCCCTCCACTGCTCAAAGCAGCTTCTTATTCCCTCGGCATAAAACTCAAAGCCTTTAAAAGGGTCTACAAGGTCCTCCATGGGGTCTGCCCCCACCACGCTCCCCTCCCCTGACTGCTTCCCTCATCCATTTCCGGCTACACTGGGTCCTGTCCTGCCCTTGAACACTGGCTGACAAGCTAGAGCCCTTGACTGGGCTTCTCGCACACTACCTCCCTTCTCCCCTAGTCTGTAGGTCCTGGAAGGACGGAGATTGGCCCAGGGCTTAGCACAGGGCCTGGCTATGCTCACCAACATTCCGTGGAACCCTTGAGTGATGAAACGCTTCCCTCAGTTGCCCAAGGGGTCTCTGACCCAGGAAGGTTAAGCAGCCCTAAACAGGACCACAGCAGGTGGGTGGGTGCCAGGCCAGCTAGAGCAGGTCTGAGATGAGCCCCCTCTAGACCCCCCCTCCACACACACAGTCGCAGAGGCAGGGCGAGCCCTGAGCCAAGGGTGGGGGGCCTTGACCAGGCAGACCAGAGGAAGTGCAGTGGAGAAGGGGTCCTGAAGCCCCAAGCTGGGCCAAGCTTTCGTTCAGCAACCCCTGAGGCTCCCACAAGTACCTGTTGCAAAGACTCCCTTGATTTCTGTGCTGCTTCATTGTGCCCTTGGGAGTGAGGCAGTGAAAGAAAGTGAGCGGCAGGCCTGGCGCTCTGGGCTGGGAAACTCACCAGTACGAGGGCGCCAGGGACCTGGCCCTGAGACAGGAAGGGAATCTTGGGGCCCACCTGGAACCCTCCCACCCTGAGGGTCAGGCCCAGGGGGACAAGGAGGAAAAGGAGAGGAGAAAGGTGGAGGGTCCAGGGCAGAGACCCCAGAGCAAGCAGTGACGGAGGGTAGAGGCTCCTGAGGCCAGAACCGGAAGGGGCCTCCTGCTCCTCGCTCCTCACTCCCCACTCCCGGTTAAGTATTTACAGATCTGTTCCCATGGCAACCGAGGCTTCAGAGTTACTCTCACAATTCTGTTTTCTCAAATGTGTTTCTCTGGTTGATTGCACAGAGTTTTCTGGAAGCCGGCCAGGCCCAGTGAGTCGCATTTGCAGCCCTGCGCTTCCCTGCCTCTGACCCTCCCCTTCCAGATTCCATGTGGGCCTGTGAGGCTCTCCAACCCTCCCTTCTAAGCATGCTCTACTGTGGCCCAGTCTCCCCCAGCTGCTGCCAGGCGGTCCCAGGGCCAGGGATACAGAGCCCCCTCCCCTCCACCACCTGGAGCCTCCAGTTTTCGGGATCCTTTGCAAGCTCCCTGGTCACCAGGACTCCCTCCTCAGCTTCCTGGGCCCACAGAGAAGACCTGAGCCCTGGGCTCCCTCTGGCCCAGAGCCTGGTCTCTCTGACCCCTGCTCTTGTCGGTGTGCACAGACTGCGCCCTGCATCCCACCACTGTCCCCGCGGGGCCCTGTCCTGTGCACTCTCCATTCATTTCCCAAGGCCCTACTCTGGGTCAGGCCATAGCAAAGAGAGTCCCTGCCAGCAGGGGGGTCACCTTTCAGTTGGGTGGGGGGAGGAAGATGAATAAGAATAGATCAGGTAGGGGTCTATGCCCTGAATACAATAAAACACGGTGTCAGGTGGGGGACCTGGGCCATGTAGCTGGCACAGTGGGACAGGCCTGGGTGGGAGGGACACAGGCGCTGAGACCTGAGGAGCAGCGCATATGGGGAGAAGCTCGCTGGCCAAGGGAACAGCGTCTGCAGCAGGGAGCAGGGATGTTTGCGGGAGGGACTGGCAGAGAGGGCAGCCGCAGGTGGAGTCCCGGGAGCAGCAGGGCAAGGCAGGGCGGGGAAGGGGCTTAGACGGAACACGCCTCTGGGAGAGAAGACAGGCAGCCTCTGGGGCGACTGTCGTGGAGAGAGCAGCTCCGATGGGGTCCCCGTGTGGAATAAGGATGGCAGGGACACAGGTGGAGACGGAGAGACCGAAAGGAGGGGGCAGTAGGTCCTCAGAGAGAGAAGGAGGCTCAGAAGGGGCCAGGGCCAGGCCAGGATGAGGGGCCACTGCAGGAGCTCCCACAGCTCCCTGTGTCCCCACTCACTCGTGTCCCTGCCCGATTCCGCCTCTCTCCTCCACCAGACCTGCCGGCAAGGAATGGGGATGGGTGCCTTCCCCTGCTGCTGTAGCAGCTCACTGACGGCGGGGGTATTTGGTCCCGCACCCAGGTCCACAGCACTTCCAGAGGGCAGAGAGGGCAGCCGCCACAGCCCCCAGGACTGGCTCCAGGCGCAGCAGTAGAGTGTGCAGGGTGAGCGCTCCTGGAGACGCAAGCCCGGAGGACAAGTGTTCTCTCTCTGTCCCACTGCACCCAGGACTCCTGCCAGGCCACAGGTAGGACCAAATGGTCACTCCCAGCTCCGCCTTGCCGGAGCTGCACCTCCCCAGGTGGGGCTCTCTTGCCTCGTGCTGCCCCTTCCCCCATTCCGTGAGCCCCCGGGAGCCCCTCTGGGGAGGCACTGGGAACCTAGCCCAGGCTGAGCCATCACTCTCAGTCAGGCCCTGCTAGGAGAGAGAACGCGCTGACTCTGCTAATGGTTCACTGAGTGGCTGTATCTCTATTATAAATGATTTAAGTCACCGGCATTTAATTGATGTTATAAATATGATATTTATGACACGGTATGGAAAACGATGCGATCTCCCGATACTATACATCATGGAGCATGTGTGTCTCTCGGCGCGGCACCCTTCCACCCTCCACCTACTCCCTGCCCTGCTGTCCTTGCTGCCGCTGTCCGGACTGCCCTCCTGCCCTGCACCTGCCGGGGCAGCCGAGAAAGTAGGATTTTGATGAGGGAAAGAGGCCTGCCCTGATTCCCCAACCTGGGTCTGGCTCTGGGGAGGGTCTGCAGGAAGATGTGTGGGCTGGGGCTCCTCTCTGATCTTCGGGGAACTTGTGACCTTTCTGAAGAGCAAACACACACACACACACACACACACACACACACACACACAAAGGATTGTGCAGAGGGTAGGAGAGGTCAAGGACAGCCAGTGAAAGCAAGGGGGCCTTTCTAGAGGAGGGGGGCTTTGAGCTGGGTTTGCGGCTGGTCAGGATTTGGAGAACAAATGAAGAGAGATGGGGTTGAGGGGTGAGACTTCAGAGTCATGCCCATCTGGATTCCAAATCAATTGTTATTATTTTTGTGTGACCATGGACAAATAATTTAGTCTCTTTGAACCTCTAGTGCCTCAGTTTGTAAAATGGGGGTGTGTTCTTACCAGTACATGCAGAACCAACACCTCCTTCATTCTTGACAGCATACTTCTCTTAAGATGATCACAAGGTGAATCACATTAGACCTTTGCATAGTTCCTGAATAGTTCCATGTCTACTTTATACTCATGATGAAGCAGATGGACAGCTGGGGCCGGATTGAGGAAATCTCTTAAAAGTCAGTCAGAGAGAACAGAAAATAGGGAACGATTCTAGATTATTCAGTTTGGGGAGCAAGAATCAATGCCAATCTGGTTTGAGGAATGCCAGTCTGGTGGAGGTATGTGAGGAGGCTGGAGGCAGAGGAGCCAGGCCAGGATGGTGGCTGGTGTCCTGTCCTACCCCAGGCTGCTCTTTGCTCTTTCCCTGTGGCTCCTTGCTCTCTGCAAGGAACGTTGTCACTTCACACTGGTCTCCTGCCCCTCTGACCACATCCATCCTTCTCAGAACCCTGTCATGCAGCAAATGTTCCAAGAACCAGATTTGACTCAAAATCCCCACAAGCCTATTCCTCGGAGCCCTGGGAACCTCATTGCCTCTCCTTGCACATGCCCTGAGCTTCTATGTATGAGATCAAGGTGCTGTCATGCCTTAAGCCTCCATCCAAGACTTCTCAGCATCGCGGGATTCTAGTTTCCATGGCTCAGGGCCGGGGTCATTCAAAACTTTGGACAATCTAAAAACTCAGGTGATCCAAAGAATTGGACAATACCTACGTCATTTTCATTTTGCTTTGGAATATATGTTGACTTTCATAATAAACAAGTCGGATGCTATGGGAATTTGGACCATTTAAAGAAAAGTCCCAAGAGTACACTGGAGGAACTGTCTGATGGCCACTGGCTTCTCCTTCCTCGTAGAAATGGGTGGAGTGACTCTCTTAAGTCACCCGGCACACTGGGGCCTCTTCCGCCCCATGTTCTGCCCTCTTCTGCTGCTGGAAGTGGCTACAACCCCACTGGATGGGGAAGGCGAGCTCCTGTCAGTATCTATGGACTTGAGTCCCTCAAACCCCCCCATGGAAGGTGCCAGAAGGTCTTGCATTGCCTCTATCCTCTCCGACTGTGGCAGGCAGGCCACCTAGGTGAGCACTCCCATCAGTAGTCTGGGACAAGCTCATGGCCGCTAGGAGCCCCCTTCTGACAGGGAGACAAGCAGTACAAAGGGCAGACAGCCGCAAGATCTCGGGGGACACTGGACAGCGACAGTGTTGGAAGGTGCTGAGTGGTATGCCCCCAGGCCAGCTTTCCAGGAGGAGATGAGGGGGAGGGAGAGGCACGACGAATGAGGACATAAGCATGGGGACATTCCAGGTGGGAGGCACCAAGGTGTCCTAGGAGCTGCGGGGGTGGAGAACCGGTGAGATGTTGCAGTGTGTGGCGGGCAGTACCTGCCTGCATGAGTCTCAGGAGGGGGACGCATTCCCTTGCCAGCTTCGCTTCCCATCCATTTCCCTTCCAGATGACCGATGTCACTGAGTGGTCAGAGCAGCAAGGGGCCCAGGCTGCCCGTGAGACAGGGCGACCCAGCCAGGTCAGAGCTAATGGGCAGGAAATGGAGCTGTGGGAGGTGTCTCCCAAGAGCAGAGTGGGGAGGGGTCTGCATCCTGCAGAAGCTGAGCAGGGAGGAGGACAGGAGGGCACTCAACAGGCAGGGGACTGAACATTGCATGACATGGGTCATCAGCCAGGAGATCAAGGAGAAGCAGGGCCAAGAGGTGAGCAGCTGCCCAGTGCTCTCAGAGTCTCCTCTGGCTCTTACCAGAGCAGCCTGGCTGGACTGAGAGCTTGCAGGGGCTGGAGGGGCCCATGGGGTGGGGCCAGAGCCTGAGCCACCCCCACCCCATGCTGAGGCTTTGAGGAAGGGCAGGAGTGCTCTGGTCAAGCCTTGCTCTCCCACTACCCTTGCCCCATGCAAGGTGTGGCCTGAGCCAGCTCTGGTTCCCTGTAAGGAGGGGGAGGTGGGATTAGCATTTGAAATCCACTGGGAGGGCTCCTTCCTCCACTCCCTACTCCTCTCTCCCCCCAAAATGAAAACAGTCGTTGAAATTGAAAAATGGTGCTCAGTGAAGGGTTTAAAGACATTTTGAATTTAGAACATATTTTAAAGGTCATTTTCAGCAGTAATTATGTTATAGTGGTGGGGCTCTTAGCAAGGCAGAGTCCCACAGTAATAGTACGGCCAAATGGGACATGGTGTGAGCCTCCAAGTCCTAGAAGCCTTAGAGGGGGGTTAGCTGGGGGAAGGGGCACAGCACATCCTCCCTTCAGAGCTAGTGTCAGGATTACTGCTGGGTCCCCAGGAAAAGGGGACGACACAGTTTAATTTGGCCCTGGCACAGAAGGGTCCTCCAAGACTGGAGTACCACATCCGGGCATTTTCAGGTTCACAGGGACCCTCCCCTGAGGCACAGATTGGTTGATCTGCCCTCCTGCCTGGTGGGACATCCTACCTTCCTGCTTCCCACCCCTGCCTCTTAGCCTCTTACAAAGTTGCATCCTTTCCTTCCGCTTCTAAACACTCACTCTGGTGTCCTCCTAGTGGCAGGTTCCCCAGCCCCTGCTAGGGTCAGCTACCTTGGGGGAGGCTCAGGAGAAGATTCCTCCGGCCCAGAACCCCTTCAGGTGACTGCAGGCTGCCAGCCAGGCCTGGACCCACTGCTTCCTGAGCTGGAAGATGAACTTGCAAGGAGCTAGCCTTTTAGTTCTTCTTGACCATGACTGTGGTCTACATTTTTTGGGAACAGATTGAGTATTTATTTAAACCTCAGTATTTTCCATCCTATACCCCCAGTGAACAAACCCACCTACTCCTTGACCCACTTTTCTCCCTTTCTGCAAGTGCACCCATTCTTTGCAGGAAGTGTCACCCACACAGATGAACGAGCTTGTTGAAGTAACGCACAGTGTGAGCACCTACTGTTAATCATTCTAGAAGGGCTGGCTGTGGGTTAGATGCTGGCTACGCCCCAGGGGGTTCCAATAGAAGGCAGACTAACAGGCTGTGGAGAGAAAAAATAGGACAGAAGACAGTGGGGAAAAAGTGTGTCTGGGCACATAGAAAGAGCCAGATCTGGGGATTGGAGGTAATCTGGGAGGGCTTCAAGCAGGTGGTGTGTGGCGCATGAGCATAAACCAACAAAAGAATGAGGAACCAGGAACAGGTGAATAAAGGAATAAACTGAGACCTGGGTCTTCCAACCAGGAAGACTGAGTTTATTTCCCAGGCTTCGGATGGGTCCCCACAAGCAGCAGAGCTCTGGCCATGGGATCAGAGGTGCAGAAACAGGGTCCCTGAACAGTGTCCTCTGTGCATTGCCCTGACTTCAGACTCTTTGTCCCTGTGGGTTTCCTTTGGGGGAGGCTGGGGATGGAGCTGGGAAGGGAAAGGGGTGACCAGCCTGGCTGTGGTCCCCACTTTTCCAGGCCTCAACATGGACAGCGTGATGGGTGGACACCCGTGTATGCTTAGAAGGGTGGACACAGTTGGGTTGAACCCTGGTGGGGTGCAGGTGGGGCAGGTTGTCCCCAGTTCCTGGGTGCAACCCAGCGCAGAGCGGGGAGGGGTTGGCAGGGTTGTAGCCTAGACTGGGAGGGACTGTAGCCAGGGACTAGAGCCCTGGAGGCAGCCAAAGGATGGAGGGAAGAAGGAGGTGGGGAAGAGGCAAAATATAAAAATATCTGGGAGAAGCGCAGCATGGGGCTACAGTGTTATTGAACTAAAGCATCTTATAAAACTCAAGCCATTAATAACAGGCTGCTGCCACGTCGGGGTAATTTATTCAAATTGCGGGTCCGGGATGGAGGAGCAGATGTTTCAGAGCTGCTGGTGTCACAGAATGAGTTCCAAGGGGGAGGCGGCGCCATGTTCTTGGAGGGGCGGGGAGAGGACCTTCGCAGAGCTTAGCTAAAGTCCCTGCACTCCAGAAGGAGGTGGAAACCTCACCCTGGGCTGCCCCAAGGGAGGAGGATCATGGGCAGGGTGGAGAACAGCTGATTCAGTTCAACAAGTGCCAGGATGGAAAACCAGAAGGTGAGGACAGGCGGGCAGGGCCCCCTCCTACAACGTCGCTGCTCCCATGCTATCCGGTTGAAAAGCCCCTTCCTCTTAAAGTCTTCTGTGGTTTTTCCAGACCCACAGGTGCTTGGAATCAGAAGGGCCTGAGTTCCTTTCCAAATGCACCACCACCCATCAGCAAGTTCAGCTCTGGGTCTCAGTGCCTCATCTATACAATGGAGTAATAATACCTAAGCCATGGAGATGGGAGAAGAAGAAACCAGCAACCCAGCACCCAGGCCTGGCCGGGGCAGGGGGCCGTGGAGGCCACCTGGTTTCCTGTACCTCCTTCTGGCCTGCACTTGTGTTGAACTTGGTGCTTTGATTCAAGGTCTTTTCCTGCCTCCTAATGGCTCTATTGATTTCACTCAGTCCCAGCCAGACTGTGTGCCACCCACGGCCGAAGACCGTGCTGGCGCACCTGTGGCATATGGGGTGTGGTGTGCACACAAGGAGTGCTCAGCTTAGGATGCCTGTGGCTTTCTTCTTGGCTGGGGAAGGGCCAGCAGAGCGTGCACAGGCCTCCCTTCAGATTCCTGATACCTCAGCACAGTCCCCTGGGTCTTGGCCAAACCTGGGTTGGGTCCTAGAGGGGTGTCAGGACCTTGAAATCTGGCCACAGTTTCTGGTACAAAGACAAGGAAAGTCAGTTGGCCCCTGGGATCCTTTCAAGATCTCAGGAAGTGAAACCTCTAGAGATGAGAATTGGCCTTCCTGCCCGATTTTACCTTTTTGGCAAAGCAAACATTACCCCCGTGGAGCTGTTTCTGGTTTTAATTCACTCCCCTCCTGGGGGTGTCTAATGCTGGGGAGGAGGGATACTGCTCAGCTGACGTCTTCATGCTGTGAAACCGAAGCCCACTGGGGCGGGAAACACGGAGGGGCCCTATAAATTCTGGGTGCCCTGACTCACTATTTAAAATGGATGAAAAGATGTTTTCTCCTCCTCTCTCTGTGTTGCAGATGTGGTTGCCGGTTTACGGAGGGGACGTGAAGTGGGGCTCAGCCCAGTTGAGGGATGTTCCCGAATGGCCCCTTGGGTGTCCATGCCCATCGCCGACAGAAGGCCTTGGGGTGGCCCCTGATGGCCAGTTGTAGTGTGCAGCGGGCGGGATGGAAGGGTGACGCTTGGGAAATGTCCCAGCTGGAGGCCGGCCGGCAAGTCTCTTCTCACAGGCTCAGCCCTGATGGTGCCACCGTAAGGTGTTGAGAGAAGAATGAGGAGGCCCTTCTGCCCCCAACAGCCCTGACCTGAAGTGGCACTCCTGGAATGATGTTCTGTTAGGGAAAGCCTGCTGAAGAAAATCTACCCTTGGCAGGCCACCATGACCCAGGGCTCGGGGACCAGGCAGAGGGGCCACCTCGGCTGTCTCTGTCACCTGGCCTGGCGACCACCCCAGATGTGGTGGTGGGGGGAATTGGCTGTCAGAAGCATGGGGGCGAGGCTGTGAGGGCCCCCAGTACCCGCACCCAGGAGAGGCGAGGGGAAGTGGAAGGGCTAGGGTTGCAGGCGAGGGCTGGCTCCCCGCACCTCCCCCCAAACTGCTCCCTACCCACCTGGCTGGGAGGTCAGGCTAGCTGCTGGCCCCATGCCTTTGCTCCCTACAAATGAGACCTGCTCATAGCTCAAGGTTCATTTCCAATGAAGGAGAAAGCGCAGCCCCACACTCGCGGGGCAATCAGCGCACTCCGTGATGAATGGAGCCTGTGTCACTCAGTGAAAATGAATATTTCTTTGCGATAATGGCCAGATGGTAGCAACTCTCCGATCCAAATTAAAACATGCATGATAAATGCCAGGAAAACAGAGGAAGACAAAACCCCAACCTGGAGTGAATTCTCTCTATAAATCTTCCCCCTACGCCCCCCTCCCCCACCACCACAGCGGCCCTGCTAATAGCCATTAAATTATTAAGATGCGCTGCAAGGAGAATGCCAATGTCAGTGGTACCCGCCCCACTGCCCACCTCCGCCCCCTGCCTGTGGGCCTGACTCCGGAGGGGCTGGGGGCTGGGGAGACCCAAGAGGGGGCTGCTTTCAGGCCAGCAGAGAGGCAGGGTGGTGGAGACGGTTCCTCTTAAAGACAGGAGTGCGAGCCTGGCCGTGGGGTGCCAGCACCCAGGGCCGCCTGCTGGGGCCCAGCCAGGCTCTGTGGCAGGCCAGACACACCTGCCCCTGAGGAGGACACCCTCCCCATGGAGCAACGGGAAACTAACACCCACTGCCTGACCCTATGGCTGAGGCAGAGGCCAGGAAAGGGGTTTCTGAGCCGGGAAGACCAGGAGGGAAGAGTGGCAGGAAGCATGCCAGCGGGGTGGACCCAGATGGGGGCTCTGACCACGCGGAACTGGGCAGCTGAGAAGGGTCAGAGAGGACCACCCAAGGGCAGGCTTGTGCCTGAAAGTGGACGTGTACTTGGGGGTCTAAGGGTATCAGGTATTGGGCGGAGGGGAGGGGATGGGTAGGTGGGTGTGTGCCGCTTGGGGGCTTGTATTTCATTCACGGTGACAATAGGGCTCTTGAACTTACACTCTGAGTCCCATTCCTCCCTACCACTCCCCTCACCACTAGCACCAGTATCCATCTCTCTCTGGTCTCCCTGACACCCTGCCCAGTCCTCTCTGTGGGCAGCCAGCCTTCCCAGGTCCAGCTTCCATCAATCGCTAACCTCTTCCATAGTCTCCAGGATTCCCCATCATCTTCCAGAAAACCCCCAATTCTTTAGCTGGGCATTCCTGGGAACCCTCTCCTCTGGCCCGCTGGTTTTTCTTGGACAGGCCCTATATCATGGGGCCTGCATTCCTTTTGTCTCACCAGCTTTGCAGCCTTTTTCAGCCTAATCCCTTCCAATAGGGAGCCTCCTCCAGAAAGCCTTCCCTGAGTGCTCTCCCCTCTGCCAGCTAAGGCTTGCTGTCTCCACTGCTCATCTGGTGCCCGTGAGGCCACGGACAGATCTCCCCGTCTGTGTGGACTGGGGCAAGACGCCCACTTCTCCTCTCTGAGCCCTCATTTCCCCCTCCATAAAGCGGGGGTGCTGCTCAGCTGACCTTGTAGGGCTGTGGCAGGGCTCAAGCTACTCCCACTGGAGGCTCTAGCAGATGGGCTCTATCTCCCTTCCAGAGCCTTAGCATTGTTTTCCCAGCAGCTGCTGCAGACATGGCCTGGTTCCCACATGTGTTATGCGGGGCTGGTAGTGGAGGGAGCAGAACGTGTTTGAGCTGGAAAACCGGGCAGACGCACCGCACTAGAGAAACACCTTGGAACAGGCCTGGTGAACTTGGACTGCAGGATGACAAGAGACAGGATCCCGTCTGCCCCGACTCAGACACTGTGCAGCAGCGTCAGAGTACGCGCCCTGAAATGGGAGAGGCAGTGAGACCCACAGTGCACAGAGTCTGAGTCTTCCAGAAAGTGGACCCTCTTCTCCAGACAAACCAGCTCTTCTACCTAGTTTTTAAGCTCTGTTTTTATTTTTATTTTTTTTTAAAGTAATCTCTACACCCAACGTGGGGCTTGAACCCAAGATCTGGAGGTCAAGAGTTGCACGCTCTACTGTCTGAGCCAGCCAGAACCCCCTAGTTGTTCTATATTATTTTTCAAAAATCTCAGATGCCATATATTCGCCTTGCTTGCTTCTGTTTTCATGTCTTTGCTTGTGACACTTTAGCCCAGGTGCTACCTCTTGGTAAACCTGTCAGATTCCAATAATCACCTCCTCCAGGAAGCCTTCCTTGTTCTACCCTTGTTGTGTCATTCCCATGCCCAGTGCAGCTCAGGCCCTAGGCAGTATGATTTTTATTTGCACTTTGCTGATCACACCTGTCAGAGGTCCTTACCCCTGTCACCTCCTCTCATGTCCCGTGGACTGGGCTCTAAGATTAAAATAACTGCTGAATAACAACAGAAGTTGTCATCGTGGAAGAGTCCCCGGTTTGCCAACCATGTCTCACCTATGACAGCTCCAAGGGGATCTCATTGTCCCCTCTGCAGTAGGAGGTGGCAAAGCACCCTTGTGGGAAGGGCAGGGAATGTGGAATCAGGGTCCCTAGATGTGTTGTCCAGGACTGTCCTGCTGGTCCCCCCATCTGGCTGGCGAACCCCAGCTGCCTGAGCACCCGTACAGGACATCACTCCCTGCCCCTGAGCTGTAGATAGCTTCTCTGGGCCTAACTGCCTCCATTTAAAGCTCCTTGAAATCCCTGCTCCCATATCTTGCCCTCCCCTCTTTCTGGCCTCTTGGGATCTTCCAAATTTGCCTTGGCTCAGATTATTTCCCCCCCTGGAAGATCTGCCCTTCCTTGCTCAAATCCCTCGCAGCTGAGGGTCAGGCAGGTATTACAGGTTCTGATCTCTGATCCTGAGCTGTCTCTCCCGGCGCCCTGCCCCCAGGCTCCCCATGCCCAGGTTGTTATCAGGCTGTCTGAGTGCGAGTGCCAGGGGCTGTGAAGGCCCTGGGTCCATCTCTCCTATGCCGGGGCTCATTCAGTGCCACGCTGAGGACCATCAGGCCAGGAAAGACAGAGTGTGACATTCTCTCTCTCTCTCTCCCCCAACCTCATCTTGCCAGATCTTCCTCCTGAACGCCCACACAGTGCCTGCAACAGGAAGCCATGGGAGTGGCCGAGGGGGTGGGAGACAGAGGCCCCTGGTCCGTGGCCTCTGCCTGTCATCCCAATTTCTATCATCAGTCCCTTCAGCCTGGGCACACACGCGGCAGCTTTTAAATATCATCCTGGAGCCCATTTGCAATGATTAATACCCCATTTCCTCTGAAACAATCCTTTGCTAAATTAGCCGGGGCCAGAGGGAATTTGGCGAGGAGCCGTGAGTCTCAACTTAACTTGCCGAATTAAAAAAAAACCCTCAAAAACAAAATGCAGATCAATCAACACCCCTTCCCCCAGCTGAAAACCTAAAGTCCATTTAAACTCAGCAGGTTTGCAGTTAATTATAATTTCACACCCATGGCAGGCATATTTATAATGTGCGCCTGTCCCACCGGAGCCTCTGTGGGGCCCTCACGAGGGACCCTTCCCACCAGCCACCTCCTTCCCCAACCACAGAGACCTGTCTTCACCAAGCCGCTGTTTCGGTTCAGTTGTGTGAACTAAAGAGGCTTCCCGAATTTTTTAAAAAATGTCTTCTTTTTAAAGGGTCTTCGGGAAAAAAGGAGACCAAAATTTTTGAGGGGCAGGGATTATGGAGCATAAAACCCCAGGGCAGGGGGGCCTTGGAGCATCATCTAGGGAACCTAACAGATGGAAACAAGCAAAAGTAGGAGGGATTGTGGTCAGACACACGGCAGAACTTCCTGCCCTTCAAAGAAGCCATGCCCTGGGCAGGCCACTTGGCCTGGAATCGAAATATCTCAATCTTAGGCCTCCCCAAAGGCAAATCACAGGGTCCAGCAGGGCGACAGTGACCCCTGCCCCAGGCTGCTCCCTGAGCACTGCGACTGTCTGAGACCTGCTGTCTTATGTCTGACTCAAACTTCCTGAGCTACCTCTCTGCCTACTTGTTATCTCTGTCAAATAAATAAATAAAATCTTTTAAAAAAAAAACAAAAAACAAAACAAAACAAAAAAAACTTCCTGAGCTAAAAGCCCTTACACCTTCGATATCAGTCCAAAATAAATCAAGGATTCATGTACATGAATGATCAGCCACGACACTGGCTCTGGGGCTGCTGTTCAAGGGAAAACGTTACAATCAATGGCTGGGGAAATTCTGGTGGGGCGAGGACAGGATAGGCTGACAAAACAGGATTTCCAAGCTCTGAAGGAGGCTGAGTTGGAGGCCGAGTTTCTTTCTGTCTTGATAGTTTTTAAAAACGGGAGGGGCAGGATGAGAGGCTGACTCACGGGGGAGGGTGGGCGGACAGCTCCGGGGGCCTCTCCAGGCTTTGGAGTTCCGTGTCTTGGCCAACAAGGCAGTTAGCCATCGTCCAGCCGAAGGTTCACCATGACCCCGTGCCCATCCCTGGGCCCAGACATGGCTGTGGGAATGTCTCGGTGCTCAGGAGCTACGGATACTGGGGTCTGCAGGGTCTGCTGAGGGGGATGGATAAGGAAGTGTACTCCCGCAACACATACACACTCACACATAGACACAATGAAGTACACATGCTGCCCAGCTTCTGGGGGCTTCTATGGGGACACAGAGAGTGTAAGGGCTGGTGAGGGCAGAGAATTTTCTGCTCTGAGGTCCAGCTTTGGGGTCTCAGTCACTGGATCCCTTCTCAGCCTGGGATCTCATCCTCTGGGCTGGGCTGGGGTTAACTTTGCTCCTTCTTGGGTCTCCCAGGCAGGGCACAAACCAGGACCCCCAAAGGTGAGGCAGGATGTGCTGGCCCCAGGGGGAAGCTCCAGATGTCTCAAAGGGGACAGATGGGGACAGAAGGGGAGGGGCTCGGACTGTAGGACACAACCTCACCAGTGAGGCTGTTCTTTGGACTGGGTCTCTGCCCACCCCACCCCCAGGGGAGCGTCACCCAGGAGGTCCTGGCAGAGAGTACACACTGCTCTACCTTTTCTCACCCTTCCCCCACCTCTCACTGCACTGCATCTTGGGGGGGGGGGCGCTGTCCAGAGTGATAGGTTTCCTTTTTTAAACCTGTTTCCCTCAGTCTTGGTATAATTTCAGATTAATCTTCAATTCGCTGTGCACCCCCCACCCAGCTTCACTTTCCTGTGTACCCTGCCCCACCTGGGCCAAGGGTTCCTAACAGAATCCGGAGGGATTTCTGTCTACCCAGAAGCTTTTGTCAGTGAGACATTTGTTGCCATCTAAGAAAGTGGAAACTCCTATTGAATTTTCCTACAGCGGGACCAGCCTGCACATCTATTTCCTCTACACGCTCACTAATTGCCAACTTAGAGTATGAAACTAAATAGCTAGAAAAGTCTGCGCACCCAACCCGGGGAGGTCAAAAGAGTGGCCACGGGTCTCCTGGGGCCTTAGGACCTGGCTGCAGCAGGGAGCTGCCCACGGCCCTCCGCTGGGCGGCCCGGGCCTCTCCTACCACGTTTGTTCGCTGCCTATGTCTGTTTAGAAAGAAAATAATGCTCGGAGGAGAAATGAGGAACTTAATAGGATTTTAAAAGCCGCAGGAACCGATGGGGCTACAGATGGTGGAGGGGCTGGGAAAACGGAATCAGCCACGGTTTTATGGTGGGGAACGTGGCCTCGGGGAGGGCCTCAGAGCCGCGGTCACATGCATTGTGTCCAACCTCATTAGCCAGCCCGGTGGGACTCCACTGCCACATGAGTGTGGGCTACGGTGATGGGGGACAGCAGCCCTGAAGACGCCCGTAAATGAACGCCGGAGCCGCGAAGGGCTGCAGGATGGCCGCCTGGCTAACCGACCTGCCCGCTCCTGCCTCAGGGACGCAGTGCACAGGCAGTGACTCTCAGGCTGTCACACCTGCCGCCAGCCTTCCGTGCCTTCCCGGCCTTCCCAGGTTCTCTGCGCAAACCTGCCCTGCCATCGCTGATAGCAACCCCGCCCCCAGCCCCCAGCGACTGACGGAGACAGGAGGGAGAGACGGAGCTGGGGAAGAGAGGCAGACGGGGCTCCCAGTACTGGAGAAGGAGGACAGGAATGGAAACTGCTGTGGGGTCCTTCAACCCAGGTGATTCTGAAGGACTTGGTGGGCACAGGGAGACATAAAAGAAGCTCCTTCACCCTCTAGAAGCTTCCGTAGGGGGTAGCTTAAGACAACGACCCTGCCAGGGTCCCCTTCATGTCTGGAGCTTAAGGCCACCCCCCCCCATATGTCTCCAAGCCTCCTCCAGACCCTTAGTCAGTAGTGGAAGAACAGGACTTTGTAACAGGGAGCTTGGCCCTCCTGCCAGTGTCCACCCTCTCCCATGCCCTGGCCTCTGGCTGACTCCTGCCTTGGATTCAGTGACAGCTGCTCCTTTGGCCCCTCTCCTCAGTCCTGCCTGAAGGGGTCAGGGAGGAGACTCCGGGGTGCCTCTCCCAGAGGAGGCCTCACATACTCCAGCTAAGCCGGAGTCCTCTGGAGCGTGTGTGTGTGGGGGGGGGGGGGGGGTGTGGCTTCCCTGCAGCCATGGCACCCAGTTCAGATGCTGACCATGAACCAGCTCATGGGGCGGGACACACCTGCCTAGTGCCGGTGAAGGAACACAGTGCCTCCCCTATAGGGAGGGCCCCTGCCTCTGAGATGGCCGGAACAGGTCGGGTGCCCTCCCCAGGCTCCTTTCTGTCCCCAGCCTGCCTCATCCTTCCGGTTAATGAATTGGTTTGCTCATCTGACGGTGGCTCAGTTTAAATGTAACTTGCTCCAGTGAGCTCTGTGGGGTGAACTGATCCTCCTTGCGGAGAGAGGGCGCCTTCCCTGCCTGACTGGAGCTCTGCGGCTCTGGAGGCTGCAGGGGCCCCGCTCCTCTCTGCCTGCGCAGGGACATCACGGCCTCGATGCCCTCTCTCTGCCTGGTCCCCCCATCAGGATGCGCGGCGCCTGCTCCTGATGGAGACAAGCCCAAGCCCTCGGCCTTGTGCTCAGGGCCCCATGTTCACTTTGTGTCCCCCCTGATTCCGGCCAAGTCCACACCTCTCGGTCCAGTTCCCTCCAGGAATCCCTCCCCGCCTGCTCCAAGCCACAGCGAGCTCTCTTCTTTGACCGCCCCCACCCCCCAGTTGGGGGTCTCCTGTCTCATGGGCTGGTCTGGATCCGGCCTCGCCCCGCCCCCGCACCTGAGACCCCCCTCTTCTCCCCGGAGCCGCCGTCCACACCCTTCTCTGCTCTCATTTCTTTCACCTTTTTTCATGTTCATCTCTTTCCCATCCTCTTCCCACCAGAAGAAGTATGTAATGGATATTAAATTATTTTAAACTGACTTTCTTTCTTTCTTTCTTTCTTTTTTTTTTTTTTAAATAGCTCGGTGATAGTGCTGACTCAGGATCATCTCACTGTTTAATATTGAATATGCAATTAATAGATAGATGTTTAGGTTTGGCTCTTTTTCCCCCCATTCCACTGCAGGAAGAGTAAAAGAGCTGATTAATCTGGTTTGGGGCAAGTGTCAGCGGCAGGAGATATATGGGAGAAAGGAGATGAGGTTAGCAACTTGGAGTCAGAAAGCTATTGCCTCCAAGGCAAGTGAAGGAGAAGAGGGTTTGCATTTGAGCTCAGTGTGGCCTCCCTGGGCACGGTGTTTCCGACACCCCACCCCGGCTCCGGCCCAGAGAAAACCGGCTGAACTCTGAGCTATGGGCTCTGTACCCGAGGGACCCCCTTTTCCGCCACAGGGTCCCCCCCACCATGGGGCCTTTATCATGCCACCCTGACTTCTTTTCCCAGTGTGGAAACTCCCCTCCTTCAAGGCCAGCTCAGGCGCCAAGGTATCTGGCTGCCTCCATTTCAGGGGCCCCTTCTCTGGGACTGCAGTTTCCGCGTACTGTTCGGGCTCCCTCCTGTGCACCAGAGAGCCACCCCACCCTGCCAGGGACACGGGCTCTTCACTGCATCCTGACTCTGCTACCTGAACAGGGTGCGGCAGGTGAGTCACTGCATGACAGGGTGACCTTGGGGCCTAGGGCCTGCTGGGCCTGCCTCCCAGAGACAGTCTCTAGGAGAAGACCCTGGCTCCTTGGGGCCACCGAGGTGAAGTCTTGCATGAGGGAGGACAGTACTCCCCACCAGGGCAAGGATGCCCAGAGCTGGGTACTTGACAAGTCTCTGGGTGTACAGCAAATCGAAGTCACTGGACTGTCAGGAACTGGGTAGGTTCAGCGTGAACCAGGTAGGTATCCCCTGCCAGGGCCCTTTTCACTTGAGCCATTTTTGCCTCCCAACTGACCCACCTCGGCTCACAGGGTCCTCAGGATGGGAAGCTCTGAGAAGGCCAGAGGGAGGTTTGTCAATTCCCCGGGGTCATGGGACCCCTTTGGGCAGCACCCAGATTCCAGCTGGACTCGGGGAGTGGGATGTGAGATTTGAAGCCCTAGTCAGGTAGGTCCTAGACATAGAGGCCCTGTGCCCAGGTCAGGGTCTTCCTAGGACCCAGAGGGCAGTAGCCTGAGCTGGAGGGACCCTAGGTCTCAGGGGCAGGCAGGCCACCTGTGGCCACACTATAGTTCTCTCTGGGCAAGGACTTTGACTCTGAATTTCCAAGTAGCTTTGGCCAATTTTACTTTTGGCTCTTAATTTCCTAGAACAGTTTTTGTAGGGAGGGCGGAGAGGGGAGAGGGAAATTGCTCAGTGCCTGTCTAAGCAGAGAGGGGAGTGACCAGTCCAGACCAGAGCCCGGGGTAGAGGTGGTTGGCGAAGGGAGCCAGGAGCCCGAGCCAGTGCAGCCTCTGTGTGCCGTGGTGGCAGGGCCGTCGCTGGTGGAGGGCTCAGAGCTTCCTCGGGGAGTGGGGCTCTGAGCTTGTGGGGTGTGGCTGTGCCCTCCCACTATGTCCCCTTCCAGACATCTCCCTGTCTGCCTGGATCTGTCTCCAGGATCTTGACCTCAGCGGTCGCAAGCCCCCACCAAGGCCCTTCTCAGATTTGCCGGCTCTGGCCTGAACCTTCCCGGGTCCCAGCCCCTCTTCTCCAGCCTAGCACCCTTTCAACTGCTCATGTTCCATCAGAAGGGGGTTTCTTTGGCGACATGGAGGTGGGCACACACTTTTGGGATTCCTAAAGGAGGCATTCGCGTGCCCCGTGACATAATAGTTGTTCACTTAGAGGAAGGAAGGAACCCCAGCATCTGACAGACCCCAGTCACCTCCTCGCTTCCTCTTGCTCTCCCCCAACACCGGTCACCCAGAGCTCCAAAGTCCTGTCCCAGCACCCAGCCATGAGTTCCCAGGGCGGGAGGCGAGGGCGGGGAGTCGCTGCATCGGCGCATCAGGGATGGGGGGAGGGTTGGGTCCAGGGAGGGGGGCAGAGACAAGTGAGCCCTCACGTGAAGGGGGCTGGCGCAGGCAGCTACTACCTCCTCGGCTCTCGCTGTCCGCTGGCTTCACCTGGATCGGCCGGTTCATCTGCAACAGAGCACAGGGGATGTTGTCAGAGCAGGCCTGGAACGAGGGGGCAGACACCCACACCCAGGTGTTCACAGGGACCGAGGCACACGGACCGCACCTGCCCACCCGCACACCCATGCAACCGCGGGCCCGTGTAGGGGCACCAACCCCCATCCCCTCCCCACGCCTGTGCAGTCTCCATGGCCCCCAGGAGGGCCTCTCTGGATGGTGGACTCTGAGGTGTCCCCCACCCCGCCTTGGAGCCGCTCTCATTAGCTTGCGACTTTAGCATCTAAGGTGTCCCCACCGCGCATCTCTGGCCAGCCCGGGTTCACCGGAGACAGCTGGCTTTGCCAAAAAGAGCTGGTCTCTAGACACCTCATGCCATCTCGCAGATGTCAGCTGTGGGTCCTAGGGTGCCCTCATGAGGCTCTGGGCACCCCCCACCAGCTCCTCGTTGGAGCTGGCTCAGGGCTGTGGCTCCTGACCACAGCTAGCTCTGTCCCCTTGGGGGTGTGTGCAGTGGGCACAGCTCCTCGTCTCCCATGGTATCTAGGGGACAGGAGGACAGCAGGACACCGCCTGACCCCCGACGCGTCCGGGAGGCCCGTGTGACGTGTGTGTGTGTGTGTGTGTGTGTGTGTGTGTGTGTGTGTGTGTCTCTATCTCTCTCTCTCTCAGCCCTTCCGGGACCCACGTCAGTGCCTCGATCGGGCCACTAGGGGTCTCTGAACTCCAGGCATCACGGCTCCGCTCAGCGCCAGTCTGATTCCTCCCTGCTGCCTGCCGGAGGCAGCGGGGTGGGCTCGCCAGCCGAGGCCCCAAGGTATTCCAGACAATAAAAACGGAAGGAATCATGCAAATGGAACCCTGCGTTATGTCTTTTCCAGTGCTTTCGCCTGTCCAGCACCTCCTTAGCCCTCACTGCATTTTCATTTCTCACACAAACACACCCAGACAGGCAGACCGGGCAGAAACTGGCACCCCCATTTCATAGATGGAGATGCTGAGGCAGAGCCACTCCGTGGCCAGATGAGCCCAGGACGCCGAGTCAGCCAGGGCTGTTTCTAGGCTCCCGGGCTGCACCAGGTGACTCTGTTGCCTGTTCCCCTCGTGTGCCGAGGCTGGACCAGCCAGTGACAAGCGTCCTCGGGCCTTCTGGTCTAGGATCCGAAGTGAGTTGTGGCTGCGTCAAGACAAGTGGGTGGGGGAGTGTGGGTGCCCGTGACTCAGCAAGGTGAGGACAAGGCCAGGGGAAGGGCAGAGCCACCAAGAGGAAGGACAGAGAGGCGGGAGGCAGGGCACAGAGCAGAGGACATGAGACACAGGTGGCCTGTGCAGGGGCAAGACAGGACTCTGGGGGCCAGCCCACCGAGATGGGGTCAGAGCGTCACGTTTGCCACGGGACTTGGCACGCCTTATGGAGTTGAGGGGGAGAAAGCTACTTTGTATGTATGCTCCGCCAGAGAGGAGACTGTGGTGTTACAGAAAAGCTCCAATCACAGGGAGCAGGAAGAGGGACGTAATGAAGTTCCTGGCTTCGTTTAGGGGGTCCTGGACTCCCTGCTCCCTGCACAGCCTCCTCTGCAGCTCTTGAGCAAAGGGCGCAGAAGGCCAAGCAGGCTTCTGGCTCTGGGGGAAGGGCTCCAGGAGGGAGCCAGGGCCCTCCTGGTTCCCCACCCAGTGCCTTTTGGGACTCAGTATCCAACTGTTTTCTAGAATGTCCCTTACTTTCTGGAACACCCCTATATTAAACAGGGCCAGTGGACTGTGCCTATGCATGGAGGCTTCTACTTCAGGGGCACCCCATTCCCAGGCAGCCAGCCTGTCCCCCTACGTGGGCATTCGAGAATACTCTGTCCCAAGCTCATGGACGTAGGGCGAATTTCCAGCCCTTCCAGCCCCCAGCCCCACCCCAGCCCTCCCTGGCCTCCTCCATGACTCAGCGATAGGCTCTGATTTCTGGGCTTCCTGGCAACAGCCCCTTCCTGGTCCAGGGGCTCATCTGACTTCCCGCCCTCCCCCAGCCATGGGCTAGGCACCCACGGGGTGATCCACACAGAGAGGTGGACTGGAGCTGAGCTGGCTCCCAGGGACCTGTGGCTTCTGGGGTCATTTTTCATGTTTTATTATGATCTAGGGATGGTCAGCAACCAGACAGCCTTTGCGGGGCTGTCGAAGAGGTGCCAGTCTTGATGGAGAGATAAAATACGGCCCAGTGCTTTCTTAATTCTCAGCAGAAATAAAGTGTCAGGCTCCGCTGGGAAGATTTCTCAGCTGGAGCAGATTCTGTACAGATGCCTGGGGTCTGGAGGGAGATCTCCCTCGGCCAGTGTCTCCTGTCCCTGTTCCAGACTCCAGCCCTGTTCAGCCTCACCAAGGTCTGGTTCTGCCCTGAGGAGGGGGAGTGAACAACGTTGAGCCTGTCCTGGGGAGAGGAGGCTGTGCCGGGCAGCAGAGATGGTGGTGAGGAAGGGAACAGCGAGAGGTGATGGGTAGGATGGGGGAGGGGCACTGCACCTTGTCCTTCTTCTAACTTTGCCCCCTCAGACCCTGGCCTCTAGGAGCCGCTGGCCACACGGCCCCACGCTGTCCCTTACAGGTGAATAGCATGCTTCAAGGACACTGGAGCCTGCTTCTTGGGGCCTTTTCTCTCCCATGTCTGTTGCTCCTCTCTCCAGGCATCCCCCTAGGTCTTTGTATTATCTTTCCAGGAGGGCGTGGGGCTGGGAGCTGGTGGGACCTGGGCTGGCGTGCAGGTGCCCCCCTTGCTGATTCTCTTTCTGAGGTGTCGTCTGTGTCCCTCTGTGACCTTCCACCTGGGTTGTGCCTTTGCATGCCTGCAGCACGGAGTGGGAGGGCAGGGAGGGGGTGGCAACTCAGGGCTGCCCCCCTGGGTCAGGAACAGCTCCCTGAAGGCACCCTGAAGTCTTCTGGGGTCAGTCCTTCGGGGACATCACCAACTCTTACTGTGTTTCCGCTTCCAGCTCAGGTCCTATCACGGGGAGTGAGTGGTTGTGGCCCAGGTTTGGGGGTCTTCCCTGTCGCTATTGCAGCAGAGGGCTGGTGGTGGCTTCTTCTGCCAGTTCTGCCTCCCCTCCCCCTCCCCATCTCTGCCACTTTTTGCATCAACACATATCCATGCATTAAACAAGACATTCCATTAATTTCTTCATCATCATAACTTAAGCTGGGACATACCCTTTAAATATTCATTCAGCTATGAAAACTGGGCATTAAAATTTTAATAATGTCAAGCTCATTTGAACCAGGCTCCTTGGGGACGATTACGATACAATTAGAATAAATACGATGATTGAGCCGGTCCAAAGGCTTCACCTGTCTGTCCAACGTGGCTTCTTGCAGAGAGAGAGGTCTGCGGCCAGTGAGCAGGCAGACAGATTGACAGACGGGCCAGCCTGGCTCTTTCTTGACTCCCTCTCCCCTCCCCTCCTCTGCATGTGGGTTCTCGGTCAGCTCTACCATCCCACAGGTCACTGTGGCTCTCTGCCACCCCCTGAGGGCTTAGGGGACAGCATCTGGGAAGATGGCCCTGAGTAACCCCCAGGTCCAGATACCCGCCTTTTCTTGTCCCGCCAGGTGCAACCTGGACTGGACTCCTGGGCTGGTTCCCGTAGGAAGGCCATTTTCCTGACCGTGTGTCTCCTCTTCCCTGCCCCACAAGGGCTCCCTGAGGCTGGAATGAGCAACCTACCAGAGCAGGGCCAGCCTGCAGAGGGGGCCACAGGTCCCTTAGTGCCCAGATGTGTTCTGCCACCAAACTAGGAAGGGACTGACTTCACCCAGCTCCCCTGCCCCTGCAACTGTCTTCCTGAGAGCTGACATGGAGGTTGGGGACTGCAGCTGAGCCCCTGGGCCCCTCACTCCTTAAGCCAGTCCTAGCAAGAGCCCTGAGGACAGCCACTCATGAACTTGCTCTGGCTTCCCTTGGGACAGCCCTCACACCAGCAGGATCCTTAAGGCCCTCCACCTGCCTTCTCAGGCACCTGAGCCCTCTGCTTCACACCAGGCCCCCAGGCAGGTGACCCAGAGCTGTTTCAGAAATAAAAAGACCTAGAAAGTTCTCTGTCACTCCTCACTGGCCATCCTCAACAACCCTCCTCTATCAAGAAGACTTTGCTGGTTATCTCTTGGCTCCCTTGGTCACACATGACCTTGTACTACTTTGTGCGCTCTCTCCCTCCTCTCATAGCATGTGTGTGTATGAGTGTGTGCGCGTGTGTATGTGTGTGTGACAAACTGAAATAGGCACTTATTCCTCAAGCAAGAGCAGGGACCTAGTTTCCTACCCACAGACCCCCTAGACACTACCTCAGGACTAGGCTCCCCTGGAGAGAAAGAGAGAGAGAGAGAGAGAGTGTGTGTGTGTGTGTGTACGCACGTGCGTGCACGTGTGCATACATGTTTGAGTAGTACTTGGAGGACATTACAGACATCTTCAAAGAATTCATTTCAGTGGGAGACTGGGAATAAACAAGATAAAGGAGGAAACTAGCGTAGTTCCTTCTGTTTTGTAGCTTCTGCATAAACTTCATCCTCCATGGTGCTTTCCAGTCTGTGACCCAGAAATGCCTTGGAAGATCTGGACTGAAGCCCCGCACAGGGCCAGGGTGGGCAGAGGATGGTTGGGGTCGCAGCGATGACTGTGGTGGCCTATAGGGATGGCCAAGGTGCTCTCCACCCAGCCCCTGAGTCCCCAAATGTAACTCCAGGGTGGATGTTCAAACCTCAGTGCTGAGTGAGGGTCCTTTCAGGCTCCACTAGGACGTGTGAGTACCTGCTGGCACCCAGCTCTCATGCTCACTGGAGGGGCTCACCTCTCCCCAAGCCATGGTGTAGTGTGGCAATGCCTATTTCTCTCTTGCTTTGTTCACTGGAGGTATCTCTTATCTCTTTCCCTTCCTACCACCTCCCTGACTCCTGTTCTTCCTTAGTCCCCACTGTTTGCTCTCATCCCCTCAAAGAATCAACTTTTAGACTGTCTGCCCCCCAACCCAGCACACATCAGGGTAGTGGAAACAGGGAAGCAGTGGACCCTGAAGGCTGGAGCCCACTGGGATATCTAAACCCCAAGCCACCAGCATCATCGCTCTGGGAAGAGAGATACAATCAGCAGGGCTCCTTCTTGTTCAAAAAGCAAGGGGAAAAGCGTCATGAAAGCACAAATTATAAAATTTTTCCTTTTTTCCCTCAGTCTCTCTCTTTCTTGGCTTGTCATGGTCTTTTTTATTTGCTGTTTGACGTCGTTTTAAGTAAAAAGAAATATAAATTTTAAATTATTAGCCTAGATCCTACCATTCATCTTTATTTTGTGTGATGCCAGTTTTAAATGCAAATATCAGGACACTTAGCTCCCATGCAGAATCACCAAAATTATAGTTTGTTTCCTGTGGCTTGTGCCTGGAGGATGCCTTGAGCTGGCCCGAAGAGACAAATGCAAGCCAGATTCAGGAAGGCTGAGGAGAAAGACAGAGTCCTCTGAGGCATGGAGATCCGCACAGGAACCCAGATGCCCACCCTGCAACAGTGTCGGGGAGCATCTTAGGCCTGAGGACTGCCGGGCTCTCCTTTCCACTGACCTCCCCCCCACATGTTGCTACTTAGCCTAGCCTAGAATGGCCCCTTGGAAGTCAAACTAGGCTTCACCTCCACCCAGAGGCCACCCACTGCCCTAACCCACAATGGATGGTCAACCCTAAAGGTGTTGCAAATGTTCTACCAAGACATGCTAGATGGGGGCAGAAGGCTTACCCTTGCTAAAACACGGCCTCTGTTGGCCAACCAGACATGCCACAGCGCTGTCAGCCTGGGTGTCCCTGGGGGAGGAGGCCTGACCCAAGCCTCCCCTAACCAGCACCCAGGCCACTGCTGGCCAGCCTAGAGGGCTGAGGGCTGGCTTGTGGGGCCCAGAATGTGCACAGATTGGGCAGACAGTGGGGGGGGTGGGGGTGGGGAACCTCGCATATGCAAGAGGCGGCAAGTCCCCTACACATTCCTTCCTCCCACAGATTTCATTGACTTGAGCCATAAGTACAAAGAGAAAATTTTAAGAATTTCAAGATGGCGACTGCAGAGCACTAAACCCCACGCATGTGACTCTTCTGAGCAAGGAGCCTCTGTGTCTGCACGGGCTGTATGCTCATGGAGCTACCCCACAGACGATGCCTTCCTGGGTCCCCACCTCCCCGGAGTTCTCTCCATCGACCAACACCAAGCACCAGGCATTCTCTTGACCAGGAGGAGTTCTCAGCATTGCTCCTGCGACAGAAAGATCATGACTCGAAGATTTATCTTTTAAAGATGAACCTTGGGCAACTTTGGGAGAATAGACTGAGAATTCTCCGTCTTTGGTATAAAAGGCTGGGGATGAGAAAGCCACCACCCGATATGGACAGAGAAGAAAACTCAAGCGTGAGATCACAGGGACGTACGTGGGTGGCTCCCCAGCGCTTCTGCCCTCTGCCCGGACCTGGCCTTTGCCGCACTTAGCCAATAGTAATTCACAATGAATGAATGGAGAAATGGTTTGTTTAAAGTCCCAAGAAGGCAGATTCTGAATCCCATGTCCTGGTGGATTCTCGGGACTGTGCCTAGTAGGCTTTCAGGAACCACGGAATAAAAGAATGAGCCCCTGCCCCATGGCTTCCACTGTCCCCTAGTGAAAAGGGATTGCAGGGGAATGGCATAAGCAGTGCACATTATTTGCAGCTTCTTGTAAATATACTAACATTTTAATTATCTCCTTAATAAATCACATAAGGTTCCTTACATACAGAGGGGTTAGAAACTCCAGGAATCCCTTCTGTTGTCACCATAATGTTCAGACTTAAGGACAGACACCCCAACAGTTAGTGTAGAGGGCAATTTGCCCTCACTGGAGAACTCTGACCTCAGTCCAGTCTCTGAGGTGCACCTGGCCAGACCAGCTGGTGGTGCCCATCCCAGGGCCTGGAGGGTCCTATCTCCAGGCTGCCCCGTGGTTGTCTATGGGCAGCTCTAGCTGCCCTTTCTCCTGGCTACCTCTTACTCCTCCCTCAGGCCTCAGCTTCCCCCTGGGCCTTGCAACCTAAATGAGGTGTTCCTTCAAGCTTCCCATTCTTTCCTCCAATTGCCTCACCACAGCATTACTATCCCAAACTTGTCAACTTATTTGTTCAATGTCTGCCTTCTTTTTGCGAGGGAAGGCCCACACCCATTTTGTCTTCCTGCTGAACACACAGAACCCTGCGCACGCCCCATCACCAGACTTGTTCCCTCTTGCCTCAGCCATGCCCCTGGGACAGGAGTGTCCAGAGGCCGGAGGTGGTCACCTGCTGGACAGCTCTGTTCCCGACCCAAAGGCCTTCCCCTCCAGCAAGGTGGGGTTGTGGTACCTTGGGGTGAGGGAGGGTTTGCAGAACCTCGATCCTCATTTAGAGAGACAGTGAGCACAGACCAGACAGAAGAACCCGGGGTTATTGTTAAAATATGCAAATCCACAGCCCATTGAAATGCAAACCCTCCAGATAAGATTTTTTAATAAATCTGGTTCTGTTCCCACTCCCCGCTCCAAGGAGGCCATCTGATGCTTGTTGGGTCAGGACACAAACCGGCATGTAGGTCCCGCTAGCTCTTCACCCCTCTTCTCATTTAGATCGCTCGGCTAGGGGCAGCCCTGGGTGGGGCTGGCTGCCAGCCCAGGCCCTCGGCCCATCCCTCGGCAAAGTATTTGAGGTCACTGCCAAGTCACCCACAGAGCTGCCTTTCCCTGTCTCTGTGCTGGTTATACGGCCCCCCTTCCTTACTGTCACTCTCACCTCCTCTCATACCTGTCTAAGGAGTAGAGTCCTAAGCCCTGATGACCTCTCCTCAGGGAGACTTCGGTGACTGGGTCCACACAGCCACTCTTGTCACTTTTTGAACCATCGCCTCTGGACTCACTTTGCTACTGTCACAAGTGGCCCTTAAGGGGACAAAGGGCAGGCAGATGACAAACAGCACAGACGCCTGACAACCTTGAGGACTCGGCTGTGACCCAGCCCAGGCCTGGGCCTGTTGGCTCTGGGTCAGGACATGATAGTATGCAGACCTGCGTGGGCTACTGCCATGCGCCTGGATGGGGACTGAGAGGCATCGGTGGTGGTGGCAGGTGACACTCGTCCTGTCCTTCCCAAGCTCCAGACCTCACGCCAATCACATGAGGTGGCTCATGTCCTCCAGTCTTCCAGAAGCCAAGCGAGCCGGATGAGCAAAGTCACGGGGTGCCAGGGTATGGACCAGGGCTGGGCATTCAAGGGCAGAAAGCCTGGGTGAGCAGAGGAGACAGGGTGCCAGCAGGGTGCCAGGGAGTGGGAGGAAAGTCTGGGGCATGAGTGCACAAGCAGTCAGGCAGAGTGAGGGGGACCCAGGGAGGGGCTGAGCTGGTGCTGTGGGCCCTGGTGTCCCCTGTCAGTCTCCAGCAGGGACACCAGAGCCCACCAGCCGCGTTCAGAAAGAATAAGCTTGCAGCGGCGTGCTCAGGGAAGTGGAGTCTGGTCAGGAACGCTTAGAAGTGCCAGGTGAATGTTTAGATCAGAACCGGCCTGCGCCGTCTGGGTCCCCTCCCCATGTGTGGGGAGACAGAAGCAGCCCAGGGCTCATGCACAGGACGTACTTGATGGATGGGAGTAAAACTTCCCCAGCCTGGCTTTAATGCTGGGATCCAGACGGTCCCTTAGCCCCAGCCCCAGCCTGGCCTCGGGAGCGTTCCACTGGGGAGGGGGCGTGGGGGAGAAGACCGCTGGCTCCCAGCTCGGGACGTGGTTGGGGGCAGCGCACGCCCTCTCCGGGAGGGCGGCCGGAGGCTGCTGGCTGCCGCTCCAGGCATCCAGGGGTGGGGAGCGCGGAGCGCGCGGGGAGGAGGCGGGTGGGGCGCGGAACCTCCGTCCCAGCAGCCCCCTGGGCGGCCGCGCAGCCTCCGTGGTCCCGCCCCCCCTCAACAGGCGCTGGGCAGTTGCTATGCAACAGGCTGTTCTGCTCTCCGGCGCCCAGCGAACGACGAACAGCGGCCAGAGGACTGACGGAGCCTATTGGTGGGGCTGCCTCGGGCTGCCCCCTCCCCTTCGCTCGGCTTTCCTCCCTCTCTCCTATCCCCCTCCGAGCCTCCACCCTGTCCTTGCTCTCCGCAATCTAAGTTTACACAACGCTTTCCCCTCACATGCACATGCAGGGCGGGGGTGGGGTGGGGGGGGAAGTTGGCACAAACAAAGGAGGTGCCGCCCCCAGCTCCCGCCTCCGGGGGCCATCAGAGGTCTCTTCTGCGGGTTTCCAGGAGGGGGGACCCCCTCACCGCCCCTCCACTGCAGTGGGGTCGGGGTTGGGGCCATGTGTGTGGGTAGATGTGGGTGGCTGTGGCAGGTAAGGCGGACAGGACGGATACAGGGAGAAATCGCGCAGATGGGCTGACATATTCCCTGCCCATCCGGCAGGGCTCCCTCAGGTCCACACAGCCAAGGGCCGCCGGTCTCTTTGTTTCTGAGCCCCGTGCCACCTCACCTGCTCCCACCAACACGCCAGGGCTGCCTGGCAAGGGAGGGAGGACCCTTGCAGTCCTAATTAAGATCTGCTGCTGTGGAAACCAAGCTTATTGCCTGAGTGGCCAGGCTGGGTCGCTAACCCTCTTCAGAGTTGGGGAGGGGAGGCGAGTCTTTTTTTTTTTTTTTTTTTTTTAAACAGCAGTGGATAGATAATTCTGGAGGAAACAACTCCTGATTTAGTTGGGAGGCCTGGCTCTCAGTCCCAGCCATCTACTTGCTCATATGAGATGGGGCAGTCACTTGACTCGTAGAGGCCTAGCCCCCTTGATAGGGTGGCAGGATTAATGTGATAGCTCAGGCGAAGCTCTCAGCAGAGCGCCTGGTATTCAGTAAGTGCTCAATAAATGAACAACAGCTGTCTTCTCTCTCCTTTTCCCTTCCTCTCCCAGCTCCTCGCCTTCTCCTCCTCTGATAGTGGGTATTTCCAACATTTTTAAGGGAGTACCTAACATTTAATTTCTTTTCCTTCCCATCTCCTATGCCCTGGGCTCTCTTTCCAACTCTACGGAACAGAAAAGATTGGACGGCCTTGGGGGAAGAGCTGGTGGGGGAGGGTGGGAGACCATGCTCTCCTGAGGCTTCAACACCCTGAGCTCACTTGTGGCCCCCCTTACCTTCTCAAAGTCTCTCCCCCACCTGCCCCAGGTCTGCCCTCTCTACCTGGCCTACCAGTACTTGAGCCTATCTTGAGGTTTATTTATTTATTTTTATTTATTAAAAAAAAAAAAATTAGTGATCGTCACACCCAATGTGGGGCTTGAACTCACAACCCCAAGATAGAGTCACATGCTCTTCCAACTGAGCCAGCCAGGTGCCCCTGGAGCCTATTGCTTTGATGGGCCACTAAGTTTGTTCTTCCATCCATCCCTCCATTCCTCCAGGGCTTAGTGAACATCTCTGTAGGCCAGCCCCTGTTCTCTGGCACAAGGATGGCAAAGCAAACCTCAGAGACATGGCCCTTCCCTCCAGAAGCTCACACCTGGTCTGCAAAAGAGCCTTGCTGAAATGGTGTTTAAGCCCTTCCCTGTTCTGTCCCCCAGCCGTGCACCACACCTCCTGCCCTCAGGGCGTGCTGCAGCATAACTGAGTCCCAAAATGCCCAGCCACGTGGCCCCATAGTTGGAGGGCGCCAGCCACCCATTCGCGTGGAATTCCCTTCCTCAGCTCTTCCGTCGCTGCTCCCACACTGCACTGGTGTGGGGGGGGGCTCCCTTCTGCAAGGGGTGTCCTAAATCCAAGCTAGTCAGCTCTAGTGATTACAGAGGACACATCTCCAGCCCTAACCGGCCTCCCTTTGTTTCCCGTCATCTGCTCTGATACCAGAGCTCCACCAGGCAAGTCAAGGCCGTGTTCCAAGGCTACCCTCAGCTGTGCAGAGCTCAGAACTGGTTTCTTCCACCAAAACATGCTCACAGCCCTCCCTTCACATCAGCTCACTGGCCCTTCCCCTGAGAGCTCACACCTCTCTAGGGCCCTTGGCCCTTGAGTTCTGGGCCTCAAGGGGCTCTCTCTGGCTGGATCTGATGTCTCCCAGGCCGCAGAGGAACCACTGCCTTTCTGATTTAGACTCTGAGCCTCTTAAGCTGATTTGGCAGGACTGGGAAGGGGAGTGAGCACCCTGGCCCTGGAGGCTGGACAGAGCCCCTCACCTGTGTTATTCAAGGCCCACTTTCTTGTCTGTATTTCCCTTCAGCCTGCCCCTGAGCCAGGTACGAGTCCTCCCTCCCCACCCATCCTGCTCTAGGAGGTTGCTCTGGGACTGTGGACCGTGTTGCCAGGCTGAGTCCCCTCCATGACCAGGAGAGGAGTTCTGCCTTCCCCACCACCCTCTCCTGACCTGGGACCCCTCCTCCCCATCTCCCCAGACTCAGTGGGAGGCCTGGAGAGTCAGTCCCCAGGCGAGTTAAAGGAGAAAACAAAGCCTAAACCAAGTAAATGACAAATGTAGAGGAAATTGCTCTTAATCCCCACACCACAGCCTGATGATGCCGGCCAAGCACAAGCCTGAGTCATCCTAGAAATGGCACCGACATTTGCTTTTTGGAATTTGTTTTGTCTCTGAGCTTTAGATTTAATCATTCTCTCTCTCTCTCTCTCTCTCTCTCTCTCTTTCTCCCCCTCCCTCCCTCTGCCCCTTGCTCTCCGTTTTCTAATATGAGGCTGCACCGCCAGCTCATCCAAGTCTGTTTTCCTGGCATTAATTAACACAGCTCTCCAGCCTCCAACAGGCTAAATGATGAATCAGGTTAAATTCCAGACAACAGCCGCACACCGCCATCAATTAGCCATCTCTGGGGCAGCTTCATTAATAAGCATCGATCATGGCCCTCCTCCCCGAACACGCCAGGGTCTCTGGGTCATAGAAAGTGCCCACGAGTGTGTCAGGCTTAGGTATGAGTGTGATGGTGTGTGTGTAAGGGCTGGAGAGCGTGAAGGGGGGTGGACAAGTGAATGGGTGTGCAAGAATGTGGATGTGTGAGGAAGTGGGTGACTGGGAGTGAGAGGTACAGGTGTGAGGGGACTTGTATGTGAGTGTGTACAAGTAAGTGTATGCAGTGTGAGGGGCTGACTGTGGTGTGTACATGAGGCGTGTGATGCGTGTGTTGTGTGAGATGAGGTATATATGGAGTCGGGTGTGTGTAGGGTGAGAGTATGTGACGTGGGGTTCTGAAGTGCGTGGGTTTGTTCTCCATGCGGTGCCGGACCCCCCCACTGCCCACCCCCAACCTGTCTCCACTGCGCCTTCTTCTGCTTCTCTTCCCAATTCCACACCTCTGTGGGTTCTCCCACATGCCGCTGGCCCCTTCCCCTCTCCGCTCTCTCCCATCTGAGACTTTCCCATCCCCTTCTCTTCAACTTGCACGCTCCTGGAGACAACTCCAAATCCCCCACCACATCCCTACCCTCTTTCCCTGTCACATTCTGGACCCCCTTGTTCATTCTCCCTTGGCTGTCCCATAGGCACATGAGATCTCCAGCCCAAAGCCCGAGTCCCTCGGTGGGTTGTCTGGCTTTATGAATGTCATTGCCACCACCAATGGCCAGGCTCACACCCTCCAGCACCCTCGGATCCCTCGGGTTGGAATCTGACCCTATTCCAGGCATTACCTGGATTGTCCTGGATTTTCCCCTCATCCTGCCTGGTTCCATATTTTTTGCAGGAAGCAGGACACTTCATGAACCATGAACAGCCCAGGACCGTTTTGGGACTCCCCCAGCTCACAGGCTAATAAAGCCCACCTCCTCCACGGGGTCGAGGTCCCCCTCAGTCTCATGGCCACCCACGCCCACGCCTCCCCTGCATCCACGTCACCCCCTGTGGTCCCTGGAGGCCATGCTCAGTGCAGGGCTCCCCGCCGGACTGCGCCCCCTAACGGCTGCGTTTGCGGCTATGGCTAACGACCGCGGCGTTTTTCCTGTCCTCTCGGTTCTCCCCAGCGGGTTAGAGCGCTGCCGGCCCCTCCCTCCCTCTCCCGCCCCGGGGGTCCCAGTCGGCCACACCTCGTTGGGAAGGAGTGCACGGGAGCATTTTCGAAAGCCTGCTTGGGTAGAGCTGGGGGTGCTGGAGTCACGCTCAGACGCTTGCGTGGGACGGTGTCCCCAGGGAGCCCGCGGGCCCTGGCGCGTGCACGCCCCTGGGGATGCACGTGGCCTCCCCAGGCGGCTACCAGCCGACCATCTCCTTAAAGGTTAATTAAGAATCTGAAGCCGGACGGCGTGGTGCGGCCGGTGACGGCGGATGCGGCGTCTCTCCAGACCATTAAACACTAATTAGGTTTGGAAAGTCTATCGAGCTCCCGAGATCTCCTCAAGGCAGGCGCTGGCCCCCGGGTGCCCTTCGAAATGCCAGAGCTGTCACCCCCGACGGCCGGGCCGCCCCGCCTGCCGGCCCCGCGACCCCAGGCTTCGGGCCGGGTCCCGCTTCATTTCTCTCCATCTCATTGTCTCCCCCGTTCCCGGGCCGCCCCCCGCCCCCCGTCCCGCTCTGCAGCTGGCTGGCCCGGGGTGTCGCGCGACGGTCTCGCTCCTGCGTCCTTTCCGCGCGCTCCGAGTCTCGCCTCCGTCGCGGCCTCCGCGGCCGCGCCCCTGCTGGGGCTTCTGTCCCCTTCCTCGCCCGGCTGCCGGCCTTTCCTGAGTCATCCTGGCCTTGGAGCTTCCCCGGGCTGCGCTCTGCCTCACCCTGACAAAGCGCCTGCTCCAGCAGCCTCTGGTCCCCAGACGCCTGCCTCTCTTTCCAGGCCGCTCTTCACGGGGCTCTAACTACATTCCCTGCTGCCCAGTTCCACACGTGCAGCTGGGCCATCTGCTCCCCACAGCATTCGTTCGTCCCCTCACGCATCCTTTCACTCCCCCCTTGATTGAAACCCTGCCTCTGTCTCAGAGGACCCAAGGGGGAAATGCTTCCGTCTGGGGGCGCCTGCCCCAACGGCTGCTTCCCCCAGCCCCCAGGCCAGGGCAAGAATGCAGGTGGGGGGTCCTTTTCCATCACCCCACCCCCATCTTTAGCATAAGCAGCTATGTCACAGGGCGAAGGGATTTCCACTCAGTGACAGAAACATGCTCTTGTCTGAATCTAACCAGGAAGACAGACAGATTGCTCCACCCACTCTCAGTCTCCCAGGCCACGGTGTGGAATTTTTGGTGTAGTTCTAGAAAGTTGTGAAGTGGAAATCAGTTTCTCTCCAATAGACCCTGCAAGAGCTGTCTGTTATTCTACCTGACACCCCCCTCCCCACCACCACCATGTTAATGCCAAGCCCAGCCGAGAGACCATCTCTGTGACCACCACCATGTGGTACAAACTGAATAGGTTATGGCTTAACTCAAAGGGATAGCACTAGTGGTGAAATTCTGGGTGCCAGATGGGTGAGGCCGAAGGGGGAAGGTTGTGGGTGAGGTGGAAACTTCTCCCGGCTGCTCACACCACAGGCGATGGGCAGCCCCCTACGGCCCTTCTACACCAGGCCACGTGATGGCACGGGAAGAGGAGAGCTGGCTCTGCCATGACCAGCTGTGTGACCTTAACTCAGTCCCTTCACCTCTCTGTGCCCCAGTTTCACGGACTTGAAAGTGCAGGAGAGAACGATCTATCTTTACAGGGCAGGGCTGTGAGCAGGAAAAGCCACGCGGGCAATAGTGCCCAAGACCTGCCTTGACATAGGTTAATTTGCTTCCATCCGTCTTCCTCTTTGGACAGTGTCCGGCACATCTACTCCTTCGAGGAAGGCTGGGAAAGGAGAGGAGCAGTGTCCTATCATTCGGGCCCATCCACTCACCCTGGCCCCAGCCCCCCAGTCCCCAACATCCTCTGACAGGCAGGGCTGAAGTGGGCCTGTGGGCGCAGAAGCCTCAGCCCAATTGTACAAGCACAGAGTATTATGATTGCATTGATTTCCATCATAAATCATATTTCCTATCTTCTGCCTCTCTCTCCCACGTGCCCCAAGTTAAGCCTTGGTATTTTCTTTAGCTGCTGCCACTGTCGAGCCTGGAGATGATATTAGGATAATGATGATAAATTTTACCCTGCTGCCAAGCCACTACCTCCGTGTGGGGAGGGGGAGTGTTTGCCCCCTAAATGGATCCCTTTACTATGTCTGCTGGGTGTGGGGAGAGTGCTCATCTGGGCTGGGCTGGGAGGATCCTTGCAACTGGACACATGGACAAGTGTGTGCCTGTGCGTACAATCATGTGTGTGTGAGGGCCTGGAAGTCTTCCCAGCGTGTATTCTGTGTGGACACACGGTTATGCTCATACCAGTGAATGAACACATGGCAGCAAGCAAGGAAATGAGAAGGCTGCGGGAGAGGGAGGAAGGCGGTGGGTCGGCGGGGAGGTCTGTGCTGAGCTCCCCAACGTGCAGCTACTCCTGGCCCTGGTGCACATTTTCTACCAAACCCCAGGCTCGGGAGACACAGTCTGCGCTCAGGCTGGGGCACCCGTTCTGACCTCACAAATGCCGCATCTGCTTGGAGGATGAAGCTGGTTTACAGCTGTCTGAGCTCTCGGGCTTAGGCCCCTGCCAGTGGGGCGGGCTCAGCACTGGCTGAGCAAGTGGCAGAGATAGTGGGGCCCCAGGTGCAGCATGATAGCATTTCTCGTGGGGCTCTGGGCTGTGCTCCATGGGGTGAGAGGTCCCAGAGGAGAATCGAGGGCCAGCCTTAGAACAGGAAGCAGATTCAGCAGGGAGTGGCCTTGTGGTTGATCATTCATTCATTCACTGGTCATTCATTCATGCATCCATTCAACAAGTATTCCTGAGCTGAGTTTCCTCTCCTGTTCCCCAGTCCCACACACCTGAGAATGACCTCCGGCAGGAAGTGTCCCTCATCTTTTACACCAAGGCCTGCCAGATAGAGATCCTTGGGCAGAGGTCTGTCAGGGTTTCTCAGACATGGGATAATATCCATTTGGACCCACATTTTACGGTGGTGTCTGGGAGCTACTCTACAAGAGGTTGGAGCGGGGGTGGGGACATCACACTGTCTCCAAAGGGCTGGAAAGCAGTGGGTTGAGAGTATGTGGATTTCACCCTGCTCCAGGAGTCAGCATGTAGCAGGAGCATCTCCTGTCCAAAAAAGGCCCAGGCTACCTGTCCCCTGGAGTGTGAGCTCCTGCAGATCCTGGAGCCGCCATCTGTGTGCACAACCATTTAGGCTGCTTCTGCCTAGGATTGTGTGATGATGACGGAAAGTGCTCCAAGGAGCCAGAAAGGCTAAGGTTTCCATCACAGTTCTGCCTCCTAATGACTGTCTGACCTTAAACATGTTGCTGGACTTTGCTGAGCCTCAGTTTCCTCATCCACAGAAAGAGAAGCCATAACCCTTGCAGTCAGAGTTGTTACCAGTGTTATATTATTCACCTGAAGCTGCCAACAATACTCGCCTCCCAGCAGGCACCTGTTTCCTTGTTTCTCTAATGGATACCTGAGGCCAATAGGATCAAGAATTCCTCCCACAGGAAGTCTGCCCTGATTAATCCCTCACCTCTCCCACTGATCTGGGACTCTCTGCCAAGATGCACACATTCCCTTTGTTTGTGATCTACCCATAAATGTGTGTCTGCAGACGCATGGTCTGTGGCGCTCAGCGTGTGTGTGTGTGTGTGTGTGTGTCCCAGACTCTGAGGATGAAGGCACATTTCTCCTCCTCTAGCTCCCTCTACCCAGCCGCCTAGAGCCACCCCTCCTTATTCTGTCCTGAGAAGGCTGTGGCCATTTGCACCCATACAGGAATTTGGGCAGTGCACACACACACACACACACACAGACCCAGATACAGGGGTACATGACAACCTCTCTCCCTCCTCTCAAGTCCTTGTGCTCCCTGCCAGCACTCCTTAGGGACCCTCAAAGACAGCAACCTTTTCTGAGTTGTCTTAGCTTGGAGAGCACAAGGGCTGGCCCCCTGATTGGCTCCAGGGTCAGTCTTCACCTGTCATAGTCTTGCTTTCTATGGCAAGAGAGTGTTTCCTTTGACCAATTTTCCCCATCTTTATTAGGAAGTCTGTTGGATTGTAATATGATGGATTATAGTATGGGCCCCAGCGTCCTCCCCCTGTGTGGTGCCCAGGGCAGATGTGTGTCAGTGTGAACATGCACACCAGCGGGGCTTGCCTGTGGAGCCAGCCCGGTTCTCACAAGGAGGGGGTCCTGAAATCACGTCAGCAGCACCTAGCCAGGAGAGCCTGAAACGGCACAGGATGACCACAGGGGAGGATGAGCGGTGTGCTGAAAACAGACCAAGAGCAGTCAGAGACATAGAGGAGATGTGCACTGCTATGCCTGGGTGGGCCTACAAACGGTGCCCTCCACCCGTATTTCCGAAACTGTATTTGGTGAGAAGAGGTACAAAGGAGTATGAATGGGAATGGCTGTGTTTGTGTCCACATGTAATTGCTGGAGTTTTGCTCTGAGGCCCTGTGTGCAGATGGGTTGGGGCCATTGTGTCACAACCAGCACAATCGATGATTCTGGGTGTAAGGACCTGGGATGTCACTTCTGGGTGTGACATCCCGGAGGCTCCAAGAAGCCTGAAACCTCAGAGGGTGCAGTGCTCCAGACAACCACCAGATGGCGTCCGGGTGCAGTCTAAGGGTCTGAGCTGTGGGTTTTCTGGCTGGCTTTGTGTTCAGCCTCTAGGCCTGCCCTGGCCCACGGTGGGTAGGGACACTGTGTGTATACAGGGGTGATCAGGAAGGAACCGCCTGCCTGCTGGGCACCTGTGCATGTACACAGGGTGGCCAGTCTGTGCACATGGCATCTTCCTTCCTGCCATGACCCCCTGGGGTTGGCCCACACTGGGTACCCTGCGAGTCCTGGCTTTCCAGGGTTATGTGTGAGGAAAGGGGCTGGGTAGCTGTGTTGAAGCAGGTCCCATCCAGCATCCCCACTCCCCAGACTCTCACCTTTCCCTCCTGCCAGGCTGCCGTTCGCTGTGGCAGGTCCCACCTTCCCTCCTTTACCCAGGCTGTTCCCTCTGCTGAGAACGGTCCCTCTCCAGCCAAGCTCCTACCCATTCTTCAAAGACTTCAGTCTAAGACCGTCCTTCTCCGGGAAGCCCATCAGAATCTGCCATTTCCCTCACCACCCCCTTTGTGCTCCTTCTCTGACCACCCACGGCCCAGGACTGTGTGCTGGTCCTGCACTGTTTAGCCACTCCCTATGGTTCACTCCTGAATCTTCCCAAGAGGCTGAGTCCTGCAAAGGCAGGGTCGTGCGAGGATGGGACAGGCACTCCCGTAAAAGGCAGATCACTGGGCCGCACGTTTCCGACCTTGCCTGCCCCCCTAGTGTCCCACGGAGCCGGTGCCAAGACAGGCTGTAGGACTACACCCAGCAAACAGCCCCGGGGGCAGAGGACAAAGGACTTCCTGTAGCTGAGCCCTGACCACAGTGACTTCTGGGGGGCTGTTGTCAGACCCACTGGGGGGCTATGCAGGGTCCAGGCAAGTAGGGAAAGGCAATACTAGTGTAGCTGCCACAGGGGGAACTACAGCTGGACTTGGGACAAAGCCGTGCTTGTGGGGACGGAGATGAGGAGAGCCTCTGGTGTGAGGCATGAGGGCCCTCTCCCTTGAAGTTAACAGGAGCCGTGATCCCCGTGTGCAACCTCACGGCTTTCTGGAGTCTCCACTGTGTCCTGCTCTCCCTGCCCTAACCCCATGTTATCTGCCGGCGCAGGGCTCTCTGAGACGTGAGCCGCTCGTGAACCTGAAGACGGGAGCTGTCACCATTCCCGCTTGACAGATGAGGGACGTCTGGCTGCAGCGGGGGACTCACGCCGGCGTCCCGACAAGGGACCCTGAGGCCACCTGGATTTCATCCCCAGGGATGCACACAGGAGTTGTGTCCCCCTTTCTGAAGCCACTGAGAAGGGAGTGTGCCCTCCCTGATTCCATCCGAGCTCACAGCCCACTTGAAACTCTTTCTGTTTGTCTGGAGTCCATACAAGCCCCTGTGGACAGGATGTAGGACCCAGAGAAGGGGGAATTCCAGCAAGAGAGGGGAGGGGAGCCATGATCAGGAGCCCTTCGGGAGACCCTAGGTGTCTCTCTCTCTCTGGTGGGGTTGGAGTCCCACGACTGGAGGCACCCCTTCCCCAAATGGAAACTGCAAGAAAACAAGGAGGTTGGTTTTTGCTTATTTTGATCATCCTGCAAAGGATCCTAAAGGGGAGATAAATTTGTGGGGGGGGCAAGAGAGGGATGAAGTCAAGAGAGAGAAGGATAGGACGGAGGAAGCTAGAGGGAGAGTGAGATGCCAGGGAGCCAAGGCCAGAGCAAAGGGTGAAACAAGGGTTTGACTTGGAGGGACTGTGCAGCCAGCCTCTCTGGGCACCCAGCGGGGGCGGGGGCGGGGCGAAGTGGGAGAGGGGGGCACGGGCTCTCCTGGGGGCTGGCAGCAGCAGCCAGTGCCTGGCAGAGGCTCCACAGATGTTTACATTAACCCAGTGCTTGGGTCTGGGGGATGAGGGGCTGTTTGCTCCTCGGAGGGTGTCCTGGGGGATCTCTAGAAGGACTCCCTTGGGAAAAGCTGGCTCCTGGAAAGCTGAAGGGGAGGAAACCACATGGTGCCCCCCCCACCCCCTCCCCCCACATCCTGCTGCTCCAGGCTGAAGGATAGATAGATGGAAAGAGGCCCTAAGGAGGCTGGGAAGCCCTGAGACAGAAACGCAAGTAGCCCACCCTGAGGCCCCCGGCCCCTCTTGGACACCTGGGGACCCACGTTCTCTCCCAATCACCCAGCTACCTCCCTAAGTGCCAAGGCGGTCAAGACGGGCTCTGCCCCTCCCAGTACGTGCCTGACCGCTGCACCCCCAGGAGTTCTGTCCCAGTTCCTGGAGTGGCAGCTGGGCAGGTTACACACATTTAATTACTAGTAATTAAAAAACTGATTACTCCAAATGGTGCCTTCCTGGGGAGAGACATGCTGTGCCCATCCTCCGGGCCTACCCCGAAGGCCACCTCTGGGGCGTGGAGCGGGGATGGCCCACAGTCATCTCCTAGGGAGGGTGGGGGACTCGGGGCTCCCCTCCAGGCCAGAACAGCGCCTACTTCTCTGGCTGGCCCACCCAGTGCCTTGATGCCACACCGTGACCACATCTCCCTGCTGGGTGAGTCACAGGCACCCCCGTCTTCAGGTTCCCTTCCAAGTGCACATCCCTTGGGAAGGTGACATGCTCCAAACGTGGTAAGTCAGAAGGAAAGCCCCTCTATAGGGAGGCCCAGGGAAGACAGCGCTCTGGGCCCCTAGGGAGGAGGCCGAGGAGCCCAGAGTGAAGAACAGGTGTGCCTGCAGCCAGTTTCACACGTGGCATCCCGGGATTGACGCTGGGGTGGGACGGAGCGTCAGTGAGCACCCACGCCGTGCCAGGCACGATGGTTCCCTGTCCTGACGGACCGTCCAGCCCGGGATGGCGGGTGGGGGTCACGGATCCAAGCAAACTGTGTACCAACGAGGGCAGGCCGTGAAGGGCTTGCAGAGGCAGGGATGGGGAAATGGTGCCTGCGGTGTGTGCGTTTGTTGCCATTTAAGTTAGGGCAGTGGAAGGAGGCCTCTCTGAGGACGTGACCCTGAGGGTATGCTGGGGGGGGGGCGGTGGGGAGGGCCCTTGACACAGTGGGAGCTGCTGGTGCAAAGTCGTGAGGTAGGGTGGAGGGGTAGGGGTGAGGAGTTTCAGGAGGGCTTTGGTGGCTGTGGGGGGCAGAGCAGGCTTGGGCTGGACTAGGGAAGGGTCCCAGGACTCCACCCAGGGAGTCCTTATGACAGCAGCCGGGGGAGTCACAGATGGGCTTGAAGAAGCAGCACCTGGCCTGAGCTGGGAGGACCCAGGGGAGGGCAGGAGGGGAGAGGGTGCAGGGGGATGGAGTGGTGTGGGCCGGCGAGAGGGAGGGGTTCCATGAGGTGGGGCAAAGCCTGATGACAGGTCGTGAGGCTCTGAAGGTTATCTCAGGGGCTCTCTGGGCCTCCCGCCAGATGCCGGATACCCGGGGCTGCACAGAAAGCTACAGGCTCTGAGGCATCTCAGGGAAGAGAAGGGGGAGCCCCAAACACTAGTGTGCACCAGACTCTCCAAAGTCTCCCTGCGACCCCACCCTTCCTACCCAAGTGGGCTGGTGACAGCGGCCACGGGGAGAAGATTGATCCCTGGCCTCACACACAAGATGCTGATGCACGGCTGTGCTCATCAATCAGAGGCCGCGAGGCCAATTAGTCATTTATTAATAAGGGGCTTGCGAGAGCCTCCCCTCCCCGCGCCAGCCTCGCTGTGCCTGACTATCCACTTTTATCCTGGAAAGAGTCCTGGCACGCATCTCCCTGCTCCCTCCCCCTCATGGCACGTCTCCTTCAGCCACAGAAAGGCCTGAAGCAGCCCTGCCCCAAGCCTGAGGTTCCTCTCTGGCCCCGCCCACCTCACTCTCACCCGTGCACCATCTGGGCTGTGGCTTCGGGTCCCACACCTGTCCTCCACCAGCCTGGGGTCGCCCTGGCTCCCCTGGGCTAGAAGGGCCAAGAGGGCAGTGTGAGGAGCCAACAGACCCCTGTCACTGAGCATCTGGGGGTGTGTGAGGGCAGGGGTCTGGCTCTGGGCTACAGTGGTGGGGGGTGGAGGAGCCAGCAGGGCCTGAGGGCTTCCTGGAGGGGTTAGAAGGGCAGGGAGCAGAGTCTGGTCAGTTGGCTGAGGCCTTTGGCCTGCAAGGCAGCAGCAAGGGTTGGTTCTGGGTCCTCAGGTCGGGGTTCAGGGCAGGAGGGGGCCTCCCCAAGGGCTCCCCTTGTCCCTTCTTTCAGCTGATTCTAGAGCCCCGACTCAGACAGGGGCCAGTCGGGTGGCTTGGGGTGCCCAGGAGAGAGACTGACTTCTGGGCGTGGTGGGGCAAGGGTACCCAAGGTTGGCGTGGTGTTTCTACCCCAGCCTGGCCTCCAGACCTCCCGCCCATCCTTGCCCCCTGCCCCTGTGCTCTGGGTCCCGAGGTCCTTTCTCTGCCTCCATCTACCTCTGCCTTTGGCTCCCCTTTCTCTCCTTCTCTGAACAGCTGTGCGGGGAGAGTATGGAAGTCTTAGGCTGTTTCCTCATCTGCTAACCAGGGCCGAGCCACCTTCACCTGGGCAAGGAAGGACTCCGAGGAGACCACACGTGACCAGCCCCCCAAATCATCAAAAATTGTCTCTTGCCGGATCCCTGCCCTCTCACCTGGCTTCTCGATATCCGCCTTCTTTCCCCACACGGAGCGCCTGCTCGGGCTCACTAGGGGCGCCCCCCAGGCATGAGGGCTGTGTCGGGACCATCTCTGTCATCGCCCCCTGTGCTCCCCACCACCCCGGCCTTGGGGTCACAGGGCCCAGGCAGGCTACACCTTCCCTTTCCCACCTGCCTGCATGCGCAGCTCACGG
This sequence comes from Mustela erminea, assembly GCF_009829155.1. Classification (NCBI taxonomy): domain Eukaryota; kingdom Metazoa; phylum Chordata; class Mammalia; order Carnivora; family Mustelidae; genus Mustela; species Mustela erminea. Next base: position 35,081,836 of record NC_045626.1, on the reverse strand, counting down.
GAAGGACCGAGGCCTTCAGAAATCCTGGGCAAAATTCCCGCTCCGCGCCTTGGCCTTTGGGAACCCTCTCAGCAGACAAAACAATGTAGGGTTCCTCATCTCCCCCTTTCCTCACTCCTCTCTTCCCCTCCCTTTGCTCTTCTTCTTCTTTACCCTCACACCCCTACTGAGGTAAGGCCCAGACCTTCCCTCTGCCAGGGGAAGAGAAGAGGGTGGTCACCCAGGGCTGCCTGGCTGCGGGAGGGAGGAAGCATCCCTGTAACTGTCCCAGCTGAGAACCGGGCAGTACTGGGCCTGGGGGGCGGGGTGTGCACTGTGGGAAAACTGCCCCAGCCAGGCTCACCTTGTGGACCAGTGCACCTCTCCCGCAGCCCGCATGGCAGGGAAGTAACCCGGTGTGAAGTGAGTCTAGGGCACGTGAAGAGAGCCTGGAGAAGAACTGCGCACCATTGTGGGGTTTATGAGAAGCAGGACAGAGAAGCTAGGCAGGGGCAGAAGGTAACACGCTTCATGGAAACCAAGTCAGAAAACTCGAGACCACGAGCGGGGTCTGCACTGCTTAATTTCCTGAGACGAGTCCGGCCCTCCGTTCCTGAACCTGAGTCAAGGAGAGGGACTGTCTTGTCCCTTCTCGGTCGGGGGGCGGGGGGTGTCTGTGTAGGATCTAACAGGAGCAGGATCAAGGTGGTGGAGAAACCAGGTCAAGGTCAGAGGGCCCAGGCGGCCTGTCCGTGCAGAGATGCGGCTGCCTGTGGGGGCTGGGTCCTTTCTACGGCAGGTTTCTGGAGGATAGAGGCAAGCTGCAGAGGACCTGAGGCTTAGGTTGAAGCAGGAGAGATGACAGTAGAGGCCTAAGGAGGACATCCTCTTTTATCCAAAGACGTACCCATTCACCCCACGAGCACCTTTCGACCATGAATGTTGACCAGCCTCTGTGTAAACTCCAAGGACGCACCTGGAATAAGACAGGCCCTGCCTGTAAATGAGTAATGCAGGCAGGAACGCTGAGGCCAAGGCCAAGGCTTGGGCCCGGCCCATTAGGGCCACAAAGCAGCAAGTGACGGAGGACCTGCTTGAGGACGGCTGGGACGGGTGATTCCTGAAGGACACACGGCAGTTCGCCAGGAGCGCAGGGCTGGGAAGGGCATTTGGGCAGAGGGACAGCTGGTGTGGAGGCTCACAGACAGGACACCCTGTGTGTGTGGAGTGGAGGGTGGGAGCCTGCACGGAGGAGGGGGTTTGCTGCCCAGAGATCACATGGCAGGAGCGCAGGAGGGAGGAAGGGGGGGTGGGGGTGGGGACCAGGGGGACGTAGCGGTGGGCATGGAGGCCAGGTGAGAGGACCCGTCGCTGTGAGTGGACTTGTTTTTCCCAGGACCACTCTGGCGGCATCCAGGAGGCAAGGAGCTGCCTGGCAGGGTGGTCCACAGAGGTCCCGAGGTCAGGTGGTGGCAGGCAGTGGGATTTAGAGGAGGGATATGCCAGAGGCTGAGCTGGGAGCAAGAACAGATAGAATTCAATGTCCATTTCAGTGGATGAGGGCTATTGGAAATATGGTCAGGCGCAGGGCAAGGACGGGGGGTTGCCCGTGCACCGTCCCACCCCTGCCCCTCCAGACAGATGAGGACATGCCGATGAGCCTCCTGCAGCCACACTGCCTGGCGGGTAAGACTGTCCACGTGACCATGACTTGACCATTCCAGGAAATTCTCAGAAAGACAAAGTTGCAAGTAACTATCTTATCCGTTGCAGGCACTTCCTGAACATCCATGTTTCTGAATACAAAAGCGCTTGAGCTTGCCTACTGGGGACCTCAGGTCACACACCCGCACAGACATGCTTGCCTGCAAATGGCCGTTCCTTCCCCTTCCCCTGCTCAAAATGCTCACCTTGCTGTGTCCACCAGTTCCAGGCCATCCCGCACGGACCCTAACCAGGACTGGCGCCTTGACTACACGTTAGCCGGCCTTGGTGACCGTCCTTGCTGGGCGTCGTTGCCCAGTTTTTGCAAAAATATTGTCAACTCAGTTTATGGCGAATCCTTCACCTTGATACCTGATCACCCTGGCCTGCCTGCACCAAGACTCCTGTCCGGTCCGTTTGGCCAGAATGTCCCCTGACCCCCGATGTCTCCTCTTAGGAATTTTCCATCCACTGCCCCCAGCCACGCTCCCTGGCTGTAAATTCTCACTTGCCCAAGCTGTATTTGGAACTGAGCCCAGCTCTATACTAAGGTTTCTCTTCTCCCATTGCAATGGTCTCTAAATAAATTCTGTTTTAACCCCTTTAACTACTTACTGTCCAGCTTTGGTTTTATTTCGACAACCCTGCCCAATCCCAGTCAGGTCCCCACATTGCAAGACCCACCTTCAACCAATCCCCAATCCTCTAAATACCTCCCCAATCTGAGACACCACCACCGAGCCCTCCAAGATGGCGGTCACTCACTCTTACTGGGAGAGACCATGGACTTAGCTTTGCTTGAGCAGTGGATCATTTTGCTTGTCTTTTCAGGGAGACAGGCTGAAATCAGATGGCCTTTCAAGTGTTGTTTTATCTCTCAAGAGTCTAGAAGTTTCGAAATATCTGGTTCTGGGCTTGTCAACTTCTCTGTCACCCAAGATCATAGGAGCCCAGTCCCAAGGTTCACAGTGTGTCTGACCTGAGTTCTGAGGGTCACCAACAGGAGGAAAGGATGAATCAGGACTCCCCCGGCCCTCCCTCCCGCTCAGGGCAGCAGCCTCTGATGTCCTCACCATCTCCTCCAGGGAGCCCCCTCCCAGAGGGCTTCTCCATACTGCCTTGAAGGTGACCCATGTCTCCCTGCGGTCACAGCTTTATCCCTTTCCCTCCTTCTTCTTTCAAGGTTTTATTTTTGGCCGGGTAATTAGCCTAGCTCTTCTCATTAATATTATATTTAAAAAAGAAAAGGTGAGGGTGGGGGAGAGAGGGGGCTTCGAGGGAGGAGCTTGCATATGCCAGTAATTGTCTTGACAGCCGGAGATCCTGGTGCAATGACAGTCTACTTTAAGTGGCCCAATTAGCATAAGAAACGGCTCGCCAAAAGTTCTGAAGGCATCGTGTTGATTAATGCAATTTATCTTGCAAACCAGCGGCAGACAGCTGAATCGCTGCTAATGATTATTATATACATTTATACACATTATGTACATGCAGCCTCCTCTCCAAGGAACCGTGCTTCTCCCTTCTCCACCTGCCCGAACCCCTTGCCCAGTGCATCCCTGCATGGCTCCACCTGCCCCGAACCCATCCAGGTTGCCCGCTGGTGGCCCGTGCCCCCAACGGCAGGCGATGGGTCGCCAAAATGGGTTGTCTTTGGTATTACCCTTAGATCAGGCTGGTGTCCAGAAAAAAATGCTTTCAAGAATAATTTTCACGGCTCCGGTGAAGCTCTGGTGGTCACAGGAGCGGCTGGCAGATAAAGTCAGGACAGTAAGGACTGTGTGGATGTACAAGGTTCTAGAAGCTCAGCCATAGCCCCAGTTTAACAAAAAGGAGGAGGCGATGCAGGTCGGGGTGCCTGGCTGGCTCAGTTGGTAAAGCCTCTTGATCTCTTGATCTCGGGGTCATGAGTCTGAGCCCCACCTTGGGCAAAAATACATAAAAATTGAAAATAAATTAAAAAATAAAAACAAATAAATAAGGGGTAGGTGCAGCATCCTTTTCTACTCCCACTCAGCCTCTAAGCCATGTGGGTGTACCAGACACCACAGTCCTGGCACCTGCAAGGGCAGGCCGGGCCAGGCAAGAACTCCAAAACAAGCCACCGAGCAGAGTGACCACGACGGCCACCGGTTCTGTGCATTCATCTCCCGCCAGCACCGTCCTCAGAACTTACACACACTGCCTCACCTGCCCTCCATGTCACCTCCTCCCTCATCTACAGAAAAAAGAAAAAAAATGCATCTGTCCGGGAGCCCAGGTGGCCTGGCCCCAGAGCCAGTGTGCCCTTAGTGGCCCCTCTTAGCAGCCAAATTCAAGTCAGACTCAGGAAGTCAGATCAGGGGTGGGGACAGGCGGGGTGCAGGCTCAGGCTCGAGGTGGCTGGAAAGCTGCCACTTTGGGGGATGGGGTGGGGTGGAAAGGCTCCCCAAGGGGGATGCAGGACCAGAGTTGAGGGGAGGCACCTGGAGATTCTGGAAAAAAAGAGGCCAAGGCCCAAACATGGGACCGGGCAGAACCACATCTCGGGGGCAGTGCTGTGCTGGGAGCTGAGGGGACACGCATATGTCAGGACAACCCTTTATTGAGAGGCTGAGGGACTGGGGTAAGCTCGACTGGGCATCTGGTAGTGTAGGGAGAGTAAAAATCCCCCAAGAGGACCAGATCCAGCAATCCCAGGGCCAGCGGTGGAGCCGATAAGGCTGACTGGGAGGCGGGGAGAAGAGCTGAGATGTGGGGAAGGGCGTGCGTGGGGCCGGCCAGGCCCAGGGGAGGTGTGTGGGGCGAGGAGAACCAGCCGGGTCGCTCTCCCCGGAGAGAAGGTATTTATTCTCCCAGCAAACCCCTGGTGGCCCGGTTCTGAAACAGGAGGCTTCGGGAATGAGACGGTGTCGTGTTCACTTCTGACTTCTTACCTGTTACCTGCGAGCAGCTTGTGGTAATGGATACTTTGTGAGGTGAGCTAGGGCCCACGACTGGGAGTCTAGGAGAGAAAGGACCCTCACAAGCCTTCCCACCACACCTTCTCTCCATCCTCCAGCGGGCTCTGAGGAACCTGTGCGCAAAGGCTATAAATGCCCACCCTGCGGTTCAGAGCGCTTTGGTGCTTGTGTTGTGTTATGTTGCGTTGTGGAACCAGGAAGACAGTGCGTGAGGCCGCAGAGAGGCCTCTGCCCGCCCCCCCCCCCGGGGGAGCCAGGTTTCCATCACGAAGCCTGCTGGTTCTCAGCAGCTCTCTCTCTGCAGACGTGGAGGTCAGGGCTCCTAAGTTTTGTGTCCGGAGGGTGTTCGAGGCAGGAAACCTGCTCCCGCAAAGGCCTGGGTAGGGCGTGCAGGGGCACCTGGGGACCCACAGGCATGGGGAGCATGTGTGTGTGCACGTGTGTCTGTGCATGTGCGTGCGCATAGATGTGGACATGCCTGGAAAGGTTTGACTTGTGTCTCAGCATGGCTGGGTGTGTATGTGACTCTCTCTGGGAAGAAGACAACGTGAACCGGCTTGGGGATGTGAGGTGTAAGTGTATCCGTGAGTGTGCACCTTGGCTCTTGGTGTCTATAGACCTGTGAGTGTGTACACACAGCTGAATACCAAGAGGGCAAGTGTCTGTGGATAACGTGATTGTATCCCAGAGTGCATGTGGCATTTCTGAGTGTGTATTGGTGTGTACGCGTGCCGTAGTATGTGGCCGGGTTTGGAGGCTGAATGTGTGCGAGTGCCTGTGTGTGTGCTGTAACGCGATCAGCTGTAAAGTTTAAACTGAAAACAGAGACCGAGTGCCATGGTCAGAGTGGATGACATCAGCCTAGGCAGGCTCCCCAGTGGAGGTGGTTTCTGAACCCTACACTCACCAACCCCCACTGTCCCAGTACCCCAGATGGGACCAAGAAGGACCCAAAGGCCAGCTCCCTGTGTTTGTGCCAATGCCCTTTGGGGTTAATCCAGGGGCCAGGACTCAGCAGAACCTCGAAGGCCGCTCTGCTCTGCTACAGTGGGAAGGCACGGGGTGGAGGGGGGAGGGTGCTCTGAATGGCCCATAGCCTCCTCTTGGGCCACTGAAGGCCCATAGCCTTCAGCGCCTTGGCTGAAGCCGCGTCTCCACCAGCCAGCCGGTCTGGGGTCTGGTCCCCAGAGCCCCTCTGGAAACGTTGCTGTGGGTGTGCTGAGACCCCCTTATTTTCCGGCTCAGGTGGCATCCCTGTGGCCTAGTAGAACACCCCCACCTTCTATTTTCTATCAAGGAGCACTGACCAATGGACAAAACCACCTAGGGGCCAGCCTAGCGACTCCGTTTGGTTTTCGATTTTTAATAGGAAAATACAGTGTGACACTCATCCACTTTAAAAATGAAAAACAGGGACCATAAAACTTGATTTAATAAAGACGCCAAATAATAAAATATTCTTCTGTTCTGTGCTATGGTAATTGAAAGGAGAGTGACAATGGGTAGGGAGGCCACAAGGAGAAGGAGAACCGGAGGGGAGGGAGTGTGGAACCGGAGAGAGGCTGAGAGGCTCAAACAAGAGAAGGTGGTTCTAGGAAAGACAGGCGTGCAGAGAGAAAAGAGAGAGGCAGAGACAAAGCCAGGACCCCTCAGGCCCACAGCAGACGTGAGGGTCCTAAGGGACCCACACCAGGGGAGGGCCCCTGTGGTTAGCAGCGGCTGTGCGTTTCACACCTGTTCTCACCAAACCTCTGAGTAGTCCAGACAGGTCTTATTAGAGAAGAGAAACATGCAGGGCAGGGGGCTTCCGCAGCTCACCCAGGTTCCCAGCCAAGCCTCGCTCCAACCTTAGTCTCACCGACCCTGACCCAGACCTCCCCACCGGTGGCCCCACCTGGCCCCTGTCTCTGGCTAGGCTCTCCACACCCTATACCTCTGCTCTGTGCCCCCATGGCCTCTGCCCAAGCTCAGCCAGCCTCCAGCACAGCTCCCTGGCTGACCACAGCAGCACCCCATGGGTCTTCCTGCTGCTACCCTTCCCCTCTTGCTGCTGGGCCTCCTGCAGGACCCTAGGCCCAAGCTACCGGCAGCCCATCTCCCACCCACTGTGGCCCTTCCTCTGGGCTCCAGCCCCTTGTCTCACTAGAGCATGCCGTGTGCTTCTGTGGCCCAATGTCTTTTCAGCCTGAGCTGGAGCCCTGGCAAGGGCTGAGCAGTAGCCCTCCTGGAGCCCGGAGCTGAGTAGCTGCGGGTCGGTTGTTGCCTTGGAGGCTGGTGCGCCCCAATCGGCCTGTCCCACACTGAATGCTCGTTGCCCTTCCCCAGTCCCCAGGTGCTGCCACTGGGCCCTCACCACCTGACCCTCGGATGGAGCCTCAGGGAGTTCCTCGTGCCATTCCCTACTGCTGGGCTAGGCCCCTCTCCCCGATACTGGTGTCGACCAGCTGCACAGTCAACAGTCTGCACTGAGCAAAGAGGCCGGCAAGCAGGGACGCCCTGGCGTGGCTGTGTGTGGCTACCGTGGCGAGTGACAGCTCGCCCTGTGCCGAGCCTGCTCGAAGCACAGCACATAACACAATAAAGAAGAAAAAAAGAAAAAAAAAAAAAGCAGAGCAGGGCTATGGGTAGTATCATCCCCACTAAACAGATGAGAACACTGAGGCCCAGACAGGTGCAAGCAGTTGCCCGAAGGCCTGTGGCTGGTCAGGGTGCAGCCGGTCTGGAAGCAGTCAGCCCAGCTCCAGCAGCACTCTGCGATGCCCTTCCAGAGGAGGGAAGGTTCCCTGTTTTTTTGACAGCTGGGTTCTGGACAGGCGTCTGCAGGTCCGTGGGTAAGTGTCGCGGGAGCACGAGGGGGTGGCGTGGGAACTGCCTGGGCTTTGAAGCCCCTCGGGCCTGGCATGGAGCCTCAAGACTATGAGAAACTGCCCACCCCAGCTCAGTCTCAGTCTCAGAGGGGCAGCATGAGAATGGTAGCGCCTCCCTGGAGGGGACGAAGCCGCCCGCCGAGGACACACGCTGTTAACACCGGGCCTGGCACAGGCATGGCCCTTCGTAAGTGCTCATTAAATTCCAGTTATTATTAGCAGGCCCCCACAGGGTCCCCAGCAATGCTGGGCACACATGAAGCCTTGAAATATTCAGCTTGCAAAGGCTGTTAATATAGAGCAGTGACTTGTCATTTGTACAGGTACATCTGCGTTTCCACAAGGGTGTTGATCTTTGCAAGTGTCACATTCTTGCCCTGGATCTGGCTCCGCACACGTTATCTACTGAAGGGGCAGAGTTGGACCAAAAAAATTAACCTTGGCTTAAGGATGTACGGGCCTGAAATTGCTGAATGGGGTTTCTTAGTTGTGACCCCAGGACCACAGCCCCTGGAGCCCCTGATCTTGCTGCGGCTGCCCTACCACCGGGGCTCATTCAGCCAAGCAGGCAGAGCTGGGGGGCGTGGGGGGGGGGTACGGCGGCCCTGGCATGTCTGGTGAAATGCCCTGGGAGAAATGATTTAGACTCTTGTGTTAATGACTTCCCAGGACAACACTCCTGGATATGCAAATCAAACTGTGGGGGCTATAGAAATTAGGCTGCTTCACTTACAATCACACCCTACTTGCCTCGAGCTGTGGCTCCCCAGTGGCGTCTGGGCCCCACGGGCAGGTGGACACAAGCCTGGTGTGGGGAAAGGCGGGCTGGCCCCACCGCCCCCTCTGCTCCACGCCCTATTCCAGCCTTTTTCTCTCCTGAGGGGTCACTCAGCTCATCAAGGACATTTTAAGTGGCTTTTAAAGCCTTTGCTCAGTCTCAATGGAGGCTCCCCTCAGAGATGCCCAGCCGGGGAGCAGCCTGGCCCATTAGAGCTGCCGCAGCCTCAGCCCCTGCTGCGGAGGGCAGGGCGGGGCTTGGGACGGGACTGAAGGGGGCCTAGGGGACTCTCGTCTGCCGCAGAAGAGGGAGAGCTGGAGGGGAAGCCAAGGGGAGCTTCAGAGAGCAGACCCCGTGCACCCCAACGTCCAGGGGGCGCAGACACAAGTCATGGCCACAATGCTGCCGGAGCAGGAAATGAGAGGATCAGAGAAGCCCTGAGGTCACACCAGCACCCCCCACCCCGGCCTTGTGGTCTGACAAAGGACCCCAAAGTCCCCTGTGTGCGACACGTGTGCCCCCTGATGGATGTTGTCTCTTGGTCTGGGTGAAATGAGGAAAGGGCTCGCAGTGGAGCGGGACCTGGAGGAGGGGCAGACGACCCCCGGACCTGCAGGGACTGGAGAGGACCTTTAATTCAGTGTCCGCTATACAGGCTCCCGGGCTAGACGCCCCACTCCCGCTCCGCTGGGGGGGGTGGAGGTTTGTTTGTTCCAGGCCCGCCGCAGCTCCTCCTCCTCGCACCAAATGGCATTTAAATGTTAATCAAGTCAAGGTTGCCGGTGCTCCACTCCTGGGAGGCAGCCGAAGGTCAAGGCCAAGCCTGAGCGGCAGTCCTACCTGATCCCGGATTGGCAATTCTGCAGGTCCTATTAGCCCAGGGCCTGGGGTCTGCGGGACTCTGTTCGCAGGGAAGGGGCCTGGCCCGCTGAAGGCCGGGAGTCTGGGACACGGGGCTGGGTGTGGTCGGGGAGCCCAGGGCCCACTGCCCTGCGGGACACGGGGAGGACCACAGGGCGGCCACAGCACTCTGGAGTGGATTTTGCCTGGAGAGATCTGAGGGGCCCCAGGGTCAGAATAAGCCCCTGGGACCCTGCTTTCCTTGTTGGCCCTTCCTGAATAGAATTCTCTGAGCCTCTCTCCTGGCCCTGTGATCCCCACAGCCCCTCCCTCCAGCTCCTGTGACTCTGCCTGCTCCTGGGCCCTCCTCCTGTGTCATTCTGACACATCTCTCGGCACCTGGACCCGATGGCTGGCTCAGGGTTCGAGAGCATGGCTCAGGCAGCCTCCCTCTCTGGACAGTGGACGGTATTTGCTCACAGCCCCTGGGGCGGGGGCGGGGGTAGATTATAGGAGGTGAAGCTCAGCAAAGAGACTGGCACACAGTAGGCCTTCTCTAGACTCCTCCAGTTTCTTCCTCTGGGCTACCCTCGGATTCTCTCTGCAACTCATTTCTCTCCATGTCTGCCTTTGGCACACACACCCCTCCCCCAGCCGGAATGGACTCCCCCTCCCCCCAGCAGCTGGAGGGAGGGCTAAAGAGCGGGGATGTCCAATGGGCACAGATGCCACGGGGCCTTTAGAGAGGGTCCCGGACGTGTGCTTGGGGGCGGGGAGCGGACGGCAAGCTGGCTGAGACTGGGAGATTTTTGAAAAAATCACTAGTGGCCTCGCAACAAAAGAAGAGAACTTCCCACCCGGGCGATGTTTTCATGTACAGACATTTATCACCTACCAGGACACAGACAAGAGATAGGAAGGGAGGAGACATGTTTCCAGGTATCCAAAATCCGCATAAAGAAAATCAGGGCATGTTTAAGAACAAAGAGGAAAACAAATAAAAGCATTCTCTCGTATCACAGATTTTTCTCGGGCTCTCTCATAGAGCCTCATCCCTCTAACTTTTGGCAGAAGCTGACTGTGCTGATGATCTGGGTTCCTCGCATACAGGAGCGTGGAACTGGGCTGGTGTCACTAGACCGTTGCCTGACAGAAGAGGACACTTGGTGGCCAATGACCACGCAGGGAGAACAGGAAGGACAGTCATATTTTGGTGCTGAAAGGGTGTAGGTTACCAGCGATCTAGACTAACTTTGATAACACAAATGACATTCCTTACCAGAGCTTCTAGAAAGCGGAAGTTCAGGCCCTAAGGTTGTCCCTGTAACTGTCCCCTGCCTGGCTGGGGCAGGCCTCTCACCATTAGGCACTTCTCCCTCTAATTAGGATCCTCCCGCTGCCCCCTTATGCTCAGCATCCGCCCCATTCTCTGCCCTGCTGCACTTGGTCTTCGGTGTTGTCTGTCTATCTATCTGTCTGTCTGTCTGCTTCAAGGACTGACAGGGTGGGAACCACACCCCGCAGTGTGTCTCTGGGAACACCTTGCGTCTCTGGGTGAGGAGACTCTGGGAAAAAGGGGATCCGGGGAACAGCCTCTTTGTCTGCTGGAGATTTCTTTGTTCTATGAAGTTCTTCATCCTCGGATTCCTCTCAGTACATGCTTCCCCGGGGTTTGGGGCCGCCAGGTCTGCAGAGCTGCCCCTCACACTGTCTGACACTTGGGCCACCGTTGGGGAGGACAGCAGGGAACATGGGGGGCCTGAGGAAGTAACTGGAGGCTCCAGCTTTGGGGGGGCACTTATAGCTCCGAGGCCACGCACGGTTTCTTTTGGGGCACCCTCTCTCTCTCAGGCCGGCCCTCAGCAGCACATACCGTCGCTCAGCCCTGAGTGTCTCCTCGGTCCATGGGGAGGATTTGCCTGAAACCCTAGTGCATCATCCTATCTGACAGGACCTGATAAACCCAGAATTCGGAAGAAGCATAAGCCAGGCAAAGCAGAACATGTGTCAGAGGCTCCCATAAAGTATTCCAAGTAATATAGAGATTTCTCTGTAGTTCCCCTGAGGGATGCTGGGAGACAAGACAAAGAGAAGGCAGGTCTCTGCCCTCTGCAGACCTGGGAGGGGGGCAGTGAGGGGTGGGGGCTGGAGGGAACCGTAGGAGCGACTGAGAAACAGGAGGGTCAGACCCCTGGTGCTGGAGGAGATGGCAGAGGGGGAAGGCCCGTGAGACTGGGGCCATCACTCCGGGGTCGCCAGTGGTGAGAACCCATGGGGTCTTAAAGGAGGAGGAGAACTGAGGAGAAGGCAGGCAGTAATGAGGGAGATTCTCGGGGAAAGATTGGTGGGGTGGGGTGGGGTGGGGGAGCAGGGCAGAGCCATGTTGAAGAATGGGGTGGGTGCTGGGCACCAGGGGCTTAGTGGGAGAGGAAGAGCTAGAATACCAAGGGCCTCGAAGTTCAACCCTAAAGGCGATATGCAGCCTCTGCAGGTTCTTGAGCAGGGCGGTAGCTCAAGGAAGGGAGGAGGAGGTCTCCAGCACCCCCCTCAGTTGGGAGGAGGGGGGCTGATGGAACCCTTCTTGACCATACACCCCTGCCATGGGGCAGGCACCCTCATTAGGAGGGGGGAGCATGTCCCCCAGCATCTGTGACTGAGGCTGGGAGCCAAGGGCTGGGGAGGGGTCTGGATGGAGCAGGGGAGAGAGATTTCTGTCATAGTCCCTGAAGGGGGTTAGGCCAATTTAAAACGAAGTCAAGAGCTGAACATTAGATTAACTCTTGAAAAATGACACTTCACAGGGGTGACAGCAAAATCCCACCCCAGGTGCAGGTGATCAGCTGGGTGATCAGGAACGAGGGTGCCCTCTTGACAATGATTTGTGTGACCATATCGTGGGGGTTTGGGTCAGAATTTAGAGGGAGGCAGGCTTTAGCTCAGCCTAAGGAAAAACTTTCTAACCCTAAACGTCTCTGACCATGGAACAGATGTTTGAGAAGGAGAGGTCTTAGGTGGGGCAGCATGTATTACCATGTTCTCTGGTTCTTAGCCTGTGAAGACTCTGCCAGGGTGGATGATCTCTGTGCTCCCTAAAACAGACCTTGAGGTGCCCAACAGAATAGGATTTGGGCTGGAATAGCGGCCGGGCAGACCCACAAATCTGCTTAGAGCACAGAGCACAAGCCTGGCCAGGCCTTGAGTCTCACCGTGGTCATGAATGACCTCCACAGCGATGCCCAAGAGGTCACCTCAGCTGTGTCCCAGGCTCTCTGCTCTTGACTTTCACCCGAGGCTCAAAACCCCACGTAAGTCTTGCAGGATCAGTCCTGCTCCCGCGTTCACAAGGGAAGAACTGAGGCTCAGAGGGGTACAGCTCCCGTGGGGGTGGAAGCAGTGGGGGGCCCACCACCCAAGCTTCTGCTCCCCCCACTACTGTGGAGTCTCCCTGCCTTAAGGGATCTATGCCCCCCCTCCAGGCCTCCCTCTCTCTTCTCCCTGCCTCCACCCATCACCCCATCCCCACAGAGCTCTTCTGGGTGCCTCCTTACTGGTTTCCCATTTAAGAGATATTTCCTGAAACCCCTAGTGAAAATGTTAAGCTCTGCGTGATCCAGGAGTAGAGGAGCTGGGAGCCTGGCATCTCAGAAGCCTTTAGAGAAAGATCTGGAGGAGGAAGCCTGGGAGGCTCTAGGGGTGGGTGTCACACTTGAGTTGGGGGGAGGTGTCACAGGGTGTACTGCTGGGGTGTTTGCAGGAGGAAGTGAGGGAGATGAGGCTTAGGTAGCCAGGAGACTTCCTGGAGGAGGTGTGACCTGAGAGCTAGAACAGATGGGCAGGAAGGAAGCAGCATAGTCAAAGCTGGGGGGGTGGTGAGAAGGATGGGGAGATAAATATGGGGAGGGGAGAGAGGGAGCAGGAAGGAGCTGAGGGCAGGGCCTGGCAGCCTCCAGAAGGTAATTATCCTAGCCTTGAGGTGCTGCAAAACCTCCCTGAGCTTGGCTATCTTGGGGGAGGGAGGGAAAGGATGTTCTGGACTTGTCTTCCTTGTCCTGTGTGAGACACTTGGGATACACAGGACAGGGGAGCCACACCTGTGCATCTCTTCCGTAAGGAGCTATGGCTTTGGGTGCCCACGGGGCACAAGGCACAGGACTGTTTCCAGCCTTTCTGCTCTAGCAATAGGGAAGCCGAGGAAGGAAAAATGTAAATCAAATCGGGGAGACCGTATTTTTTTTTTTTCTTAAGAGAGAGAAAGAGAAGGAGAGCACAAGTGACATTTGGAGCCATAATACCTTAAAGTCAATATCATTACCTCTGATATTTACTGTCAGCTCCATGGCTCCGGTGAAGTGGGAAAGTTCATCCATCTCCCCTACGCCAAGTGCAGCGTCTCCCAGAGCTTCCCCTCCCTCCCCTTTGTGCAATTCCAGTTAATTGTTTGGCTGTGATAACACCCCCCACATCCAGCCAGCCTTCTGCAGGGTCAGGGGGAGTGTGGGCTCCTGGTGGGGGGGGGGGTGCTGGGCCCAGGGAGGAGGGGGCAGGGTCAGGGGGAATGCGTGCTCCTGGGTGTGTGTGTGGGGAGCGCTGGGACCAAGGAGGAGATGCAAGATGCAGGGTATGGGGGAGGGGAGCCAGCACTGGGCTTCTCAGAATGGGGTTCCAGCCCCCAGCCCTTAACACAGAGACACTATTGGTGACACAGGTGTGGCGACACTAGATATGTCCCAGGGTATAGGTATTATTCATTTATTCAATCCATTAGGAGAGACCTCAACCTTCTCCCCACCCCTCCAACCCAACTTGGTGAGATTGGGTTTTTCCCCATGGAGTACGGATTAGCCTACCATGTGACCCCATCCCCCTATCCTCATGGGGCCTCATCCTGGCTAGTTTCCCTCTTCTGGACCTTCCGCCCTTGAACTCATGTTTGCAAAAATGTGTCTTTCAGTCCTCATGGCCTGCCTGGCTCTAGGGTCTTGATCCTTCCCCCAACAGTGAAACAGCAGGCCTGGCTCCCTGGGGAGGCGAGAGGGAGGGACTATCTCCCTCACTTGGCTCCTGGCCTCCTCGTCCCCCTGCTCATCCTGACAACTGCCCTCTCTGACCGGTCCTCTTCCCTGGGGCCTGGTTTGATTTCAAATCCAATTTTCTGCCATAAAACTTCCTCTTTCTCTGTGTTGGCAGCCAGCCTCTGTCACTTTCCGCCAGAAAAGTCATTTTTCCAACCTGACCCCAGGATTTGGGGCCACCTTGGCATGGAGAGAGCAGACAGCTGTGCCTCCCCCACCCCATAAGCGCGCACCCTGGGCCTGGCCGTCTTCTGTGTCCTTGTGGGGCGGCCACGTGTCCGGACAGGTGAGCCGCTCGCGCACACCTGCGTAGTCCGTGCCTTCCGCCAGGCAGGTGGGCGCGCACCGTCTGCGTGCGAGAATGAGCAGGTGCCCGTGGGGAACTGGGTGAACACCTGGGCAGCCCGTGTGGGTGGGTGGGCCGGTTCCTGCCCGGCACTGGCGTGCCCGCGTGAGCCCACTGGCGCTGCAAACCTCAGCGGCTTCTGCTTTCCGGTGGGCACGTGCGCGTGTGGCCAGCACCAGGAGCTTCCAGAATGCAGAGGAAAGACAGGGGTAGGCTGGGGCGAGGTTCCTTTAGAGAGGCTTCTGCAGGGAGATGCAGGCCTCCTGCCCTAGTCCCTTAGGCCCGCTGAGCGTCTCCTCTGGTCCACGGCCTCTACCATGGGGCTCCCAGCACCCGAATGGAACTCTCTGCAGAGCACTGCAGTGCAAGAGGGGGCAGAGGGAGCCTGGGCAGGGTCCCAGAGTCTGATGGAACCCAAACGTTTGCCCAGTCATTGGCCAAGAGCCATGCCTACCCCCAGAATTCCTCCTCACCCCGGTTTAGCGTGGTTGCCGCATCTCCTGGAGGACTGGCCCTTTGGGCCTTCTGAAAAATTCACAAGGGCCTCTGGGGACTGTGTATGGTCGAGGGATATAGGGCCGGCCTCTTCTCCTGACAGCCTGAGGTGTGTTTACTTTGGGTTTTCTGAAGTCTCCAGGCAGCTCCCTGACCACTCCCCCTCCTCGAGGTGCTTGAGGGCCAGGCACTGTTGAAAGAACATGCCGTTTAACACTCTGAAGACACCCCTTCCTCTCCACCACCGCCCCAGTTCCACTGCTTATTGCCCCACACCTGTGTCTGATTCTACCTCTATGGCTCCCTAGTGCTGATGGATTAGCTCTAAATCCTCTGGTCTGCATTCACGGTCCCCTGCGGTGTGTTGCCAATGACTCCCCCAGAATCACTGCCCTCCCTAACCCTTTTCACACCTTCCACTTCCCAGCCAGGTCCAGCCCTGGACTTGCATTCTCTGGGGACTCAGGCGCCATAGCCTATGCTGAGAGACACTGGCCAGGGAATACACCAGGACCCTGTGCTCCTGCCATGAGACCCCTGCCTGTCTCCTTTGTGCCCTGGGGCGTTGCCCTGTGCTCACCGCAGGAAGCCTCAACTCCCCTCCTCACCTCCCCAGGGTGAGATTATGCAAAGCCTTTGCTCTCTCTTCCAGAGTCTCACCAGATGCCCTGGTTGGCCTTAGTCAAATGTTCCCTCAAAGGAGAAGGCACCTCCTGCCTGAAACCGAGGGAGAAGGACCGAGAGAGCCAGCGAGCTAGGCCCCCAGACCCAAACTCCCGAAGCCTACAAGCTGAGGGCCCACTAAGGTTCTGGGCCCTCCATCCAATAGGCACTGTCCTAGAAAGCTTCTCTGGGTGTAGAGCCCTTTCGCTCCTCCCTGCTTTCCGAGCTCAAGAAGAAGAAGGAGAGGACGGCCGCCTCTCTCTGTGGGGCCATCTCCCCAGGGTTAGATTACTAATGGATTCATTCTGCTGTTCTGAAGCAGGGCAGGGGGCTCCACGCTGCCCACCGGCTCCATGCACCCTAGTCATGGACATTACTGGAACAATAACTCAGAAGTATATGGGAGGGCAGAAGTGGCCTGGGATCTCTCCACGCTCAGCAGGAACCGCAGGACCCAGATACACTTGCAAGGGAATTTTGAGTCATCCGGCCTCTCCTTGTCCCGACCATCAACCCCCATGAAATGAGCCGCTCTCCGAGATGTCCTGTTTCTCTCCGTACAGTAACTTAACCCCACTACAGTGACCACGCATCCCTTGCCAGCAATGAAAGTTAGCATGTTTTAAGGGTTGACCTGAAATCTGACTTCTAGTACTTTCCCTAGGTGTCCCTAATTTCATGCTTTGGAGCCACAGGAAACGAGCCTTTTCCATGGGACTGCCTGTGAACGACCGATTTCCCAGCTGGTCCTCACTCAGTGCTGGTTCCTGAAGTCATGTCATGTGTCAAGCACGGAGAGTGGGCCTGTCCCCGCCGCATGCCTCTGAACACAGCATTTCCCAGGCTCTCACTGGTTCCCAGAACTGGGGCAACAGCCCAGAGCGGGGATGATCAGCACTTCCTCCTTCTCCATACTGCCTTTGTCTTAATGCAGCCTAAGGTGCAGTTAGGTTCTAGGGAAGCCGGTTGTACTGAAGCCTTCTACTGAGCAGCCGACCCTGCCTGCAGCCGCACCTTCCCTCTCTGGGCATCTGCAGCAAGAATTTCAGCCCCAAGAGGGAAGGCCCCAACTTCCTCCCCACTGAACTTCGTCTTCATCTTCTAGGTTGGATCCTACCCATCACTTTCATCTGCTGAGACATTTTTGCGTTCTTAGTCTGTCATCTAAGGAATAGTCTTTCCTCTCAGCTTTAAGCCATCTGAAAATTCAGTCTGAATGTCATTGATGACAATGACCAAGGCCAGAGGCAGCTTCTTGATCCCAGACACACCCCTGGTTGGTAACCCTCCTAATGGCTGCTGTGCCTTAGGAGCCCGTCTTCAACCAATTATAGACCTATTTGATTATTCTGTCATCCAGTCTGTTCTTCCTTGTTTGTCCACAAGCCCTCATGAGAAAACTTGCTGAGGGTCACTCGAGTCAAAGGACCTGTCAGTGAGGAAATAAATTATCTTGCCTGGTTTCTTGGTAGACCCAGAGGACCACCACTTCTTTCTCTAAGCACTCACAGGGCCTTCTATTCTAGAATCTTGGTGAGGGTGGACATGTACTCCCCAGTTTATTGGAACCACCTTTCTCTATGGTGGATGTTAGACTTCTCTGTGCCTCTCTTGGCCTCATGGCCTCATTCCCATTTGCCACGATTCCTCAAAGACCTTTAACCAAGAATTCAATCAACAAACATGCTATAAATAGCAATTAAAGATGAAAAATTCATGGTACCAGTCCTGGAGCTGTTAAAGGTGCCAAGGTTCTGGGGGTGTTCTGTGGTTCCTGGGGCCCTGATTACTCACCAGAAGCCCTGGGACCCTAGCTTCTGAGGAGGGGCATGGACCCTCCTGGGGTGAGGCCTCTGAGGACATCTCATCCAGCACCCTGTTTTCTCTAGGACTGTGGCCACAGCTCCCCTGGTGAAAAGATCTTTCCTTCCATACAGGTCCTCACACTGAACATCTACAGGTTTCTCATGGCCTCCATGCAGAAAAGCCCCCTTGAGCAATGAAGGATCCTAGTGTGGGTTTTCTTGGTTCGTTGCTGGATTGAGAGGAGGGAAGAGAAGAGGCATCATCTTGCTACCAGGACCTGGGGCCACACAACGTGGGAGGGAACAGTCAAGGCACTCTGCTGCCCCCAGTGAGTGTGACCAAAAGGCTGCTGGAGGAGAGAATAGAAACAGAGCCCAGGAGGGTTTGGGGCCATCCTCCAGTCATCCCAGACCCTGGGGGTAGCAAAGAGGGTGACTGAGACATCCACCTGATTCAGGGCCCCCAGGAAGAACAAGGTTCTGGGGCCAGAGAGGTCGCAGGACTGGCCTGGGGATGGACACAGTTCAGACACTCATAAGTGCACATTTCTTTTCTTTTTCTTTTTAAGTGTGTCTTTGGAGCTTGGTAAAAACAGGGTAGATAACAGAGTCTCAGCAAGAATGACATTGTCTCTGTGGGTGGGGCCTTCCTGAGCCAGCGACTGGTGTGGGCTGCGCTGGGGGCTGTGCCCGGAGACCCGTAAGGACTCCAGTTACCCGAAGGTTCCAAGCAAGGAGACTCGACCCAATCCAGACACTGCTTATGTCCCCTTCCCCGCTTACTCCTTTGGGTGTGTTTACGGCCCTGTCTCCTCCATGCTCACAAGAGTTGAGGAAGCTACGTCGGGAGAAGATGATTCCCATTTTACAAGTGGGGATGCCCAGGCCACCTAGAGGAGCAACAGCCGGCGGGGAGCCTACTTGGTAGGTGGTGGCAGAGCCATGTGGAGGGGGCGACACCCCACTCACCCACTGACCACAGACGGCGTCATCCCGGACCCCTCCCAAGACTCGGGGGGGCTACACCGGGGAAGTAAACACGCATAAGACAGAGCCTCTTGCCCTTTGAGGAGCTTCGTTGGAACGAGGAATATTGTAAAAGTCACAGTGATGCTCAGCGTTTCCCTTGACTGAAACAGGAAGAAACTGAGGTACTGAGTGGCTCAAGAGGGAGCCCAGGGCCCCCAAGCCCCAGAGCCGGCTGTGTCCCAGCCCCTCCCTGCCCCGCGTGTAGAGGGTACTCCGCCTCGAGGGAAGTGGGCATCAGTGGGGGGAGCTGAGGTGCCAGAACGGGTGGGAACGGGTGAGCCAAAAGGAGCCTGACAGGGAGTCCCAGGGCCATCGCACCAGCCAGCTGCAGAGGGGGCAGGCGGGGGCGCCCTGGGCGTGCGGGCCTCTGCCGGAAGGCTGCTGGACGGGAGAGGCCCAGGTGGGCAACCGAAGGAGCCCCTCCCACCCCCGCAGCCTCAGGCCAGCGCCCGGGCTCCCAGGCCGCTGGGTGATGTACTGCCGTGGGTTAGAGGCCTGCTGTAATCGAGCTATAATACTGGGGAGTGAGGCACCACCATGCATCAGCTCTTTCCAAATGAAGAATTCGAGGAGGTAACACGGGAAGTGAGCAATGGACTGGGAGTGTGCATTTCACCCAAATCCACAGCAGGTTACATGCCAGAGAGACAGCTGTGCCCACTGCGGAGCCCAGGAGCTCCCAACCACAGCTGGGCCGGGAGCTCCCCCTGGGCTCCCACCTCACATCCCTGAGGCCCGAGGCCCAGCCCCAGGGGGGCTCAACCACACTCATTTTCTTTATTCTTCTTTCTTCTGTTATTATTATCATTTTAAGTTCCCCAATGGCAAGATTTCATTTTATTTTTAAAAATTGTACGTTGTAGGGAAATACACATCATCTACCATCTTAATCATTTTGAAGGGTATAGGTCAGTGAACTGATTTTTCAAGGCAGGTGGTTGGGGTGGGAGCCCCATGCCCAGCTGGGCTCCTGGGCCGCAGACCGGGCTCTCACTGTCCCACCCTCACACCTTGGCTATACTTTGATCAGTAGCATCGGCCTCCTGAGGCTGGTGGCCCGACCCACCTTCCTTACTCTGTGGGAAGCCTCCTGACTCTTCCAGTCCCATCTGGTCTCTACCTTCTCGGGCCACCCTGGGGCTCCCTGCCTGGAGTGGCGGCTGCTGAGGTCTAACTGCTGACCATGGCATGTTAGTCTCCCCCGGGTCTTGCCCCTCCCACTGGCTATCCACGGGGTGGGACTCTCTCCCACCTAGTGCTCCCAAAGTCTCCAGGGCTGGGCTTGTTCTGAATCGATCCTGACGTTAAAGCCCTAGGTAGGCCCCCATGTTCCGTCTTGCCCGGTTCCTCTCTTGCAGAGGATAACCCCTCATGGGAGGCGGGCCCAGAGCAGAGAAGCGCTGTCCTTGCCCAGCCCTGACCTCACGCCTTCCCTCTGCTGCTTACGGGCTATGCAGTCCTGGCTCCTGCCTTGCCTTTCCAAGCTGGGGCCTCTCCTCTCCTCCTCTCCCCTGAGACGCGGGGGAGCTACTGTCTGGTTGGACGCTGGTGGCACAGGGCCCAGCCCAGCGGGATGACCGGGTGCATGCGGGCGTGTCCGTGGTGCATGGCTGTCCAGACTTAGGTGTGTTTTCAGGGTGCATGTGTGCATGAGTGACAGTGACCACCACTCATGCATGAGCTGCAGCTGGCCTGGGCAGGGGGATGGGCCTGGCTGTGTCCAGGGCAGTGGTGGTGGTGGGGGGACACAAGGTGTGTGTGTATGTGTGTCCTCCAAAGCCTCCTTGCTGCAGAGTATAAATATTTATACAGACACCTGCCATAAATCTGCCCGCCTGGCAAACAAATGAATTGCAAAGGTAACTTTGGGGGGTTTTACAAAAATCCTCAGTGATGGAGTGGAAGAAGGAAGGAAAGGATTACGAACAGGACAAAGCTGGCAGGACAGCCCTCAAGGTCCCCTCCCGGGGCAGGTAGCCGTGTCCCCTGAGTGGGGAGCAGGGACATACCCTGGAGATACCCACAGACCCCACAGACTGAGCTGTGTCCTGGCATGGGATGGGGACTCAGTCACCCAGACAGAGCCAGCGCTCCCTACCTTCCAATAGCTTCCTCTCTCTGCCTTGTAAGTAGAGAGGAAACCGAGGCACAGAGAGGAAAATGGCTCTCCTAGATGGTGGGGCCAAGACGCGGACCCGAGTCTATGGGAGGCTAGACCCAGCTCTGAAGAGCACCCAGTCATGCCATCTACCACCAGGCAGGGAACCAGAGGCTGGTGTGCAGGGATGGGGCTGGGGCCAGGGCCAAGGCCCCCTTCCCTTTCACCCCTGAACATCTGCTTCTGATGACCCTCTACCATCTCCCAGGCCCCACGCTCCACCAGGAGGATCCTGCCCCGTCCCAGCCCCTCGGGCTCGGGCTGGAAGAGGGCTCTTTAATTGGGTCCACGAGAACTTTATTACCTGGTAGCTAGTTCCTTTGCTTTTCCTGTAACAAATTATCCTAACGATGTGACCCGGGACCAGATGTTAATTGCAATGGAAAGTAATCAATTTCCTTTACTGAGCCCAGACATGGAGGCAGGTTGGTTGGGAGCAGAGACGGGGTTCTTAATGAGGAGGGCCCCTGAAACGGCCGGAGGGCTGTGGCAGCGCACTCATGGCGGACGTGCCTCCTCTTCCCGCCTCACAGCTCTCACCCCTTCCCACAAGCACAGCCCTCTCCCGACCAGCCCTCTCCTGACCTGGCCGCCTCCCACTTCTCTAGATCCTCTCCCTTCCCGGGGCACCCATGTCTCAGCTCTTGAGGCTCCCTGAGCCCTATGGAATCCGCTCAGTCCTCCTTCCTCTGTAATCTGGCCCGCCCCCTTCCTGATCTGGTGGCCCTTCTCTCCCCAGCTGCATGCCCACCACCCCCCAGCCCAGCCTGTGCACCTCTGCAAACTCTGCATCCCTCCCTCCTCTTGCTGTGTCCTGCAATGCTGCCCTGCCCCAGGTGTGCTCCCTGCTTCTCTCATCCTCCTGGCCAGAGCTCAGCCTTGCTTGGTCTGTCACGGCTCTGTGGGTACAGTGCCGGGTGCTGGGGAATTCCAGGAAGGCCTCAAAGAAAACTTGGCTGCAACAGGTCCCCTCTCCACTTCTCTTCTGCCAAGATGCATCATGCCCAGGGACTTGGGGCTCTGGCTTCACCCCGCTTGAAAGGTCCCCTGGGGCCCCTACCAGCAGGTGGCAGTGCTGGTTGGATACCTTCCGGGATGCAGGGGGTGGGCAGGCTCAGCTTTCCTCTGGCCTGGTAAGAAATGGGGTCATTTCCTGGACTTCAGTTCAGGATGGTGGACCTGGAAATTTGAAAGCAGAGCGGACGGTCCTTCCCTATGTCTCGGGGGCCCTCCCCTGCAGTGCTTCAGCTGGGTGCCCAGTAGGGAGGCTTACGGGGAGGGGGAGTGTGGACAGTAGGCTACCTGAGGGACAGGATGGCAGAGGGGTCCTGATGGGAGGAACAGGGCGGGGAGGGCAAGAGACAAGTGTCTGCTGCCCTGTGGGTGGGCATGGGCCCCCTGATGGCCCTTTGACCCACAGAAGACAAACCTCTGACCACCTGGATCCAGCCTGAGGTCCACACAGCCCAAAGGACTCTCAGTAGGCTCCAGCCCAGCTGCGCTGGGAACCACCCAGGGAACTTCAGAAAAAAGCGAGGAAAACAAAAGCGGGGGCAGAAAGAGGAAATACTACCCATCAGCAGGGAGCTCCATCCAGATCCATATGTGGGACCGGCCCAGGAAGTTTGCGCAGCTCCTGGGTAATTCTAATGTGCTAGCGCCAGAGGCAGGGTGGGGCTGGGCAGGGGCCAGCTGAGGGGTCATTTCCAAAGGCTCTAGAAATGCAGGGAGGCACGGAGAAACCAGCCAGGAAGGAAGATGCAGAAAAAAAATGAATGTGCACAAACGGCTTATCACCGGATTCTTGGGACTGAGCTGTCAGGAAAGACAGGTGTGTTCATGGGGGAAGGGGTGTGAGTTACTCAAGTCCAATGGCTCTGGTGTGTCTGGGACTCAGGCTGCCTGGCTAGTAAGGGAGGCTCATCCCCCTCGCCGGGGCAGGGCTGGGGGACGAAAGGATGGGTGGAAAGGGACAGAAGAGAAGGTAGGGTGCCCTGGAGATGGAGGGGAGGAGCAGGAAGATGAGGTGGGAGCTCAAAGGAACTGGGCAACAAGGGGAGGGATCAGGGAGCGGTGGGCTCCCCGCAGAGGGAAGGGATGGGTGGGGACAGCAGAGGTCCTGAGAGAGAGCAGGGCTCCTCCCCTGCACACCTGCGTGGAGGGGCTGGATTTCCCAGAACCTTGCCCCGTACAGAGGACCACGGTCACTCCTCGTTCCTGTCCTCAAGAAACTAAAGAGGCCAGTGCCCAGTCCCCCTACCCGCTTAGCCAGGCAGAGCCGGCTCTGGACTTGCCCCCATTCTGCCTGCTCTCCTGCTGGTACTGGAGCCCTCCTCTGGACTCCAGGCAAAGGCTACAAGAGCAGAGGGGTGGGGAAAGGCCCCCATGCTTGGCCACCCCTTGCTAGGGTGGCAGAACACAGGG
Organism: Mustela erminea; assembly: GCF_009829155.1. Lineage (NCBI taxonomy): Eukaryota > Metazoa > Chordata > Mammalia > Carnivora > Mustelidae > Mustela > Mustela erminea. The sequence goes on along the minus strand of NC_045626.1, from coordinate 35,058,734 downwards.
CCTGGCCTCCCAGGGGCTCTGGAGGCTGGGGCAGGAGAAGCAGGGAGCCCTGGGAGGGAGATGGGTGCTGGCAGGCTGTAGGGGTGGCCAAGGACAAAGTCCCCGGACTTTACAATTTCCCTGTGAGTCTACAATTCTATTAAATAGGATAATGGATTTTAAAATGCCCCGAAAAGCAGAGAGTGCTGTAAGATGGGCGGCATTATTGTTATTAACAACCACATCCTTCTCGGAGCGAAGAGAGGAAATAAATCAGACAACGCTCGCTCACAACAAGCAAGTCCCTTGGAAGCATTCACTGCCACAAAATAAACACATTTATATTATAAACCCCAAATTAAAGGGAAATAGCACTTGGGGGTAAGCCAGGCTTTTATTTTCTAGGGTCTTCTGAAAACCCACACATGTTGGGGAAGTCAGTCTTGGAGCAGTGGCTGATGGGCCACCGGGGTTGGGCCAAATCCAGCCTGACTGGGAAGGAGCATCTGGGGGTGCTCTGCTCTCCTCGCTCCATGGCAACTAGGGGCCACCATGGGGTGGGTCCAGGGAGGCCAGGACACCCTGGGCAAGCAGCACCTCTGAGCTCCTAATTGCAGGGTATCGACTCATCTTTTGTACTCAAGGCTGACCTAGTTCCTCCTCCAGAAAGCCACTCCCCTTGTTCCCACCGTAACTAACCTCCCTCTCTCCCTTCTCAAGGTCCTCGGACTTCCTTGCATTTGACCGTGCCACGTGGCTGTCCGTCGGCGGGTGGCCGGCCGGTCCTGCCCGCCTGCCGGGCTTTCCCAGCTGTAGCTACCGAGGAAGAGCATGGCGGTGAAGGTCTGGTGACCACCCTAGAAGGGAAGGTCTGGTGACCACCCTAGAAGGGATGCTACATATTATTTTTTTTTCTCTCATACCTCATTAAACTTAGCTTTCAATTACGTGTTAATGATGCTGGCTGCCTTTTCCACAAAAGGCTGGAGTTTACTGCAGTGTCTTTAAATTTAATCACCTCCGTAATGGCCGGCTCTGGCATCACAAATAAGAGGCCATGATGAAAAAAAAGACAGTCCTTTGCTCCTGAAGGAGCCAGCAAGACCTGGGGCCCTGTTGAGGCCAGAAAAAGTCCTTCTGTGACTCCTGACCCTAGAGAAATCACAGGAAATGGTGAGAATTGTCTTCTGGCGCTTCCAACCGGACTCCCTCTGCTTCTTTATTTACAACTGCAACCAGGGATGGGGGTCAGACTCAGGGAGGGACTTCCTGCCTGTTCTGGGACCTGAACAAAGCTGGAAAGGGTTCACCTGGTTGACACCGTGGCCCGGTGCCGGCCCTGCCCTGCCCTCCTTCTCTCCACTTGGGGTGCGTGGCGCAGACTATCAGGCAGGGGTAGTGGACTCCGTGTCTGGCTCAAGGAGGCCGGCTGGGAGCCCGAGCTGCCTCCTGGCCCTGGGGTCCTTCACCCACAGACCCACTCCCCACTTCCCAGTCAAAGGTGGATGAATCCCCGGGGGTCTGTGGAGCCAAGAGCAGGCTTCAGCCCTGGTTTGCCACTGAGCCTCAGCCAGCCTGTGAGTGAAGTCGTTCCTTGCCGCTGGGGGCTGTTGCCTAGTCCTGTGTTTGATTCAAGCCCAAGGGTGTGTCACTGGGGACAGGCAGGCCCTCTCCAAATTGCTGGGACTTTGGAGATGCAGAGAGAAGCTCCCCTGCCCTTATCTCCCCCTGGGACCAGCTGCTGTCCCTTCTGCGTCCTGCCGAACACTGCTCTCCCCACTCCCCACTTTATCTGCCACGATCCCCTGGGCCCAGGTGGTACTGAGACCTCTTCTCTTGGGCCTCAGTTTGACAGTCTGTGTGCCATGTCCCTTTCCCCACTTTTCCCAAACTGATCCCCACAGCGTCCTTGCCAGGCCCCACAATCTTGTTCTCCTCTCCACCCTGGCCTCTGCTGTTCCTGGCACTCTTCTACCAGAATTCCATCCATCCATCCATCCAGGACCCATCCATACACCCGTCCACTCGCCTAGCATCTATGCATGCATGGACCCAGCCAGCCAGCCAGCCAGCCAGCTACCACTCCTCCATTCATTCATCCATCCAACCATTCCTTTGTCCACTCTCCATACATCTAACAACCAGCACTGAGGGCCTACTTGATGCCAGGCCCTGCACTAACGCTGGGCTAAGGACTGGTTCTGGTCTTCAAGGAGTCACATGGAGTAAAGAATGCAGATAAGATAATCTACCCACCAACTGTGACATAATCAGGGAAGGCTTCCTGGAGGGGAGCGCTAAAGGACAACCACACGAAGTCTTTATTTTCCATCATCTAGGTTCAGCTTACGCCTTCTGGCTCTGGGCGCCACGCTCGAAGAATGCTCAAGACTGTATCATTCCATATGGAGACTCCAGAAGACAGAGGCACCCTAGGGTAGGGACTGAACACCTCATCACACAAGCATCCCCTTAGAAAGGGAAGCGGGGAGTGTTTTGCCTCTGCCATTTGAGTGGGGTTGCTCCAACGGCGTCGCGGTGCCCCGTATCCCCCCTCCTCCTTCCTGCTGCCTGGACCAGGCTTGGAGGCCAGAGTTTTAAAACTCAGCTCCAAGGATATCTGATGGCTGATTTGCTGACAGGGGAGACCTTTGGGCCCCCAGCGGCCCTGTGGTGGAAGGCTCGGATGCCCATTGGCCCCCAGCCTTCCTTACTGCTTGGCCCACGTGTTTGGCAGCACAGCAAGACGGTGGGGCCTGTCTCAGCCTAAGCTCTTTATCGCTCATCAACACTGACTGAATATTTACTGTGGGCCCAGGGGATAAGGAGAGGAGAGGGGAGAGGGGAGGAAATCCAGAGCTTGTAAAGAAGACCTCCTCCTGCTCCAAGCCCTGGGAGCAGGAGCCTGAGGCTTGGGAGGGAACCAGAGGCCATCACTAGCCCCAAAGGACCACTCTTTACATTAAATCTTGAGGTCCTCCTGATAAGAAAGTCAAAAATAAAAAAAAGCAAATATTTACTTAGAGCTTATTAAATGCTGACATTGTTTTAGTTGCTTGGTCTGTTAACAGAGAACATCCTCACAAAGACAGGATGGGGCTGTTACCGTTCCATTTTACAGATGGGAAAGCTGAGGCACGGAGATGCTGGACAGCGTTCCCAGGTGCACAGAGCTGGTCTCCGCAGTAAAGCCGGAGCAGCCTGCCTCTTGAGCACTTAACCACTCTCCTTCTCCATTGCTCTTGGCAGCAGCCCCTTGCAGAAAGTGGAAAGCACAGATCCGGGGAGGGATCAGCATCTCTCCCCTCCCCCAACATGCACACAGCTGGTCCATGACCCAGCCAGGGTCCTTCCCATGCATAGCAACTGCAGACTCAGAGCTTCTCCCTCTCCCTCCTGCACCCCAGGCACTGGAGGAGAAGGGGGCACTTGCCTGCCTGCTACTTCTAGAGGTTCTCTTTCTTCTTTCCAACTAGGCAGAGGTAGGGGCACAAACACACACACACACACACACACACACACACACACACAGGTGCATGGGAGCATACACACCTGTGCACACACACGCACATGTGTAATGCCTTTTCCATCAACGATGCAGCTAGTAAGCAAGCTTTCTCACTCCTCAGAGCACAAGAGAACCAGCAAGTAGGTCATAAAGGCCTCTAAGGTTTATTAATCCCTTCATTGATTTGACAAATGTAAAATATTTATGGTCCATGCATTAAAACGCTTGTGCACTTTGCTCATAGAAAACCCACTCGAGGAATAGTTTACAAACAACGTCGACAAGCTACTCCTCCACTCCCCTCTGCAGAGATGTGAGCACCATGATCTAGTCACTACTTTTTACCATGCCCGGACCACAGTCTGGCCCACGCCTGCTTCTGGGTGAAGCTGAGGGATTCTGGTTTCTGTTCCCAGAACCGATGGGCCACAGATTTCCTCACGAGAGGCCGCTCAGAGCCACCAGCACTGGGACAGGCGGGAACCAGGGGAACCCGGTCGGTCGGTCGTGGGCTGTCTGGGCCCTGTCCACCCCTCCCCCAGGCATTCTTGGCAACACCGCCCACCGCCCTGCAGCAGACAAACCCGGGCCGGGAGGGGAACTTCCCGTGATGTTTTACACTGAATAAGAAAACAGGGCACTTGGAATACATTTTAGAAAGATGTTGCCTCCAAGTCGTTAGAATGACAGTGTAAAAGTTTTGATGCTTGAAGGAGGCAATCCTCAGCCAGCTGAAAACTCTATTATACATAATCCTTAATTTCCAGATGGTTCATGTATAATACAGAAGTCTGTAATATAGAGCCCCAGGATTTTTTCCTCCCATGCCAAATGACATGTGGCATCTGTAAAGCCCTCCTTTCTTTTCAAAGCACGTCCGCATTCGTTATCCTGTTTGATTCCTGTGATAGTCCTGAGAGTCGCGAGTCAGGTAATAACCCTATGATTTTACGGAAAAGGGAGCAGAGGCACCAAGAGGTGCTAGGTCTTGTGCGAGTTAGGGTGGAGACCTGCACAGAGCCAGGGCTCCTGACTCTGGTCCAGGTTCTAGCTCCTTCCAGATGCCCTCTCCTTGCTGGCTGGGAAGGGAGGGAACTTCAGGATCTTTGGGAAGAATAAAGTCTCCTTCAGCCCACCACTCCTGTCCTGTCTAGGGGCCCAGAGGGTCCCTCCTCCCTTGGTAGCCCTTCCAGACAGTGGGACCACCCTGCTCCCCGCTGCACTGCACAGCTCTCCCATGGTTTCGAGCTTGCCATGCCTCTTCCATGGCTAATTGTGAAACTGGGCAGAGGAGCTCAAGGCCAGGCACAGGGCTGGGCTGGGCGGGATGCGACAGAGAGAGAGAGATTGATTGATGGGAGGAAGTCGTGCTGTTAGCGTGATGCGAGCAGGACAAGTCTGGTTTCCTAAGTCTTGTTATCTCGCTTATGGGGGTGGGGGAAGGGAGGCTCTCTGTCCTTCCTGAGCTGCTAAATGCTGTCACAAAAACATTTATTAATATGCAAATTCTAAGTGGCAATCTGGACCCAGTCGGGTTGTGCTAATTTGCACATTAATATCTGTCTTCAGGCCGGCCTCAGCTCTGGAGAGGGAGGGGGTGGGGTTGGGAATGGGGACCAGGGAGGGAGGGTGCAGGTGGGGCAGAGTAGCAGCCCCCCCCCCCCCCCCCCCCCGCAGGGCTCGCGGCCAGTCCCGACAAAGGCAACAAAGACGGGTGAGCAGGGCTGGAAGCCAGCCTACAAGGGAGGAACCGGCAAGCGCTGGGCAGGTTCAGGCCCCAGACGCTGGCCTCTGGCCTCTACTGGTGCCTGGAAGCCCAGGGGCCATGATGGGAGTCATGCAAGAAAAGAGATGTGGCAGAAGCCTTAGCCCAGACAGGCTGTGGGTGCTGAGAACAGAAGGAAGGTGGTAGGAGAAATAAGCACGAATGTCATTGGCCACTTTGCCTATACAGAGGGGCTGCTGTGCCCTCCCCCATGGTAATGGAACTTTTGGGGTAAAGGAATGTCTAAGGACCCCCTTCAGATTGACTTGTCCCTTCCTGGCACCCAGCCCATCCTCCACAACCATTGAGGGAGTCTCTCTACCTGTCACAGAACCACCTACCTCCTCAGTGGTCTCCTGTCCCCCATTACTGTCACCACAGGTCCATATGTCTCAGAGTAGCTGGGTCAGCTCCCGTTGCAAACCTCCTCCCTCTTTGTACCCCTACACACATTTACATTTGTCAGACCTTTTGTGAAAAAGATGGGATCATCTCTAATGGGTCACCCATGATACTAATGGCAGTGATGGGACACCAAGAAAGTGGTTGCTGAGTGAGTAGCCTCCCCTAACTTAGCTCAGTTAATCAGAAAGGCCAGCAGCAGTTGGAGCCAATGTGTTCCCTCTCTTTCAACCCACCAACCCCCAACACCCTTCTGCAAACTGGCTATGTTCTAACTTGATTCATCTTCAAACCCTGCCCTATGCATTGAGAATCTCTGAGTCCTTCTCATCCTGTCCAGAATGCTCTTCTGTGGTACTCTGTGGCACTCACTAGCAGTTTGCTTGCTTGTTTGTTTTGTTTTTTTGAGACAGCATGAGTGGTCCTTAAGCGGGGCGGGGGGGGGGGGGCAGAGAGAGGGAGAGAGAGAATTTCGAGCAGACTCTGCGCTCAGCTCAGAGCCCAAAGGGGGCTCCATCTCATGACCCTGAGATCACGACCTGAGCTGAAATCAAGAGTCACTTGCTCAGTTTTGAATGTTTCTCTGATTGTTCCATGTGTGAATCTTGTTTCTCTTGGTGCATGGGTAGCTCCATCTTTCACAGCATTCTCAGGGACGAGATAATGTGGCCTGTGTTCAACACATACTTAGCAATTTTCCAAAGTACATTCATCAGTTAATACCTTTTACCTTCATGCAAGCCTGTGAAATGACCAGGCTGTTATTTTCAGATACTAAACTCATACTGCTCAAGTGTGACATTTGTTATTTTGAAAGTTTAGATTTTTGGATTCACTTAATCAAAAGAAACTAAACTTGCAATTCTGAAGATAGCCACCAGGTGGTGATAGGGACCTTGGTATGTCCCTTTGGCTTGGGACATATTTTCCAAAGGCAGGAATTCATGCATTTATCTTTCTTACTTTCCTATTATTTTAATTTACCTGCTCTTATGTTCCCGGCATATCCTGGAACACCCCCCACCACCACCACCACCACTGCAAAGAGTGTCTGCTCTGGTTGAACTGACAGATGTACAAAGAGGATGACAGTATCATGTGATACGTGTTGAAATAAGCCAAGTGTTCTGGAAGGTTAAGAGAAAGGAATAATTAGCTTAAAGAAGGGGAAGCCTTTACAGAGGAGGTAACATCAGAATGAGGCGAGTAAGGAGAACACAAGAGTTTGCCAGGAATTTGTTCACAGGAAGGGAGATGCACAGAATTAAGTCAGAATGTGCCAGGGAAGAGAGCTAAAGCCAGGGAGGGACAAGCAGGGATATGGCTGATCAAAGTTCCCAGAAGAAGAGCAGGAGCCTGGGCGATTCAGCAGCGCCTGGGCCAGACCCCGAGGAGCCTGGAACACCTTCCCTCCACCTGCAGGAAGCGTGGAGCACATCAAGAAGCGGCGGAGTGTTTTATGTCTAGAGGAGCAGTTCTTGGGAGCGTGGGTGAAGGCGAGCCCGTGGGTGGCAGGGAGCTGGGTGAGAGCACAGCAGGGCCCTGGGGAGAGATGCAGGAAGGTGACGAAGGCAAGCCTGGGCAAGGCAGGAAGGACCGGCGGGCCAGAGAGGGGATGACGGGTAGGGTGAATGGGCACCCCTGACACTGAGCTGGTCTGGTCTGGAGACAGTCCAGATGACGATACCATTCACTAAGTGAGAACACACGCTTTCCCACTCATTATCCTTAGAAAAAGTTAGAACTTTTGATGGAATTAAATTAACTTGAACATGGCGCCATTAAACAGGAGATTGCAAAGTCTTCTAAAACAAGTCTATAAAGAAAAAACCACCTAGGTACAATTCAGTCTCTCTCTCAATAATCTTTAACTGTTATGGTCCTAAATAGTTTCTCTTTTCCGAAATAGTTTCCCCTCCTGGGTTTCAGAGAAGAAACCCTTGACTGCCCGCTCACCTCCTCCCTCAGGGTGTGCAGTGTTGGGTGGTGTGAATTCCCTTCGTGTTAAAAAGGTTCTATGGCCTCCTATAGGACAAGTCTGCGTTTTCTCACATTGACCTGAAGAAGAAAACTATCAGCAGAAGAAAAAAAAAAAAGGAGGAAAAAGAAGAAAAATGTGCTTCTCATCGAGCCCCAGCACTTTCTTGGCTCTAAGCGGTAGCATCAGAGAAAGACGATGTGAGGAGCTGCCCTTGCTGCCTCGGGGGCTCCAGCCTCGCTGAAGTCAATTGGGAGGTGTAAGTATTGCTCTGACCCGCACCCAAAGCACAGATTCTAGCAGCTCAAGGAGAGAGTTCCAGTGGTTCCTCGTGTGGGGCATTCTTTGTGTCTAAGACTCTTCAGCCACCCCTCCTTTCCTGCACTCCTACCCTTTTCTCCTGGGCTGGCAGGCAGGAGAGTTCCAGAAGGTGGATCTAGGCCAGCTGAGCTCCCACAGCGAAACCGATCCCATACCCTGGGCCAGGCCCTGTTCCCCCACCAACAGCAAGCAGGGGCTCTCAGAACCTGCCCCCCAGGGCCCTGGCCAACCTCTGCCTCTATGGTTTGAGCCCTGGGGACCTGGATCCACAACCAGCCAATTGCTTCCTTAAACTCCAAGTCCGCTCTTGTTACCTGGAGGCTCACGTTCAATCCTGCCATCCAGAATCCTGGAGCCCCCTAACGCCGGATCTAAGGCTGAGCCAGTCTCCACCCACCTGGGACTAGATTCAGTCACTCCTTCCGAATCACGGTGGACAGACCCAGAGACTTGCTAGGAACCAGAGGACACTGGTCTGGGGCTTTTTCTGGCTTTAGCAGGTGGCTATGTGCCAGGCTCACTGAAGCTCTGTGTTCCTCTTGTACCACTTTTGCAACGTCCTGAACATTCTGCTTTCTGTCCCAACCCTTTGCTTCTTCCAGCTCTAATCTCAGTAGGCCCACGCCCCAACCCCCTAAGCCTAGACCTGACAGGCAGGGACACTATAACTCCCAGGCAAGAGGAGCCAGGGTTGGGCGTCAGCCACTGTCCCCATGGTACCCACACAGACCCTCCTCCCTTCTCACCAGCTGATGCTTTACATCAGTTATCCCCTGCACCCTCCTTGTCCCCATTTTAATGCAACAGCCCCCTGGTGTGGGGACAGCAGGCCTGGTTAGAGAAGTCCTTTCCTTTGGGGCAGATGTTATGAAGGTGAGAATGAAGGGTTAATACCAACCCTGGCACATTTGTCAGACTAAATTCTAAAGGGGTCCAAAGCTGTGTACAAAGAGATGGGGGGGGGATATTGTCCCCCTCCCCGACAGACACCCCCCACTGCCTGTCCCACCCCAAAGCTGCTTGGCTCTTCCTGTTCCTCATCTGTTCTCCCCTAGTCCTTCCCCCTCGGCCACCCTCCCCTTCTTCTCTGTCCCACCCCCACCCCCAGCCTTCCCCCGCATTCCCCTCAAGCTCCTCCTCAGGGCTGAGCCTGCAGGGTCCCTCTCCAACTTCCCCGTTGCATGGGCCACTCTCCCCAGTTATTACCAGGCTCAAGAGAGTGACACTAATTCCTTGGCTTAATGGGACATACACCCAGCAGTCACTGCCATGGTCAGACGGAGGAGGAGCCAGTCCTCCCTATATGAGGGTGGGGGACCATTCCATGGCCTCCACGGGACCCCTGAGGGCCCCTTCCATCTGGTTACCCTTCTTTTCTATCCCCTCTGGCCACCCCCCTGCCAACCTCTGCTTCTGCCTGGACACCTCAACGCCCTCCATCCTGATACCTCTCCTCCAGGGGACCCTCCTCAGCGTGGACCATGCTTAATTCTGTCAGTGGACAGACTTCCTAGGTGCGGGCTGGGCACCTTCCTGAGGCTCCTGCTGGGGTGGGGTGTGGGGGTGTGGGAGGTGGATAGGGGGTGGGGGGTGGGCAGAGTCCGCACCTTCGGAACTGGCTTGGGAATACTGCGCTAGTGAAACAGCGTAGAGGCTAGCACTGCAAAGTTCCTGATGGAAAGTTGAAGGTGAGGAGAAGCATGGAAGGGATGACCAGCAAGACTGAGCGTTGGGGACACACGGGAGCCACGGGGGTGGAGGAGCCGCGGGTTTCCAGCCAGATGCAGCGCTCAGGCTGAGGCTCTCTTGCTCAGGTGGGATGGAGACAAGAGCCGGCTGCACTGGGGGGGCTGGCTTCAATCTCCCCCCGTCGGCCCAGCCCTTCCCCCAGACCCGAAGGGAACCCACACCCACAAGGTGACAAGTCTGTCTGCTGAGCACGGCGGGCCACAGGAATGCACAGCTCCTAAAATTTATGGCTAGACTTTATGACAATGGAAATATTTTTTTAATTGAGGTTTGCACCACCATTACACTGCTAATTTAATTACTCCCTGTATTTCATCCGTCACCATCTGATCCTCAGGAAGCAAATAGCTTGTCTTCTTGACAAGAAAGCACCAAATTGATTAAAAGTGTGTGCAGAAGAGGGGCTGGGCTGTGATTGGCCCACACCGGCTGGACCTCTGGGTGCCCAGGGAGGAGGGACACAGAGGGCAGAGGTGTACCCCCTCGCTCATATACACACACCGTACCGAGCGAGGTCACCTCCCAGAAACCCCGAAGCCTGCACCCTGTGGCCATGCCGTCCCACGCAAGCATCACCCGCACCCCCATATACACACTCACTTACACATTTGCCCGCTGTCACATACACACACACTCAAAAACGTATGCAGATAGGACCTCAAGCCCACCGGCAAATCACTGTGTTCCCATCCACACCTAGGACGTGAGGCTTCCCACAATGAATCCACACTGGTCTCCCACACAAAGCCACACCACACAGAGTCACACGTGGCTGGGTCACGGAGGATGCAGTCAGGACACCAACCGGGTCCCTCACTTTCACTCATGTCTACTGTTCCTTCGGGCGGGCCCATGGCCGGTGCTAGGGAAGAGGGTGCCCTCCTCTGCACAGTGCCGCATCCCACCCAGGACAGGGGACACAGCCGCTGCTCCCCAGCCAGGCCCCTCCTCAACTGTCGGGCTGGGGGCAGCCTCCACCCATCCCCTCACGTGGGTGGCATCCCGTGTCTGTGCCAGGTGCCCTGTGGGAACCGTGGTGTGGCTCCACGGAGGTGTCCGAAGCAGTGTGGCCGCCTTACTTTCCCCGCCTGACTCTCTGCATCATTTCATGACACCCCTGTTGGCTCCTGGAGTCTGAGATGCGAGCTGGGAAACATCTGTGGTACCCCCCCCCCAGCAGCCTCCTCCCCCCACCCCCACATCCCCTGAGCCTGTCGCTCAAGCCGGCTCTGGGCCATACAGGGTTTGGCTTGATTTTCTAAGGGTTGTGTGCAGGTGGGTCTAATTGCTCCACCTACAAGGCAACTCTTTAAAGGGTCACCGCTGGGTGCTCTCTCTTCCTCTGCTGGATGCACAGGACCTGGCTAAGTCAAGGCTGGCTGGCCTGACCAGGACAGTCCCGCTGCCCCAGGAGCAAGGGCCTGGTTAGGCTGGGTGGACGGGCCTGGGACAGTGGCTGGTGGGCCGGGTCAGCTGGGGGTGGGGGATGGGGCAGGAGTGCCCAGGGAAGGAAGGAAGACAGAGTGGGAACGGGAGCCACAAGAGGGAGGAGCTGGGTGTGGGCTCCCAGGAGCAGCTAGATGGAGGTGGGGGCTGGCGGAGGGGTGGGTGCCATGGGCAGGCGTACTGCCATCAGTCATCCTGAAAGCTCCAGGTGCCTGGTGTGCTCCCGGCAGACCCCTGACCCAGCCTGATCAATCCTAATGGAATGGAGCAGAGGGGCAGCCGCCGGAGAGAGCAGGCCACCCGTCCTCCCTGACGCCCGTCCTTGTAACTTTGTCAGCTGTCACAGCAGCCAGAATGCAGAGGCTGCCCGCCTCCGTCATGTCTGGTCTCGCCTGGCCATCTAGCTGCCACCAGACAGGGACGCGGGGAGGAGAGGACAGGGGACAGACGACCAGGGGAGGAGACCCCAAATCCTAGGCTGTAGGTGGCCAGAAACAAAAGGAGCAGACAGGCAGAAGCTTCTGGGGAAAAGACTCCTATACTTCGATTCACGTTTGTTTCCTGAGAGGGGCAGGGGGTGGCGGAACCCCCAAACCTTCTCTTAACCATCCTCCAGCAAGTGTGCTCCTGTTCAAGCTGCAGCACCCTGGCCTCCGGGACCCAAATTCAGCCTGCAGGCCCTCCCCGAGCACATCAGCTCTCTCCTCTCCGAAGCACCCCCACCGCACCCCAGCAGCAGCGGCCTGTCCTGCTTGCTCTGAACTCAGGGGCCTTCCTGACTTCACATGGAGCCTGACCAGGTCCCCTGGGCCAGAATGGTCTTCGTGTTCGAGTGGTCCCGTCTTCCAAACTGGAGGCTGTGTCACTGCTGTGATCTGCTCCCGTGTCTGTCTCCCCAGCCAAATCATGGCTTCCTCTGGTGATTCCTGATGCCCTCTGTCCTCGACCAGTGACCAGAGCCCAAAGGATGCTCAGTCAGCACTGGAGCGAGTCCCCTCGTGCACAGGGCCAGCACCCAGTCAGGGCTGGAGAGGGACTGTTTGCTGGGCATCAGGTGAGGTGCCGAGGGCAGGGCACCCAGGGGGTGGGACTCGGGGAGGGGAGGGAAGGAAGAGAGAAGAGGGTAGGAAGGGGACTAGGGTTTGGGGCAGGCGTGCTGAGCGCAGACAGGAGGTGGGCAGTTGAAGGGGGCATTTTCCCCTGCATCGTTCAGCCTGTTGGAACCCACCCAAGAGCTCCGATCCAGGGCCCCATCGGTCCCAGAGCTCCGTTTAGTGTGTGGAGCTGAGAGTGGGGAGGGGTAAAGCGTGCTGCCTGCACCTGGGTCACAGGAACTGAATTCAGGGTCACCTGGGGGGCCGTGAGCCCCTGCTCCCATTCAACCAGGAGTACTTCTGTGAAGGGGATTAAGCCTCACGTGCTCACAACTGCTCGTCAGGGGGGTCAGGGGCCGGGGGTGAAGGAGGAGTGGGAGAAAGGTTTTTCCTGAAGAACAGGCTGGAAGCCGCTGTCCCGTGGCGGCTCCATCACCAAGGACAGGACCTTGATAAGCGTTGCTTGCACGACCCCCCTGGGGGGACCCCCATGGAGGTGTCTCACTGCGCCACTCTCAGCCAGCTTTGTTTTAGCTACTGGGTTTGTACTTGGCCATGTGTTTGGCACAAGGGACAACCCCTGCCGCGCCAGGGAAATGCTCCTGGAGTGTTTGTGTGTGCACAGCCCCCACGCTGAAGCCTCCTTGCTCTGTGCTCATCATACGGAATCTGACTGCCGAGAGCCCTCTGAGCTTCAAGCACTGAGGCACCGAGGTGGGAGGCTGCCCAGGGTGGGAGTCTGCCTTTCTTAAACCAACAGGCTGTTTCCCCAAGCTTCGAGCCACCTCCTCTGTGCTTACGGGCAGGTAATATGTTGCCCAGTGCGCGCCCCGCAGCCCTCCCTCCTGAGCCAGGAATTCCTGGTCCCCAAAGCGCTGGACATGAACGCCCCAAAACCCTTTCCGTGAGTCACCAAGTCAGATACACTGTGTCTGATACAGTGATGGGCACGCGTGTGCACACACGCACACACACGCAGGCACACGCGCGGGATCTGCTGTCCGAGAGAGCAGCCTCTCTCTAAAGGCACACTTGAGAACAGAACATTTCCTGAAGAAAGTGAATTTGAAAGGGCAGGGTTCTGAGAGGAGGGGATGAGGGAGCCCCCAGGAGAGAAGCGTCGTGTTTGGCAGGCTCTCAGCCCAGCGACACCTCAGAGGGGCTCCGGGAACCGAGGCCTTGAGAGGACACTCCGCCTCCAGCAGCCTCTTCCCTCTGCGCCCCACCCCTGCTTCACTCTTTGTGGTAGTGTTTGGAGCTGAGGGCTTAGGAAAGGTCATGGGAGAGAGGGCCCCTCATGGTGGGATCAGTGTCCTGATAGGAAGACACCCCAGAGGTTGCTCCTCATTCTCCCCACCATGTTAGAACACAGGAAGAAAGGGGGTCGTCTAGGAAGAGAGCCCTTCCCAAGGAACCAGTTGTGTCGGCATCTTGATCTGGGACTTCTGGCCTCCAGAACTGTGAGAAATAAATTTCTGTTGTTGGAGCAGCTCAGTCTGTGGTATTCTGTCATGGCCCAGAGCAGAGGCCTGAGGAGAGGCTCAGTTCCTATCCGGAAGAGCCTGGTCGCTTCCCACTACCTCCTGGTCAAGGGCTGACCAGCTTAACTCAGCACCTGGCAGAGAAAGCCTGCCCCAGACCACAGACCTCCCTGATGGGCAGACCTGGGACTTGCTCAAAGCCACTTAGAACCTTGGAATCTGACAGGGTATAAAGGTTACACAAAGGGAGCATTCTTTGCTTTCCAGGGATTATTAGGTTTGCCACAAATTCACTAAAGATCCCTTTGGAGAGGCAGCTCTCTCCTCTTGCCTTTCATGGGAATCTGACACAAAAATGGCCTTTGGGGCCCCAGCTTTCCCCATCAGGACGGGCTGCCCAGATGGGTGGAGGGTGTGGCTGGGATCTCGAGGAATCTGCCCTCTGAATACTCAGACCCAGGTCAGTGTGGGCATGACTGGACTGGAGCCGCCAGGTGTCTTGGGGAACTACATTCACCCTGATGGGGGAGCTTTGCCAGGAGCCTGAGGCCCCACACCCCTGAGGCAGCTCATCAGATGGGCCTACCCTGCAAGGGCACTGTGGGGGTAGGGTGGGAGGTGTGTGTGTGTGTTGGGGGAGTGGGTCCATTGCCAGGGGTTGGTTTTAGAGTTGGACCTTGGTGCCCCAATCCGGAAGCCTGAGTCTGTCTCGGTGATGGGGTGCCCCTCTAGCAGATTCCTTCACCTCCTCACCTACACCCCCTACCCTCAACCTTGGCCATCCCTGGAGGGGACGGGAGGACTGGGGAGCCACAAACGCTAAGAGCAAATGAAATTAAATAAGTGATATTTTTGCTGCCTTTTCCCCTTTAATTTTAAACAACACTAACAATTCCAACTGCAAAGGCTAAGGGAAGAGAGAAAAAAAAAAGGCAAAAACACCCCACCTCCTCCGAGCTTGGTGCCAGCGGCCGGCTCTGGGATTTGCATGACAAAAGCACTCGACAAACAACAACAAATTGCCAGCTTGTCGGGGGCCGCGGGGCGCCAGCGACAACTGGCGCGCTCCTCCGGGCGGCGACGGGCTCCCCAGACCCGCAGGAGGGGCCGGCGGCGGATGCTGGGGGCTGGGCAGCGGGGGCACCGCGGGGGACGGGGAGGGGGGGCGGGGCCGGGCTGCCTCGATACCACCGGAGCCGGGACCCTGGCCGGAGCACTCAGGAAGTCAGGACCGGGCGCGGGGGGGCGGGGCAAGGGCAGGAGCTGCGTGGCTAGCTGGAGGGGGGATGGGGGCGGGAGCACGGACGGGGAGAAGGGGGGGAAGGGGGGTGGGGGTGGGGGCAGACTTGGACGGCCACCCCCATCACCACCCGAGTCCCTTGCCACCACCTTGCCACTAGACCTGGCCTTTGCCCTCGGGGCACAACACTGGGAGGGAGTTGAGAGGGTGGGGTGGGAGGGGGTGGTGTGGAGGTGGGGGACACCACAGACATCAGCCCAGGCTTGCAGGATGCCCCCCCACCAACCCATTCCTCCACTTGCCCGACCTCAGGCTGCTCCTTGTCCAGTGTCCCTGCCTGGTGGGCAGCTGGGGTCCCTTCCCGACCATGCTCCTGCCAGAAGGCTGGGCTGGGAGGGGAGAGCAAGCGGCCCTTCCTTGCCTTGATCTGGCTCCCCCCATGTGAGGCCCAGGCAGATGGCTGGCCAGAGCTAAATTGATTCATAATGACTTGTGTCTCTCCCCTGCCCAGCAACGGGTAACTTTTCATTAGAGACACAGATGTCTTAATAATGCTATGCTGGGGTCCTCCTGCAGCAGCCCCAGCATCTGAAGAAGGAGGGGTGCAGAGGGGCCAAGGCAGGGAGGATAGATGAGCCTCCCCAGGGGATGCTAGTCCAGAAGGGTTTGCTATCTCCAGGCCCCAAGTGTCTGCGGCCCATTTCCCAACAGTGGACCCAACAGTAGCCCGTGCTACGGCCACTGGGGGTTCCCTTTCTAGCATCTGGGCCATGTGGGGGCCCCCAGCATTACCTCTCCCACAGCCTGTCTGGTGGGCCCTCCCTCCTCAGCCTCCTGGCCATTCCCAGGGCATGGCCCGAAGCGAGCCCTCTGTCCCAGGGCCTCCAAACCTGCTCCCAGATAACCCCCACACTCCAGTCCCCCAACCCCCCAGGTGAGTATTATTCTATCAGGGAAAATGGTCCTCCAGCCCCGTGGTGAGGGACGTTAGCACATTTGCCTGGCCTTGCACACTTTCTTACCAGGTCCCCTCCCCTACAGAGTGTCTGCTCTCTGGACAGCAGGCCCACTGGCAGGGGGAGGAAGGTGTCACTCCCTCCTCTGTCCCAGCCTCCTGCAGTCCAGTCGCACATGGCCTGCAGCACGGACAGCCCATGACCGGAGCTGGAACTGTGTGGTGTGCGCCTCCCATGGCCGTTCCCCCCTCTGCACTCCTGCATTCAGCCGAGCACTGCCCCGCCCTGAGTGGGATGGGCTGCCCGCGAAGGAGCAGACAGGGTCCATCCTGAGCTTCTTGCAAGCAAGCGGGAACTGCCTTTAGTCCTCTCCATCCTTCTGGTAACATCACCCCGTGCTTTAAGCACAATAGTTGGCCTTTTGTTTGATTTTGCTCTTTTTTTTTTTTTTTAAGATTTTATTTATTTATGTGACAGAGAGAGACAGGGCAAGAGAGGGAATACAAGCAGAGGGAGTGGGAGAGGGAGAAGCAGGCTTCCCGCTGAGCAGGGAACCGGACGTGGGGCTTGATCCCAGGACCCTGAGATCATGACCTGAGCCGAAGGCTTAATGACTGAGTCACCCAGCCGCCCCTGATTTTGCTTTCGTTGAGAGTGTAACAGATAGTGTTTGGTTTCAATCACAAGCAATTCATCATTTTGGGACTAGAAACCTCTTTTTGGGCTCCCCTTGGAAAATATCATGTCCTCTGAGAGGTGGGTCAGCAAAGGGTCCCCATCTCCAAGTGTGGCTGTGCTGCCGGGAGGTCTCCAGCCTGGGGGCAGGCCTCCTTCAGCTGGTGCGGGGGAGCTGAAGGCCAATCCAACTGACCTCTGGGTTGGCGGGGGTCAGCTCTACCTGCCCAGGCTCGAGGGCTCCCAACAGCAGACACCGGTATCAGACCGAGTTCTGCTGCCCCCGCACGGGGTAGCAGTGCTCCCACCAGAAGAGAAAGGAGGCCAGCATCGAGACGCTGTGCCTAAGGAGCTCTCCACAGCCCAAAGGGCCCAGTGCGAACTCCCGGCCTGGGATGCAAATTACCCCTGGCTCCAACCCACATGGTGCTCCCCTCTCGCCTCACTCCCTTCAGACACCCCAGCAATTTCCTCTCACACGTCCTCGATGATATATATCTGCCTATCACGGTTCCTCCTTCTGATACCTCTCCCCCTTCTTGTCTATGCAGGCGAATCCAGCCCACAGTTCCAGATTATGGACGCTTCTTGTTCGTGAAGGTGAGTTACTTCTCTCCATGTGGCCCACAAGGACAAGGCCTCTGACCCCTTCCGTTCCCTCAGGACCAGGCCAAGTGGGGCTGGACGCTCCCCCTCATCTCCTCACCATCTCACACCACTACCCCCGACCCTGCCTCAGTGACGCCTGGCCTCAGTTCCCTCATGCAGCCCCCTGGGTGCAGCCTGCCAGCCCCGTGCCCATACAGCATGGCTACCGGGATCCACAAAGCTGTGCTTACAAGAGGAGAACACAAATTCTTGTCCTAGCCGGGCTGCCCTTTCCTCACCTGTAAATTTTGGCTCTTGAGAACATGCTTCAGGGGGGTGGATGTGAATGGACTTTGAAAATAATTACAAGCAGACCAACGAGAACGGCTGTAAGAGCAGGAGTCGCTTCTAAAAGGACAGAGCCAGCAGCTTCGAGCATGTATGGCTCTCGGCTGTGTCCCAGGCACTGACTGGGGCTTAGTAGGTGCTCAGCAAACAGTGGCTAAATGAGTGCGGCAGCCCGGTCCTGCCGTGACCCTTGTGTGAGAGCCTGGGTGACACAGGCAGCTGGGTGACACAGCTGGGCTCCCTTTGAGGCCTTGGTGGGGGTCAGGTTGAGACAGGAGATTGGGGCTCTTTGCCTTACATGTGGGGTGTGAACCTGTGGCCTCAGTCTCACTGGCGACACCGCCAAACAATCAAGTGTTCCTTGCAGACAGCCCTCCTGGAGAAAGCCAAGAACCCATCCCTTCCACCTCCCTGGGCAGCTCCCAGGCAGTCTCGCCCTGCTCTGCTCATGTCTTTTGTTTTTCTTAATTAAAGTCGCAAGAGCCAGGATTCCGTCTCAGAAGGTGCAGCCTCGAAGCTGGATGTCTTCATTTTGGCCGCGCCACTGGTGTGGCTGCCTGCTCTGGCAGCTGGACGCTGGGCCTCACAGGACCCAGCGGGAGGTAAGTGTGGGAGCCCCTGCTGACAGGAGCTCGGGGCACCGCACCTTGCTACTGCCTGGTCTGCTCTCGCTGCCCACAAGCTCTCACCTCTTCCACATGGTGCCAGCCTGCAGCTCGCTCCTCTGCTGAAGCTGCTCAGGGCTCGAAGCTCAGCGGTGGCCCTTGGCTCTCTGGGCTCCCTGTAGGGACCGCCCCATCGACATGTTGCTCTCCTTCGGAGAGCCCAGGGTGCGTTCTTGCTCAGGGAGTCTTGGCAGCCCCTCCATTTGCTCAGGGATATTTGCTGGGCTCTGTGGCGTGCCTGGGGCTGGGCTGGCCAAGGCTCGGTCCCTGTACCTCAGGAGTGTCCAGTCTGAAGGGGGCCAGGAAGGGGCGCCTGGGTGGCTCAGTGGGTTAAAGCCTCTGCCTTTGGCTCGGGTCATGATCTCGGGGTCCTGGGATGGAGCCCCGTGTTGGATTTTCTGCTCGGCGGGGAGTCTGCTTCCTCCTCTCTCTCTGCCTGCCTCTCTGCCTGCTTGTGACCTCTGTCAATAAATAAATAAAAAATCTTTAAAAAAAAAAGAAAAATAAAGGGGGCAAGGAAGGACTGCGGCGGAGCTGGGGCAGGAGCGGCAGGTGGCTCTGGGACGGTGGGAGGGCCTCCTGCCCTCTCTAGGCTTTGGTTTTCTCGTCTGCAGATTGAGGGCATGGGCTGGGATCTGCAAACGGTACTGAGGAGTTGCGGGCAGTCTGAGCACAGGGGTCCAGGCCACCTCTGGCCACTTCCTCCTGAACTGCAGGGGACAGGCTGCCCTGAAACCAGACCCAGGGTGGGTAATCGTTGCTTGGTCCAGGAACGTGTCCTGGTTTATGTTGCTCTCTGGGTTTGTAAATCATGACTGTGCAAGAACCTAGGAGGCGGGTATTGCTGGCTTTTTTTTTTTTTTTTTTTTTAAATCAGGGAAAAGGTCCAGTCTTAGCTGGGGTGAAGCCAATCTAGGACCGGAAGCCAGGTCTGCCTCTGAGCCCTGACCCCAGGGGCTCCTTGGCTATGCTTCCTTCTGACACAAGGTTGGCTCTGCCCTTTGAAGCAGGGGCTCCTCCCTGCCCTCTGTCCTGATTATGGGCTGTGTCCTCCGTCCGGTCCCTCCCTGCCCAGGCCTGCGCCCGGCAGCAGGGCTATAAAGGGGCTCTGGGCCTATGCCGAGTGTGAAGGGCAGGTGCGTCGGGGGGAGCGTGTGGGGTGAGGGACAGAGCAGCCAGCCCGCACTGCTGGGAGGCAGGGACAGCTTTTATGGCTACCGAGCCTGCCTTCCCTTCCCTTTTAATAACAGTCTGGCCAAATTGCTTCCTCATCTGAAGTTTGGAGGTGAGAAGGGCGTGGGGGCTGGGAAATGGCGTGATGGTGAAAATCCTGCCCTGAGAGGATGGGCCGGTGCACCGCAGAGCAGAAGAACCGCTCTAACTCCAAGAACAACTTTGGTGAGAAAGAATCCTCCTAGCACAGCCTCCGCCCCTTCTCCATGGCCTGGCTCTGGGCTCTGAGGGGCATAGGGAACAGACTTGCTGTTCGCCTCCAGGAAGAAGCCGGCCCAGGATTAGTGGGAGGAGGCTTCTTGCTGCGGTCCCGGCAGAGTGGGGCAGCTGCCCCCCCAGAGGGTCTCCTGCCAACAGGGCCTCCATCTCCCCATCTTCCCTGGCCTGCAGGGCTCCTCCCAAGGGTACAGGGAGGTGGAGAGGAGCCATGGGCACTGTGTGGAGTGGGCTTGGGGGGCAGAGCACTGTGCTTATGGTCACCCGAGCAAGCACCAGGAGTCTGGTCATCTTGGATGGATCTCTCCTCTGGCCAAGTTCCCTACCCTTCAACGACATCCCCTCAGGGGCTAAGACCTGGCAGCCGGCCCACACATCGTGCGCGCCTCATGGAGGTAGGATTCTCCCACCTGCCAGAAGGCCTGCTCCTCCCTACACTGCAGACTCCTCTTTCAGTTCCGCACCGATGGGGCCCTGATCCTAGCCACACTGTGCCCGGTGGCAGGGCACCCAAGCTGATGGAAGCACAGGACTGTAATTCACCCTCAGAAGTACCTGATCACAGCAGATGCCAGGCATTCGGCGGAGGTATTTGCGAACAGCTGGACAACAGTCAGTCTAGAAGGTCCCAGACAACCAAAACCCCAGGTGCCCGAGATCCACCAATCAGTGTCCACTCGCCCAGGGCTGGTGTGTATAACAGACCGGCACGCCCACAGAGCTCTTGCTCCTTCCTGTGCTTTCCTTTCCTTTCCTTTTATTTTTTAAAGATTTATTTATTTATTTGAGAGAGAGAGAGAGAGAGAGTGCGCATGCACAGGTGCGTGTGTGAGTGGGGTGGAGGGGCAAAAGGAAAGGGAGAGAATCTCAAGCAGACACCTGCTGAGCATAAAGCCTGATGTGGGGCCCGATCTTAGGACCGTCACCTGAGATCGTGACCTGAGCCAAAGTCGAGAGCCACACCCTTACCTGATGGAGCCACCCAGATGCCCCTTCCCATGCTTTTCTAGGCAAGTGACCATATCCAGGACCCAGAGGCAGGGAGAGATGCTGTCCAGGTGGGGATACACACCATGAGCCTTGCCCCTGAACACGCTCCCCCCCCCCGCCAATCTAACCAGCTGCGTGACCTTGGGCAAACCAGTTTAGCACTCTGGGCTTCATTTTCCCCAACCACACACTCCCCAGGGCCCCGAAACCCCAGGCTCAAGCATTCCCTGATGCTTTGCTTTCCGGCCCTGCAGGGGAGCCTTGCTGGTTTAGGTCTGTTGGGGGCGGGAGATGCCAGGAGAACCCAAGGGGCAAACCTGGTGAGATGGTTCGTTTTTTGTATCAGCTTGGTCCGGCAATGACACCCAGTTAACCAACCAGATATTAGGATGGAAGTTTGAAGCAGGGGGTAACGTCTACCTAAACAGACTTTAAGTAAAAGAGATTATGTGGGTGGGCCTCATCCAATCAGTGGAAAGCAAAAGGAGGTTTCAAAGCAAAAGGAGGTTGCCCTGAGGAAGAAGAAACTCCACCTCAAGACGGAGGCATCCGCTTTTGCAGGAGAGTTTCCAGTCTGCCTGTCGGATTTCAGAATTATCAGGGCCAATTCCTCGGAATAAATCTTTGAATACCTGTCATGTACGTATTATAGGTGTGTGTGTATCTATATGCGTATGTGTTAATGTCTATCAGATATGTATGTGCAGAGATACACTTTTCAGAGAAGAGTGTTTGTGGCTTTCAGCAAAAACTACTTAGAAACAGATGAGACGGCCAACTTCAGTAGCGGGGCCTCGTGGGTAGTTAGGCGAACCCATTGGTCTTACATACATGCTCCTGCTTCTTGGCCACGTGGTGCTCTCAGTTTACCCTGCCCACCCAGACTCGCAAAGGCAACCTGGATTTCGTGATCCTAGACTCTGAGTGGAGGAGGCTTACTGGGCTGTATATTTTTTTAAAATTTGACTGGTGTCTATTTTACTGTTCTGAGCAGATGATGTGCTTTGTTTATGAGCGAAATTAGGCCAAATCCAACTTTTCCACAGATGGAGAAGCCTGAATAATTTATCAGAGGCTCATGAATTTGGTTCTGGCAAATGGTAGGGCTGAGGGCGGCTGATTTGTGTTTCGTAGCTGGAAGAGCTTCATCGCAGCGGGTCCTGGGCCATCTC
Organism: Mustela erminea; assembly: GCF_009829155.1. Lineage (NCBI taxonomy): Eukaryota > Metazoa > Chordata > Mammalia > Carnivora > Mustelidae > Mustela > Mustela erminea. Next base: position 35,036,928 of record NC_045626.1, on the reverse strand, counting down.
TGTACGGTGCTGGGTCTGCCTGGGAGTCCGAGGCTGGCTCCAGGCAGGGGTCAACCGGTGGTAGGGACCCTTCCCCGACCGCTTCTGCTGGGTTCCACTGGTTTGCAGAGGCTAAGGGGCAGGGGGGCCCTGGCAGGGTCTTTGACTAGCCGCTGGGACGCTCTGGCTTCGCTGGGACCCCTGCTAGGCTCTAGGACCTAGGTGTGTCTTCTTCACTTGGCGCAGAAACTGATGGCCGTGGGGAAGAGTTCACTGAAACTTCCCTTCCCCCACTGGGCCTTTCTTTCCTTTCAAGTTGAACCACAAAGCCAGATGGCGGACGTTTTTTGCATGGTTGGCTGTCTGGCAGCTCAGCAAGAGCCTACTGTGTGAAGGCCTCATTCTGGGCTCCCGTTGATCAAAGCAGTATCGTGGGAAGGTGAGGGCCCAGCGTGCGTTGGAGAAGGCATCAGGACAAAGCCTTTCAGAGGGACCTGGGCTGTCTTAGGTACGAACACTATTTCCTGTTGGCCGAGTGCTGATCGCAGGTCAAGTGCGGTCCAGGCATTCACTCACTGAGTCCTCAGCACAGTCCTGGGAGCCCAATCCCTAGACCGTATATGGTCAGGGAGTGTTCAAGTCTTTTCCAAGACCCTTCAACCAGCGAGCCTCTGGACCCCATGTGACATGGATCCAGGTTTCCTGGCACCAGTCATGGGCCAGAAAGCCCTTTAAGATGCTTGTAGATGAACAAGGAGATAGAGGAGGAAACGACTTAGCATCTTTACCACCCAGCCACGCTCACACCAGTCTGCTAGTCACCACTCCGGGCTCTGTAGGTGGTTACCCAGCCCAGTACTGAGATGGGAACATTGCACTTCGAGTCCCCAGCTGGCTCGACCAGGGGCCTGCGTTGCTCTTTCAGGAAGCCGAGCCAGATCCCAGGCCTTCCTCTCTCTCCAGGTGTGTCACTCCCTAGCCATAGCCTGCTGTCTCCTTGAGGCTGTCTGGCCTTAAAACCTAACTATAAATTTGCCACGAGTTGGCTGGTGGCCTGGGACAAGTCGCTGCAGCTCTCTGGGTCTCAGTCTCCCCCATTCAGTCTTGGGCCTCTGAATTCCTGGTCTCTGGGCTTTCTTTTTCATCTCCAGGGCTACCTGGAGGGAACCAGCCCTCTCTGGTGCCAAGGCCATGGAACAAAGGACTCCCTGCTGGGAAGGGGCAAGGAGGCCGCCTGAGGCGAGTGTCTCAGTGTTTGTTTGAACCGTTCAATTTGCATTCAAGTTTAATAACCATCATCTCTAAGGTTGCCCACAAGGGAGAAGAAGCACCTGGGCCCCAGGATGCTTGCTCCAGCTTCTGGACACTCCTTCCCCTGGACTTACCTGGGATGTGCGCCTGGCTCCCCACATCCCATGACCTTCCCTCTCTGGCCCACGGAGCTGGCACTTCTCTGACCCCTGCTGCCCTGGCCTCCCCGGGATCATCTATCCTTCTCTCCCGAGTTTTTAGCAGGAGCCCCTGTCCCCAGTACTCCCAGATCAGAGGCGGCCGATAGAATGTGCGTGTGGGACCAGGTGGGGGTAGAAACTCTCTGTCATTCTTTATTTCAGCAAAGAGCAAGGGTCTGGGTAGAGCGAAGGGGAAGAGGAAAGACAATAAATAAGTTAAAAAAAAAATCAGAATCCACGTCCATAGGAGCTTCTAAAATTCAAAATGGCCTTCATTCCCTGGAATGGAACTCCCTCATCATCCCCAGCACTCCATTTATTTTGCCCTGAGAACGGGGGAGGCTGCTCTTTCTCCTCCGGGCAGTCCAGGGCCCTTCTACCACCTACCAAGTTCAAGGTCTCTGTGGGCTCTTTCAAGTGCATCTCCTCCATGAAGCCTTCTCTGGCTTGTCCCCACCTCCAGCCTCGTCCTCACATCCCACCCTCCAGCGCACACAGGCTCCCACACCCACACCCTGGCTCCGTGGGGATCGCCCCTCCACAGGCAGGGGGACTGGGAGCGGGAAGGGTACCCCGGATGGGCGGGCGGAGGGTGGAGAAAGATGCTGGGGCTGAGACAACCAGGGTAGGGGGAGAGAGAGAGAGGGAGAGGAGGGAGACAGAAGCAGAAATGGGGGAGGCAGAGAGGAAGAAGAGGAAGGTAAGGGAGGAGGGTGGGCGAGCCAGCCAGCCGCGCTTATTGGACTAAATACAGTCCCGGGACAGCAAGTAATTCGGGCCTGAGTCAGCACGTTTCACCGGTAATTTCTTAAGCATCTGTCAGGCCACTGGCTCCCCGCCCCCCGCCGAGAGAGGAGCTGAGCGAAAGCCTCATTTAGCAAATGAGGGGAAGGTTTAAAAATAACGCGAGGAGTCACCCTCTATGAAGGCGAGGCCACCCCCTCTCCTGCTGCTCTCCACACCCCTCCCCCAGTCCAGCAAGACCCATAAGAAGGGCTGGGGACAAATGGCTGGAGTGGAGGGCTGGACAGTGTCTGCCTGTGGCGCCGTGGGACATGGTGTAGGTGGGGACGGTGGCAGTGGTGCACTGGACGGGTGTGTGAGTGTACAGAGGGATAAGGCCTGTCCCCACCTGTCCATGCCTGCGTGTGCAGCCCTCTAGATGCAGGGCTGGGAAATGGAGCTTGTGACAGGGTGTGACTGACTGCGCCAGTGGGGGTACCTGTGATAGCGGATGCTATCTGGTGTGTTCTCTCGTGGCAGAGGGGCGGTGCGGGGCAGAAGTGTGAGTGACACGTGTCAGCATTTCCATACGTGCCTGTTCGCATCCGGTGTGCTGGGGCGTGCGTGTGAGTCAGACAGATAGACACTACAGCAGGGACAGAAGCACATGCATCTTCTGAGCTGGGGCTGCTCTTAAGAAACAAGCCATCATCGCCTCTTCTGAGATGGTCTCAGCTACACAGATTCCCCCAGATTTGGCCCCAATCCTCATTTCCTGTTCTCTGAGACCCACTCCCCCACCTCGGCACTAGGTGCCAGTGGCTGGCCTCGCCCCCGTGGTGAGGCCATCTGTCCAGGAGGCAGAACCCTCGCCAGGCAGCCAGGGTGGTTCAGAGCCAGTATCTTCCACCTGAACTGGGATCTGGACCACCGTCCACTCAGCCTTTATTCCCTCCCAGAGCCTAGTCAGGCCTCCATGTGCCTCCTCTCATTTCCTCCCCCAACAGCCCATGAGCAGGAGGAATCACTGGCCTTCGCAGACGGGACAGCTCCGACTCCACCGGGAGACGTCAAGGCGCGTGCCTGTGGGTGACACGTAGCCCCACACAGCTGGCCCAGCTTGGGGCCAGCTCACCGCCCGAGGAGAAGGAGAGGGTCTCAGCTGGGGAGACTCCTTTACATTGTGGACCTCCCCCCCACAGAGACGGAGGCCTCCCTTTCCCAAAGAAATTACCCGGGGCTCCTTTGAGCGGAACAGCTCGGGAGTTCTTTAAGATTTTGTTTGTGGACAATGAGCGCACAATGAGCGGGCTGACAAAGAGGCTGGATGGAGTGTGCGGAGGGGAGGCAGAGAAGGCTACTCGGAGAGCGGGCCTTGCCCGGTGGGACTTGTGCACACCTCGATGCCCAGAAACCTCTTGGAGCCTTAGGCGCGCTCCCACCTGGGTAGCGCTTGTCCCCGGACACAGCTCAGCCCCTTCCCTGGACAGACAAGCGCTGGTTCTTGGGGAGTTCAGCTCATGGAGGCCTTGGAGGTGTCCAAGAAGACTCAGAGAAACAGGATGGAGGTTGCGTAGCTTCCAGCCAAGGCCAGTGAGGAGACGTGGTGCTTTAACGGTGCAATCTGAGGCGTCTGGAAAGTACTTGCCCTTCTAGTATCTTCCCTGTGAGTCTGCCTTGGAGGCTGACGCAGCACATTAGGACGTAATTGTGGGGTAGGCATTGCCTGTCCCTTGCACCAAGCTTCCTCCTGCATTTTTATCCATTCTGCTCCACCCTCTAAAATGTCTTTTCTATCTGTGCCGTCAAAAACCCTCCTTATAAGGCCTATCCAGGCCCCCAGCCCTTCGGCCCATGGGGATTGCTCTCTGCTCTGCACTGGGGGGGGGGGGGGACCGTGTCTGAAGGCAGGCCTCATGCCTCCCCAGGGTCCTTTTCTTTACCTCCTCGTTCCTCAAGCTATTCTTCACAGAACGTGTTTTTTGGACAGTTCCTCCCTGCCTCCCCCTCAACCCCCTCCTGTCTTTTTCACTCACCGTTGAAGGTAGTCATCCTATAGGGTTGTCTTGGGGGGGGGGGAATGGTCCCAAGGGATTGGGCTTCCCTGTGGGGGAGGAATTTCCTCAGGTGGGGGTGTGTTCATGAAGATCATCCATCTTACCCCGGCCCTGCCCCCCGCCCCATTGGTGCGGATCTCAGCACACAGGTGTCCTGCCTCAGGGCCAGATTGGTAACCCATCCCACCAGCTCTGCCCATTCTGAGACAGGCCCCAGTCCTTTCCATGGGACAGGCATACCAGCTCCTGCCTTGACCCCAGGAAAGGGGTTTTGCCCTGGGGCGGGGAGACCCAGAGGCCTCTGATTAGAGGGGTGGGGGTGTGTGTACCTTACCACAGAGACCAATGAGTCTCATCTCAGTGTTTCAACATGAGTTTACTTCATCTAGGAAACCAAGTTGAGAGCTTAACAGTGGACTTGGTGGGGCCGGGAGGCTAGGGCGGTTGGGGGTGGTGTGTGGTCCTAAGGTTGCTTCCGGCTTTAAGAGCCTGCGGCTGTGTCCTTCCCTATAAAAGGAGGCAGGAGTCCCTCTCTACCTGTTGAGGGACGAGGACTCTGGGCTGCTGCTGGGCCCTGGGGACGGGAGCTTGAGCGAGGAGAGCGTGCTCCTGCCATATACCAGCCGCCTCCTGCCTTTCCGGAGCCCCGTCCCTTACTGCCCTTCCCCTTCCCACGTCATTCCCATCACTGTAGGCCAGGCATCGGGTTGCAGGGGGAGCTGCTGTGGCCCTCCTCCAGCTGCGAGTTGGAAAAATCCATCACGCACCTAACATATATTTTAAAATAACTTACACGAATAACACCCCCCCACCCCGCTCCCATTTCTGCGTCTCAGATCTGATTATGTGCAGCTCTCTCTCTCTCTCTCTCTCTTTTTTAATAAAAAATTGCTATAAATCTTTTTGTCACAGAAGATATAAGACGCAGGTTTGCTAGAGAAACTGCCTTGCTGAGTTGTTTTGTAGGTGGTTTGGTGCCCTGCTCTGGTTTTTTTTAAACTCCCCTACAGCTCGAGTTGAATATCAAAGAAGTTGAGAGTTAGGGTGAGCTATCCCTGATTGGCATTAAAGGAAGGAAAGAAGTTAGCAGGTCAGACAACGCCCGTCTCACCCCACACCTGTCTCCACTGCACCCCAGTCCAGGTTTGGTCAGAGGGACCGAGGGGAGGGAGATGTCCCAGCTTAAGCCCACATGATGGCCCCTTGGAATCACCCATTCTTAAGAAAAAGAATCATGTGCCTCTCACATGCGCCCCTATTCTTCTAGCCTAGGCTGGCCCTCCTGTGCAACGGGCCTCCTGGAAATGGGATGGCAAGGAGAGGGGGATAAACGAGATGCTGGGCATCGGGGAGCCCAGTCCGTGAGACCACCGATGACCTGCCTGTTCACAGACTGACGACTTGAAAGGTGGCTGTTCGCTGAGAAATGGTCTCAACACACCCGACCCATTTGTCACCAGGGCCACAAAGCATGCTGAACGGAGAAAATATTCCCTCAGATGCTGCCTCGGGAGTCGGGGTTGAAGAGCAGGAAAACCCAGTCGTGGCTCATGTGGCACCCGTGAGCACAGGACCTGGAGGACCCTCCAGGCTTGGCATCCAGCACGTGCTCAGCCTGTGGATCTCGGGGAGCGCCGGCTAGGGAAGGGAAGGGTAGGGTGTGTCTTGGGAAGAGAGGCCAGGAAAGGGGTCCTGGAGCAGGGAGGGAGGGGATGGGGTGATCCGGGCAGGGGAGGTGGGCATGGCTGGGAGGTGGCGAAAAAGCACCTTCTAAACAAGATGGAAATTTGGGGGAGCCGCCGTTGGCTCGCTTATCAGTTCATCATCCGTGCGGAGTATAATGGCTGGCCTCGGGTTGATACAGTTGAAGGAGGGCATGCAGTCTAGGGGAAGGCACAGGAATCTTGGAGGGGGAGAGACAGGGATGGTGACACTGTCTCCAGAGTTGCTACCTTGTCTACCTTGGTATACGGTAGAAAGCTGGGCACGCGGGCACTCTCGGCAGTCGTCTCCGCCCCCCCAACCTCCCTCCAGAGAGGGTGTCATAGAGCGTTTGTCCGAGTCCTGCCAGGCAGGCCCTCTTTGCAACCAGGCAGGATTTGCCAGCAGAGCATTAAGCAAGCAGGACACAGCGCCGCCCGGCCATCCACGACCTCACGGTCCCATGGGGTGCGGCCGGTGGGGACATATTTTATTTGTACCTAATAAAGCCCCAGAGCGCAACGGTCTGTGACACACGGTGGAATGCACGAGTGTGGATATGCCTGTGTGCGTCTGTCCACACATGCACGCACACCTTTACAGGGATTTTCAGCTCCACTCCCGTTATGAATCTGGTTCAGAGCCCGCAGCCCGGTTTAATATCTGAAGTGAAATGGCAAGTCTTTATCCGCCTCTCCCTCCTCCTGCCCCTTACCTTCTGTCTGCTCTCCAGGACAACACCGTGCATATGCCGTATTAGATTCCATTTGGGTCCTGTTCTGATAAGCAGGAGATTAAATAATGAATGAGATTCCCATTAGCTCAATTTTTTTGGGGCATATTTCAGGCAACCTTTTCCCTTTTTAATCAAATCTGCTCTGTACCGCAGAATATTTTTACATTGATTTGAAAGAAAAGGATTTTTTTTTTAAAGGCCTGCTTACACCGACATCCCCGCGTGTACCAAAACTCGGCCTGCAGAGTCTCGGGGAGAGGAAGGCACGGGGTGCAGCTGGAGGTCAGGAAGTGGAATTTGGCAATGACCCTGATCTCTGGCACACTAGCTCCATCCACCTTCCCTCGACCCCATCTCACTCCTGTTCTCCTTCCCCGCTTCCAGGACCTTCTGCTCTTTGACTCATGGCCTCAGGAAGAATAGCGGCTCCTTTGTTTTTATTAATAAGCAGACCCATGTACTGAAATGTCATCCCCGGCATGGTGAGAGTTATGTGTAAGGTGCCTATCCTCCGGGAAGCCTCTTTTATTGAGCTGAAGCCACTGCCTTTGTCTCAGGAAGACCCCAAGCCGCATGTCAACCCTTCTGGGGGAACATTCAAGGGACGTACGCAGCGGCCAGCTTTCCTAGGAAGGCAGGCACAGAAGAATCTCCCACCTCAATTTGCCCTCCCCGTGCTAGCTGCTTCTCATCTGTCCTAAGCACATGTTTCTAATGGAAAGTCGAAGAGGTGATTCTCCCAAGGGGTCTCAATGTGAGAGGAGGAGGCTTGGAGACTCCGCCTAGGTTTGCCAGATCAGAAGGCATTAACACACTTTAGAATTCTTCTTGTTTTCTGGACATGAAAGCAGAGTTTGGAAGACCCAAGCTCTAGGCTCATCTCCCCTGACCCTTCCTAGAATTCCTGGGCCTTCCCTTTATTGAGTCCCAACTATGTATGAGTGGTGTGATGGGTGATATGGTGCTGGCATTCCCAGTGACAGTTCAAGCAGGTCTCGTCAGGACTCCCACGGACAGATCAGCACACGCAGCCCACTTGTCCACCGGCCACAGCTGGATTCAGGCCCAGGCTGAGCCCCATACACACTCCTCCCCCCGCGCCAGCCTCGTTGGAGGTATCCCAGAGTCCAGTCTTCCTACTGCAAGATCGCCATTGTCTCCTTCTCTCTGGTCTGTGTGGCCGTCTTTGTCCCGCCGTGCCCACCCCAGCCCCCACACAGCACTGGGCCCCGCTGACCTCAGTAGAGGCCTTCCTCTCTCTTGGGTAGAGTAACTAATTGAGGGTGTCAGGGGATCTGTTTGGAAGCCACAGTAGCCATATTCTAGTCCTGCCTGGGCCCCTCTAATCAGTAGGGAGGAGAGCTCGGTCCCATTTCCCATGGGACCCCTGCACCCAGGGCTCAGTCTACTTACAGCTGATGGACTGTAAGTGAAGGGTCGGGGGGGCGGTGCCTAGTGGGGGCCTGGGCTGCTGACTCTTCCTCAGATATCTGAGGGGCAGTCATGCAGAAGGAGCCTGGAGCCTGACCTACATATCTTATGTACTAGGGAATGTGACTCTCTCTAGAGATGTAGTTTCCCACGTGAACAGACACTTTGCCACCAGCTTTTAGAGAGGACTGGACCAAGCGTGCCTCTTGCCCCCTGGCTGAGTGGTCCCGGAAGCTGGGGTTAGTGGCAGGTAGTAGCGGTGGGGCGGTGGAGGGGGGGCGGTTGGAGTCCCCTCTAGCTGTGATGCACTGATCCCCACTGAGGGCAAGTGGGATCCCGGAGAGAATTCAGAGTGTTAGAGTTAGAGTTGGTTGGAATCTTGGGGGCATTACGGTCCCCTTGGGATGCTTCAGGGGTGTGGCCCTGGTCCCCGCACAGGAGACTGCCTGCACTGTGGGACACCCAAGCTGTAAGCAAAGTGTTCGTGCTGAGCTGTATCTGCCTGCTGAGCCCTCCTACACTGGGACCCACTGAAAGATATCCTAAGGGGCCAGGCAGGCCTAGCCCCGGCCCTGCCACTGAGGTTCAGAAAGCCTGGGGTGTGGGTTATCTCCCAAAAGGACCAGATGTGGAGGCTCGGGGTTGACAGCTTGGGCAGCAATGCCCTCCCAGCCTTCTGACCGCCAGCCTCCAGGACAGCTCACAGCCAGGGACAGAGGGAAGAGAGCGTGGGGCTGACAGGTGTGATGGAGGGGGACAGGAGTCACAGACCCTAGAGCTCTTCATCTGAGACCTACCAGAGGGAACATGACTCTATTTACAGACAGGTTTCCGGCCTCATCCTGCGCAGGCCTAACCCCTGGGCAACCAAGATAAAACCTGCTTTGCCAAGTGACCCTTCAGGGCCACACAAGCCAAAGTGAGCTCCTCAGGCCTGGCCTGAAATGGTAGGGTTTTGGTTGGCTGCTAGTACAGGGGCAAGAGTGGAGGAGAGAGGGGCTGACACACGGCCGTTTCCAGGCTTTGACTGAACCGAGAGGCCACCCTCCCTGTGAAGACGTACGTGAGGTCCTTGGGAGAACGTGACAAGTAAAGGACAGAAGGAGATAAGAGGTGCGCCCGCCCCTGCTTCCCTGGCAGCCCGGGCTTACACAATCCCTGCCTCACGTTCCAGGACCAATTAATCTCCTCTCTCCCCTGTCTCCTTCCTTCTCCTGCTCCTGAAGACAAGGAAAGGAGAGTGTGCCCTTTTGGCTGATGCCTTGGCTGAATTATTTGAGAGACGAGACTTTAAAAGCATGTTTAAAGGGCCAGAGGCCTGAGACTCCACTCCTAGGAGGGAGAAGGTTTTGCCTGCAGGCAGGTGCCTAGCCCTCCCGGTACCTGCAGGACCTCAGGCTGGAGGCCCAAGGCTGGGGGCTGACGTCACCGGTGTGCTCGCCCGCGCCAGCCTGTGTGTGCACGTGTGTGCGCTGGTGGGCACAGGGTCTGCACGCTGGCCTGTGCACCATTTTGGCATGCATGTACACGCTGGGGAGGGAAGGCTCTGTCTAGGCTCAGCAGTTGCTTGGTGTGCGCTCATGTGTAGGCAGGACTTTGTGAAACAGGGCATGTGTGAGCTAGCGGGTGTGCTCCCTCACACAGGCAGAGACGAGAGCCCCACGCAGGCGGGCCAAGAGGCGTGTGCTTGGCCCCAGCCCCAAGCAGTTGGCCTCACGGCCCTCCCAGCTGACCTGTTCGCCTGTTTTTGGAATTCTGCTTCTGTGAGCCCTGGAGACAGGAGGGGCTGCTCTTCCAGAGGCAGAACCAAACTGCCTGAATTTTAATGAAAACATCCTGAAATTTGTTCTGAGTTCAGAATTCTAGAGGCGAGGGAAAGACTATCCACATCCTCCCCCCCCAATCTGGGAGCTGTGTGCGTGTTTATGGGTGGGTGTGAGTGTGTGTGTGTGAGACTGAGTTTGGTGGAATCTGAGCCACATTAGCCATGGTTCCTGGTTGTGTGTTTGGGGGGGGGGTTGAGAATGGAGAGCCAGTTTCAGTCAAACCATCTGGAGGAGACAAGACTATGGCCTCACTTGTCCATGAGGCTCCTTCAGAAGGCACAGCTTCTCCTTCCTTCTTGCCCGTTAACACCGCTGCCCTCACCGCTGCACCCCGTTGTGGAGTGAGTGGTGTTAAGGGCGTGTAAGATACCCACGTTCCTACAGCACCCGCCCAGCCCGGTCGAACAGAAGGTCCCTGAAATGCAGGAGAAAAACTACCCCTGGGATCAGAGGAAAGTACCAGACGTGCGGCTTATCAAGAGAGGCAGCCAGGGCAGGGCAGAAGCTGGGGCTGCCTGGGAGCGGCATAGCTGCCCATTGCCTAGGTCACAGCCCTCAGGAGCTAGTCCTGCGGGTACTGACTGTGCCTCACTCCCAGCCAAGAGCTCTGCCCATGGCTTCCCCTCTCAGCCACGGTCTCTCCACATTCTAGCAGCCAGGCGTGAGGAGAGAACGCTTCCTCCTTGTCCACCTGCTCCGGGAAGCAAGTCCTGCCCACTCAGCACCCCTTTCTTTGCTGTGTGCTAGTTTTTTTTTTTTTTTTTTTTTTTTTAATTCACTCACTCACTCGCTCCCTCTCTGCCTCCCTCATTCATTCCTGTGTTACTGAGTCACCATTTGCACGGCTGTCAGCCAGGTGCTGGGGAAAGAAAAAGGGCAAAACCACATAGAGCCTCTGAGTCTGCCTTCTAAACGTCAACTCTGTTCCGTACAAGTGGACCAGACATCCACTGAGCACCTCCTGGGGGTTAGGTGCTGAGGGTCCATTGCTGGATAATCAAATAGGAGGCCTTCTATCACAGAACTTCTGTCCCAGGGGGAGAGATCACTAATGGTCTGGTTATAACCCAGAATTAGGTACTGTCTGGGGAGTCCACAGGCTGGAGATCTCTGAGACACACATCCTATCCTAATCAAAGTAGAAATTTCTTTGGGGCAGGGACAGCAACTTTCTTCTTGTCATCATCTCCATCGCCCTTGGTTCAGGTCTGTTCGGGTTTTCATAGAATACGGAAAGATGGATAGTATGCGTGGGTTGACACACGGGTGCATGGACACAGGCATGGGAGGACGCCTGGATGGACAAATGGATGCATGCATGGATGGATGGCTGTCACTTCTTCTGTCACACTCTGATCTCTTAGCTTTGGACGCATGGGTTGGTCAGGCTGGTCAGATCTCAGTGCTGAGTCGTAGCAGGGACACTAAGCGCCTGCCCCTGACTCCTACTGGGCCATGGGGGCTGGGCGAAGGAGGTTCCCCTCCCAGCCCAGGCTGTGCACACACATCATTGGCTTGCTCCTCAATCATGCCTTTTCCAGCTAGCTGCTCCTGTCACAGCACATCTTGTTAGCCCTGGAGGCTCAATGAAATGGAAATTCATGTTTAAATTTAAAAACAACATATTGACCCTGGGAGCCGGCGATGTCTACATTTTTAATAACTTATTCAGAATGAAGGCTTGGACGAGTGTGTGTTTCTTCGTGTCTGTGTGTCACGCATGTGTGGACATGCGTGTTTTATGGGGGTGCATTTCCACATTTGTTTATGTGGGTGTCTGAAACCGTTTTCACGTGTGTCAGTGAACAGCTGGGGGTGGTATGGGGGTGTCTGCATTGGCTCTGGAGTGCAGTGGGTTTCACTTTGTGGTGAAAGCTATGTCAGGGTCTACTGTGGGATGTGCTGGAAAGTGTATTTGATTACTGTGTGTTCATGCAGAGGGACTGGAGATAGGTGGACACAGTGGGGGAAAGAAGGCAACCCTTCCTTCTACTCCTTCATGTCCTTCCACTCTTATGGCATCTGACCTAGGGGTCCCCTGTTCTTCAACCCCTCTTTACTCTGGCCTCCCAATCCAGATGACCCCATAGGTCAGTTCTAGGAACAATCCCAGTCAACTGAGGCTGGCCAGCTCCTTGGAGAACTCTTCACCTCCTTCCATGTCTTGGCAGAGTCAGCATCAGCCCCTTGGGACAAGTACTTCCTTCCCACTCAAGTGTCTCAGACTTCCAGAGCCCCATTCCTCCTCTCTGAGGGGCTCCTTATCTCCCCCTTAGATAGTTCCCCGTATGAAGGAAGAACATCAGTCCGGTGGTCTGGAGTCCTAGGATCTGGTCTTGTAAACCAATCAACCTAATAGCAAACCAGTCAGTCTATTCCAGGTCTCCTTCGTAGGAGTTTGGGCCATAGTAATAGTAAGACCTCCAGAAGGCCCATCCGAAGCTTCTGTCAGCTGTCATGTTATGATTTCCATTCTCCAGCCCAATCTGATCACTATAATCTTGTCTCAAGTACACTCAGTGTCTAGTCATTGACACTTCCTCTTCTGCTTTCCAACCCAAGGCAGCAGAGATCAATAACAAGACCAGGTACATGGCAGGGACTCAGCAAACACTTGCCCATTGACTGAAAACAGTATGCTGCCGGTTTCAAGTTTCTCATTCTCCTACCCATTCACCCACCCATCTATCCATTATCCATCCATCTGCCTATTCATCTGCCCACCCATCCCCTACCCACACATCCAACCCATCCATCCATCCATCATCCATCCATCCATCCACCCACCTACCAATGGACTCATTCCACAAACATTTTGTTTTTCTCTTACTGTACTGGAAGATACAGAAGACATCTTCTATTCTTGAGATACGTAAGCCTACTTGGAAGACGGTGTGTAGTGAAGAGCAGTGTAAGAAAGGGCCAGAATGCTCTGGGGGAGGGCTTGAAGGAAGAGAGAACATGTTTGAGATGGAGGATCAAGAAAGGCTTCATGACAGAGGTAGAGGTGGTAGCTGAACTGAGCCCAGAGGGCTGGAGGGATCAGATAAAGAAAGAAGGAGATAAGGAAGGGTACTCCTGGTGGTGGGCACATGGAAGGCATGCTTGGAGAAGAGTGAACCACCTGACTTGTCTGGCATGCAGTAAGCAAGTAGGGGAGAGTGGAGAAAATCCAGCCCAGCTATCTGTCAGGGCCTAGAGCACTTTCCCATCACCTTGCAATTCTCTCATTATCCCTAGGACCAAAGCAGAGAGGCGCTATTACATCTCTTTGAGAGATGGGGAAACTTGGTCCAGGATGTTTGAGTGTCTGGCCCAAAGTCACAAAGAAAGTATGTGGCACAGTAGAGACCACGACCTGAGTCTCTGAACTCCTTGGCTTGGGATCTTCTTCCCTAAAATGGGTAGAGCCCATCCCCAAACTTTTAAGTCTTATTTCTTAACTTCAAGAGAAGTGGGAAAGGGTCTGCAAGCACTTTGTTTCTATTTCCTATTGAAATTTGACATAATGCCTTGGCAGTTCCCCCTTAATATTCTGCTGTATATGGAGCCTGACGATTTCCACCATTGAATGTGACAGGCTGGGAAGATTAAAAAGAGGAGCTAAACTAGCAGCAGTTGGAGATGAGGAAAAGTAGCACATTTATGAATAATTTCAGCTGAATCCTCACAACACGACACTCCCTGGACAGAACACATTCATTATCTTATTCACCACGACTACTGCAATATTAGTGATTTGTTACCGAATCAATTATTAATTCATACAGGAGAACGAGGCTCTGTCACTTAACTCTTCTCTGAACGTTGGGCCCAAGGTGGGGCAGGGGGGTGGGAAGGAGCCAGATTTAGGCTTCATTCCCTTGTTTGGTCTCTTGTGGAACGTGGAAGGATAGCTAAGGGTGGTAACAAGTGGGTGAGTGAGAGGTCTGGTGAGGCGGAGTGTGTCATGTCCCTCAGAGCCCTGGCTTAAAACCAGATACCTAATACAGTGCAGCAGCGCTGAGCCCAGCGGTCTGTTGGGGCCAACTGATGCCTTCCATACCTCCACCCACCCACCCACCCATCCATCCATCCATCCATCCACCCATCCACCCATCCATCCATCCATCCATCCATCCAACCATCCAACCATTCATCCATCCATCCAATTTATTGCCTGCCATTTGAAGTAACTGACTCAAATAATTTGCTCTTGCCTGCAGTCCTCCCTGCTCTGATCATCCGTGCAAATCCTCCCAACTGTCAGAGCCCAGCTCAAGTGATCCACCTTTAGACCTCCTGCTCCTTCTCCAGCCTCTACCTTCTCCCCTAGAATTCCCTAGCCCTGGCTGGAGGTCGAGCTACACTTGACTGGACACAGTTCTCATGCGAGTGTCTTGTCTCCTGAGCCTAGGGTTCCTCCAAGTGTCTTGGTACCTGCTTCATAGCACCTGGTCTGCTCTTCAAAGAGGAAGATGCTGGAGCAACCGAGCAGACACACTGAAGCATTACCCTGGGGCTGGGGCCTTGGAATAAGCCTTGTAAAAGAGAAAGAGGGGCCCCTTGGGTGCGCAGCTGAGTCAGTCTGGGGGGCTCCTCTGTCTTCTCATGCATTAAGCTCGGGGCTGGGCCTTTAGGCAGCTGAGGGCTATGAGACTCCAGTGTGTCCAGGCCATGTTTACAGGCTGTGACCTTCCTCACCCTCCTCCTCCTCACTCCGCACACTCCCTTTTGCATCTGATTTGCCTTAAGGAGGTGGAAACACAAAGTTCTGAAGTCAGGTTGGTTCAGAAAAAAGGCGGGTGGAAATGCTAGCAGTGGCAATGTCCTCCCTGGGAACAACGAGGGCAGGAGGGAGGGAAAGAACGAGAAGGAGACACAGGGAGGAGGATAGGAAGGACAAAAAGGGATGGAAAGAGAACGGAAGTGGGAAGAAAGGCAGGGAGGAAGCAAGGGGGAAGAACGAGTGAAAAGTGAGGAAGGAAGGAAGGAAGGGAAGAAAGAAGGAAGGAAAATATAAAGAAAGGAAGGAGTAGAAAATAAAGAAGAAACCTCTTCCTGTCACACGAACCTGCCCCTAAACCCCAGTGAACTCACGCGGCTGCAGCTTTCTCCATGGGGTTGTTGGAGCAAGAGCGAGCGAGCCCCCTGCCCTGGGGCAGCCGGTGGGGCCGGCCGGGGCAGTGTGTGCCTGAGGTTCACAGGGATGGCTCTGGCTGAGTGCCGAGGAAGGCGCAGGCTGCCACCTTCACCTGCTCTCCTTGTGGCCATGCCTCTCCTTTCAAGTGGCCCAAAGACAAAGCACTGCATGTCCCCGCCTCCCTGCGGGTCCTCCTCCTCCCACTCCTCCTGCCTATTTCTCTGACTTGACCTGGCTCAGGGTCCCTCCCCACATCTTCCCAAGGCCCTGCCCAGCAAGACATAGCAGGCCCAGTGTAGACCAGCCATTGGTCAGGTGTTGCCAACTCCTTTTGGTAGCCTGGGAGCGGAGGTGGGGGGTGAGGCGTCCCACAGTTCTCTCTCAAGACCCTTCTTTTTCATTTTTTAAGTTTTTAAAAAAATTTATCTGAGAGAGCAGGAGAGAGAACGAGAGAGAGCACCTAACAGGTGGGAGGAGCAGAGGGAGAGGGACAAGCAGACCGCTGGCTCAGCGGGGGGCCTGATGCCGGCTGGATCCCAGGCCTCTGAGATCATGACCTGAGCCGAAGGCAAACGCTGAATGGACAGAGCCACCCAGGTGCCCCGTCGAGGCACGCCTTGCACCGTCTGAGTAGTCGGACCCCCTGGTTTGAGCCCAGCAGCACGGACAGGAGAGAGAGCCAGCAGGACCAGGTTAGAGGCGCCATCCTCACGGGGACCACAGAGCCCAGTCGGGCTGTAAGCTTGGCCACTTCCTAACCCTGTCGGCCCCCCTGACGTTCTGCATCCTGTCATACCCTCTGGGCCTCCCAGTCTCCCTCAAAGACCAAAGACTCAAGACATAGTGAGGGGTGGGGTAAGAGATATCATCTGCTCATAGAGAGATCTGTGGTGGATAGTTACTGGCAGGATGATCTGAAAGATGTTGTGGGGGCTCATTTGGTCTCCAAGTTTCTGAATGCTTACTCTTACTCCTCATTTCAACAATTGGCACCTGCCCACGCCCTCAGGGTGTCTAATCTCCTGGAAGTGCTACCAGTCTGGGACCTCATGGAAATTCACTTGTCCTTCAAGGCAAAAGTGATCTGACCAAAGCCTCCAACGATGTCACTTCCCAGCCTTTCTTTCTGTCCCCTCCCCATTGAATGGGAATGCGGAAGGGCAACCCTTCTGTGTGGTTGGGAAAGGCCAGCGTCCCCGGTGCCCAGTTCTGAGGGTGGTAATTACAGGTGGACCCATAAACGGAAGGGGAACATCACCAAGAAACCTAATTACCATGAGGCACAGAGGTTTCAACTTTGGTCGAGTGTGGGCAGGTCTGATTTACGCAGCATCATGAGCCCTGAGCGGCCGTCCTGACCGCTGACTCTGGGGGGCTCCGCTCTCTCTTCCTCAGGACCGCACCCCCCCTTCCCCAGAGCCCCCGAGCCTCCACCCACAGTTTCAGCTTTTCCAGACTTGGACTTTTTATGCACTCCCTGCCCCCATCTCTTTGAGTCCTACAATTTATAAAGTAAAAGAAATTTGGGAGACCATCTAACCCAACACTGGAAAGAACAGAAAGTCTGGCTTCGGCTCCATTCCTCCCACTGCGTGACCCAAGTTTAACCTCCGTGGCCTCTCTAGTGAACATTTTCTTCATCTGCAAAATTGAACGTGGGATAATAACGTACAGTGTGCTTGTCTCCTAGGGTTGCCGTGAAGACAATCAGAAAATATCACAAAGCACTCCTTAAACAGGAAGACCAGTGAATAGTCCTTTTAGAGGAGAAATTAATGCCCAGAGAGATTCAGTAACTTGCCAAAGGCACACGGCTTCTGAAATCATTCGGTGGGCCCCCACTGGCAGGGAGTGTGTGGGTTCCTTGATAACCAGGCTTTCTGAACACAGGGTAGGTGCACTTGGCACTTGCTTCTGGAAGACCTGGCTGACTGTTCGCGTTCCCCCAGGGCCTAGCGTGGAGCTGGTACCTGGAGCGCAGGCAAGATGGAAGGGGCGTGACGCAGCCACCGCTCACCCGTCCCGCAGCAAGCTCTGGGATGCAGGGCTCTACTGCCGGCAAGAGCAGGCTCTACTCAATTTCTGTGTCCTCAGCCCCTAGTGCAGGGCCTGGTTCTCAAGAGGGGTTCCATCAATGTGATGGAACATACAGGCTAATTGCTAATCAATATTGGTTTTACTTTTCCCTGTTTGATTACATGGGTTTACAAATGAATGGCACTTTTAAGTGATGAAATGGCATTTCTTCAAAATGATTTCAGAAGCATCTTCATGGTTACAACTGAGAAAGATGTACTGGGGAGGGGGTGGGTCCTTCTGGAACATTCCATGCAGGAAACTACAGGCAGTCTGTGAATCAGAAGAGATGGAAGAGAAGAGGCTGGGATTCAGGTCGGGGCCAAGGGTGACCCTTAGAGAAACTTCTCTCTCCAGGGGAGGGGGGTCTGCTTGAGGGTTTAATTGGAGCTGGAATGGGTGGGATTCCTGGAAACTGGCTGGATCCTCCCCCCATCCCATCCTTCCTATAGAAGCAGTCAGGGAGACAGAAAGCTTGGAGCCCCCACTGGGGAGAGGCCCAAGGAGCTGCCTCAGGGCGTGGTCAGGGCGGGGGGGGGGGGCGGGGGGGGGGGAAGGAGGGAGGGGCCCTAGTCCTGGAATGCTTAGGTTCTACTCACTTAGATCAGGAAGTCAACCTGGCTGCCCCCTCCTGAGCAGGGTAGAGAGGCCTAAGGGAAGAAAATAAAACCCTCAGGAAAACCTTCACGTACCAACAGGGAACCCAGGGAAAGACAGGGACCTACTCTACATGAGGATGGTCCCTATGGGATTTTTTTTAAGGACAAAGAGAGCAACAGTCCTGTGGAAACCCTGACCCATCTCCTTCCTCCTCCAGAGCCCCTCGGACCCAGGCAGGGCCAGCTGACAGCTGGGATCCGGGGAGGAACCAGCTCTGGAGTGGCACTGGGCTGGGGAGTGGCGTCCTCTGCGAGGGACTCACAGAATGGCCAGGCCTCTCTGGGCTTCTGGTGGCTGCCTGTTGCTCTCATAGGAGTCCCCTGCTCCTCTGATCCAGGATCAAATCCAGAGGCCAGCTTTAGGCACGGTGCTGGGAGGCGTGGGGTAGGAGGTGGCTGGGAGACGTCCAAGCCCTACCCTTGCCTGAGGCAGGCCAGTGAGGGGACACAGGCCCTCAGAACAGAAGGGGCTGCAGGACCTGACTCACGGTCAGGTCGGGACTGCAGGCAGTGGCTGTGAGAGGCGGTGCGGCCTCATGGGCAGGTGAGGGTGCGGCCCCAGACCCAGACCAATGGGGGCCGAGATCTGGCCTCCCCCCCTTGCTAGCCATGTGACTCTGGCCAGCTACTTCCCTTCTTGGCGCCTTGGTTTCCTTATCTGGTAAAAGGGCTGACAGCTCTTACCTCACAGGGCTGTTCTGGGGAGTGAATGGAATAGTGAGAGCCATGTGCTGAGAATGGCAAGTGCGGGGGGTGGGGGGGAGGCTGGCTGTGAACGGGAATCCTCAGGGAAGGCTTTGTGTGGGAGGTGGGACTCGAACCAGCGGCGAGACAAGGAAGTGCAGGACACCATGTGAACGAAGGGCACAGGTGGGGTGCGCGCTGGGAACACTGGGGAGCGCTCTGGGTCCCCATCCTGCCCCTGAAGACGCTTTCAGGGCAGGGCAGGGGAAGGAGATTGGTGGGGGACCTTGCTTCCTCCCTGAGTATGGGGCCTGAGGCCTGCCTCGTGGCAGAGCAGAGGCTTCAGGAACCCCAGCAAGAGAACCTTCTGAGCACAAGCTGCGAGCCGGGGCCATCCACCAGGGACCTGGGAATGGGTTGTTTCAGTGTCCCCCAATAGGTCGGAGGCTCCCAGCTCCTGAGGCCCTGCCTCCTGGTCTACCTGGGAACCTCAACCATCTGGAAGCCTGCAAGGGACAAAATAACCTTGCCTCTCCCTGGTAAGAGCCCGATGGCATGTCTTATTGCCCTGTTCTGGTGCAACTCGAGTGAAGATGGGCTTGAACCTGGGACACTCAAAGTCTCCTTAGCCAAGGCTCCCCCTCCTCTGATTCACTACACCTGATCCAAGGACAGGTAGGACCTGGGGGATCTTCGGTCCTGACCCTCCCTCCTCAGACCGTGTTCCCTCCCTCCCTCCTAGCCCTTTCAGGGGGCAGGCCCACCCACACTCTGCCAAGAGACTCGCAGCCCATGATTAGGGCGGCGGGGATCTACCTGCACCCCCAGTTTGTCGCTGTGGAAGCGAAGGGTCGGACGATTGAACAGGAAGCGTTGTGAGCAGGGTTGCAACCAGAATGCAGGTCTCTCGGCCCCCAGACCAAAGTTCCCCTGCTTAGCCCGCCTTCTCCACCTCCCTGGGCTCTGGCTGGCCCAGCTACGGGGGCCATGGGGTCTCCACCACCTTCTTAAATACACGGGGCCTCCTCACCAGCCTCCTGAACCCCACAAAGCTTTCTTCTTTAACTGCATGCATTTCTGCAGGTGGAGGAGGAAGAAACAGCCCTTGGAGTCCGTCCCAACCCTCCTGCTCTGATTAACGGCCGCCCCCTGCTCTCGATTGTGTCATGTGTGTGAGTCATGTCTCCCCAGCCAGACAGTGACCTGGCCGCCTGCCGCCATGGCCACGTGCTCCCTCCTCCAGAGTCCCCGTGGCCTGAGCGCACAGTGGGGACTCAGTGAGTGATAAATGGATTGGAGACTCGGGCATGAGAGTGATTGAGCTTGACCTTTGCTCTCTCCACAGAGAACAGGCTCGTGGAGCAAATGAACAGTCCAGCAATCCCAGGATGGTCACACGCAGCCTATGAAATGCGAGCTGTAAAACATCTGACGTGAATGCGAGCCCTCCTCAGTCAGCGTGGATTAGCATGGCCTGATTCTTTCCACGGCAGGCAATCCTCACACCTCCCTCCGGTCACCCACGCCAATGTCTTTTTAGAAAGTGGCAGAGTGTGAGCAAACAAGGAGAAAAGATATTCCTGGATCCTTGCCCTCGAGAACTCTCATTTTCAAAAAGCGCGTTCCTCGTGTCTAACTTAAACCCTTCGTGCTGTAAGAGAGGCCACTCGGCTGCCGTGCCCCGGGCAGCAAATCATTATCCCCATGAGCTGGAAACTAGGTCTGGGGGACGGGTGGTTTCCCCAAGATGACAGGAAGAGTCAGGGCTCAGGCAGAGACCCCAGAGTGGCGCCAGTGGGCACCTCCAGCATCCGACCTCCATCCCCTAGTCGGGAGCAGGTGTGGGGCGGGGGTGTCTTTCCCCTCCTCAGACCTCCTCCTTCTGGCTAGAGGAGGTCTGAACTCCCCATCTGTGCTCCGGAGGCCAGGGCACCACGCTCCAAACACTCCTCTCTTGCTCCCCGACCCTGCCTCTGCCTCTCACCCCTGCACCCTCTCCAGGAGTGTGTGCTGACCGTCTGCAATTCAGGCTCTTGCTTTTGACCCTCCTGCCTCTTACAGGCTGTGCCCCTCTGTGGACCTTCTCTCTCCTTCTATCTCATCAGGGGACCCAACTGTCAGGTGTGAATGTGGGACTCACAAGGAGACATTCCCACTGTCAGGGTTTTCCGTCCTGCCAGCCTGGGACTGGGCCCCTGCAAGTGCTAGTCCATGGTCACCTGCCTCACATGTGGGCTCCTCACGTGCGTGAAGCCCCTCAGCTTCCCCTGGAAAAGCTGTGTTCGAGTCCAAGAACATCTCTGCTTCGAAGCAAAGACAAGGCCCTCCCAGGATTCTAACCTGCTCCTGACATCCCAGCCGGGATGGTCAAGGGGGGTCTCGGAGGGCAGCTGCCTCGGGAAGCCCTCCTGCCTCCCAGCTTGCTGCCTGACGTCACAGTATGGCCGCCTGGCTCTATGGACCCATCTGAGATCAGAACACCCGGGACCTAGAAAATTCAGAAGCACCTGACTTCTTAAAAAGAAATTTAGAGAAAGGAGAAGAAAAAAAATGCACATTACCTTTCCACCAAGTCCTTCATTATCGCCTAACGAGAGCAAGCACGGTGCCCTTGTTGGTGGGGGAGAAACCTCATGGAAAGTCAAGAAAGGAAAGGGTGCGTTCCCTGGGAGAGTTCTGGGGGCAGGAATCAGTCCCCCCCCACCCGCCCCGCACCAGCTAGAACATCTGTATCTGCAGATGTTACAGTGGCTGGGCAATAGCCCTGGGGCCACTGCCCTTCCCAGCTAGAAACACCTTGGAAGGTGAGCCTGTCCCAGCCTCCTGGAGGGACTGTTGGCCATATATTGGTTCTGTTAGATGCTGGAGGTACGGCCTCCATTCCCCAGAGCAGACGCCGGGAGGGAGAAACTGGTTCCTCTACCACATATGCTGGGGACAGTGGCTGGACAGGGAAAGGTGTGTTGGCCGTGACAGTGGCCACTGAGGTAGGAGCAGGGTCCAGACCCTCCGCTAGCCCCTCCCCTCAAGTCGAGGCACTCTCAGCACTGGCGATGTGCCTATCCCTCCAGGGTCAGGGATGAGAGGCCCTTCAGCTCCCTGCTGGACCTGCCCCCAGGCACGAGTCCTGGCCCTGGGGACTGGGTGTTGGGCTTGCACTCTCTCACCCTCGCTTCCTGGCCACCTCTTCCTCCTACTCCTGAATTTGCCTCCGTGATTCTCCCGCTGCGAGAACCGTGATGTGTGCTATTAGACAGAGGCCAGACTGCTATTTCTGTGTCCCCAGAAATGGGGGAGTGGATGGAAAACTGGGAACCTGTCCTCTGTTTGCTACGGACGCTGGAGGTGACCAGGATGAAGTCGGGTCCCTTCTCTGGCCTCAGTTTCCCCTTATGTAAAAGGAGAGTGGTGGCTTAGGTGCCTGCTTTTCCTGGCCTCAGCTCTGGTTGAAGATTGGGGCCCAGGCAAGCCCAGGGGCTGGAGGGGGGCAGGCCATCCTGGGACTGAGCCCTAAAGAAGGGGTCAAGGCCACATAAGGCCTTACTGGTGCCCACCGGGGGCTGAGCTATAGGAGAGCCACTGGAGGAAACCACAAATGGCCCACAGAGCGGATAATAAACCTGCAGAAAACTGAGAGATGGTTGTCTCTCCTGAGTGGACCAACAAGAGAGGGCTTGATGATTTCTAGGACACCCATTTCCTTTCTCCATCAGAAAAGCCACTGGACCTCTCAGCTCTGACGGCTGAGGAAGGAGCTTCAAGGCTGTGGAGGGCTGGGGGCGCGGCAGCCTGATCGGGGGTCCTGTTGCCTTAGAAGTCTCACTAGGACACACGGAAAACAATCTGCCAGGCCATGCTGCTCACCGCCACGTGCGGTTTGCTGCACATTAAATTCATTATTTTAACAGGTCAATGCCTTTGACAGATACTCATTTGTGGGAGATGAGCACGGCTGCTTCTTTAATCCCTGCGGATTACTCGGCTCTCCCGAAAAGCGATACCAGCAACTTGCAGAGACTTTAATCCCAATCACTCCAGACTGTTTACAAGGAGAAAAACAAACCTGCCTGCATGGAGCCGAGGGCCCGCCTCTCAGCCCTCTCCCATCCTGACTGCTCAGGGGGCCCAGGCTGGCCCTTGGCAGGTGTTGGCAGCGGTGGGACAGGGGCGGGGAACCTGGGACCCTCCCACAGCGCCAGCAGCCCAGAGCACAGGGCTGGCAGAGGTCTGGGGAAGCTCCTTGTTCCGCTGCCCCGTGGGAAGCTGCTCTCACCTGCTCCGACCCGAACTGGCCGGGGAGGATCTCTGCCTGCTCAGGGAGGTGGGGTGCTGGGGTGGCATTCTGAATGCACCACTGTTCTTCTTTAAAGGTCTCAGGGTGGGATGCCTGGGTGGCTCAGTCTGTTAAGCGACCGACTCTTGATTTCGACTCAGGTTGTGATCTCAGGGTTGCGGGATGGAGCCCCGAGTCAGGCTCTGCGCTCAGCTTGGAGTCCGCCCGAGATCCTCTCTCTCCCTCTGCCTCTCCCTCTGCCCTCTCTCTCTCTTGCTCCCTCTCTAAATAAATGAATAAACAAACAAATTAATTAATGAATAAATAAACAAAGGACTCAGTAGCCCAGGAAATAGCACAGGGGGCCATGCTTATGAGACACAGGGACATCCTTCCTGAGGGGCTCCCATGGAAAATACCCAGCTCCCCAAAGCCAGCTCTGCCCCCTCGGGCTGCCCGGGGAGCTGCTCTGTGGGCACAAGACCCCAGTGGATCTGTGACGTCCCTAGCTGGGTACCTCACATGGTCAGTTTCCTTACCAGAGAAAGGCAACCTGGGTGTGACTCTGGACACCCTCTCTCTGGCCTCCGGGACTGTTACAGTCCTGGCCTCTCCTCCGCTGAAGCCCCTCCTCTGACCTTGAGTCTCCTCTTACGGGTGGCTTGTGCCCTGCATAGACGTCATTCCCTTCCAGGGCCTCCCTCCCTTCTCAAGGCCCTGAGTCACTAGCTCCAGCTGCCCTCCCTGGGACCTTCCTGAACCTTGGGCCCTACTGGGATCGGCCCTCAGACCTCTCAGTGTTACCACTCCCTGGGCACTCATGGGAGTGCAAAGAGGAGAGGTTCCGGTCCTGCAGAGTCCTTGGGATGACAGTGACAGGGGCTGGCAAGGTACCCACACCTGCTAGGGACGCTTTGCTTTCCTCCTGGTCCCCCAACCTATGTACAGATATTATGCTGGCCCTGACTTCTACAGCAGAATGTGCCTAGGGTATATGCGTATGTGTGTACATGTGTGCTCATGCACATCCACGACTACGGTGTCTGTTGTATGTGCAGCTTCACCTTCCTATGAGTATGTCCGTCCATGTTCTGGGGGCAGTGGCTACCTGTCCAGTGAATAAGTAATTAATTGGTGGGTGATAAAGCAATTAGCCCTAGAGCTTTCGAAAATAATGAATAAGGGTCCAGCAGATGTCAATATTTGAAAATACTAATTTAAAGCCTATTAGCTGAAACAAATTTTAATTAAACAGGGAATAATCAGGGTGATGAGAGGGAAATAAAGCTTTGGCCAGTGGCTGAGTCCTCTTGAATGCAGAGTGAGGGGAAGGAGAGGGACAGTTGGCCTCTGGAGCCTGGGTCCGGCCAGCTGTCACCTGGGTGATGAGTGAAGGGTAGGCAGGGGATAGGTGAAGAAGGCCATGTCACATTCCTGCTCTGGGTCTCGGTGTCCTCATCTGTAAAATGACGGGGGGCTCCCAGGATTGTTCTCCAGCAGATTTCCGACTATCAGGGAGGAGGCTCTAGGGGAAGCAGCGAGGCAGAGAGGTTTGTCTTTGAGCGGATCCACTGGGGTGTGTCTGTTTCCGAGGACAATTAGGAGGCGTCACCACACGGTGGCTGGGGCAGTGCTCACACACCCAGTGGTGCAGCTGAGGGGACACGTGAGCCTTTAGAAGAACTCATTTTAGTTTTTCCACACAAGATCATCTAATTCCCTAAAATCTCAGCTTCATATAGATTTTAAATTGGCACCCATAGGTATGCAGTGAGCTACGTGGGGCAAGAGGCTCCTAAAGAAGGTTCCACCTGTGTTTCAGGCAGTGGCTGCATTGCAGGAAGAGGTATGCCCGAACCTGCCAGCACAGCCCTTAGCCCTGGGGCTCCATGATGGCTGAGACCATGCCTCACTTATTTCTGTCCCCTCACATCATGTTTGACACACAGAGGGCATGCGGAGGCTCGCTGGGCTCAGCGGGGCCCTTCGGGGGTGTAGACGGCCTTATTCCCCTGGACTCCAGGGCCCAGAGTGGTGACTCCCAGCAAATGTGTCTGTGGGAGGCATGGACACCCATGTGACGGGGTGAGGCACCAGCCCTCAGAAACCAGATTTGGCGACAGTCACAGTAAGGAGTGTCCGTGTCACACCTGCACGTGCTCACTTCGTAACAGGGGCTGGGGCTGTCTGTGGCTCTGCGGGTGGCACTCCTCTGAGTATTTGCTGGGAAGGTTACTATCTCACCCTGGGACACAACAGTCTCCTGACAATATGCCCTTCAGGAAGAACATGTTTATTCACATTTTCCACCCCCCACTCTCCAAGAGACCTTCTCTTGGAAAAAAGACCTCCTCTCATGGGTGTGGCCAGCCGCAGACGGCAGTGGGAGGGCCTGGAAGGGGTGTGTGTGCTTCTGCGTGCCCTCTAGGTCTGTGTGCATTAGTGTGACCCTCTTTGTGTGTGGCTGTACATGTGCTTGTGTGCAGGTCTGTGCACATGCATGCCTATGTGTCTGTATCTGCAAGTGTATTTGTGTCTGTGCCAGGGTCCTGGATTTTCCCAGTGGGCAGTGCCACCCTTTGCCCCGCACAGGACTGCCCTCTTGCCAGGGCCCCAGCTCTAGCAGGCAGAGGCATGACCTTCAGCTCCCACTACGGCCTCTTTGGTTATGTATTTAGAACCTGCCACGTTTCACAAGTGATTGGAGGTAGAGGTCCTGTTAGCCTGGGGCTCCCCTCTGGCCTTGCATGGCAGGGGCTGTCCTCTCCTCTGTGGCTTACCTTGGGAATCCAGAACAACCTCATCCTCTTTGGACTGATCTCTGTCAAAGTCATCACATGTGGCTCATGCAACTCTCCCTCTGCGACCTGTGACAGGCACCCACCGGCCGTTCCTGCCCCCAACTTTACTTCCAGCATCCCTGTTGAGCCTGCTCACTGTCCAGACTCTGGACCCAAACGTCCAGGCCGGCTGGCTCCTGCCACAAGCGCTGGCTTTGTTTCAGCCTCTCTCCCTTCTGCATCACTCCCCAAGGACTGTGCACCCCTCCCCTCCCAACCACGCCTCACGGGAGGTGGACTTGGGCTCTGCACCCAGATCCCAGCCTCCCAGGCCTCAGCTTGCACTTGCTTTGTAGGGGGGAGAATTACAGGGCCTCCTGCTGGGTCCCCTGCCCCCCACCTTTGCAGCTGAGGAGGGGCTAGGGGCCCCATCCACTCAGTCAATGCTGCTGGAATTGAACGTTGCATAATAACCTGGGGCCCCTTGGAAACTTTTCATCTCAACACGGAGCCTGATTAAATAGCAACAAAAATAAATTATGTATACACAGGGTTGTAAAAGCACCCAGAGACTGGAGACTTGGGGTCTGTGCCTCATATAAATGCAAATACTGTAATAGCATTGCAGCCGGTCCCCTGCCCCTACCCCACACAGACCTGGGGCGGGAGGGTCGCAGGCACGGAGGATGGCGTGTAGCGCAGCTGACAACAACCTCCAGCCCACTGGGGTTTTAAAGAAAACCTAAAGCGGGGCAGGAAACCCAACCCAGCACAGAAGGAACTGACCTGGGACTAGGTTTGAGGGCCTAGTTTGCAAACAAAAGGCTATAGAAGAAGTTCCTGCATCTGGGCAGGTGGGGGAGGGGGTGGTGATCCTGGGGGAGAGGGGAGGGTGATGCACTGAGCAGGGAGTCAGGGGGCCTGTTTCCCTGAGTTGCTAGGAGACATTGCCTCCCAGCCTCAGCCCCTCCTGGTAGACAAGGGGCTGCTGTGTCCAAGATGTTCCCCTCCCAGGGCTGGGCTGGAATGCACTCCCTCCAAGTGCCCCCCGCAAGGGGAAGTGTTTATCTTCTCCTCACCCTCTAGGGCACAGGGTGCTGGCATTAGCAGCTCTCCCTAGGACCGCAGGTGGGGCTTTTTATAGCTGCAGGTGTCTCTGGGTAGGTGGTCTCCCCGACGCTCCCTCCTTTGCCAGCTTCCTCCCTCTACCATGGCTCTCGGGTACCATTCTGGGCCTGGCTGCTAGGTTCAGGGATGAAGAGAAGGAGGAAAGGACTTCAGGTCCCATGTTGCTTGCCATCTGGGTGAGTTGTGTGCCAGCAGTGTGAATGGGCCACTCCCCTGCCCTGGGACAGCACTGTCCCCTGGCCATGCCTCCGTCATCACGGGCTCCCCATCTAGTTCACTCCCTGGCATTCAGCAGGTGCCCAGTTAGAGGAGCCCAGCTGATTGGTTACAGTTATACCCTGAGGATGAACGCTGCTTTCCCCGATGTGTTCTGGTTCTATGATGCCACTGTCCGCTCCCCCTTAAGTTCTTCGAAACCTCAGTAAACCACTCACCACAATAAGATTAAAGTATTAGACTTCCCTGGCAGGTGAGCTCACAGCATGTTGTACTTTTGGAAGTGCCATCTTAATACTTCTCTCATTTCATCCTCCTAACACATGTGCAAGGCTCTCTGGGCGGGTACCATCCAGCCCAATCTACAGATGGGAAAACTGAGGTCCCAGGAGGTGGCCTGTCCATGTTCACATGATTAGGCCTCCTGAGTCCTAGGCATCTGTTCTGTGCAAAAGCTGTAAAAGCACGAAATAGGTCTTCCTGCCTCGAACACTTAATTTTCCACTGACTGCAATGAACAAGGGGGCATGAAGGATGCCTGTCTGTGGCTGTCTCTGGCCGGGCCTCTGTGCAGCTGGTCTCAAATGAGGGCTATGTTGCGGATCACCTGCCAGCGTGGAGATGCAGGGTCCAGAGCTCACCCTGACCCACCCTGTCCCAGGAGAATCCCTCAGTCCCCTGCACACCTGACCTGGGCCCAGAACACAGCGCTGGGAGGTGGGGCGGGAAAGAGGGCATTTGTTCTCCTAGCACTTACTTGAAAAGACCAAATTAGAGGAAGAAGAGAGCAACAAATAGGAGAAATCATGGCGAGGCTATGCTGTCTTCCAACTCGATAAGAGAGGTGCAGACAAGGGCCAGAGAAGGCTGTGCGTGCGGGGGCGAGGCAAAGCAAACCCCAGAGACCGGGATCAGGAAGACACTTACGCCTCTAAGCGAGCAGGTGTACAACCAAGAACACCAGCACAATACCTACAACATAGTCTCACTCCTGGGGTTTGGTAAAAATGTGAGTACAAAGTACATCATCACCAAGTGTCAAACCTGAGAACGAGGGGACACTTACTGTTTTAGGGTTAGCGGCATTATTCAAGGCAGGCACCCAGACATCCCCTGTACCGTCCCCAAGAACAGCCACCAGGATGCAGGAGAGACTGCCTCTGCCCCATAGACATGGCCGGCATCGCCCCCTTCCAGCTGGACACCCTCTTCAATGTTCCCCGTTTGTAGGAAGAGACCTCCCACTTCTAATGAGTTTCTTACTATGGCCTCTCGGCACCTTTACACTCCTTATATTCTATGCTCTTTCGGTTCGCCCCTGGTTAGGAGTGAGGCTGAAGCTAACTAGTGTTACGTTTCTTTTGAAGGCCCGTCTCCTGTCCCAATCCATGGAGGGTACAACACGGGAATTCTGCTGCCACCCAAGTGTCCCCTCCAACACGGTAAACCCAATTACCGGGCTGAGTGAACCGGCCGCCCTGCCTGTGGTCCGAGTGATAGAGTGTGTTTGGGACGAGCCCAGTGGGGCGCCGCGTCTCTAACTTTCCATGTTCCGCGCCTCCTGTGCTGATCGCTCTTTAAGAAGTGTGTGTGCTCCCAGGAACTTGAGAGCCAGAAGGGGTTGGGGAGACCCTCAGGGCCCACCCTTTCTGCAGGTGGAGACGTGAGGGGCCTGCCTGAGGAAGGAGCTGTTCCAAGCCACCCAGCAGTGAGAGGTGGCACGGGGACCAGACCCAGACACGGTGGCCTACAGCCCCACACAATGGAGCAGCTGATGGAGGGCCATCCTTTCCTGTCGTCTGGCCCCCAGCAAGACTGAGCGCTGCAGGAGGCCAGGATCACAGCTTCCATGGCCTGCGCCCCTGTCCTGCCCGACCAAGCCCTGAGCACACAGAAGACCACCCAGCACCACGGACATCAAAACCATTTCTGGGAGAACCTTTGCTTTTGGAAACTATCTTAAAACGCCATGTCATGGCCACAACTATCTTTGTCTTGGACCGTCTTGTAAGCCCTGGCTACCGACCTACTGGGCCTCCTGGCAAGTGGGGAGATCCCTGCTGGAAGGTGCGGGCCTACAAAGACCAGGTGGCCGACTGAGAGAAATGTCGGGGAGAGACTCCCAGAGCGGGTAAGAGGACAGAGCACCCGGTCCCTACCTGTCATGCTCTCTCTGAGGTTTCAGGATTCTGTCTCTCTGAGGGAGAAAGGAGAGAGAAGTAGACTGGGCCGCACATGTCTGGAGCCATGGCAGCTGGCTTGGCTTGCTGAAACCAGTCTTTGAGACTGGCCCGCTCCCCCGCCCCCCCGGACTTGAAATGCTGGCGAGAGGCAGAGTCTGCAAGTTTTTCAGTGGGGAAATCCTTGTGGAGCCTTCGTAGCACGGAAGGCACTATTTAGCATGCTGGGTCCCAGGGATAAGACAGAGAAGAAAGGCTTGGTGTCTGACTTCACCGAGCTTATACTTTTGTTGGGCAGAAGGGAAGCTGCACATAAACTCTAAAACATAAACCATAAAAAGTGAATTAATAATACACGAGTTAACTAATAGTTTCGAATAAAAAGAGAAGCGATGTTTCAAGGGCATACACGATTAGCTGCCCAATGACGGGCATAGACAACAAGGCCTTGGGTTACTCTGAGGAGGAGGGAGCACCCACTTCCGGCGCAGCGCTCAAGGAACGTTCTGGAGGCTGGTCTCTGGCATCGGTAGTCTATTAACTGCAGTTGTGACCACTGGGATTGGACTTCCAAAGACCATCCAGTAGAACCCCTCAATGGTTGGAAGTCCAGGGTCACTCCTGCTACTCCCCGGGGGAGGGCTTCCTGTTACCCATCATCTGCTTTGTGTGACCTTCCGTGGCTCCTGTCCCCAAGGGCAGAAGCTGACAAAACAGAGGGCTTTGTTCTCCCTGTCCTTCCCACCTCTGGAAGTGGGGCAAACTGTCTCATGACCCCTGCAAGGTGTGCCGTGCAGAGTGGACCTGGGCGTGTGCTGGTGCCTCTCCTCTCCAGCGGGGGGACGAGCGGTCCCCAAAGCCAGAGCCTCTGGGGCCCGCATCGCGTTTGGTTGAGCAGCAGCCGTTCTGTGATGGCAAGAGACCATAGTGGCAATCAACAAACACCACCCCACCGTTTGTCTCAACAGAGGGAGTCCGGGGAGACTCTGGTCCCTGTACTCTATACTCCAAGTCTCCCAATGCCCAGGTGGGATTCAGCCACCAAGGCCACCCTGAGACACTACCCACCACCCCCAGCCCTGGCCCTCAGTTCTCTTCCCAGCTGAAGCCCTGAGCTGGAAAAGCAGGTGCCTGGTTCCTTTGTGACCTCTCGTCTTCCCTGGGGGAGGATGGCAGTTTGGTAGCGGTGCCAGTGGAGCCCCAGGGTGGGAGGAGTAACAAAGGCACAGGAGGTGACAAGGTTACCTGCCCTCTCTCTCAGCAGGTCCTATTTCTCTCGGCCACTGCCAGGGCTTGTCTTGGTCCCCCGTTGGGGGATGGGAGGGCGGTGCTCTCACCATGCCCCATATTTTAGGACTTGGGCCCTTAGTATCCTGGCCACCTGTGAACGAAACCCCTTGTTAGCTGAGCTGAGCTAAGGGGGACCCTTTCCAGCTGTACTTTCTCCAAGAGAAGGACAGGAGCACCTAGAAGCCACAGGGATGGCATAGCTCACAGGAGGCCTGTGACAGCCTGCTGGCCTGTTCTCTGGGGTGAGGATGGTGTGTGTGTGTGTGTGTGTCTGTGTTGGGGGTGGAGGGCGGGTGCTTCTGGCTTACAAAATGCAGCGGCTGCGTCCCGGCCTCACACATGTGCTTCTGGCCTGCGTCTGCGTGAGGATGCCACACCTTCCCCCTTCAGAGCCAATGGCAGCTCCCCCGTCTCCTGTTGGATTTCAGGTCCCTTGGCCACTAAGTTTCTCTCTCTTTCCTTAGGAAGGTCTCCAGTCCTCGCTTTCCTTTGCAGAGCTGACTGAGACAACTGACAGGTTTTGAACCTAACAAATGATCAAGCTCTTCTCAGCTCGAGATCTCAGCAACACCCACTCGCCTGAGTTCTTGGCGATGATTCATCCCTCAGGTGCCTCCCGCTACCCCCACCTCATCACACACACCCCACACCCAGCTCCACACCCAGCTCCGGGGCAGCTCCCAGCAGGGGAGGCCATGCTGTTGGGTTCGACGCCCTGGCCCCTGGGTGTCAAGCCCATCCTGGTGTCTTCCACAGGGGCAGAACCCAGGAGGACCCCCATGTCCCAGGCAGAGCCCCACCTCAACTCCGAGTCCACAGGGAGGGGAAGAGGAGAGCTGGGGGTATGTTCCAGGAGGGACAGGGAGCCGGGTCTCGCCAGGGTCATGGAACAGAGGGGCCATGGGTGGGTTAGGGGTGCTCCGAGACCCCTGGCCTACAGTCCCCCCCACCCCGCCTCTCCCTCACTGCTCCCCTGGGCTGGGGAGGGCAGGCGGGGTGAGCTGGAGGAAGCACGAGTGACTTCACATCTTTGTTGCTGGAGCTGCTGAGCTGAAAATAGTCCTCTCTCTTGGGCAGGCTGGCTCAGGGTGTGAAAAGCTGCGCTCCCAGGGAGTGGCAGGAAACAGCCAGGGGGGGAAAAAAATAACCACAGACCCGGGGCTTGCTGGCTTTGCTGAAGAACGCCAGCGCTAGCTCTCCAAGCCTGCTCACGGAGGAGCTAAGTGTGCGTAAGCCGGGGTAACCGCAGACTCACCCCGCACGGCTCCCACTTCAGACTCCCATCTGCGCCTCCTGCTTCCTGAGGGCTTCCTCCCCCGGGGGGCACGGAGCACTGAGCGGGAAGCTGCAGGCTTTGCAGCTGCTGGCCCTCCAGTGGGCCTGGACCAGACGGTGGCCCCCTCCGGTCACAGATGTGGAAACTGAGGCCCAGAGAAGCTCATTACCTAAGGTCACGGAGCAATGAGGCCGCAGAGGTGGGGTGAAGTGCCTGTCGGAGCTGTCTGGCCCCAGCCTTCCGGGGGGTGTCCTGTGGGCCCCTTGGGATAGGCATGGACTCCTCGGCCTGGCACACCCACAGCAAGGACTTCAGGTGGTCAAGGGTCTCTGATTCCTAGCTCCTCCCCGCCAGGTGACCACCTGCTTCAGGCTCAGGACAGTGATGTGACAATCTTGGAGGGCAGAGGATGTGCGAGGGAGGGAGTGTCAGGGGTAGACAGAAGTGGGGGCGCTTCCCTACTCTTTAGGCATCCAAGCTCCTGCATCAGCGTGATCAAGGGTAACTTGGTCTATTCCCAGCACGGTCCCCAACCTTCCTTTCCACCCGAAAGTACACCAGATAATTAAGTCTCTCTCAGGTCTCCTCAGTATAATGCAGATTAATTTATTATTTAAATCTGAATAGAATATTAGCTCATTGTCTTAATAGTTCTGATAAATGCTTGCGGGGGCACGGGATGGAAACCTTCCCGTTCACCCCCTCTCCAGCCAGAATGTTAAGACCCCACCACCTGCAAGCCGCTGGTGGGTGGGGGCGAGATGGGGCTGGGGAGGGGGGCAGCGGGAAGACCCCCGGGGCCTCCAGGCTTTGACCACAGGCTGCGCCCTGCTCCAGCATCCCTCTCACCACAGGCCCAGCCTCCCGCCCAAGAAAACAGAAGGAGAAGGGGGCTGGGAAGCAGGAGGCAGAGCAATTTCCCAACCTGGAGGCTTTCAGGGCCTGAGCACTGGGGCCGGTTCCCGAGCAGCCACCAACCAGCAATCGGAGAGCTGGGAAGCCTTTCAGCACCTGAGTATGCCCCCATAGAAATGGTTCTGGGGTAGAACCATCTTCACCGGGTCATCTGGAGGGCACTGTTAGTAGGCTTGGCGGTGGGGCAGGCCCCAGGGAAACGAGGGGCAAGGGAGCAAACTGTCTCAGCTTTGCCAATACACTGCCTCCCCACCCCAGCCCTGTCCTTTGTCCTACGGAGGCCTAGGTCCTTCCCCCATAAACAATCTTGGAGGAAGACCCCTCAGACTGGCTCCGGGCCCATCCTTGCTACTTCCCTCTTCCCCAGAGAGAGCTTCCTGGTCTCCATAATCAGTGACTGCAGGTTGTGATGGTATTGTGTGATGGTATTTGAAGGTGGAGCCTCTGGGCAGTGGTCAGGTATAGAGGGTGCTCCGTGAGGGGATTAGTGCCCTTATGAGAAGAGGAAGAACCCAGAGCTCCCTCTCTCTACCAAGTGAGGCCACAGTGAGAAGGCGGCCCTCCGCAAGCCAGGGAGGGGGCTCTCACCAGGACCTTAATCTGCCGGCACCTCGACCTGGACTGTCCAGTCTCCAGAACCATGAGAAAGCAATGTCTTTTGTTTAAGCCCTCCGGTCAACAGTATTTCATGATGGCGGCCCTTGCTAAGAAGCCTCACCCTACAGGTATGGAGACTGAGGCCCCAGGGGAGCAGGGTGGGTGGGGACAGAAGAAACGATGTGACTGGTGCTCCAGGGGCCAGTGTTATCCGCCCACCTACGGACAGAGGGTCCATTGTGAGGGCACTTGGCATGGCGGGGAGGCACACAGAGAGGGCTGCCGTGTGGTCCTGGGCCCAGGGCATGACGGACCAGGAGGCATCTCTTCACCAAGACATTAGACACAGCTCGAGAAGCTACCCTGAGGAAACGGAGGCCCAGGGGGTCAGGGCTGGGGAGGGGAGGAGGCGGCCCTACTTCCCCAGGCCCTGTGCCCCGCACATGTCTGATGCTTCCCATGCTGCCTGCTACCTTTGGGACACTTGGCTAAGGGTCACGTGCACCTGGCTGGCCCCCCAGGTCTGGAATCGAGTGGGAGCCCTTGGCACGGAAGGTACTGAATTCCCACCAGGAAAAATATATGGGACACATCGTATGGCTGTGGTTCCTTCACACCATCCCGTCATACAGCTGGCAATTAATTTCCCCTATAAATGAAACACCTTTCATATCACTTTATCTGGAGAGCTTGAATTGACAGCAGCGGGTGTAATTTATACATACTTTTTACCCATCTGTTAGCATTCAGGCTTCAGGCTGCTAGCGTTTTTTTTTCTTCAATTCTCTCCCAAATTGAAAGGATTAGGTTAGGATTAGGTGAGTGTTTTAACCAGATATTCACAAAGGTGGATGGCGGTGTTTCCAGACGGCCAATGCCCAGGGGAGGCCCTCGTACAACGGTGGCCAGGTGGGGATCAGTGATCTGGGAAATTGCCTCCACCTGAGAGCCCAGCAGCCCCTGCGGTCCAGATGCTAGAGCTGCAGAGGGCCGCAGGGACTCTCCAGGCCCGCCCTTCGTTTTACAGATGAGAACACTGAGGCTCAGGGAAGCAGAGGGGCTCGTGCCAGGTTGAGAGTGGCAGGAGGCAGTACTGGCGCAGGACGTGGGTCTGGCTGCAGGAATCCGGAGGGAGGGGAAGCTCCATTCCACCTTGAGAGGGGCAGAGGACTGTAGATGGGAGCTGGAAGTACCTGGCTGGCCAGGGGACAGTCCCTCTTGCCCCCCACTCCCCAGTGTCCACGGAAGTGCATTTCCATAAACTGAAAGCGGGACCAACTAGGACAATTTCAGGAGGCCTTTTTCTGATTGTGCGTGCATCTGTGTGCACATGTGTGCCGTGCGTACAAAAACTGGGAGCCCGTGAGGGCTGTGCCACTCCCCTCTGAACCTCCAAAGTCCTGTTAGGCTGGCCCATTGGCCTTATTTTCTCTGGAGTCCTGTGCCACACGCTCTTCCAAGGAGTCTTTTCTTCCTGACTATCCCAAGGGCCCTGGGGGCTAGAGCCACGATGAAGTCCTTGGGGACCTCTGTGCCTGGCCTGGCCCATCTTCACAGGCTTCTCCAGGAAGCTCTCCCCTACCTGTATCTCCTTCTTCAGATTTCTGGAGTTCCTACATGGGGTACAAATGAAGCTTTTTAAGCTCCTCTGGATTCCTTTTAACCAAGCAGAATCATATAGTCTCTGGTCCAGGCTGGGAAGCTGGGAGGTGGGGTGGGAAGAAGGTGTATCTTTGCATGTCATCTGAAACATATTTGTCCAAGACCTCTGAATCTTGAGCACATGGGCCCTTCTCATTCATACCTTACCCAGCCACATGTATTAAATGCCTGCCGTGAGTAAAACCCTGCCTTAGGCTCTGGGGACACAGGGATGAACCTACAGGGCCTTTCCTTTGGAGGTCACATGCAGACCTCTGGCCCCACGACTGGCCCATCTCTGTCTCTCAAGGCCATCGCAAGGTATCAATGGCTTCCGCTTCCTTCAGCGCCTCCTTTTTGCCTAGACTCAGCCCTGAAGTCATTAGCAGTGTGACTCTGTCTGGTGAGAACCAGTAAGGTAGTTCTGTATTAGTACGGGGGCCTGAGGAGATTTGGCCATTAAATGTTACATCAGACCCAAGGTGTCCTGTACACGCTCCCGGTGGAGTTTTTCAAGCAGCCTTGGCTGGGGGGCCTTGGTGAGGGGGAACGTGCTCAAACTAACAACCAGGTGGAGAGGAGGGCTGCTGGGCTGCACGCTCCCCCTGGAGCTCTGAGGACATCCTAGAGAATCGTGGACGAAGGGCAGGCATGTCCTTGCCTCTCGTTCAGCCCCAGCAGGCCCTGCTGGCCGTGGCTGGGTGCCCAGCTCATCCTCAGCCCAGCGGGGCAGCAAGCAAGCTCCCCTCGACGTCCCGGGGCAGCCCTGATTCACTTGTCCTACCGTCTGAGGAGTACTTCCTCTTTGTCGGGCCAGATGTCTGGCATTTTAGCTCCAAAAATGTAGGCATGGGAGGGGTGGGAGAGAGAGGAGAAGCCGTTTCCCCTTCCATGGGGGAGGAGAGACCTGCGGGGAATAATTAGTGAACAGCACTGATTCAACTGAAAATAGGACTAACTGCATCCTGTGGGTCAGGTGCTTATTCCTCTGAGAAAGCAGGACAGGACAGATGGCTATTGGCCCATGTCACCTCGTCTTGCCATCAAACTAACTATCCACCTCCCTCCCCACCTCCCGTGGACCATCTAAATGCCCATCTACTGAACTCCCCGCCCACCCAGCTAGCCATCCACCTGCTCATCCTCCAAGGACCTTGGGCAAACTGTGCAGACCCTTGGAGCCTTGGTTTCCCTGTTGCAGGTGGAGATAAGAATTGGAAGGGTCTGGTGGTCCTGGAGATGGTTTGTGAGTGGGGTGAGGACTACGAATCGCAGATGGTCGGTATCCTTGCACGACACTGCTGGCCCGAAGGCCTCCTGACTTGAGATGTCTTCCGACTCTCCCCTCCCTGGGACCGGTGACTCTGCACATCCACTGAAGGAGGGAAAGCTTGGGATTTGTTTTTCACCATCTCCTCCCGGCCGGGAAGGGCGGGGCAGATCCTGGAGGAAGCTCCCGCCCCCCAGCCCCCTTCCTGCTCTCCTGAATGTCTCAGACTCTGTGCACCGAGATAGCTCGTCCCTGCCGCCCCGCAGGGTCAGGAACAAACCTGGGCAGGGGATAGGGGAGTAGGCATGTGGGGGCTCTAAAAGCATTAGTGGCTGGGCTGGCTGCAGGGAGATTGCGGACAGATGCCGAATATTTGTTTTCTCCAATGTTGGGGTCTCAGAACCAGAGAGAACAAACTGGAAGAGAGGAGATGGCTAATTGTTTGGGAGGGAAGATATTATTTACAGTAATGGGGCCATTAGGAAGGACAGGGTAGAGCGAGCCTGGGTGGTTTGGCTGGGGTGGCCCAGCCCACGCCGGTCTGGGTGATGGGGCAGGCAGGGGGCCATTACCTTGAGCCAGGCCATCTGCCTCGTGGTCAACCTCTATCTCACAAGGTCACCCTCTTTTGGGGAAGGTGTACATGAAACAGAAGGTAACATCTATCTACCCAGAGTGGCAGCCAGATCACCTCCCACCCACCACGTGGCCGGGGAGTCTTCTATTCTTTTAGGCTCAATTCAGTCCTCCTCCCTCAGGAAGCCCTCCTGACTTGCAACTCACAGGAATCCACCCTCTTCTAAACCTCCCCGGATCCCCATGTCTGAACTAAGAGACCCTTGACCGCACAATGCCCTCTTTCGGGGCTTTTCCTTCACAAGGTTCCCCACTGGTGCCTGGAGCAGGACCAGACTTGGGAAGGGAGAATGAATTACACAGGGCCTTTGGGAAAGTGAATGGAGGAGGAGGTGGGAGGGATAAAAAACAGCAGCGGCAGTTCAGCTGAAGGAACAAATTTAAAAAATGAGTAACATGGGCTCTACGGAGCCCCACGCCTGAGGTACCCCCGCCATTGGCTGGCTCGCTGGCTCCTGCCATACGGAAATGAAGGTGGCAGTTGAGAATCCCACACTCAACATGCACCAAAGTCTTAGATCTCAGATTGATTCTGGCTAGTCATTTGAGAATACTTGAAAACTGCAGATCTCAGAGAAAAAAATCATCTTCCTTTGAAGCAGAAAATGGTCCATTTGCACATTAATGGCTGGGTGGGCCAAGAGAGCCCCTCTAGGAAGGGAGAAGGGATGGCGGTGTCCTGTCTCGGGAGCGGTGGAAGCGGCGAGGCTACGGCGATGGTCATCACCGTGCCAGGACAGTGACAAGCGGGGCTTGACCCGAGCTGCACGGCGAGCCGTGGAAAGGCCCCATGGCGACTCTGGGGAGAAGGAAACCAGACACAGGCTGCTTTCTGGAGACAGGGCGCACTTCCAAATACCAGGAAACAGATCGTGCTGTGCTCCTCCTCTGGACATTTGTTAAGAAGCGGCTGGGCAGCCAGTGGCACAGACTGCTGGAGGGTGGTGGCAGTGCCGTGTGCAGCCATGGAGGCAACCTGGAACCTCAGACTTCTCCCGGGAGCAGCAGGCAGGGCTCCGTATCTACCCAAGCTCTCCCCAGCTCCCTACAGTGCCTGCGGCCAGGCATGCTGCCCTCTGTGCCCTGACGCGCCAGGCTAGCTCACGCCCCTCAGCCCCGTCTTGCCCATGCTCCAAAACACTCCACGACCCCCTCTGACTTCCACACACAATGCTCTCACCCTCTTGGGTTCCCGGCCGGCAGCTCCTGTCTGCCCAAACGTGAGCTCCTAGATGGGGGAGAACCCTGGTTCTCTGTGCCGGCCTGAGCCCTGTGTGCCGGCCTGGCGGGCTTGCGAGGCCCTCTCTCCTGTGGTTTAGGCTGTAGGGCCTTGCAGGGGGTCAGGTCTGGCCTGTCTCTGCCCGGTGGCCTCCTGGGATTGCCTTCTTCTCCTTCCTTCCCTTACAAAAGTGGAGGAAGAAAAGACTGGGGCCATCCTCTTACTTGCTGGAAAGGAGATGCACGAGGCAGCCTCTGGGTTAGCAAAGGAGGTGAGAGAGAGTCTCCCAACTGCACCCCTGCCCTGTGCCTCCCGCCCCACTCCCTCACCTCTGCACCCCGTGACATCACTGGGGTAGGTGGGGAGCCGACTGGGTGGGGAGGGGACTAGGCATCAGTTCTTGGATGGCTGGAGAGAGGTGGCCAAGCTCTCATCCCTGGGCTCTCTGTCCCAGGCTCCCCTGCCCCTGTATTCACAAGTGTTGGAGAGTGGGGAGCAGAACCCCAAGTTCTGCCATGGGATCCCCAATATGGCATCCTGAGCCTCCCACCACACTCATAAGCTCAGCCCTCTCTGGGTCCAACCCATCCATCCTCCGAACAGCAGACACTGCCCATCACAAAATGCCCAGCAACATGTCAATTCAACAAATATTCAGAGTGCATATTCCGAGTGCGGAGTCCTAAAATAGATGCTAAAATTTAGAGATTTATGTAACTGAATATAGGCCCAACGACACACAGTCACATGCATCTGTGAGACTCTCCTCACGATCTGTAAGGCCTGGCCTTGAAACCCGGCGCAGCCGAGCTCTGCGGTGTGGCTTGGGAACAGCTAGTTAACGTCTCCTCTCCTCAGTGTTCTCATCTGCAGAATGGATGGCTGTGCCAATTAAACAAGTTCGCGCAGGTAAAGCACTCAGTGCAGAACCTACTGTACTGTTATTTCCTGAGTTTCTGCATGGGAACCTGGGCAAGACGCCTAGCCCGTGGCCCTTGACCCCGTGGTGTCTACCCTGCACTGCATAACTCCCCCTGTCCCGCATACCCACACAGACCCCGTGCTGGGCAGAAGGGCCTCAGGCACAGAGGCATCCAGAGCCGAGGGCAGGTCAGGGGGCACGGTGGGCAGGTGCTCAGGAGCTGCTGCTTGAGGCTTCGATGGGCTCTCTGAGGGATACAACTATGGGAGGAAGCGCGGGCATCGCCTGCGAGCCCTTCGAGTCCATTTCTGCCGAGGTCACTTATGAATATGAAATTCTTTGCTCCAGGCTCCAAAGAGTCCCCCTGCCCTGCTCTACCCAAAAGCCAAGGTTAGAGCAGTAATAAACAGAGCTGCCCTTCTCCAGAAGAAACGCGCTCTCCCCCCTTCCACCACGTGCAGGTGCGCACGCGCGCGTGGGCGTGCACACACACACACACACACACACCCCACACACACACCCCCCACACACAGATGCACGCGGCATTGGAGAAAGGGGGGAGTGGGGGGTGCACAGACAGAAGCATTTTCCACACTCCTGCTTCGAGATGGGGTGCTTCTTTGTACCAACCGTGTCCACAAACCCAGCCCACGGGCCGACAGGCTCAGGACGGGGACCTCCAGATGACGCCACACCTCACTGGGCCTCCTCTTACTTCTCTCCCCACCAAGGTTCTCAGGGACACCAGGTAACTGGAGTTTGACATGCCACAAAATAAAAGGAACTTTCCAGGAGAGGGTGCTGTTGGAACATCCTGTGAGTGGGCTGCGGGCTCCTGGGTGTGCTGGTGTGGGTGGGCCAGACGCCTGCCCGGCTTCAGGGTGCAGGGGCACACTGGGAAGGGGGAGGGGGCGGCGGAATTCTAGCTTTGGGGCACTTGCCAAAATGCAGGAGGCCTGAGGGTGGCACGGGGGACACCCCAGCGCCTTCCCTGCAAACTGCTTGAGAGGGCCAGCTGAGGAAGTGTGGCTGAGACCCTGGGATGATGTAGCCACACACACTGAGACCAAGGCCCCCCCGAGGGGCCTGTTTGAGCCCCAGCGAGCACCACTGGGGGACTTGCTTTCTCTGTCCCCACCCTGGGAACAGAACTAGAAGCAGGAAAGGTTTGTCAGTGCTGTGGGAGCTGAGTCCCCGGGCGGGTGTTTGGAGCCTGCTAAGGAGGGCCTGGGGTCTGGCAGTCCCAGGGCTGGCATCCCAGTGTGTCTGTGACTCGGGGTTGTCACCTTCTGGGGTGGTGCCACCGTGTCTGGCTGAGTTACAAGGACACAGCAGATCAAATGATTAAGCCGAGGAGGGAGCTGTGGGCAGGGAGAGAGGCCCACGCCCACAGACCTGCAGATGGGGTGACAGACCCAGAGAGACAGAGACAGGGCGGGGGTGGAGGGACACAGAGACGGGGAAGGGGACAGGCACTTGGACAAGAACTGAGAAAGCAGGAAACTGGGGACAAAAAGAGACGGCTGATTCATTTCGTGTCTCCCCCAGAGTTTCCCCTGAGAGGCTGAAAGAGAAGAGGCAGACAAGGTGGCAGAGCAGACAGTGAGCAGGGATGCCTGGGAGCTCTCCGTGTCCACGGGCCTCCGGCTCTCTCCACCACCATCACTGCCCTCTCCCTCCTCATTCTGAGTGTCTCCACCATGCCGGACGCCACAAGCCTGTCAGCTTCTACTCTCATAACAACCCTCCAAGGCTAGTCTTTCCATTTCCACTTTACAGACACGGCAAGGGAGGCTGGGGATGGACAGAACCAGGATTCTGACCTGGGGCTTCCGAGCACCATCTACCTTTCACACCTGTCACTTCCCCTCGACCTCCACTGCTCTGAACATTTGTATCAGCGGGAAGAGACCAAACTGGGTTGTACAGTTCTGTCCAGGTGGGCTGGGAATGGTGTGTGTGTGTGTGTGTGTGTGTGTGTGTGTGTGTAGGGGGCTGGGGACTGGACAAACACTACAGCCAGCCGTCACTTCTGAACCCTCACTGCCTACATCCAGGCACTGATCTGGGGAGCAGGGACCAGCTTCTGGAGGGGCTGGGCCGGGCCTGGGTGACTCGTGCAACCCTCCAGGGTCCTCAACCCAGGGACGCTTCCCTGGGAGGCCACGGCCAAAGAGCCAGGTAGAACTGAGAACAGTTTTCACTTGATCCCAAATGCAATCCCAGGCTCCCTTGTCTAAGTGAGAGCAGGAAAGCCTGGGCTGCTAATCCCACAAGGGCAGACCCGTGTCCCAGCTGGGCCACCTGGGAGTTGTGTACCCTGGGTGGAAGTCCCTGACTTCTTTGTGACAGCTTCAGCACCCATAAAATGGCCCTGGCCTCTGGCGTGGACAGTCAAATGGGAATTCATGTAAAGGCACCCAGCCCGCTTCTTGGCACACAGCAAGCGCTCGATAAATATTCACTGATGTGTCTTTAATCATTAGTGCAATTACTTATTCTCCTTTGGCTGCTCACCCTTCTTTCCCTCCCCACCTCTCCCCTGCTCTTTACTCCCACCCCCTTTCCCCAACCTGTCAACCCTGTTTTCAAAGGGTCTACCGAGTGTCACGCCGCTGTTAGGCTGACAGTCGCTCACGGGAGGGCCACAGTGTTGCTGGGGGACAAAATTAAGTCAGTTCAGCACGACTCGGCATTTTCTCAGTGTACAACCCTGTGATTAGCACCAGACATACCAGCCTTTCTTTCCCCCTCAAAGACCTTCTGGCAAAGAGGAGAACTATGGCAAGTACCCAAGGGACTTCACTCACTCACTCATTTGTTCACATTTAAGAATACTACACCCATTATCCGGCAATGTGTGACCAATTGCAGAAGTGAGGAAGTACCGCAAATCCTGCCAAGGCACTAAAAGTGAAGGAAGAAAGGATTCCGTCTCCTGAAGGTAGGGTCCCATCATCGTAAGGCTGATGAGATGAGATGACACAGGGAGCTGCTAGGGGCAGGGGCAGGGGCATGACACCCTGGAGCCCAGGAGCCAATCACCAGACTCAGGGACTCCGAGATCACAAGACCCTGAGTGGGATGGAAAGGTCTCACTCTCACTGTTGAGGCTTCGGGAACGGTCTTAGGTGTGTTTTTCTCACTGCATCCTCTCGACAGCCCTGGGAGGTAGCCAGGTTGGGGCAGAGCATCCCTGGGGGTCACTATAGACATTACACAGGCAGGATGGTGGCTTGCCCAGAGTCCCCTGGCACTGATCTTCAGGACTGGGACCAGAATACTAACCTTGCTTGCACCTGGGATTCTTCTAGCAGCTGGGCGACTGCTTTTGTTTTTCTCTCTGCACGGACTCATCCCCCAGCTCCAGGAGCTCCTGAGCTGCCCTGGGCCACCCAGCGTGTTCTTGGCGCCCAGAAGGCACAGAGAGCTCTTCTTGGCTCAGCGGCTGAGCCGGGCTGCGCCAGGGGTGGCATCTGTACCCTCTAGGCTCTGCACTTGGACCTTCTCTTCTGATTTGCACCTGGCCCAGTATTCAGATTGGGGTTAAGTTTGTACTGATTGTATGTCATTTGGGGGGACATTCACCATGTATGCAGCCCCTTGTCTTATCACTGTCTGAGCACTCTACATTAAACCCCGAAGGTCAGCACCCCTGGGAGGGATTCCCCCTCATCTCCATGCACCAGCACCTCCACAACCCATCAGGGACTCTCTGGGGCTCCCTAGCGTCCCCATGTCCATTCTGCAGACTGGAACGTGTCTCCTTTCAGAGCCACCCCAGTGAAGCCTGAGTCTTAGCACATGCTGTATTCGGGGCTGCCCACAGTAAAGTGAGCCAGGACTGCAAGGGGTAGAAAGACCGATGGGCTAGAACGCTCTGTGGTCAGCACAGGTAGCTTCAGAATTTCTATGGTACCGCCACGCATCTGCTTCCCATCTGACTCCAAGGGAGTGAGTCTCCTGTCCCCAGAGGCCCCAAGGCCCACCGTGGCAATGGGGAGGGGTCTCCAACTCGAGGGTTATTTCTTCTCTGGGAGGTCACAGGATGGGGTGAAGCTCCAACCCATCTTCCCACCAGAAGCCCCTCCAACCCCGCAGCCCCCAGCCACAGCAGAACATCCGGGCTAGCCTGCCTCCCACGCTCGGCCCGGCTTCGTCCCCCCAGAGCCGAGCGGGCCTCCTCTCCCCAGTTCTGCCCTCAGCGCCGGAGCAGGCACATGTCCAATGACGAGGCATCTGTTGACTGGCTGGGGATGGGGAACGGCAGCCACCGCCACCCCCTCTTCTCTCCTGCGTGGGCCCTAGGAGCAGGCACTGGCCCCCAACCGTTCTCTGACATCTGGGAGGCTGGCGGGAACTGCCGTGAGCCGCTCTGACCGCCTTCAAGGGCACTGCCAGGAATAGATGCGGCCACCCCGCCGCCTGCGTGGGTCTGGCAGCCTCAGAGTGCCCTTTCTCCAGACTCTGCGCACGTCCCAGGGAGCATTCATCCCCGACTGCCTGCTTCCTTAGGAGCGAAAGCTCAGCGGGGGTCCTGCTCCTGGCTCTTCAGAACGCAGCGAGCCACTTGCCCACAACATGGCTCGGCAGATGCTACCCCACCCACCTCTCGGCCAGCAAGCTGCAGCCGCTGGCCAGCCAGCCAGATGGGAGCCAACTGACTGCCTGATGCCAGCAGGTGCAGCCTCCAAGCCCCCGCGGAGGGTCTGTCCAGACAGGAGCCCTCAGTGACTGAGTTGGCTGCCTTTGATTGGTAGCCAGGAAACAATGTCAGGAAGATAAGGTGACTCGCTCAGAGTCACAGCTAGCCAGTAGCTAGCTCAGGCCTCCGACCCACAGCGCCTGACCACGGCTCCAGGCCACTGGAGAGAGATGGCTGTGGAAGTGTGGAGGAGGGGGACTTGCCAAAGGGGGGGTACCTGAACCTTTTGGGGCAGGTGGCATTCAGATCCTGGGACAAGCGGAAGGATGTTATCCCAAGATAACAAGGAAGGTTGGGTTACCTCTGAGTGCCGATGAGTGGACTAGTGT
Organism: Mustela erminea; assembly: GCF_009829155.1. NCBI lineage: Eukaryota > Metazoa > Chordata > Mammalia > Carnivora > Mustelidae > Mustela > Mustela erminea. The sequence continues at coordinate 34,993,106 of NC_045626.1, read as the reverse complement.
GGCCTGGGCAGTGGGTTTGAGGCAGAGAAAGGGAGAGGGCAGGATGTGACTGTGTGGAACCCAGGGGAACGTCATTAAGGCACTAGGAAATCAATCAACTCTGCTATGAGGCTGGCTGCTTGACTCAGGTATGTAGGAGAAACTCTGTCCCCCATTCCTGTATTCTTATAGGATTCACCATGTGGCCCCTTGGTGCTGTGTGATAGGTCCTATTCTAGGATCTAGAGATGGAGCAACAAACAAGATCCCTGCCCTCATGAAGCACACAGTCTAGTGGAGGGAGACTATCAATAAAAACACGCAAGTCAGGATAGGTGGTGATGGAAACAATGAAGAAGACTAATGGGGAGAGGATCTTGGCCCTGGGGCCAGGGGACAGCTATTTTATATAGAATGGCTAGGGAAAGCCTCTCTGAGAAGGTGACATTTGAGAAGAATCCCAGAGGAAATGAGGGAAAGAACCAAGTGAGCAGGTGGAAGAAGAGATTTCCAGGCAGACAGATAGCAAGTGCAAAGGCCCTGAGGCAGATGTGTGCTGAGCCATCTACAACCTGTGGAACAAAGTATGCCACGAGAGTTTCTCAGCTCACCTCCTAAGACCAAGCTGCTCAAAAAGCCCATTCTGCATGTGTGGCCCCATTCCTGTGTCTCAGGTAGACCAAGTAAAGTTCTTTCCTTCGGGGAGGCAAGACAGCTGACATACCTTTGCTGCACGGTGACACAAAGATGGAATTTGGAATCTGTGGCCCAGCCAGGAGAGAAGAGACTGGGCGCTGATTTCCTAACCTCAAGGTGCCCTCATTCAATGTGCAGCTCTTTTCTTGGCCCACTACCCGCGGCTCTCCTGTCCTCCTTCCCCTGCAGGCCCGCAGCGGGACCTGCCCCAGGTGGTGAGAACTGGGGTGCAGGGGGCTCAAGTTGCTGCCCGGGAGGGGAGTCCTGGGGGGCACCACGGCTTCCTGGAGGAGGGAAGAGAGCCTTAGGAGAACCTAAGGAATATAAGCTCTTGGAGTGGCCAGAGCACGGCAAGAGAGAAGCGAAAGCTCGGAGGCTGGTGTGAGCTTGTGCGTGCACTTGCACGTGTGTGTTCACATGGGTGCGTGTGCGCATGCATACGTGTGTGCTGGTGTGCATGTGTGTCTGAGAGGCCCCACTGTGGTGGGGAAAGAGAAGTGTGGTGCGTCTGTTAGGCCCTCGCTGTTAGCACTTGAGGTTGTTCTCTTTCTCCCTCTCTGTGTCTGTGTGTTTTTCTGCCTGAGTCTGTCAGTCTCGGGGTGTCTGTGTCTCTGTGTGGCTCTCAGTCTCTCAGTTTCCCCTCTGTGTGGCTCTCTCTGTTCGGCTCCGGCGCCTCTGTCTCCCTCCCCCTCTCCTCCCTGCCCCCTCTCCGCTTTCTCTCTGCACAGGAAGAGGCCTGCAAAGGACCGCCATTCTCGCCGCACCCCCCCCCCCCAACCGCCTCCCCACCCCATTCCCTCCCCAGGTTTTTTCTCTCCTCCTTATTCAAGGCAGATAAAGTGCGCACAGCTGCTCCCAGCTGAAACGGGCCTTAATTGCACCCCCGTTGCCATGGCGATCCCTGATGATCTCCGTGGCTGGAATGTTGCCCTCCCGGATCTCCCTGCTGGGGCCTCTGGGCGGCAGGGCCTCACTGGCCCCAGAGCTGACCCCGTGCAGCACCCTGGCTGGGCAGTGGGGCACAGGCAGTGGCCTCACCCGGAACCCCCATGCCTCTCCCCTCCCCCACCCCGGGCTATTTCAGGGTCCAGTGCCATCACGAACATGCTCCTAGGCAGGGGTAAAGCATATTCCTCGCACCAGGCTGGGCCCTGATTCTGGGGGGGTCTGGGCTCTATCCCCTCACCGGTGGACGGGCCACAGCGGCACCTGCCAGGCTGTGGGAGTCCTTTCAACGCAGAGCAGCCCACTTGGTGCTGTTTCTACGGAGCCCTGAGCACAGGGCTGTAGGCACGGTAGACAGAAGGGATGCCCCCAAGTCCACCAAGGGTACCAAGGTGTTGCAGGGGGGCAGTCAGTGGGACAGGGCTGTCCCCCACCCCTGCAGAAGACAGCAGAGGCAGGAGGCACAGAGGGTGGCAACCTGATAGGCACGTCGGGAAGAGACACGAAGGAAACTGTGGGGGGACCCAGGCAGGGCACCGTGATGTCCAGGGATGTGAGCCCAATACCCATAGGTGGAGGGGTGTGTACGGGCATGCCCCGATGGATGCTGGGGTGTCTGGCCTTCAACCCTGCCTTATACTCGCCCTTCCCAGGACCCTCTCCTGGAAGCCACGCGGGGCCACATGAGAGTGTGTGTTCACAGTTCAGGTGCTCCTGACAGGGGTCCCGGGGGGCGGGGGGAGGGGAGGCAGCTGTACTTAGTGTCCCAGTCAGCACGCTCTGAGGGGCCATCCTGTGAGAAGTGGGATGCCTCTGACCAGTCCAAGACTGCTGGCTCTGTCCCCTCCCATCCCCTGCTCCTCTCTCTGAGCCTCCCAACCCCAGGCCCTCTATCTCCTGGGGCCCAGATGGAGTAATACCAGCACTGGGAGGACCAGCTCCTCCTGGTCCCAGCCTGCCAGGCCCGTCGCACAGCCCCCGCACGACCCTGGAGGTCGGAACCCTAAACGCCATACAGACAGGGAAACGGGCGTCCCCTGCCCAACCAAGGCCACTCCCCCTTGGTGGCCACCACATGGGACCCTGAAGTGGACGCCCTGTGCCTGCCTAGCTCGGGTCCTGAGGAACAGGTGCCGCCCGGGACCTCCTGCCCGTGGGGCTAAACGTCACGGCTGGCATTGTACAGGGAGGATTTCCGCATGAGGGTCCGTATCAGTTGTGCCCCTGCCTTTGAAATATCCATGCCACTATTTACTCCAAGTCCATGGGGTACCACTCAGGGAACCATCTCTCTCTCTCTCTCTCTCTCTCTCAGACCCGACATTAGTAGCTTTTCCATGAATATTTGCTACATACGTAAAGGAGCAAAAGAATAGCATTCTTTGCCTTGACATAAAGCTCACCCTGATCTTTCCCTTTCCTTAACCCCGAAAGGGCTACAAATTCACCTCCTCTGCTTCCGCACAGCTGAGACCCCAGCGAAGCCCCAGCCCCGCACCTGCTGCCTCCCGTCCCTCCCTAGCTCCCGTAGCCAGCACGAGTCCGAAAAGAGGGCGGGCATGTCGCCCCTCTGTGCCCGTCTCCAGCAGCCTGCAGAATTGTGTTGCCTTCCAGGCATTCCAGGCCCTCCAGAGGAGGCCTGACCCCCGCCTCCCCTCTAACACCCCCACCTGTTTCCTGAACATACTCCCTACATCTGGCGCTTGACCAGGGCCTTCCTCTACCTGGACTGCTCATCTCCCTCTAAGCGCTGCCTGCAGGAGTGTTTCCTTCAGGGTCCGACTTATTTGCTGCTCCTCCCTACGGCACGCATTTTCCTAAACTGACCACGTTATGCCGTGTGCCATCGCTGTTGGCAGACGGAACAGATGAACACCAAAAGGCAGTTCAGAGAAAATAGGCTGCTTCTCTGGGATGCTCCCTGACCCCTCAGCGCAATGCCGAGACTCCTTGACATTCTCTAACCACGCTGGGGGCCACTGGTAAGGGGTTCCCAGGGGAGATGGTGTCGCCACTGATGACCGACTGTGGGACATTCTCCGGAGAACTGGTCCCTTCCAGGACCCTTCACCCGGGCTGGAGGGTGCTGTCCAGACTCTAAGGGCTACGGGAGTTCAGACAAGGAGCTGACGCTTGAACTGGGAAAGGCTGGGAGGGAGAGAGGTCATTTCAGGTGGACAGGCCCCCCCTGGTCAGTGGCTCAGTGTAGTGGGAGACAACAGCGAGCAGGCTGATCGGCCAGGGCATTAGGTTGAGGGGAGGTCATGGATGGGACATGGAGGGCGTGCAAGCTGTGGTCACCGGAGGGATGGCAGCCTAAGAAGAGGAGCCTCTAGCGACCTTTTCTCCTAGTGATGAATACAGTAAAATAGAGAAGCTTATTTCCCTAGAAGGAATCATGAATTCCTCAGGATTTTTTCCCCCGCGTCTATCCCTCTTCCATCCCTGCCTTCACCCCTGCGCCATCTGTCTGATCCAAGTCCTGTCACTGAGCTTGACCTTGGGCCTTGCCTGAAGTTAGCTGATGAGCCCTCAGAAGGCAATTTCCTCTAGCTCTGATCATGCCACACCCGTGCTTCCTCTCCGTTCATGTCTTCCTAGCCAAAAACCTATTCCCTTGCTGCCAGGCAGGCCTAATCGCATGAAGAAAGGGGAAGGTGTAATTCAGGCCCCCAAATTTTCCCCTCTGAAACTGAAAACATCTTTGAAGAAGATTTGTCCACTGGGAAGCAGAAAAGATCTCACCCCTTTGCGTTCTATCGGCTGAGAAGTGGCTTCTCACTGCCCCACAAGGTGCCAGGAGGCATCAGGGGTCTTCCTCCCTGAACTGGGCACCAGGAGGGAGGTCAGGAACTCTGTTCTACAGAGGAGCCCTGGGGACCCAGGGGCTCACCCATTCAAATGGTCCCCGTGAGACCACCAGACTCCGCAGGTGCCCCATGGCTGCTTGGAGGGGGAGCAGTAGCCCTTGGCTGGCCTCCTTCCTACACCCTTGCCACCTGCCTCAGCACCCCTGGCCCCTCACGTGCTCTCCCGGCTTCCCCCTGGTTCTTCCTGCTTTCTGTGTCTTCTGACCTTGTATCACGTAAGCTCCTTGAAGGCAGGAATGTGACTTAATCTTCCCTTATTTCACCCACAGCTCTGCTCCGGCCCCAGAAAAATTCAAGGCATTCAGTGAAACCACATCGATCCAAGTCTCGGGTGCATTGTGGACACCAGTCAGTGTGGAAATGCCCATCAGGTATCAGGAAAAAGAAATAAAGTCAGCCTGCAAAGGGGACTTGGCTCTTAACATCATGCTTTGTTTAATTAACTGTCTCCGTTGGGGACTATTAACACACGAAAAGATATATTTTTTTAAATCACATGATTAACCTTGGGAATGAAAGAGTCTATTAAACACATTTGTTCCCCCTTACCATGTTCTGGAAACAGGATGTCCTAAGGCCTCTCTTGAAGAGAGTGGCCGTCAGTTAATGAAAAGCCATCGATCCCCTGTTTGCCGTGGCCACACTAGGAGGACACAGGCACCCATCCCTGGAGTTGGTCCCTGTGTAGCCAGGGTCCCGTCCCATTCCCACTGGTGAGAGCGGTTCCCAGGGCTGCCCGAGGTTTTCATAGCTAAGTGGTCCTTTGCGGGGGCGGAGGGGGTGCGAGAGGGGAATCTACATCCGTACATAGTCTCTCCCTCTCCATTCGAAATCTCTGGGCTTTTTAAAATGAGAGCCTTTTATTTCTGTAAAATTGCCACTGTTTTCATTTAGTTTGATGGATTTAGCGTGTTTAGAGGTGGGAGGCAGGGCTAGGAGGGCAATGGATTTCTCAGCCCTACCTGCTCCCACCTTCCGAAGCCTCTCCTATCTGGGCAAGAACTAATCCTCCCTTCCTTTGTCTTAATACTTAGGATTTAATTTGTTCCGAGGGCGCTTGTTTGTGAGACACCCCCCCCCTTTTAAAATTTCTCTACCTGTTTTTCTCCCTTCTCGCCTCCTCTTCCATGTCCTCCTCTCCAGCTGGAACACACATCCCCTTGCCCTGCATCCCAGCGTCTGCTCATCCCAGGCAAGCCCGGGCTGGAGGAGTTCCCCCCACCCCGGGGCAGGAAAGAACTCACCTGGGGCTCCCCCAGAGGCGGAGAACCCCTCCCTTTAGCAGTAACTGGGGAACCAGAGCAGTCTGTGCTTCTGCCCCATCCCGGGGAAGCGGGCTTTGGGACCCTGTCTGTATTTGCAACGAGGTGTGCTGTGGGTGGAGGGCGGCTAGAGGCTCGCAGCCCTTGGACTCCAGGGACAGGAGCTCTCAGGTCACAGACAGGCTCCCGGCAGGGGTCTTTTTCAGAGCCAGGCTGCTCACACAGGCAGAGCCAGGCAAGGCCGCCTCCCTCCCTCAGGGCTTGGAAACTTCTCCACCTTAGGCTCTCACGGCTTCCTTATTTTTGGTCTATTTCCCCTGCCAGACTGGAAGCTCCCTGAGCGCTGGTTCACTCTCATATCTCTAGTGCTGTGAATCAGGACAAGCAAGTCCCTGTGGTTGATCCTGGGCCCCCAGGCCTCTGTTCTCCTTCTGAAGGCCTCTGTGTGTCTCTGACCGCCTCTGGGCACCTGGGAGGGTGGGGGTCGCCCCAGAGCCTTCGCCTGCTTCTGTACGGACACCTTCCTCTCTGGCTGCCAGATTGCTCTGGGCTTCTCCCCCTCCTCCTCCCCACAGCTACCCCAGGCTTTCCCTCCCCAGCTCGGCCTCATCTCCATCTCTGCATAAGGGAACCCACCCTCCATCACAGTGCTTGGTAGGGACTCAGGCAGGGCCTTGGTGAGGATGGGCCCCGGGATGCTAGTTTGTTCAAGGGCCAGGCCTGGGGTTCTGACGGCCCTGGATGGACTGAGGAGGGGGATGAGGCTCTGTCGCTTTCTGTGCAGATGCTGGTTAGTGGCCTGCCTTGTCCTACCCCACCCTGCCCTCACTCTGACAGCATGGGGTCCCTATGGGTCCCTCTCAAAGGGCTCCGGGCCAGCTCCTTGATGAACTTGACTCCCTTACCTACAAGGCTGCAATCTCGCCCAAGAGATGGGGTTCTCTTGGGTAAAAGACAGGCTGGGTCTTCTCAGCCTCTAGTTATCACTGGGGAAACTGAATCCTGGGAGATCAAGTGACCCAGATCCATGAACAGCAGAATCAGGACTGTGTCCTCCTGTGGATTCTCAGTGCAGGGCTCCTTCCAGGGAGCACAGGCGTTCTCTTGGCAGCGAGTCCGGTAGTTACTTACACAGGTGAGGGGCATGGCCTGAGACTGAGTCATGGGAAGGACTCCATGCTTGGGGCTTCATCCCACTTCTCAGTCCCCTTCCTCACACCTGGATGCAACAGTATTCCACCCTTAGAAGCCTGCAGCACGAGCCTGGCCCTTCCCCAAAGCATCCGTCCCCGGGGTGGCATCTCTCCTGAGGAACTTCTGAGACCTTCCCCCTCCTCAAGGTGTGGTGGGAATCGGGGGGGGGGGGGGGTGGTTCTGTTGCTGAGGGCTTGCAGAAGCCAGGCTGCTTCCTGGGAAATAAGAGCTTTTCCGAGGGTCTTTCCTTCTCTTTGCTGGTTAAGGAGCTGGTTCCACACAACTTTTGTCACGTCCATAGTCTGCTTGGTTCTGCCTCTGTGGCTGACGGTGGTCTCTTGGTGCATCCTGGGCCATTGTTGAAGGTACCAGGCCTTTCTCCTCTGAGTGGGTCTCCCCTTCGGATAACGTTCTCCGGGACACTCAGGTCAGCTCTCTCTGGGACTCCGAGACCCTGAAACCTGGGGCTGAGCATTCTGTAGGTCTTGGGGAGTGTGCTGAGCTTAGACAGGAGAGGGAGAGGAGGCTTCCATCAGTCCACCTCCCAGGCAGCTGCTAAGCAAATCCAGGGAGTTAATAGGAGCTACACAAAGCCCTTGATTTGCTCCAGAGATCAAGGGTCAGCTTGAATAACTCATTAATTAACCAAGCAAGGCTTCCTGCTATTGACAAGGTCTGGGAGCTCAGCCTGGGAGCAGACCTCACATCCTGCAGGCAGAAGACCATCCCCAGCTCCCACTACCCCTCCTCTCTCCTGTTCAGTGCCCACTGACCTGAGAGATGCCTGCAAGGCTGTTCCTTCTCCTGATCCCAGCTTTCCCAGGAGCCTCTGGCCTGTGCCCCTTGACCCTTCCGCTTTCAAGCCTGACCTACAAGTTGTCTCCTTGCTTCCGTCCCTGCCCACTCCTGCCCCAGCCTTCTCTGGCATAATAGCTGATGCTCTCAGGATCCAGGCGTGAGCCGGCTCCCACACACCTTCAGACACTGCTCCTGGATGTCTATCACCAGGGAGAGGACATGAAGAGCTGATTCACACCGAGGTGGCAGCCTGAGGGTGTTGGGAGAGTGGGTGGGTGGGTGGTGATTTCATCTTAACAAGGGTCAGGCTTTGACTCAAAGGGTGTAAGCTCTAATGGTGGGATTTCAGGCATCAGAGACAGGTAAGGCGGCAGGATTATTTTGGTCAAGAGTCCTTCCCAGTGATGGGTGAGGGCACGGAGGGGGGTGGCTGAGGCTGCTCTGCCCTAGGCGTCTTTCCTTCCATTAGGGTCCAGCTTCTTCCCCATGAGTATGAATGTCTAAGTGCCTGTTTTGGCTACAGCCACATGGGCGGCAGGCACCCCCTCCCATAGGAACTCAAAGGGCACACCAGAACTCCTGCCCCTGGGGAGTTTTCTTTGCCCTAAACAGAATGTACCACTAGAGGAGACTTCATGGAGGAGGCCCGCCATCCCATCCAGGTGTTGCTGAGGAAGGGAACTTGTCATCATCCGTGGGCCTACATGGAAGGAGTGCTCACGATGAGGTATGGACAGAGGTCTTCGGGCATGGACAGAGCTTTCTGCAGCCTCATATATTTGGAGACCAAGACATCAGATATCTTGCAGTGCAGTCTGCAGCACCTCTGTTATTACTTCTAGTGCTCATCCCTGCCCATTGACATTTGCAGAGCTTAGTGTTGTCTGCAGAGTCAGCCGTTTCCAGAAGGGCTCGTCACTGGCTTTAGAGCTTGTTGCTGTTTGTAGAGTCCATTGTTCACAGAACTGGGCATTGCACACAGAGCTCATCATTCTCTGCAAAGCTGGCTGCCACGTGTCAAGTTTCTTGGGGTTTGCTGAGCCTGGTATTTCTTGCAAATTCATCAAAGTTTGCAGAACCCATAGCAGTTTGTGGAGCCTCTTGTTTGCAGGGCCCACCCTTGCTTGCAGAGTCCTTCACTGGCTTTAGATCCAGGTACTATTTGCAGAATCTATCCTCTTCAGCAGATGCTGGTTTTGTAGGCTGCACTCATCAGAATCCACAAAGCTTACTGCTGTCTGTAGAGCTTGGCTTTGCTTACAGAACCTTCACTGTTTGCAAAGCTCCTCTTGCATGCAAAACCTGGGGCTATTTGCAAGTCCTACCTTGCTTGCAGGGTTCATCACCAATGTTAGGTTCCTGGGGCATTTTCTGATTCTACTTCTCATCCCTGGATTATCTGCCTTCTGGTGAATTTTTAAGGATGTGTGCCCATACACAGGGTTTTGAAGTGTTTGTTTTGTACTTACAGATTTGGGAATCTCTCCAAGATGGCTGCTGAATTCAGGCTCTGCATGATTCCCTCTAGTCCCCATGAGTCCCCATGACACTGACTCAATGATTAGACTGTTTTGTCTCTAAAGCCAAGATCCTCTGAGTCTTTCCTTCCCGGCACCAACAGCCTACATAACCACCTCCCCGACTATCATTGTTCAGGGTCCTCTTCTAGTCAGGTATCTGGGTTCTCTTTACCTTTGGTTCAGTGAGATCTTATGTCCTTCAGTCTACTCCCGTCCTTAGCATGGAGACCTAACATTTCCATAGCCACAGATATTTACAGAATTCATGAATAAGATGTCCTGGCAGGAATGAGAAGTAGACAGGAGTGGGGCATTTGTGTCACATGTGAGGCCTCCTCTGTGCCCAGGCGGGGTGGGGGAGCATGTGACATTGGCCCCAGAGTCTTGAAAGACCCATAACTATTTTCATCAGGTCTACCTTGTGAGGCTCTGTGCCCCAGGACTGGTGAGGGTCTTGGCATTGGTTGTGCAAGGCTGTCCTTAGCTAATTTGGCACACCAAATTAGCTCGGTCACCATTGGACACATTTGGTCTTTAATACCACACCGACTCAGGAACCCTGTGCTGGGCTGAGTGTTTTTTTTGTTTGTTTGTTTGTTTGTTTTGTATTGTTTTGTGGGGACACAGTCTTCTAAATATACATATCCTTGGAAAACAGGGTTTAAATGGCATGACTCCAGGTACTTCTTACCCAAAACTAGCAGTTTAAATTTTAAATGTACAGGCAATATTGGCCAAGAGGGATGGCATAGAAGGAATCAACCCAGAAGTCATGGGCATTTCTTCAGGAATTCTCCTATCACAACCACCCAGGGCTTGCCATCTTGGAACGTGACTGGGTCCATGTAGAGATCTTAACACCGAGAGTTTCTGCACTCCGGAAGTCTGTGATATGAAAAGTCAAGTCAGGAGGTGATCACTCACTTCCTGCAGCTCCCCGGACACATTTAAAACGGAACAGGTTACTCTTCACCACCCGACTAGGAATGCAGCTCTCTTGCTGAGGGAAGGGCTCCTGAACCGCCTTTGTTTCTTTCCCAGAACTCCAGGGGAGGTCCCAGCTGAGGACCCAGTGGTCTGGGCCAGTGACTAACTGTGATGAGGTCTGGACCTTCTGACTTTCTCTGCTGTAGTTGGGATGACCTGAGGTTCCGCTTACAGAGAGAGTCATGAAGCCGCCTTGAGGCAAACTCTTCCCCTTCCTCAGACCATTTTCTGTCCTTTGTTCTTAGAAGAAATTGAGCTCTAGATATGTCTCACTGTTGGCTTTGTCCACAGGGCCTGAGGCAAGCGTTGCCGCTCAGGAGATAATTCAGAGTGCTAACGGCATACAGATGCAGGTTAATTCATGTGCACACACACGATTTAAGCCGCAATTATCACAGGAACTATTTGCTAATGCTGGTTACCATTTGAACCATTACTCAGCATTGGTTACCAGAGACATCTGGTCAATATGGCTCAGCATGAGGCCTGCCTCTAGGACAGCCTTGGAAAGTAATGGAACCTTGAGTCAACATCAACACTTGCGTGTGCTGCTTCAACGTGGGAGGCGGGTCTCCCAAGGTTGGCCGTGGGAATGGAACAGGCCTGCTGGAAAAGGACACTCAGATCCCATCAGGGGGAGGAAAAGCCAGCAACAGATGCCACGGAACACCACTCCTTCTCCGCCTGGAAGACCAAGAATGTAACACACAAGGTATGTGCATTCCGTTCACCAGCTCCCCGGGGGCTGGCTGCTGTGTGCCGGGAGTGTGAGACTCAGGGGAGGAGAGGTAGACTGATAAGTGGCTTGTAAGACAAGAGCCACCCCACAGAAGCAGCTAGTTAACTCCCAGGCATGGAGGCTGATTCATGGTTGTGTCCTGTAGGAGTTCGTGCACGGAGGCCCCTGGAGGAAGCAGGCTTGCTGTCCCTTGTCGCAGACGAGGACGGGTCTGGGTGAGAGGAAGAGCGCTTCTCAGCAGCCAGAACTGCTCCACCAAGTCATGGGGTGGCCCGTTGGGGTGGCCACGGGGTCACAGGAGTGGTCCCCTCTTCAGGACAGCATCTCGACAGCCTCACCCAGGAAGGCTTTACTGTGTGTTTTTTGCAGGAAAGGAGGAAGAGGCAGGTCCTCGGCGGTTCAGAGATGAGCTCAGAGGCCACATGGTGGGTCTGGCAGGGCGGGAATTAGAACCTGGCTATATCTGACTGTGGGTAAGGACACTCGGGACAAGGCAGGATTGGGGGCAACAGAGAGGTGTAGTCATAATGGTACCACTGAGAGGGCTTCTGGGGGTACCGAATTCCTTCCACCGGAGAGGGAAATGGGGCCAGGGCCAGGAAGTGATGCCCGTCGGGTCCCCAGCGAACAGCCACGGAGCAGGGCAAGCGATGTGCTGTGCACCCCCAACAAGCACCTGATTCCCTGAAGCCCCCGCCCCAGAGTTCAGCGGAGGTGGGAAGTGAGCTCCGCATTGCTTCTCCACCCCAGAGCATTTTCTCTGCCATCGCCTGGAGGTCTCAGGTGAGGGAGAAAGAAGAAGCATGGGTGGGTTGGTGACCGCCTGGGGGTGTCCAAAGGCCCTCCAGAAGGTGGTTTGTCCCACTGTCCTGTGGGGGAAAAGCTAGGGTTCCCACTGCTGGCCCCGGGTGCCACATCGCCCCGCCCCACCCACCTCTGTGCTTCCTTGAGGCCTTCCTGTCTGGCTGGCCATTCTCTGGCCCTACAGGCATCATCTGACTTCCCCGCTAATCCCTCCCCTGTGGACTTGCCCTGAGGTTTCCAAGCTGCCAGCCGCACGGGCTCCTGGCCACCAGAGAATGCAGTCGACGGCGAGGCTGTCAGCGTCCGTGCCCAACGCTGTGGCAGGCGCTGACATCCACGCTTCGATGTTGAGGTAGGAGGTGGGGCTCCCACGTTTGCCGCGAGGCAGGAAAGGATTGCTGGGAGGTGCTCCCCGGGCCATTGAGGAAAAGGGGAAAAGGCAGTGTTCATGCAGAGACGGCCCAACGTGACATCCCCCTGACAGCCTGGTGCGCCGTGCGTCAGAACCCAGTCCGAGGCGGGAGTTCTTGGCGGAGTATGTCATGGAGCCTACAACATGAGAAGACCTAGCACTTTTCCTCAGGGAGTTCCTTTTCCGGGAGGCTCCAGACACAGAATACACTGAAGTCCCCAGAGAACATCCTTGATGAGTACAGGGTCTCTGTGAGACTCGGTGGTTTTGACAGGACTGTTCACGTAATTGGCAGGTGCTAATTGAAAACGCAAAGCCCCTTGTTCAAAAATGAAGACTTCCAAGGTGGGGATAGCAGAGCATTCAGCCAAGTGCTGGGGCCTTCCGAACGTGGGGTTTTGCGTGACTGAGCAGGCGCAGACCCATGAAGCCAGCCTGGCTCTCCAGCAGGTCAGGAAGGGAGCCGCCCCTCCTCAGAGCCCTGCCCGCTCTTTCCCTCCTTGACCCTCAGAGAGTGGCCCTCCAGGACCAAAGTGGGATCACTCGCTGGGGCTTGAGATCTTTTCTGGAAGGAACTTCTCAGGACAATGACCTCTCTCGTTTCCCAGGCCCCCATTCCAGACCCAGCTTCCTCAGGGCCCACCGAGAAATGTGGGCGGGTCCCTGCCCCTGCCCCGCACAGTGTCTGAGCGCTCCCGGCAACCTCGCACGTTTTTACCTTTGTGGGCAGTTTTCCACTCTGCCCACACCCCAGCTGAGTGTGACATTTTACAGTCAGATTCCTCCCTCCCTCCCACAGGGCCTTCCAGGGGCGCTAATGAGGCCTCCCCTGGTTTATGGTAATGGCACCTCCTGTCCTCTCCCTCACATGGAGAGGAATGCGTCACACCTGGCCACCCCCAGATCCCCAGGCCCCTCCTCTTGAACCCAAACTCAGGTTACCCTCCCCGCCAGGCCCCCAGCCCCATGGCATATTTACAGAAATGCCACTCAGCAGAACAACCCAAATCAAATGAACGTTAACGGGAAAGCTGCTAGCTTCCAAATTAGCGGTGCATAATTAGTTTCATGCATAAACCTCTCGAAAGCACCGGGCGCAGGCTGGTGAGAGAGACAATTAGTTTTTGCGAGGATGAAGAGGAAGAGCAGGGAAGGAGGGGGGGAGAGTGGGGCGGGGGCAGTGGGGACCCCTGAGTGAAACGCAGGTTGCATCTGTCCAGCAAACCCCATGACCTGCCTGAGTGCAAAGCCCTTCTGGGGCTTTCAGGCCTCCAGCCGGTGGCTTGTACAGTCCCCGACCCAGGCCCAGCCCAGCCTTCCCAGAGCTGATCTGGCTACAGGACACACTCAGAAAGATCTTTCCAGGCCCCTGGCTGGGCCTCAGGGAGAGACACTGCTCCTTGGGGGAGATGCAGGCGCTTTGCGCACATCTGCCCCACAACTCAGGACTCTGCCTGGAGTGGGCCGGTGCTCTGGCTGGCCCGCTGTTCTGGGGGCAGAGGTGCTGAGCCTGGCCCGGCTAAGAATCACGGCCCCGTTGTGAACTGCAGAGCTCCTGGCTCTTTGTGATCCCAGCAGCCCCTGGAGGGGAGGCATCTCACAGACAGGGTATACCAGGCCCCCTCTGGAGGGGCTCTGGCTGAGTAACCATCTCCAGACTTGGAAACCCAGCCTGCTCAGCCCATTCCATACGAGTGACCTGCCCAGAGGGGGACCCTGGCTTGACGTCTTTGGATGCACTTCCGGCATAACTGCCTGCTTGGCACACACTCCCAGAGGGTACAAAGGCCCCCAAGGACTCTCCTTGGGTCCTCCTAAGTCCTTCAGGACACAGGCAAGCCCTGCCCCCCAGGGCGCCTCCAGCCACTCGGTCTAGGCCCCGCTGCGCACTCTTGCATCTCTGACCCTACTCAGCCCAGTGCACTTCCCTCTGTGGATCCGTGGCCATTCCCAGCCCTCAGCCCTGGCTGGTCCTTGACCTTCTCCTTCTGCCTTTCCCACCGCTGCCTCCCCAGGCCCCCTGAGAAGCTGGCGATGGGTGGGAATCTCTCACGGACTCATCGCTGAGGCAGGAAGACGAACTTGGGTGGCTCCGGCATGACGTTGAGCAGGGAGGAGTGGGCTCGGAGGTGGGCTGCGGAGTGTTACCCTCTTCCCTCACCCTTGACTCTCACCTTCGGAGGACGGTAGCCCCAACCTCGTCTTTTGGAAGATTGTCCACCTCCCGCCCCCACCCTGACCAGCCTATAAGTGACCAAGGGGCACAGGGCAGGACAAAGCAGTTCGAAGCACGGATGCCTTTCCCTGCGGTCCTGGGCCGGTGTTCCGCCTCTGCAGGCCTCACCTAGTTTCCTCATCGATCAGTTAGACGTACTAAGACCTGCCCTCCCTTCCTCCTCTAGGTTCTGTGAGGATCCGTGGCAGCAGGAAGTGGAAGGTTTTCTGTCAGGGCTGGCATGCTTCCCACTCAGGTGTTATGACTGAGGACACGAAGGCTCACGTGGGGAATGGCCCAGCCAAGAGCTTGGGATGATGGCTCGTGTCTCTCTGCCCGGGGTTCTGCTGGGTCTCCAGGCCCAGCTGCAGGGAGAGGCTGACGCCTGCCCGAGGAGAGCGCCTTACATGGAAGCATGCAGTCTTTATTGCTTATTATATATTATTTATTTAGTCTTAATTTATAATTGCATGATTGCCAGAGGATCTTAGTGCCATCGGGACAGAAATGTGCTGCCCAGTCCTCAATAAAGAATGCTTTTCCTGCCATAAATAAACAGAATATCCAATCAAGTACCCATCAAACCGCCTGGCCCTGGCACAAACAGAACGCCACTAATGAGACACAACATGCATTAGCTTAATGCTCTACCAGGGAAAACGAGCTGCCAGGCTGGGCCACAGTCAGGGACTGGAATGGGAGGGCCTCCGCGTGGGACCCGGGTCGGGGGGGGGGGCTCCGACTGCAGACACCCCCGAGGAACCGGTGCCCATCTCAGTGGGGTCACTGCTGCTGATCTGCTTCGCTTTAAGACAGCAGGGATTGGCTGCGAACCCCAGTCCTGGGCTGGGCGCCGGGATCACCTGCCGGGGAGCCTCGTGTCTGTTTTGAGAGATACCACCCATGAGTACAATGGGGGTTAGATCACTCAGGAAAATGATGTCGCCCTTTCGGCAAGGGCCATGGGAGGTTGTTGGAGTGGGTGGGGTAGGCAGAGAAGGCTGCTTGGAGAGGAAAGGAGTGAGCTCCTCCTTTGAGGACATGCAACAAATGGGGAAGAGCATTCAGATGGGAGCCGCAAAATGGGCATGGGCATAGAAGGAAGGACAAGCGCAGTATGTTGGCAGCAGAGATGGGTACCCAGAGGCTGGGGAAGACGCAGATGCTGGGAAGGGCGGGAGAATGCCGAACATCCAGGGCTGGGGTAGGAATCCGGACTTTGTTTGGTAGTGCCAGAGCACCATGAAGGTCCCAGAATTCTGGAAAGATCAGTGTGCCAGAGTGGAAACCACTGTAGACCAAGTCACGCCAGCCTCTCTCCCCAGTCATCTCTCCGCCGTCCCCCCTTCCCAGTCTGGCTGGGAGTCGGCTCCAGGAGGGGCCATCACAGCGCGCTCTTGCTCTCTGTCTGCTCTATCACTGTCAGCTGCTTAGAGCCAAGCCTGAGACGGCCGCCCTCCCCAGCAGAGCTGAGCTCCCCCAAGATAAGATGAATGTCTGCAGGCTGCAGAGCTGAGATGTTCTGGAGGAAGTGGAAGAGGAGGAAGAAGGAATAAACACCCGTCACATTAATAAGAGTTTGGAAGAAGCGAGGGGCTGAAGCCAGGAGTCTCCAGATGGTGTTTAGTGAAATGACAGTTTGATGCTTAAGAGGAAAAATGGAACCATGGTATGCTGGGAGCATCGATCTTCATGGGGAGGGATCGGGGAAAGGGGTGTGGGCACATGGAACCCGGTGTGAGGCCTGACCAGAGCCCACTCCAGGTCCCAGCAATGAGGGTGAAATCTTCCCAGATGTCCACAGAGGGGTTCCACCAAGTGGCTCTGGTCCTAAGGATTCAAGGACAGGGCCACTCACTTCCCAGTGTTATCACACGCCCTTGAGAACTTAGCAGGCTAATCCTGGTGCCAGTACTGGGCCCCCAGGGATGGGTAGGACCCAGCTCCTGCCCTCTAAGAACACACCATCCTGGGGAAGGCCTGGCCAAGAGATCGTGTTTAAACTTTGATAACGGAGGTAGGCACAGGAACTTCTGAGAATATAGGAGGGAGCCTCTTACCAGCCTCATCCAGACTGGGGAAGGCTTCCTGGGTAAGGTGAGGTCTAGGTGGAATTTGGAACACTGACCAAGGTCTTGTTCGGCAAAGAGCCTGGGGTCCAGGAGAAGGCCAGGCAATGTGAAGTTGCAAGGGGAGGGGGGAGGTCTTGGGAGCAGATTGGCGGGGGTGGGGGGGTGGGGGGTGGTCCTGGATCCTGTGTCAGACTGAGTGGCAGAAAGGAGCTGGGCTGGGCTGAGTCTGGGAAGGGTGGAGGAGGGCTTGGATGTCACCTGGCAGTGGTGGAGAGTGAGAGGACCACTCACCAGGAGTGTGGATGCACGAGCCATCCCCTCCACTCATGCCCGTGTGCACAGCCGGTGTCACCGACGGTGGTCGGAAAGCTTCTCCTGGGCTCGCCTGCAGCTGTGCCTAAAATTCTGCCCTCGGAGTCCTCTTCATTTGGGTTAACTAGAGCACGATTTTAGCATCCACCTCTGATAGCCCAGGCACGTTCTCTGCTCTCCCTGGAGGGCGGCAGGAGCAGCAAGGCCCCGCTGGTGGTGCGATGCCATCTCCGGGTCCGGAGAAGTTCCACTGGGTGAACTTTGGGCAGAGCCAGGCACACAGCAGCTCTGCTGGTCGGCACTGGGGAGCCACGTCTCTGGGACACTCGGTCTGGCAGAGTCCTGGCCGCTGTGGGAGCTGGGGGGACAGAAGGGCTGATGCCGGGTGGGGGCCCTGGTGGGCAGACAAGGGAGGGGAACAGAGAGATGGGACAGGGGGAGGGTGAGGCAAGGAGAGTCAGGGAGGAGTTCCAGGCTTCTGAATCCATTCTGGTTCAATTTCCCCCAAGTCACACAGCTGCCAGGGTTCAGACAGATGCTGTGATTAGCATTTTAATGCATTTCAGAGGACCTTGTCCAAACTGCTCTGAAAATCAGAAATCAAGAGTTTATCTTCAGCTGTCCCTGTAGAGCTACATTCTCTTTTAGTGCCAGAAGAGCCCAAGGAAAAGCATGTGTGCACATGTACGTCCGTGTGCCTACGCGTGGGCATGTGCCAGAATGCCGGTGCGTGCGCGAACCCAGCGTGTGTGCGTGTATCCGCATCCGTGTGCACACGTACATTTCGCACATGTGTGCTTCATCTACACTGCCTTTGCAAGTGCGACTTCATTCGGGATCACTCACGTGGAAGAGGGGGAGCTGGATGCTGGCTGAAAACAGGTCAGGACTGAGTGACTCGGGCTGTCAGGGCGTCTGGGCCTCAGGTAATGGGAAATGCATTTCAAATGCGGCTGGGGCTGCTTGGCCAGGTCCCAAAGCCATGTTTTCAAACAACACAGGCTAGCAGCATTTTGATGCAATGTGGAACTCCTGCCGTTGGAATTCCTCTCCCCTTGGACAGTACTAGTAGCCCTGGCCCAGGCTTGAGAGGTTTCTGGAGCCCCATGTGGGGGATGGAGCAGCTCCTACTGGGTCAGCAGAAGGTGGGCTCCTCATGACGCATCCTGTGTCGTGGGGCCCCCTCACCCCTTCTTCCTGCTTCCCAAGGTTCTCCTCCTGCCACCCCCAATCTGGCTTCACGTCCCATCTGTCAGGGCTGTCCTGCATCTGGCTAGATGTCACCAGCCTTTCAACTAGCTTCAGGGTGAAGGCACTCTTTCTCCTTCCTTCCCTGGTCATCCTTCCTGGATACAACCCCCCTTGATGTGTATCTCTCAGCCCCGAACACAGATTTCTAGGACCATCTTCCCAGCCCAGGGGAAGGCACCTGTTCTCCTCCCAAGACTGTGTCAGCTATTAGGGACCTAGATGACATCCCTGGTTCCTCTGGAGTCAGCTGAAACTCCAGATCTTTAATTCCGGCCAGATCAGCTCCCCCGCTATATCACAGGGCAGGGGTATCCACTTTTAGTCTCCAAGAGTCCCTCAGAGTTGCTCTGAACTCAACCTGGATGGCACAGACAGTAATGGTAGTGGGGGGATACGTGCATTGGGAGGGGGGCAGGGAAGCAGCAGACAGTTCCTTGTGAATTTGTTTAATGTAAATACATCCTCTATTTATCTTTAGCTGTTAATAAATTCATGCATTATTAGAAAATCCCTCATACCAGCAGACCCGCTGCGTTAGATCAGCTCGTTTTAAGAGATTTCCTGTTGGCAGGATTCAAAGCCCACACCTGCAGCCGGCCCAGGCACAAGGATTTAACTGAACGCCACAGATAATTAGATCAGTTAACCTCACAAATTAAAACAAGCACATCGTATTAGCTCAGTTTATCCTAAAAGAAAATATTAAGTTCCCCCAGATAAATCGTTTAATAAGAATAGAGGAAGATGGCACATACCGTCTCCCTAGAACCCACGGGCATGAGCCCAGGAAGGCACCAGCGGCCGCCAGAGGATCGGTTTGCCTCCATCGCCTGATGCGTGACAGGCTGGGCTCTTGCCCCACGGTCTCACGGGCTTCGAGCAACCTCAGGCAGTGAACGCGAAGCACACGAAATAATGCCAAACTCCGTGGGGTCTGAGAGGCGTGAGGGGCATCCGTAGGACCTACCCTATCCTGTCTCCTCGTAATGCAGCACCATCCCCAGTGAGACCATGGGGGCTGCTGTTAGAGAATGGGGGTCCACTCCATCCGGGGAGGCTTTCAGGAGAGGTTGAGACCCCCACGCCAGGTTCCTTCTATCTTTGAGACGAGCACTACTTAAGGAGATGGTTGCCTTCTGAAAATTCTGAACTCTCCAAGTCGGATGAGAAAGAGGTCAATTCTTGCAAAATCGGTGGGGCCAAAAATATTGATCAGCAAATAAATAGTGCAGAATTGTTGTCTGCAGGGATATGTCATCTACCTCAGAGAGCGACAGTGTTTGCAAGTGGCTTACTGGTGCTTGCTGTCACACCATCACGGTGCTAATCACACATGCTTTGTATCTGTTCATTAAAGCAGGCTTGGCAGGACATTCACTTGGAAGCACTGTTGGACTGTCTACTGAAAAGTAATCAAACCGCACTGAGCACACCCCATAATATGATGCTAATGGAAACGGGTGTCCTCCCCAGCTCTTCTGAAGGCGGGCGGACTTACCAGATTTCTCCGCCACAGGGCTCTGGGAGATGAAGGCTGGCATCCCAGGGAGAAAGGGCACAGATGTGGCATCTCGGCAGTGTGCCCCGTGTCCATGGATCCTCACAGGCTATGTGCTGTCCCTGGGCTTCTGAGTCCCCCTTGCAGAATGGGGGCACGGAGCAGGGGACGCTAAGGCACCACTTTAATTTCTGAGCTTCTCGGGCCCTCAGGAGGAAAACAGGGTGGAACGGACGGAACTCCACTAGCCTGAGAGCAGGGACGGGTTTCCTGACAGTGCTGGACACAGAACGGGGGTGCCCAGGGCTCCAGGGCCGGGAGGAGCACTGAAATCACCCAGGGAGCATTTGCAACATATGGATTCCCAGGCTGCTCCCTGACTTCCCGCCCGCGCATGTGCGTGCCTGCGTGTGTGCATGTGTGTGTATGCACGTGTGTGTGCCCATGCACATGTGTTGATGTGAGGTGTTGAACCCCTTCCTCGGCACCTGTTACAAACCTGACTATCTCAGAACCTTCGAGGTGCAGTTAGGTGGTTTAGGAACCTCTCCAGAACTCTCCTCTAGGTGAGACCTGTCCCCTAAGCCGTGGTGGGGGTGTGGGCAAAGTGCCAAGATCCCTTCACCAGCTTCCATGTCCTAGAGGGAGCCACGTTTCCCCGATGGCCCCCTCCAGCAGGCTTTTCAACACTGAGTGAGTGGCCTCCTGCCAGCTTGTGCCCCAAGTGTGCTGGCCTGGCCCACTGAGGCTGCTCGGCAAAGAGAGACTCTGGAAGGCTCTCTACTCTCTCAGACTCTATTCCTGATGCCACTCTCCCACTTCTGGCCTCTCGCTGGACAGGCCTTTTCCTTCCAGACCATGCTGCCTGTCACGGGGAAGCCGTCATTCTCCTACTCAGGAAGCTTTAATGGCTCCCAGGCACTGAAAGAAAAGAGAGCAAGTTGCTCCGTGGGACATTCCAGGCCTTCCCGACTCGGGTCCTGAGCCTCCTCTGCCTTTGCGCGTCCCTTCTCTCAGGGCTTCCTGAGCTCCCGCAGGACAGGGGTGGCACAGCCTCACTCCCTCCCTTCCTGTGTTGTGCGTGCTCTCGCCCCACCGGAATGCTGTCTCCAGCCCCTCTCCAGGGACCCCGATCCTGCCCACGGTCCCAAGGCAGTGCCCTCAGCACCCAGGGTGGGCTCATGGAAGGCGCTGGGTAAACAAGCCCCGGGGCCTTGCAGGGCTCCCAGACTACTCAGAGCGCGAAATCTCAGTCCAAACTCACAATCCATTGTCCTGTAATTGCTTGGCATGTACATCTTTTCTCCTCTGCGGGAGGGAAAGCCCCAAGGGGCAGCAGGGTTCTCGGCCTCTTCTCACTCCCACCTGCCAAGCTGCACCTAGCACAGGGCCGCGCTCCTGGTGGGTGCTCAGGAAACACTTACGAACTGAATTAAAAACCTTCTCTCAGGCCGTGAGCAGTCCCAGCTGTCGGATGCCAGCTGTCAGGGCTGCTGGGAGAGGCCAAATGCATATTCATTTCGGATCCCTGGGTCGCCCTGCCTGGAAGGGCCTCCTGGACCATGCGAAACGATGTGGCTGCCGGGGCACGAATCTGCTTCTGCTCTTACTGGTTTGGATGTTAAGTCTTCTGGGCTCCTGCTGCCCAGTTGCCAAGGGGCTGCCCTTGTTTGGGGTGAGGCTCTGTAATTGGGGAGTGGTGAGGCAAGTACGGAGCCCTCCAGTGTGGAGCGGAGCGTGGGAACCATGAGGACAGACTTCGCCCACACCTCTCCCGGGGGCACAGAGTAGTGATCCTGAGTCTCTTTCTTCCAGCACAGCCAGGCCTAGGCAGGGAGAGGAGCAGCAAGCCAGGGATCTTCCTGCCACTCTCACACTTGGCTCCCGTGCACTGGGGTTTGTCGGTCTCCCCGTGTGGCCAGCCCGGTGCTAAGCTATGCAGTCGGGGTTCTTGTGACTACGCCTCATGGGTCAGTGGTCCACCAGGTCACAGCAGACAGATGGGGACAGATCAGAAGGAGCCAAGCAGGGACACTTGCCCCTCTGGAGGGGAACGTGGCCACAAGGATAGCCATAGCCACGCAGAGACCGTCACACATCTCCTACGTGGACGCAGCGAGCTGGGGGCTTTGCAGGCTGGACCTCACACTGTGCAGAAACAGCCCCAGAAGAAAGGCACTATTGGCATCCCAGGGTTGAGATATAGCATGGAGAAGTGAAATGAATTGCCCAAGGTCACACAGTTCAGAGTGGAGGAGCTGGGTTGGCTGAAATCGGGGCGCGAGCCTGCCCAGCGGCACAGTGGGCTCTAAATCCTGGGGGCCTTCAGAGAAGGGAGAGATTGGAAGGGCAGAGTCATCGGAAGGACGTCCTCCTGGATTGAGGCTGGGGCACGCAAGTGGGACAGTGGGGCTTGGCCAGGGCTTCAGACAGGGACAGGAGCTGTGGGGCCTTGTATGATAGAGAAACAAGTAAAACAGGGAGACAATCATGGGATCTTGGCTCGCCTAGGAGTGATTTAATCCGACGTGGGAACTGCCTGCATTGCCCTCCTCCACGCCCAGGCCACTCAGATTCAGTTTGAACCCTTCTGTGGCCAGAGGCTCACTATCTGTTGGGACAGTTTCTGCCACTGGGGGTTGGGGAGGGCTTGGTGGGCCTTCCTCAAACTGCTGGCAGAGGCCACAGGGGAAGCACAGGCCAGCCCTGGGGCCATCACTGACCTTTTCCTTCCCTGCTCAGTCTGCTGGAGCTGAAGCTGAAGCTAATCACCAGTGTTTAAGTTCTCTTTTTCTCAGGCAGGATTTACACTGAGCCCGCAGCCTCACTCCACACCCCCTACAACAGGCCAGAGGTGTGCGCTTCAGTTTTTTTGAAAAACAAAGTGGTCACCGTTGTTGCTGGCCCTGAGTACTGGCTGGGCCACTTTCAGAAGGTATGCATGCAGCGTGACAGCAGACAAAGGGGTGCGGGGTAGTGGGGGGACAGTCATGGCATGCCGTGATGGGGGACAGCTGTCTGTAGGCACAGTGGTCTTTGATTCTTTAATATTTAAGCCAAATCCAGAGGCACAGAGAGATACAAGTTCAAGGAAGACACAGATGGTAAAAATAAGGGGCTGAAATCCTCCCTCGCTGCGAATCCCATGGAATCGGAAACCATGTCAGTGGTTGAATAAACGTGCTGAGTTAGCAGTGCCATGTTGAAGAAACATCTCTCGAACACACTGCGAAACTCCTCTTTCTGACTCAGCCTCCTCATACAAGCAAACCCTGCATGTGTGTGGGGTGCAGCTGCTACTCTGGCCCAGCTTGCTTTTCTGTACCCCACACCCATCTCTAGGAGGGTGGGGCAGCAGACTCGGCTGGCTCCTACCCCGTATCCATCCCCTCTTCTCCTTCGTGAACCAGAGTACAGGGTTTTATTCATAGCAGATCTGAAATCCCCTTTCCCTGCTGCCTTGCAGCTAAGGTGACCACAGGACACAGTTCTGGCCAGTGAGACATACACTGAAGTCTACTGGGAAGGGGCCTCGGGGAAACCTTTTGCATTTTGGATAAAAGGGATAGACGCAGCTGCATTTACTCTGCTTGATTGTGGATGTGATGCATAGAGCTGCGGCAGCCATTTTATAACCATGAGGGAAGAGCCGCTGACATTGTTATGCTGCCAAACCTCAGAATCTGTGATACGCAAAAAACCCAAGCTCCATTTGTTGAAGCCACTGAAGTCAAATGTATTTCTAACTGACAGGATAGTGATTGCAACTGAGGTTCAAAGAGATTAAGTGGTTTCCTAAGGGCATACCATTAGGATCCACGCAGAGCTGAAGCTGGAATCTGATACTGCTTTCCACACAAAAGCAATGCTTTCCAATCTAAAGGCAGATCTCCTCTGCGGTGACATGTATAGGGCCTTGCCCTGCCTTATGTGGACCCCGGGGGCTCTAGCACTGAGGCCAGAATCTCCTGTGGGAACAGCTTGGTCTTGGCCTTAGGTGACAGGGACTGAGGAAGAAACACTATTCCTGCCCATTGTGAAGCTCTGGTTTTCTGCACAGCTGGTACCACGGGATTCAGTAGAGGGTGCATGGGCCTTGGAGCCAGACCTCTCCCTGGCCACATGACCCCAAGAAAGCCCGTTCACCTCAGAGTCCTCTTCCATAAGACAGTGCTAGCAATCCTTACTTGAGAGCCCCAGTGCGATGCTACCTGGGCTCACAAGCGGGATCATCCTTGTGATGTGTCTGGCACATGGTGAGCACCCAGTGAATGGCTGTTGTCATCATGGCTTGAGAGACAGGCCTCTGTCATCCTCCCTCCTATTCGAGAGTATGGAGTCAGGAGCCAGAGCAGATCTGCAGGAAATTCAGGCAGTGCCCTGCCCGTAGCCCCTTGCTCTCCTCACCGTCATGACCGTGGCCTCCCTTCCAGCTGCCAGCATCTGCACCTGCTGTCTGAGGGATTTCTTGGATCAAGGCGCCCACTCTGTCCACCCATGTGGCCAGCCACGGAGAGCTGAGGATTTCCTGGTCCCCGCACACATTCTCAACCAAAGACTGGTGGGAATTGGGTGGGTGACTCTGGGAAGTGTGACCCACATTGGGGCTAGAGGTCCCAGTGGGACTAAGTACCACTCACGGTGGAAGCTAGTCTGTCTGATGGACACACACTTGATCGATCTCTTTCCCTCCTGTAATACTTCCTCACTTTCTATTCATGTTTCCTGGGGTCACTATCCAAAAAAACCACTTGTACTCAAACGCTTGTCTAAGGGTCTGCTACTGGGAGCATTCAAAAGAAGTTATTATCTTTCAGAGCCTGAAGTTAGGCCAGTGGCCATCAAATTTTTGTGCACACGAATCTTCTAGAGCTCTTATTAAAATGCAGTGGGGTACAGTCTCAGTGACAGGACTCAGTCCAGGGTGGGGCCCAAGACTGCATTTCTTTTTTTTTTCCTTTTTTTTTTCTTTTTTTGACAGACAGAGATCACAAGTAGGCAGAGAGGCAGGCAGAGAGAGAGAGGAGGAAGCAGGCACCCTGCCGAGCAGAGAGCCCGACTCAGGGCTCGATCCCAGGAACCCGGGATCATGACCAGAGCGGAAGGCAGAGACCTCAACCCACTGAGCCACCCAGGTGCCCCCAAGACTGCATTTCTAAAAAGCACACTGACATTGCTGACGCGCAGGTCCCACAAACACACTTGGGCCAGGGCGTGGACTCCAGTGCTGCTGACCCTGGTCAGACAGAAGGGAGACCTCTGTGGCTTAGAGCAACCTGGGAGAGCTTGCTAGAGGAAGTGGGGGAGTGGTGCTTGATGCTAAGTCTTGGAGCCCTGGGAGGACTGTGGGGGTGAGAAGCAGGAGTCGGGCTTTTCCAGGGAGGAGGGAAACAGAGGATTGCTGGGCCTGAAGCCATGCCCAGAGTGAGCAGAATGTCAGTGTGACTCATCTGCCTGTGACTGGGGCCTGCAGGATGTCGGGGCGGGAGGTTCTGCAGAGCAGCGGTGCAAGGAAGGCCTTCTCATCCCTAACGTGAGAAAATCCAGACTCCTGGCTCCCCAAAGTCTTCTCTCCTTACTACCTTTCTCATTCCCCTCCCTTGTACACACTTGAATTCTATCTCCCCTCCATGAAGCCCTTTCTGGTCATTCCAGGTCATAGTCATCTTGCTCTTTTTTTTTAAAGATTTTATTTATTTATTATTTGAGAGAGAGAGAGAGAAAGAGAACGCGAGCAGGAGGAGGGGAAGAGGGAGAGAGAGAGAAGCACGCTCCTCACTGAGCAGGGAGCCCCATGCGGGCCTCCATCCCAGGACCCTGAGCTCATGGTCTTAGCTAAAGGCAGACACTTAACAGACTGAGCCACCCAGGTGTCCCATCTTGCTCTTCTGAAATGTAACAGGACATATGGTCTAAACTACACATTTGATCATTTTATATTTTAATTGTCCTGTGACTATTTCACATATGAATTAGGAGTCACCAGATTTTACTGTAACAATGAACCCTGTGGTCATTCACACTGACATTGCTGTTTCAGCATTCATAATAATACTTGGATTATTTATAGCAATCCACAGCATATAAAGGTCTTACACATACGATTTTCATTATAGAATTAAGAGAGAGGTCCAGAAAGGTCAGGTGGCTTGTCCTAAGTCATCCAGCCGGTGGGGTAGAGGGTGACAAGTGCGATAAGTGGGTGGCGCGGAGCATTTGGCATCATGTGGCCTCTTCGCTGAACACAAGAGTTGGGCGCACCAGGCTCCCTTGCTTTGTGCCGCCTCAGCCACAGGGGAGGAAGCCACTTGCCTGGTGCCCCCTGGTGGTCTAGTTGAGAACACTGCCAATGCCTTTGATCAAAACATACTTGAACCATAATAAATGGGGATGCTGACAGACCACATCCCCTGAATTTCAGCCCTTTTCTCTTTACAACAAGAATTTTCACGAATAATTGAAGAATGAGGAGCCACAGTGCTTTCTGCCAGCATCACCTCGGGTTGCCCGTCTTTGTGGGGACATGGCAAATGGTAATGGTAATGACTCCATACTGGAGTCAAGAGTCACTTGCCAAAAACATGGGGACATGTTCCCACCTAGGCCAGTGTGGGCAGTGCAGGGGAGGCAAAGGCCTGGGTGGGAGGACTCTGAGATGTCTCTGTGCGCAGGGGAGTGAAGAGTCTCTGCGTAGAAGCGAGGGAGGTGGACTGGGGCCAAGGCCTGGACTGGAGTGGGGGAGGAGAGGCAGGAACAGAGGGTGCCTATCTCGTGCTTGCTGTCTGGATTTCAGGCATTTCTGACTTCCCTCTGGGAACTCTGGTGTTCCCTTCTGCTTGATGTACTCTCAGCCCCAGCCCTCCTATCCGTGGTGCGGTCTGAGAGGCTGCCAGATCTGCTTCCTGGCACGATGGGGATCCTGCAGAGGGAGGAGCTGGAGAAACCCCACACGTGGGTGGGCTGCGGATGCCTGGTTTCTGGTCCCCGCTCTGCTTCAAGGAAACCTGCAACTCCTTCCTCTCAGATCGTGGGTTCCCACTTTTGGAGATACTTCCTCCCTGCCATGGAAGAGCCATTCGTTTGTCCATTTCTCTGGGTTTTAGGTTGAACTATGTTCCCCCCAAAAGATGTCGAAGTCCTAACTGCCACCCAGTACTCATGAATGTGACCTTATTTGAAATAGGGCCTTTGCAGAATTTTGCAGAAGTAATCGAGTTTAAGATGAGGACATGTGACTGGTGTGCCCTTATCAGAGGGGAAGGTTGGACACAGACACACATACAGGGAAGGTGATGGGACGCCACAGAAGAACATTATCTACAAGCCAGAACACCTAAGGCTCCCAGAAATGAGGAGAGAGGCCTGGAATAGACTCTCCCTCATAGCCCTCAGTAGGAATCAACCTTGCCAACAACTTGATCTTGGACTTCTAGCCCCAGAACTGTAAAACAACAAATTTCTGTTATGTAAGCTCCCCAGTGTG
Organism: Mustela erminea; assembly: GCF_009829155.1. Lineage (NCBI taxonomy): Eukaryota > Metazoa > Chordata > Mammalia > Carnivora > Mustelidae > Mustela > Mustela erminea. The sequence goes on along the minus strand of NC_045626.1, from coordinate 34,966,069 downwards.
GTACTTTGTTTCAACAATCTCCAAGCTAAGACACTCAGGAGGAAGAAGGACAGCAGGACTGGGGAGCTGGAGGTGGGCAGGGATCTGGCTTGTGACCCCAGCGCGGAAAGCAGAGACACACAAAGGTGGCAGGGGCTAGGGGAGAAGATGCATGTGCCGACACGACCCAGGCTCACTGCACAGAGACAGGCGCCAACCCCGGGCCCAGAGGACAGACAAATGGAAATACACCATATCTCTAAAATAAAACTCTTTGATTGTGCCAATCACCAGAAGTTGTAAAACTACCCTGAAGAATTAACAGCCTCCGTACATGCTAACTACATCCATCATAAATTCGTCTTTAGTTTCTGTTATCATATCACTGTCTCTGGGGACCCCTGGCTTGTCATCATTTGCCCTTTATAATTTATTCATCTTGTTCTTGCCTGCATCCTTTCTACTTATCATTCATCTTTACAGTTGTACATAAAATTGGATGGATCCTTCCATAGCACGGTTGTCAGGAGGGAGATGGGCCTCATCAGGAAGCCCCAGGAAAGCTGGAGCAGGTCCCGCTAGAGTCTTGGAGGGTGTCAAGGTGGAGACAGGGTGCACAGAGGGAGAAAGAGGGAGAGCCAGAGGGAGGGAGGCGGAGAGGGGAGAGCCAGAAGAGGCAAGTGAGAATGATAAATGAAGACAGGGTAGAAAACAAAAGGGGGAAAAGAGGAAGAGAAAAATGACCAGGAGGAAGAGAAAGGTGGAAGAAACAGGCATAGAGAAAAGGGAAAAAGAGAAAGAATGGAAGACAAGACGGGACTCAGGCAAAGGAAAGGTGGGCAAACAGAGGAGGCATCCAGAGCCTGCAGGAGCCAAGGGTGGGGAGGTGCAGCTAGAAATCCAATTAGGGTTGTTTTGTTTTTTAATTTTCCATTTTAACATCTTTCCTGGTATATTCAAAGAAGGTAACACTGAATTTCCGTAGGAATGACTGGTCCTGAGTTGCGGGGACCTGTGTCTGGAGGTGTGATGGCAGTGATGTTACATGTCTAGTGGGCTGAACCCAAGGCTGGGGGTGGGAGACAGACAGAGAGCAGTGTGTTGGTTTGCTTTGTATTCTTGGGTTGCCAGAGTGAGGGCACAAAAGCCAATCTTTAACTAGTGAATTGGAACTTTAATGTTTACCAAGCAGATACAGCTCCCACTCTCCCCACGCCCTCCTCCCCTTGCCAGCTCACTCTCCTGTTCTCTTCCCTGTCCGCTCCTTCCTCTTGCTGTTTCCACAAGCCTCCTGCTAATCGAACCTAGCTTTTCCCCCTTAGCAGCCCTGGCGAAGAGCCCTTTCTGCTGTCAGAGGAGCAAAGTGCTGGTCACTACTGGCCATGTTGCCTGGTTTTCCTTATCCAGTCTCTCCCCAGAGGCCCTACGTTTCTAACTTTGGAAACAGATGGGGTCTTCCTGGAGACAATTGCCTGCAAAGTCCCAAGGGGGCTGAGACTAAGGAGCAGGGGCCTATTTTAAGGAACAGAATTCTTCCAAGAGGTCTCCTATGCATACTCAGGCCCCAGGGAACTCTCTGAGTGGACCCCTCTGGCCCAGCTCACAGCTCCTGACTTGTCATTCATGCCTTGTGTTCAAGGCTGATTCTCAGACCAGTGCGCTCATCTCAAACACCTGTCCTTCTCCCGACTCCTTATTCCCAGCCTACTCATATCCTGGACAAAACCTTGAGCTATTCCTATACCCCACAGTTATCTGGATCCCCCCAAAAGCAACTGGTAGTGCTAAAAAAGATAGGTGGGTGTCCTGGTGCTGGTCCTGGCTTGGCCATTTGTTAATTATGTGACTTTGGACAAATTGCTTAATCTAAGCCTGGGTTTCTACACGTGTGTAGGGTAATCCTGATAATTTCCTCTTAGGGTAGTTGTGAAGATAAAATGAGGTAATGGAGGTAACATGCTTGCTTCCCGTCCATCAGATAGTAATGCTTAAATTAATAAATTTTAGTTGTTATTATCGAGCAACTGTCCACACTACCCATTTTATAATAGCCTGCTGCCTTGTAGTGTTGATATTTTTGTGCATGTGTGTGGCTTCTGTCTCTAACTTGATGGAAACCTCCGAGAGGGATAGGGATGAGTTTTTCTAAACATGTATTTGCCAGGATGCCTAGCACAGTGCCGAGGACACACTCAGGAAATGTATGTTGATGGATTGAGAAACTGTCCCATGTTGGCTATACCCTACAAGTAGGGGAACAAATGTTGGATATGAAAGAGGGTGGGCTGAAGAGGGGTAGGGGGCTGGGAAAGAGCAATCAAGAGTGTAAGGAAGACATAAAGATGGAGAGTTTAGAAGAGTGGAATCACTCTGCCTAGATCCTGGCAGAAGATACTGCTTCAAAAGGACCCTGAAGAGCTTTTGTGGTTTAATAATCTCATTTTAACCAAGTCATGCTGAACTCAAAAATAATAATCCATTTGTGACACTGGTCCAGGAATAATTCCATCAGCCATCCCAGGAACTTTGGTTAGGGCGGTTCCCAGGGACAATGACCTCTGACTTGCAAGAATAGCCATTGTGGAATGGTTTCTGAGCTTCCACTCACCCCAAGAGAAATGTCAGTTTCCTTCTCAGTCCCTAAATGGAGACCCATATTGAAGGGCATCTCTAGTTTTACCTCTGTTGTTTTGTTGTTGTTTTCGGTGATGGTGATGTGCGTGTGTGTGCGCGCGCGCGCATCAACAATGGTACTGTTCTCATTGCTGCCGACAGGCAAGCCCTGGAACTTGCTGGGAAACAGGATGGGTTGCTTGCACTATTTTCTCCCCTCTTTTTCTTTTCAGTGAAAAAGTGGAGGGTTGGTTTTAATGGACTGATTTTAATGGATTTTGAAGTCTGGAAAAGTGCCTAAATTGCTGAGGTTACCAGTTTTCTAGGTGCTTTTTTCAATTGCTTTCTTCTTAGTCTGACACAGAGTGTGCTCACTGGGGCACCTAATGTGGTCAAGCCAAACAAGAAGAGGTCTCTCTCTGCGCCCCCGCAACCAAACAGGTGGCCAAGAGCACAGTCTCAGCTGGTGGAAATACCTCTCATTTGGTTAGGGTGACAGCATTTTGCTTGGTCCTGTCCCTGCATTTGCTAGCATCATACTTTCTCTGATCTCAAAGGAGAGAACCACAATAATAACACCAGTTCTGCTTTCTGGAATCCACTTTAAAGCATAATTTTATTTGATCATTTTGTTTTTCATTTGTTTCCATGTGAATGTGGGTGGAGACCATAGGCCCTGGGAAGTTTGAGCTTCAATCTTGTCTTTTCTCTATGTCCCTCCACCCTGTTCCCTGCCCACCCACCCCCCAAGGCTGTGCCTTCCCTGAGAATTGTGATGAGGTCTTTGAGGCCACGAGTCTCCCTGTGAGGCCTTTGAAGAAAGAACAAGCATTCCAGGCACTGCAAGGGGACTCCAGGCTATGTTTTAGCCCCACCATTGGCTTCTCCTCACCCCTCCCATCTCCCAACATACATTCACGTTTCTTTTTGTCCTTTCTCCCAAACTTGCCCAACTTGTCTTTGTGATTTCAGAAAAATGCCACTGGATCTCCCAGTATGAAGGATTAGCGAAGATTATGGGGAACAGTGTTAATTATCGGCGGAAGGGGGGCTGGCACGTCGCTCCAATGTGCTCCTGATTTCCCCTGGGCCTTTCTGCCTGGTAATAAGCCTGCTTTAATCTGGCAGGCCCCTTGGTGAAATCAGCACCACGGACAGTGGTATTGATTGCTTCTGAGAAACCATCACAGCTGCTCAACCAAATTACCTTTGATATGTGACCTTTAATGTAATTACTGCAACATCAAAGTATTTCTATAAATTATTAAAGAACTAATACACTCCATCATTTAGCTATTCTATTATATGTAAAATAAACAACCACAAGTTAATGTTAGATCCTGAACAATCCACACTTGCTACTGAAATTCTCCCAGTCCCCTTTCTCTCCCCCTTCAAAATCCTGAGTGTCTCCCTCCCACCTTCTCTTTCTCTTTCTCCATCTAATTCCCAGCTTTTAGCCATCACAAAACTCCCCGGCAATCTCTCTCAGGCTGATGAAGGGCCTCCCAAAACAATACGGTATTTTCTTCCATTTGGGTGGTTCTAAAATATCTATCACAATCTCCCCCAAAACAAAGTACTATAAACACTTTATTAATCAGCACAAACCTTTCTCAGAAGGCTTTGATTATCTTACAATATGGCTTTATGCTTCACACATAACATGGGGCGATGTGGAGCATATTTCTGCCATCTTACAGAGGGCACCCAGAAAGTAATTACTATAATATATGTGCGTGTAGCCGCGCCACTAAAAAACCAACTGGGGAATGGCCACCGTGCCAGAGCTGGGCTCCACACAAAAACCTGTGCGGGGCACGATTTCCATACATTTGCATCCGCGGGTATGTTATTAAGATGACTCAGCCCCGTGCTTTGCAATCACAAGTACCAAAATACAATACAAAGGCTGTCTTAATGGAAGGAAGGCCCTCCCCTCCCCTCAATGGGTAAAGAAGGATCTGTGATGCAAAGGAAAGCTGCCCCGACCCAGGGTTGCATTTTCTGTCTACCTGGTTAACCTTTCCCGCTGTGGGGCAGAAATGGAAACGTGTGTTTACATACGGGTTTGCTCGGTAAGAATGTAAACATGCATGTGTAAACACCGGTGGGCACACACACAGAATACACGTGCTCCCCTGCAGTGTCCATTGTATAAGCTTAACCACCGTATATTTGCAAATTCTTTAAATAATGCCCACCAACACTCACATCTTTCCATTTATCTTTAGATACTCGGTGAGCCGTATATCTACCCCCCCCCCATCTCTCTGAACCCACAGGAGAGACCGCGCAGACCCTTGACCCGAGGAACACTTCTTATTTTATGGTGATGAACTAGCCGCGATAATAGCCATGGCTGATATCACACCCAGTTAGGGGGGCCATAAATAATTCTCTTCTCCCCCGCACAGAAGCTATAAACCAGGGCTGAGGCGCGATAGTTTATCAAAGACGAGGGCTGGCTCCTTAAATAAACCGCGGTGATCTCACTTGCGGCGCCGAGCCTGGGCGAGGAGGCGCCCCCTCCCGCCCCGGCCCCCACCCCCACCCCAGGAACAGTCCGTGTCCGACGTCGATCCGCCGGCGCTCGGGCGGCCCCGCCACTGGGGGCCCCGTGGGGCCGGCGGAGCCTGCTCTGGGCTCCGGGGACCCAGGGCACTCTGCGTCCCCGCCCCGGCTGCCCGCGCGGGAAGTGCGCGGAGCAGGGACCAGATCGGAGGCGTCGGGAGGGCCAGGGGAGGAGCCGCGCCCCAGCTCCGCGGCCACGGCCGCGTTCGCCCCCCGCCCGGGATTCCGTCGGGCCTGGACGGCGGGCTGAGGATGCCGCGGGGCAAGCTCGGAGACCGGCGCCCACGCTCCCTCGTCCGGGCCCCGCGCCTCCAGGCTTTTGGGGGCGCCGGGGGCGGCGCGCCAGCTCCGGAGCGGAGGCAGGCGCGCGCCCGGGGCCCGCGATCCCCCCCGCCGGCCGCGACGCAGCCCGGCCTCCTGAAGTCGCCCCCTGTCGGCGCGTCGGTCGCTCGCGCCTCGGCGGGCGCCACTTACCCCGGGCAGAGTCTTCTGCTCGTGCAGCGCGCTCTGGGCCTTCAGCGCTGACTCACGCTCGCAGTAGGTGAGGAAAGCGCAGCCTAGGGAGGGAAGCAAGCGCCGAGAAGGGTCAGTGGGGCGCCCCCGGGCCGCCGACGCGCCCTCTCGCCCGCCCTCCAGTCTCGGCCCCTCCCCGCTCTGGGTCCCTCTCCCCACCTCTCTCTCTCCTGTGCACTCCACTGGAGCTTTCTTGCCTCTCCGTTTTCCTGTCTGTCTGCTTTTTGTCCCTCGCGTTGCTTTTCTGTTTTGCTCACTCGCCGAAGTCTCCCCACCCTGCATCTCCCCCCCCACGCCCCCGCCCCCTCTCCCCGCGGGTCCCTTCCTGTCCCTGTGCCCTGTGCCCTGTGCCTCGGCCTCTCCCTCCCTTCTTCTCTCCCTTCTTCACCCCCCTCCCCCGCTGTTTTGTCTTAGCTCCACACCCAGTACCTCCTGGAAGGGACAGCTCCCAGCCCTCACCCCCCCACTTCTAGTCACAGTGCGCCATGAACTCGTTCTGGCCCCTTCCGGAGTGCTGCTGGCTGCTCCATCAGGGATGATGGAAGGACCCTCGAGACCTGCCCCTACCAAATAAAGTCTCCATCTGTAGGGAGGACCCTAGGCCTGTCTGTACTAATAAAGTGAGTGGGGCTGTCCATGTGTCCCCTGCCACCCCATGTGCAGTGACATCTTCACACCCCTCCAGTTAGAGGGCTTCTTGGGCATATCGAGCCCACCAACGCTCAACAGGAGCTGAGGCCCACTCTTGCTCTGCCTCTAATTCCCTGGGCGACCCTGGCAAATTCCGTCCCCTGTGCGGCCTTAGTCTCCTCGTGTGTGCATTGAGAGGGCTGACCCACTGGGCTCTGCGGTCACTCCAGTATAGTTTTCCCCTTAAGTGACTGACCGTGCCTCACCAGGGAATCTGTATTTTACAGAACAATGTACCTAACTCACAGGGTGACTCTTTCTGCTGGCCCTTCAGGCATGGTGACCAAGCAAAGAGCATGCTTGCTAGTAGGAGAGTCTTTCTGGCAGTTCCCGCAAACAGCCGGGTGTCAGGGGCCTCTTCCTCTGCCTGTAGACATGGCCGAGTATGGCTTCTGAGGCCTGTAAGACCTAGGCCGTAGGGGAAGTCAAAAAGCCACCTTTGGCCAACAGAAGGTTTTAGTCTCCTGGGGACCGTCACCTCAAGCTTTCGGAAGCACCCTGCAGCCGGGCCACCTCCCTTGTTTCCCAGGCTTCTTCCCCTCCACTGCCCCTCTTCCTTTGTTCTCACGATCTTCTCACCTGCTCTGCCTTCTTGGCCCATGCTCCCATCTTCAATCCCACCCTTCTTTCAAGAATCCGATCAAGTTCCCCTGATTCTGAGCAGCCCTTCTTGACCGCTCTGGTCCATCCCAAGACAACCTCACGTCCATCCCAAGCCACCTATTCTCTGGCCATTTGTTAACTACTTCCCAGGTGCCCGCTGTGTGCCAGGCTCTGTGGCCTAGGCCCTCTTCCGGTGAGGTCTGCAGGCTGGTGGAGCCTATACCAACTCTCGTGACCAGGCTTTCTCTGGCTTCTTGCTCTCCGGGGAACAGAGTGCTCCCAGCATCCTCTGCAGATCTTTTCTCCTCCACCACCTACTGCTGGGGCGGGGGGGTGGGGGAGCGGGGGACACAACCCTTCCTTCTCTTCCAGTATAGAAATTGGTCCTGGGGTGCCTGGGTGGCTCAGTCCTTAAGCATCTGCCTTCAGCTCAGGTCATGATCCCAAGGTCCTGGGATCGAGCCACACATTGGGCTCCCTACTTGGCGGGAAGCCTGCTTCTCCCTCTCCCACTCCCCCTGCTTGTGTTCTCTCTCTTTCTGTGTCTCTCTCCGTCAAATAAATCAATAAAATCTTAAAAAAAAAAAAAAAAGGAATTGGTCTGCCTCCCTTCCCCTTAGGAGAGGGAATGTATGATCCCCTATGGAAGGGAATGTATGATCGAAGGGGACAGAAAGGAGGAAGGAAGCAGGGAGAGATACCGCGGAGGCAGAAACTCTCAGCAACCTGTGGGCTCTGCGCCTTCCCCACCTCCAACTCTTGCCCCAGGCTGGGGGGGACCTGTGAGTGCCAGGAAGTCTCCCCCTCCACTCCATCCCATTCCTCCCCATCCAGACCCCAGATCACCCCGCCTTCCCCCCCCTCCTCCCTCCTCCCTCCTCCCTCCCGGTCCTGGTCCTGGCAGACGGTTATTGATGGAGACACCAGGGGACTGAAATGAATAGTGGTCAGAGGCCCCCATGACGTCCTCCCTCGTGCCGCTGCCTGCCTCTCTGGGGGCCTCTTTCCTCCCGTCCCTTTCCTGGCCTTGTCCTCTGCCTGTGTCTGCCTGCGCCTGGGAGGCAGCCACTGTCTTGCTGCAGGCAGGCCAGCCAGCGAGGGACAAGGTCAGGGGCAGGTGTGGAGAGGGAGGAGAAGGGGAATGGGAAGAAGAGGAAGGTGGCAGGAGGAGGAGGGAACAGGGAGAAGAAAGGAGGAGTAGGAGGAGGTTAGAGGCAGGCCAGGAAGGGGGAGTAGGAGGAAGAAGGGGAGAAAATGGCCCCCCTGTTGTGGCCCTGGATGACGGGTAACGGTCCCGGGAAAGAGAAAGAATCTGTTGCTTTTGTCCAGCTTCCAGGAATTTCTGCCAGTGTTTCTGAGACCTCACAGCCGCTGTGAACCAGAATCTTTGAGGGAACCCCCAGGCCCCATGTCACGGTCCCTGACATCTCCTCCCCTTGACCTCGCCTCCTTCGGTTCTCCTCTTGCCTACCCTCTTGCCTCCTTCCTATTTCTCAGCTCTGCTAGACACACTGTGCCTAAGGACTTCTGCACGGATTCGCCCCGCTCTCTGCGGCCTGGCTCCTTCGCTGCCCCCAGGTTTCCGCTTGAATGTGACCTAGTGATGCCCCTTCTGACCTCCTTTCACGCAGCACCCCTCCCCCAGCACACACTTCCTCTCCGACCTCTGTCCTGTTTTCGCTTCAGTTTGGCGCCCCACTGAGCTGTTAACCTTACACGTTGGTTCCTTGATTGGCAGTTGCCCCGCCCTCCGAGGGAGGTCAGGGACTTGCTTCTGTCCCTTTCCAGCTTGGTTCTCCAAGCCCCCAACAGGAGATCCCGGGAGGTGGGATCTCAATACATATTGGTCAAGAGCCCGCAATCCTGCCTGGCAACTTGTGCGGGACCAATGGGGGGCGCGGTGCCCTCATCTATAAAAGGGGAGAGCCATCCCCCTCAGAGGTTGGTGGGGAGACCTACTAGTCAGCGGGTAGTCAACAACCTCTGCAGAGCATGGCCTAAACAGAAACTCGCTCTCGTGGGCATGAGATCAGCAGGAGTCCCTCTGCACGTCTGCCAGGCAGACCAGCCTTACAAGAGGCGCTGGCTGGGGGAGACCCCTGGGCCCTGCTTAAGTGCCAGTCCAGTGCGATGGCTCAGCTCAATACATCTCACTAGGGTTCTTAAAAAAAAAAAAAAAAAAAAAAAAAAGCAGATATAGCTAAACAGCTATTAACTGCTGACCACAATGTGCGCAAAGGGTCTGTATTTGCTCCCTCGTGGAGGGTAGAGCCCTGGGGGACCAGCAGCCTGGCTGGGAAGCCGGGTCTTGCCCAGCAGGGTGGGCCTGAGGTGGAGACTCAGGTGGGACTCAGGGTGGCCAGGCCTCACTTGCTGGCACTCTCTGGTCTCCCATATGTAGGGCAGGGGCTTGGGGCACACAGAAACCCGCTGGGAAACGCTAGTCTTAACTTCCTGGTGTTCACTGCCACTCCTCACGGGAGTTGTGGAGTTGGGGAGGAGGCTTCCAGCTGCAAGGATGTGGAAGGGACCCTCAGCTCAGGGCTCACCAACGCTGCCCTGCTCCGCCCTCTGGGACATGCTGAGCTGACCTGTCCCCAGACCAGAGATGCAGCTATGAGGCTGCTTAGGAATTCACAGTCTATTCAGGAAATGGGATTGCCCCCCAGAGCAGCTGCTACTGAGCCAGCAGGGCCTGGGAGAGGAGGCTAGGCCAGGCTCTGCACCTTGGGGAGGTCTGAGAAGGGAGCCCCTCTCCCTGAGGAAGGGGCTGGTGGCCCAGCATACCCTCCCCGGCCTAGCCCTACAAGTGGACTCTTCCCCTGTGCTCACAGAAAGAAGAGGAGTCCACTGTGGCCTTTTGGAAAAGCAGAACAATTGAAAGGCACCGAGAGGTCTCTCAGCGCAGAGACGGTTTTATGTTTCAACCGTGGAATACTCTATAGCCGTTAAAATGCTGAAATGGTCCTCGATGTACGAGCGTGGGAAGCCACAGTCAGCAGCGAAAAGCAGAGTCGTGAAACAGCATACACCGCGTACATGCAGTGACGACACAGTCCATTAGTTCCATGTGCGCCTGAATCTGTATTTACACCATGGCACAAAGTCTAGAAGGTATCTCACCAAGCTGGAAACAGGGAGTCTGTGAGAAGGTGGGGCGTATTGATGAAGTCCCAGAACCTAAGTCAGGTTCGGTGGGGTGAGGAGGTTCGGAGCCGACGACTAAAGAAAGAATTCTTAAGACGTCATTGGTGCAAAATGGTGGTTTATTAAAGCACGGGGACAGGGCCCGTGGGCAGGCAGAGATGCGGCCGCCCCGGGTTGTGAAGGTGGGCATGTTATATACCCCACGGTTGGGTAGGTGAGGACAAAGGGGTGTTCAGAAGGGCTATTGGGGCAAAGAATACTATCAGGATATTGAAGGCTTAGTTGTTATCGAGTAAAGACAATTGGAAGTCTGGTGGAATGTTCCATTCCTGCTATCAAGCATCCTTGTTAATAAGATTTAGGTTTAGAAGAAATTTAACTTTATTTACTTTTCCTTCTACTTCCACCTCCTTCGGTTTTTATGGAGGGGAGGGTAACATTAGGCTTGAGGAACTGAGTTCTGTGTCTTTGGAGATTGGGCTATTGATAAGGTAACTTCTTTGTTGTAAATCTCAAGGATATTTGCAAACCAAGTCCTACCTTGCAGGACTGTGATCTCTGCAAGTTAACTATTTATCGTTTTATGGCGGTCAGGGGTGCCTGAGGAATGCTACACATATGGAGGGGAGCGGATGAAAGGGGGGGGATGCAAGGCGCCAGCTTTTGCTTTGTCTCCAGCCAGCCTCTTGCTCCCTCATCAGTATCACCCATAACATTAACTTTTTTCAGTTTGATCCACGCAGTTAGACACCATGCATCCCAGTTAGACTCATGTATCACTTGCACAATTAATTTTAAAGAAAAAAAAAAAAGCTACGCCAAAGAAGATAGGACGACAGGGGAGGTGGTGCGAGTGGGTGAGCCAGACTCATAGTCCCTTATGAGGGGACAGTCAAAGATCACTGGACATCAGCTTCCTGGCAAATTCTTCGTGAGGGAAATTATCACGTGAGGGTCCGCCTGTGTCCTGGTCTCAAAGCTTCCAGGAACTGAGTTAGATTCCCGCCACCCAGCAAGCGATGCTGAGGCGGGATCTGAGGTGGGGAGTGCAGAAATGACTCTCCGTGGGGCTAGGATCTCACAGCTCGGCTCCTGTTTTTCCTGTCCCACCGTCCTGGAGGAAGGGTCCCCCAGCACCAGCCCCTCCCACAAGTCTCCCATCCCTCTGGAATCATGGACCTGAGCAGAACAGAACTGCAGCCCAGCAGAGCAGGGATGGACTTTGGAAATCATGGTGGGGGTGGGAATGGGTGCAAAGAGATGTCACACGTTGAGACAAGTGCCATGACAATGCTACCCGCAGCAGCTGTAGCCCGGGGTTCCCTGCACGAGGCAGCCCCCACCCTCCTGCCTCTCTTCTGAGGCTCTCACTTCTACCATGTGCCCTGAACACTGGCCTAGACCTGCGCTCACTGGTCCTCATGCTGACGGTTAACCTCTTCCCACTCATCCTACGTATTTACTTGTCCTTCCCATCTATTCCTTGGCTTGTGTCTCTGAAGAGACTATCCACTGTGTGAAGGCTAAGGGCTTCGAAATGGAGGACTGAGCTTCTGGCTCAGGCACCTCAGGGCTGGGAGACCTAGAGAGCCATGGGGGTGGGGGAAGGCGAGCCACCTGGCCTGCAGAGAGATTGGGAAGGCCTCGGGCAGAAAAGGAGGGGGAGGGGGTAGAAAGGTGTGGCCAGGAGTGGTTGAGCCTGAGCCCTGGAGCCTTGGGGAGGCAGGCGGAGCTGGGAGGGTGGCGCTGTGCTGAGGTGCAGGGGGCCCGCAGACACTCCCCTCCAGCTGGGCCAGGGGGCACCACTGGTTCCCGAGAAGGTGGGTGGGTGCCCTCTCCCACGTGGGGGTAAAACACAGCCTTGCAGAATTAATTGCGAGAGATGGCAGTAATTTACAAAGCCCCCGTGTGCAGGGATAAAAGGCCCTTGTCATTGTGAAGCGAAGGAAGTACAATTTCCTGCCCAACTCCAAGCAGGGCCTAAGCCTGGGGTGTAATCATCATCACGGAAGGGAAGGCTCCCGATGTGCACCCCCCCCCCCAACCCACCCAGCCAAGCCTTGGCTTCCCACTAATTGAATTACCGAATTAGCTGGAGGAAGGTGGCCCTAGGATAGGGAGATCTGGACTTTAATAAAACATCAGATCCTTCGGGGCCTGCACTTGGCTGGCCTGGAGGAAGTGAGAGGAAGCCAGAGCCTGGGAACGGGGTGGGGAAGGAAAGCAAGCAGGAAACGCACCAACCAGCCAGACCAGTGGGTCAAGCCAGGGGCTCCCTGTTCAGTGCGGCCCTCTTAGGCTGTCCAGGAAGATCCCCTTCCCACCCCAAATCTCCACCCGTAGACCTGCCTGGTTCTTGAAATCCCATTCTCAGAGCACCACCCCTCAGTGGTTCTCACCGAGTCTGCACCTGAAAATCACCTGGAGAATCTTAAAAAACAGACACAGGCCCTGCCGCAGAGAAATGAAGGCAGAATCTCTGGGGGCGGATGGAGAAGGAGGGAGAGAGGGAACATCCGCCAGCCTCCCAGAAAAGAGGGTCATGGGTGTTCTGAGGCCAAATCCGCCCCCTTCTCCCTGCCCCAATCCAGTTCCCCTCCCCCATGGTCTGGGTGGGCAAGGGTTACCTCTCTGGTGCTTTCTGGAGCAAAACACCCCTTCCTCCCTTCTTATGCATGTGGGAGACAGAGCTGCAGAGCTGTTCCTCACCTACACATTCTCCCTCTGGGAATATCTTCCCACCTGGGTGCTCGTCCCCGGTCTGTACCTCCTTTAAGACCCACCGCTTTGGGTCTCTGGGTCTGTGCAGCCAAGGACCCCCACAGTCTCACCTCACCTTCTTCTGGTTCCTGCCCCAAGGGTGAGCCTTGTCTGCTCACTTGAGAATGGGCCCTTGGGGCTCAGCAGAGCCTGGTGACTGGCAGGAGAAAGAAACCAGGAGACTGTGAACCGTCTCTGCCTCTCTTTCCCAGCCCAGTCCCCAGCTGATCCTCCTGCCTTCTTTCCAGGACCTGTCCTGGCTGTGCTGGTGCTCCCAGTTCTTTCTACCTGGATCTTCCTCCTTTCTGCCCCTTCCCCAGAGGCCTCCTCTGTGCTGGTCTTGCAACAGCTCCTGTGGCTCTCCTCTCTCCACAGCAGAGGGACAGTGAACCCACCCAGGGACATGACTCTGACTTCCTCTTGCATCTCCATCTCCGTGGGGTAAAGCCAAGCCTGAGCATCCTTTCGCCTTCAGCCTCTGCCTTGCCTCTCTCCTCTGGAGCCCACATGTCCTTCTAGGAGTCATGGAGCCTCCCCTCTCCCACCAAGATTTCCCTGACTGCACCAACCCCAGCATCTCTTCAGGCCCTTATGGATGGCCCCTCTCAGTTGGCAGTTAGGACACACATATTCTTCTACCTTGCATTTATGTGTGTTTTGCCCACATTGAAATCTGCTGCCGTAGGAACTGTCAACTCCAGGGTCCTCTCCTCTTCCCAGTGACAGACATCATTGAATAAAGTGGTGGTTAAACTCCGCTCTGCCCCTGCCTGGGTGGCGGCGCTCTGAGACGCTGGGGAGAGATGGTTGGCCGCGGGGAGAACAGGGTGTGAGGAGAGGGTCTGGGACGGCTGCCTTTCGGCTCAGGCCCCTGAGGGCGGCAGGTGCCATCCGTCTTCCTGGGAGGAGGCCTGGCAGGTGGGGTGACAGGGCCGCCGGCAGGCGGGGGAGATGGATGGCGCCCTCAGCCAGCGCATTAGGGCTGCGGACCTTCCCCCTGTTCAGGGCCTTCCAGGGTTGAAGCTCTACCCTTGGTCCTCATCCTGCTCTGGGGCTCAGCACTGCCTTCCTGCTCCCACTGTCCTTAAACAGGACACGCCAGAGGAGAGCATGGCGGCCTGTTCAAGCGCTTCTCAGAGATAGAGGTTGCACGATGTGGGAAAGTTGATTTGGCTCACTTCACTGTGACCCTAAGTGTGTCTCCTACTTCTTCCAGGTCTCCTGTCCTTTGTGGCCACAAGACAGAGATGGACATAGAGCTGGGAGATAGGGATGTCCCCAGACTTACACTAGGAGCCCCCAGGGAATGGGACCAGCCTTCTCTTTCTCTGCCTGCGGGACACAGGGCAGGGTCCAGGAAGCTCAGACCTGGCTCTGGACCTCAGGGGAGGAAAGGAGCGGTGTGCAGGCCTTTGCCAGGCGTCTCTCCTGCTAGTTGCTCTTGTTTACACCCTCAGCACTGGAGAATGACATGTCTGGTGTCAGCGGCAACATCTTTATGGCACTGTGAAAAGGGACAAAAACTGGGCATGACATATTGATGGCCTCTCTCTCTCTCAACGAAGAGCTCTTGGTGGTGGGGCCGGGCCCAGGGAAGGTGTCAGCCTTTCTGAGGCTCAGCCCAGGGACGAAGGCCCCCCCCCCCCCCCCCGCCGCCTTGCTCTGCTGACCCGTGTGCTGGCTTTGTTCCCATGGCCAAAGGGCTGCCTGTGCCTCGTCTCTAGGCCAAAATTTCCTTCTCGTCCCCATGAAAGCACTCAGCGCTCCCTTTTATTCCCGTCTTTATGGGGGGTGGGGCTTCACTGGACACGGTGCTGTTGCTCCCATGAGCTCAGCCTTCTTCTTTTTTTTTTTTTTTAACATTTATTTATTTATTTATTTCACACAGAGAGAGAGAGAGATCACAAGTAGGCAGAGATGAAGGGAAGCAGGCTCCCTGCTGAGCAGAGAGCCCGATGTGGGACTTGATCCCAGGACCCTGAGATCATGACCTGAGCCGAAGGCAGCGGCTTAACCCACTGAGCCACCCAGGCGCCCCGAGCTCAGTCTTCTTGTACCTTGGAGCAGGCCACAGCATGTTATCGTGGCTTGCAGAGACCTGAAGCCCCCTGATGGCTGTTTGGGGCTCAGTTCCTGTTGTCCCCTCCAGCAGCCCTGGGCAGTATTTGGGCCCTGGGGGGCCTCATGGGAGATGTCTTCCCTCTACACCCTCACCCCATGGCTTGCACTTGGAACGAAAGGCTCTGGGGTGACCTTATTCTCTTCCTGCAAGGACCCAAATGGAGTGAGCTGGGCTCTCAAGGGCTTCCCTGGGCCACAACTACCTGAGCTCCCTCTACCCCTAGAGCCTCCTCCAATGTCAAAGTCAGGTCATGGACTCCTCCACAGAGGGCTCTATTTGAGCGTCCAGGTTGGATCTGAAATGCATATGGGGCACTTGTTACTCACTCGGATGTCAGGATAAGCACTAAGGCACAGACCCTGAACCGTGTTCCCTTCTAATTAACCTGGTTGGGGAGTTTAGATCTTCCTGTTTTGAATTATCTCAGAACAGGGAGCACCTGCCGAGAAACCGGGCGTGACTCAGTGGGAAGGGACTGTGAGCTTTCTGAGTGCCACAGTGGAAGGGGCTCTCAGGGGCCCCCTTGGCCTGACCCAGCCCCTCACTGAACTGTGGGAGCTGGGCCACAGGCAGGGCCTCTAAGAAAACGGGGCCATCTCAACTGCTCTGGGAGGGAAACCATATTCCCGTCTCAGAGCACTTCTGCCCTCTGTGTTCCCATCTCCACTGCTGGCCTGCAGCTGCCTCTGCCTCTTCTCCTGTCTTGCTGCAACAGCAGTGCTGGGTTGGCTGACTTCAGCCATGCTACTGCCCCCTGCCCTGGTGCGCTGAACCCTCAGCGTGTGGGAAGAACATGGTGCAGGACCCGAGCCCCTTGGTGGCCCCCAGTGCTTGCCAGGTTGTGTGTCTCAGGCCCGCAAAGGAGGCTCAGCCATGCTTGTAGACTTGCACAGAATTCCCTTTGTTGGAGCATTACGTGGTGGTTGCCCAGCTAAACTAAGGTGGGGGTCATTTCCCCAATAGAATCCCCTTCCCCATGTAGGTGGAAATGTTGGGGAATCCCTCCTTGGTATGCTCCCGAAGTCCCAGGCCGCCTCCCTGAAACTGTCCACGGCATATCCACAGACACAGCTCTCTACCCCATGATGTCCTTGTATCGTGGGGGACTGGCCTCTCTTGACTCCTTTCTCCGGTGAAAGGAGAGATCACACCCTCAAGGCAGGGGACTGTGGAGTCCCTCTGTCCCTCTTCTCAGTCACACTGAACCACACTTCTCCCTAACACATAGCCAGTCACATCTGGGCCTTTGCTCTGGCTCCTCTCCGACCTGAGCTGCCCTCCCGGCTTGCAGGGATGGGGTGCGGGGGTCCTCTACCAGCTCCTACCACCTCTGCAACCCTCCCCAGATTCCCAGGACTCCCCGATTCTCCTTCCAATGAGTTCTTCTACGCCCAAGTGTTTAAAATATAACCATGAGGATTTGGCTGAACAGAGTTTTCTACTGTTCTCATCTGTGGAAACTGTATTTCCCTGCAAGACCACAGCTCACAGAGCTGGGTCTGTCCTGTCCATCCTCGAACCAGCCCCGGAATGGGAGCTTCACAGAGCGACTGAGCTGCAGAGAATCAGAAGGGAGGGCACGCCAGCTCCACTTTGATTGTGCTCGAGCACGCAGGACCTGCCAGGTGAGGTGAATTAATCTCGCCTCCCTCTCCTGGCTCCTTCCTAACAGCCCCTAATTCACTTAAAGGACCAAAAAAAAAAAAAAAAAAAAAAAAAAAAAAGGAGAAGAAGAGCAAGAAGAAGCAGCACACCAACCAAGAAATTCCAACCTCAGCATCCAAGACAGGCTATTTTGAAAAGACCAATAGCCAGGAGTCCCATAGTACAGGATCAATGTTTGGAAAATGTGATTTTCTTTTTAAAAGCAGAAAAACAATCTCACACAGTCCTGGCAGGCCATGGTCCAGCTCTCGGCAGAGGGTGTCTTTCTCTCATGATCTCAGCCACTTAAGCCACTCTTCTGGCTGGGCATTGGGCTTCACCCAACATCAATAAGATAAGTTCAATCGCAGGCAGTTAGCAACATTTAACCTGAGGGCTGCGGCAAAGGAGTAGTTAGCAAATGTGGCGGGGATGCTGGCCTCTGTGAGGTAATCCCTCAATCTCCCTGAGCCCTGGCAGACGTAGCCATCACACTATAGGAGGGACTGAGGCTTGAGCCAGTCCGCTGGCCCGAGTCCTGGGAAGGGATGGAGACACTCACCCTTCATTCATCAATGACCTTGGGAGTGCCCAAGCTGGGTGAGAGGCAGTTGGCAAATGGGGAGGGTGACCTCTGAGAGGGAAGGACAGAGCATGGCATTCTGCTTGATTTCCTCTGTTTCTAGAGACTTACCCACGTGCCAAAGAGCCACCAAGAAAGAGGACTGAGCTATGTAAGGCATTGACTGGTACATCAGACTCAAAGCATGTGACTGGGATGGGTCGTACTATCATCTGTGGTGGGAGGGAAAGATGACTCATTCATTCACCG
Organism: Mustela erminea; assembly: GCF_009829155.1. NCBI lineage: Eukaryota > Metazoa > Chordata > Mammalia > Carnivora > Mustelidae > Mustela > Mustela erminea. The sequence continues at coordinate 34,948,592 of NC_045626.1, read as the reverse complement.
GTTCCGCAACTATTTATTGAGGGCCCACCATTTGCTAGATGGTAAAAGACATAAAGGAACCTCTAGGTGAAAAACTTGCAAGGCTAGGTGCTATGTGTGCCAGGAGCACACCAGCCAAGCCAAGGTTTTTGCGGGGCTCATGCTGACAGCAAACACTGATGATTGGTTATCTGCCAGGCGTGGGTCTAAGTGCTTCACATGTATCAAATTGTTTAATACAATAACTCTATGCAATAGTACAATAATCATCCCCACTTTACAGGTAAGGAAACAGAGGCTCTCGAAGACAAAAGACTTGCCCCGGGCCTTTGGCCAAGTTCCTGGTAGAACTGGGCTGCCAGAAGCAACAGGCCCCCTGCAGAGTCTGTGACCTTAACTCTGGGTTCTGCCACTTCGTGGAGGAGGATGCTGGGCTCTGCTCAGGGCAGGGACAAATCAGGGCAGGGACTCCCCCCCCCCCCCACCACCCCCACCTCCTTCCTTCGTTTCTTCTTCTGTCTCATGGCCGGAATCCCATATTCTCTCTTGTCCTTCTATTTCATTCCCATTCTTGACTACTCTAGGATACGCCATTTTTTTCCACCCCTAAACAAGGTAACACCGGACCCCGTGGTTTCTGTCACCTGCCAGCCTCCACCTCTAGGAAATCCATTTAACTCCCACGACCTGGTTGTTTCCATCAGCAGGACCCCTGGGAAAGGGCTCCAGTCTCTGAGAGAGGTGGGCCTGGCTTCAATGGCGGTCTCTGCCTTGTTCTGGAAGCCCCGGCTAGTTTGGGTAGTTCACGTAGTCCCACTGCAACCCCTGGGCCTCGGGTTCCTTAGCCAGTGACCTGCCAGGGTCATGGGCATCCAGCCATGTGCCTGGCAGATCACTAGCAGGGGAGGGATTACTCCAGCCGCCCTCACCGGGAGCAGCAGCGGTGACATGGCACTAAAGATGCCGCTTGGCATCTACACCGTCCAGTTTGTCTGACGCTCTCTGCTTCCCTTGTGGGGCACCTGCACGCTCCATCGTAACCTCCCCACGCCAGTGCGTACTCCCAGGACTGGGAGCACCTCTAGGTTTCCTGCTTCCTAGCTGGCCAGACCCTGGGGGCTCGCAGCACCTGAAGGTGTGCACAGCGAGTCTAGGATGTGAGTGTGTTTTGTTTACCTCATGTATCTAATATGCTAATGACAGGAGGCGGTAATGAGCTGGCAGGGACCTGAGTGACAAAGAGCTGGCTTCCTGCTTCTCTAAAGACGCATCTTAGTGTCAGTTGTTTCTTTTGTGAGAGGAATTGCTAAGGCCTGGAAATGTGGGCTGCAGAGGAGGGCTGGGAAGAGAAAAGTGTGTGTGTGTGGGGGGTGGTCTCAGGCAAGAGCAGTGCAGGTCAATGGGAGCGCCCTGGGATGGGCAGCCCCGAAGGGTGGATGTGGAATCCTATGCCCCCTTGGGGAGGCTAAGGATGTGAATCAAACAGGTCTGTGTTAGTCACTTACTAACTCTGGAGAGACCCCGTAAGCGCCCAGGTGGCAGCGCCGGGCCCCATCTGCTCTGGGTCCTTGTGGCCCTGCTCCTGGCCCAGGGCCCGGCATGGTCCCAGGAAGGAGAGGGTGAGGGATGGACACTGGTCTGGAGTGCGAAGTCCTACTGAAGGCGATTTCTTGATGGGTAAAACAGCCTCCAGCCAGTCACCAGATCTCTCTGGACTTTAGTTTCCTCTTTTTGTGAAATGGATTCGATACCCCTGCCCATGAGTCTGGGTCCCCCGCACCCAGGGGAGTCCTGGCACAAAGTGGGTCCTGGCATACGTTCATCAGTGAATGGGTGAGTGGAACAGGAGAGAGGGAAGAAGTGTTCTCTCTGCTCTTTAACAGAGAAGGAAATAGATGGGTCTGTAGATCAAGGTGAAGCGATCATCCTCAGCGCACCGCTGGTCAGTGGAGGAACTGGATCCCCCATTCCTGCCCAGCCTCCTGGGTTGAGGGAAGAGAAAAGTCTCTGAGAGATCAGAGGGCCCAAGGCAGCCCTGAGGAGGAGGAGAACAAGCAGATGCTGGGTGGTCAGCACAGAAAGCCCTAGATGGAATGTGTAGGAAGCAGAGTAAATTAGCAGATGGAGGTGCGTGTCTAAGGCTTTGCACCAAATGGAGGGAACTGGGACGGATTAGTTTGAGCTCGTGGGGCTCAGTCCATCCGGGATCCCCGCCCCTGTCTGGAACGATGTGAGCAGTGACCAAGGCTAAGGGGAGGGGGGCAGAGGCGGAAGATCTCATGTGTCCCAGATGTGTGTGTGTGTGTGTTTCTAATCCCTGTTCTCACTGCTTTCAAGGGTCTGAGGGTGGAAAGGAGTGGGAGATCCAGTTGACTCGGTGAGCTGTGCCAGGGAGGGCCAACCTGAGGCCTGACGTTACCACTTCCATGATGGGTCTGACTCCCACAGCTGGTCAAGGCTCAGTCTTTGCAGCCCCAGGTTTTATCCTTCCTCTCAGCTTCCTAGAAATTTATATTAGACCCCTGCTTTGTCTTGGCTGTACAGACTGTACCCCATGGCCAAGAAGGCCAGCTGGGGGAGCTGAGGCCTAGAAGGGGAGAGCCCGGGCAGTGGGGGTAATAAAAGAGGTGGCTACCAGCCCTCCTCCCTGGTGTTTCTACTCCCAGGCAGTGGTGGCCCTCATCTGTGTCTTGAGTACAGAGGCTTGACACACTCTGTGAACTGGGGGGCACCAGCGATGTGGGTTGCGGCTGAGAGGCTGGGCTAGTTGAGACCAGAGGTTCTGGGACCGGACTGAGGGTGGTAGGAGTGGCAGCAATGTAGATGGTAAGAGACCCTGGGTGCAAAGGCCCCCACAATACAGAAGTGGAAAAAGATACTGGGCTGGAAGTTGCCATTTGGACCAGAGGCCAGGACAGTATGCTTCTGGCAAGCCCCTGGCCTTCTGGGGCCCTTGGCTTCCTTGTCTGCAGAATCCTGACCTGAGCAAAAGTTTGGCTCTGGCAAAATTCTGGGACATGAAAATGGGAAGGAAGATTCAGAGTTCTGGATTTTAATCCCGATTCTGCTTGTTTTTGAAGGTCTAGGTGGGACAAGGTCGGACAGTACCCCCACCTGCCTCACCCCTGCCACCCTAGCCCATGGTAGACCTCTGAGGCCTCCTGCCCTCAATTCTTTCACTAGATGTCCATGGGCACCTGCTCCTTCCCACTTCTGGCCTGAGGAGGGAGAGAAGGATAGGAAAGGGAGATTGGGCAGCCAGACCCCAGTGGTACCCAGCCTCCGGAAGGACTAGGGATGGAGGGACACGGAGGAGGCCTCACCAAGTGAGATGTGCCCCCAGAGACCACGCTGGGGAAGCCTGGGACAGAATGAGTGATGAGGGGACCCCTTATGGAGGCGGGGAGTGCCCCCAGGAGCCTTGACAGAGGTAGAAAGGAAGAAGCGGGGACTTATTCTCAGAGGTCGGAGTGAGCCGGCTACATGTGGGGAACCAGGCCGGGCAGCAGACATTCGCAATCAGATGGTGTGCTCCTTAGAAATGCACCCCAGTGTCACCCAGTAAGGGGCTAGCCCACCCTCCCCCTCTCCCCTTCCCCCTTCCCCATCTCCTGCAGAGGTGCGGGGCTCAGTGGGCAGCAGCGTCCCTCAGTGAGGGCTGCCACCCTAGTTTCAGAGTGGCCCAGGCTGCCTCTGCCTCCCATGACGGGTCCCTCTGTGAACCCCGTGCCACCTCACTGCCTGCTTTCGTCTGCGGGTCTATATATAGTGATCTCGAGGCACACTCTGGAATTGGATTTGATGTAGCCCTCTGGACTCGAGCTAACTTTTGGGGAGTAGTTTTCTTGGGAGCCTGCCAGTCCAATTCCTCCCCCATGAACACTAATTACTGCACAGACCTTCTCCATGAAATCAGCGCTGAAGCCATTCCCATCCAGGCGGCTCTCCAAGACGAAATTTTTCTACTGGGAACCGACAGCCGCAAATAAACCTACCATCTACTTAGCAACAGAGAGCAAGAGCAGGCAGGAGGTGGGGAGGGAGGGGGGACGCGGGGAGAGTGGGAGGGAGGGAGGGGGAGGAGAAGAGGGCTCCCTGCTTCCCTTCCTTCTGTTCTTTATTTCACAGAAAGGGTGTAATCAGCGCTCTCTGGAAAAGGTGGTACAGCGCGTCTCCTAAGACAATGCAGTGGCCCAGGAGGAGGGCCAGGTCACTTGCAAGGCCAGTACCTGTTCCTGGCTGCTTGAGCTTGGTCAGAGCCCCCACTGCCCCGCTAGATCCTGCTGGGTGCCTGCGGCAGCCCCCTGGCCTCTCCAGGTTTTATTCCGTGCTTCTGCCCCCTAACCTCCCCACCACCCCAGGGGCCCGGCCCATGCCTGGGCACTCTGTCTTGTCTCACTGAGGATGGCCTCCTTCCAGCTCTCTGCCTGGCCGGCTCCCACTCATCTGCCACGGCCCAGACAACAGCCCACCCCACCTCTGCCAGGCAGTACCTCCTGACCCCTCTAGTCCCTCCATTCTGAACTCCAAAGGCCTGAGCCAGGCACCCAGCAATGGGGTCTGCTCTACCGCCCTGCCCTCTTGGAGCCTGCATATCAGCTACCAAGGAAGGAGTGAGCTCTGGACTGAAGAGGAGCTTAGTAGCACCGGTCCCATTGGGCCTGCAAGGTAGAGTCCCTCTCCCCTCCTTGCCCCGGGGATGAGCCTGAAGCTCGGATTGCTCAGGCAGGACACTCATGGCTGTTCACAGCCTCAGAAGAAGCAAGGTGGGATTGAAATCCCTGGGTCCGTGTCCAAAGGCCAGACCCTGGGATAGTTTTGGGAGTTTTGCCTGCTTCCGCCCACCCTGGGCCTCAAAGGTCAGCCAGGGGCTGAGCACTCAGCTCCTGTTCCAGGAGCCTTTGAAACCAAAGGACAGAAGAATTTCCCCTGGAGGCTTCTCAAGGCCCGGGGCAGGCCCCCTGAGCTCTGATGACCATTGGCCACTTGCCAGGAGCAGGCGCTTCAGCCAACAAAGCCGGAGAGGTTCTCAGAGCTGCTGAGGTCATGACACTCTGTACCAACCTTGCCCAGTTGGTGGAAGAGCTGTGCCCTCCCTTGGCAGAGCCCCCCCCACCCCTGCGTCCTGTCTGGCTGTGTGTGCCTAGCCACTGGAGCCGGGGCTCTTGCCAAAAAGCTGCCTCTCCCAGGTCCTGTCATTTCTATCTAGTGCCACTTCTGCCACCAAGGCTTGGGGAAGCCTTCCCCCACTCTGGGCCTCGGTGTCTCCACTCATCAAATGGCTGTGATGATTCCTGTCCCAGCTTCCCTGCGGGGGGACACCGCACAGCAGGAAGGCCCGAGTGCTGCTCTGGTGTCGGTTGTCTCGCTGACAACCGTGGGCTTTTGGGGACTAAATGGGGGTGACTGTCCCACGGTCCCTGTCTCATGCCCATTTGGGACTCTCCTGGCCTGGACCGCCCCCATGCAGGGTGGATGAGTGAGACCAGAGCTCAGCTTTCTTGTCCAGTGAGAAGCATCCAGACTCCGAGAGAACCCAGTGCGTCTAGGAGAGTGGATTCCCTGGGCAAGGAGGGGAGAGGATCCCCGGAAAAGCTCTTTCTTAAAAGAGAAATCAAGAAAACGGGTTATGCCCAGGGACAAGCTACCTTCGTTCTGGGGCTGCCTGCAGCCTTAGTTGTAAGGAGGGGAGGGGGGCTGGGTGAGCTGATCTGTGTGGCCTCTCCCGTTTCAAGGCCATGGGGTGGGGGCGGTGGGCAGTGCCTCGGAACAGGGCTAGCACACTGCATGGCTCTCTCACCTTTGAGCTACGGGGTTTAGGGCAGGTTTCTTAACCCCTTTGTCCTGTAGTTCAGGGGCTCTTTTTGTTTCGGGTGTGTTTTGAAATGTGGCGAGCCCCAGGAGGTGAGACCAGAGTGCTGCCTGGACCAGTAGAGGGCATGCGTGTCTGCAGAGTAAGTCCTGGCTCAGCACTGGCGGGCAGAGAGGCGTCCTCCAGGGGACCGGCCGGGCCAAGTGGAGCTGGTCATGGCAGGCTGGGGAGACAGGGCCTTGGGGGGGTCCCTGGTCAGGGCCTGGAGGGAGGAGCTTCTTCAGCTCAGCGGAGGGCAGGACCCATCCCCAGCTTCCATGTGAGTGGTTTTGGGGGCTCGGACACTTGGGCCTGGTGCCCTGGCCAGCTGGGCCTCAGCATCAGGAAAACAGTCTGGAATCAGCACACCATTCCTCTCGATGGCTCTCACATTTGCTAGTTTTGCTTCCCCTCCTAGGTTCCTCCTTATTTTTCCTTAGAAAAACTTTATCCTTCCTTCAGCAGAGCTCACCTGAAGCACACACACCATCATGAGGGCTGCCATGTGGGGAACGGGGCAGTGGGTACCCCTGCTTTGGCTGGAGCTTAGGCACCGTGGGCTTTTGGGGACTAAATGGGGGTGACTGTGGGAGCTAGGCCCCTCCTGAGTAAGTAAGCACCCTCTTCCTAGGGAAGCACCCCAAGAAGCATCCTTGGCAACAAAGAGGGCCCTCGTAGCAGGTGGGGAGCAGGTCCGTTAGGGAGGCAGGCTTTGGCCTCTGAAAGACCTAGGTTCCTATCTCTCTACCACTTGCTGGCTGTGTGATCTCAGGTGAGTTCCTAAACCTCTCTGAGCCCCACTTTCCAAACTGTACAAGAGAACTGATGCAAGCCTGGTGACTCGTGTGGAACTCTCAGGGCAGTGCCAGCCTCCACATGTGTCCCTTCTGTGAGGTTCTTGAGCAAAGGTGTCTTGTGTCTGAAACCTCTCCTCTCCAGGGGACATCAGGGCAGTGGCCTTGGCGCCATCGGCAGGTGGTCCCTCCCAGGCTGCTATGCCTCTCAAAGCCTCAACCCCTCTGTGTCTCCCCCTCCCCTCCCCTCTCCACCCTCCCTGTTCTTTCTGTGTTCTCTGTTCCTTCTCTCAGGCGGGGGATGAGCAGAAAAACAAATCAAAGTTGCCTGCTTGTCCTGGAGCCTGCGACGCTCCCACGGAAGGATCCCTTGCTTCCCATTACCCACCCCAATAACTCTTGTATATGGAGTGTGAAATAATTAGCAGCAGCAAAAATAATTTAGGAAACAAGAAGAAACTAATTGTATAAGCTTGTTTGGGGAAAACACAACCGACCAGAAAACCCACTGTGTAGAAAGGTTTAGACAGATAGACCTTGGAGGTCAAGGCCACACCTGGATCACCTGGCAGGGTCTCTTGAAAGGCCCTCTCTCAGGACGAGCTTCCTCCACCCTGACCTCCAGGAGGGGTCCACGGCTGCCAGAGCCGTGGGCCCCCTCATGGGCTCACGAGTCACTTGCCAAAACATCTCTGCACCCTCATCTCAGGCCATCTCAAGGAGACAGGCGAGCGGGGTGGGGCGGGGGGTGTTAAGTAGGGAAGGAGGTCCAGACACCTGGAATAGTGTGAGGCCCCAGAATGTGACCTTCCTGAGCTTGACCTGGGTCTGGGTAGCAAGCCCTGTACCCTGCAGGCCAGGAAGGTTCTTCTGTCTCCTACTGCTTGCCTTTGCCACTCAGACTCCCTGGCCCCAGCAGACACCCACTACCCATCAGAGAGCAGCAGCGCGTTGAGAACATGGCACTTCCCCAGGAGGTGGGGAAAACATCCGGGGCCTGGTGCTTTACGGCCCTTCTAACTCTGACAAGCCCGCGACCTCCTCGAGCACTTTTGCGACTCCTAAGCTCTCCCCTCTCCTCCACCTCACTGCTCCTCGCTTCCTGGGCTGTAAGAGGGTCAGGTGCCCTTGTTTCTGTGGGACAAATGCAGAGAAACGAGGAAAGCTCCACATTCCTAAATGGAAGTTTTCGAAATAAGGGAATGAGGGACCGGAGAGATGCAGTAAGGTCACAGTGACCGGGAAGGGCTCAGGGTTTGATCTGGGGATGAGGTTTCTCTCCTTCCTTACCCTGCTGGACAGCTGGCCTGGTTGCTCGAGGGACCTAGGTGGATCCCAGCCTAGCAGGACTCCTCAGCTCTCTGGGATGCCGCCCAAGGCCCTTGACACCCTTCGCTCTGATCTGAATGAGAGCTGGGCCACTGGGAGGCCCCCTCTTCCCTGCCCCCTCCCCTGAGATGAGGGGCATTTGCATTTGCTTAGAACTGCACGGTAAGGACAGGAGTCTCACCTCTTTCTCCAGAAGCTCCTGTCTGCTATCTCCCTACTACAAGGCATCTTCCCTTGTCCGGGCCATCACGATAACCTCCTAATTTGTCCCTTGGCCTCCAGTGCCTTAGTCTCAGGCCAGCTTCTGATCTGTCACTCCCTTGTTTCGAAACCTTCTGTGACTTCCTCTTTCCTCCCAAATCAGCACACACTTCTCAGCCTTTCCTCCATTGTGACATTGGTCTCTGTCATCCCCCTCAGTCGGTCTCCGTGTTCGAGGAATTACTTCAAAGGTCGACTCTTCGGTGAGAAGTCAACTCATTGAGAACAGACCTGGGTTCATACCCTGCTGTCCCCCCTCCCCTCCGCCTCACTGTTTTCACCTGACTCACAGTGGCTCCCTGCAGCCCTCAAGCCACGGTGGCCTGGTGTGTCTGTCTCCTAGGCACACCATTCCCTGCTGACCATCGAGGCCTGGAGGGCTCATGGTGCCTTACATTCAGCCTGAGCAAAGCGGTACCCATTGTTTTGTCCATACCCACCCCGTGTCCTGGATTCCCCCATGCAGGTGATTGGCACTCCTGAGGCAGAAACTTGGGAGTTCTACAACCTCCTCCTTCAACTCACACACCCTGCAGACATCTCCAAAGTGGGTTTCTCCTCTCCACCCTGCCCCCACCAGGTACAACGTCATCATCACTTTCCTTCCTGTAGCTCCCAAGAGCAGCCCCTGCCTCCCCAGGGCTCCTGGACAGGCCTCATCTGGGCTTCTCCCTCTCCCACTTTGTGTCCCTGATAGGGCTGAAATCTGGTCCCCAGTTGCCCCAGCAGATGAGAAAGGGCGGACGCAATCAGGGGACCTCAAGGGCCAGCCTGAGACATCAGAGGCAGTGGAACTGATGGATGATCTGGTGGGAAGCACCCGGGGAGGGAGTGGCGCAAGCACCGTCATTCTGGAATCGGCACATGGCATGAGCCAGGGGAAAGCATTTGGAGGCAGGAGAGCGGCTCCCTACAGGCAGGCCCCTCTGGGCCCATTTGCTGCGCTAATTGCCTGACAGAATTACAGGGCAGGTGTCCAGGTCCTGGGCTGTGGTCTCACCGTGCACTCAGCAGCTGAGGTCTTTGGAGGGGTGGGGGTCGGGTGGAGTGCTGGGGAGGTAAGTGTGGAGTGCTGCCCCCCAACCTCCCGCTGGGCTGATGGATGGCACTAAGTATGCATAGGCAGGGCACGCCTGTGATCCAGGCTGACGAATGCCACAGGTGCAGCCGCGGGGGACACAAGCCAGCTGCTCCCATCACATCTGCGAGTGCTGTTCAAGGTCATGCTGTGAGCTCAAGTGGTCTGGTGGCCTGGGGGCCTGAAGCCCCTCACTGTCTTTGGCCGATCCTCTGAGCTAGCCCCCTCTTCCTGGCTGGGGAAGGCGAAGTGGGAGGCAGGGAGGGTCCTCTCCCTTGGAGACTAGCCGTGTCACTCTGCGTATGCCGGCATGAACCTGAAGATGCGTCCCCAGGCTTGGCAAGAGAACAGCCGTCTCTGCAGCCTGCAGCTCACCTGCTCCTAGAATCACCGCTCCTGCTGCCTCAACCGTCCTTCTGCCTCTGGGGCCTTCTGTTCGCACTGCCCTGGCCCCCATGCGGTCTGCCCAGCCCAGAGCCCCGTCTCAACAATTCCGACGAACACCCATCTCCCTCCCACTGGCACGACTGAGCGTTCAGCCCCTCAAAGCACTTCAGCTTGTTTTTTCCCCAGCTCACGTATACAAAAATGAATGCAATGGGAGAAGGCCATCAATTTGATGTCCTCCCCTCCAATTAAAAAAATATTAGCACCTGCAACTGCCGGTCTATAGTAGAATCTAAAGGATCCTGAGTTCACGTGGAATTAAATACTTGGACATTTCAAGTTCTACAACGAGTACCATGAAGCTGGGATATCCAGGCCTGGGTGCCCCGGTCATGGGAGAGCCATGTGTGGCGTGCTGGAAAAATGCAGGAAATGACATCTGAGTTTCTGGCACCTCTTGGTTGGCCCAAGACCTCATCGATCTGTACCTCAGAATAGTCATCCATAAAATGGGGGTCGACACAGGGTAGCTCCTAGAATCAGGGAGGGCATGATGCAGAAATATGCACTCGGTAAGTGTAGACTTAATTTGAATCAAGTTGGAGACTTTGAAACAGACAAGTCAGCTTGGAGCTTCACAAAAAAGAAGAAGAAGACGACGACGATGACATCCGTCATATTATCCAGCAACTACAAACAGCTATGTACCCAAAAGAATGGAAGACAGGCATTCACATAGACACTTGTACAAGTAGATTCACAGCCACACCATGCACGATAGCCCCAAGGTAGAAGCGATGCAAGCTTACATCAACTGATGAATGAACAACATGTGATCTAGCCATTCAATGGAGCATTACTCAGCTATGAAAAGGAAGGAAATTCTGACCCATGCTGCAACATGTGTGAATCTTGAAAACAGGCTGAGGGCAAGAAGTCAGGCACATAAGGTCCCATGTTGTACGATTCCATTCATACGAATCACCTAGAACATGTAATCCATAATCCATTGGAACAGAATGGAGACTAGCGATGGCCAGGGACTTCGAGGAGGCAGGAATGGATTAATTAACATGCTCTGTTTAATGCATCTGGGCTTTCCTCTGGGGCTGAGACACGCATCTTGGAACTTCATAGAGTTGGCTGTTTCACAACACAGTGGTGGTACTAAACGGCAGTGAACTGCACATTTTACAATGGTTGATGGTTAATTCAGAAAAAGAAGGGGAAAGGCAAGAAAGCGTCAGGGGGAAATGAACACATTCAAGCACAGAGCTTTGCCCTCTGTCCCCCACCTGGGAGCAGATTTTCAGGGTGCACCAGGCCACCTTTGCCCCAACCCAGCAGAACATGACTCAGGCCCAGCGGGTGAAGCGCTGGCCTTCTTCCCGCGAGCTGGCCTGGGTCTGCCCTATAGGGATGGCATCTGGGCGCTCAGGGTGCCTCAGTTCTGGGGCTCTCAGCCTCCTCCAGGCTTCCTTGGTGACCATGGCCACCTCCCTCAGCCCTAGAGCAAGCTCAGGACCTGAGGCCCAGAGTCCCTCACGCCACACCTGCTCTCCAACTCGGCCTGTGACATTCTTGGCCTCACGCGCTCATCTGTTACACCTCCGGACCCTGTCCACTGCCTCTGACCACCCAGGTGTGGGTCTGTCTCCCCAGACTGCGAACACCCAGGGACCAGGAGCCCGGCTCTGTTCATCTCCACAGGCACAGAACACTCATCACCATCTCCGGCTGGTAAAAATGGAGAGTGGGTCGTGAGAGAAGTTGCTGGATTCCTGTTTCCCTCATGGCTCTCTGCCTTTTTTCTTTCTTTCTTTTTTTAACCTGGAGGGGATACAACTTCAGCATCTCCACCCACTTTATAAGTACTTTGACAAATGGTTTCTCTCCTGCCATGCTTACCCCAAGCAGGGGCATCTGTCATTTTGGAAAGCAACTGTTTACAGCCCTTCTGACCTTTCCTGCAGCGTCAGCGGCTGGGGGCAGGGATGGCGAGTGGAGGAGGGGGCAGCCAGGCCTAACGCAGTTCAGCGGGCCCAGAATTTAAAAACGGGGAGGAAGAAAGAAAGAAGGAAAGGCAGAAAAACCCTACACAACTCTCAGAGTAATTGCTGTCTCCTTGGCAACGAAGCAGCAGTCTGGGGACCTGTGCTCTCCATCCTTCCCCGGGCTGGGAAGGCGAGGACAGCTGGGTGGGGGGGAGGGGAGGCGTTTTCCACCCTCCGGTGGCATTCTGAAGAAGGATCTGTTTTCAAGTCACTCCTCAGCCCCATTATCGTTTCCCGTGTCACTCAGCTTCAGTTCACACTTTGCACACCAGTGTCCCAGGCGCTGGGAAGAGCCGGGCATCTAGGTGGTAAGTGGGCACCGGAGTGCCAGCCAGAGGACCCACGGCCTAGGATGGTTCCCCGTGGAGCCAGGGCACCCCATGAAAGCCCTCCCAAGGGAGCTTCCTTCAAGGAGCTTAAACTTCTCCTCTTCCTCCTCCTCCCCTCTCCCTTTCTCCTTCTCCTCCTCCACCTCCTCCCTGTCCTGGTCTTAGGAAACCCCTTTTTCCCTGCAGAAGGACTCGGTGGCCTTTGGGGGCCATGGGTGTGCTCTGACGGGAGCAGGAGCTGGAGGAATAAGAGCCCTGAGTCGTGTGAGGGTCGCAGAGGCTGGGATCTCAATGGCACAGGGACCCAGGCAAACGTGGAGGAAGTGCCTTCCCCCGAGGTTTGGGAAGAGAGGAGAAAACTTCTCCCTGACCCACCGCCTACCACCCACCTGCACTGCCTGCTCCTGGTTCCACTGTGGAGAGGGCAATGTAACACAGACCCTCCCTTCCATGGATCCCTTCATCCTCCAAGGGTGTGCTCTGGTCTCCACCTCCTCCAAGAAGTTTCCCTGACTGCGCCCACTGTAAAGGCCCATCCTTCTCTGGTGCCTGCCAGGTTCTCTCTTTCAGGGCTTGTCTGTCATCTGGGAGGTGGGGTGACCGCCCCCCAACCCCAGCCAGGTGGCAGCTGCCCAAGAGTGGGAGCCATACTCGTCCTTATGGGCTTCTCTGTGGTCCTGGAAGTATTCAGCGAGTGGGTGTCTGTGGATGGGCACCAGTGCGGGCTTCCGGCAGTCAGAGCTCTACTCCTGGAAGAGAAAGCCTCTGAGAACCAGTGGACAGAGGCATAGGCTCTTGTTATTGAGTGGGTTGGATGGTCCCCATTTTTACATTCTCTTCGGGCCCTCCTTAGCCTGGACCAACCTGCTGTCTCCAGTTACATCTGTTCGGCTCTGCTAAGCCACACTCTGTGTCCTGTTCCTCAGGCATACCCGCTCAGTCCCCACGACCATGCCTGTGCTCACACCGCCCCCAGCCTCCGGAACGAACACTCTGTCCAGGCCTGGTGCTTCTCCTGATTCAACCTGCGCCCTCAGGCCAAGTTCAAATGTCCCCTCTTCTACGGAGGGGCCTCATGTGTTCATGAACCTTTCCATCCCTTATCTTGCTACAGCATTTACAGTCTTAACTACCTCTCCTGGGTGTCCTCTGATTGGTTCACGGGGACCTAAGTTTATGCCTTTCACAGGGATGGTGTGCGTGGGTGTGCCTGCACTTTCTGGTACATGTGGACTGGGCCTCTCTGAGGCTATGGTTCTGTTGAGCCCAGCAATCAGGAGCGATGCTCAGGGAAAGTCCCTGGGAAGATGGTGATGTCCATGTGTCTAGTTTACAGCTCCTCTTGGTACCTCTTTCTGCATTTTCCCTATCTGACCCATCAAAACAACCACATCCCTTATGCTCTCTGCCCCTGGTGTTCAAGTTCTGCTCTTTGCCACTCTTGCCCTCCTCTGAAGGGGTCCTTGATTCAGCACCGAGACGATGTCCCCTTCTCTCCTCCCTCAGGAAGACGGTGTTATAATAGGAACCCAATCTCCTGTGAAGGTTTTCCGGCCTCCCCTTGGTCAGTGGGTTAGGACTTCTCCACAGAGTGACCAATCGCTGGCAAACATTTAGTGAGCACCTACTGTATGCACAGGACTGTGCTGGGTTTTAGAGAGAGAAGGGAGATTTCTTCCTGGGGCATGGTATTGATCTCAGGGATCTCAGAGTTGAGCTTAAAGAGGGAGGTAGATGCAGAAACAGACAAACCACATGAAGAATCAGGCAGAGGTGAAACTGCCTGGATCAGGCATCTGCAACTGACCCATTGAGCCCTTGGTCTCAAGCCCAAAGAAGCCCCCTGTGGTAAACAAACAGTTTAAGGAAAGCACAGGGAATTAGAATTTTAAAAACCTTCCAGCGGTAATAAAATCTGGGGTGTAAAATGGGTTAGGAAATTTATTTTTTCAATATATGATTTTTCCCCCCTCTCCTCTGAAAATCCACATATCTATTCCCCTTCAGGTTGGGGCTCCTTTAAATGGTTTTATTAAAAAAATCATTTACTGTGGGCTTTTTAGTTCAACTTTAACTGGACCGGGTGGAAATTAAAAAAAGGATATTTTAAAAATAAATTATATAAATTACAGCCCTAATTATAAAGGAACTTTTAAAAATGTATCCAAGCATTAAAAGAAAATCTTTTTTTTAAAAAAATGCCCCATTTCCCTGTTCCATTGCAGGAGCATAATTTAGATACTTTTAACAAATCCTCATCCTTTGGAAGAAGCGGGCTCTCCAGGCCCATTTGCCTGTGTCTCTTTCTGCGTGCTATTATTATTTGATAACTTTGGGCTTAAATCTGCATGAGAGCCAATTATCTCTCTTTGTCATCAAGCAGGCTTGCTGTTCGGCAGTGGTTTTTATAGTACAGTAAAAGCCTTCCAGAGCCTGGAGGAGGTGGGTTTGCGATTCTCCCAGTGACTTCCGTTATTCCCCCCCCCCTTTTTTTTCTGTTTTTGTTTTTCATCATTTTCCAATGCAACAAGCTTTCCTCCCTCCCTCAGCGACATGCCTCTCTCCGCTCCTTCTGCCAGGCTGTTCCCTGCCCTGATCTCCTTCCTTGAGGGGCTCGTCCTCTTGAGGTCTTTCTCTCTTGACCAAGTTCTTCCTGCACAGAAGTGTCAGGAATTGGCATTTCTTGGCCCACTCACCAAAGGGAGCCTAAAGCACGAGTCACGCTCTCTCTCCTTCTGAACTGGTGGAGGTGGCATAGTGAGCACGGCGCTGGAGGGAAGCAGGGACACCCCATTCACGGAGTTGACTGTCGGAAGGGAAATGTCGGGAAGGCTCGCACCGGGTCAGTCCCTCGGCTGTCAACCAAGGATGTTAGAGATGGCGGAGCCGCCCTCCTGCCTGGGGCCTGGAGAGTTCTGGGGCCGTGGGCCTTGCAGGCTGCTGCTCTTATCCCCCACCGAGAGAAGGGAAGACACAATGATCAGAAAGAGGAGACAGGGACGCCTGGGTGGCTCAGTGGGTTAAGCCTCTGATTTCAGCTCAGGTCATGATCCCAGGGTCCTGGGATCGAGCCCCACATCGGGATCTCTGCTCCGAGAGGAACCTGCTTCCCCTCTTCTCTCTCTGCCTGCCTCTCTGCCTACTTGTGATCTCTCCCTGTGTCAAATAAATAAATAAAATCTTAAAAAAAAAAAAAAAAGAAGAAAAAGAAGAAGAAGAGACAGAGTTTCATAAGCTCGGCCCGATCCTGAAAAGACAGGATTGGAGAAAAGGAAAGGCGGTCCCGGACAGCGGAGCAGCCTGAGCAGAGGCAGGAGGCAGACTGGAGGAAGAGTACTTCATCCCATGGGCAAGCTGCCATCTGGTCCGCCATCACCGCCGCTGTGTCCCTGCCGCCTGGACTGGGCTGGGTCCCCAGAGGCACTTGGCGCATGTCAGTGGAATGAACGTATGATGAGAGGATGAAGGGACAGGATAGAGAGGCTTAGATGAGGAGCGGTTTAGGGTGTCAGACTTTTTTGGTTCCAGATAGCAAACTGCCTCTTCTGGCCAAAAAAATCGTTTCCTGACTTGGTGCCCCCTTAGCACAGAGCCCCTGCCCCTGCCTGCCCCGTGCACAGGGTCTTCCCCTCTGCCCCCTTCCAGACCTGCGTGCCCGCTGTTCCCTCTGCCAGAGGGCTCCACCCCACCCGCCTAGACCATTTCCCATCACTTTTAGGCATCCTTTCCTCCTGGAATTCCTTCTTGACTCCCCAAGTCCAAGTCAGGCCCCCTGAGGGCCTCAGTCCACACTAACTCTTGTCATCACGCTGACTCTAACCTGGTTTGTGGCCAGTGCGGACCCCCAACCCTGGCCACACACTGACCTTACGTCCATGTGGATATCTCACACTGAATGTAAATTACTGTCAGCAGCCTCGAGGGTGAAGTACGCGTGGACCGGGCATCGCAGTCCGCATTTTCTCTAAGTTCCGGCATCATTCTTCAAGCCGAGTCTAGGAGGCAGTGAGTGACCTGCTCAAGGCTAAAGCCCGGGGTTAGGGGAGAAGGCCCATTTACACCCCAGGCAGATCTGGTTCCAAAGCCTTAGCCATTTCCATTGCTCTACTGGCCACGAGGGGCTTGGGCTCAGACGGGGGGGTCAGACCACAGCTGGCACGGCATGGTGCCCGGCTTTTGCCGTCACACTACTTCACTGAGGGCTCAGCACCCAGGGTACGTCACTGAGATCCTCCTCCCTGGCTCTCCCCTTGACCAGCCTTCCCTCTCCCAAGAGCAGCATCAGGACACTAATGTGGCCTCTGTTGTCCTCTTGTGAGACTGCGGAGCCCTGAGAGGCCATGGGGACAGCACCACCTACTTCTGGTATCACATGCGCGCACACACCCCATCGCAGCATGGGGACGGGTGGGAGGGGCTGGCTCTGCAGACCTCGGCCTCCCTCCTAGTCCCCGAGAACACGGAAACCTGTGGGGGTGAGTCACTCCCTCTCCTCGTCCTGGCTGGAAGGCTGGCATGGGTGGCTGAGTGCCCAGCCCCTCTCCCCGCTGCGCCCCTTGAGAGTACCCTGAGCTCCAGGCCTCCCAGCCACCAGCCAGCTGTCCGCCTTTGGAATTGGGGTACAGCTGCGTTCCTGCTGGAGGGCACTCATTTTATTTTTCAAATGAGGGCTTCCTGGAAGGTGATGGGAAACTCCCTGGTTTTTGCAGCAGGTATTTAGGGGGAAGTGATATTTCCAGATTGGCTGCTGGGCAGGGGTGTGTGGGCCCTCCTGGAAGGTGCTTGACAGAGGAGAGCTCCGGCCGCCTTCCCGACCACTCAGCCCACTTTGGGGATGGGCACTCAGGGCCAGTCTCCTGTTGCAGTTTAGAAAGAGGGTCGTGTGTCTGGGCAACCTCTCTGTCCCTGGCAAACCGGGACACTGGTCCAGCACCTCGTCTAACACATTCTCTAACTGTCCCCAGGGAGCAGAGTCTCAGGTTGGTCATGGCATCCCCCTCCCCGCCTTCTCTTGACTCCCTGACTGTGGGGTCTAGGAAATGGCTTGTGGGGGCTGCCTGATAGAGCACACAGTTGGGTGATTGAGAGCTCCAACTTTGGCTGGGGCATATGCCATGTGGTGACACCCGTTCTGTGGGCCCTCCCAGCCCTGCCAGCCCTGGGAAGATGCCTTCAATCCCAGGTGTGGGTCCATCCGCCTTACACAGGATTCCCTACAACAGATCATCTGAGTTCTTCTAGAAGCTGGAGGGTAGCGGGGTAGGGAGGAAGCAATCTCCTGGGTCGGGGGAGCTGTAACTGGGGAGAGTATGTAATGGTGTAAAAGGTGATGTTGGGACTTGGGGGAGGTGTCTCCCGGCCTCCAGGTGTGTGGCCACTGTGTGGGTCCGACTGGGTGGGAGCTGCCTTCCACTCTCCCTCCCCTGGTCACCCTGGCCTTGATTCAGTGCTAGCCCCTCTTGGGATCTCTGTGGCCCCCCGGGGAAAGCCCGTTTGGGGGCTGCTCCCTGGCCTCTCACTGCTGGCCGGCAGGCAGGCGGGTGGGCGGGCAGGCAGAATATTACCCCTAAGATAAATGAAGAAGACTTTCAGCCCTTATTGGATTATAGTTTTTATTGAACTTTATAAATTCCAATTAGCAGAGCCCTGGGCCATAAGCGACACACAGCCCGTGGCTCACTTTATGGCGTGATTATGACCCTGTTTATCCTCCCCTGAACGAGAAGTATTAATGGAGGAAACGAAGGATAGGGGACCCAAGAATACATAAAAACAGATATTGGTGACACAGAGATAGACCGGGTCAGAGAGAGAAAACGACAATCTCCGGGCAGGCGACGGGGCACAAAGGACCAGAGATTTCGAGAAAGCCACGTGCTCGGAGCCACAGCCTGCTTGGATGCCCTTTTGGCTTCCCTTCGAGCACAGAGAGCCCCCTCGACCCCCAATGGCTGCTGGGTCCTGGAGAGCACCTCCCACCCCGTCCCCCACAAGCAATCTTGCTCTGTCTGGAGTTTCACTTACAAAGTCGGGGTCCTGGTTTTTGCACTTGTGTGCCCTGACTCTAGCCCAGCAGCTGGAGGGCCAGTGGTCTTTCCTTCATGCTTCAGAGGAGTCCCTTGCCCTTTGAGAATCCGACGGACACTAAAACACTAAAGGCACTCTTCCTAGAAAAATGTCCCCGGGACACACACAGGCATGATGAATAGACCCACTCACGGATGCCTAGACGCATATACACATGCCCGTCTTCATACAACTTCAGGAGATCCTTAGATCTCTGAAAACGGATCGTGGATCACCCCCCACTCCCTCATCCCCCACAGCTACGAGACTGAGCATCAGATTAAGAATCCTTGAGCTTGAGGTGCCTGGGTGGCTCCGTCAGTTAAGCGTCTGACTACTGATTTCATCTCAGGTCATGATCTCAGGGTGGTGAGACCGAGCCCCTTGTCGGGCTCTGTGCTCAGTGCAGAGACTGCTTGGGATTCTCTCACCCTCTCCCTTGCCCTCTGCCTCTCCCTCCATGCTCTTAATAAATAAAATCATATATATATAGGAAATCCTTGAGTTTAATGGAAGCAAGACCTGTCTCCTGTTAATTCCCCTTGGAGGTGCTAAGCACAAGCCTGGGTGCTGATGTCACCTGGGTCTCCCGTCTCCCTGAATGCTCAGGTTTGTCCCCACTTACTGCACTTTAAACCTTTACTAGCTGGGCCCCAGAACAGCAGCTGGTGAGAAGAGAGGTATGAGGTGAGCTGGTGGGTTTCTGAGCCGACAGGGTCAGAGATGGCCACGCTCTCCCACATCCACACCCCCACATGCCTTGCTGCATTTCCTGGGGAAAGAAGCATGCTCAAGGACGGTATACTTTCCTCATTGCGTCTGACTTTGTTTGTAACTACCTCCCCCTTCTGTGGGTCATCTTTCTCCCAGCCTTCAGGGGAAGATTAAAAAAAGAAAAAAAAAATTCCTCCTATCAGCATTTTGCCGTTGTACGGAATCACTAACACCCATGTACCGAGGAAGCTTTTGTAGTTTGAACAGGATGAAAAATGCTTCAGGTGTTTGTGTCTGCAGTGGTTTGTAAGTAAGATGCCGAGATCTGCGTGCCACCCAGAGCGTGTCTATCTGGCTGGGTCCATTAGGGTCCATGGGTCCCCCCCAGTGGCCTGGGCCTTGCCTGCCCTCTATGCCTCTGTGATTTCTGGAGCCCCGATGGGCATGGTCTTCCTTCAGATAAGAAGCGTGGGAAGTGTACCAGCTCCATGGTCACGAACTACCCCATGTTCCTGAACTACCCTAGCCAGGACTTGCCTGTTTCTTCAGGAGGGGGAGTGAGTAAGCCAGGGAACCTGAGCAGGGACTGGGGACTGGACCGAGGGGATGGATTCCTGGGCTGGAAGCCTGTGAGGAGACCCGGTGTTCTGTTGAGGCCTGGTGAGGGGTTCGCTGTGGACATTCAGGCACCAAGATATTGCTGCTTGCATGCCTTCAGTAAAGTAAGAGCTTCCAGAGATGTCCAGGCTCTGGAGGAGGGAGGAGAGGCCTGCAGCCGAGGGATGTGTCCCTCATGTTCCCTAGTCTGGACTTTCTCCCCGCCCTGAACTGGCTGAGCCTGACTCCAGAAGAATAGGCTGCTTCCCTTCCCTTCCCCTCCCAAGCTCCTCAAAACAGCCCCTTCCTTGGGCCCACACCTGGGGCACTTGGGCAGGGCCCGCAGTACCAGGGCTCTACAGCAGAGCTGCAGAAACCACGCCTGAGGGGTGGGTGTGTTTGGCGCCTTTCAGAGGACATGCCCAGCCCAGTGTGGGTTACATCTTTTCATTCTCATTTTATGGTGTAGGAATGAAGGCTTAGAGAAGGATCTTTTGGAAAGCCGCAGTCATATTGCTGAGCAGTTCAGGGAATAGATTGTGGAGCTGGTTTCTCTGGTCCAGACGGGCTTTGGTTATGTGTTGACTCAACTGGCCAAGTGCTATAGACTTTGGGTGGTCATATGGAGAATAAAGTGGGGTTTCCCCCCTGCATTGTTGAAGGGTGTGGGGGGCTGGGTGGATAGGGGGGATAAAAACACTTGAGAGAAGAGCTGGGAGTCCAGGGGACGTTGGTGCTCTCTGGAAGCCCCATCTATGCCCGTGGGAGATGCTCCGTCCATGATTAAGTGAGCAGAGTGTCAGAGTCAAAGCCTTCGGTGTCTGAGCACAGGTCGGCTGAGCATAGGGGTTTCAAAGTTCTCCTGTCTCCTTTGCCATCACCAGGAAAGCCCCTCTGCACATTGCCAAGGCCCTCCATGCCCCTCATCATGGGATGAGTCCTTCGAAGGACCAGGGGATCCCTGCGATCTTTTGAAACAGATGAAGACGCCATCTGCCCAGGCAGGGTCCTGTAACCCAGGATGGGAGGGTCGGGGAAGGATGGGGGTGTGTCAGGGAGCTTCGGGCAGAGTGAGTGGAGAGCCCTCATGAAGCCCCGGGCTCTAGGCTCCCCTCTGCCACCAAGTAACTATGGCCCTGTCACTCCCCTGGCTTGGCCTTCCTCTCCTCACAGCAAAGAGACAGCGTTGGCAGGGCTGATCTCCGAGCCAAGTCTGAAATCCGCCAGATTCCCTCTCTGTTGTTTCAGGCACGAACACAAATGAGCACGTATGGAGAACTGTGGCAAGTAATAATGGCCCCCCAGCCCCCGCCCCGAGCACACACGCTCTTTTCTCTCTTCATGCCTCTGTAATAGATCATACAGGATGGATTACATTAATTTTCTATAAACTATATCAACTTGAGTGACATGTCCTTAAGGGTTGGCTGATTGATATCTACAATGCGGTCTTATAATCTAAAATCATATTAATATTAATATTAAAGATTTTCTGTCCTTTACGCGCACCATTAAATCTGGAGTATAAGGTGAAATTGACAACATACATTTTGACAGCTTATCTATAATAAATATGCAAATCTTGATGCCCACATGTCATCACAGATGCACCGCGGCTCTCTGAAGATCAGAGCGTGCCTGTCTCCCGCGTGACATTTCCAGCGGAGGATCAGAGCACACGTCTGGACGGCAGGAGCAGCGCTGGGTGCGTCTTTGCCAGCGGTGACCCTGGCCTCTCCTGTCTGCCTGTGAAAACCTGTCCTTCATCCTGCCAAGTAGGCGGGAGGGCCTCTCAGGAGCCACAGTCCTAGAGACCAGGGGGCACCGTCGCACGTATCCTCTGGAACACAGGAAAATCAAGCTTCCCTCTTTATTCTTCAGAAGTCACGAAGGGACTGGCTGTCTTCTGCAGCCTTCTGGGTGCTGCAGGTTCTGACCACTCAACACGGTTAAGAGTTAGGGCTCCTGTGTTGGCAGCCTTGGGGTCAAAGCCCCATCTCGGCCCCTAACCTCTGCTCTTAACCTCCTGCATCAGCATCGGTTGTGTGTGAGAGAAGAGGAATGGTACCTGCCTCGTGGTAGAAACGTGAAGAGAGTTCCTGAGAGAACTCTGAGAGAGTTCCTGCAAGCCAGATGCCCCGCATACACAGTGAAGCCTTGAGAAAGGGCAGCTCTTCGATTATTTTCTAAATGGGTTCCCCTCCCCCTGACCCGTGCCACTCCTACCTGTTCCCATGCCCCTGCCCTTGCCATAATTCCAGAGTCGACCGCTTAGCAGAATGACCATCTTGGCCTCTTCCCTGCTGGCCTGTGCCAGATGTGAGCTCCAGACGGCAGGAAGCACGCACCTCCCTGTGCCCCTAGCCCGACCAGGACCCAGGGAGAGCTGACGTGGCTGGGGGAGGAAGAGATTGGGACCACTGAGATTGGGATCTACTTATCTGTCCGCTGGGACTCTGCCAGGTCTGACCAGCTAGTGTGTGTGTGTGTGTGTGTGTGCACGCGCGCGTGCGCACGTGTGCACGTGTTGGAGAGGGGCAGTGAATGGAGCCTGTAAAAGGCACACTGCTCCTCACTCAAATTAGCAGGGAGGGTGAGGAAGAGCTGAGGGAGGGCGCAGAGAAATTTTCAGCCGGTGCAGGATTGTTTGTTTGAGAGAGCCCCGGGCCATCACGGAGGCCCCCCCCCCCCCCACTCTACACCCGCTGACAAGGCAACGGACCCGCCAGAGGCCCTGGGGCCATATCTCTGATCTCTGGCTTCTTTCCAGCCTCTCTGAGCTCACTCTCCAGGGCAACATGCAGTCTCCCTGGTCTCCCCATCAGTTTGATCCGCCTCTAGTTTCCGGCACTGCCTTCACCTCGTCCCTGTGTCCCTTCCTCCAGGAAACCATCCCAATCAGTCCAGCCACGCTGAGCACTTCTGTCTGAACTCCGCTGTGTGAAGACCCACAAGATGATGTTCGTTGTGACATCCCCTTGCATCGTTCTGTAACTGGTTGGCAGTGCACAGCCTTGTTCTCTGCAACTAGACTGAGAATGTGGGGGGTGGGGACAGCTTTACTTCCCTCTGTTTCCCGGAGGGTTACCGTGTGGCTGGGCACGGGTGCACATGTTCTGGGTTTGGACCTTCAGGATCCGGGTCAGAGTAGGAATAGACACAGGGACTCCATGGATCTGGGGAAGCCTTAAGAGGTTCATTTGTTAGGTGGCCTGGGTGGCTCAATTGTTTAGCGTCTGTTTTTGGCTAGGGTCATGATCCCAGGGTCCTGGGATGGAGGCCCGCATGGGGCTGCTTCTCCCCCTCCCACTCCACCTGCTTGGGCTCCCTCTCTCATTATGTCTCTCTCTGTCAAATAAATAAATAAAAATCTTAAAAAAAAAAAAAGAAAGAAAGAAGGAAAAGAAAAAGAGGTTCATTTGTTGGGCATCTCTTGAAAGATCAGAGTTGGCCTGGATCCACTCTCATGCTCTTTCGGGTCTCTTTTGGGGTCTGGAGCAGAACTCAGGGGGACCCTAGGTGTTCTTCTGGGATCCCAAGAAATCCATTCATAGCCCCACCTCCCCCTGCAGGGGTCATCAGAGTCCTGGAGGAAGGCCCACTATTTATCCCTTATGTCCACCATATGTTCCCATCCCTGAGCTGTCTCCAGCTCCGGGATCCTGAGACACACAGCCACAGGTCCAGTTCTGACCAAGGGTGAGAAGTTTGGTGACCCAGCTTGGGGAGACAGGCTCGCTGGGGGAGTACCACTAGCAGGCAACTGCCCAGTGTGGTTCTGGGAAATTCAGACACTTCATGGGATGCTCAGCAACGGCCTCCTATCACTTAGGCTTTGAGTGGTCCTGGGGAGAGGGAGAGACGCCCATGGTCTGCTGAGAGGACTCCCAGTTTGAGGGCGTTCTTGGCTCCCCTGCTCTTTGTCTCCCCCAAAATCTCCTGCCACCAACCCCTCCTGGTTCTTCATCCCCGTGTGAAACTGGAGTCTCTACACTGTCTTTAACAGAGCATGACGGGTCCATCATCTACAATTGAGAAGTCAACAAGAGGGGAAGAGAGGAAGCACGGAGGAGAGGAAAGAGCGGGTGGCTTTGGGCAACTCACTCAGGCTTGCTGAGCAACCGGGACGTCCGCGCTGCCGGGACCCCGCCATTCAGTCCCGCATTCACTACATCTTTCGATAGACTGCTGCTGTGAATGAGTTACAGGAGCTCTGCTGGGCGCTGTGCCTTCAGGGGAGGAGACAGACCCTGCCGGGCACCCTTGAGCCCGTCTTCCGGGCTGTTGAGGAGGTTCAATGAGCTAATATTTGATTATCACCGGGCACAGTGCCTGGCATACAGCAGTACTCCCTAAATGTGAGTTCTTCTCTCTGCCTCGAATGAGTCACATCTGGTTGGAGAGAAAAAGCCGCTTAAAGTAGGACCAGAAAATATTATGGGGGAGGGAGAGGTAAGGAAGTGGGTCAGGTTGCAGGGGTGCCTATGGTAGTGGTGTTGGTGGCTGCGGGGTGACCAGGTGGGTGGGAAGAAGGGAAACCGACCAATTGCAGATGGCTTCAAAGACCAGCCACAGGAATGAGGATTCCAGGGTCTTTTAAAAATCCCTTTCTGTCTCCCTCCTCATTCATCTCTTCCCTGCCCTGCCTCCCTGCCTCCTCCTCCCTCCGCAGCCTCCTTCCTTCTCCTCCCCACATTAACCCCAGGCTGTCCTGATGGCGCCCGGCTTCGACGAATGCCTTCCCCCTTTTCCCATCCCCCCTCCTCTCTCTCTCTCTCTCTCTCTCTCTTTTTATTTGTGTTGACTTGACTTGACAAGCCCTAATCCCTGACTCAGCTCCCACTTCTTGTTAAACCAAAGGTAAATTCTCGGCCGGCGGGGCGGCCTGGAGCAGGAGGATCTAGACCGCGGAGCAGCCGCGGGAAATATTGATATTAGCCGACCTCTGGCGCCGGCCGCCCGCGGTGAAAATAGGACGCGGGGCCAATCAATTACCGAGCCATTAAGGGCAGGGAGAGGGGAGGAGAAGAGAAAGAGTGAGCTCCTCCACCCCCTCCCCTGTACGGGCCATCGGCCACCCTCCTCCCCCACGCCCCGCCTCGCCACTGCCCCGGGGGTGCCGAGCTGCGTCCAGCGCTCCGCTCCCCCTGCGCTCCGGCGGTGGCCCCTGGCGGTCAATGTCAGTGATCTCAGCGGGTGACTGGAGCCCCGGCGGGCCCGGGGCGGGGCGGGGGGTGCGCTCCAGTCTCCACCGCTCGGGCCCTTTCCTCTGCGGGCTTGCCGCTGTCTTTGTCTGCGCTTCCCTTCCTCTCCCCGGGGCTTCTGGATCTCTAGCCCTTCCTCCCTCATCCTGCCCTCCTCCTTTTTCTCTTTGTTACAACCTCTCCTCTTTCCCTGGTGCCTCCTGCTCCTCTGACCACTCCTCTGTTGTGTCTCTGCCTCTGCCTCCCTCCTGAGCTGGCCACTGGGTGGCTCCTGCCTCCCGTCCCCCGAGCGCGCTCTGAGAACTGTGGGGACTGCCCCCCGTCGCCACCAACTGCCAGATTTCCCATTAACACGTGTCCTCACCAGTAGGAACCAACATCAGGCCCTTCTGATTTGGGGTTAATGACTCCTGGGAATCCTTTCCATTTTTAATTTGCTCCTTCTAACTCAGACAACTGCCCTATGTTAGGACCCCCACATCTAGATGGGGGCCCAGTTGTGCTCATGGCAGACAGAGCCTCTCTGCAGGTGGGTTTCCGGGGTGCCCAGAGGGGAGTGGGAACAACCTTGCGTGCGTGCGTGTGTGTGTGTGTGTGTGTGTGTGTGTGTTTGGGGGGGGGGGGTTCTGGTGTCTGTGACCAGCTTTGTACAGCTGAAGGTTGAGCGTGGGACCACACAGGTTCTGGACTTGAACAAATTTTTAACGTTTCTCCTGAAAGCAGCCTGTGGAGCTGCACCTTCCATCCCAACAGAGGAGAGAATCTTCTGGTTTCTTGAGTTGACCGTTTCTAGGGGGTGGGGAGAGAGTAGGCTCATTTGTCAGTGTGTGAGCTCATTTCGTGACTGGCTGATTGGTCTACAGTATCTCCTGTAAATTCCATGGGTTCTTAGATAAGCAAAGGGGATTGAGGAAATCTTAAATTTTATCAGAGATGGTGTTGGAGGGAATAAACAGTACTTTTTCACTCTAAAGAAGGATCCCACGTTTTACAAAATTTTAAAATAAAATTATTTAATTTTAATTTATCTAATTTAATTTATTTAATTAATTGGCCTGTGTTTAACCAGCCCTCTGGGGGCTCTGAGGAGCACTGAAGTTAGAGCACCACTGACCTCAGTTATCCCCACAGCCCTGGAAGGCAGGTGGCAGGGAAATGAGTCTACTTTTTACCTCTGGAGGAGCAGTGGCAGAGAAGCACGGCGCGGCCAGATGGCAGCAGGGCCTGGGATAGGACTATTCCTAGTTTTTGTGTGAGGCAGGCTTTAAGGGTGTTAGAGGGTGCGTTTTATTTCAACTCACAAGCTCCCCTCAAAGGAGGTAAATATGACACGGAGGGAGGTGACTGACATTTGTGGGGCTGTGGGTCTGCCTGTGACCTGTAGGGTTAGAGGATTCTTGAGCTCCTCTGGCCGGCGTTCAGTACTTGGGAAGGGGGAGCCACTTGCATGATAAGTAGGATGATTCTTTACAACCGATTTTTTAATTGGACCATTAATCAGCCTGTGGAGTGGCACCTTCCATCCCAACAGCTCACCTCAGGGTTTTGCCAGGCACCCTCCAAAATGTAGACTCTGAGATCCCCGTCCTGACAAAGAGGTTCCAAAGCCCAGAGAAGGGACTGCTAAGTCCTTGGGAACCTCCTGGGAAAAGCTTTGGTGTCCACTGGGTATAGTTTGAATGCCAGCTCTGCCCTTTATGTGCAAGTCCTGTAACCTGGCCATCCCGAAAGAGCTCAATTTGTAGGGTGTGGTCACCGCCCCAGTTCTCTGAGAGCTTGGGAACAACCCGCTCTGCTTCTCTGAGGCTCAGTCTCCAGCCCTATACGGTGAAAAGTCAAACTAATAGGCTCTCCAGCTGCAACACATCATGGTTCATACTATTAATGTATGTAAGCCCCAAAGAGCGTAACATCAAGTAGAAGGCCCTCAACCCACAGCAACAGCTTTCCCACTGTCCCCACCCCGTTTCAGGAAGATGAGCGCCAAGTCCTTCACAAATAAGCACAATTGTTAAGAAGAAAACAGCAAGTGCTGTGCTTTGTAGGGGACACCAGTAGCCCCAAACACACCCTGAGCTCCCTGACACTTTGTCACCATCACTCCATCCTGCGACCTCTGGCGACAGGAAGCCTTGCTAGCAGAGGAGGCCCAGTGTGCAGACCCTGTTGGACCCAGGTCACCAGCTGGGGCCCACGCGAGCAGGCGAGGTGCTCCAGCCTCCTCCAAACATCCTTTTTTTTTTTTTACCCTCTATTTCCCAGAAACCAGAGTTCATTAAAATCCTCCATTTTCTGAGAACTTGGGCTAATCAAGGTTTTTATGTAGCATTTTTTTTTTTTTTTTCCAGAACACTAAACTCAACTGACGTTTCCTCAAAGAGCCCAGTACTTCGTGAAACCGCTGGGGTAGGACCTGATCTTTGGAACTGGAACATCAGACCGTGCTGGGGGACAAACCGGAGGTGCCCCTGAAAAAACAGGCCAGTAGTGGGGGAGGTGGGGGCGGGGGATGCAGCTTGCTTTCTGGGCTCTGGGAGGGAGGGGGATAAAATGTTTCCTAGTGTCCTTTGTCATCTCCAACCCACAATCTCAGTGCGTTTTCCTGCTCCTTCTGCGCGAGTGCCGCCGCCTCCTCCCAGCGGCTCCGGCCACAGGCTCTTGACCTCGGTCTCTTCCACCTTCCACCGGCCTGTGGACTCAACCACACAACTTTGCGCTCGATTGCAGACTGTCCCGGATTGCTCCTTAAATCTGCTCAGGGTGTCCTCTATTCCCCAACCAGATTTTAGATTCTGTTAGGCCAGGAGAACTCACGGGTCCCCGCAGAGTTTTAACACACCATAGGCCCTGGGTAGATACTTCAAATCACAGACAAGGAAGCGCTAATAGCATCCTTACAGGTCACTGAGTCTGACCTTTGGGTCGCGGCTGAAGGAACCGAGGCCCAGGACTGCAGAGTGACTTGGTCAAGACCTTGTAGGCGGTGTCAAGGCAAGAAAACCGAGCCTTGGCAAAACTGGTTTTCTGGGTAGACACAACATTAGTAAGGTGTTTGGGAGAACGGGAATTCAGAGAAAAAAAAATGTAATGAGAGCTTCAATGGCTAGAATCTCTTTGGAAGCCAACGTCAGTCAAAATGCAGAATGCTCAAATCTACTGAAATAATTTCACTTGGAGGAATTTATTCTACAGGTGGAATCGTACATGTGTATAGTGCACGTGCACGGAGATATTGACGGTGTGTGAATTGTAATGAAATAAAGCAAAACTAGAAAGAATCTGATTGTCTATCCGTGGGTCCCTGGTAACGATAAGGGAGTGCATATCTGGATAACTAAATACTCAGCAGTTATTGAATGGAGTAAGTTGATACTTAGGCAGGAAAGATCCGGATCTGGAAAGATCCGAGACATACTGGAAAGTCAACCATCAAGGTGCACAGCAGCCTGGGGACCATAATCCAACCTCCACGACAGAAAGGTTGTCTGTGGGTGTGTTTGCATGTGCCTGTGTGTACTTGACGTATTTCTAGAAGAATACCTGGGAAACCACTCCTGGTGAGTGGGATGGGGTCTCAAATGGAAGGGAGAAGCATGCTTTGTTTTATACCTCTTCGCACTTTTTACCATGTGCGTGTGTTATTTTTATAATAATAATTTTAAAACCTCAACACTGTAGTCTCTTAGCTCAGCATTTCCCCCCACAGTACCAAGCCACCTCTCGTGCTGTTATTCTTCTGTAAATTGGTAACTTGGAGTCTAATTGACAAAGTTTCAAGTAGGTAATAAACAGCAAACATGCCATCTGCTCTTAGCACATCCCACAATTATTTTCCCAGGGGACTGAGGCTCTAGGGTAGGACCCCCACATGTGAAAGGAGGTACAGTGGGGGTTAAGAACCAGACTCTAAAGACTGTTGTTGACCAGGCAAGTCTTTCAAGTGCTCTGTGCCTCAGTGTCCTCATCTGTAAAATGGGGATAGCAACACTTCCAGTCTCCCAGTGTTTGTGGGAGAACGGATGCCATAATGCACAGATCTGGCTCTGGAAGTGCTTGGGCAGATGACGCTGACTTCTTCCTCTCATCCAGGGAGCCCGCTTCTGGCCTGAGAGGCAAGCAGGACACAGAGCTCCCCATCTGTCCAGTGCTCCGTCCCAGATGGCATGGGTCAAGGTGCCCATGAACCGGCAGACACTGTCTTTGACCTTGGGGAGCCCAGTCTTGGCCGGATGAAGTACAGCATGCTCATCACACGAGGGAGATTTATGGGGAAGCAAATAAACAAAGGAGCGTCCAAACGGTTGGGCTCCAGCTCCCATATCAAGGAAACCAGAGAGGAGTGGAGGCAGGGAAACGATTAGAGAGAAGGCGTTCTAGGAGGTGAGACAACCTGTTGCCTTGCCTTCCTACAGAAGCTTCTGGACTTGTTCTGCAAGCAGCTGGTGGATTTCTGGAAAAGCAAGGGCTGACCTTTTGAGGGAGACTGTGATGTGGTGCTGGTGGTAAGACAGGGACCTAGATTCTATTCCTAGGGGACTGGCACCCAATTACAACACAGTAACCACCCCAGCTTGGCCACAGACTTGACTTTTTCAGTGCCTTCACCTGAAAAGAAAAGGTGCCTGGGCCTCACCCCCAGGGACTGATTCAGTCAGTGAGAAATGGGGTGTGGAGGGAGGTGGAGACCCACAGCCTTGGTCCCAGGGACTGCCTTGGACCGTTCTGTGGGTTTTTCAAGCAGTCCACACACAGAGTGGATGACAGTCCCGGCGCAGATCCGAGGTCTTTGGGTTACATCAGTGTTGACACATGGCCTCGTGATTGTACTGTCCCTAAAGACCGTCCATCTTGCCGAGGACAGTGGGCCAGACTCTTTTCCTGAACTTCGGATGGAGGTGTCATAGTAATTACTTGTCAATAATAAGACTAAATACATGGGCTCTTCAGACCTATGATTTCCTGTAAGTCTCACTGTAATCCTGTGAGGTTCTTACGGTTATTGTGTCTGTTTACAGGGGAGGAAACTGAGGCAGAGAGAGGTCATGGACCTTGCCTGAGGTCCCTGGTGAGTCCTCCAGCCCGCCGGCACCTCTGCCAAGTGCCACTTCAGTAGTTCCTCAGTCCCAAATAGACATCCCCCTATTGGACAGGACAGGGCTGTCCCCCTGTGCTACCCTGATTGTGGGTGATCTCATGCAAGGTCTCCAGTCTCTGTGGCCTCAGTGGAGATGAAACCATCCTCCCACCCCACCCCCAACCCCAGCCCCAGCCTGCTCGGGGAGGTGCTTTGAGCACGGAGAAGGGCTTGGCAGGGGTAGGCAACACCCTCCCATCCCTGAAGGAGGGGGGGAAGCTGAGATAGGAGAATCTTCCTCAGCATCACATTTCCCTCCCGGGGCGCCCTGCTTTGTTTCCCTTCTTTTGTTCCCCTTCCTCCTTCTGCTAGTGACGTGGTCACCTTCCCAGGAGATAATGCTTGTGCGGCTGTGTCCTGACAAGCCCTTTCGGCCCTATCTCTAATCTTCTCTGGGTTTAGGATTAATAGACTTTTTCCTCGTTTGGGATCAATAAGTACAGGGGCGGGGGAAGGGAAGGAAAAAAGTCAGCAGGATTAAAAAAAAAAAAAAAAGGGACTGATAAGAATCTGGTCCAGGTTGCTGGTTAGTATCTTTCAGCTGGGGGTGTGCAGGCAAGGGACAGGTGGGCCACGGGAAGGTGTCTGGCCTGGGAGCTAGGTGGGGGCTGCCTGTGGGACAGCAGGAGCTGGGTGAAGTCACAGACTTGTTGAGGGGGCCCCGGGGACCCTCAGTCTCAGGCCAGAGCAGGTTCCAGCCTGAATCTCTGCCCAGGAAGGCTCTCTGAGTCCTGAGCTGCCTGTCCCAACAACCTGCATGTGCTAGAAGCCCTTTCTCTCCAGAAGCTGGTCCCCACCATGTGGGAGCAGGTGTCCCAAACTGCCTCCTTCCAGGCCCCTAGGATTCCTCAAGGGTGTGGGCCATTGAGCTAAGTTTCCCAAACCGGAGTCCCAGAACCCAAGCTCCTTCCGGGTATTTCATGAAGTTGAGTGGTAATGACACATGTCCCCTTGATGAGGCTGCCGGGTAGCAGCGGTGTGTGTGTGTGTGTGTGTGTGTGTGTGTGTGTGTGTGTGTATGTACACAAAGAGTACCTCACTGCTTTGAGCAAGAATCCTATCCACTCGGCTTGGCTAACACTGGTTGCTGCATGCCGATCTGCAGCTCTGATTAGCCTTTGATTAATAAAAAATGGGGAAGGAAATCAATTATTTATTTAATAACAGCAGTTTATTTTAAAGGCAAAACCTTTAAGAAAGCCGAGAACTCGGGGATGGGCGGGAACTGGGGAGGGTCATCAGAGCGAGGAGCTGGGGAATGGAGGCTTTCCATCACGGGGCAGGTGCCGTCCTGTGCCCAGGCTGGAGGGCCTGTGCCGGCGGGGCTTTCTGGATGTGGGCTACGCGTGCCCCGAGTGCGGGGAGCCTGTGCAGCTGCAGTCTGGAGGACAGGCCAGTGTGAGGACAGGGGGGCAGGGCACTGTTGGGTACCCATACCTAGGTAGCTTGGTAGCTTGGGTGATGCGTGATCTAGGCCCGTCCCTAGCTCCCATCAGGACCTCTCTGTTACTTCTGGCCTTAAACTCTTGTGCGCCCACCCCAGGAACTCTCCTCCAGCAAGGGCCTGGGCATGTGGTCCCTGGCTACCAAGGGCAGCTCGTATTCCTCGAGCACTTACGCTGGCTTCCCTCTGCCTGTCCACGCTGGGGCCTCCCGCC
The DNA here is from genome assembly GCF_009829155.1 of Mustela erminea. Taxonomy (NCBI): domain Eukaryota; kingdom Metazoa; phylum Chordata; class Mammalia; order Carnivora; family Mustelidae; genus Mustela; species Mustela erminea. The sequence continues at coordinate 34,917,157 of NC_045626.1, read as the reverse complement.
TGGCCTAGCCAGGGCCAGCTCCTCTCCCTGTTCCTCAGATGGCCTTCTCCTTGTGGAGGGCACTTCTGCTGATCTTTGCATTTTGAAACCATATCCATTCATCAAGGCAAAGATCCGAAGGACACCCCGCAGAGCGGCTCCCCAAGTCGTCCCTTTGGGAGACAGCCTTTCTTCTTTGGAACCTTCCTTGCACTTTGAATGTGCCTTTCTGTGGCGGTTTGGGAAAAGGTGGCTTTGTATTTTTATTTCTTTGTAGGTATTTTGAGGGCAGGGGCTGCGTCTCAGTCACCTTTGTGACCCCTGGACGGAGGGGTGGATACTATCTTTTGGGGAGACTGGTCCCCTATTTACATCTGAAATCGCTTTCAGATTAAAGCACCGATCTTGAAGGGAAATGATGATAGCTTCTTGGAGGGATTCAAAGGAAAAATATGCTTTCACACTTGAGATAAGCAGATTAGAGCACATGGGTCACGAATTTGACTTTTTATGTTCTGGAAGATAAGGAAGGAAAAAATGGTCAAGTGACCAGTGTTAATTTTCTGACAAAAATGAACCTAGCCTTTTCTCTATTGACATACCTGCTCTCCTCCCTTGACAACGATCTTCAAACTCGGTTTTCTCATCTGTCAACTGGGATAGAAATTCCTAACCCACTGAACTTCCCCCAAAGAGAAAGTGCTCTGTGCGTGGGGCAGGTATTATCTATTTAGGTAATTATTGATTATCTAAAGTTACTGTCTTGGGGCGCCTGGGTGGCTCATTGGGTTAAAGCCTCTGCCTTCAGCTCAGGTCATGATCCCAGGGTCCTGGGATTGAGCCCGGCTCTCTTCTCAGCAGGGAGCCTGCTTCCTGCTCTCTCTCTGCCTGCCTCTCTGCCTACTTGTGATCTCTGTCTGTCAAATAAATAAATAACATGTTTTAAAGTTACCATCTTAGTGCATCGTCTAGAAAGACAGGCACTCTACAATTAATCAGGGGCCAAAGTCTGTCTTTCTGTTTCCATTTTCTGGATATCTCTTCTGGAAGTCGAGCTTCCCAGAATTATCTGGGTTGTTGCCATGACTTTCTTCTGAGCTTACTGGTGTGGGTGGCCACTGCCAGCGTGGCGCCTTCCAGCAAGCTGCTCAGCCACGCCGGATGCCACGCCCTTAGTTAGATTCTGTCGGGGCTGGGCGCCTGCAGGTTCAAGGCCTGTGCACAAATGTCTCCTTCCTGTTGGTGGAGTGCTTCGAGTCTTCCGAAATCTCTGCTTTCGCAGACATTATTCCATGAGCTCATCCCCAATTCCCTGGATGAGAGTTGGGAACCCCGGGCAGGGGCCACATTTGCTGAGCCACAGAGAGCCCGTTAGATCTTCTGCCGCCAGCACGGCAGGTGAGAAATCTGGGAATCGAGGGCTTCCGTCATGGACTTGGTGTTCCTTACACTCAACCTCCCCAGCCCCTGTCCCTACAGTGGGTGGGGGGGTGACTTGAAGAGGGGGGCTTTCTGATTCAGAGAATAAGTCACCTGGTGATTCGAGGGGTGGCTTTAAGGAACATGGCTGGGTGGAACACCCAAGCTCACAACCCAGACGAAGTAAAAGGCGACTCTTCACAGGGCAGAGGATTCTTTCCTTTCTAAAAGGACTCCTTATGAGGCTCTTCTGATGAGCAAACAGCACATCTCAACAGGATTCATTATAAAGAAAAAAAGAAGGAAGAAGACAAAACCGAAGGTAATAACAATTTGCCTCCTATTTCAGGAGCAGCTCTTGTGAGAAGTGAGGCCCACCTGTTTCTCATCAAAGCGCCTGCAAGTCCCTCTCCTGGAGAAAGTGGGGAGCTGCAGAGACGGGGGAACTCAGGGGGGCTGGGAAAGAAGCGTGGCCCTGTGATCCTGCCTGTCCCTCCCTGACAGAGAAGGACACCTGTCGTCCCCCTGTCAGGGGGCAGCGAGGAGGGGCGGTCCTGGAGGGAGGAGTAAGGATCGAGCAGTGTCCCACTGTGAGCGGCCCATCCAGACCCCGGCGGCTCCGTGGGGAGGATGGCGGACTTACTCCAGAGGCAGATCTCTGACCCTTCCAGAGCTGTGGACCTGGCCACTGGGTCCTGATGGAGGCCGCCTCTTTCATTCGTCCCTGATGGGCACCAGGGGGCTTTTGGCTCTGGCAATATTTGCTTTATGGCATCAGAGCAGCGTTTCCCGTATTCACATAGTTAAATTAGTTAGCTGGATAGGAACCTCCGAGATGATGTATCTAGTTGTCAGTCGTGACTTGGTGCTAATGGCACTACAATTTGGTTACAACCCTCACCGTCATTAATCATCGGCCCCCGGCCGGCTGCATGTGGGGGTGCTGAGAGGGTGGGGCCGGCTTGGGCAGCAATGCGCCCAGCACCCAGGCCGGCTGTCTCTCTCTTCCTCTGGGCAGTGTTGAGGCTCCGTCCCTGGGCAGGCTGCTGTCCCCCGGTTCCTGCCGCCACCACCGCCACCAGCACGGCGCACCTCTATTTATTAGCATCATGCTACTTATGCTAATAGCAGGCCGTACACTATTTCTGAGCATTAACATCTGCTCCAAGCAGCCGACTTTCACTTACAGAAACTGATTTCAGCTCAGTCAAGCAGATAAACAGAGAAATCAAAGCAGGTGGCTGGAAGTGAAGGAGGAATTCTCAATTCCTGCATTCAACCGATGAACTTCACTAAAGCCATAATTAATATTCAGATAACTATATTCCGACACATAGAATAAACAAGATCATTTAAAGGATGCAAAATACATCCCCAGGGCCAGAGGGGAAGAGAGGGAGGGGAAGGCAGAGGACTGAATATGAATGCAGACACTTCGTGTGGGCCTATTGTCTGCGTGTTTGCAGCCTAGGAGGAGAGGTGCCGAGGCTCAGGCTCGAGGCTCGCAGAGCCCCTTCTGCAGGCCGGCAGGAGCCCGGCCACTCACGGACGAAACAAGGGGGCCTGAGGGGCAGCGTCCGGGAGGCAGAGCTATCCACACCGCGGGCTGGTGGAAAGCTGCCCTCTGCACTCCTCTCCTTGGGAAGCTGTCAGAAGGAGGGCTGACCCCGGGGGGGCCCCAGCGGCTGGGTCTGCCTCCCTGCACCCAGGCCTTTTCCTTCTATGGAATGCCCTGCTGGTAATCCTTCCTGCCTACGATTTGTGATTCTAGCATTAAAAATAACATCTCTGTATGATTCGGATGAGGCTGAATCCAACTCTTTATATTCAAAGCTACGAGAGAGACGGTGCATACCTTATTGGGTTAATTTACGTCATTTTGTTGTCTTTCCTAGTCGGTCATTTCAGAAATGTTAAAAATAAGACCCATGCCACCATCTGGAACAAATTCTGAAGCCAATTGTTCTTGTTCTCCAAAGACCAGCAGTCCCGTGGCTTTGAGGTTTAGACACCCACCCAGCGACCATCCCCATGCCACTTGCATATGCTTGGCAAGATCCTCACCCCAACGCATTTCACCGTAGCAGATAACAGCAGTGGGAGTAATGGGAAAGGTGAACAGAAGCCATCACCTGGTGCGGTGCACACTCCATGTGCGTGTGTGTGTGCCTGTGTGGGCTGCAGACAGAGCATTCGTGCAAGCGTGTGATTTCAGGATGGATCTCTGTACCGTGAGCTCGAGGGGACCGTCGGTGACCAGGACCCAGTGTGTGGGATCCCAACCTGAGCCCCACCAGAGGGGGAGCAGCCACCAGGACAGGGGGACCCCAAGAGCCCTCTCAGGTGTGCCCCGCTGTCACAGTGCTGGCTGAGCCGGTCCCCGTATGAACCCACACTAGCCATGGTGAGCGGAGAGCCGGGTTCGTCCCTCGCCAAGAGGCCCTTGCTAACTTTTGCTTTGCTCTTTTTTTTGGTTCCTCTAGCCACGAGGGCCTTGTGGCTAAACAACAGTGACAACAAAATGTTATTGATAACTTTAATTTCCACTTTGGGGAAACATTCCTCTCCTTCCCCACGCCTCTGCACATATGTCCTGTTTATGTTCCGTCCTCTGAGAATGGTGTTGACAATGCTGGGAGCCCTGAGCTGCGTCCTGGGTGCTGTCAAGGCTCCTCTGGAACCACTTGCTTTGTGGTTGAAATTTCCCCTGACGCCTGGAATCTTTTTTCTTTCTTTCTTTTCTTTTCTTCTTCTTTTTTTTTTTTTTTTTTTTTTTTGGTTTCCTTGGAAATGACTCTGAATCACAGTGTTTGCAGCCATGGGTGGGGAGGTAAGAGGATATTCCCTGGAGGGGTGTTGGGGGGCGTGGGGGACGAACAGGCTTCCCCAGGGAAAGCTGAGGGCTGCACAGGCCTGTGTGGCTGTGTGGTGTGGCTGGGGGTCTTCAGGAGCCCCCAGGAGCAAGCTTTAGGGCCAAAAGTGGATTGGACCCTGGACAGCCCGGAATGGCTTCTTCCCTGGAGCCTGTCTGCCCACCCCATCTCCAAGGGAACTGGCCAAGCAACAGCCATCTTTCCAGCCTGAGCTCGCTGTCTCAGCTACAGGGCTCTACCGGGCCCCTGTGCGGTACTTGGCTCTCCCCTATCCATCTTTGCCTAATTTGAGTGTCACCACAGCCACACGAGGTAAGTGAGACAGGACTTGCCTGCCATCTCCGTTTGCAGAGGCTGACACAGAGCCAGAGAGGTTGGGACACCCCCCACCCCCAACCCCCAGACTGTGGTATGAGTTAGTCGGTGGCAGAGATCAGCCTACAGGTCCTCACCCCCAGCCTGGCAAGTCTGACGCCCCCGGCCCCACTCCCGTGCACCCCCACATGACCTGCAGACGCGCACATGTGCCTCACGAAGTCCCAGGCTCACGCGGACTGCCGCTCGCCGCCTGTCTCACACACTCGTGCACACACAGCTCCGTGGGCCCGGAGGAAGAGGAGGAGGACACCTCCTGGCTGGCAGGAGCTGGGTGCTACCGGGGGAAGGAGCCCCACCCTGCCGGGGCGCGCTGCCTGGCTGACTTCACAAGATGCATACACGCAGAAGCATACACGCAGAAGCAGGGACAGACATGCCCTGATGTGGCACCCTGTGGCTTAGTCGTCTTAGGCCACAGCGGGCCATGGCGGTGCAGCAGGTTGACCCTCCTCAGCTCTGATGTGTCCAGTCTCTTCCTCCTTTGCATATCCTCCACCCCCACCCCCCGTGGGCCCCACGCACCCCCCACACCCCCCCCCATCTCCTCTCCTCCTCTATCAGCATGACGGTCACCTGAGTCTCCAAATTGTCAACTCCCAAACCAGACATATGCAGGGCGAGGACAAAAACTGATTTCAGACCCATATCCTTCAGAGTCGGGGAAATTTCACCCAGGCTGGATAGAAGCAGGCCTGTGTACACTCCGAGGACCCGGGCTACTCAGCCCGGAACGCGGCTTCTATTCAAGAGAAGGAGTCCCTGGGTCGTCCGTGTGTGTAGGGGGGGTGAGGTCTTCTGTAAAAGGGACGATCCGAGTGCTGTGAGTGGCCTTTAAACATTAAGGCAGGAAGGCTGGTTCCTGGTCAGGTCTATGTGAAAGGACACGACTTTTCTGTCATGCGTCTGCAAAAGGACATGAAAATTGCCAGTCTCTGGGGCCCGTTCCAGGCTTCTCTCCCCACCTTGACTCCACACGCGTGGACTGACAGGAGCGCTTTCCATCCCATTGGTTGTCTGTGGGGCATTGAGGGATGAACCTCGGGGGTGGTGACAGATGGAGAGTACCCTCCCTTTGACTTCTCCGAATGGAAATGACAGAAAGCACACCATTTTATGTCACTACCGGGCTCTGGCCCATCGTGGGAGAAATCTCTTTCATTCAACCCCGGTACCTCCTTTCTGCATGTGCCTGATTCTGGGAGAGCCACGAGACTTCGCTTGTCCACCCAAGCATGCCCCTGTGAGCCCCACCTCCACCTGGCAGCTGCTCAGGTAGCTCTCCCATCTGGTGCCCCGTAATTGCCTCACCCCGTGCAGGTGTGCGCGTGTGCATATGTCTCTGCCCTGTGCCCTGAGGGCCTGAGGCTCTGAATCCAGAACCAGGGGCGGCCACTATGTGGCTGAAGCTGTGCAGTGCTCCTGGTGCCCTCTGCTGGCCACATCTGGAAACACAGGCAGCCTCTAGCCAGTGTCTGGGTGGGACCTTCCAGAGGTGAAGGTTTTCAGGACAAACAGGGCTGGCTGCGGGGAGGTGGCTCTTGTCTCTCCCGGTGTGCACCTCCGAGCCTTCCCCCGCGCCCCCCGCCCCCCGCCCCGGTACCATACACGGGGGAATAGAGTCCCTTTTCCTCATCTCTTCACGGTGGAGGGACCTCATGCCTGATTCTGGTCTTTGCTGGCTGTGTGGTCCTGGGCAAGCTGCCCAGCCTCTCTGGGCTTCATTTAGTTCTGATCCCTCCTTCAGATCCCACTTCGAGTACCGGTTCCTACTTGCCATCTTGCCCACACAGGCCCCCACTCACTGTGGAACGTCCCCCTCACCTTCTGCAACCCGGGCCTTGGGCCTCTTTCTCAGGCTCACCACCCCTTGAGGGCAGAGCTCTTTCAGATCCTTTTTTTTCTTTTTGAATCGCACCCAGCACCCACGATGCTGTCTTAACACCGCACCAGCACCAGCAGTCGACCAATACCTGTTGAAATGATTTGTTTTACAACGGCTGCCTTGGACTAGAAATTCCCTCAGGTGCCTCCGTGGCTCGGATCCTTTTTCATTCTAATTGTCGCTTGTGGGTTGGTCTCCAGTCCCAGGTGAGACTTTAGACCCCAGAGGGCAAGGTGTCCCGGAATAACAGTGTGGCGGCTTTCCTGAATAGAGAAAGCAGTTCTGACTAGTAAAGTGGTTGCGCGTGTCACTCCCTCTCCCCCGACCAGTACATTTTTAGGGCAGAGCAGGAAGATGAAGGTTGTGAAGAACACGGCAGGGCCAAACTCCTTCTCCATTTCTACCCCTCCTCCTGTGTGAGCCCCCCTCCATCAGCACCCCATCTCTGCCCTACAGCGTCTCTTGCTGTTGTTCCCTTCACCCGGCTGGTGGGCTGATGGTGCCCGCAGCAGCTTCGCAGCAGCTCATCCCAGCCCCTAAACTCCAGGCAGGAGGATGAGGAGACCCTCGGGTCCTATCAGAGCTCTCAGCACACTCCCCTATGTGACTCCTCTCCAAGGCTGCCCCAGCACAGCAAACACTGCCTCCCGAAAACAACAGTAACAGCTAACGGGTATTAATAACTCAGAATGTGCCAGGAGCCACGCTGAGAGCTTTGCACGTATTATCTCACGGAATGCTCCTAACAACTCTCCCCGGCGGCTCTATTATTATCTTTATTTTATAAAGAGAAAGCTGAGGTACAGAGAAGCCAAGCCACTTGCCTAAGGTCACACAGCTAGACAGTGGGAGAGTCAACATTTGAACCTGAGCCCTTTGATTCCAGAGCCTGTGGTTCGTAACACTCTCCTTCAGGCAGCAGGATGTCTGGGTGGTGGATGAGGGCTAGGCGCCTATCAGACAGACAGACGGGCACACACACACACACACACACACACACACAGGCCTGGTGCCGTGCCCATGGAACATGCCAGCGAAGCCCACACCTGCCCGTGTCAGGTTTCCACACACACGCTTATGTTAGTCATCTGCGTGCACGATGCTCTCGGGGCCTGACTGTCTGTGGTATTTTGGAGCAGCGCGATCTAATAGAACGTTCTGCAATGAAGCAAATGTCCTATGTCTGCACTAACACAGTGGCCACTAGCTACTTGTGGCTAATGAACACTTGGGCACGGCGAGGAGACTGGGGAACCGAATTTTTAATCACAACAAAATAAAATTGATTTCAATGTACACAGAAACTGCCACACATGGCTGAGGGCTGTCCAGCGGCCGCATCATGGGACGGTCGTGGGCATGAAGGGAGGCCATGGGGCCAGGAGGGCACGTTAGAGCCCTCGGTAACACGGTGTTACTGTCCCTGCATGCTCAGTGGCAGTGTGAATGCATTTCTGTGTGCCCTCTCCACATCTCCATCTGTCCTGCCATCCAGCTGCCCTCCACTCTGCGGGGGCCTTCGGAAGCCCACCCTCCTGACAGCGGCTCTGACCCAGGCGTACCCACGAAGATGTCAAGGAAGGAGGGGTTGGCTCTAGGCCTCCCAGGAGAGCAGTTAGGGTGTTGCAGGCCAGCCTGGGGCCTTGGGGACACCTCCCGCCCGCAGATTCCCTTGTCCCAGCCCAGCTTCCCAGAGCCTCCCCGGTGCTTGGGTGAATCATTTCAGCTGCAATTTGTAAGTAAAACATCAGCTTATTTCGTCGTGTGTTGCTTTTATTAGTTTCTTTTACGTTAAAAGAGGGAGAAAAGGGCCAGCAGGCTGCCTCAGGCATTTGGTCGTGGTTCTGGGGGCCACACAGAAGTCCCTGAGGAATGCGTCTCTCCTGAGGGGTCCAGAGAACCCAGTGGGGTGGAGTCAGGCTGGTTGGGGCTGTGGGGGGTGGGTGTGTGAGGCCACAAGGACAGGGGGATGGGGCAGGCAGGGCGGGAGGCCTCAGCCACCGCAGAGCAGGGAGGAGGGAGCTGGGCGACCTACATCTCCGCTGTGAATCTGGCTGACTCACCCCTGGACAGTTCCCGCTCTCCCTCCGGGGTGGAATGCAACCTTGGCATCCTGGGAAAGAGACGCTGCAAGAAAGGGCAGGGTGGTGGCCCAGGCAAAAGCTAGAGGGATCGAAGCCGCAGTATAAAGGATTTAGGTGGGAGCATAGGAAGGACAGACCTGAGCAGCTTTGTGGGTGGGGGCGGGGTTTGGGGACGGGAGGGCTCCCTGGATCCTGTCTCAGGCTTCATGCATCCCTGACCTCTTAGTGGGTCTGGCACGGTCTGTGACCTCACTATTGTTCAGACCAACTGGGAAAGAACAGTAATCACATCTGTGAAGACTGTTTAACTCGTTCTAATATAAATGACTTTAAATACCATGATACGTGGACGCCTCTCACATTGATACCCCCAGCCCGGGCCGTCACTCAGCTCCGGGGTCACACAGCTACCTGCCTTCTTCATGCCTCTGCGTGCACATCGAACTGGCATCCCTCTCTCAGCACAGCCCAAACGGAATTTTGATTTCCCATGCCTAAAACAGATTCCTTTCCAGTAAATGGGACCACTTGGCACTGAGAGGTCGGAGGTTCTTAGGTCCTCCTCTTTCTCTCCACACCCAATCCAGCAATGACCCCATATTTTCCGCATCTTCTCTGCCCACCCTAATTTACATGCCCATCATTTCCCCCTGGGCTGCCTACCTCCACCTTTGCTCCCCCATAGCAGCTGGCTCTACCCAGCAGCCAGAAAGATCTTTGTGAAATGTACATAACGGCATGTCGCTTCCAGTTTTGTGCTATACTTAGAATGCAGCTCAGACCCTCTCTTGACCTGCCAAGCCTGACGCAACCCACACTCCCCACCTCTTCCCGCCTCTCTCTCCTCATCACTCCACAAAGCTCCCGTCACACGGGGCTTTCTCTAGTCCCTTGAACACATGAAGTCTTTTCCTGCCTCAGGACATTTGTACTTGCTGTTCCCTCTGCCCAAAGATCGCCCTCCCTCTATCTCTGTGGTTTGGATCTGAGCTCCACTGTTAGTTCTGGAGGGAGACCTCCCGTCACACAGCACAGAGGAGCCCCAGTCACTCGATGCCTTACCAGTACACTTGAACTCTCAGTACAGCCCTTACTAGCACGGCTTTCGTTTTGATTTTAAGTTTATCATCCAACCTCTCCTCCGGAAAATGTAAGCCGATGATAGTCAGAAGTTTATCTGCCTTGGTCATTGTTGTGTCTCTAGCAGCTAGACTCGTGCCTGGCACAGAGTGGGTGATTGATAACTATTTGTGAATGAATGAATTATTTAATCCCAATGATGTTTGTCTGAGAAGCCTTTTTGCCTGGGGTGTTAGTGTGAGCTCGTGAATGTGTTTCCTGGACCGGCTCTTGTGTACGAGTTGCAAGACTAATTAAACTCATACATATTTGTGGAAATGCAAATATAATTTTATTTACCAATGACTGTAATAAAGGTAAATGCTCCTTACTTAAACAAACAATTCACTTTGGGAATAGAGCTGTAAACAGAAGCAATAAATAAACACTCGTTATTGAGTGCTTACTGGGTATCCACTGAACTTCAGAAGCTGGCTGCTCTGATCAGCCGTCAGAGTGCTCACCCTCCTGGAGACGTCCTCCTCCCCAGAGAGGGGACTCAGCCACGACCTGCACATTACTCGACCAAGCACATGACTCTCGGGAGGCACAGCCTGGCGTCTCGGCTCTGCCACTTCCTCACTATGTGACCTAGGACTTGACTTAAACTCTCTGTTTCCTTGTCTGCGGAATAGAGAAAGGAACTGAGCCCCCTCCTGGGGAACCGGGAGTGTTAAATGAGATAGCACATTAGAATGCCTGGTACTCTGTTGAGCACTTGGTAAACAATAAAGGCACGTTAGGCGTTCTTCTCTTGTTATTATGATTATTAGCATTATACAAGCCTATTCTAGGTGTTTCTACATGTTCTCATTTAATTGCTACAATAACCCACGGAGTCAGGGTTGTTATTCCTGATTTATAGGCTGAGAGCTCAGAGCTCCGGGACTAAGATGTCCGTGGTCATCATTGAGCTCTCAAGGATGAAACCTCCAGGTTTCCAACTCCAGATCCAGTGCTCTCTGCATGGCACTGCCCCTGCCTCCCCTCGTTCTTGAGGAGAACCTAGAGCTCATGAAAGCTAACTCTCACACCCCATTTCCCTTTTGACCCACGGCCCAGCCGCAGTCACACACTCTTCAATTCTTATGTGATCTCACCATTTCCAGTTACCTCCAGCCCCTACTGTAGTCTCTGAGCAAGCCCTCAAATCCTTCCATGATCGCCCCCCCCCCCCCCGAGAGTCCCTAATGCCTGTCCGGCGTGGACGCTAGATCCAGCACTAACTTCCCATCGCGTGACGTTAGACCGTGAAATGGGAAGCATTCTTAGAGGTGCTTACTGTCATCACTCATCTGCGTTCTCAGGTGAGAAAATGGAGAGCCCCAAGAGCCCAGTGACGCACTCTGGGGGGCTCCCGGGCTCGAACCCAGACTTCCACCTCCTTTTGAGTCCTGGCCACAGCTTGACCCACCACCCAGAGGCAGGCATCTCCCTGGCCACCGTGGGAGCAGGTTAGGGCATGCAAGGGGCTCCCAAGTCAGCCCACTGGTGGTGGGTGAGGGTAGGTTGTGCTTTAATTATGCTTTGGGCCGCAGTTTTCCCAGCGTGGGCCTCTCGAGCCTGGTGGCTTCCTCAGGCGGGGGCTGCAGGTCCTACTTCCATGCTTCAAGCAAGGTGCAGCCCAGTCCTGGGTGAGTGAGTGATCGTTCAGATATGTGGCCGGGGGCTCCTGGGTGGACCTGCTAGCCTGGCCTAAGGCAGAGAACCATGACATTCACAGCAGTTCTCTTTGAGAGGTGAGAAGGCAGGTGCCTTTCTCTTGCTACCTTCCCATCTTGTTTATGTTTTCTATGGTGAGTATTGCTCACCGTGGAAAACATTTATAAGCCACTTAATTTTAAAAAAGCAACTGGTCTTTGCTGGGACCAGAGTGAGAGTCCCTCCAGGTGAGTGAAGGCAGCCACCTTAGATCTGGGCTCAGCTGTGCCCAGCTGAAGTCTGCGGGGAAGTCTGTGGGGCACACGGTGTCACTGACACGTCTTGCCTTGGGGACCTTGCAGTCTAAGGAGAAGCCAGCCAGATGTGCCCTTGCAGCCTGGGTGGCACAGTGGGTCTGAGGCCCTGGGGAGGGCGATTCACGCTCGAGGGGCCTCAAAGACAGAAGAACGAGGCTGCAGCCATTACAGGCCTCCTGAAGGAGGCTCACTGTAGCCTCTGCAGTGGAGAAGGCTTTGGTTCAGGGGAATGAGAAGAGAGTGGGGTGCATGGGGTGGAGGGGCTGCCTGAGTAGAGAGGCAAGGCTGGGACTGATCTCGCAGGGAGGGAGGCACAAGAGCAGGGCCGGAGGTGTCTGGGTTGGGAGCCCTTTGACGTCTTTCCTTTTTTACGTGGGATACATCTACAATCTCGGGCAGGCCTGCCATGGTGCCGGCAGGGTCTGGACACTCTGCCTCGATGACTGCATTTCATACTCAGGATAAACCTATTTAGGCAGTTTGTACATTCTCATTTGCCAGGCAAAGAAACTGAGGCTGGCCCAGGAGGTAAAGTGACTCGCCCAAGGCCTCCCAGCTGCTCAGTGGAACAGCTGGGATTCACCCTCAGCACTGCCCATCCCACAGCCCCTGTGCTGCCCCCTCTAGCCCCCGCCGAGTCCTCACCTCCCACTGAACGTGGTCGGAAGGCCCAGAAATCTGTGTGGGGTGCTGAGCAGGTGGGAACACGGCAGCCTGAGCTGTGTCCGTATCCGTGTGTGCCTGTGTGTGCTCATGCGTATATCTGTATGTGCTGTGTCTGCGTGTGCGTGAATGTGTGTGTGAGTGTGTGTCTGCATGCAGGATCTGCGTGGCCCAGTGCCTGAGGGTGAGATGCAGGGGAGCAGGATCAGGCCCTCTCCCTAGGGGTGGGGATATGCCGTTCTGGCACTGATGACAACAGACTGAGGAAGGAGTTTTCTGATGCAAGTGCATGGGCCTGGCCGTGTGGGAGGTCATTTCCCCCGGGGAAGAAGGCCTCGGGCCAGTGGCCACAAGGCAGGGCGCAGGAAGTTACAGGATGCTGGGAGGGTGTCCGTCTCCGAGGCGGGAGGAAGCCCCAGCATTCCGACAGCTGACCGTGGGGCTGGGGAGCCTCCAGAAGGTGGCTCTGGGAACCAGGCATTGGTGTGCACGGAGGCCCCTGAGCTGTTCGCCTGCTGTGGGCTTCTTGGATCCTCGTTTGGGGAATTCCAAGGCTTGGGAAGGTGGCTGGGATCTTTACTTCCCACCAGAGTCCCAGGGGATTCTGACACAGCGCCCCTGGGACGGGCTGGGGAGGCTCAGGGTCTGGCCCCAGCTGCAGGAAGACAAGGCAGGCTTCCCCTAAGGGCTCTGTGTGCCCCCCACGCCGACTGTGGAGGACCTTCTGGCCAAGCACAGATGACACCCCTGAGTTTGAGCACAGGGTGGTGCACCTAGGGACCAGCATTGTGGGTCCCTTCGGTTGAGTGAGGAGGGAAGAGCTAAACCTGTGCCTGAGACCCTGGGACCCTTGGGACGAGGTAGAACTGGCCCTATTCCCACGCTCTGCCTGGAGCAAAGCGAGTTTGCACACAGGCAAGGCTCAGGGTGGGCCTACCCTTATGTCTTCTCCCCAGGAGCTGCATCAGTCCCCAAGTGGCCCAGGGATGAGACAAAGGTACAGGTCACCTGTAATGGATGTGTAGGCTGGGCACAGGGACTCTGTGTGTCTAGACAGAAGGACAGAGCCAGCAGGGCAGAGATGCGTTCAGCCGGAGAGTATTTCTCAGGAGCCCCACCCTAACCCTCTTTTGCACTGTCCTTCCCTCAGGGCACACTGCTTCCAAGCGCTGCCTCTGGCCTTGCTGGTCAGGTTTGAGCACCATCTGCTCCCACCCAGATGGAGGCCGTGGGGAGGGCCGGCTCTCTCTTCTCATAGCTGCTGCCTGCACCCCCCCCCCCACTCCTTCTCTTTGTCTCTGTCTCTGCGTGCCCCCCACCCCAACCAGGGCTCTGCCCTTTCTGTCTCCTAGGGCAGCTGGGTGCTTCGGGCTACTTTCTGGGGAGCCCAGAAACCCCAACCCCCTCTTCTTCCGGTCTCCCAGGGGAATCTGTGGGCAGAATGTGAGAAAATGCCACAGATGGCCCAGCCGTGCATCCAGGAAAGCAGCGAGGTCTCTAGGGGACACAGTCTCACTTAGTGTCCCACTCAATTAGGCTGCCCACAACCACACGTGTGCAGAACCCTTCCTCCCACAGACCTTTCCCACCCTCCTCCACACCCAGGCCAGAACCCCTTGGAAAGACCCCCGTCTCCACACATATTGGCAGAGAGCGGCATGAGTGCCCAGCGAGGGAGGTGGACCCAGCTTTTTTGCTGTTTCTGACGTGTACTCGGTAGAAACTCTAGTCATAGATATACACACGATCTGTCACTTGAGAACTGGCCCGCCGAGCCTGTCACAGCCCACACCGGCCTGATACGCCCAGCACATATGAACACATACACGCTCACGTGGCCTTGCCTGTGGCTCACCGGCTGGAACCACAGTGTGCTCAGAGGAAGGTGGTGTGTGTGCTTGTGTGTACACACGCACCTGTGCACACACACATGTGCCAGTGTTCTCACAGCAGCTGCAGTGAGGGCTGCAGATGATTTTGGAGCTCTGCTTGGACTCAGAGCTTTAGGATGGGGCCCCGGGGTCCTCCTCGCATGCGATAGCCTTGGTCTGAAGAAAGGGCAGGGCCCACCTGGAGAGCAAATGCCCGTGCGAGGGAGTTGGCAGCCTTGGTGGTGCAGTGAGAGCATCCTATCTGCATCTTCCCTTTACCTTCCAGAACCAGGGCAGAACACAGAGCTCTCCTACACCCGACTTGCTTATACGAACCACATGACACCAATACACACACAGGCACACACACAGGCACACAAGAAACTCAGAAGACACAGCCTAAATGCAAAATGTGAGGGGCCGACAGGTAACCAACCACACAGTGTGCCTTTAATGGACTTAGCACGTGCCAGGAGCGTAATCCACACCACGGTCACTCACAACCCTCTCTATGCCACGGTCCTCAGAGGGCCCACAAAGCTTCACCCCTCACAACCTGTCAATACGGCAGTGGGTGGGGAGAGGGCAGAACCCACCCGCCACCTCCAACGGCAACCCAGAGCCAACCCAGCACGCGCGGCTCAAGTCTGTGCACGGCAAAGCGGCCCTGCCCCTCGTTCTGGGAAGGCCTCCCCTTCCTAATGGTCTGCTCATCCTTCCAGAGGTGCAAGTTTAGGGAACCCATTCCCAGAACCTCCAGATTTTATTCTAAAGGAAAGAAAGCCATAGGTTTCGCATTCTCCGATGAGTTCCCTGCCGCTGCTAACCCTTTTCTGTGTGCCCGCGTGTGCGTGCGTACGTGAGTTCTCCTAGGATAGCTGCAAGGGCCACTTTCCCTGCCCAGCCCGAGCCAGGTGTAGTCCCAGGGATGACAGGAGCCCTGCAGGCTGGGAGCAGGCTTGGGCGGACACCGGAGGACTTGGTGAGTGGACATCAGCCCGTGCTCCCAGCCTTGAAGGTGAAGCAGCTTGCACGCCCCAGGCCAGACCCGCTAGGAACCTGCGACCCTCCTCCCAGTTCCCCTTCCCTTTCCCTGAGGCCTCTCTTCTGTTCACGGGCTTGGCTTTGCTGAGGGGACACCTGATTGTGGCCGACGTGCGGGACTGGGTGGCCCTGGCAAGAACTGCCCCAAATTTCTCCAGAAACTGCCTTTGGTCTTGGTCAGATGAGCAGGAATTTGGCTGGGATCGTGTGAGCTGACGCAGAAGGGAGGTTGCAGGCTGAGCGTTCTCAGCAAATGCCTTCTGTTTATTTGTGGATGTCTAGTGAGAATTTGGCCTTGGGCTTTATGGGGTTCCTAGGCCACACAGGTGTGAGTGAGAGGACTTTTGGCCTCTGGCCTAGGACCCTATCCCTCCTTCCTCCAAACCAGCTGGTTTTCCTTCTCCTGCGAGGGTTTTGTGGCTTAAATTGTGTCTTTGGTTAGCAAAGTCTCATTACGGAGTGGTGTGCGAGCATGCAGGTCTGTGAGACGTGTGTATGTCCACGCGTGTATCTCTGCGTGCATGTGTGTGTGTGTCAGTGTGTTTCTATGTGATGTGTCTGTGACAGCATGCGTTGGCGTTAGTTGTATTTTTGAGAGGGTGTGTACTTATGCATGCATTGCTCTGAATGTCCATATTTGAGTGTGTTCCTATGTATTTAGTTGTGAGTGTGTCTTTCTGTATGTATAGATGTGTATTTGTATGAAGGTGTGTCAGTTATCTCTGATGTGTCTACGTGTGTGCATGAGTGAGTGTGTGTGTATGTGTGTGTGTGTGTTCGGAGCCGCAGAAGACAGTGAGGAAATTTTAAGAAAACATTAGCCTATAATATCACACGTATAATGTCACACGGCTTCACTTTCCCCATCTGTAAAAGGAAGGAGATGCAAGAGATGATTGTTATTTACATCTGTAAAGGGAGCTGCAATCAGGGAAATGTGGTGGGCTTGAAAACACAAGGAATTTGGGACCAAGTTCTGTCTTGGCGGTTCCCTAGTGTGAAACCAGGGTTGAGTTACTGCCCTCAGAGCTTCCGTTCCCTCTGCTTTCAAAGGGGCACACTGACATCTCTGTCGCAGTTTTGTCACAGGGATTCGGTGAGATAAAATAAGCGAGAGCCCCATGTGTGTCATGTAGTAGGCGCATGGTCAGTTCTCTCTCCCGTCCATCCTTGAGCCCTGATGTCATCCTGCCGTCCTATTTCCAAGACAGCAGGACTGTGAGAGCTCCCTGCGGTCTAATAGGGGTGCTGGCACTTAACACATGACAATGACCCTAGAGATTTTAACTTCTTCACCACATTTTCCCTCATCTCAGCTCATTCCCTCCACATGACCCTAAGAGGTGGGAGGAACAGGTGTCCCTGCAGTGATTTAAGAGAGGAGGAAGCAGAGACTCCGAGTGAGGCGGCAGAGTGGGGCAGAGATGCAGGTGTCCGGCTCCTGGATGCGGTGCATCCGTGGGGGCACCGGCCACCTCTACGGCTGGCAGCGTCCAGAGTACTAAACGCTGCCTGCTTGCTGGGGCCCGAGCAAGAAGGGAAGCCTCTCTCGAGCTATCAGGCCCAAATCAGAGGAGCCTGCCCCGACCCTCAGACGCACGCAGGCCACCCTCTGAGTCGATACGTGGAATCAGCCCTTTGCACGGAAATTGCAGGTCTGACTCCATGAAGGGTGGCTCGTCATTCCTAGAGCCAGCTCTGATCTGCCTGCAAGAAGCAGATTTCTCTCCCCGCCACCCAAAATCGATGGAGTGGACACCCAAAGCCAGATTCCTCAGCCTTGTCTCCCAACGGACATATGAGATTCGACTCTAAGGGATGTTTGCTGGTTTCTGAAATCAAGACCGCCGTAGAGCAGTGTGGTCTGGGTCCCAGGAGAGTAGGGAAGAAGATGGTCTCATGCTACTGAACAGGCCCAGCCTTTCAAGGTGATGTCTCAGAAAGGGGTACACTCCGTCTTTACATTTAACTTTGGGGAGGGGTGTGGAGGAAGGGTCCCATACTAATCATTTCTTTTGGCCAGGGGCTGCCCAGCAGGCCAGGCCTCGGGAACCTGCCTTGCTGGTCTGCAGCCAGACCTCTGCCCCCCTGGTTTACCTCTGCCCCCTTCTCTGGCTTGCCAGCACTGGGTCTGAGCCTAAGCTGCTCTGCTGTATCCTGGCAGGATATGACCAGATTGTAATTTTCCCTCATGATCCCTTTTCCATTTTTCTTTATAAAAAAGGTATCAACTCTACCTGGTGGCAATAGGGATAAAAAGTGGTAATATGAAAGAAAGCACTTTACAGATTAAAATACTATATAAATGGAGGGCATACTCTAATAGAAATGAAAGATAAAATTTAGCATCTACGATACAGTATGTAATATGCATGGTTTGACTTTAAATGTCCCAAACACCTTAGTACCTAGGTTACACAGGTACAGTGTAACATACGACTTAATTTGGTCTATAATGTGTTTTATAGTATGCACTGTGATCCATAGAATTACATAATATCTTACGACACATCATATTCCTAGCACCGAGGAAAGTACCATCAGAATCAGTTGACATTAGGCTATTTTGGCATTTGAAACACCAGCCCTAGATTTGTGATTTTAACCGCTAGAGCTGGGAGGGAGAAAATGAAAAATAGGAAGGGGGAAGGAATCTCCATGGACCAGCAGTGGGGCCCACTGGGTAGGAGGTTGGTCCCTAAGAAGGCAGAAGTTCCAGGAACAGGTCCCGGGAAAGGGAGTAGCAGGGAGAGGGCCCTCTCAGGGGAAGGTAGGAGAGTCTGGCTTGGCGGTGACTGCTCCCACTATTTATGAAGCCAGATGAGGAGCTATAGGGCTTGTGGTGGCCCCCGTGTCTGCTGATTAGCTAGAGATTATATTGATGATGTAATAAAAATTCACTTTGTCTATTAAGTTTCACCAGAACAATCAGGAGAGATTAGATAAAAATCAGAGGAAATGAATAACAGAAGGACAAAAGCCACGAGCCTCACTCCCTGCCATGGTCCCCGTCTGTCTCCCTTTCTCCTGCCTTCTGTGGGGCAGGAATGACGATACCTCCACCCCGGCACCCAGGCCAAGCCAGCTAGAAACATCCCCGAGCTGGGCGGCTGTCGGGGAGAACCTCGCACTCAGATACGACACTGGTTTAAGTTTACGGACCCTTGTTTAATATTTGATTAGACCTTTGGCAAGGCAGCCTCCTGCTGGGGGATGAGCTGGGTACTGAGCCTTTCAGCTGCCTGGGTCCCCCTGGACCCACAGCGCGGGAGGAGGAATCCTGCGTTCTGGGTGATGCAGCTTTAGGCCAGGCAGACCCGTGCCCTTATAAGTAGCCAGGGGCCGCCCAGCCTCACAGTGGCTTCCTCTAGCCTGGCCTGTGTCCAGATTCCCCCATTAGAGAGGTTTCTTACGGTTACAGCCCGGGCTCTAAAATGTCCCTGTATGAGGCACATGTCACCAGAGATGGTAACACATTAATGTCCATTAGCCGCCAGGGACATATCTGCCCAGTTTGATTTGTCAGATCAGCAGGGGGCAGGACTTTGAAAGGCTGGGAAAAGGAGGTCACGCTGGGTTGGGGGCCATTGTCTCAGGAAGGCGGGGAGGCCTGGGAGCACTGGGGCTTGGGGTATGTGGCCTGGGGGTAGCTGGGGGTGGCGGGGAGAGTGGGGGAGGTTCCCATCCCCTGCCAGGAATGGAGTCGTGCAGTTACTCCGGCTCCGTGAGAGAGTCTGGTTCTGCTCACCCTCTGAGACCCCCCTGGGTCAGGAAGGTGCCAGGTCTGTGGCACTCAAGGTCTGCGGAAGGCCAAAAGAGGAGAGTTTGCCTCTCCTAAAAAGACGGCTACAACACTCCTGTTCGGGGGCCCCAAAGGTCACCGCTTCATTCCTGCTCCTCTGGGCTGGCTTTCTTTTCCTGGTGACGGCGAGGCACCCTAATTGTCCCCCTGCCGTAAATGGGCTGTCCAGGAGCCCTGGCACCCTTGCCCACACTGGCAGCATTTCTTCCTGGAATTTAACAAGATGCCTCCAACTGCAAGGCCATTGTCACCCCGGGAAAGCACTGTTTCCTGGCTTCGCCCCCATAGCCTGGCTGCCCCCCGCCGTCCCTGAGCGGCAAGTGGGCACAGAGGAAGGGTGGAAGGCATGAGAGGATTTTAACCTCCAGACCCTCATAGTTTATCTCTGGGACATTCCGCTGAGTGAGCCTGTGGGGACAATCTGGATGTCTGCCTTGGTGACAGGGAACCTGGCCACAGGTTTAAATACTCCATGAGTAATTTCTCAGCCCAAGTGGGCTGCCTTTGCACAGCTGAAGGACACTGCAGCCCCAAGGCAGGGGAGGCCGGTCCTTGCCCGTCCTGTGTGTGTCACTCACTTCCTGGGACAGAACTGGAGCCTCGTCATCTAGTTCCGATCCCCACTGCTTCTCCCTCAGCCGGATGGGTGGCGGGTCCCAGTTTTATTCAAAGTGAGAAAGTCCTTTGTCCACTAGCCTGAGAAGGAGATGTCACTGCCGCGGGACAGAGCCAAAATGTAATGACGAGACGAAACAGGACCATGGGGCCCGTCAGCCACCCAGCCTCCCTGCTCTGTCTCTTTCCCGTGTGCCAGCCTCGACTCCTGCCACCTCACACTACTTGGGCGTCCAGGACCAAGCTCCCATGGGCAGGAAGCCTGTACTCCTATCTGATTACTGCTTTTGGGGGGTTTCCTTCCTTTGTCATATTGGGCCTATGCACTTGGTACCTCTGTATTTGTGCGTTTGCTGCTCTCTGTCCTATCCAGTTATTTGGTGGTGGGGAGGGTGGGTCCCCATGCTCCAAGGAGAGACTTCCAGATCCTCTGTGTTGTGCATGAATCTATGTCTCCTTGAGGTAGGACTGTGTCTGCCCCATGGGACCCAGGGCTTCCCAGTGGAGGTCATGGCCTGTCTCCCCCTCCAGACTGAAATGCCTTATACACTCTCCACTTTGCAGAAGCCTGCCTTTGCTCCATGGGGGGGGATGCCTGGGGGCGTCACAGAGGTCAGCTGCAGTTGGGGCAACGGTGCCCCTGCTCTTGCTTCACCTGGCTCCTCCTCTTGCCTCCGCTGGCCTCAGGGACCCTGTTCTCCCTGCTATGTGGTCACTGCTCTGGGCCAGACTCTTAAGCATCGGCTGAACTGAGACAGTTCGGAACATTCAGAGTTAATGAATGTTTTGCAGAGAAACTAGAGAGAAACAAACTAGGGCCTTAGGGACAGTGTGAGGGGCAGATAGGGGTTTCACACCAAAGGGCAGTCTAGCTGCCCTCTGGCTCCAGCACCTTGGGTGGAGCTCGCTCAGCTGCTCCTGCCTTCTCCCGTCCCCTCTCTGGTGTCTGTCATTGCAACCACTTCTGCCAAGTGGCCATTTATTAAAGTCTAAGCGTGTGCTCTCCCCACACTGAGACACTGCCCTGTAATTCGTGCCCTCCTCCTCTCTCTAGGGACACACTCAGTTGCTCTGTCCCGGACCTCACCCTTTTCTCCTTATTCCAGTGGATTTTCAAACTTGTTCAACACAAATGGTAACAGAATTGACTCTGAAATAAACAGTTTAGGGGCACCTGGGTGGCTCGTTTGGCTACGCGTCAAACTCATGACTTCGGCTTGCGTCATGACCTCACGGGTCCTGAGATCGAGCCCCACCTTGGGCCCTGTGCTCGGCGGGGATTCTGCTTGGGAGTTTCTCTCCCTCGGCCCCTCCCGCCACTCTCTCTCTAAAATATACAAACAAATCTTTAAAAACTAAAATATATCTAACAATTTACTTATTGAAATAATTAAGATGACCATAAAGAAGGTCTTATTTGTCAACAAAAAGACTTTTTAAAAATTGGGGCAAAAATGAAGCATGAACGTAAAGTCAGTACCTCTGTGCTCTTCTCCCTCACTCTCAGGACTAATGGGACTGAGGTCCCTGCCTCCGTTGGACCTGGACGGTCTGTGTGCCATTGACCCCTAGGGAATCAGTCCTGCCCGCAGATCTGTTTCATCAGGCACAGTGTTGAGTGTGTACGCCTGCGTGTGTGCGTGTGTGTGTGCGCGTATGTGTTTGTGTCCTGCGGGGGGAGCATTTGCGAACGTGGAGGGATATAGCAGTTTGGATTCAGACTCGTTACAGGTCCTAAGTGTGGAAAAGATTCTAGTGCCCAACATACAGAACTAAGAGGAAAACCCATGTTACACTGTAAACTAATTATTCATTTTGGAAACGGAACAAAACACACATTCCCATTGGAACTACAATACTTTCTGGATTTTCTGATTCTCCTCTCTTGTTTTGTGTGGCTCTATTTTGCTGCTGCCCCAGCTCGGGCCCGGTGAGGGGTCTGGCCCAGGGTCCTGTGCCTCCCCCAGGAGCAGAGGGCTCCCCTCCATGAGAGAAAAGGCTCGCCGTCACCCTGCGAGCTGTAAGGAGAGCGGCTAGAGAGAGCGGTCCGCTCTGCAGCTCCTCCAAGGCGAGTCTGACAGTGACGGGAGCGCCTTCCTTGTCAGGGGCCCCGCGCGGGAGAGCAGGAAGTTCTTCCTCTCACCGTCAGATGGCAGGCGACCGCTGGTGGAGAGGGGAGCATTTCTGCACACACGCGTAGTAGGGAGGGGAAGGGTCTAGAGGAGGGGCCTGGCTTCTGGGATCTCTGCTGTTCTCCAAGAGTTCCTTAGATCCGGGTCTTGGGTCTGGGAGGGGGATGGGGCCCTGGGGATGGAGGACGACCTTGGTGCCCAGACCCATCCATGAGCCCCGCGGGCCCTCTGTAGCTGCACCTAGTCTGGGCTGGTTTGGGAGCAAGTCCGGACATCCTGGAGCTGTTCCAAGTGATCTGGGGGCTGCAGCGTCTCTGCTAGGAGGGCTGGGCCACTAGCACTCGGGAGGGAGTGCAGAGTCTGGCCAAGGTGCTTTGTCGGAGGGCTGGGTATAAGCTCACGGGCAGAACTCTGAGTGTGTGTGCAGCTGGGGGAGGGGAGGCAGGTCAGAGGAGGATAGATGTGGCCTGTTGGCTGAGGCCCAAATGTTCCCTATGGGAAGGGGTGCATCCAGCGCTCAGAACCTCCATTTCCCATTCCAGCCATGGGTACCACTCGTCACCCTCTACAATCGCAGCTCTCTCCCTTGCACGTTCAAGGTCCATCTCCTATGATCAGTCACCAACCATGGGACCTGGCCGCTATGGCAGGCTCCCTTTCAGCTGCCTCCACAGGCTCTGGGAACAGAGATGAGGAATGATCCAAAGGCTCAGTGGGCTTTTCTCACCAACCCTATTCCCTTTCTTCCTCTCTGATGAACCCCCAGCCACTGGGACTCTCTCCTTTCCTCTCCTCCCTTCCAGATACTCAGGGCTGCCAAGGGCAGTCAGGAACATCGTGAGCTGGGACTCTGGCAGACAAGGGAGGAAGGGGTCAGGGGCAGGCCTGAAGGGAATTCCAAGGCCAAGGACACAGCGGCCTTCCCTTTCCTTCTTACTCAATGTGACAGGAGGTGAGCCTTCACGAGCAAGGGCTTTCCAAAGTCCAGAATATTCCGGACCCGGCCAGACTCTGAGCCCCTAGCTCTTCTGGTCCCAAGAACCCCATCATGGTGGCTGATTTGATCAGGTGCCTTTCTTCCTGGGACCTCTAAGTTGAGGAGTACACACGGGCCTCTCCCGGGGCCAGTATCCTACCCATAACTTGGGATGTTACTTCAGGTTCATGACACCCCTTGGAGATGGAGCTCTTCACACAGCAGGCGCAAGGATGCTCCCTGCGCCTTCTCTGGTGAGACAAAGCCAAGTATTGATTTGACAGAAAGATATGGATACGTTGGGTGGATAATGGTTAGGGGATCCTATTTCTTTCTTTTCCTGTTCAGAGAACACCTCTCCTCTGCCTCACCCCGCTGGAAAGCAGAGGCCGGATGAGGGAGAGTGTTCTCTCCTCGGTCACCCGGGGACGCCTCCATTCCCCCTGGGCTCCTTCCAGGAGTTTAAGACCACGAAGCCTCTGGGAATATGGTCCCCTTCTCCCACCATGGCAAGCACTACCTACATCCTCGCCTCTCCGTATATTCTTAGAACCAGTCAATATGATTAATTTTACATGGGTATAATTTCCGGCTGCTGCCATGGAGCCCTCCCAGCCTCACCCATCAGCAGCGACATGATACAGTTTCTGGTTATCTTGGTCAACCAAGATATTGATATTATTAATAATGGATATCTATATGCTGACCTTTGTCCACCCAACTGAATCACTCTGGGCTGGCTGTCACATTTCTTTAAGAGCTATTGATAAGCCCATTACTGGAAGGGCATGGACAATCTTAGGTATGTGCTTCTCACTCACCTTCAAGCATCTCCTGTGAGAATCTCCCCTTGTTAGGTGAGCTGCTGCACGTACGGTGGTGTGTGCAAGAAAAGTCTGCAAGCAGGTGCCTGTGTGGGGAGCGTATGTACGTGTGCGAGTATACATGTACGTGAGCATGCCCGCAATTGCACATATGAATGTGTGTGTGTGTGTGTGTGTGTGAGAGAGAGAGAGAGAGAGAGAGAGAGAGAGAGTCTGTCTTGAGCACTGGCCCTTTTAGAGCTGATCAAATAGTCAATTAGAGCATTATAGGGAGGTAGCTGAATCAGAGAGTTCCTACAAATACACTGTGATGTAGTGTTTGATCTTTGGATGCCTCTTGTCTCCTAGGACTTGCGCAGGAGGTTTGGCTTTATAAGGATATTATTAGGTTGATGCCTCGTTCTCTCCATGTACCTTTCAGGCAAGAGGCCCCACTCGCTGGCAGCAGGATGGCCAGAACCTGCCACAGGGATGTGTGCTTCAGGTCACGCTACAGGCTTGACTCTGGGCTCATGCAGCCTCCAGCCTCAGTCTCTCACTCTCTCTCTGGCCAGTGGCCCCAACGGCTCGGGCTCCACTTTCTTAAGGGCGGAGAGAGGAACTTGACTCGGCCTCTCTACCCTCTACATCCGAAACTCCTGATCAGAGGACTGCCTGGCACGCTGGGTTATTTATCGTGTGCCACGGGGGTGGGGGGCAGTACTTCTGAGAAGGGGTCCATGGTAGAATGCACACTTTGCGTGCCCGTGTGTGTCAGGATGGGCACCTGATCTCATCACCAATGAGATGTGGTGTCCAATCTCATTGTGGCGTGTGTGCGTGCTGCTGTTCCTGCCACCTGCGTGGACAGGGGTGTCAGGGACAGCGCCTCTATCAAGTCAGGCGACAGGGATCGGCTCCTGTTTGGTCCCAGACAGGCTCACTTGTCAGGGGAGGCCCTCACTTGCCCCTGTAAAGGGAAGCCGGCTAGCTAGAGAAATCTTTTGGATCCTCAGACATAGTGTATGAATAAACCAGACATGGATTAATTAGGTGTGACTGCATCATTAAATTAGAATAATGAACAAACAGCCACGTATGGCATTCAAATTTGCCTAGAACGACTCCACGGGTTGCTTTCAAGTAAGTCACCTGTCAGTTTGTAGGTTTTGGGGACTCTGGAGAGTGAGGTTCCTGTCCTATCTTGAGAAGCGAATTCTTTAGGCACCATCTACCCCAGGCAAGGATAATCCTTCAACGGGCGCCTGGACTCCACAACCGAATCCAAACAATGGCTTTGGTTCGATACAGCATCATCTATGCACGCTTCAGCTGCGAGCATTTCTCAGAGTGAAATATGACAGTAGCACAGGTGCTCAAGAGACAGGAGGGAGAAGTTAAGAGGTGTGAGCAGCGGATGTGAAACGCATCGATCCCATAATATTTATGTGGATGTGCACACCGTCGCTTGTGCATGTGCACGCGTGTGCACGCACCCACACCTTTTGCATTTCTGTGAATTCTCTTCTCCTCTGTTGACACTCCCTATTTCAGCCACAGAGACTCGAAGGTGTACCTAGTCCTAGTTGTATAATTTTAGAAATAACAGCCCCTTGCTTCTGCAGACAACACCCCTCGAAATTCCTGTCCTAGGACAGGGAGGCTGTGCAGCTGGAACCATTTATCTTTAACAAAGAGGAAGAAGCCAACAGCTAAGAGGGAAGAAAATGGGAAATAAACTCACTTGCCTCACTGGAGAGCCCGGGGGATAGCCTAATGCACGGGGGGCTTTGTTAGTAAGATCTGTTAAGTATCTAGAAACCTTTGATCTGGAGCCGCTTTTAACAAAGGTGATAATTAATTAAAGCAGAGTGTATTGCAATAAAGTAACATTGCGGTCAGTTTATGCGCTGTCCAGAGCCGGCCTTCGGAAGTCTCTGTCAATTAAACTCTTGTTGGAGGCCAGCTCATTATCAATTTTTTTTCCTGAGCTTTGATCAATATTTTTGGCTGTTCTGTCCCCACAGAACCAGAACTACGTCTGTCTCCATGAGGACACCCATTTATTTACATCTCGCAGATGGCCACGTAGGATTTGTTCCTGAGCTCAGCTGCCGGGAATCGCTCTGTTTCGGAGCATTGGTCAGCTTGTGCTGAAGGGGAGATACAAGGGAGGATCAGAGAAACCAAATACGGAGCAAGTCGAAGGGGAGAATGCCTGTGAGCATATGGTCCCGAAAACATCCCCTTCTATTTCCAAAGGGACTTGGAAAGGAGGACCGTGACCCTGGGGCTGCCCCCCTGGCTTCCTACTTGGTTCCTGAGGGCAAGGCTGAGGTTGAGGCTTTACACCCATCCAGGGGCCCCTGGGACAAGGATGTGTGGAGACAAGGAAGCCCTTAGGACAAACACAGCAACTCTGGGAATTCCTCTGCCATCATTTCTACCCTTATCATTGTCTTTTTGTCCTGGCATTTCTAACCGCACCTTATGTTGCCAAGTGGAATGTGAATCTTTCTCTGTAGGCCCCACCTTGCGATTTTTGATGGTGTCTTAATGGCAAATAGGAGAAGGGAAAGGGGGAGATGAAGGCTGATGATAAAAGGGTTGCAACCAATCTGGGGGCTCTGTTCCCTTGCCTTAAGCTATTTGGCTAAGATTAGTTGCTTTTTGTGATTCTTGTGAATTTAAAAAGGCAAAAGTAGAGGGAATGAATGTGCTTCTCTTGTGGAGAGACCAAAAGGGGGCCATCCTGGTCCCTGCCACCCCCTCCTTGCCTGGAGGTAAAATGCAGCACTCTGCTTGGAGGGGCTAGCTTGACTGACTTGGTCAAGTCGTGTGTGTGTGTGTGTGTGTGTGTGTGTGTGTGTGTGTGTGTGTGTAAACATCACAAGAGAAAAGTCAGGCTGGGATGTCAAGGGGCAACGGGTGGGGTAGGAAATGCAGTGGGTGGAGGGATTTATCTCTGCAGAGAGCCAGGTTCTGTGCCGGCCACTCAGCTCCCAGATGGAAGGTCATTTCTAAAATGAGTCAATAGGTGAGCCGAAGCAGGCAAACATCTGAAGGGTGATGAGTAGGGGGAGATGGAACTTTTTTAAAACCTGGACCTTTGGGTGGAGATATCAGGCAGATACGCAAGAGCACACCTTCACACTGGAACTTAGATCCTTGACAAATCCAACCTCTGAGTTCTTAGGTGGAGCATGGACATAATCACAAGGACAGTGTCATCCTTCCCACATTCTTTCCTTTTCTCCATCAACCATCTCCCTGGTCGTGCATACTGCCTCACCAGATGAAAACTACCCCTAACATCGTTCCCGTGCCATTTGCATTTATTATCTCTTCCCTGGACACACAAACTCATATACAAACAGAAGTTCACACACACAGGCTCACACCAACACGCACACAGGCTGCGGTATCTTCCCTCCCCCCCATCCTCCAGGACCCGCAGACACACACAGATTTTCACACTCTCTAGCGCTTCTCTCTGCATGTCACATGGGATTTCCCTTCCAAGTTCAGAAACGCTGCGTTTCGGCTGCTGTCAACCAGCACTCCCAGCTTCCGGCTGGCATGTGGGCCCTACAACTTTCAGTTTTCCTTTTGTTCTGCCTATGATTTGGGGCCTCACTTTCTGTTCCATTTCCTCTTCTACGGCCTGCCCTCTCCAAGTCCCCTTCGAGGAGATCTTTCCTGGGTCAGTTCAGAAACAGGCCACCTTCAGATGATGTGTGAGCTGTGTAGTGTTTCCCCCAAAACCATCTGAGGTGAGTGAGACCAGCTCTTTTCTCAGTGAAGGATGTGGTGTCTTGGGTATTTTCTCAGGCATCACTTAGAAGCCCCTCTCTTATCCTGGTGTATGAATTATAATAATGAGGGTGATCATGTTAATAACAGCGAGAGAGATGGCTGTGCTCCGATTCCTGGAGTGTGGCATGGTCACTGGGTGTCAAAAGTGCCCCCTGGAAACCAGCTCTTTGAAAGTACTCTGACAACTTCACAATATGCCTGCATTATGGGGCACATATCTATGACATATGTTTTTTGGTAACTGTTCCTTTTTTTTTTCCCCCCAAGCTGCGACTTTACTTAAGAAAAGCCTTTCTTTTTGTTTTATTTTGTTTTGTGTTTGAGAAGCCACAAACATCCAGCCAACTGGAGCAGGTGGAGAGAATGAAAGTATGCCAGGGGGGTTCTTTCAACCCAATCTAGAATTCCCATTAAAGCTGAGGGGGAAAGGAGTGTTAACATCTCCCTGTTGAATTGCAGTGAAATCTAGGCCAGCCCTGGTTCCCATATGTGTGGGATGCGCTCAGTCATGCTTGCACATGGATGCGTTGACGGCACATGTGCAGATTAATTTATCTGTGTGTTGATTCCGAGGGAGTCTCTTTAAAAGATAAACGAAATTACGTACAAGCAGCAAATAACCACCAGTCTCTTCAATAAATCAATTCTTTCCCAATATTGTTCTTTCTTTGCTCCTAAATAGAATACTTACAAACATCTGGGGCTTGAAAGTCTTCTATGGGAGCTGTGGCTTTGGTTTACATTAGTTTTCTAATGATCATTAGTGCTTATTTTTTCCACTGCAATTTGTATTGTTTTTAATGTTATTTTCCCCATGTTTTTCGTATCTTTTTCTCACAAGGCAAATCTTTCTTTTTAAAAACTGCAGGTGTCTGCCCAACCATTCTACCAGTGTCTTTCCCTGGAAAGCCTGAATTTTTATTTTTCAAAGTAAATTTTTTTTAAAGTTCACCTTAATTGAGCTGATGCCCATGTTGACCCTTCCAGATTCACCGTCTCTTAGACTCATTTGAAAACAGAAATCAGATAGAGCCTCACTGGCTTTAATTCACCTATCTAAGGAAAAAAACCAAGAGCCCTCTCGGCTAAAGTCAAGCGATAGAAACTCGGTGTTCTGAGAACTGCTATACCTTACGTGAAAATACAAGGCACAATTTTATGATACTGGTCAAGAATCAACAAGACAATTATAACACTTGCCATTTCTCTTTCTCCCAACTACACACCAAATCCAGGGGCTTCATGCATATTTTACTCAGCTACCATTGAAATGAGAGGTTGTGTATCTGGTGATGAGTCTATTTTCAAATGATATACTCTCCAGAGTTCAACCCACAGAAGGTTCCATTACTCTGTCCCGACCCTCCCTCTGGATGTAGTGTGGAAGTATAAGGGGCTGAAGTCCCTGCAGCTGTGGCTCCTGGGTTGGGAGAACTCGATTTTCCTCTATGCAGTGGGGGAAGATATCAATGCAGAGTGGTTACCCAGGCACAGATCTGTTCTGACTGGTTAACAAGAGGGACTGTGATATGGGCTTGGCTGTTTAGATTAAAATGCATTGCAGGCTCCCGGAATAAGCACACATCAGTAGTAAAGGCTGTTTAAACCTTTGGGGACAGCCCTATGTTTAGATTACATTAATTCATAAATATTATACTAAATACCACTTAAATTGGACTTAAATGACTTCAAAGATAATGCATTATAATATGGCTATCCAGAGAGCACTAGTCTTTATGTCTCCCAGTAACTCAGTCTTTGCTGCCTCCTATCCTGCTAGACAAGACCAAAGTTATGAATGGATTGCTGGCTTGTTCATGTGTGATCCACCGACTGTGTGTGTGTGTGTGTGTGTGTGTGTGTGTGTGTGTTTTAGCAGGCATGGGTATGTGTATGTATGCATTTTCAGACACTGCTTCTGTTTGTTCTCCAGGACATAAAAAGAAGAAAAGAGAAATAAATGTAAAGGGAGAGAAGGAAAGAATTCCACTAGTGGGTGACCTCTTCCTTTCCCCAGGGGAGAAAAATTCTATAGGAAGGGGCAAAACTGGTCCTCAGCTCACTTCTGCTGCTACCCAGGGAGCTTGCCTCTCTCCTCTTTAATCAATAGTACAATGTCTTTCTCTTTGGAACCTGGAAAAAAACAATCTTTCTCAAAGTGCTTCTAATGGGGGGAGAAAAGAAGACTCCAGAGTTCGCCGGGAGAGTCTGCATTAAACTGGGTTTTTTTCGTTGGGTGTTATTTCTTTGAATTGTAATTCTGGGCCTTTTTTCTTCCTTTCTCTCTCTGCCTAACACCCAGATCTCCCCCACCCCCGCCCAAGTGCTTTCTGGTCTCCAGGGGGTGAATTTACCTTTACAGTAATTACCCGAGTCCACAACTGCTATTTGCTGCCTCCTCAGCCCAACAGCCTTTCTCTGCTACGGCTGGGTTTGCTCCACAACACCCACCCACTCCCTCCTCCACAGACTCCCAATTTGACTGGAGTAATTGCCTTTTAAGGTTCACTCTACGCATGGCAGGTATTCCATTAACCCTTAGAACTCCTTCCTCCTTTAGTTACCTGAAATGGCAGGTGGCCAACAAATGGATAGCCACCTGAAATCTCATGCATTTTATTGAATTTTTACTTATTTTTTCTTCTTTCCACTTCTCTTTCTATCTTCTTCTTTCTTTCTTTTTCCGTTTTCTTTTCTTTTCTTTCTTTCTTTTTTCTTCTTTTGCCAATAACATGCAGATGCCTTCCACACTGGAGGCCAGTATCCTGTCATGTCTCTCAATTTTATTCCAGTAAGATTCATTAGAAGTTATAAATTCAAGAAAGGGAAAGAAAGAGCCACAAACATGCCCTGAAACAAGGCTCAACAAAGGCATGTTTCTACCCCTAGCTTCATGTTGTCAATTTAGAGTTGGGGAAAATCTAAAAGCTAAATGCAAACCTCATTCTTCAAGCCTCATCATGCTTTTTGACTTAACAGTAATTAATCACCAATGGCAAGCGAGTAATTTTTTAAGGTGGCCGGAGGCTTATTTTATCAGGATTAGCTAATAAATCAAGCTGTATCTCTGAAAGAGGAGTTCAAACTCTTCTAGGACTAAATAAACCAGACCTTAGAGACTGTCTCATTTATTCAAGTCTCCTGGAGCTTCCAGGCACCGTTAGAGACATTGTGGCCCAACCTTGCCTATAAAAATCCGAGGGTTATAGAGGCAGGAAGTTTCATAGGGAAAAATATATATGCTCAGGCTCTGAAGGATGAGCTGCGACAACGAAACACCCAGCACGCTGGAGCCAACGGGCCTGCCTGCCACTGACTGAGCCAGTTTAGGGGAAGAATTATTTAGAAAATGAAGTTTTGCTTGTTCTAGGAATCCTGGCCAGATATGTGTATGTATATGTATGAAACATATGAAATAACTATAACATATCCTTCTCTAGCTTCCTGATGCAAATCATGATAATTCTACTTCTTTGCTATAATGCAAGGGAGTCCAAAGAGCAACAAAAACAGTGATGATACCAGCAAGGGATTGTGAAAGAAACAAGGAATACTGTTAAAGTTTATCTTCATTTGAAATAAAGAAGTGAATAAAGTGCTCCAAACCCGGATCTCTTAAGAAGCTCAGTTCTTCACAACTGTCTTTTGCCTCTAGTTGTTTCTGATTTTTTTTTAAACTTTAAAATTTTAAATCACCACAAGAACTGATGATTAAGATGGGCAAAGGATTTCCTTATTTATGCTCTTTAAATTTTCACTATTACTATTTTTAAATCTAGGGACATATTAGAATGACAAAGCTTTGATACAAACCTTGATTAGCTTCTAGGGAGCTTGATTGGAAAGGGAAAAACTACAAAGATATGGTTGACTTGAGAGGGAGGGCGAAAAATGGAAACAAATGTTATTTCAAACACTGCCTCCCCATTTCACCTTTCCAGTTTCTCTTGTGATCAGACATTTTCTCCATATTGGAGAAAGGTTGGTTTGTCTCTCCATTACACCCCCCACCTTCACCCCACCCCAACAAACCCAGTATATTTCCATTCTGCTGTGTTTCTGTGCTACTCAACATGCCATTAACTTTAAGATTTACTCCTCAGCAGGCAAGCTGGAAGATGCTAAAGCCAATAAAAACTGCTCTCTGGGACTCCAACTATGAAGAGTTTGGAGCTCTGCTTAGTATTCGGATGAAGGGAGGGCTGGAGGAGGGAGGGAGGTTGTGATAGTGAAAACCACTGCTGCTCAGAGAGCCAGACAGCTCTGCGCTCTGCACCTAATGTGCTGGAGGATCAGCTCTGTTCATAGCCCATTTGTGGCCAAGGATGAGGCTGCTCTCTCTGTGTGGGTGGGTGTGCGTGTGCGTGTGTGTGTTTTCATCTTTAAAACCACCAGCTCTAACACAGCATCTTCAGTGGCTCTCCACACTACTGTTTATTAAAAACGGAACGTCCATACACATCCCTTACAACTTCCTTAGCCCGGTGCTCCTTCCCTGCCTGACGATCAATCTCTCTCAGAAAGCATTTAACTTGCCCACACAGCTCCAGCCTGGATTAATCCCCACTGCACATCCTATACATTACTGTTAGGGAGCGGAGCACTGGGCTAATTTCGTCACCCACCAGCCACCCACACACGTTCTACAACTGAACACGTTTGGGGATCTGCCTTAAAGATAATAAAACAAGGAGAAAACAGGCAGGCTGCAGACAATTCTCATGACCACTTTCCTAAAAAGTTGCTGGGTTTTAATTCTTTGATTATTCTGTGTCCCCCTCCCCCAAGCACTCACTAGCAATGATTGCTTCAAGGGAGAGCAATAATGTACTATAAACCTCTCTGCATGGTGAGTTTGGGATAATTTAGGCTACACCCTTCAAAAGGCATATCTTGCCCACACAGAATTTTTTCCCCAAAAGCTCCGCTTTCCTGGGAAGGGGATCATCATTCAGGCTTCCCCGACCCCCCCACTCCATCCAGGGGATGGCTGGTTCCTTGCTAAATCTTGCCTTAGGTTTTGTCCCTCCTTCCTTCAAACATCAAACACCCCCTCCCCCACCACTCACACCACAACCGGATTATTGAGGCACATAGCTCGACAGGGAGAGTTTACTGTTAAATTGATAGCAAAATAAAAATATCTCTCTGAATTTGTCACCTCTCTTCTTTTTAGACGGCTGCGCTCCTGCTATTCTGGCCCCGAGCGGAGAAGGAGGAGATCATCTCCTCTTAATATTTTCAGCACCACGGCGATGGACAGCACCCTCGGTCCCTGGCCCGCTGAGCGTCCGCCAGTCTGCTCAGCGTCCCGGGCTTGGCCGGTGCAGCGGTCCCCGTCCCAATCTTTCAAGTCGCTGCGCCCAAAAATCCAAGCCCCGTTTCCCCTCGATCCTCTCTCTCTTTCTCTCCATATTCTGCTTCCGCTGCTCTCCCCACCGCACCGCTTCTATCAGCTCCTCGCCCAAAACCCAGCTTTGCCCCAGCGAACAGCTCCCCACGCACCCCAGTCCTGGGTCTCTGCTGCCCGAGCGCCTCCCTCCTCGGCGTCCGCCCGAGGCTCCCTCTCGCGCCGTCTCCCGCTCGTCCGTCGCCGGCCGGCTGGCCGGCCCGCCCGCTCCTTCTCCCCGGCAAAGTTGGGAGGGAAAGGTGCACTCACCTTTGTGCATGCCTGTGAACCTGTCCTTCAGAACCGTAAGCTCGTAGATCTTGCCGAACTCCTCGAAGAGGGGCTTGAGGTCCTTCTCATCCAGGTTGCGGGGGATCTGCCCAATGAACAGCTTGATGGCATCGTGGTCCTTCATGGGAATGGTCGACGGGTTCCCCGGGCTGTGGCTTAATCCGTTCATGTGCCCGGCGCTGCCCGGGCTGCTGCCGAGCCCGTTGGTACTGAGGCTCGCGTTGTCAGCCTGTCCGTTTGCTAACGTGGCCATCTTTATATACATAGAGAAAATCTTCTTTCCTTTTATTCTTTCTCGCTCGCACTCTCTCGCTCTTCTCCCTCGCAAGCTCGCTCGCGCTCACACACGCACACGCATACACACACTCGGGTTCTCTCCCCCTCGGTTTCTCTACACCTCGCTCTCCTCTCGCTCTCTGCTCTCTCTCTTTCTCCTCTCTTCTCTCGCTCGCTCGCGCTCGCGCTCTCTCTCTCCTCTCCCCGCTCTCTCTCTCCCTCCCTCTCTCCTCTCTCTCTCCCTCTCTCTTTCTCTCTCTCTCTTTTTCGGCCTGATCCGATTTTTTTCTTTTCCCCCCCTTTCCTTTTTTTTCTTTTTTCCCCCCTTTTCTCTCTTTTCTTTTTTCCCCTTTTTTTCTTTCTTTCTTTTTTCTTTTCTTTCCTTTTCTTTCTTTCTTTCTTTTCTTTTCTTTTTTTTTTTTTTTTAATATATTGAACAGACAGGATCTCTGTCCTTTCCGTTTAAACAGGCTGGACCGGTTCAAGTTCCCAGTCAGACCAGGGGTGGGGGAGGCGAGTGAGCGCGCGCGGAGGAGGGGGGCACTGGGCCCGGAGAGGGCGAGACGAAGGGGGGGGCTCCCGCGCGGCGGCGGGCGGCGGCCGGGAGCAGGACGGCGTGGGGCGGCGCCGGCCCCGCCGTGCCTCCCCCGTCGGCGGCCCCGGCGAGCGGTGGTGGTACAGTCCGAGACAGCCCCCGGCTATAAATAGCGCCAGGCGCATGGCTCTTCGGGAGGCGCTGAGATTCCGGGCCCGGCGGCCGCGGAGAGCGGGTGCCCGTTAGGAACGGGGCTGCTGGCCTCTTCTTTGCCTTTTGGGGGTTCCTTTTGTAATAGCAGCAGGTGCAACTTTTTGTATTTTTGAAACATTGATTTTCATTTTCGTGTGGGTATGTCGGGGTGGGGGGAGCGTTATGCACCGAGCTGCGCTCTATTAGGGCGCCAGGCGGGCGAAGCAAAGGCAGGGATGGCGGGCGGGGCGGCGGCGAAGGCGGCGGCGGAGGTGGAATGGGCGCTTTTTTCTCCCATCTGCTTCCCTTTATTTATTTATTTAGACTAGAAAAAGCGAGTCGGCTTGGAGGGAGTCCGCCCAGCGATCCGAGTGCGCATTGATCAGTGTCGAGAGAAAAAAAGCTACATAAATATATATTATGTGGATAAATCTATGGACAAGAGCTCTCTCGCGCGCGCTCTTTCTCTCCGTGTCTCTGCTTTTTTCCTCCTCGAGTCCCCAACCTGCCAGAGCAGTCCCAAATCTTCGCCTTCTCGCACGGCATCTACCGCCACCCGAGCCACCTGGGAGGTCCGGGCTGGGGAGCAGTTGGGCCTCGCTGGGGGGACGGGGCGTAGAGATTTGGGGCCCGACCCTTGTCCCAGCCCGCCTGGAAGGCTGGAGGTGGGTGTTTCCGTCCCGGACGGCCTCCCCCGGCCCCGAAGCGCGGCGACTGGTCCGGCAGGCGGCTGGCGGGAGGAAGGTAGGAGCCGGGCGCCTCGGCCCGCTCGCCCGCCGTGGAAGGAGACAGGCTCTGGGTGCCGTGCCGGGTCGGTGAGCCAGAGCGAGGGACGGGCTTAATTTTGCCCTCGTCTGCTTTACTGGTTCAAATTGAAATTTTTTTCTTAATCCACTATCAAAGAAATAACCCCCCCGAATCGCTATCCGGGCTGCGACCGGACCCAGACTCGCACGGCGTGCGCTGCCCCCGCGGGTTTCGTGGGCAGCGCCTCCCTCTCCAGAAGTGCGAGGCTGGGAGTCGCGTCTGCGGGCTGGAGCAGAGGGTCCGGTCGCCCAGCCCGACTTTGCTGGGTTCCCCACCGGGCCCGCAGGGGCCAAAACCTCGGCTGCGCGGGAGAGGGAGTGGCCGGCGCGGGAGCCGGGTCCAAGCAACCCCGCCTTTGGGGGCGAATGCTGGTGGTGAACTTGGGTTGGGAGAGCAGATTTTCATTTTAATGATATTTACCTGCCCCTCATCCTCTCCCACATTTGCTTTTCCAGGGCAGCCTCTTCTCCACGGCTTCAGAAGCCGGGCAAATTAAAATAACGCGCCCGCTCCCCCGCGAGTTGCGGGGGCAGAGCTGCTGGCCCGACCCTGTCCGGACCCCCTCCGGCCCCCTTCGGGTGTTCTGGGTCTCTCTTTTCTTGCCCTCGGATTACATGACGTTATTAGACAGTACGTTTTAAATTTTACTTAAAGAAATGAGACCCCATCCGCCTGAAAACCGAGACCAAGCCCGTTTGGTACAACCACAACGCGGAGCTCTCCAGCGCCAGGAGGAGGCCCGAGGAGGGCCCGAGGTTCGCAGCCCCAGGCCCCGAGCCCACCTGGGACACCTCTCCCTGAGGATCCAGGGCGAGTGACCAAACAGCAAGTACAATTCTGAGAACTGTGGAACTTCATCCTTTCATTTTAAGATTCTCCTGTCTTTTCTTGTTGGAATCGTGTGTAAGTATAGTTGATTCATAACTCGGTTCTGGGCTTACATTATTCAGTGTTATATGATGGCCTAAGAATCGCACACGTTGATGGAATCGAACAGAAACTCACACATAGAGCCTATCCGCAGTGTAGCAAGCAGTGCGCTTGGTGTGCCTGTGAAGTGCTGGACTAGGGAGGCAGGCATGGCCCTGGTAGGTACACAGAGGGCTTGAGCTGGGGGTTTGGAGGTGTGTGCCTATCTCTCCTCAGGACTGTGGGTCCTTGTGTGATGTGGTGAGGATGTGTACATAGACCCTGTTTGTATCCACACTCCGCCTGTGTGTGTGTGTGTGTGTGTGTGTGTACCAGGCTGAGACCTCCTCCTCCCCTTTCCCTCAGGGCACATCAGTAGATGCCAATATCTTTGTCCAAAATATCTCCTCTAACATCATCTTGTGGTGCTGGCACTTACCTCCTAGGTTCTCACAATGGAGTGGGATCTATTTTCTGCCCTAACAGGAGTGGAGGAGACTAATTCCTCCTTGAGGTCTTTCTCCCCCTGCCCCCCAAGTCCTTAAAGACCCAGCTAGGTCTGGGGGATGAGGAGGGAGTGAGCTGGGGTCCAGGGCTGGGAAAGGGGGAGCCTGCACAGGGGAGGGCAGCTGTGGTTTATCTTCCACTTCTTCCTGCCCCCACCCCAGCCCCGCCCCAGTCCCAGTAAATTATTCACAGGTGTTTCATTATTCATATTATTATTAATAATAATAGACAATACATAAATAAAAGCAGTCCCTGGGCAGGAGTGAGTGGGAGAGTGGAGTTGTTAATGGAAGGGGGCATCTGGTTATTCCGATGCCTGGGCTCAGCTCCCTCCAGGACAGGACCTCTGCCCCAGGGCAGGACACCCAAGCCTTCTCCCAGTGTCTCTCCACATGTGGCCCCAAAGCTGTGTAAAGCTCCTTCTTCCCCAGGGAGGGAGGGTACCTCACCCTCCCCTCTCTCCCACCTGAGGATGGCTTATTTTGGATTTGGACTGTCTCTCCTTAGGGGGCATAATATGGACTTCAAGGCTCGGCTTTCTGACCCCTATGTGCTGAAATGCCCCACCAGTCCCCACATTGCTGGGGCCAGGCAACCAGGACACCAGGCCCCATGTAACTGAGCTACCTACCCTGTGTAAACAGCGGCAGAAGCAGCTCTGCCAAGGCATTGATCTCTTAAAGGCGCAGAGCTTGAATCTCTTAGGCTTCTACTGCTTTGGCACAGCAGAGTATTGGGGATAAAACAGCATGGACAGGTGTCTCCAACTAATGTAATAAAGAAACAGGACCCTAGAGATAACAATAAGGAACGTGGTTAGGTTTCCTCATTGGTATCCTTGCCCTGATATTCTAGAAAGACTTAAGCTATTTTTTTTTTTTTAACCTTAGATCATCAAAGAGAAATGTAACTAGGGAAAGATGGGGGCAAAGTATTACTCACTGTGACATTTAAACAGATTTCAAACTTTTTCTTCAAGTGCCACTTCATGGCCACAATGATTCCCTCTACTGAAAGGGAGAAGGCTGGCAAATGGAAGTGGGAGCTGGGAACAATCGCTTCTCATTTGCTCTCTGTGTTTGGGGTTTACATTTTTGTTGCTGATTCATCTCTGGGGATGTCAGGAAGCCCTGTGCGGTGGGGCTCTTAGCTCAGATGGTGTAGTTTTCCAGGCCTTACCATTGCCTCCTGCTCCTGGCTTCCTTCTGCTCCTCCCCCTCAAGGGAGGAGAAAGCCCTCCTTGTCTTCAGCTTCCCTTTCCTGAAGCCACCATCCCTCTCCTCCCCTCTGGCACCCACTGAACCACATAATGCAGCCCTGGCCATGGCCCCATACACCAAGGCCTGCTGTGGCTGTCCTGCCTGTGAATCTTCTCTCTCCATCTAGATTGTGAACTGCTGGAGGGTGGAGGGCAGGAACCTGGTATCTGGCCCCTCCTTCCTCTCTCCAGGCAATCTTGGCAGACATGAGCACACAAGAGGTGCTCAGGATGGAGTCTCTAGCCACCTATGGCTAATCTGACTGTGGGGTAGGGGGCGATGCTGTATTCATTCACCTGGGCCCTAAAGATGGGGAGCTGCAGCGACCCAGGCAGACACCCAGGAGTTCAGAGCCCAAGATGAGAACACCCACACAGCAGTGTGGCTCCCAAGGCCACAAAGCTGGGCTCGAGGCATCAGCACCCAGTGATTTTTGCATTCAGCCAGCCCTTCCAGTCTCCCACTGGAAGCAGCAGAGAAAGGGCAGGACTGCAAAGAACCCACTCTCTAGTTAGAGAGACCAAAGTCATACCAACCGAGGATCCCCAGAGCAGCAACAGATGGTTAGTCTTCCAGGCCTGAGGAGTTCCACACGTGAGAAAACAGAACGAACCAAGTTGTGTGGGATAATCCGTGATGGGGGGCAGCCACCTTGAGGAAGGAGGGTCTCTTGTGAAGGCAGGGGGCAGAAGGTGGTGGCCAGAGAGCTGGGTGATGGCCTGGCCTGAGGGCTAAGAGGGCAAGAAGCAGCTGGTTCTCCAAGCCTATGTTCAGAACAAGCTGAAAACAGAGCTGCGTTCTGTTTGCCTGAGGTTCTCTAAACAGAGACAGGAGAGCGGAGCACCAGCCAAGGGACTCTGTGGAAGGACTGCTCTGCTCAGACCTGCAGAGGGTAATGAGGGGAGGCTGTAGACAGAGAGCCCCACTTGCCCTCTGCAGGGAGCTGCTGCCTGGTTTGGGCAAAGAGGTTGACTCAGAGAGGAGCAACCACACAAGTGTGTAAGCCTACTGAGGGGCAGAGTGGGAGGTGCTGGTGGTGTGTGTCATGGGACCCAGGAGAAACTGAGCTTGTGTGGGCAGCGGCACCCTGGGAAGGCTCCATGGTGGACAGAACTCTGATCTGGCCCTGTAGGAAGAGGAGGTCTGCTTAGGGAGGGAGCGGGGAGGTTGAGACAGCGGGTGAAGTTGCCAGGTCTGGTATGTGCAGTGGGCCCTGAGTGATGGTGGAAAGATAGAAGCTTCTAGAGGGGGCTCCTGTGTGGAAGTAGGTAGGGTGGGGAAGATGTGGCTTTGAAAGCAGCCTCAGAAGTGTGTTTCTAGTCTTCTCCACAAGTTTAGGACTTCTGTGTCCTTGAATAATTTGGGAACGTTTAGTGATACAAGAAGCACTAATTGAGTTGTGAAGGCAGAGGAAAACCATCCCTACTTTCTCTCAGTTAACATTAGCAGCCTCCTGCCAGCAAGAGAAGACAATTGAAGGGCTCCCTTGTCCTGTCCCTGGCCAACAACAGACCTGGCCAGGGAAACAAGCCCATGGAAGGGGAAGAGAGTGGAATTAGGATGCCATGTGTTTTGGGAAACCCAGAGACTCCCCAGAAGGGCGTGGGCTGCCTCCTCCAGCTCAGAAAATGCCAGGGCTGGCAAGACAGGGGCCTCTGTGCTCCCTCCCTTGCTGGTTGAATCCCAGGGACATGTGGTCGTGGTCTTATGGGGGTTCCTGGGCTCTGGGCAAGAGTGGGTGAGAGTAGTTTTTGGGAGTCTCTAGGCCTTCGGTCCGCATGGACC
This sequence comes from Mustela erminea, assembly GCF_009829155.1. Lineage (NCBI taxonomy): Eukaryota > Metazoa > Chordata > Mammalia > Carnivora > Mustelidae > Mustela > Mustela erminea. The sequence continues at coordinate 34,877,793 of NC_045626.1, read as the reverse complement.
TGCCCTGTTCTTCACATGGGAACATGCTCCTGTTCTAGGCTTCTATGCCAACCGGGGCTTTGCCTCACTTTTGCTGAGGGCAGGTGGGAAATGGAAAGGCAGCCCAAGAAGCACGATAGAGGGATCTGGATTCCTGTAGCCCAGACATCCTGCATGTGGGGGGGGAGGGCAGGAGGGACCCCAGTCGTTGCTTTCCTGGGCTCAGCTTTCTCCTCCATAAAATTGAGACCCTGGTCCTTTCTTCCACCCACCTTTCTTTCCTCACATCACATCCAAGAAGTTGAGACAGCGCTGTGTCTGTGAGGCTGACTCACGGTGTCATGTAAAAATTCAGGGGAGAGCAGGCACTGAGGGTCATGAGAGGCCATACCAGAGGGTAGATACAATTAACTTGTTTCACTGAAGGGTTAGGACTTTACTCCTCTTTCCCAAAGAATTCACATGTTTTCCAAAGGAGCCCTGGCCAGGCAGCCCTCAGTCCCACCGAGCAGGTGCTTATGGCTGCATTTAGGGAAAGCTGGCAGAGCCAGATTCCTTGGCTTCACATTCTGCCTCTCCCCGAGTCCTAGCTCTGTGACCTTGGGCAGGTAATTTAATCTCTTTGTGGCTCAGTTTCCTCATTTGTAAAAGAGGAAGAGGAATAGAACCTACTCCATAGAGTTGTCCTGGGGATTAAATCCTGCTTGTACTAGGTAAAGTGCTTGGATCAATGTTGGCCCAGCCAGGACCTTGGGACATCACTCCCTGAGGCCCTCTCTGGGTCTGAGCGGCTGCTGAGGCTCCTCCCACAGCAGACGGAGGAGGCGGGGCGGCCCCTCCCGCTGCCCCCCTTCCCGCCCCTGCTTCGACGCTTCGTGGGTGTCCGCACTGGCCACAGGGCAGTTTCTCCCCGTGCTCCTGGGGACCGAAAGCCTTCCCCGAGGGCGAGGCCCGCATCACGGCCTCTTCTTCGGGCCTCCCCTAAGTGCTGGCTGCGGGCGCTCCGCAACCTCTTCTTACCTGAGAGGTATTGCCGCAGCAAGTCCTTTTAATTGTGATGTTTTACTAATTAGTTTTTAATTATGTTAATTTATTGTACATGAGCCCTGAGGTTTTCAGACACTGGGCTCACTTTAGAAACTGGAATAGTAAGTTGTATTTATCACACACACAATGCTGTGGATAAATGTCACTTTCTCGTGGCCATGATTTCTCTGATAATGTGGCTGAAAACAGGGCTTCTATTCGGGCTTTTAAATATTAATTTTCCCCCTGCAGCCGGCCACACCCCCCACCCCGTTAAGTCCTTCAGACAGTGTTGGGGTTAAAACTCAGCGTCCACAGGCTGTGCAGGGGACATGATGGAGTGAGGTGGCTTGGTGGTACAGGAGGACCCCGGCTGGGTAGGGGCTCTGCAGGATAGTTAGACCGGGGGGGATATTCTCAGGGTTGTTATGGGGGAGGGGGCTCAGACTCACCCACCTGGGTGGACACTCACCCCACCCCCACCCCGTACACCACCTAGCAGCAGGGTACTGACAAGAGCATGGCGGGGTGCCTGTGTCTAGGTCTGCCAGGGAGAGGGGAGGAGAAGCTGGTGATGAGGATGGAGAGGGCACGTGGGCAGTCAGAGTGGGCCCTGAAGTCCACGGAAGGATGTAGGCTTTTGTTCCAGCGCTGGCGGGTAGCACTGGGGGTGGGGGGAGGCTTACAGCAGGGCGGGCTCACAGGGAAGGCACAGAAAGGGGCCTCACTGCCCATAGGCTGACCAGTTGCTGGGGATAACAGGGGAAAGTGTAATCAGAGGCACAAGCCTGGGACAAAAAAGTCACCTGGGTATTTATGGAGGATGGCTGAGAAGGGAGAAATTACCCCCAACACACATACATGTGCCAGACTGGAGGGGCACTGTCTTGGGCCCATTTTCCAAAGGTCATTTCTACATTCAGAGGATGAAGGTTTGCTGCCATTGGTAACATTTAAAGAAGATGCCACCGTTTTTAAAGAACCACTCCCTTCCCCAAATAATTTCCAGATGGTCGCCTTCTTTTAATAAGTTTGAAGTGTTTATGCAAAGTTGTGTATATATGTCTATATATACAAAGACATATATATATATATATATATATATACATATATATATATATATATAAATAAATTCTGGTCTCTTACTAAATAGACATATTAATATACATTTTGCTTGAAAAGAAAATTTAAAGAAATACAGTCTGGGCATTTAATGCTTTAAAATATGTATATGAGACTTAAGTTGCTGTACTGTTTGTACATAGGTGCATAGCTGCATGCAACGTTGATAGGAAGAGTTTGAGCTTTAAACCAGCCAGATCTTTACTTGCCAGCAATGTAAGTCATGATTTCCAAGGCTCAGTTTCCTCATCTGAGACACGGGCATAATAACAGTGACTATCATGGAGAGATAATAAATTATTGAAATAGGTAATACTTAGTGCCTGCCACATAATAGGTGCCCAGTAAATGTTGGCTATGATTATTAAGAGTGTGTTCATTCCCAAGTAAACTAAGTATCTCCTTTCCAGGTATAAAGATAAGCTGTAGCAGAAAATAGCATTTAAAATATGTGTAACAGGACATGGAGAATTTTCTTTCTTTCTTTCTCTCTCTCTTTCTTTCTTTAAAGATTTTATTTATTTATTTGAGGGAGAGAGACACAGCGAGAGAGAGAACACAAGCCGTGGGGAGTGGGAGAGGGAGAGGGGGAAGCAGGTTTCCCAACGCGGCGCTCAATCCCGGGACCCTGGGGTCATGATCTGAGCCGAAGGCAGAGGCTTAACCCACTGAGCCACCCAGGCGCCCCAACATGGGGAATTTTCTAAGGAAGAGGGCAGTTTAGGTTTCTCCTCAGTGGTCCTCCCACTGCGTTGAGGGGAGAGGAATCTAAGTCTCTGTTTGTGGGTGCCATGCTGTATGAAAGCGTTTTGGGGAAAAAGCCCACGTCAGGGAGGGGCCCCATGACTTTCCCTCAACATGGCCACTCAGTGGTGCTCACCTACATTCAGATTTAGAAAGGGCCCCTCATGGTAGCGAGGACCTAGTACCTTCCCTACATTGTCGGGGAGCCTGTACTCCTACACCTGCCTGCCCAGACACATGGGAGGCTCCCACATAGGTCTGCGTGACCACCCCCTCCCCCACACCCCCTTCCTGGGAAGGGGAAGGGTGGGCAAACTCTGTGACTCATTCTCTGGCTCTGTGCCCTCTCGCTGAGTCACAATGTAATTGATCCCTCTTTGCGCCAGGTTTCTCTCTCATGTGACCCAGAGCAGGGTCATTTCCAGACCAGGGCTGGGGAGGCCTGGCTGGGGAGAGGCAATCCCGGCAGGGAGGGGCAGACTGTCAGAAACTGAAGATGGCCCTGAGCCTCGTGCCTGACTCTCCTGGTTATCCAACAAAGTGCTGTGTTTGTAAGAGTCAGGGGTTCGGTCTACCAGTCACCCACCATATGTATTCTGTCATTGGCCTCTGTCGCTGTCCCCATTAGGGGAGGGCTGTCTCTATTAAAATCATGCCAGTGGGAGATCATAGAGGTCTCTGGGCACCTCCTTGAAATGCTGATGGGATTCGTGCTTCTGGGATGAGGGTGGTCGTTCTTATTTCTAAACTGAGTCATGGGTTTAGAGAAGCTAAGTGGGAGGAAGGAGACGGGGATGCGTAATCCCTGTTGGAGGGGGGCATCACCCCTTGGGGCTCATTTTCATGCCATCCTTTGCCCAGAAAGAGAGGAACCACTTCTCATCCTGGTGAAATGGGAAACTCTGGCTGGCAGGGCTTGAATTGCAAACACTGGCCTGGAGGCAGAAGGCAGACCAGGGGTCAGCTGGGCAAGGTCTTCTCTAATAGACAGATCTGGGCTGTGGTGGACAGGCCCCTCTCCAGCACCATCACACAGGCCTTGGTATGGACAGCATCACTGTCTCACCTTGGACATGTCATGTAACCCCTCTTGGTATCCTCAATAGGCATCGAATTCTTTTTTGAAGCCAGAGAGGTCCCCAGTGAATGTATAAGTCTCTAAGAAGTAGGCAATCCTCTTGTGAAAAACTTGCCTCCCCCTCACCTCCCTGTCCCTGGCTCTTGTCCCGACCTGTGAGCTGGCATCCACACTGGGAGATCTATGCCCGCTTCCGGTCTCTGTGACCGGGTCCAGTCCCAGTTCTGAGATGATTCCTGCTCTACTTCTGCGAGCAGGGTCAGGGTGACAGGGTTTCATGTCAGGTGGCACTTCTGTGGCCGGCAAGCAACAGACGGCTCTCATCCAGGCTCTGATGGGACTCAGGCAAGACTTGTGTGTGTGCCCCTGAGTCACCTGCGTCCCCTCTCTGGACCTCATTCTCTGATTTATGAGGTGGGGATGGTAATCCGGGCTCTGTACACCTTTTGGGGAGTGGGGGGATCAGAGGCAGGGGTGGAATGGCTTCCCGGAGGGCAGTGTGTTGATGCTGTCGATGTGCTCCTTCCCCACCCGCCCTGTTCCTGCCTCTGCACAGTCCCGACCTCAGAGTAGCCCCGCGAACAGAAAGAACCGCCTAGTTCTCACATCCATCCTCCTCCTCCTGATTATTTCTCCCAATCACACTTAATAGCCGCCTGGCTTTTGGCTGCAGCCCGGTATATAATAACCTGCAATTATTGTCCACTTAAGCTGTCCCCAGGGCCTTGTCTGCTGCGCTGCCCAGGCCCGCACCGCCAGCCTGCTGATTTCCCTGTCAGAGTCATGGCCAATGGGAAGGAAGCCCCTGAAGGGCCAGACTGACAACCTGTTTGGCAGGGCTGCCGCCTCTCCAGCTACATCTTCAGAGATGGGGCCTCAGAGGCAGCCCATGCCCACCACAGCCTCACCCAGGCTGGGTGCCCCGCTTTCCTGGGACCTGGCTCTCTGGGCTGCCTGCAGTCCTCCTCCGCCCCGTCGGCCCCCATGCAAGCACTGTCTCATGTCAGCATCTGCGACCTTGTCTACCCTTACCTGACACTCCTGGCTGCTTCCTACAGCCCAACTCCTTTATAGACTCTGTTCCTTCTCAGTTCTTTCTCCCTGCACCCTTATAATGGAGGCCTTGGCTCTTTACACGCCAGGCTGCCGAAGATCAGAGAGGTTAGGTATCTTTCCTGGGATCACACAGCCAGGCAGGGACAGAACAAAATTCCGAATCAGGTTGGCTGATTGCACAGCTCACTGAGTCCTCATGTGGTGCCGTGGTTGGCTTTCTGTTCGTCGCAAGCCCAATCCTGCTACGGTGGCTCTGCTGGGTGCCTGCTCTTCCCAAAAGTCATCTCCACCACAGTGGTAGCACCGGTCCCAGCACTCAGAATGTGCGCTGCCCTGGAGTTGCAGCAGGTACCCTCCATCCCAGGAGGGCTCCTCACGAGTTGCTGGCCTGCCCCTCCTCTGCCACACGGATTCACAAAGCACTGCTGTGGGCAGATTGGACACAGCCGAGTCTCTCCTTCCCTACCTGGCCTCGTATTCTCCTGAGCCTCCCTCCTAGAGCTCCTGACAAGGTCCTCACCCATCTGTACAGTAAACATTTGCATTATCTCTCTGGCTCCAGCTGGACCCGGTCGAGGTGACTGCGATGCTGACGGCGGTGACAAATGTCAATCCCTAGGCCACGAAGGACCTGCAGGGCCCTCGCTGCCATTGGGAGATGGCAGAGTCTGAGCACGTTCGTATTTGCACTCCGTTCTGAATCTATTAATTAAATGACCAGAGGGACAAAAGAAGGTATCCAGACCCTAAGTGAGGACCTTTATCTTAAGTGCCGGACATCCTGATGTGTGTCTGTGGGTTGGTCGGCGAGCATGTGTGCGTGTGTGCGGGCGTCTGTAGGCTCAAGAGCGCATTGGTGACGATGGGCTGTGTAGCCTGGCGGGGCCTGGGGCGAGTAGACTCAGGACTCTCCTGACTGCCAGGCTGGAGGGACCCAGGGCCTGAGAGCTGAAAGGCTTTGATGGTCCTTGTGTCCAGAGGGCCTGCCTGGCTGCTATGCCCCTGGCAGGTGCACTGGGCCCTGGCTGTCGGTGGAGGAGGACAGGAAGGCCTGTGACTCAGTCTTTGTCGAGTCCACTCATCTGCCTAGGCCCTAGGCTGAATCTTCCTCCCCAGACTTGCTCAGGGACACTTCCATTCCCCGTCCAGGCTCCCTTACACTTTGCCTGAATGTTCCTCACACCTGCTTGCCTATTTCAATGCTTTGTCTGGGAAACAGGTTCTCAGCAAGAAGAACTGTTGGGAGGCAGTTTTTGGGTAGCCTGAGGCCTTCTCTGGTCCCCCAGATCTCACAGGCTAAGTCTGAGGCTGGCCTGACCGTGAACTGCCATGAGGGCTGTGTGGAACCTCAGGAAGGAGCCAGGCTTCCTCTCCTGTGCCACCGTAGAGTCATCGGTTCAGAGGGATGCCGCAGGCCTTCTGTCTTGACCTTCATCCAGCCGCCCTGGTGCAGGGACCCTCCCCCCATCCCATGCTGCCCACATGGGATGCCCACAGCCATGCTGCCTCTCCGTGGCCGCTCCCAGCCCTGCCCTGACTCGCAGGCTGGAAATGCCCCTGCCAGCTGGTTGTCAGTCCCCGGCTGAGACCTCTCAGGAGAGGCTGCGAAGGGATGCTCAGGCAGGGAGAGGGCAGGTAAGGAGGGCGGCCAGAACCAGCCATGCCAGCTGCCACCTGCTGTGGTCTTTGGTGACTTAACACTAAGAGGGGCAAGCATACCATGGTCTTAATTTTCTCTGCCATTTTACTCTCCTGCCCCCAGGCCCTGTCTTTCCTGTGCCAAGGGGACAGAAAGATTTCAAGCATGCTTGGTAAAGGCCACTCCGTCTCTTTTCAGGGTAATGCAGCCTTGTGTGGGCAAATCTTCCATCTTTGGGGAGGCCTTTCTCCCCATCTCACCTCCAGCTGAGGTGAGGGGAGCTTGCACCCCTTGTGGGGAAAAGGGGGCCTGGGGTTGTCCTTGTGCTGTCATCTAGGGTTTTAATGGACTCCCCGGGGTCTGCCTGCCATGATCTCCACCCTGGAATCCCAGAGTGGGAGTTGGCAGGTTTCCCCGCCCTTGAGGCCTCAGCTGACGTCGGGGTCACAGGGAGTCTGAATCTCAGGTCCTCCTAAAAAACCCACCTGCCTCCTTCTCCTTCTGTGTTTCTCACCCCAGATGTTAACCAGAGAGCTTCTGGAATTTTCCCCTCTCTCAGATGGGTAGAATGGACAGGGAACGAATTGATGAAATTCATGTAAATTCATCTTTCTGCCAGAGCCCACTCTCCTTTTACCCCTCTGGGTAGTAGCCCCAGGCTGCCCGGGGCCACTGGAAGATGGCCCTATAGCCCCAGTCTGTCCCTCTATGAGCGCAGCCCAGAAACCTAGTGCCGCTGTGTATTAGCAGAGCAGCAAGACAGCCAGGGCCCTCAGAACCTACAGTGAAGTCAGGTTCCGCCGAGCTGGCTTAAAACATTTCTAATACAAAAAACCCAAATACCTCCCTCCGGGGTTGCTTTTAAAACCAGTTTTGATCATTGGGAGAGTAAATCCTGAGCTACTTAGGAAGCTTGACAATCGAAAATGATTCATTTGTCAAATATTCAGGTTAGTAGAGATTTAGTCTTTCCTGGTAGGTAGGAGAGGTGTGACCGCAAACCCGTCCGACAGGTTCTATGTGAAATGTTCCCACGCCTGGAGCTCGGCACCCCCGAGCACCCACCCTCCTGTGGCGCGCACACGTGTGTGTCAGCGTGTGCGTGCACGTGTTTGTCGGGGACACACGTGTGAGTGCGTCTTCCTCGTTGGGGTTTATTATATTCTCTTTGTGCTGCTAATGCTTTTGGCCTCTGGGGGTGCTATATTTATATATATACAGATGTAGAATTCGAGAAACACAGGATTTTCAGCCTGAAAGGAACCTTAAGCACCTTCTGATCCACTTTTCTCATTTTACACAATTAACGTCCAAAGAGGCAAAGTGACTTGCTTAAGGGGCACATACAGAACCCTGGTCTCTGTCTCTCCCTCCTGGGCATATGCCCACTCCTCTTAGTAAGTAGGAGGTGGCTTAGTAGTAAGAGACGGTTATTTCCTCACTGTTCAGCATTCTTTGTCCCCCTACCCCCCGTCCCTTTGACCATCTGTCTGTCTTTTCCCTCTCCCCTCCCTGCTCTGTGTTCCTGAGCTAGAAGCTGAGGCTATCACGGGCAGTGAGCAGAGAGGCTGGCTCCCAGGACGGATGCCTCAGCAGCTGGCCAGGCCAGGGCCCACCCCCTAACTGGGGGAAGTGGAGTCTCAGCGTGTTCCCCTCTTCCGTGTCAGCCAGGAGCCTGGGGGAGCAATGCCTCAGTCCTTGGGGAAGGTGCTGAGGAAGGAGGGTGGGTTGGCCCCACTGTTACGCAATCTGTTTTCAGCCTGATCCTTTTTTCCTGGCTCCCTCCTGGGAGGAGGGGGGGATGACATTATACTGGGGAGGGAATGGGTTACCTCCCTGTCTTTCCTCCCTCCTAAGTCCTTTTCTCTAGCCTGAGCCACGTGGTCTCCAGTTCAGATACCCCATTTGGGAAAAATGTATGCACTCCTAGCCTCCAAGAGACACAGGAAAAAGATCCCTTTCTACTGCTGACATCCTGATGCCAAAGCCTGGCTCCCAATCCTTAGCAGACTCTGTGGAAATGACTGTTTTGAAGTCTCATTCCCCAGAGAGGCACGAATCTCAGATTTGGACGAGATCTTAGGGGTCACTCCCTTACTCCCTTACACCCATTGCAGGACTCTGTCCTCAAGCATCCTGACAGCTCTCAGGTGTGCCTAACCACTTCCAGCGACAGGCCAGTTCCTTTATTTAAAAAAAAAAAAAGATTTATTTGTTTGAGAGGGAGAGAGTTGGGGTAGGGACAGGGGCAGAGGGAGAGAAATCCTCCTGGAACCGACTTCCCCACTGAGCACGGAGCCTGCTGCTGGACCCTGAGAGCGTGCTGGACCTGAGTCAGAGACTCAGCCAGCTGAGCCCCGCAGGGGCTCCAGGCCAGTTCCTTTAAGAAGTCCTGCCCTTGGGATGCCTGGTGGCTCAGTCTGTTAAGCAGTTGTCTTTGGCTTGTGATCTCAGGGTCCTGAGATCCAGCCCCTGGTTCCCTGCTCAGCTGGGAGTCTGTTTCCCCCCTTCTTGCTCTGACCCTCCCCCTGCACCTGCTCTCTCTCTCTCTCTCTCAAATGAATAAGTAACATCTTTAAAAAAAGAGAGAGAGAGAGAGAGAAGTCCTGCCCTCATGCACGATGCAGCCTTCCTTCCTTCTTGTCCTCATCAAAGGTCTTGAAATAGGTGGTGGTTACCCGGCTTTCACTGCTTCTTTGTTTCTCACTTGTTCTGCTCTCACTAAAGTCATGGGTAGCTTCCTTGGCCAAAACCAGTGGCTATTTCTTTAGTGTTCGTCTTATGTTATTAACTAATTCTTTGTGACATTGCCTTCTCTTTCAAGAAACACATTGTGTCTCTTTTTTTTTTATTTTTAAAGATTTCACTTATTTATTTGAGAGAGAGAGAGAGAGCATGGGCTGGGGGGAGGATGCTGAGGGAGAGAAAGAAGAAGACCTCCCTGCCAAGCAGAAAGCCCGGCCCGAGGCTCAATCCAAGAACCCTGAGATGAAGACCCCGGTGGAAGGCGGATGCCCAGTCGATGGAACCACCCAGGTGCCTCCACATCCTGTCTTTTTGATCACCCTCTACTTCCCACTAGTCTCCTCAACTGTCTAGTCCTTAAATGTTGGGGCTACCCTGGTCATGTCCTCTATTTTTTCTTTTCTATATGCTTTGCTGTCTCTTAGGGCCACCACATTCTTGCACAGTTTAGTAATCCCATCACTCACTGATGGTCCCATGAACATGTCCAGTTCCCTCTGCCCTACTGAGCTTCAACCCCTTATTTACAACATCTAGAGGTTTCTGTCAGAAGACCCTCAGACTCAGGGATTTTTCTCTTCTCGTGAGGAAAAAAAAATCTCTCCCACCTGAAGTCCCTATTTTGGTTAGTGCTACGTCAACTACCCAGTCATCTCAGCCAGGATGTGAATCATTTCTGACCATATCCTCTCCCTCGTCCTGCAGATGCCTTTGGTCACCAAGTCCTGCCAGCTCTACTGCAGCTTTGCCTCCTCCCCACCAGATCCTCATTTTGTCCTGCTTCCACTATTGCCACAGTCTTCTAAATGGTCTCCTCGCATTGGCCTTGTCTTCTTTGGCCCACATGTACTTCACTCAGTACCCAGAATAAGCTTTCTGAAACATAGAACTGGTCATGCCAATCCCCTTCTCAAAAACCTTCAATGGCTGGGGCGCCTGGGTGGCTCAGTGGGTTAGAGCCTCTGCCTTTGGCTTGGGTCGTGATCCCGGGGTCTTGGGATCGAGCTCCGCATTGGGCTCTCTGCTCAGCGGGGAGCCTGCTTCCCCCTCCGCCGCCCCCCGCCTGCCTCCCTGCTTACTTGTGATCTCTGTCTGTCAAATAAATAAATAAAATCTTTAAAAAAAATAAAAATAAAAACTTTCAATGCGCCTCCCCCCATCTCCAGAATAGAGCCCAATCTCATTGGCTGGGTATTCCAAGAGCCTTCTAACTCACCCTGTCTTCTCTGCTTCCCCTTCTAGGCCTGTCGTCTGTCACCTCCCCCTTCACCCTTGTCCTGGGTCCCTAGCCCCAGGTTGTACCAGTCTCATTCTCACTCTTTGTGCTCCTGTCAAGTTCTCCAGATGCCCGAGGTCTCTCTTGCTCGGGGCCTATATCACACTGCTCCTTGTCCTGGAAACACCAGTCCCTTTCTTTATGTGGCTAACTGAGGCCCAGTTTTCACATCTTCCCTGAACGCCATTGCTTTAGGAAGGTCTTACTTGCCTGACCTCACAGACTAAGGTTACCCATTGTGTACTTACACGATACTCTGTGTTTGCAGCCATCTGTATGATTGTCACTATTTTTTAAAATAAGATTTTATTTATTCATCTGTGAGAGAGAGAGAGAGAGAGAGAGAACACAAGCAGGGGGAGCAGCAGAGGGATAGGGAGAAGCTCCCTCCTTGCTCAGCAGGGAGCCCAATGTGATCCCAGGATCCTGGAATCATGACTTGAGCCGAAGGCAGACACTTAACTGACTGAGCCACCCAGGTGTCCCAATTGTCACTAGTTAACTAATTACGGGTTGATTCTTCCTCTCTCCCCTAGCTCCAGGAGACGCTAAACTCCTTGAGGGTGTGACTGTGCCTTTCCTGCCCAGTTCTCCACCCCAAAGCCTGGTACCCTGTGTATACAGTTGTCTGATTGGATGATGGGAGGGCTTCGGATATGTCCGTCTGAGTAAGATCTTGATCCTGAAGTGGGCAGTAGGGACAGAAGATTGTTCACACTAGAATGGTGGCTGGTGAGGTATTGAGTTTCAGGAAGGTTAGCTGGGGAGCTGCATGCAGGATGGGGTGGAGGCAGGTGGTTTCAGGGACCAGGGGGGCTGGCAACAGTACAGCCGTGAGGGGCAGTTCTAAAATGAGTGACTTTCCCTCTCCCATCCCATATGCTTCTGATGGAGAGTCCAAGAGACAGAGTCAATTCGTGCATAATTGAAAATGAACAGAATCCAGGAATGGGCTTATAATAAGCTCAGCACACAACTGTGAAATGACCTTACCTTCTTGTGGGAAGGTTTTCTCCCACTTTCTTTTCTTTCCAAATATGTTCTCATTTCATTCCTTGGCCCCCATCGCCTCCTCTTCCAAGGGTGGAATCCAGAAGAGGATGTTCTCTGTTTAGAATAGCGTTCCTACCGGATTGGCTGCTGATTTGTTAATATTATTGTTATCCTCCACAATACATATGCAACTTTCAGATATCACATCTGGAGGCTTCTACCCCAGAGAAGAATAAAATTGCTGCTGAAAGTGTCCAAAAAGTGTCTGCGTTTCTGAGTTTCAGACCAGCTAAATTGGCAGCTTTTTCCGGCTCTGATTTCTGTGATGGGAACAAGGAGCACCGTCTCATGGCTCTCTGTCCCCTGGCCCACGCTCTCCAGCCCAGGGATAAGTTAGGAGGCTGCTTTCTGCTCTTTGTTATCCTGGGTTCTGCCCCATCTCTCTAAAGCAATCTTATAAATCATTGATGAGAATACTTCTATTTTTGTCTTAAATATCCTAGCCAAGAAAGCCTATGAATACTTTCCAAATCAAGGGCTGGCATTGCATGATGCTTCCTCATTGATGGCAGCCCCATTTCATTGTTTTTTTCACTTCTTGGCTCTTTATCCATGTCAGCAATGCCAACTTTCAGCTTGGGGGTGGGGCCTGACCCTGGTGCGGCAACCTCTGTGGCCTCCCTTTTTGGGGCAGAATCTCCTTTTCCCCCCTTGTTCTCCATAACCAACCCCCTCTCCCAGGCCTCCATCTTAAACCTTTAAACCTCAAAATACTATAAATTATGACTGGTGTTTATTCTCAATAAGGACTCCTCCTTATGTCCGTCCTGCCTCTGGAAGCACTGCCCTTCCATCCTGATTGTCATTTACTCTGTACATACGAATTCACTTCGCTTGAATATCAACCTACATTTGAAGGCATGAATTTATAGCATGAAAAAGACCCTCTCCTGTAGTGTCTTCCAAACTCCATCAGTCTGTAAGAACCATGTTTCTCTCATTCACTATATTCTGGACCTGACACATGGTAAGCACTCAACAAATATTTGTTGAATAATGAATAGGGGAATTAATGAATAAATGAAAGACCTAAAGGATTAGATTCCTGATACACTGGAGCTCCTCCATCCCTTAAAACCATCTGGACCTGACACTCTAAGATGGTTAATACAGGGTTTACTGAGGCTCATTTTTAGTCTCTACTGATCAAGTAGTATGGTTCAAATGCATCTTTCATGATTGCCCTCAATTTGTTCAGGTTTCTCTTTTACTTTGGTTTTTCCTTAGCATTCATGAAAATAATTTATATTAGATGTCCCTTACCTATGCATTGCTTAGTTGGGTTCCTTCATCGGAGTAAGTCTTGTATTCCTGACCAGAGCAGGAACACCTGGAGGGACGAACTATTATCTAACTTCATAGCCCAACTGCAGGACTCGATACAGTGGGTGGTTAATGAATGGTTTCCAACTAGCTGGTGGAATGAATGGGTCCTAAGCCTGACATCCACTTTTATTTTTAATGTTAGAAGTTAGAGGCTAAACCCAAGAGGGAATGCATACTATATTCTCAATCCACTTTAGCATGACTTGCATAGCATCTCTGATAGCACAAAGTGTTATGGATTCACAAGGTTGGTTTCATTGTGTAGGTACATAATAGGAAAAATGTTAGGTAAATCAAAATTAGCCAGGAAATCACTGAGTGATTTCCATTATGTCTTTGCAATACTTAGATCCTTTAGAGAAGCCATTCCTTGATATTTTGATGATTGCTTCAATAACATACATTCTTTGTGTGACTTCCATGCCAATGGAAAGTGATGATCCAGAAACTCTGGAAATGTCCATCAGTCCAATATAGATCAGACTGAAGCTCACCAGGATCAACAATGGAGCTTCTTGCCATCAGTGCCATACTTCCTGCCCCTAAGGAGCTTATGGGGTGGGGGGAGACAGATATACACCCGGAGCTCAAAACCAAATGTTGTAAATATTTGAGCACATAGAGTACGATGTAGGTTACTTCTTATTGAGAGAATGATGAACATCTCGTGCTGAAGTCAGCATTTATACCAAGTTTTGAAAGATAGGTCTAGTCTTATAAGCTAGGACTGTGCCTAGTTTCTAGTAGGTGCTCCTCAAATGCATGTGGGCAGCCTGAGAGAAGACAGTGGTGTTCCATCTAGGAGGACAGAAAGAGTGAGAAACAGCAGAACAAGGAGAGCAAGGCTCATCTGGGGATGTAGTGAGTCATGTTCTGGGCCCACAGCTGAAGCCTGGGTTGTCTGAGCCAGTAACTGGCATGGCTCAGGTTGGTTGCTTGGAGGCTGGGTATGGAAGTCCTCGGGTTGAGCTGAGGATTTTAAGCTTCAGTTGGAAGGCAATGGGAGTCCCCGAATGTGTTGGAGCAGGTCTGGGTTGGGCTTCAGTGAGGTTAGGTTGCATTGGTGAGAGGGCTGTGTTGGCACGGAAGAGGCTGGGAACAGGGGAATCCTTATGAGGCAATTACAGATGACTTGGGGGAGGGGGCCTAAGCAGTGTCATGAACCCAACAGTGACTGTGGCAAAGGGGCTTTGTGAAAGCAGAATCTGCAGGACCGGGAGCTGCCTTCATGGGCGGCTCATCCTGACAGCCTCTCCTCTCCTCTTCCTCTCCGGTTGGCTTCCTCCTGTCCCTTAGCATCACTTCCTTCAGGAGTCCGACACCTATACCTCTCACCCCACAGAGAGGCTCTTGCTTAAGGGGAGAGTTGACTTTGGTGGGCATGTATGTGTGGATGTTAATTTATTAAGACTCCTTTTGATTTATAATTAGTTATTTAATGCTTTCCTGTGGTCCAAAAGGATTTGAGGAAGATTGAGTGGATGTATATAAACAAATTTTCCAGCCAAATGGGGCCTGCAGATTATGCCTGATTTCTCGTTTGACAGCACAGTTGAGAGTAAGAGCTTTGGGGTAGGTAGATGAGTGGGTTTAACTCCTGACTCTTGCAGTGGCAAGCTAAGTGACTGTCAGCAAGTTACTTGTCTGCTCTGAGTCTCAGGGTCTGTATCTGCAGAGATAAAGATATGCCCAGGATGAGCGTAACCTACCTCCTAGTTTTGTTGTATGGATTAAGTGAGATCAGATGTGTCCAGTGTTTAGCGTAGCCCTAGACCACAGAAGGCCCTCAAATGGGCAGTCAATATCAGAAGACTCTACCTCACTGTAATTATTATTACTCTTTAGGGCATCATTGGTCAGGTTGGGAGGATGTCTCTGTATGAGTGTTCTACCTTTCCTAAGCCCTTGCCAGTTTATCTTCTCTCTGGTCACCTACCTTATTGATAAGATAAAGAAACACATAGTTCCCCCAAGGCATGGCTTTCTGTCCGATTCCCGATAGTCTCCTGCATCAAATCCTGCCTTTTTTGACAGATCGGCATAGGAGAAATATCAGCAGGTGGCAAAAGTGCTAGAAGTTCCATTTAGGACTCATCCATTAGGTACACCTTATAAAGACCTGGGATACAAAATAAGTCTTGACCTCTGTTCTCAAAGACTTTGCATGGGGGGAGGGAGGCACGGACATCTATATAGAAAATCACAGATTAATGAAGCTGCTGATAAAGAGGGATGGATGCAGTGCTGTGGGAACAGCCCAGGCTATGTTTGAACTGAGTCAGGATGCAGGAGTCCACTCAGCAGACAACGTACGGAGGTATTCTGGCCAGAAGGAGAATGGGCGATCTGGGGTGTGGTATGTTGGGGAACCCCCACGTATCTCAGTAAAATCAGACTGTAGAGTTTCCTCATCAAGAAGACAGGAGAGAGCAAGTATTGGCGAGGATGTGGAAAAAAGTGAACCCTGTACACCGGTGGCTGGGCATGTAGATTGGAAAACAATATGGAAGTTCCTCAAAAAATTAGAAATAGAATTACCCTATGATCCAGCAGTTCCACTTCTAGGTATATACCCACAGGAAATAAAAAAACAGGATTTTGAAGAGATATCTGCATTCCATATTTATTGCAGCGTTATTCACAATAGCCAAGATATGGAAACAACCTAAGTGCCTATCAAGAGATGAGTGGACAAAGTATGGCAGACAATATACAATAGGATATTATACATTGTATACAACGTATAATAGAATATTATTCAGCCATAAAAAAGAAGGAAATCCTGTCATTTTTGACAATATGGCTAGAACTTGCGGACATTAGGCTAAGTAAGAAAACTAAGAGAAACAGATACTATAGGATGTCACTTACATGTGGACTCTAAAAAAAGCCAGAATAATAAAAAACAGAGAGTAAATTTGTAGTTGCTAGGGAGCAGAGAGTGGGAGAATAGGGAAGATGTTTCAGGGTGTAAATTGCAACTAGCAGATAAATTAATCCTGGAAATGTAATGCACAGTATGGTGAGGATAAACAACAATATTATAATAATCAAACTTGCTAAGAAACTAGATACTAATTATTCCCACCACAAAAAAGAAATAAGTAAGTGGTATGATAGAGGTGCTAACTAATGCCCAGTGGCAATCATATTATGATACAGAAATGTACCAAATCAAGGTGTTCTAAGTCTTGAATTTATACAGTGTTATAGGTCAAATACATTTCAATGAAAAATAAAAGAAACTATACTAATCCTAAAAAAAGATTGTGGAGTTTCTAATGGGGCATTTGTGTGTCAGTAAAGGTGTAATAATGGGAAAAAGGGAAAAAGACACTGGGGCAGGTACACTGGGGAAGCTTTTTTTTCTTAATTTTTATTTTAAAGATTTTATTTATTTAAAAGACAGAGATCACAAGTAGGCAGAGAGGAAGGCAGAGAGAGGAGGAAGCAGGCTCCCCACTGAGCAGAGAGCCCAATGCGGGGCTCAATCCCAGGACCCTGGGAACATGACCTGAGCTGAAGGCAGAGGCTTTAGCCCACTGAGCCACCCAGGAGCCCAGTGGGGAAGCTTTTAATGTGTTATCCAGGTGCTCCTTAAATCACTTCCAGAGCATTACCACTTTCTCCTACAATGATCTTTAATATCAAGCTATGTATTCTATTTCCTGTTATGAAGCTAAAATGAAAAATGAATACCTTCTTTTATTTTACCAAATCTATAGTCAATGTTTTAATTTTCTTTTATCCATTTTTTACTCTGGAGAGGGATATTTAGCGTCAAACAGTTTCTGGCATCATCAGCCCAGGGCATCACCTACAGTCCCATCTCCTATTTTTGGCAGAGGTTTAACAGATGGGCTGTAAACAGCTGTCCCAAATGAGCCTGGGCAGCCTGTCCCCACAGCTACCCTACAGGTTCTGATGGTCGAGGTCCTGCTAATAGGTGCTCCCAGCACTACAGGGGAGGGAGGATGGTGGGAGGTGACTCCAGCAAGGCCATCTGAGAAGTGCTCGCAGAGTGTATGGGGGCAGGCATGTGCTGGCATCCACACACTGCTGGCTTCCAGAACTTCCCTCGTGACTGTAGGACGGGCTGGCCCTGTCCTGGGACCATTTGCAAGTGCACTGGGTCCAACACTAGGTCTTGGTACTATCTGGGTCTAGGGGTAGATCATTGTTCTGTTTCTTTGATTCATCATCTTGCATATATTCCTTTCCATTCCTTCTAAATGTCACAGGACTAAGGTGGGAATCTTGGATGTTGTTTCCCTTGACAAGTGAATGAACAGTTAGGCTTTTTCCTCATGGTGTTCAAGGGCCACGGGATGGGAACTGCTGACCCTCTAGTAACATTTCTCTCTCCCTTTCCCAATTCAACCCCTTTTTTTTCCCCGTCAGGCAGTGTCTGAGGTCTCATTTCCAACCGCACTCCTTCAAGACCGTGGGTCTTGCCTCTGTCTCTGATGGCCCCCTTTACCTCATCATGTGCACCACCACAGTCCGCTCATTCTTTGGGCGCAGGCCCAGGCTCAGACCTCTTGTGAAAGCCTTCGTGGCTTTTTGTGCTCTCAGATCTTTTCAGAGATCTGAACTGGGCTGCCCAAGAACATCTAAGGGTCTGAGAACTCAGATGGGATCCTCACTGTTAACTCACGCCCAGGAATATATCGACTTCCCATTCTGCTCTATCAGCTTCCGAATGGCGGGAACTTCGTATTTCTTTTCTTCTTAGAGACAACTGTACAGGACTGGCTATGGGAATGGTAGTCAGCTAGAATGGCTTAACTGTGGGCTGATTTTGTTGTTCTGTTAAAAAAATTTTTTTTTGGTCTCATTCAAAATAAGCATTTGGATACAGAGAATCAGATATGAAATCCCAGCCTTTGAGTTCAGGAGAGCTGGACAGGCACTTGCTAAATTCTGACCTCCAGGCAGGGGTGTGTTCATCCCTCCAGGCAGTTCCCCACCCTCCCCCTCCTGGCAGCTTCCCTCAGCTGCCCTGACTCTTGAAATTGTATTTGGCAGAACTGGAGAGGCTTTTCTGTATGTCTGACCTCGACCTCTATCCCAGAGCGCCCAATACGCAGTCTGTGTGCACACAGTCAGTGTGCTCTGTGCTAGGTTCCGGCTTGGGGTAGGGAGGGGGGAAGGGGTAGATGGGAGAAGTAGAAAACTTGGACCCTGCCTTTGGAATCTTGGGATGTAGCTTCCAACCCAGAACAGTGCTGGGGGGAGATCTGGAGAGGCAGGGAGGTCGGGAGTGCCATTCCAATTGTGGGAGAGGAGACTTCCTTTTGTCTCTAGCACAAATCCTCTGTGATCTCTTCCTTCTGGATCTGTGTTTACTCCTGTCAAATGGGCATAACCAACTGCTCACTGGCGCACAGGATTGCAGGCCAGTGACTTGGAGCGATGTGAGGGGAGAGGTGCTCCTGGATCTAAGGCTGGCATCTGCATAGGCCTCCCTTCTCAGCCTATGCAAGAGTCAGTGCTTGCTTCATCTAATTTAAACTTCACTTATCACCAGCCTTACTATTCCTGTTTTCATCGATTGTGTGATGAGTGGGTTGTATTTTTTTTTTTTTAATTTTTAAAAGATTTTATTCATTTATTTGACAGAGAGAGAGCGAGCCAGCACAAACAGGGGGAGCAGCAGGCAGAGAGCGAGACAGGCTCCCGCTGAGCGGGGAACCAGATGTGAGACTCCATCCCAGGCCATGAACTGATCTGAGGACAGACACTTAACAGACTCAGCCACCCAAGTGTCCCTGTTCTTAAGGCTTCTGAAAAAAAAAAAAAAATCATGGGGTAGTTGTATGGTTAGGATATTGTTACGACGCAGAAATATCCCAATTCATCCGGCACATCCCCTTCCCAGAGCGCGTGGCGCGCCCGTGCTTGCGTGCGTGTGCATGTGTGCCGGGGAAGTCACGTGTCGGGGTCTTCTGGCTTGAAGAGGAATCTAGGAATGATGGAGAATCGTGAGTTAAAGGGTTGGTGGCCTTGGGTCCATCACTTTGAAAACCAGCTGTGAATCAGGCAGGCCTTAGAGGGAGGTGCCCCGGAGGACCTGGAAGTCTAAACCCCGATCAGGTGTAACCTGGGAAGTCCATGTTTGTTCCTAAGTGTTGCTTTGTGCAGAGGGAGAGCTGCTTTCCCCAGCTGTTCTCCCGCCCGGAGGGCAGGACCCTGTGAAAGGGCTTGCGTCACAGTCCGGTCCTTTTGGAACCAGTTCAAGGATGTCTTTGGATAATGGAATTGGAGGCGCAGGCCAGCTCTTTCCTGTTTCACTGGGCTTCTTAAGATCCGAGTATGGACTTTGGAAAAGACTGTTTGCGCTTGCTTGCTTGCTTAATTAATTAATTAATTCATTCAGTGCTCTGGCCTGCAGACAGACTTATAATTTTAATTAGTTGCTAAGATTTAGAAAGAGACTTCGGAAGGTCCGGGTGCCCTGGGCCTTTATTCCTAGGGCTGAGCACACTCTGGGCGTGTGCACTCTGCAGGGAACCTCACTGCCCACCTGCCTGGGCGTCTGCCCGCTTGAGTTCTCAGGTCTGAGGCGGTCAGCATTGGCCTGTGTCTGTGGTTGCTCCTACGTTGACGCGATACTGGTGGTGTGTGTACCTCAAAGCTATTGTCTTAGTTAATCATAACTAGCTTTCTGAACCTGAAGCAGCCACTTTCCACCCACTGCAAGCTCCTGCAGTTTCTCTACGGCATTTCCAGGTATGGGTGTTATGGGCTGAATTTTGTGCCCCCCCTGCTCCAAACTTATATTGTAATCCTGACTCCCAGCATGCTAGTGTTAGGGGGTGGGGCCTTTGGGAGGGGTGTAGGTCAGAGGGGTAAGCCCTCACCGAAGAGATTAATGGCCTTAGGGAAGAGAGAAGAGACCTCTGAGAGATGCCTCGTCCTTTCTGCCTTTGAATGAGAAGATGGCTGTCTGTGATCCAGGAGATAGGGACTCACCAGACTTGGAATTCTGCTGGCATTTTGATCTTTGCCTCCGAGTCTCCAAGACTGTGGGGAATGAATGTTTGCTGCTTAAGCACCCAGTCGGTGGTATTTTTGTTATAGCTGCTTGAACAGAGGTAAGACTCCCGGTACGATCCTGTAGCCAGTGGGCTTGAGCAGGGGAGAGAGCAGGGCTGTACTTGGCTGGATCGTGAAAGCAGTAAGCAGTCTAAGCTTTAAAAGGAAGTTCGCGTGGTGGAATTGGGGGCTGGATATACAGATCGGTCCTGGGCTGGAAGTCTATAGGCAGATATGGAGCGCTTACAAGAGTGTGCTATATTTGAAACCCTGCTTGGCTCTTCAGATATAAATTCTGTAGAAATTTTGCCCCTTTAGGGAAAAATAATCCCCCCTTGTTCTGGCATAAGAAACTTGGGAGAAATAAAAATATATGTAATCCTATTTTTATTTTATATTTTCAGCAATATTGTCACTTAAAAATGTATGAGTGTAAACACTTATTAATTATAAATTGTTGATAATGTATGCATAGAGATATGAAAACATAGAACAGAGTCATATGCTTTCAGTAGAAAATGAGGAGTTCTTTATTTAAAAAGTTTTGTCATTTCTGGAACATAGTACATCCATTTTGGATACTCAGGGAACCAGATCTGGGGATCACCTAAGACCCTGCAGCTCTGAAGCTCTATGAAAATGCATCTCCTTATTTTCCATCTAGGAAGATGGCTAAACAGTGTCTGAAACTCTGTCTGTTCATTGGTTATGCTGTCTCTAGCTGTGCTCTAACTAACATCGTACTAAGAATTGCATTTTTCTCTCTCCTGACTTAGATTTAAATCTTGCAATCACCGCTGGGAAGTGAGCTGTATCATCTTGAGAAATCAGACCACAGAGCTGGGCATGCAGCCGGCAGGCTGGGTCATCTTTAATCGCTTAACCCTTCATATCAAAGGATGGGTCGTAGCAGCAGATTCCTTCTTAAGAATTTGCCATGGCAGATTTTCTCAAGGAAAAGCTGGGAGTTAGAATGAAGCAGAATGTCTACAGCAAAAACCTTGCCTTGTAAGTTGACTTTTATGCCTATACACATGACTGGTTTTATGTGTACGCCCATGGAACTCTCTCTTATAGGCCTGTGTCTGTGTCCGGCACATGTGTGGCTGTGATGTATATGTACATGTATTTAACACGAGAATGTGCAGGGTGCATGTGTGCCTGTGAGGGTGTGAATGTGTGTGCGTGTGTATGTTGTGTGTCTAAGGAAAATTCTTTCCTGTCTTATGGAATAAGATCCAGGCTTTTTAAGGTTGTTTGAGAACATGGCCACGATAATTCCCTTTATACCCTCGGGTGGGGCTCTTTTAAACAGACCCTGGATTTGGCCATGTGCTTCTGTTTGGAACATTGCCAAATGTGACACAGAGATCTGAAAGGCAGTTGTACGTTGAAGTTGTCTTCTGCTGCTGCTCTTGGGAACCCTTAACCAACACAGTGTCAAGGACCTGGGGCAAGCCTGTTGGAGACATGTGGCCCAGTGACACCTGCCACCCTAGACGACAGCCACCACCAACTTCCAGATAGTGAATAAAACCATCCTGGACCAAGCAGCCCACACCCCACTTGGGAGCTCAGGACAGCCATGGGGGTGAGCCCAGAGGTGGCTGGCAGGAGAACAGCCCGGCTGAGCCCGGCCCACCCACGTAATCCCAAGTTCACACTGAATGGTGGTTGTTTAAGGTCACTACATCTGGGGTGGTTTGTTACAACAAAAGACCTTATTAACTGATCTGGTTGGAAAGAGAGGGAAAAGGCTCACTGCTAGAGGAAGTGGTGTTTGGTGAGAACCTGTAGGCATGAATCACAAGAAGAGATGTAATTCCGCGTAAACATTCTTTATAATCCTATTCTTACTTTATGAATTTAGAAACATAAAAATTAGCTCTTATTGGAGGACCTACTATTAATTCTCACACAGGCATGCACATTAACAAGTCAGGCATGGGTCGTGCTGGTATGCTCCAGTAATGCTTTACTGGGGCCTGGGGAAGAAAGTCAAAGAGAAGCCAACCCAGGGATGACACGGAGAACGCTGCACGACGGAATCTGCCGCGAGGCGGTGACTTGCTCTTCAGAAGCAAAAGGATTCGTGTCATGCCCGCTCCCAATCTGACTCCGTGGGGTGGGCAGCGCTCCGCATCCATTACCCGGGAGCTCACTCCAGGCGTCTGGACTCCTTGAAGAACAGCGCCTACAAAATGAGGCTCTGAGAGAAACAAGATTCTCTTCCCTGCCTGAGGCCTGCCTTTCGGGAACCTGCCACCTCTTTGGATAATTGCCTCTAGGGATGATGTCCCTCTCAAGGGAGACCGTGTGCTCTTCCAGGGACAAGACCTTTACCCTGCATACCACAACAGGGTATCAGGATGTAATGATCAGTTTATTCCAGACGGCTCTGCTTATCTGTAGAAGCAGAGGTATATGTGAAAATTCTGTGTGTGTGTGTGTGTGCGTGCGCGCGCGCGCGCGCGCATGCGCACACACCCTGGCCCATGCGCAAATCCAAGAACCTTGGCTCGGAAGTCAGGGCACATGACTTTGGCACTTCCAACTCCAGTCCTGCCTTACAATAAATCCCCACTCGGTGGGACCTGAGGGAGTTGAGGGTAGACTCTAATCTGCTATTAATACCAGTACTTTGTGTCTAAAAGACATTTTAGATCTAAAAGTCCTGTCTTAAAACAAAGGAATACACACAAACACTTTTGTTATTGGTTAACACCTAAATGGAAAATAGTGGTTCAGACGGCATAGACACTTTGGAGCTCTTAGGGAACTCTGATGCCCGTGTGGATACCAACACTTAACTACGTTTTGTACTTTACGTTTTATCTAGGCCTGGACCTGCCGAGCGTTCTTGCAAATGAATACGTGTCACATACTGCCGAAAAGCATGTGCTATGGCAGTCAGGTCAAAGGCTCAAAATGACTTATATTTCTTTTTCTTTTTGTTTTTATTTAATAGATTTAGGGACGGTATGTATAGGGGAAAAATGATTGGATTAATTATATTATTATTAACACAAAAGAAACTGGCTTTATTAAGTGTTAGCTATTGTCAAGCCCTGTATGAAGCCCTTTATATATTATTATTTACCTAGTAATCTGGTTATAGTATTACTATCCAGTTTTCCAGATAAGGAAACAGATTCTTTTTTTTTTTTTTTTAAGATTTTATTTATTTATTTGACAGACAGAGACCACAAGTAGGCAGAGAGGCGGGCAGAGAGAGGAAGGTAAGCAGACTCCCTGCCAAGCAGAGAGTCCGATGCGGGGCTCGATCCCAGGACTCTGGGATCATGACCTGAGCCAAAGGCAGAGACTTTTACCCACTGAGCCACCCAGGCGCCCCAAGGAAACTGAGATTCTTAACTAGAAAGTTGAAACATCTCATGCGTGGTTGCTGTTCAGTGTTGAAAGTAAAACCTGAATACAGCAGGCCTGTCTGTTGACAAAGCACTGCCTTTATTTTTAAAATATTTTTTAAGGATCTTACTTATTTATTTGAGAGAGTGAGGGAGAGTAAGCATGGGTTAGGGAGAGGGAACACAAGGAAGGGAGAAACAGGCTCCCAGATGAGCAGGGAGCCCAGCGTGGAGCTCAGCCCCAGGACCCTGGGATCACGACCTGAGCTGAAGGCAGACACTTAACTGACCGAGCCATCCAAGTGCCCCAGCACTGCCTTTATTTTTAATTAAATTTATTGTGAACTATTTGAACCACACAGAAAACTTTAGAGAACATTAAACAAACACTCATGTGCCTATCACCCAATTTTATTAGCTCCTAATATTCTATTATAGTCACTTTATATTTCATGGTATTTTTTAAGGTGCGATATATATATATTTTTAATTTATGTGTAGAAATTCTTTATGGAGTCTGGATATTGATTCTGTGGATTGCAACTATCTTTATTTATGGTGATATCTAACAAGGAGAAATTTTCATTTATTTAAATGTAGTCAAATGTTTATGGTTGAGTTTTTTAGTCCTTTTAGGAGTTTTTTTTGTGGCTAGTGATTTGTGGGGACTATTTTTGAAATATTTTTCTTTGCTACCACCAAGATAGTCTCCTTTTTCAATTGTTAGAGAGTTTCTGCCCGCATCTATCTGGAATTTACTGTTTGTGAACGCAAGGAGGTGGAGATCTATTTCATCCTTCTGAGATGGAGAATGACTCACCCCAGGACACCTCACTCAGGAGTCCCATCTTGACCCTCATTCTGCCTCTGTGCCATATGAAAACTGTCTCTTAGCTCTGTGTTCTGTCTCATCGTTCTGTTGTCTGCTGCTGAGCCAGCACCACACTACTGCTTCGTTAGAGAACTTGATATGGGCAGGGTAGCATCTCTCCCTGTCACTCTTCCATTCGTCCCTTAGGTAATTTTGGCTTCTTATGCTTTTTAAGATCAGTTGTGAAGCTCCGTAAAAGCTCTGTGAGAGTTTGGGTTGTAATTGTATTCAATTAATATATTAACTTTGGAGTGGAATTGAACCTTTATACAGTTGAGTCTGTCCAAGTATACAAGTGTTGTCTCTTTCCATTTAAGTTGCTTTTATGGTTCTTGCTAACATTTTGAAAATTTTCTCTTCAAAGTTCTTACATAGATTTTTTTTTTTTTTTTTAGTTTTATTCTTGAGAAGTTCATCATTTTTCTTGCTACTGCAAGTGAGATATTTTTTCCCATTATTTCTTCACATTAGTGTATAGGAATGTTATCAGTGTTTTAAAGTTTATCTTTTGTACATAAAAGTATTTTAATTTTCTTATTTTTTCTAATATTTGGTAGATGCCTTCAGATTTTCTATATATACAAATACATTACCACAAATAAGGCTATCTTTTTCTAAGATTTTGTTTATTTATTGCAGAGAGAGAGAACACAAATGAGGGCAGGGAGGCACAGAGGGAGAAGCAGGATCCCCACTGAGCAGAGAGCCCGATGTGGGGCTCAGTCCCAGGCCTCTGAGATCGTGACCGGAGCTGAAGGCAGCTGCCCAACTAACTGAGCCACCCAGGCTTCCCCAAGGCTAGTTTTTAATTTTTCTTTCCATTTCTTATATCTCATTCTTTAATCTTGATTTTATTACTTGGCTAGAATATCTAGTATAAATGCTTTTTGTGTGCCTATTGAAAAAGTTATGTGATATGTCTCCTTTGTATTAGAGCATCCTTACATTCATTTGATAAAAGTATTTTTGAAATATTGTAATAGTTTATGAGGTTTATTTGCTTGTATTTTATTTAGGATTTTTATACCTGTGTTAGTAAGAATGGTTTATAATTTGATTACTTGTACCGCCTTTGTCACATTGTGATATCAGTAGACGAGATGGGTAATTTTCTCTTATTTTTCCTTTCTCTGAAATATTTTGTTCAAGATACGAATTGTCTGCTCCTTTATAGATTTGCTAAGTTACCTTTAAAAGTGTCTACCTCTGTTGTGTTTGGGAGAAGGAGATTTCGATAACTGATTTTGATTCTTCAGCAATCATTGGTTTATTCAAGCTTTCTATTTCTTCTTGAGTCAACTTTGATCATTTATATTTTTCTAGAAAACTTCCCTTTCGTATACATTTTGTGGTTACCTCCAGCTGGATGCAAGCATTGAGGTATTTCGCAAGCATTGAGGTATCCCAGTCACAGAATCTTTGGTTGTCTAGCTTCACTTTCTGGCCACAAGTCTGTGACGTTTCCCCCTCTAATTTCACGAATATCTTCACAAGCCTGTTGTCCCTGGCAACAGGCTACCATTTTCCCCCAGCCTCCTTTTGCCAGCCCTGGCTTCATGCAGGGATCCTAGTGGGGTTTCTTTCTAACTCAGGGATCTCTGTTCGTTAACTGGCAGAAGCCAAGGTCTAAGATACCACTCCTGCTTCCAGCTCAGGCTGCAGCAGACCCTCGGGTCTGTTCATTCCCTTGATTTTCTGTTCTTTTTCTGGTCCACAGCAATTGTTACCTTGTTTTAGAGCTTGACTATAGTTTTACTGGTTTCTCCTTTAAAATTTTAACTGTTTGTAGCAGAGAGGGTTGTTGAAGATGGAAGTCATTAAGTTGTCTTGAATGGATGTTTCCCAGCATCTGCTTTTGACCACTGGCCTCTAGTGCCTCTTCAGTCAATCATTCCTTTAGACAATCTCCAATCATCTATCCAGGAAATTGATGACTTGTGCACAGCTTCCTGCTCCCTGGATTGAACTTACCCTTCTTCTGGACTAGCACATAAATAGGAGCAGAGGTCATGAACTCAGTCTATGAGGGTCTTTAGATGTCCTAAGTCCTCTTGCCCCTCCTCCTTGCCCCTCAGACCCTCCACTTGAGAGAGGAGGAAATAGAAGTTCAGGGAGCTAAAATTATTAGAGCAAAGCTCTCTAGATAATGGGAAACAACACGGAATTAGAACATCTGGGTAGCCTGATTTCAAACCCAACCCCACAAGATTAGTGGTTCTCAGGTTTGGTGACACATTAGTAACACTGGAGATCACTCAGACATCCTGATATCCAGCCCGAATGGACTGAAAATTTTAGAGTTTGGGATCCAGACTTCTGAATTTTTTTCTAAGCTTGCCAGGTGCTTTCTGAGGTGTAGTGAGGCCGAGGAACCCCATACTGGCTGATGCCCTCTCTCTTGTTTACTCCAGCTTCCCTTTACCTTCTGCCCGCCAAGGGCAGCCCTCACTGTACAAGTAACTGACCCTTCACCCTACAAGCTGAGCCATTATTGCTCTCTCCATCTTACCCTATTTTCCAGTTTCTTCCCCCCTCCCCTCTGTTTTTTTTTTTTTTAAGATTTTATTTATTTATTTGACAGAGAACACAAGTAGGCAGAGAGGTAGGCAGAGAGAGAGAGAAAGAGAGAGAAGCAGGCTCTGCAATGAGCAGAGAGCCCGATGCGGGGCTCGGATCCCAGGACCCTGGGATCATGACCTGGGCTGAAGGCAGAGGCTTTAACCCGCTGAGCCACCCAGACGCCCCTCCCCTCTGTTTTTATGATTAAAATTTTCAGCAGAAGATGTCTGTGTTGTTGCTTCTTGATCATCATCATAACAATAACAGACTACTCTTAATTGTTCATTTAAAAACAACACATTATTCTCCCTGGTGAGTGTGTCGGTGAAATATATGTGTACATACACACAGACAAACATATACACACAGGGACACATCAGCGGGGACTGAACACTAAATAATCACATAGTATGTTCAGTGCTTACAATTGGGTTAATCTTTGGCCTAGGAGCACATATGTGCCATAGTAACTAGACGCCGGCATAAGTGTATGGCTTTTCTAGTTCATGGCTTGCTTCCCCCAATGTGAGCTATCACTTTTCTGAATCTTGTGCTTGTCATCCCCTTTAAAACAGTTTTATTATATATGTACATTTCTAAGATTATGTTGCTTGGTTGGTTATTTTTAATTTTTTAGGAAAGAAATCATGTTGCCTGTAGTCTCCTGGAAGCAATTTTTTTTTCCCTAAAAATATCGTATTGCCAAGAGTCAACCATATTGTTGTATGTAGCTACAGTTCATTAGTTTTGAGTGCCTCACAATATTTCATTGTGGAGTACTCTAGAATTTACTTATCCAGTTGGAATGCTTCCAGATTTTTGCTTCCAAGAATAGTACTACTATGAATACTTTTGTACATCCTTCCTGGTGCACATATGTACAAGTGTCTCTTGAGTATATACCTAGAAGTGGAATTTGGGGGTTGTAGGGTATATGACATAGGGCTACTTAACTTGAGATAATGCCAAATTTTTTCCAAAAAGGTTTTACCGATTTACTCTCCCCCTGGCAATCCTGTGTATCCATATAATTTCTAACACTTGATAATGGCATCTTTCTTCATTTTTCCAATCAAATGGGTATCAACGGCATCTCATTATGCATTTCCTTGATATTACCTCAAAAGTTTGTTGGCCATATATGTATATATGTATATATATATATTCTTCTGTGAGATGGTTATTTGTGTCTTCTGTCTCTATCATTTTTTTGTCCCTTTCTTATGGTTTTATAATAGTTTTTTGTATATTTTCCACATTAATCCTTAGTTGATGGTATGCGTGAAAAATATGTTTTTCCAATTTGTAATTTATCTTTTCCTATGTGTAAGATCACATTTTAGGCATCTTCTTTCCCTTTTTTGATGCCTCCCTCCATTTAACACCATCCGCTGTCCTCCCCCTCGCCCCCAAAGACTCAACACTTGACATAGTCATTTGATGTATTCTGTAATGTGTTAACTTTTGCTTTCCACGATTTCTGGTGACTATCTCTTAAACACGTGTTGGGGTCCCGGTGGTGGATGAATATCCCAAAGTACTTACTTGCACTTTAATAGAGGGGTTCTGAGGCTTAGGATTGTGGCTGGGAAGAAATATTTCCAGGCAGAGGGGCCACCATCCCTCACCCCCCAATCCTGTCTACACCGACTGCTCCATGGGCAGCTGAAATATGTTCAGAACTCACATCTTATAGAACTCTTCTGAAATACAATTCCCCAGGAAGCTTTCATTTTTCTCCAAGTAGTAAAACTCCCACTTCCTGATAGTTACAAAGATAGGTTTTGTTGTCATAATGCTTTCTCTGTGTGCTGCTTTGCAATCAGAGTTTTCACCACTCAGTGGATCTATCACTGAGCAGCACATTACAGCAAACGCATATCCGTTTGCCTCTATTATTGTCATAATCAAAAGGCGGGGCTACATTGAAATATTTGCTTCGTGCATGCATATCTGTTATCCGAAGGGCCCTTTAACCTAAATGGTGTGCTTTCTGTAATGTCTTCGGTTAATGAATGGGTCTGTGAGGGCCTCAGAGCAGTGCAATGTGGGAAGAACGCTATAATTTCTTTTTAACATGCAGGAATTCTGAATACGAGAAAATGCATGCCAAATTTTATTGCTTCTAAATCTGAATAATTGTATTTCTGGGCTGTGCATCTGGGTAGATAATAAAGCCACAAAACAATTTAATGAAACATATAAAAAATAAAATGACATTACTAAATATTATAATATGAAGAAACTATTTTTTGCATATTGTCACCTAATCTTTCAACCATATAGCAACAAATAATGCAACCATAATTGAAAGTTTTATTATCCATCTGAGTAAATTGAGCTCAAATTTACCTTGTTCTCGTTAGTTGGTGGGCAAGCCTGTTGGGGCTACTGACAGGATTTCATTTTCGTGGTGGTTTTCTTTTTTTCTTTTTTTTTTTTTTGCCCTTTCTATGGAATCTAAAGTGGTCAATAAATAGCCCTGCTGCTTAATCGATTCTGAACTCAGCTCTTCAGAAAGCCACTCCTCGGCCCTGTGACCCATGCTGGCAGCCAGCCCTGCATTTGCCGAGTTTCAGAAACTGGCTCCCGCCTTCCTGGTCCTAAAGCCCCACACACATGCCGGGGAGCCCAGGGTCTTCACTCCTGGTTTGCTGCAGGCCATAATTCCTGACTCCACTCAGACACCTCCGGAGAGGAGGTTGCATTTGCAATGGGAGGAACTGACATGAGCTCTTGAGGGAAGAGTGGGAAGATGCCAACTGGTGCTGGCCCAGTGAAAAGGTCTCTCGTTCTGCTTTGCTGAAGGTCCTCAACCTGCCTCTGTGGCAGAGGGTGGGGTGGAGGCTGCCGCACGCAGAACCCCCTAGCATTTCTGATCTAGGGACCCACCTGCTAACCCACACTGCGGGGACTCCGGGCCACTTGTTCTCAGGGCAGACCGCGGACTGGGGGTGCTGCCAGGCCTCGGGAAAAGACAGCACATCTTTCAGAGGCATCCGAAGGGTTGTGGGAGAAAGTATTGATTTCAACAGTAATTTTTAGTTAGGCTCGTTGTAAGAAGTTTGGCCTTTTCCTGGAGCTTTGGTTTGAAGAATCAGTCCATCTGACTGTTTCCCTACTTTCAAGTTCACTGCGGTGAGCCTTTTGAGATTGCCCAAATGGTGGGCTGCCCAGATGTGAGGGGATGCTTCTTCATCAGGCAGACCCTGGGGTGCCTCACGGAGCTGGGGCTCTGGCATTACCCCCTCTTCCATTCCCCCTGTCTTCATTGGTGAGAGTTAGCAGGAGGAACTAGCATTAGGCAAGTGATCTTTCCAGAACTGCTTTCCCCTTCAGAGCCCTAAAATAGAGTCTGGGTCTTATTCTGTCAGACACGCCCCCTCCCCCAATTTTTTCCAGGGCTCTTGCTCCTGTTTCCTGCCATTTGGCCTCATCAGGCCAACTTTGCTCCATCTGGTGTGTTTCACGAACTTCATGCTTCAAAGAGAAGGGGTTGGGGATTCAAGCTCTTTCTTCTTCTCAAAGCTCTGGTGTGTTTATACAGATGTGTCCAGACTCTTACCCTTAACCTCCAGCTGCAAATATAGAAGGGGGAGGGCCAGGAGGAGACGCAGCACCTGGCCGCATTCCTGATCTGTCACTGGAGGCCCTGAGCCTGATGGAAAATTTCCTTCGCACACATCCCCTCTCCCGCCAGGGCAAATCTGTGGGGCCCTTTGGTTGTGCTCCCTGTCTGCATACAGTCCTCTGGCTTCAAAGATGGTGACATCCCTTCCTAAGAGATGTTCCATTAGGATTAAGAAAAACCTCACCACCGACAAACCCCACCACCACTGACAGTAAGGTTATAGTGATATTTTGGAGAAACTATTTTCAGACGAGGCTTCTACGAAATGTGCTGCTTGCTACGTGCCAAGACTCATTTCCAGATCCTGTGGAGGGAAACGGGAGTAGTCAGGACAGGGTGACGAGGAAGCCTCTTTACTTTCTCTTGTTCTTTGGGTAATTCAGTATAAAACTTTGAAAATACTGCGTTAGGCCAAATGTTAATTTGCCTTGTAGCTTTTTGGGATAGAAGACACGTTCCCCACTCCCCACCTGGAGGGACATCTACCTTCCTGAAATGTCCCCAGTCCCCCTTCTGTGGGTTGGGGTATGGAGATGGGAAGCTGGGGAGGCAGTGGTGGAAGATGCTGAGTTCAAGCCTTGCCATCCCTCTGTCAGAGGCAGCCTCTCTACAGGATTCCGCCTGCCTTGCTCTCTACCATGGAGTGCAGAGCAGGGCAAGCCAGAGGTGGTTCGGCTCTGGGTCTCTGATTTAAGTGTGAAGGACAAGCAGCCCCTTTGACTACAGAGCTGCTGTGCTTTTCAGTCTGCTCTTAGCTGCAGTGGAGCAGATCTTCTGTTCTCCTTTTGTTGGATTCCCATGGCTATCCCTTAGTTGGCTCTCAGGGGACAGGGAGGAAAGGCTGTTACCGATGTGCCTAATATTGTGATAGAGAAGGTGATCCCAAGTTGAATCTTGGAAGCAAACCTGAAAACAGTATAATTCTTATAGAATTTTTTTTCTCACTTGCATTAATTTTTTTTTTTAAAAACTGTGGTACAGTACACATAGCATAAAATATACTATCTTAGCCATTTTTTAAAAAAGATTTTGTTTATTTATTTATTTGACAGAGAGAGAGATCACAAGTAGGTAGAGAGGCAGGCAGAGAGAGGGGGAAGCAGGCTCTCTGCTGAGCAGAGAGCCCTGTGAGGGTCTCGATCCCAGGACCCTGAGACTGTGACCTGAGCTGAAGGCAGAGGCTTAACCCACTGAGCCACCCAGGCACCCCTATCTTTGCCATTTTTAAGTGTAAAGTTTAGTCAGGTGTTAAGTGCATTCCCACTGTTAGCCTACCAATCTCCAGAAAGCATTTCCATTTTGCAAAACTAAAACTCTGTATCCAACCAGACAACTCCGAATTCCTTCTCCCAGTTAGCTGGTAACTACCCTTTTACTCTCTATCTCTATGAATCTGACTTCTCTAGGTACCTTCTAGAAGTGGATCATACAATATTTGTCTTGTTGTGACTTGCTTATTTTACTTAGTGTAATAGTATCAGGGTTTGTCCATGTTGTTGCGTGTGTTAGAATTCTCTTCCTTTTTCAGGCTAAATAATATTCCCTTGTTTATCCATTCATCTGTCCAAGGACACTTGGGTTGTCTTTGCCTTTTGGCTATTGTAGATAATGCTGCCATTAACATATGTGTACATATTTCTTCAAGACCTTACTTTCAATTCTTTGAGTATGCATGCAGAAGTAGAATTGCTGGATCATATGGCAATCCTATATTTAACTTTTTGAGGAACTGCTATACTGTTTTCCATAGCAGCTGTACCATTTTTGCATTTTCAACAGCAGGTCACAAGGGTACCAATTTCTTCACATCCTTGCTAACACTTGCTTTTTATGTTTCTTTCCTTTTTTTTTTTTTTTTTTATAGTGACCATTCATATGCGTGTGAGAGTGATTTTTTTTTCTTTAAATAGAGAGGCTACAAGTCATGCAGGGGTGGTGATGGGAAGGAGCAGAGGGAGAATCCTAAGCAGGCTCCACACTCAGTGCAGAGCCCAACTTGGGGCTTGATCCCATGACCCTGAGATCACAACCTGAGCCAAAGTCAAGATGCTTAACCGACTGAGCCACCCAGTCACCCCTGTGAGTTGATACTTTATTATGGTTTTGATTTGCCTTTCCCTAATGATTAGGGGTGATTGAGCAGATTTTCATGTGCAGATTAGTTATTTGTATAAATCTTCCTTGGAGAAATGTCTGTTCAAACCCTTTCATTTTTAATTTTTTTTTGAGTTGTATGAGTTCTTTATGTATCATAGATATTAGCTCCTTATCAGATACATGATTTGCAAATATTTTTTCTGTTCGGTGAGTTGCCTTTATACTTTGATTGTGTCCTTTGATGCATTTTGATAAAATCTGTTTTATTTCTGCTTTTGTTGCTCCTGATTTTGGTGTCATATCCAAGAAATCATTGCCAAATCCAATGTCATGTAGTTTTTTCCTTAGGTTTTCTTCTAATAGTTTTAGTTTTAGCTCTTATGTTTAGGTCTTTGATGCATTTTGAATTAAGTTTTGTGTGGTATAAGATAAGGATCCAAATCCCTTCTTTTGCACATGGATATCCAGCTTTCTGAGCCCTGATTTTTGAAGACTCTTCTCTCCCCATTCCATGTTCTTGAAATTCTTGTCAAAATCATTTGACCATATGTGTGAGGGTTTATTTATGACTTCTCTATTCTACTCCATTGGCCTATATGTCTTTATGCCAATACTGCACTGATTTGATTACTGTAGCTTTGTAGTAAGTTTCAAACAGGGAAGTGTGAGACCTTAAATTTTGTTCTTTTTAAGATTGTATTGACTGTTTGGGTCCCTTGAGATTGAGAATTTTAGGATGGATTTGACTATTTCTGTAGAAAACACCATTGTGATTTTGATAGGGATTATGTTACATCTGTAGATTGCTTTGGATAGTATGGACATCTTAACAACATTGTCTTCCCATCCGTGAATACATCCAGTCCAGGATGTCTTTCCATTTATTTGTGCCTACTCTAATTTTTTAAATGAACTTGTTGTAGTTTTCAATGTATAAGTCTTTTGCCTCCCTGGTTTAGTTTATTCCTAAATATTTTATACTTTCTGATGTTTTAATAAATGGAATTGTTTTCTTACTTTCTTTTTTGAATTGTTCATTTTTAGTGTATGGAAATGCAGTGGATTTTTGTGTGTCACTTTTATATCCTATAACTTTACCAAATTTGTTTAGTAGTTTGTGTGTGTGTGTGTGTGTGTGTGAGAGAGAGAGAGAGAGAGATATTTAGGGTTTCTACTTAAATGGTTATTCTTTTTTTTTTTTTAATTTAATTTTTTTTTAATTTAATTTTTTTTTTATTTGACAGAGAAAGATCACAAGTAGGCAGAGAGGCAGGCAGAGAGAGAGGGGGAAGCAGCCTCCCCACTGAGCAGAGAGCCCGATGTGGGGCTCAATTCCAGGACCCTGAGATCATGACCTGAGCCGAAGGCAGTGACTTAAGCCACTGAGCCACCCAGGCGCCCCTTACCACTTCTGCTCTTATTGGAGCCTTCTTTGTATCTAGTCATTCTACTTCTCTGTTCAATCAATTCCAGTGACTCTGATATCTTTCTGGTAACATCAGGTTAATGTCCCACTTCCTTAAGTGTACTTAGAAGGACTTCAGATCTGGCCCTGGTTCTAGAGACCCTGGACTATTCTAGGTCTTTGAACATGTTCTGCTTGCTTCAGGACCTTTGCACTGTGCCTTCTGCCTAAATGCCTACCATTTCCTCAACCCTATCTCTGGCTTATTCCATGTGTTAGGAACCTTTTTGACATGATGTAGCTGGGTTAGGAGACCATGGTATATAGCCCCATGAGACCTTGCACTTTATCCCATTTTATGTACATATATTATTTTGATTGTCTGTTTTTGTATCTCTCCCCAAGTAGACTGTGGTGTTTGCATACAGGGACTGTGGTTTGCTCCTTAATGTATCTTTAGTGCTCAGCATAATTATGGCACAGAAAAGGTACTCAGGAAGGACACATGAGGCACGGCTTTGGAGAGGAAATGTTCCATTCCCTGAGGGAAAGGAGGTAGCATGGGCTAGAAGTCAAGGGAATTTGTTAAGGGGAGATCTCCCTTTCTATTAAAATGGAGGTAATTATAGGGCGCCTGGGTGGCTCAGTGGGTTAAAGCCTCTGCTTTTGGCTCAGGTCATGATCCCAGGGTCCTGGGATCGAGTCCTGCATTGAGCTCTCTGCTAAGTAGGGAGCCTGTTACCCTCCCTCTCTCTGCGCCTGCCTCTGTGCCTACTTGTGATCTCTGTCTGTCAAATGAATAAATAAAAAAATAAAATCTTTAAAAAAAAACAACAAAAAAGGAGGTAATTATAACTGCTTCATAGCATCTACACAACCAAAATAAATTCCGTGAAAAGAATGTGTATAGTACATCTACTGCATTCCTCTTCCTGAGGGAACTCCACCAAAATGGAAGTAGAATGAAGTGAGAAGCAACATTCACCTCCAAATTGATCAGGGTAAAATATATATAGTATACAGAATACAAAGCATGCAATGCCTAGTAAGGAGAGGAGATGAAAAGAACAAGCAAAGGTAGAAGTAGTTTGACAGAGTCAAGGACAAGACTGTTGTGGTGTCAGTGCCTCCAGTGAAAGCTGCAGAGTTCATGGGGTTGGGCGCACACCACAGGAGACAGGAGTCCTGTCCTCCAGGGCTTTCTGTAGGAGGGAACCTATTGGGGAGAATAGACAACTGTCTTCACTGGCCCAGACTTTCAGTCTCTCAGTCGTCACATGGAGCAGAGTCATCAGCATGGAATTATGACCAGAGCTTCAAGAAGGGGAGAGGACGGGAGCACCTGGGGGCACATTCGGTTAAGTGTCCGCCTCTCCGTTTTGGCTCAGATGATGATCTCGGTTGTGGGATTGAGCCCTGTGTTGGGCTCCGTGCTCAGCTCTCAGAGTCTGCTTGAGATTCTTTCTTCCTCTGCTCCTTCGCCTGCACACAGGCTCTCTCTCAAACAAACAAACAGACAAACAAACAGAATCTTAAAAAGGGGAAAGGATGTAGTACGGTGTTCTGTTAGGCTGCTGGTGTGTGTGAGGATGGAGCTGGCCCCTGGAATGGCTGTCTCATTGCTTCCTCCCAGTAGCTGGAAGATGCCAGCCGCACCTGAGGGATGAGTAACTGGGTTTGGAGACTGGACCCCCTCCACAGCGAGAGTCGTTCTTTGAGAAGGTTCCGTTGACTATATAAAACATTAGATGGATACTTAGGGACTGAATAACCAGTTTGGGGCCAGAGGCAATTTAAAAAAAAAAATGTTTTTTTTTTTTTTGAAACTAGATAAAACTGTTAAAATTATAATTTCAAAGTCTTCTTTCTCCCTATCGTTAATATTTTAAAGTCAAGTGAGAAGTAGCTTCTGTCCCCCTGCTGCGTAGCGGTGCTTGGTTCAGCACTTTGAGAGCAGGGAGAGAAAAAGGGGGAGTGGTTTAGCTTTACAGGCTTATATGGGGGACTTATTTTCCTACAAGGTTTTAAGTTTTGAAATGACTGGGGGTTTTGTTTCATTCTCAACTGGTGTCCCTGGAGCCAAAGAGAGTGCCTAGTACATACTAGATACTCAATAACTATTTGTTGAATGAATCAATAACAAGGTCAGACACAAGTGACAGTTAGAATCTGTGTGAGATGATGTGTAATCCAGCTCCAGACATTGAGGTGCCAAGGGCCATCCAAAAAGAAAATGATGGGTAACAGCTGCTGTTCTAGGAGAAGATATGGGGCCACCATTTGCTCTTCCTGGAGGTGGGTTTGGAGTTGGGTGCTGAAGGACAGACAAATGGCAAGGAGGAAGGACACGTCCAGATGTGAGAGAGGCCGGAGCCAAGCACAGGGCGTGGAGAGGATGCTGAGTACCGACGAGCAGCTGAAGGTTCAGAGGGGAAAGAGCTGCCCAGGATGTGCTGCTTGGGAATGAGTGGATTTAAACCCAGGTGGTCTGGCTCAGTCCACAGTTCCTTGATGAATCTGGATGATGGGCGGGAGGACGAAGTTTGCAAGGAGCAGTTCTAATAG
Organism: Mustela erminea; assembly: GCF_009829155.1. Taxonomy (NCBI): domain Eukaryota; kingdom Metazoa; phylum Chordata; class Mammalia; order Carnivora; family Mustelidae; genus Mustela; species Mustela erminea. The sequence goes on along the minus strand of NC_045626.1, from coordinate 34,841,215 downwards.
CCCGGAGGACCTGTATGTTGGGTAGGTGTCCTCTGATTTACACATATATTCTGTCCAGGCAGTGGGGACAGTATTTACCTGGCCATTTTGAAGTAGGCAAGTATTAATGGGAGAGTCACTTAGGAATTCCTAGGTGGGAAACTAGTGCACAAAGACAGAGCATTTCTGTACCAGCGAGTGGTGAAAAATAAAGGGCATTTCAAAGAATATTATCATACAACTTGATTTTTGCATGGAGAATTCAGACAGACTGCTTTTGCAGACTTAAATAATCCCAGGATGAAAGGTACTATATAAATGCAAAGTATTATTATTATTATCCCGTGGTAGAAAAGAAGGGCATTTCAAAGAATGTTTCAGTACAACACAATTTTATTTTGCACGGAGAGTTCAAGGGAAAAAGCTTTATTTTATAGACTTAAATAATATCGTTATGGAGCTACAGTAAAATAAATAATACAGATATGGTGTTAAAATAAATAATACAGTTAGGAGGCTTAAATAAATAATGGCGGATAGAGAAGAGAAATTAAGAGTCCTGAGAGAAAGTGGGGGGGAGATGCAATTTTGAATTATAAGTGGTAGAGAACTGAAGTCCATAAAGTCTTAAAATATTCAGGATGTATCTACACTGACCAAAAATATAGCATCAGACAGGTTACCATCAGGGAATTGATGTGACAGTGTTTTAATTTTTTTTTAATTTTTAATATTTTTTAGTGATAGACTTTTCCCATTGTTTCAATGGTTCTGAATGCAATACCAAAACTTTTGGCTGAAAGTAAAAAATAATTAAGTTCACCACATTATGATATTTATGCAAAATGGTATCTGATAATATCCCTCCTCCCCTAATCCTTGCTCCTTAATCTGTTCCTCTCTTCCTTTGTTCAATTACAGAGAAAACTACCTTATTTTCTACAGATTTCAGAGCTGCCCCTTTTGAAAAGCCTATCCAGTTCTATCTCCCCTAGGGTGGCCCTCTAACCGTCATCCTCATCAGTAGGTGTGGGATCTGTCTACATTTTGTGGTTCTGGTGTCTCTTTGAGAGTCTGCTTTCTCTTCTTTTTATGGAGACAAGGTTGCTATATTGTAGGCAGAACAATAAGACCTCTTCTTTAGCCATAAACTTGAGCTGGGAGGTTTTTTAGACTTGAGATCCTGAGAAGGAGCCTGAGCTGGGTGCTTTTGGGAAGGAGCTGCCATTAGCACCATGGCTGGTTCTGAGCTTAGGACAAGGACCACCAGAATTAGGCTCCTGCGGGTGGGAACCAGAAGGGGATCACAGGGCCAGAGAACTCAAGGCCGTGGGGAAGTTCAAGGTTCAGGTTCATTGCTGCCAAGCAGGGCTTGGGATTCTGAATTCTCCAGGCTGTGGGAGAAGGGAATAGACTGTGAGGTGGAAAGGTCAGGAAAGTTTCAGAGCACCCCGGGAGGACAGAGACATTCCCCAGAGGCCATCCCCGGGAGAGCCTCATGCAGTTGACCCCAGCCGAAGGGCTGGCAAACCGGATCCTCCCTGTGCCTGAGGGATTTTTAAGGTCTTGGGACAATGGAGAGAAAATTCTTGTCCAGAGGCATTAGTTCTCTGCCTGGGCCTCCATTCTCTTTCTCCATTTGGCTGTGCTTAAGTGCGGAGGTGACACTGTGTTTGCAAAGAACGGTGTAAGGGACCACCCACGCCCCCCCCCCCGCCCCCGTCCAATGGCTCTGCCCTCCCTGCTTTAGGTCTCAGCCTCCTTCACCCCGACCTCCATCCCTCCAGCCCCGCTCCTGTGATCTGGTTAGGTTAACGTGCTCACCTCGTCACTTCCCATGTATTTTCTTCTCTTGTGATTAGGCTGTCTCACTGGATGGGTCTTCCTCAGCAAGTGGATAGTAAACTCCTGTTTACTCTTGTCTCGACCAGCTCAGTTGGCTCAGGCCTAGGCATGGGGTAGGTAGGTAGTTGTTCAGTGGGAAATTGTGGATTTGAAGAGAAGCAGGAAGCTGTGCCTAGCAGTGGACTTGGGGAGTATTAGTGGGGACTGAGGGAGCCCCAACCCCGCGCCTCCTGTCTCCAGATGCTACAATGGCCTTTAGAGCGTCCTTCGTGGTTGGATGTCTACTTGGACAGCCCCACAGTGAGCGAGTCAGGAAGAGCCTTGGGGGCTTTGTTTCCCTAGGAGTAAGGAGATGATGAGTTGGATGTGATGTTATGTAACTTTGAGGGGAAAAAAAAAACAAACAAAACAGAAAGGCAGGGAAAATATAAATAAGAAAGAGTGCAAAGTTTTATTGTCAACTGCTGCTGTCACCTCCTGGAACTACAGTCGTATCTAAGAAATATGTGACATACTAATAGGAAGTAATTTACCCAAGGATGTTTTTGTGCCTTGAATTGCCTTCCTTGCTCAGCTGTGGGAAGTGTGCGAGTGTCTATGCATGAGAGCCGGCGCGGAGCTGCAGAGACTTCCCAATTTGTGCACAATGTGACTTTTATAAGGCCATTAAACTCATCTCGGAAAAAAGTGCTCTGGAAAACAGTGATACATGGGATCTCAAGGAGCCCGTGAAGGCAGACAGAAATTGCAAAATGATGACCAAACTCTCTTGGCTAAAGTGACTTTGAGGTGGCTGCTGTTCCTCTGCTCACCCTCCTGCCCACCTGTGATTTCTTCCTTTCTCTCTCTGCCTTGAGTTTGCTGATGTCTGGGCAGGCCTTCATCTGCACCATCTTTGACCCAGAGAGCACTGTCCTTTTTTCTTGCCCTGGTTGGGTGGACACTTTGTGACCCGAGGTTGGGGCCTGGGTGCACGACGCTGTAGCTCTTAGCCCAGAACCAGCCTAAGAGCCATTGTGACCTCAGGACACTGGTGGTGAAGGTCCTCAGGGGCTCTGAGGTGGGCCCTCCTGGGGCCACACCCGCAGAGAGGGAAATGTGGGCATCCAGCCAGTCTGCTGAGGAGACCTTGGGGAGGAAGGGCCAGAAAGACCTAAGGACATAGGATAGGGAGAGAGAGCTCAGCGAAAGAGGGATAAGGAAAGAAGGAAGTGGGAGAAAGGCAGGAAGTTGTTGTTGGCGATGGCAAGAGAGTGGGAAGAGGTGGAATAAATAAGAAGCGTGTGGTGGAGGGTAGCCTGGAGGACACGGAGGAGAAGGAAGAGGAGACGTGTCAGGAGACTGTCCTGCTGTTGTTCTTCTTCTCAAGGGCCTTCCTATGCTTGTTCTGTAAACATAGGCAGGGCCATGACCAGAATACAGAAACCATGAGGTAATTAATAGCACGGAGAACAGGAGAGCTGCCTGTTAGGATGGGCATGGCTTGCAGGAACACAGGTGGCCATTTTGAGGGCTCCCTGCACGTTCTACTCGGCCCCCCCCCCATACCTCCCTGCTACTCCAGTCCCAGGTCCCACCACCATGCCAGGTTCTGTCTTGGAAACGCAGCCCCACCTCAAAGAGGGCCCTGTGTGGAATGCGGCATGCTGAAGGACTGATGAGGCATTCTCCCTGCTGAGCAGGGCAGCCAGAGGCCTGGAGCGGCTAGTGTGGTTGCGGGGGAAGCTGAGATAAGAAGCCAGGGGATGGGTGGTGGGCTTGGCTCAGGAGCGGGTGGGAGCGTTCCTCTCCAGCCTCATTGCCTGATCCGGGTGTAGACTCTGGGTGCTGACACACTAGGGAGGGGACGTGCGAGTGTTCATTGGCCGCAGATGATTGGGTAGGGATCAGGGGAGCTAAGGAATCAGGGCGCCTTTAATTTGTACTCTGGCCTGTATATCTCTCCCTGTGTCCTAGCTTGGGGAAAAAAGAAATGAGCCCTTTATCAATTTTTAATAAATTGAAATGACAAATAATCCATTTAATAAATTATTAACTGAGAAAATTACTGAAAACTGAAATATCAAACAATCGTGAGCAAATGCTCAAAGCAGCGTGTTTATTAATAACGAGCCCTGCTGTGGGAGCGCGCTGATGCTGTGGTTCTGACATGGCCTCTGACCCACACGCCCATAGCGGCCCAGCGTGGAGGAGGACCCAGGGCTGGGGCATCTGCGGGGCCAGAGGCGTGCATGCTGCGGGTCTGAGGACAGAGGTGAATGGAGCAGTTGCTTTAGGCTTGGGAGTCTGCAGCTTCGTGGCCCACATACAGCTCTTGGGTGCATGGTACCGGCATGTGGCCCTTCGATGGGCACCAGGGTGAGGTCCCAAGATGCCCCCTTCATGGTCCTGGAGGGGGCCAGAAATAATCTCAGCTTTAGGCTTTAGGTCTTTAAATCAAGAATGATGTGTCGAGAAAAGAAATCGTGTGTGTGTGTATGTGTGTGTGCACGTGCATGACATTTTGTATATATAAAGGGTGACGTCACCCCCCAGGCTGTCTGCTGTGATGATCAGCTGAGCTGGCTGTCCCGCAGCGGGCCTCACCAGTGACAGTCAGAGGCCTGGCGTGCTTTGTGACGGGGGAAGCCTGGCGTGGGGGCCCTTGCTGGGGAGCAGTGAGCACCACGTGGGTTGCGGGGGGGGGCCCCTCAGGCGGCAATTTCAGGAGTCCTCCACAGAGTGCCCCCGGTCAGACTCCTGAAAAGCTGCTGGAGATCATGGAATCCAGGCATCATTCCTGCTGCAAAACGGTGGTTCATTGGGAGGAGTCACCTCCTGCAGAGTCAGGGCTCAGGCTTTTAGTCCAATGCCCCTTCCCTGTGGCTCCAGGTCTGCAAGCTGGCCCTAGGCTGCTGCTTCTCCAAGAAGCCTCTCTCTGGACAGCTGTGCTTTCAGGGAGTCACACAGATGTCTCTGCTCTGGACACCTCTCGCCATGCGGCTGGCTATGCCTTCCCCATGTTGGCCCTGGACTGTGCTGAGAGACAGTGGGCTCATCTCCCACTAGTGCTTGCTTTTTCTAGAAGCATAAGCAAACCAGCCTGCCCGCCTCTGCTCTTCCAAGGCTGCATTCCCCGGGAAGCACGTCTTCTCCATTATAGCCCTGCTGTGGGCTTGGGGCCGGTCAGGTGACCTCCCTGTGACCTAGTTCCTTTATCTGTAAAATGGGGATAATAATAAACGGTAATTTGATGACTAGGATTGAAACAGTCCCATTATAAAAATACAATGCAGCAGTTCGGGATGACAGGCTGTAGGCTCGAAGATGGTGCTGCAATGGGTATTTTTAGGAAGGAGGAAAGGGGGGAGGGATGAGTGGTTTATAAATGTTTGTTGCATTAAAAAATGTGCTAGTTTGAATTGTGCAGAACAGAGTATCATTTGTTTCTAGAAAAAATTCACTGCTGTGGAAACGAATTAGTTTATATTGAATATGTGATGGTTCAGAGAAAGGGATATTAACCCAATTTGCATTTCTTTGAACTGAAATAAATTATTGCCATGTTTGCATTAGTTGGGTCAACTGGGTGTGTTTGGGCAGACCTACAGTGGGGAGGGCTGGCCCTGGGCTCAGAAGGTTATAATAGGGTCAGTGTGTGCAGGTCAGCAAGCACCCTCCAAATCAGGGCTTATTAACCTTTTGTGAGGACTATGGACCCCTTTTGGGGGGTCTCATAAAAGCATATCTATTCCATACTGTTGTGTATGGATCTCAATAGACTCTGAGTCATCCAGCCCGCCATGGTCTGGAGTGAAGGGTGTTGGCCCCAAAGAAGGCACAGTGTCCATTGTCTTGGGGTCTCATGCCCACATCATGGCACAGATTGACTGGAACTCAGTTTCTGAGGCCTCTCTCAACTGTGGAAACAAAACATGACTTTGGTTCGAAAGAGACAGACAGCCAAAGACAAGCTCATGTATGTGCTAGGAGCTGGGAGCTGTGGACATTTCAGACTGGCATAAAACACAGCCCCAGCTGTGAGGAGGAGCTGGCTATCCTGACTTTGCCTGGTCAGTCACCAGAATTAGGTTGGTGGGCCTAATCGGCAAGCCATGGCCCCTTCTTCCCTCACTTCTTTGTGTCCCTGCCTGCTGAAATCGCACTTTAAGCCAAATTAAGAGTACTCCCCATCGGCAGAAGGTGCCTGCACCTGCATTCTTCCAAACCTGGCCCTTGCCTGGCCTCCAGGAGTTTCCCGTCATAGTGAGAGGAGCTCAGAGCCAGCCAGCCGGCCAGCAGTCTGGGCAAGCTCTTGAACCTGACAAAGGGGCGTTAGTCAGCGGTGGGGAGATGAAGAACTGTGATAGTGTATGTGGACAGAAAGCGACTGCCATGGATGGACACCAAAGATGAAGGTAAATGCAGAAGAGGTGGAAGCTACCAGCATTCAGAGACATGAGCCTGGAATTTGCTGCTCTTAGACCAAAATAGCTTCAGGTTCCCAAAGTGTCTGGTTCTAGGGGGCAGAGAGCCTAGGGTAGAGGAGGATGGGGAGCGTGGAGGGTGGCAAGACTTCTAGTAGTGAGCAACCAGTCACCAGAGAGCCTTATTTAATGAGCCCCCCAGCCTCTGTCTGAACTCACTTTTACTGGAAAGAGACAACTGCAGGACAGAAAGATAATAAGCAGGGGGTTAATTAAAAAAAATATAACTTCAGGGGGAAAGTTCTTGTCATATCACTTCTCTGCTTAAAACCCATCAATAGTGTTCTAGTGATTTCAGGAGAAAGCCCCAACCCCTTACTCAGTCTACAACCTGCTCACCCTACTTGACCACCAGTGCTGGATTTCCTGAATGTCATGCTCTGTCTGGCCTCCAAACCTTTATTTCTGTTGCTCTGTCTCTTTGGGGTACACTCTCCTCCTCCTCATGGATGTCACAGCCTCCTGGCGGTTTTCTCTGGCCCCTAGACTAGGTTTGAACCTCTGTGGTGATGCTGCACCCAGGAAGGCTGATAGGGGCCAGCCAGCCGGCGGGGTCCTCAGGGCAGAGCCACACCTGGTTCACCGCTGTGTCCCTGTGGCCAGCCAGCTGCATAGGAGGAGCTTGGCAAATGCATCTTGAATGTGTGCATTCAGAAAATCAGAACTAAATGAAGCAAATGACTTCAGTCACGTTGTCCTGAGTTGCGCCCCACCCACTGATAACTTCCACAGCAGAAAACAAGACCTGTATTTATTAAGCTTCACTGATTTGTAAAATGGGGATAATACTGTCTACTCATTGGTTTAGGTGAGGAAAAGCAAGTTCATACACACAAATGCGGTGCCTGGTACCGGTAAGTGCTCAATGAATGTTAGTTATTACTGCTGTCGCTGACCAAGACGGGAGAGACGAATTCCCGTTACTGTCCTAGAAGCAAGAAACTTCATTTCCCTTAGTGGGTAGAGCCACCATTAATGACTTGTTGGTACAAATGCTTCTGGAAAGCCCCTTCCAGAAGAAAGTCAGGTGTAGACCCAGGACTAGGAATCACCTTTTGGGGGACCATAAGGAACCACGCAGGCTGCTGGTGTTGCCAGATACTAGGGTTGGATTTGGAGAATGGTGGCCAAGAAGGGCTGGAGGAAATGCCTGTGCCGATCTCTGGCTAGGCTTTACTTAAGTCAGGGGAAGGAATTCATGCTGGGTAAATGAGGTAATGAATGTGCAAGTGCTTTGCAAATGGCAAAGTGCTTTACAAATGTGAAGCATTATTGCTCTCATCTATTTCTCTTCTTTGTGCTCCCGGGGTTTCCTAATAAGAGTTCCTTTGGAAAATCCTAGTCTGGCTTTAGGTTAGCTAAAGGGAAAGGTGCAGTGTGGTAGGTAGGGGGTCTGTGTCCCCTGAGCATAGCAGAAGTCCTGGCTAGGAAAGGGGGACTGGCTGACAAGAGGAATGAGGACAGAAAAAGGCTGCATATTGCAAAGTCATCAATCCCTCCCAACCCGGACTATTTCCCAGGTCCAGGGGCCATCCTAGACCTGTGCAAACCACTGCAGAAAGACAGAATGGCCCATGCTGAGAAGGGTGAGGAAGGGTGAGGGTAAAACCCAGGCTTCTTGTGGCTGTGATTAAGTGTGGGGTATCATGGGAAATGTTTCTGATCCCTGAGTCTGGGTTTGCCACTCAGTCACCCAGGCTGGCCCAGGCCAGTGCAAAGCATTTCCAATTGCTTTGCACAAGGGACACAGACTGGCCTGGAAGAAGGAAGAATTCTGACCCCTAGTAACCTTGATTATCTCAGCAGCATGGCTTGCTTGTACCTGTGTCCAGCATGTTCGTGGCCCCCTCCCTCGCTCCACAGCCACGGCATCCGGGCAAACACGCGGACTTGTGGAGATTGACAGCAGGGTCCAGCCAGCTTGGGCAGAGGAGCCAAGGCACCAGCTCTATTTTCAAGGCAAATTTCCCTGAGTTTATGGTTCAACTCTACTTACTTATGTGTGTATATTGTCAGGAGCAGAGTAGCTCCCCCTGGAGGGAGTCACGTGAAATCTCAGCCTCTTCGGTCCCTCAGGGGTGTGCGAATGAAACCTTGGATGACCGCATGGGTAGTACTGAGGGTAATGGGTGTGATTCTGCCTGAGTTGTGTCTCCTTAAATTCTTGGGAGCTGTCTACACCATCGACTTCCTGAAGCGCTAAGCTGGAAACTGCAGGTTGTTTTTACGCAGTGAAACTTAAGCATGCAGCAAGCATTGTGTGTCCATCTCTGTTCACTAGGATGGGTTCAAATGTGCGTGTTCACCGAGTGAACACTTGTATGAATGTGGCTGGACCATCGCAAGACACATTTCTAAGGTCTCAGCAAGACAGTGTTGAGTTGGGTTCTTTGCCGGAACGTCAGCTGATTTTCACATGATTAACTGTATCCCATCATCGCCCCAAATACATGGGTGTGATTTTGAGAGGCTGTTGAGGATGCAGAGAGTAGTGTAAGTGGTTGAAGAGCTCCATAAACCGAGGACAGGCTGGGAGTGAGCCTGACGTGCTTAGCCGACAGTGAAAACTAGAAGGGCCAGAGGTCAAACCTGCACTATTTTTTTTTTTGTTCCAAGACTTTCTGAGTTTTTAGAAAACTACATTTATTCCATACTGCCCCCTTCCCCCAATCCCCAAGGGCACTTAAAGCCTGCATTCAGGTTTGAACTGGGGAAGGGTGCAAGCCAGTGTTTGGTTGGTCCCAGTGTTCTTGATCATCAGAGCACACCCCGATCATCTGTAGGCCTTCTGGAGCTCTCGGGGCTCCGTCAGGATGTCAGGGATATAAGCTATCCAAGGTGCACGGGTGGGTTTGATGCCCTGAAGAATGACTAGCAGAGTCCTACATTTCCCCTAGCCCCCTGAGTGCTTCTGCAACGTGCAAAGCATTACTTACTTACTCATCCGCCACTTCTGAGTTTCTGGGGTTTCCTAAGGTATGCCTCCCACATAGTTTCCACGTCCCACATGTCCTCTGACCGGGATAGAGAGCAGAGGGCCCCTTAGGTCATCCGCAAAGAGCTGCATGACCACTACCTTTGCTGGTTTTAGATCATATTGCTGAGAACATGGGTTCAGCACGGGCATGTTTTGATGGAGGCGGCAGGAAAGGAGGAGCAGAGCTTTGGCCAAAGGAGCTGCCCAGAGCAGGACATGTGTGGCAGTCTGAAAGGGTCGGGGTACACTGTGTTCCAGGCCTCATTTGTTCATTCACTCATGGGTGTTTCCTTCATTCACTGGTGGCTTACTGAGCGCCTACCACGTGTTAGTCTCTGCAGACACCACCGTGTACAGTCTCTGTCCCATGGAGCGGATAGTCCAGAGTGGGGTTGGGGGAACACAGAGAGAGAGATAATACATCAACAAATAAATAACAATTATACAGATTTTAGTAGGTTGATAATCAATAGAGAAAGCTTCAAACTACTTGTCATACTACTTGACCACCCCCAATACAGAATCCGTGGAAGTGGCTTCTCTGTTCCAGAGGCACTGGCCGGTTATGTCTCGTTCCTGCTGTGAGCTCGCCATCCTCCTTGGCTCTCTCACTGGCTCTGTGTAATTTACATTTTAACACTTGGCAATGCCAAACACTTTTCAGATGAGGCAGCTGAGGTCTCGAAGAGCCGGACTGACCTGCGCATGGCCAGTGAATGGGGGGGATGAGATTACCTAACAGGCTCTGAAGCCCTCTGTGACCTTGTCCCCTAAGGCTATACCTACTGTGGCCTCTCTCCAGCCTCCAGAGCAGGTTGCCTCAGTTTCCACTCTTTCTTTTTAATTTTCTTTAGCCGAGTCAACACTTTGGCTAACTTTTCTCTGTAGAACGACCATATTAGGCAAAAGTTTGTGTGGGATCCAATAAAACATCAGATGATATTGAGCACACGTCAGGCAAAGCCTGCAGCCCAGTAAGTTATTATGTGTAAATGTTACAACTTTATTTTGAGGAGAATACATGTGTACTATCAAGCTGTTTTATGGATACGCAGTGTGATTGATTACAGCATGCGGATCTGTCGCAACAAGATAAACTCAGATAGAATAATCTGTGGATATTTAGGCCTCAGCAATTTGTTATCCAAAGACGACTCCAGAAATGATAATTCTTCTCATTCCAACGATTTCTCTACTCCACTTCCCGATAAAAACCCATTTCCAGAGAGCTCACTTCTGATGCCAGGGGTCCTTTTCTTGCTTGTGTCCCCTCGCAGTTGCTCAACGGTGAACAGTGGCAAGTTGTGTTTGCCATTAAAGCCACAACCACAGGGAGACCCGGCCCAGAGTAAACAGGTGTCAAGGGGTTGTTGCTGGGGTGGTTGCCCCAGAACAGCCTCTGCTCCTAAGCTAACAAAGAAGCAAACGTGAAAAAATAACCATGATTTTTCACCACAGTTTGGGTAAAAGTGGATTACATCAAGTAGCAGAATATTTTGTAGATCGGCTCCAAGCCACTTGTTGCTACAAAATAACTGTGGAATTCATTAGCTACTTTCTCAATAACCATTTGTTGCTTGAATGAGTTAAATCAAACTCAAGGCCCCCACCTCTTCCTTGACTACCTGGGGGCAACGTGACCTTCTTTAGGCTCCTTTAGAGTCTTGGACCACTCTTTCTTTCTTTCTTTCTTTTTTCTTTTAAGATTTTATTTATTTAGGGGCACCTGGGTGGCTTAGTGGGTTGAGCCTCTGCCTTCGGCTCAGGTCATGACCCCAGGGTCCTGGGATCGAGCCCCGCATCGGGCTCTCTGCTCTGCAGGGAGCCTGCTTCCTCCTCTCTCTCTCTGCCTGCCTCTCTGCCTACTTGTGATCTCTGTCAGATAAAAAAAGAAAAAATCTTTAAAAAAAAAGATTTTATTTATTTATTTGACAGAGAGAGATCACAAGCAGGCAGAGAGGCAGGTAGAAAGAGAGAAGGGGAAGCAGGCTCCCTGCTGAGCAGAGAGCCTGATGTGGGACTTGATCGCAGGACCCTGGGATCATGAGCTCAGCTGAGGGCAGAGCTTTAACTGAGCCGCCCAGGCACCCTGGACCACTCTTTTGAGAATAAGTTACTGGTGTGCATTCCCTTGAATTCCTATCCTGAGTTATGATTTCTGTTTAACAGTTACACAACTTTCCATGTATATAGAGGAGACATGGCCCAGTAAAAGGGAATTCTAGTTCTGGAGGGCAAAGCCTTGTGTCAGCTTCTTGGCTCCGCCTCCCTACTGGTTCCTTGACATTGGGCAGGGCACTTCCCTTGAGCCACAGTTCTGTCACCTGAAAAGCAGAGACAATGACACTTGTCCTATCCATTTTGTAGGGTTGCTGTAAGAAACAAATAAGCAGATAAAATATTGGGAAACAATTTTTAAGGTATGCAATTCTATTCAAGAAATACTTATGAAATCACAAGGGCCATTTCACTTGCTTTGGGTGTTAAGTACGGTCGCTTCATGTTTACTTTCCTAATCAGTTACTTAAGACCTCAGCTGCTCAGGTTGCCTGGGTGGCTCAGTGGGTTAAAGCCTCTTTCTTTGGCTCAGGTCATGATCCCAGGGTCCTGGGATCGAGCTCTGCATCCAGCTCTCTGCTCAGCGGGGAGACTGCTCCCCCCACCCCCATGCCTGCCTCTCTGCCTATGTGTGATCTCTGTCAAATAAATAAATAAAATCTTAAAAAAAAAAAAGACTTCAACTGTTCTTATTATCTGGAAATGCAGTTCTTTATTGTGTACCACCTGCTGTGCACATTCCTCCCATAAGCAGGGAGAAACGCAGTTGAAAACTCATGTGCCCATGGCAGCACTACTACTTGAGGAGAGGGGTGGTGTCTTACTGCATTCTGGTCCACAGAGCCTGTTTTGTCTATGGGCCCCTGGCTGATACCCTACTGATGCCCTTGTGGGTCCAGATCCCTGAACTCTGAGCCATTTCTGGACTTTCTTATACTTGGGTCCCCACTCTCACAGGCTGAGCTACTGTTTTCCTAAACTGTGACTGGCTCCTGAGGCCTTGGACGTGTCCACCACGTCCTATGCCAGAATCACCTTGTCCGCATGATGACCCATAGATTGTAGGACTGCTCTTAGGTCACCATTCATGTCTTTCCCCCTTTCCCTTTTGGGAGGTCCCAGTCCTTCTTCCTTGCCAGAGGACTTGGCAGAATAAGAGCAAGGACTCTGGAGGTCAGCCTGCCTCGCATCAAGTTCCAGCTTCATGACTTCCCAGTGGCGTGGCTTTGGGGAGAACTACTTAGCATCTCTGTACCTCAGTTTTCTCGTCTGTGAAATGGCAAAAATGGAAAATAAAATCTCATAGGCTTGTCTTGAAAATTAAAAAGAAAAAATAGGTGTGAAGCCCTTAGAAGTGAGCACTAAAGAAATACAGTTCAGCTGTTGTCTTTGTGACCGATCATGGTCACAGTGATTAATATATGCCAGTTTCCCTAATCTGAAGCTTGTGATGTCGGGATAAGATATGGGCTGTGTCTCCCTCAGAAAGCTCCCAGACTCCTAAGATAAATAATACAACTTAGTCCATGCCCTTTGCCTCCAGGACACTTGCCAAGAGGTAGACCTGCTAAATTAAACCAAAAGAGGCAGAAGGAAAGTTGTGTCAGTTAGCTTCTGCTGCATAACAAATTACCACACATATGCTGTGGTTTGAAATGACAAGCATTTATTTCATTTATGGTTTGTGTTTTCTGGGCTGGTTCAGCTGACCTCTGCTGGATTTTCTCAGATGTCGCTGGTTACCTGATGGTTTCGCTGGTGGCCTGATGAGCTGGGGATGGTTTCACTCACACATCTAGAAGTTGGCAGGTTATTGGCCAAGCATTGGCTGCCTGTTGGCTGGGGTGCCTTGGTTCTTCTCCGTGGGGGCTCTCAACATCCAGCAGACTAGCTTGGGCTTATTCACAGGGCTGTCTCAGGATCCCAGAGATGGGAAGAAAAGAAACTAAGACCTTTTGAGGCCTGGGGTTGGAAGACACATTGCCTTGGTCAAATCTACCTCTTGACGGAAATGCTTCATTGCTAAGAATCTGTAATTATTTGCTGTTAATTACAGCAATAAATCCTTGCTGAGGGTAGTGGGCTTTTTCTTAGTTTCCATTTACATTCAGAGAGGGTTGTGATTTTACCTTTACTAAGATGTTTCTCTTTCTCTTTTAAATTTTAATTTATTGTATACTCACTCTGTGCCAGGCACCCTGTGGTCACAGAGTACTCAGGGAGAAAAGGAATACAGGTTGGAAGAGCCATGCTGATGTCTGGTAGTGGCTTTAGCTTGGCCTGGGGAAAATAGGAAGACTTCTTCAAGAAAACCTAGTTAAGGCTGAGTCTTAAAGGATCTCAGGAGATAGCCATTTTGGGGGGATGGAGGGGAGGAGAATGTAAGGAAAATGTAAATTACAGAAAAAAGTCATCTGATTCTGCTCCCTTAGCTACAAATGAGAGCAGTGGGACCTGGAGACTCTCCCAGTTATACCCACATTTAGTGGAAGAGCAGGAATACAGGCCTCCTGACTTCCTTGTCTTGATTTGTACCCAGAATTAGGTCCCCAAATAGATACATCTCAGTTAAGGCCACCTTGAGAAGTCTACTCACACACTTAATCACATTGCCTTTTCTGGTCCCTGATTTTTACCCTCCTTTACGAGGAGCTCCAGATCCCTCACCACCCTGACTCCCATATGCCTGGTGTCTCTGAAAGTAAGACCTGCTCTAGGATTGGCTGGTGAGTAGCTCAAACAGATGTCTCTGCCCAGGGATGGCTGTATGGCCCAGAGACCCGTGTGGCCATTGAGGTACCTCCATGCAGTGGGCCACGCTATGAAACCACCTCCAGCATTCATGTTGCAGGCAACACATCAGGAGATCAAATGGTACCCAAAGTCTCGCGGGTTTTATTGCATTTTGTATTTTGTTGCAGAAAGGTACAAGAGGCTACAAATTGATTGTTAAACTTATGGAACACTTGGCCCTTGGATCCTGCCACAATTAGGAACGTATTTTGCTGCAGAGTATCAGCTCTCCTTCTAGCCATAGTGCCTCACTGAGAACCTGGACTGTCCCCAGCCAGACAGAAGTCAACCATGAGCTCCACACTGGCCATGGCACAATCTGCACTTCACAGCCTCTGAAGCATTTTTATATTTATCATCTCATGGAATTGTCGTAAAACTATCAGAGAGGCAGATAGAAAAGTCCTCAGTCAGTCGATGAAGAAGCAGAGGCTCAGAGAGTTAAGAAACTTGCCTGAAGCCTCAGATTAGTGAACAGTTGATCCAGTGCAGATGGCCAGTGCTTAGGCCTCTGAGAGCAGAACTCTGGAGAAATTCAGAGCCAACAGCCTCTGGCATGGTATCAGATGCACCCTCAGGGGTCCCTGGTGCCCTGGTACCGGTGTTGCCCAAACCCAGCAGCCCAGGTGTTGGCTCCTGCTTGAGCCTTTCTCTCTGATTTGATTTCCGTGCCCATGGTCCGGTGCCTGACCATGACACGCATGGGATGCTTCCTGCCCCACGTGGCGGTCTGCGCACCAGGGTGCTCGGGCAGTGGGCAGCGGAGAATGAAAGGCTATTACCACATGTCGTGGACACTCCAGAACTTCTGCTCTACCGAAGGCCATTCTCTGGTGGGCAGGCAAGGAGTCCCAAGGCCGTACCTGTTGAATTGAATCAGTGCCCACAGATTGCATGGTGGATAGACATGGGGGACGGACCACGGGAACTCTAAGGGAGAGAGGCCTGGCTTAGACTATTTGATAAGAGGATGGTGAGGAGGCTCTCTTTGTGTTGTTGGGAGCAGAACTAGGGCAAACTGCAGAGAGTGTCAGGAAGCACATTTTGATGCTCCGCGAGGAAGAACTTTCTACCCCTTTAGAGCTGTCCAGAAGGAGAAGATTTTGTCTTAAGTGATCGCTTATCTGTCATTCATGGGATTTGCCAGTCTTATTGCTGAAGAGCAAGAACTGACAGAAGAGGCTTTTTCAGTCAAACGAAAGCCCATCAATTTTTCTTTATTAGGCCCAACCATTGGTCCTAATTTTAGATTCTGGGGCGGCATCAGATAAAGCTCATCACTCTTGCACATTTTACAAGAGGGGCTTGTAAATGAGTTTCTAATTGGTGGAATTTCAGGCATGATTATAAAGTGAAATGTAGAATTTCAGGCCAGTAGGGAGATATTTTGGGGGCAGTGTGGTTTTTTCAGAGCCTTTAAATCATTGCCACAAAGCTGACCAGCTACCACCCTGGGTTGGATGAATGTATGAGAAATTCATTCAAATTTCAGTTGCTGAAGATACTTTCGGTGGGAACCGAGTGGCATCGGTAGGACTTAAGACGTTTTCTCGGAGTCTTTGGTCAATGGCCTTTGCCTTTTAGACTCAGATTATGAAGCTGAGGCCTCTGATTGAAGAAAGGGCTGTCCTGGATGGGGCAGGGCCAAGGGCAGGCGGGAGGGGTTGGTGCTGCAAATGAGCCCTGGGTCTTGACGCCCGCTCTCGTGGGAAGAATGTAAACTGTCAGTGTCAGCGGTACCGACTGCACTACGGGCTGGGCCTGGGAAGAGCTCTGGCAGCTCGTCACGCCCCTACTATTGGACACGGTGTGTCCCCAGGGGAGGGTGCGCTGGCTTCTTCCCTGGTGGTCACAGGTAACAGAGCAACATTCAGTGGCACACCAGAGGCATCTGAACTTCTCACTGGAAGTCACAAGTGGAGACAGGGGCCACTGCCAGCAAGCTGTGCCTTCAGCTTCTCTGTCTCTCTTTTCCATATCACTTCCCTCCTTTCTGCCCCCATCTTGTGTGAACGTTGTTTTGGTCCATCTTGGGTCCCGAGTATTGTGGAAATAATAATGTGGGATTTTAGCTCCACCGAGGGCCTGGGGGCTCACTCTGCAGCACCTGTGCCAAGCTCAGGAAGGATGGTACGGTCAATTTCCCGGATATTTTTTGCTCGCTCAGTCCTCTTTGTTTATTGAACGGCTGAGTGTCCCTCTCTCTCTCTTAGGTGGTAACAAGAAAGCACAGCCCTGCCCTCTACACACGCCTCGGTGCAGGCATGTGGTTGTTGGACACACACTTCCTGGGCTCTGACATAGAGTCAGACACTGTGCTGGGCATCAGGGACACGCTTAGGGTAAAATGAAGTCCTTGCATGACAAGCTGGGAGATGGGCTTTTCAACGCATGCATCTAGTACAGTGAGACAGTCACTGCAGTGGTGTTTTGCACAGGGGGCAGAAGGACTCAGGACAGACCTGTTTCCCGAGGGGGAGTCCGGGAAGGTGTGAAAGAAACCTTGATGACTGCGTCTGCATTTTCCACACAGACGAGTGGTCAGGAAAAGCTGGGTACAGGGTCCTGAGCTAAGAGACAGCATGCCATGTTTAAAGAGACATTCCAAGACGGCAGGGACTGCATCTGCTTTTGCTCCCCATTGTGGATCTGGTCATGGTGAACTCTTGTTCCCTCTAGAATATACAGCTGTGTGGGGCACCTGGATGGCTCAGTCAGTGAAGTGTCTGCCTTTGGCTCAGGTCATGATCCCAGGGTCCTGGGATTGAGCCCCACGTCAGATTCCTTGCTCAGAGGGGAGCCTGCTTCTCTCCCTCTGCTTGCTGCTCCCCCTGCTTGTGCTCTCTCTCTCTCTCTCTATCAAATAAATAAATAAAATCTTTAAAAAATTTAGAATATACAGCTATGCATATGTCATTAAGTTTACTTACCTGCATTAAATTTTTATTGCTAAACTAGTACGTGTACATGATTACAATTCAAATTTATGTCAAGACTTGCAAAAAATTTGGTAGTTCCTTGGCCTACCTTTCTGCAATTCTGAGTCTTACTCCTTAGAAACACCTTAGAAACACCTTTTCAACTTTTTGAGCTCTAGTTGCTAGCATTTACCTTCCTATTTCTAAATAATATTACTATACTGCTTTATCTCCAGGACAGTATTTTTCTGACTTCCGTCCACAGAAGGGTGGGCTTCCTCTCTCTGAGCTAACACATCACTCCTTCTCTTCTTCCATCCCTCCAACATAGCTGTCATGCAATTTTCTGTGAAGTTTATTTTTAGGATTTTCATATTTATATCTATGAAAATATTCATAAAGGAATGCAGATAGGAAAATTTCCTTTTATACACAGCTTTTTGTTTTTCCAAGAGCTAAAAATTGTCAAATTTAATAGTGTACCTGGTTTTCTATGTACCTACCATTGATTCTTCCCCAAACTCTCTGACAGATCTACCAAGATCCCCTAGACACAGTCACTGGGTGACTAAATGGTGCTGCTTTTTTTTCTTGAAACCTCCCCTTCTGGAACCCTCCAACCCCAGCTCTGTTTGATTTGGACTCCTCCCCCTAGGCCGGTCATACCCGACCTGTCTCACTTTCCTCTACACTGGTCTCCTTTGGTGACCTCCTTCCTCCTTGATCTTTTGTCTTTGTTTTACTCTCTTACTTTGGTGAAGATATTCTTTCAGAAACTTCTCATGAAAGCCCACAAGAGCAGTTGCATATCTGAATATGTCTTTATTTGCTCTTCACATTTGACCAGATACAGAATTCTCGGATGGAAATACATTGCTCCAGTGTATTCTCGGTTCTGGTGTCAGTATTGAGAAATCTGATGTTTTGCCAATTTCCTCCTGTGTGTGTGATCCTTTTTTTTTTTTTTTTTTTTTAACCCTTCTCTGAAAGTGTTTATCTCCACTCTTTATCTTTGGTGTTTTGAAATTTCAGGGTGATATATCTAGGTGTGCATCTTTTTTTTGACCTTTTGATAAGTCCATTACATCTGGGATTTCACACCCTTGTTCTGGAAATCCTTGCGGGCTTTGTTATCTGTAATTTCCCCCCATGTTCACTCTGAGCTTTCTTATTGAAATTTCTATAAGAGATTATTGGACCTCCTTGGGGAACACTTTAATTTTCCTATTATTTCTTTTCTTTATTTCATCTCATTGTCTTCTGTCTACTTCTTAAGAGATTTCTTGTATTTCTTTTCTAGAAGTCTATTTAATTTATTATAGTTATTGCATATTTAATATCGATTTAGTCTTTTTTATTTTCTGACTTTTCTTTAACAGTAACCTTCTTTTTTTTTTTTTTTTTTTTTTTTTTAAAGATTTTATTTATTTATTTGACAGAGAGAAATCACAAGCAGTCGGAGAGGCAGGCAGAGAGAGAGAGAGGAGGAAG
The DNA here is from genome assembly GCF_009829155.1 of Mustela erminea. Classification (NCBI taxonomy): domain Eukaryota; kingdom Metazoa; phylum Chordata; class Mammalia; order Carnivora; family Mustelidae; genus Mustela; species Mustela erminea. Next base: position 34,822,688 of record NC_045626.1, on the reverse strand, counting down.
CAGGCTCCCTGCTGAGCAGAGAGCCCCATGCGGGACTCGATCCCAGGACCCTGAGATCATGACCTGAGCCGAAGGCAGCGGCTTAACCCACTGAGCCACCCAGGCGCCCTAACAGTAACCTTCTGTTCTTGTTATGTGGCTACCTATCTTATTTTTTTCTGAAGATGTTAACAGCAGTTTTTATTAAAGAATTCTTTAGTTTTCTGCTTTACTTTTATTTTTAATGAGTCCATTATTTCCAATTTTTGTTTTCTTTTGACTTTCGTTAGACTTCCTAAATGTCTGCTGATCTTTAGCTATCCGTTCATATTGCAGAGTGAGGAACTGTACTGGTGACTGGAATTCTGTGGTGATGGGTTGGCTTTGTTGACTGGTGGGCATCAGTGTGATGTGACTGGATGCTGGAAAGTGTGTTAGCCAACTCATTTTTGTTAGACAAATGTCAGACTCTTTAGAGACAAACCTGCTAGCTCTCTGTCTTGTTGTCCATCTTCTGGGAGTCCATTGGGTTAGGGAAGGATCGTGTTTGACCATTCAGTCTTTAGACTTCACGTCATGTTGGAGTTCTGACCCTTAGACCAACCACATTTAGGGAAAAGGAGGAAGGTGAAGTCAGCGAAGGGGATAGAGGACTGGTCACCGTGTCAGGAAGAAGACCAAGGAAGGGAGAGATGATCAACAGCATTGACTGTATAGCCCAGATGTCAAACGAGTTGACTTCAGGCAACAGTCGGAGGTCTTCACTGCTACTGTGGAGGTGGAATCCAGCTTGTGGGGAAAAGGGAGAACATGAAGGAAGAGAAGCTAACTAGAGACTGAACTCTCTGCCTCTCTTGAACCTTGTCCCTTTGTGGCCACTGCTGGCTCCGGTTCCTCTTCCTTCTATAGGTTCTGAGTATATTCTGGAGAAATAGGGGATGTGTGCACATCAGCCATCAGAAATGATTGACAGAAGATGAGAGGGTGTCTTAAATGTATGAAAGTAAAACAAACACTTTATTTAAGGAAAAGGCAACTTGGAAAAAAAAAGCCTAATAAATAACTCCGTACAGCTGGCTTAAGCACTTTAAAGCCAGTGTCTGTGATAAGCAATGAAAACATTAATATAAAATGCTTCACCATAAATGAGTACAATTCAGGCTGATGTATTGCAGCTGAGCCGGCTGTCGGATGGCATGCTTTTAAAGTGATGTTTACAATCAGTATTTTTTCCTTTGGTAACTAGAAGAAGGCAGAAATGGCTGGAAGCCCTGCCAGGGTGCGGCTCTGAGCCTCAGGAGGATGGGAGACCTGCCAGGCGGCCGGCCTTCCTCTCCATCCCCGTTCCCAGCCAGCTCGAGACAAGGCAGATAGGAAAGCAGTGTGACGCAGGCTGAGTGCAGAGCTCAGAGCCTGGGTTCACTGGGTGGGCAGCTATGCGGTCTGGAGACAATGAGTCAGGGTTTCGGGGCTCTTTACGCCCCCAGCTGGTTCTGGAGGTCACAGAGGTGTCTCCCAAGTTCTCTGAGATCAGGACCCACAAGTGCCTGCTGATTCTTCTTCCTCTTCTTCTCTGGAGCACCTTGGCTGTGTTGCCCATCGAGCTGCTCACCCCCAAAGTCCACTCAAAACAAGCATGTGTTTCATTTTAACATTTTACCACATGGAGGGGAAAATGTCCCCTGTCCTACCGTGTCAGTGTGCTTATGGAAGAATTAGATAAAATCATCGTACAAAAGAACACAGGAGTGTTAAACCTTCTTTTTAACATATGGACTCTCTGATAATCATCCTCCAGAGAACATTCTGTCACAGGCAATAATAATAATAACAAGCAGCTCACATGTGTGGAGTGCCAGCCTCATGCCATCCCTGAGTGGTCTCTCCTGAGGATGCACCCACCAGCTCCTGGCTCCGTGCCTGTGTGGACAACCTTCTCGTGGCCTTCAAAAGCCCTTTCTTTCTTCCTGTCTCCGTTCCATCAGGATTCTACTTCTCCCTTGCCGCCAACACCTGTTTCTCTATCTGAGGTTTCTGGCAGCCCTACTGACTGAGAAACGAGAGCTGTTTTGTTTTGTTTTATCATTGTTGTCCATGAAACACATTACAAGGCCCTTTCCTTGAAGTGTTTTACTGTCAATCGTTGTGGGGAAAATAAACAAAACAGCATAGATGGTTAAGAGATACGAAGAGAACCTTGGTGACTGTCACTGGCTGGTGGCTTCTGAATTCATAAACAGTGACTCCTAAGTATCCCCAAAAGGAACCAAGAGCTTCTCTAGCTGTGTCTGGGGTCTCACTGACAGCCTTTGATGACTTAGGGGCGAAGCCAGCCTGCTCAGACTCTCACCTATGAACCTGGCTGGCTGTACCATGCAGGATAGGAGGCCACCTTCCTCCCAGCCCCTCATCAGGAGCAGTTGGACTACTTCCTGGACCCCGCAGACTTTCTCCCTGGACCTAGACAGTTCTGTTTCAGTTCCTCTGCATTTCCTGTGGCTTCTATCACAAGTACACAAAAAGTTGTGGCTTTAAATGACATAAATTCATCATTTTACAATTCTGGATGTCAGAAGTCCAGTCTCATTGGGCTAAAATCAGGGTTTTGGCTGGACTGCATTCATTCTGGAATCCTTGAGGTGAATCTGTCTTCTTATTTTCCTGTTCCAGTTTCTTGAGCCCGCCCACGTTCCTTGACTCATGGCCCCCTTTCACCTTTAAAGCCAACAATGGGTGGTTGCATCCTCATTTCCCTTCACTCTGATGCTAGCCCTCTTGCCTCTTCCATCTTTTAAGGACCCTTGTGATGCCATTGGGCCCACTTGCAAAATCCAGGATAATCTCCCTATTTAAGGCCAGTTGATTAGCAACCTTACTTCATCAGAAACCTTAATTCTCTCTTGCCATGTGAGGGAACATATTCATAGGCTCTGGGGATTAAGACAGGACATCTTTGGGGAAATGCATCCCCTGTCTATCGCAATTGTCTACACTTGACTTCTGCTTCTTGAAATACCCCCCCTTCTTCTTCACATGAGGTCAGCGGTAACGACTGCTTCTACTTTAAGGTAAAGCTTGTCTTATTACGGGGGTCCCTAAATGGACAGACTCACTCTAGTTTCCAGTGGTAGGCAGGTGCCAGCTTCCCAGGAGACTCCCTTGCCAGCAATGAGAAGCCTCTTCTGGGGCTTCAAAGACCCTCTGCCCCTATTAGACTTCACTCCCAACTCATATTCTCAACTCACAAGGGAGCCTTGTTCATAGCACAGTGGTGTAGCCAAGAGGCCATGTGCCCTGAGCACTACAAAGGGTCCTGCTGCCACTCCACTCACCTGCAGGAATTTTTAAAAATTTAATTTAATTTTCTTTAAATTCAATGAATTAATATATACTGTATTATTAGTTTCAGAGGTAGAGTTCAGTGATTGATCAGTTGTATATAATACCCAGTGCTCATTATATCATGTGCCTGCCTTAATGCCCATTACCCAGTTACCCCATCCACCCATCCACCTCCCCTCCAGCAACCCTCAGTTTGTTTCCTGTGATTAAGAGGCTCCTGGGGCACCAGGGTGACTCAGTAAGTTAAGTGCCTGACCCTTGATTTTGGCTCAGGTCGTCATCTTAGGGTTGTGGGTCAAGCTCTACACTGGGCTCTGTGCTGAGAGCAGAGTCTGCTTGTCCCTCTCCTTGAACTTCTCCACCGGCTCCTGTGCGTGCTCTCTCTCCCTATCTCTGTCTCTAAAATAAATAAATAAATTCTTTAAAGAGTCTCTTATGGTGTCTCACTCTGTGATTTGATCTTAGCTTATTTTTCCCTCCCTTCCCTTATAATCTTCTGTTTTGTTTCTTAAATTCCACATATGAGTGAACTCATATGATAATTGGTTCTCTCTGATTGACTTATTTTGCTTAACATAATACCTTCTAGTTCTATCCATGTCATTGCAAATGGTAAGATTTCATTTTTGATGGCTGAGTAATATTCCATTGTATATATTTATACCACATCTTCTTTATCCATTCATCTATTGATGGACATCTGGGCTCTTTCCATAGTTTGGGTATTGTGGGCATTGCTGCTATAAACATTGGGGACATGTAAGAATTTTATATTGGTATACTTCAGTATTCTATACTTGGGAATGACCAAGAATGATCATTTATCATCTAAAATACTTTGAGCAGTCAGAAACAAGGAATGCTCATATAAATCTTCCTCAACTTATAATGGGGTTACATCCTGACAAACTCATCATAAACCGAAACTATTCTAAATCAGAAATTCATTTAATACACCTAACCTACTGAATAGCATAGCCATATATATATATATGGCTTACCAATGATGCTCAGAATGCTTGCATTAGCCAACGTTTGGACAAAAATTACCCAACACAAAGCCCATTTTATAATAGTATTGATTATCTCATGTAATTTACTGAACACTGTACTGGATGTGAAAAACAGAATGGCTGTGTGGTACAGAATGGTTGTAAGTATATTGGTTATTTGCCCTCATGATCATGGGGCTGACTGCCCAGCATCATGAGAGAGGATCATAGGGTATATCATTAGGCCAGGAAAAGAGCCAAGTTCAAACTTTCAAGTATGGTTTCTACTAAATGCATATTGCTTTCCCATTGTTATAACATTGAAAAAATCGTAAGTCAAACCATCATAAGTCATGGACTGTCTGTATATAATTCCTAAGCTGGAAGGAGAAGGTTAGTTTTGCCAAGTACCTGTTATAAGGAAGGCCATCTGCTCCTTCAGACACCATCACTTTGCCATTACCATCCAGTACACAGTCATGTAGCTCTAGGACTGTGGTCTGGATCATCTTGGGCAAGCTACTTCATCTCTGAGCTTTGGTGTTCTTTTTCCTCAAATGGGAAGTCTTAGTATGAAGAGTGAGACAAAATGTACCAGATGCATACTTCTCTACTCCTTTCTTCTACCACTTGCCCCGCCTTCAACTTCAGTTATCCACACTTATCTTTCATTGTTCGCACCATGCTTCATTTCTTTCTAAAGGGTCTAGGATTGACATGTTGCTATTTTGAGGCCTTCTTTCTCCCATCCCTGACATGCTTGTGCATGTGTCCTTGAGCATGAACACACACACACACACACACTGGATAGAGATGTGGAGATGGTATGGAGATGCCTTGGATTTTCTGCATCAAGCCTGCCTCTCAAATGGAGGTGCTAACCCCACAGGAGGAAAGGTCTGAGGACACAGTGGGGAAGGCTTAGGCAGAGGGAACTTTGGGTGGAAGATGGTCTAGAATCATCTAAATTAACTCCCTACACAGCTTTCGATTTGAGAGCCCATTCCCTAGGCCCAGTGCTGCTGTTCCCCAAACTTTCTTTTCTTACACGGGGAATGGTGAACAGCATCATAGAGTGAGGGTTGGGATGAGGGATTTGTCACGGGCTGGGCCAGCATGGTTTCTAGACTGAAATCAGCCTAAACCACTCCCTTCCGTACCAGAAAGAGCTGCATACAAAGGGCCAATCAAACTCAGCTCTTCAAAGCTCCCCAATCGTCATTGTGCTTTTTTCCAGAATGCAATTATAAATTAGAACTGAACAGATGTATTATATGGAAATGCTTTAAAACATTATTAGGAACAGCTTTTACATTAGTGGTAATAAATCCATACCTGCAGTCATTTCTCATTTCTGCCTAACTCTTTGATAACTTGAAAAATGTAAATTCTGTTCCAGTATAAATTTGGGTAAGTGGACTGGTGCCCGCCTTCCTTCACTATTCTGCTCTTCCCCTTCCAGTCCACTTGTCCCACTCCCCCAGGCCTGTCCACAGCACCATTCAAAATGGAGAGGGGAGAGCTCAAACCTCTTGATCTTAGGTACACTGGGTGCCCTTGGCGGTAGGTTGCTCCTCAGATGGCTCTCAACCACCCCTGCCTCCTGGTATTTATGCCCTCTGTATGGGCTGGACCTAAGGACTTGCTCCTAATGATTAGAATACCAAGAAACTGATGGGAATGTCACTCTGAAGGTTAAATTATGAAAATCTCTGATGTTCATCTTGCTGGCCCTCTCTCTCTTACCTTCTTGGCTTGCTGGCTATGATGAAGCAGGCTGCCATGGTAGAAAGACCCACATCACAAGGATCTGAGGGTACCCTCTGGTTAACAGCCAGTGAGGAGCTGACATCCTCAGTCTGATGGCCCGTGAAGAACTGAATCCTGCCAGCGCCACTGTGTGAGCTTGGAAGCAGGTCCTGCTTCATGGGAACCTTGAGATGACTGTAGCTCCAGCTGCCACCTGGCCTGTGCCTATGAGAGACCCTGAAGCCACCCCAGCTAAGCCGTGGCTGGGTTCCTGGTCCACAGAAAATGGAAAATAGCAGAGATAATAATAAAGAATAAATAAGTATTGTTTGAAGCCATAAGTTTTGGGGTAATTTGTTACACGCTGGTAGATAGCTAACATGCCTTTAATGTCACCCATCTGTGAAATGGAAACTTTCCCATGAGTTCTCCTAAGTATAGCAGGAAGAATAAGGTTTCAAGACACATTTCAATAGTGAAACCTTACTCTGGTTGCACCAATAGTCGTCAGCCATTGATTTATTCCAGAAATACCTACTGAGCACCAACTATGGTCAGATGCTGTGCTGCAAACATAGACTACAGAAATGAATATGACATCTTCGTTTCCTTCAATGAAGTCATGGTCTTTGTGAGGGAAGTGATATACAGTTTAGAAATAGAGTGAAACACTCTATATTAATTGTTCTGAAATATCCTCAAAATGATTTGGAAGCCCAGGTGCCAAATACAACCTCATATAACAAAATTGCTCACCAAGTAGCAAGAATTCTTGGAGATCTTTGGGGATTTCCTGTTTATCCTTTCCCACTGAGGTTACCCACCAGAAAAAAAATGAGTTTAAGTAAGACAGAAGGCAAAGAATTGGATAAGACCCTTGGGTACAGTCTTAAAGTGTGTTCATGATGCACTCTGGTCCTAGGACATGTTTTCAATAGGCATCCCCTTCAACGTTATTTTCCCAGCACTTGGCTCTGGCTCCGTGATATACTCTGTCTGTAGCAACCCCTATCCTTAACACTATTCCTAAGCCTCCATGGTTTTCTGTGACTTATCCCTCTTACCTGACCTCCAAGAGCCCCTGGAATCTGAGCTACATATTCTAGCACCGGACTCTCTTTTGTTTCACGAATATTGTTTGTTCACTTATTCACTCCTTCTTTCAATAAAAAAGAAGAGGGTCCAACCTCACCCAGAAGGGTAGAGCAAGTTCTGGGCTTCAGAAGGAGTAGCCTAAAATGAGTGTCTGTTGAAAGTATGTTTGAGAAGTTCTTAGTCCTCCAGAGTCCCTCCAGTACCCAGCTTCACACCATGACAGGAGAAGGGAAATTTAGTTTTTGTATAAATTGAACCCCAGAGGCCCTAACTGTATCACTGGTCACAGCAGGGGTGGGTGGTGGTGGTTCCTTAGGGAGAACAGTGATTCAGTGAAGAACATGCATAGCCTACATCATAGCTTCATTGGTTCCATGTGATGAGACTTGAATTGGTTATCTGCATCCCTGACAAACTCTCTCTCTCTCTCTTTCTCTCTCTCTATATATATCTCCAGCTGTACTTGGAAATTCTAACATTACTGCTGTCATGACCATGCCAACCCACACAAATTCCTCAGCATCATTTGGTCCCCAGACATCCAAGCATAATGTGTATCAGGGCCTTTGCCCTGGCTGTTCTCTCTGCCAGGAATGCTCTATCCATGTATTGGCATGGCCTACTCACTCTTCACTTTCAATCTTTGCTCAGATATCACCTTCATAATGAGTGCCCCTTTGAACTTCCTTTTTAAAAATCCCTTAGCCCCCCAACTTTGAACAGCACTTCGCATATAATTGTCCCTAAGTACATTTTTTTTGAAGATTTTATTTATTTATTTGACAGAGAGAGATGACAAGCAGGCAGAGAGGCAGGTGGAGAGAGAGGAGGAAGCAGGCTCCCCGCTGAGCAGAGAGCCCAATGCCGGGCTCAATCCAGGACTCTGAGATCATGACCCGAGCCGAAGGCAGAGGCTTTAACCCACTGAGCCACCCAGGCGCCCCTAAGTACATGTTTTTAGAATGAGGTAGAGTGCTTAAACAGAAACTGGAAAACCCAAATATTTTTTTTGTGTGGGGGGTAATGTATTTATATATTAATAATATACATATATACTCGTATATTAATAATATATGTAAATGAAATAAAGTTTGCCAGTAGGTACGTTCAGAATGTTGTTTAACCATCACTGCAACATTTCTAGATGCTTTTTCAATCATCTCAAACTGAAACTCTGGACCAATTAAATAATAAATCCATGAAGATATTTTCAAATGGGATATCTGATAAAGGACTAATATCTAAAATACATAAAGAACTCATAAAACTCACACCAAAAAAACCAAAATAATCCAATTAAAAAATGGGCAGAGGACCTGAATAGACATTTTTCAAAGAAGACATATGGATAGCAAATAGAAACAGGAAAAGATGTTCAATATCACTAATCATCAGAGAAATGCAAATCAAACCACAATGAAATAATCACTTCGTACCACTTAGAATGGCTAATATCGAAGATAAGAAATAACAAATGTTGGTGAGCATATGGAGAAAAAAGGAAACTTTGTGCACTAGTTAACAGGAAGGGAAATGGGTGCAGCCACTATGGAAAACAGTATGGAAGTCCCTCAAAAAATTAAAAAAATAAGAATATCATGTATTTCAGTAATTCTGCTGGGTATTATGCAAAGAAAACAAAAAACTAATCCAAGAAGTTATATGCACCCCTATTTTATTGTAGTATCATTTACAGTGGCCAAGATATGGAAGCAACCAAGATATCATCAATAGTTGAATGGATAAAGAGGATGTCATATGTACATACAATAGAATATTACCCAGCCATAAAGAAGAATGAAATCTTGTCATTTGCAAGGACAGGGATGGTCCTGGAGGGTATACTGCGAAGTGAAATAAATCAGACAGAGAAAGACAAATACCATATGATTTCACTTTCATACAAAATCTTAAAAACAAAACAAATGAACAAAGAAAAAATAAAAAAAGACTCATAAATAGAGAACAAATTGGTGTTTTCCAGAGGGAAGGGGTGAGGGGATGAGTGAAACAGGTGAAGGGGATTAAGTCACGGGGATGAAAAGCATAGTATAAAAGAATATACTCAACAATAACATAATAACTTTGTATGGTGTTGGATGGTGACCACATTTATTGTGGTGAGCAATGCATAATGTATACAGTTGTCAAATAGTATGCTGTATGCCTGAAACTATTATAATATTGTATGTCAACTATACTTCACTTAAAAAAGAGCAGAAACAATACTCCTTATTTCCTTCTTTCCCTTAGCTCCTGGAAACCACCATTCTACTTTCCTGTCTCTATGAATTTAACTACTCTAGTGACCTCATGTAAGGGGAATCATTTGCATCTGGCTTATTTCACTTAGCATAATGTTGTAGCAGAATTTCCTTTGTTCTTTTTTAGAGTTGAGTGTCAGAATTTCCTTCCTTTTTAGAGTTGAATGATACTCTATTGTGTGCATATCACATTTTATTTATCCATTATCTATTGATGGTGGAAGCCTCTGTTTTTTTTTTTTAGAGATCATGCCCTGAGGACTATAGTGTGGGATGGCAGGTGGGCCTGGTCATCCTGTGTTCCTCTTTTTTTTTAATTATTTTTATTTTTTTTTAAAGGTTTTTATTTATTTACAGACAGAGATCACAAGTAGACAGAGAGGCATGCAGAGAGAGGGGGGGAAAAAGCAGGCTCCCCGCTGAGTGGAGAGCCTGACATGGGGCTCGATCCCAGGACCCTGAGATCATGACCTGAGCTGAAGGCAGAAGCTTAACCCATTGAGCCACCCACAGGCCCCGCTTGTGTTCCTCTTGATGGGTAAGAGGTAGTGAGTTGTTTCTCCAATGGATTTGTGGTGATTACTCACCACGAATAATATACATATATACATACATTAGTCCTTTATCAGGGAGAGGGATTTCTCGACAATTAGAGAAAGCCCTCAAATTTGGGGTATGAAGTTGCTTTTCTTTCTCTGGCACTACGGGGGAAGCTAGAGATAGAAAGAATTTAATGAAAGCTGTGAGGATGAGTTATTTACTTTATGGTTCATAAATAATGAATAAATGGACTCTTTGTCTCCAAACATTATTTATATCAGTTCTCTATTGAATAGGTGACTTCAGCTGAAATGCTAAAACCAAAAAACAAAACCTGAAACTGAAAGCAATGATAGCCAAGAAAAACTGAGAAATCACCTTGCTAGAGATCCTAAGGGAGCTTACGCTGGGTTTCTGGGGTGTGGCGCCCAGGCTGCTGTGGGAGCTGGGCTAGCTGGGCGCTGTCTGATGCCCAGAGAGGACACTCCTGTCCACTCAGGTGTGGTATCCCTTTGTCTTCTCTCATCCCACCTTCTTTTGTGTTGCTTGTTGTGTTTTCACCTAATAATGTATCTGGGGATGATTGTAATTTTAAAGAAATATATATCAGTTTTTCTTCTGTATTGACCTTGAACCCCCAGGTATTCTTGGATGGATTTGATGTAGTTCTGGGAACTAAAGGTGCTTCTTAAGACAATGAAGTGAGTCCTAAACACCCTCCTGCCTACTTCCTTGGGGCCTCTCTTTCTTTCATTGAGCTACCAAGGCCTGGCAGAGCATATAAGGGTAGCCACCTGCCTGCTTCCCACATAAGGCCTTTCCCCATTGCTCTCCCTCCCTGAAGGCAGGACAACCTGGGTGAGAGTCTGGTTCCCTGCTTTGCACGGATGTGTTGTGAGAAAAACATCCTTTGAATGTTAATGGGCAAGATGTGGAAGAAAAGGAGAAAACTGGTAAATTATTTCAGAGAAGGTGTTTGGAACTTGGGATTCCAGACCCGTCTCTCTGAGAACTTGGGGAGGTCCTGTAAACACCCCCACAATCATAGAATTTGGAAGGGAGAAGGGGCCCCCAGTTAGACTCTAGATGTGCTCTCCCACGGAAACACTTTGGGGTCTAGGGTCCTATTAGGACAGGGTTACACTCCTGTCCTACACGGGGCTTCAACAGGCTTCCGTGGGCTGCCTGGAACTCTAACCGCCACGCACAACATGGTTTCTATGGGAAAATGCATTTTGGGTACCAGAAAACTGACATACACTCAAAGTTTTGGAACAGAGCCCGCTCTTAAGTTAGAGACTGCTTGAATGCCACATTCACAGCTAAATTATATACATAGGCCTATTTTTAAGACATATGCCTATTTCAGCTTATGTAACAATAGGAATTAGAAGAAAGAATTGGTAAAAGTAGAAATTGTGTTCTTGGTGGGAAAGGGGGAAGATGTGAACATTCACTATGTAGAACACATTCAGTTCTGCATGAGAGAAGATAGAAAACATAGAGGGAATGCCTAAAATATTCTCTAGGTTTGTGTGGTTCACCCATGTGGGCTTTCTTTGAAGCAGCTCCACACACATAGTGTTCTTAATTTTGAAACCAATGGTTGAATTCTATAGTAACAAAGAAGATTGAAATAAATTAAGAGGTCAAGGTATGACCACAGCCTGCATTTTATAAGCTATGCTCAGTCCATGAAGGGCCATAGTCTCCTCTCTCCCCTTGGTCTGTGGGCTTCCAGGATGGTGGATAATGAACTCTCTGGTGCCAAAACTATAGTCCCTTGTCCCAGATAGGAGTAACCTGCAGGAGGCAGCCATGACTTTGCACAGGGCCATGCCTTGGTGTCCATTTTCCAGAGCTCTCAGTAATTGAGAGTCAACACCCATATCTATTGTCACCAACCCAGTGTTTAAAACTCTGGGTACTCTGGCTCTACAAATGAACTAACTTAAATTCATTTCATTTTATTTTACTTCAAATAATTGAACCCAATAATTCATGAAGTTAAAGTAATTCATTTCAATTTAACTACTGTAAATCACAATGCAAATCAGCTCAGGTGAGAACTGAATTCAATACCCCAACCCAAACATTGATTAAACCACTCTAGGTGGCCAGTACTATGTTCTTGACTCCGGAAAACCGTGAAGGTGGTTCAGTTGGTCTTCGGGTTGGGAGAGAGCCGTGGGATGAATAGTCTCCTCTTCTCCAACTGTGTGTATTTTATTCATAGACTTGCCCTTGTATTCTAGACAAAAATAACTAATATATGTTGTGAAATTTAGGAAACAGGGTTATTTGCGACTCATACCTCGAGTTTGAATAGAGTCGGTGTCTCATAACAAAAAAGAAAGAAATGGAAGAAAAGAGGGCAGGACTGGTATCAGAATTCTTGGGGAAAAGCTGGCTCTTCTCCGTGGTGTCACCCACACCCATTGCCTGTGCTCAATGAGGAGGTGGCTGCCACGCTTAAGAAGGAAGGACTCCGGCAGTGTGCATAGCTGCTTCTTGCCTGGCCTTTTCATTAGCACAGGCCTATTTCCCACGGGAGCAGCTACCCAAATCGAGAAGGATGGATCTGTGTGCTGACCGTAGGGGGCAGTGAGGAAAGGAGGGAGATGCTTTCTTGCATCCTGATCGTCGTCGGGGTGAAGGAACTCCTTCACTCCTCTTGCAGAATGGCAAGAACACTGGGCTCTGGGTTAGGAGGCCTCAGTTCTGCTTCCTGTTCTGTTAAAAACCAGCTGGGTAATCTCATGCAAATCACTTGCCTTTCGTGGCAAGCGGATTGGTCCTGTGTCTTTTAACTCTATAATCGAACCAGTGGTGGTAACTGTGGGAGGAGAGAGAAGCTGCCTGTGTTCCTGGTGGAGCTTCTGCTGGCTCCAGCCGTAGACAGCTGGAGCGGGTACAGCCATGAGCCTGGAGCCCTTCAGTTTTCTCTATCAATCCTCACTCAGCAGGTTAGCTTTTAGGCACTTGGCCCCATGAGCCAGTTGAATCTGAAATTGATGGTGTGGTTGTGCTCCTAGATTTCATTGTTAATTTTTTTCTTCAGTACCCAGCAGGCCTGTCTCTGCCAGTCAGAGAGCCATCATCATACTATGAGTACGTGCCAGGCTCTATATTAATCGTTTGCCATTCATTACCCTGTTTAGTCTTCAGAACCATTCTATAGGGAGGTACTCTGCCCATTTTCCACGTGAAGAACAGACTGGATTCCAGCTGATAGTCACCTGATTCAGAACTCTTTCCTTTAAGCCCTAATGATATAATCCTCAAGACAGGTTTTCTGCGGCTGTTTTCTACCTTGTCATCTAGTTCTTTGGGTGGAACACGATGCTCTCTTGAAGCCCAGGCCACCTGGGTTTGCCTTTGAGTCTCTGGCAACCTTTCTGCTAGACTCTGTGAACCTGGACCCTGTTCCTTGATTTCCAAGATAGGTGAGAACCGGTTTCTGGCTCTCCATGAGCCACACCCTCTTGCCAGGGTGCTTCCTCCATCTGAATTGAATACACCTGCCATTTGGCTCATCCTGCTGGTCCTCCCTGTCCTCTGAACTGTAGTCCTGGGGATATCAGGGCTCACTGGCACTAAGGGTGACTTCTTCACAACTCTCTGGGGCTCTTCATCAACTGATTTGAGGTTGGCCCTATAGGTTCTCAAAGTGTTCTTAGCTCTCTTCTGGCCATCCTTGCCTTTGCCACTACCCACTGCTGAGAGCTCAGCACAGATCCATCAGAGTTCACATTGACTTAGGACATCTGGGACCTGAGGGAAAGAACTTAGGGAAATGTGGTGATCCAGGCCCGACTGGAAGGTGACCCCAGGGGTCAAGCCAGCAGTAGGCAGTAGTTGCACAACAGAGCTTCATAAATATACCTTTTGTTTATTCACACCTTACTTTCTACTCTCACTTACTTCTTTGCTTGTGGAGAGCTATTGAGCACAGAGCCACAGGCAAGAGAGGCCTTTCCACGGAGGTGGCCCCCGTCTTATTCTGCCTGTGCTCTTTGCAGGATTTGGTGGTTTTCCCATCTTAATTATGCTCCTTGCATCAGTGGCTGGCGGGCACACAACCTTTAAAGGAGTTTATCTTAAAAACCCACTCTCTCCTGAGAGAAACAGTTCTATTTGGAAACTGTGAGACTTTCAGGGATTGTGGTGTGTGTGTGTGTGTGTGTGCGCGCGTGTGCGTGAGTGTGCATGCATGCATAGTCTATGGTGTGGGTGGTGGTAGCTGCTTTCTTGCTTACTGTTACTTTGGGTAAGTCAGAGCTGAGGTCTCTGGGGATACTTAGATGCCCCCTATCCTTAAGTCTCATCAAACACACAGGCTTCTGCTTGCGATACTATTATTGAATCAACTGGGAACAGTAATATTATGAAAGGGAACCAGGGCTTGTGGGTTAAATGAGAGACAGTGCCATTAGTGCAGGTTACATTTGCTTAACTTCGTGACTAATTGTAACATATTTCTTTGGATTAAGATTTTGAAGACCTCTGACTGAATAGAGATATCATTCTGCAGACATAATGGCTTATAATTATCAGTCATTCACATTTTAGTATAAACCAACACACAACTCAATTACTAAGTGCAAGGTCTTTCCATATCTAGGAGAACTGTTAGATAATCCATTCATTACATTGTGATTTACTCACTTGATAATTTTTTTTTAAAGCTCTGTATATTTGGTCCTATCCAGGGAGACCAAGTGAAGAAAAAAGACCTGGTTCCTTGAATAAGTAGTTGGGTTTCCTAGAATCTCTCACAGGAAGACAAAAGAGCATGACAAAGATAAAATTATAGTTAGGAGCTGGGCCAGGGGTTACAGACCATAGCTGTACATTGATTTTGAATGAAGCAGGTTTCAGTGCGGCTGAGATTAGCTCTGAAGAGTAGCTAAGAGCTACACTGAGTTTACTCTTGAATTACCCAGATGAGGTTGATAGGATTAAAGTCAGGATTAATAGTATAGAGTAAACATTGCAAAAGGAGAAAATGGTTGGACCACAGGAACAGGAGAAGGCAGAAGTCTTGTGTTACCGGTAAGGATGTGATGGCGCCATGGAGAGAAATTCCCTGCCCTTCTTTCCCAGCCTAACTGCCCAATTCATTCTTTCTTTAGCAATGTCTATCTCTGATTTGAATTTCCTGCCCCCCCCCAATTCCCCCACCAACTTGGTGGGCAGGTATGATGCTCTGCTTTCACATAGTAGGTGCTTAATTAATGATTGAATCAATGAGAAAAGAATCATAGATCATCTTGAGCATATCTGCTGAACTACTGTGATTCTTCTGGACTAAAGTTTGGTTCATCCCAAATCTGAAACTGGAAAGAAGGGTTGATCTAATAACAAATGCCATATTTTGACCCCGGTCATGTTTCTATTCTCTCTCCATTTCTCATGAGCATTAATAGGGCCTTACTCAGAATCGTTCTGACACAGCTTCTTTTGCCATTCATGTGCTTAGGTGCTATGGAACAACCAGGCCAAGAAGATACCACCCTTGCTCCTAAGGACCTAAAACTGGTTGTTAATTTTACACGAGGAGCAGTGAGGAATTTCCTTGGGAAAAAAGATCTACTCTGTAATAAAATGTCACCCAAAATGCATATTCTGATTTCTTTACTAAATATCAATGATCTGACCGCTCATTAGATTATATCCATGAGAAGGTGAACCATCTAAGAAAGAGGATTAGATATTCCTGACCCATGTGAGCCATGGGTCCCTTCACCTCGCTGAGGATGGGCTCCCCAATACAGCACAGGCACCAGGATCTTCTGGAGGAATGCAGTGACTCAGTGTCCATTGGAATTCCACAGGCCTCAATTTCTCCCAATTCCTAAAACTCCTGGATGTGACTGTATGTGCAGTCCTATAGCTTCTACAGTGCTAAAATGCATTCATAATCTGTTATTCTCTCTTCTTGTTTCTCCCTAACCAGGAAGACAGAATATTTAGATTTCTGCCAAACTCCCAAGAAGCTGACTTTCAAATCTGCAGTATCATTACTCAGGTTTTTCCTGCCCCCCAATGGCCATGCCAGGGGGCTGGACTGGCCATTGTCATGGTGCCTGGGAGGGGGAATGACTGCTTACGGGATGTCATGATGCTGACAACAACTGTGCCAGTCCTCCAGTCATTCTAGCTGGGTGATTAAAAGGATAAGAAAGCAGATAGCACTGAACATGTGATGACTTTATAATTCAGTATATGTCTAGTGAAACAGTATCAGAACCATTTAAACTCATGTTGGAGAAATAGTAGACAAAACCAGACCCAGCCCAGGAGGGGAGGTCGTACTAGTGTTGGACAGAAGATGCCCAGGTTGAGTGGGACAACTTCTGGAACAGAAGTGCATGGAACCCAAACTGGGAAAGTAAGGGGAAAAGAGGGCAGCTGGATGTAATTGTCATGGATGAAATCTTGACAGGGATCCCTTCCCAGCCATGCTCCAGGGCTGATAAAATGCAGGGACACTTTATGGAGTCCTGTTTTGGGGGAAAGTTGGTTTTCTTTTGGCCTAGACCCCAGCTTCCCTTTCCTTAGAGAGAGCAGTGGTTGAGCCAGGATTAGCATGCAGGGCTTAGGACGAGGACTGAGGGTGCTTCTTGTCCTGGATTAGGCCCCATCCCTCCTCACAGCAAACCCCATGCACCTGTTGCAGCCCTCACCTCTGCCTCTGCCTAGTCGTCTCTACGTCCCCTAACTCCTTCCCCACCAACCCCCAGCCCAAATCTGGGGCTTAGGTTAATTGTCGGTTATTCCATAGGTGACTGTGATTTCTTCATTATGCTAGTATTTGTCTCCTTTTGTATTTTTTGAGATGGAGATCAAGTCTGTCCACAGTAGGGTCATTTGTTATGTTTGTTGATAGCTGATTGGTATTTCTTCCTATTTCTTCCTCTTCTCCCACACTAGTCATACACCTCTCCCCAGTCCACTAACTTCTCTATGCACTTAGGGGTGGGATGAGGCTAAATTTACCTTTCCTGTTCCATTAAAAGTCTGTTCAGGTGTTGATTTTCCAAGTTGCTTGTTTTTGGCTGGCCTGAACTGACTCTAATGTATCAAAAATGCCAATAGTACCTTGACCCTCCTGGGTATAGAATTGGTTTTATCTGTGTATCATGTTTGTAATTTCTGTTGGATCATTTTTCTTTTAGTAACATATTTGAAGACCTAGCCAGGCACTGGCTGGGAACATTGAGATGAGGAAGACCTAGTGCAAATAAGATCCAAGGCTGCCATGGAGAGAATAACAGAGGCTTGAGGGACTGACTTACCCGTGGAGAGTTCCAGAAGGAGATTCAGGTCTATGAGTAAAGTGCAGTGTACCACTGGTACAATAATCACAGGACACATTTCAATAAACTGGGTCGAATCAGCAATGGGGTACTGGGACAGGTAGCACTTAGGACTATGGTTGGAAAGTGTGTCTCAAGACACAGGAAGAGCTGAAAGCTTGGAATACCCACCTTTGGTATCAAGAAAGGGGATTTCAAGTTCCAAGAAACATGCCATCCTAGGAGGGACTGGGCTGGCTTTCTTCCTTCCCTGCCTCCTCCTTTACTGCCTTCATCAAATAACATCAAATAACACTCAGTAACTCTGCTGGGTCCTGGGGTAATCTGGTGAATAAACAGATAAGACCCTTGGAGCTCAGAGGGGAGCAGACCAAAACTAACCAAGAAATGCATGAAAGAAATACATATTGTAAAAATATCTACCAAGGAAACAAATAATGCTAAGAGAGCAAATGGTGGTGGTGGGAGGTGATTGGAGAACAACCTACCACATGGAGAACAAAGTTCAGTGTGGGTGATCAAGGAAGCCAAGACTCAAAGGATGAGATAGGGCTGACCAGGATCAGAACATAGAAGAGAGAACTCAAGGGCTGCCTGGGTGGCGTAGTTGGTTGAGTGGCCAACTCTTGGCTTCAGCTCAGGTTGTGGTCTCAGGGTCGAGAGATCGAGCCCCATGTCGGGTTCTATGTTCAGTGTGGAGTCTGCTGGGGATTCACTCTCCCTCTCCCTCTCCATCTGCCTCTCCTACTCTCTATCCTTCTAAAATGAATAAATAAATCTTTAAAGAAAAGAGAAGAAGAGAGAACTCCAAAGTAGGGGAAACAGCCTATGAACAAGTCCTAATTTAGAAAAGCCTTAAAAGAACTTGTTGAAACTTGTTGAAAGAACTAAAAGGCAATCAGGACGGTTAGAGAATGGGCAAGGGGGACAGAAAGAGCTTACTGATGTAGGCAGAGCCATGGAACTCTCTCAGTTAACTTTTGCAAACCAGCAGTCCCAACATTAAGTGGCTTAAAACAATAAAGACATTATTTCTTGTGATTCTTGGGGTTCTTCTGGTCTGGGCATGTGGCCGGGGCTGGAAGATCTAAAATGGCCTCATTTGCATGTCTAGGGTCTCAGCTGGGATGGCAAGGATGGTGGTGGTTGGGCTTCCCCTCCAAGGGGTCTCTCATCTTTCATTGGAAGCCCAGGCTTCTTCACGTGATGGTTGTAGGATTCCTAGAAGCAAGAGAGGACAAGCTCCATGGAGCAAAACTTTTCCAAGCCTCTGCTTGGGTCACAGTTGCTAATGCTCCATTGGCCAAAGCAATTCACACAGTCAAGTCCTGATGAGAGGCCAGAAAAATTCACCTCTAGATGGCAGGAATTGAACAAGATGGCCATTAGTCAATATAGTCTCAGGAATTAAAGTAGTAGTTTTGTTTGTTAATTGAGTACCTGGTCTGGGCTGGGCTCCATTCAATGATTCCTTCCTTCCTTCCCTCATTCTCCGTTCTTTTTTTCTTTTTAAAGATTTTATTTATTTATTTGACAGACAGAGATTACAAGTAGGCAGAGCAGCAGTCAGAGAGAGGAGGAAGCAGGCTTTCTGCTGAGCAGAGAGCCCAATGTGGGGCTCGATCCCAGGACCCTGGGATCATGACCTGAGCCAAAGGCAGAGGCTTTAACACACTGAGCCACCCCGGCGCCCCATTTCTCCGTTCTTTAAAAAAATTATCTGCTGTGTGTTAGGTACTGTCTTAGATTTGCTGCTGAGTAGACATGGACCTTGGGGTCAGACAGTTCCTATTACAGTGGGGAGATGCATGAACAGGCACTGGTAGTTCAGGGTGGCCAGCGCTGCGGCAGAGGTGTGCCCCAGTATAATGACGCGAGGGAAAAGAGGACAATCATCCTAACCAGGGGATGAAGGAAGGAAGGTTTCCAAGCTTGAGCTGGAGTCATAAAGAATAAGAAAGTGAGGACAGGCATTCAGGGGGCAAGAAGGGAGCAGGGCAGACATCTGAGGCCAGCAATGGTTAGAGACTGAGCCTTGAAATATGGGACTCTAGCTTTGTTAATGCTTCCTGTTGCATGCCACACCTGGTCCTGAGCACCAGGGTCAGGGCTGGGCTTGAATGCACAGTAGTGGTGACAGGAATCAAGGGACCCTAGCACTGGGGAAGGGAGGGGTGCGGCTGAGTCTGACAGAGACCACAGACTGTCCTGGTGTCATTCTGCAACCTATGCCCAAGGCCCTCTGAAGCTTGTGCCAGGGATCTCCCATCAGACTACAGACCCCTGAGTCATAGAGTCAATGCTGGCAGACTGCCTCAGCAAAGCCCCAGCACCTCCTTGCTAGAAATAGTTTCCCGAAGCCCCCATACAGATTGTATCCTAAAGGGACAATATGGTATGAGTGTATTATTCACTGCATTTTCCATGTACAGGGGGTGAGGATGGGGAGAGAAACAGAAGGAATCTCAGGAAATGTGTATATTTATCCTGGCCTCGCCTTAAGAAAACCCAGCCACCAATCCATCAAAAATGAATTTGAGTTTGGATAACATTAGCGTTTAAGGCAATGCTCTTCTCTTGTATTGATTCTCTGTGGGTTGAAATAGAAACAATTTTAGAAATGTAGTCTTAGGTTTCCTTAATCTGCGTGGCTCAGAGAGGAAAAGGCTGTTGTCACTTGTGCTAATAACCACAAGGAACATGGTTCTAAAGTGCTTAGCTGGAAAATGAATTCCAGAAGCCAGCCCTGGCCATGTCTCCAGGGAAGTTGTTTCCTAAAAATCCACCCTTTTTCTTTCCTTACAGGGAGTTGCCTTAGGTGCAGAGCCACTTGGGGAATAAAAACATGTAGAATTAAGGATTCCCAGGAAGGGAAGAGTCAATATGGGGTGGGCTCCTCATTATCATTGGTGAGTTAAGGGACTATGTTCCTTGTACAGTTGACTTTGGAAGCCCAGAGAGGTGTCTGCTTGCCACCATCCAAAATAAATGTCTGTTCGGAGTTCCATTATGATACAATTATTCTTTATTTTTATTGTATTTTATTTTATTATGATACAGTTATTTAGATTAAGGTGTTGAAAGTACCTGTTCAAATGTGTATGATGTTTGAATGCCTTAGCAGAAAATATGTGTCACAGTAACATGGAGATCAGAGAAGGGAGAAAGGTTTGTAGCATAGGGCACTGCACTGGGAAGAGAAGACATTGTGGAACATGCAATGCTCAGCGAGAGGTCGTGGAGTGTCTAGGTTTGGAGTCTAAATGCAGTGAGCCTGGCAACACCCACATGGAGGTTCTGCTCTTTCTAAAGAAAGTCATGTCTGTAGTTTGTGCTGAGCTTTCTAAAGACCTGATATTTGAAGCCTAACATCCCAACCCTTTGAATGTAGGAGAAGAGGTAGGGATGTCAAAATTGAAATGAGAGTGGAAGTCAACAACTCTTTTCCCTCAGAGCCTGCCCTGTTGCCTCTTGTAACTAGTAAAGCCCTTGTGGGTGTTTGCCCACATAAAGATGGTCTCTGTCTGTGTAAAGTGTTGGCACAGTTTGCAGTGTGCCTTGGAGGAGCTATCTGTTCTGTGGCCTTTTCTCTGTCACCTGAATTTTATCACTTCCACACCCTCCTCCTTCTCACCACCCACGTATCCTGACCCAGGATCTGGGGGGCCCGAGCATGGAGGAGTTTAGAAGGTGACGACAGATGGGCTTGTCTTCCTGACCACAAGTAGGGTCCAAGGCCTGCTCCTTCAG
Organism: Mustela erminea; assembly: GCF_009829155.1. Lineage (NCBI taxonomy): Eukaryota > Metazoa > Chordata > Mammalia > Carnivora > Mustelidae > Mustela > Mustela erminea. The sequence goes on along the minus strand of NC_045626.1, from coordinate 34,801,655 downwards.
AGACTTCTAACAATTATAATCCACCTCTCCATCAGCAGCCTGCATTTGGGGATAGCTTGTGCACATGGCTGACTCAGCCCAATGGTGATGTTTCAAAGGGACAGACCTGGAGACATAGACGGGGTGGCTTCTCTGAAACCCTGCCAGGAGGCCAGAGCTCTGGGCATTGACCTCCTGTCACATTGTCCGGGCTCATTAAGGTGAGAGTACAGATGCTCAGTTCACATCAAGAATTGGGGTTTACAGCAGATGAGGCCACAACAGGCATACCTGGAACATTCCAGGGCAGGAATGCAGGAGAACAGCACCATGCTGAGACTGTGGTAGAGTAAGTCTTGGAGGCTCTCAGATTTTAGGCTAGTTCTAGTGCCTGGATTATCTTGGATTCATAGAAAGTCATTGTCTCCCATTCCTTCCATTAATGACCAACTACCTTCCCTACTACTCTGTCTGGTTTTAGAGTTTCTGTTTTCTTGTGGCTTCTGCTTATTGAGTCAAACTGAAGACTTAAGGCCTTTGCAGACTAGTTGCTTTTGGCATGATTTCCATAGTCCCATTATCAAATGGCCCACCTTCTCCCCATAAAGAAATTTCCAGAAGAGAAAGTATGATGTATCCAGCTGATCACCACTATGCTTATTTGTTTGGGTGCCCACTCCTTCCAAGGCTGCTGGCTAATATAGAGATTAATTTTTCCTGATTCCAGATATGATCTAGCCAGCTGTGGCAGAGGGCGGGTGGGGAAGGGTGTTGTCATGCAACCATAGGCACCCATGTGGGAAGATCTCTTGGAAGGAGTGGAGAGCATGGTAGCATTCCAAAGCTTGACCTGACTCCTGTGCCTGGCTGTCTAAGGTGATGGCAACTCTGATAGCAGCCAGCTTCAGTAGTCATCTATGCACTTGTGATGCTGAGGAAATCTTAGATGGTTCCCTGCATCTAATACTAGTTTTCTGTTGGCTTGTTCATTTGTCCTACTGGCTGAGGGCTTCTGATGTCTAGTATAATGCCCACCACATCCTCAATACCCAGTACTGATTTGTGGAATAAATAGGTGTTTGCTGCCTAGTTTATCATAATACTATCTCCTTTCCGTCCACCTAGATTATAAGCATATTTAGCATATTTTAATAATCTATAGTGCCTAAGGACCAGGTATACAACTGGTGATTATTTAATACTTACAATGCTTGTTAAATAAACAAACATAAGAGAGATTGTAGGGTATGGTCTACAGCCCTTCTAAATGGGGACTCTAGAGGACTTTAGGTCAGCTTGTCCTATTGTAAATAATTAGAGCATTGACTGAAGAAACTGAGCAGGTGGGATAAGGCGCTGAAGAAATAAAACAAGGTCTTAATCTGGGGTCCTCATGGGCAGAGCCCAGACTCACTTGACTATAAGGAGAAAAATGACCTTCTTAAACCTCATTAGCTCAAACTCCACTAATTTAGAGTAAGCAATCACTCAGACCCACGGAGCAAAAGTTTGCTTTTGCACTTTGAAAAAATGCATCTGCAAAGTCAGGGAGCAGTGTCAGAAGGAAAATGGGAGGGTGGGGGTGGATGGGAGTGAGAGGGTGGGTGAGGGATCAGGCTGACTAATGACTACAAAGCATAGGCCCACTATTAAAGCTCAGGAGGCCCTCCCTGAATTCTTGTTCTGTAGTGGCTAAGGACCCTTCTGTGCATTTTCCATCACAGCCCTTAGCACATTCCTGGGAACAGACTGGGAACAGTCTGGGAACCCCTTGAGGACAATGCCTCCAGTCCATTTTCTTTGTATCTTTAGCTCAGAGCCTGCCTAAATAAATGTTTCCAGTGAATAAATAAAGCAAAGTTTCCACAGAACAGTCTTCATAAATATGAATACTGTGTTTATTCCAAACAAGTATTATTCTAAGACTAAGGTTTTATAGTTTTTAGTCTTTTAGTGAAGTCCTGGACAACTTGGTCTTTCAGACCTACTATTACCGCTAGATAGTCTATGTTTGAAAGGCAATTTGATGATTAAGATTAAAGTTAATAGATTTTGAATAATTAACCTATTGGTAATTAGATATTTACTGTTACATTGCAATTTGTTACAAAGGTGCTCACCCCCTCGTCTCCCTCTAGGATCCCAGGTCATAAAGAAGAAAATGTGTAAAAGAGTGAGTAAGTGAATGAATGAATGTTGTACAGTCTCTCTCACTGTAGTTCAGGTCCTTCACCTCATGTGGCAGTTTGCCTGCTGGTGGGCTTGGGTGCATAGAAGGAAGCTATGATGGGATTTGATGGCCAGGACAGGCCTGGCTGGCGCTAGAGTACAGTTGGGTGAAAGAACAGCTCTGGATGGGCAAACCTAAGGGCAAGGGTGGGCAGAAGCCCAGTTTTGCAGGAGCTTTATGGTGAAGGCTGTAGAGGATGGCAGAAAGTTAGTGTGAAGGAAATCATAAAAAGGGCAGACAGGAGTTTAGATGTCACCAAGGACCTGGCCAGCAGGTGGCATCCCAGGAGCATTGGCAGGCCCCAGGATCCTGCTTCCCACCCATAGAGATGCCATACTTTAAGTCTAGGAAGCTGCTGAAAAGGAGAGAGGTGCAGCTCTAGGCCTGAAGGGGATAGAGAACAGAGCTTGTCTTTAGTTGCCAAGAAAAGGACAGAAATGAGTATCATAACTGAGATATAATTTGGTCACAAGAATAAGACAGTTGTCTTATTCTTATTGAGTACTCATAATTGAGTATCATAATTGAGATATTATTTGGTCACAAGAATAAGACAGTTGTCCTACTAGCAGTGGGACATGGAGCCACTAGCAGTGGGACATGAAGGCAAGGCCGGACTAGGGCAGGAGTAACTTGAAGCTGAGTCCTTTAGTAACAATCTGCAAGTTTTTCAATCCCCTTTGCTACTGACATGTCTTTAGAGAAGGCGTGACTCTGGGTAGAGGTCTTTCAGGAATTGGAAGACAGTATAGAGTTCCTAGTTTCAGATGTAGGGCAGTGTCAGATTGGTGGATTAATTTAGACAAACCCTTCAGCTGAGGACTAGAAAAGGTCAACAACTGGGAGTAGTCTGAAAGCATTGGAATGCTAACAAAGTAGTACAGAGTTTAGCTGTATTAGATTAAAATACAGAGATGTGGCACTGGTAAATCACCCTCAATTTAGGCTGGGACTTTGAAAGCCTATACCTTAGAATATGGGTGAACAAGAAGTAAAAGGACCCTCTAAAGACTCCAGCCTGAATTGAGTTACTAGATGGACCAGAAATTCTTAATACCTGAAACAGAATTAAGATAATCCAAAATTTTTATCATTCTCAAGTGTATGGCAAAAGCAAGTGAAAATCACCTCCGGGAAAGATATTATTTTATGTCCCAAATTATTTCTATAAATAATTCTTTCATTACATTGTCTGGAATGCACTGAAAGACTTATAAGGAGATAAAACCAATATGAACAAGAACTTGACCAAAGAAAAATTTGAGGAGTACCCACATGTTGAAAATAACAGGTATAGGCTTCACAATAATTATGTTTATTATTTTTAAATAATTAAACCAAGATGGAAATTCCAGCAGAGCATAAGAAACTCTAAAATTGACATAACAGATTTAAAAATTGGTTATATAGAAGTATGTAGAAGTTGGTTATATAGAAGTATTGGTTATATAGAACTATGTAGAAAATTGGTTATATAGACGTATGTAGAAATAAAGGGCAATACTGTAAGTCATGAATTCTATGAAATGGTTTATCTGAAGATTAGATGTAACTGAAGAGAGAATTAGTTAACTGGAACATAGGTCAGAAAGAAATATCCAGAATGAAGTTAGTTATATGAAAGGTGGTGGTGGGGGAAATGGAAAGGAGGGCAAGGGACACAAAAGAAATGGTGATATATTCTACTACATGTTTAATTGAAGTCCCAGAAATAGGAGAGAGAGAATGTAACAGAAAAAATATATTTGAAGAAATAATATCTCTGACATTTCCAACAAAGTTAAGAGACTAAGACAAAACTTAAAAACTTACGAACCTCAAATAAAAATTAAAATCTCATGGACCATCATTTTAAAATTGCAGAAAACCAAAGAAAGAAAAGAAACTTTTAAAAGCAGTCATAGGTGACAGATAGATTACTTCAAAGTGCATTGATTAGACTGATGGGCAACTGTAATAGGAAAAAAACAAAGCAAAACAAAAGACAATGGAATGATACTGTAAATGTGCTAAGAGAAAATAACTGCCAATATAGGGGAAAACTAATTTGTACTTTTCAGCTGGGCTTATTTTGTGACTACAGATTTTGTTTAAGATAAAACTAGAACTTTAGCAAACGTGGGATAGAAATAAACTGCCCTGTAACAAAGGATAATCTCTCTGACAAAGGATATCTATATGGGGTGCCTGGGTGGCTCAGTCATTAAGTGTCATGCCTTAGGCACAGGTCCATGATCCTAGGGTCCTAGTGCTGGGATTAAGGCCCACATTGGGCTCCTTGCTCTGTGGAGGGCCTGTTCTCCTTCTCCCCATTCCCCCTACTTGTGTTTCCTCTCTCGCTTGTGTCTCTTTCTGTCAAGAAATAAATAAAATCTTAAAAAAAAAGATATCTGTAAAAACTCTACCTCGTATAATACCTTATTATACTTAGTGTCATGTGTTCCATGTCTTTGCAAATGGTACATGTCTTTGTACATGGTACATCCATGTATTTGCAAATGTTGGGATTTCTTTTATTTTTATGGCTGAATAAAATGTAATTTAATTAATAATATATAATTTAATATTTAATTTAAATTTAATAATATTTAATTAATTGTGTTTAGTGTGTGTATCTATGTAGTTGTAGCTATATCTAATCTATATCCATATACCACATTTTCTTCATTCATTTTTCCATTGATGGAATTTAGGTTGCTTCTATATCTTGGCTATGGTAAATAATGTTGCAGTGAACATGGAAGTGTAGGTATCTCCTTGAGATTCTGATTTTAATTCCTTCGGATAAATACCCAGAAGTGAGATTGATAGATTATATCCCAGTTGTATTTTTAATTATTTGAGGAAACTCCATAATATTTTTCGTAGTGACTGCATCAATTTACATTTCCATCAACAGTGCACAAGGGTTCCAATTTCTCTACATCCTTGCCAAAGCTTGTTATGCTTGTTATCTTTTTTCTTTTTTAATAATAACCATCCCGACAGGTGTGAAGTGGTATCTCATGTGGTTCTGATTTGCGATTATCCGATAATTAATGATAATAAACAGAGTATCCTTTCATATACCAATTGGCCATTTGTATGTCTTGCTTGGGAGAAATGTCTATTTCCTTTCCCCATTTTTCAGTTAAGTTGAAACAAACCAAAAACAGAAGATAAAAGCTACATGATACCACTTATATGAGAGATCTAAAATAGTCAAACTCCTGGAAGCAGAGAGCAGAGTGGTGGTTGCTGAGACAGGAGGAAGGGGAAGATGGGAAAGAAAGTGTCAGTTATGTGTCCTGGAAATCTGCACAGCATAATTAACAATACTGTATTGTATACTTACAGATTTACTGAAAGGGTAGATCTTATGTTAAACATTCATTACTAATACTAATAGTATAACTACGAATAGTGAGTTAAGAAGGCAGGAGGAAACTTTTGGAGGTGACAGTTATGTTTATGGATTGTGGTCATAGTTTCATGGGTATATACTTATCTCTAAACTCATCCAGTCGTATACATTAAATATGAACAGCTATTCATATGTCAGTCATACCTCCATAAAGTGTTTTTTTTTTTTTTTTTAATAACCATTATTGGGGTGCCTGGGTAGCTCAGTTAGTTAAGTGTCTGACTCGGTTTCAGCTCAGGTCATGATCTCCTCATGGTAGGATCAAGTCCCATGTAGGGCTCTGTGCTTAGTGCAGAGTCTGCTTCAGATTCTCCCTCTCCCTCTCATCCACTTTTTCTCTTTCCCTCTCTCTCTCTCAAATAAACAAACCTTTAAAAAATAAAAGCCATTATTAATTATATACAAAAAAGACAAAAAATAATCCTTTATGTATATATACTGACATATTTCCTCTTGAGATCATGGCCAAGGACAAGGTGCCCACTCTCATTATTTCTATTCAGCATTATATTGGGTACCCTAGCCAATACAGCAAGAAAAATTGAAAAACAAATGTTATTTGATTTGAAGAACAAGAAATAAAATAGTGTTTATTCATAGATTATATTATTGTATATGTAAAAAAGATCTAAACTAATCTACAGATAAATTATTAGAATTTACAAGTGAGTTTACCAAAGTTTTTGTAGGCAAGTCACCATTCACAAATTAATTGATTTTGAAATACCAGCTAAATAATGAGAAAATTACAATTTAAAATATAAATATGCAATTTATAGTAGGATCTGAAATAAAAAGTGAAATCCTAAGAATAAATCTAAAAAAGATGTGCAAGATGTAATTCAGCTAAGAATAACCAAGACTCTTGAAGAAGAATGAGTGAGAAGATTTTTTTCTGTTGAATGTTAAAATTTCATTTAAAGCTGCAATAATTAAGGCAGTGCATTATTGTTGAAAAAATAGGCTAATAGACCAAAGAGACAGAACACATTTTCTAGAAACAGACCCATGGACATATGGGCACTTGATTAATGACAAATATCATCCTATATCACAGTGGGCAAAGAATAGTTTTTTCAATAAATGTTTGTGGAAAAAATAGATCTCCATATGGTTAAAAAAAAAAAAAAAAGAAGAAGATTCTGACCCTTACCTAACACCATTAAAAAAAATCAGTTATAGATGAATTGTGCATATAAATGTTAAAAGCAAATGATAAATCTTGTGGAAGACAAGACGGAGATATCTTCATAACCTCAGAAAAAGGAAAGATTTTTAAATAGGAAAAAACTACTTATAGAGAAAAGATTGATTATTTCTCTTCAAATTTAAAACTTTTGTCCATTAAAAGAAACCGTCAAGAGAATGAAAATACAATCCCAGGAATGAAAAAAGATGTGTTCAACACATAAAACCGACAAAGTCTACTTACCAAAATAAGGAACTCAAAAAAAAAAAAAAAAAAAAAAAAAAAAAAAAGACAGCCTAATAGGAAAATGGGCAAGAAACTTGAACAAGGATCCCACAACAGGATAAAATACTCCCATGACAATGTGTCATAATAATAGGAAAAATTTAATTAAAGCTCTGATAATGCTACATAAGTACAGAATGGCTGATTTATTTTTATAAGAATGTGGAACAACCAGACCTCTTTTTACACACTTTGGTGAGTTTGCCAACTGACACAACCATGCTGTAAAATGGTCTAGCTATGCTTCCTAAAGCTGAAGATATCCACATCCTGTGACCTAATAATTTCACTCACCAGAAATTCATGCACACATATATCAGAAATAAGTCACAATAGCCCAGTGCTGGAAACAACCCAAATGCCCATCACCAGTAGAATGGATAAATAAAATTTAGTATATTCATATAGTAGCATACTATTCAGCAAATGAAAGTGAGCAACATGCAAAACATGGATGAGTTTCACAAGCCTAATGCTAAATAAATCCAAACACAAAAGAATACATGTGTGATTCTTTTTATATAAGGCTTTAAACAGCCAAACTTAAACTATAGTGTTTAGGAATGCAAATTAGGTTATAAGATTATAAAGCAAAGCAAACAAGTGATTACCATAAAGATCATGATAGTAGTTACCTTTGGCTGGTGAGGGAGAGAGAGGCAGTTGGAGGGCTTCTGGGATGCTGGAAATGTTTTTATCTTGACCTGGAGTCATGGTTATACAAGTGCTCATTTTGTAGTTATTTAATAAAATGCATGTTTATATTTTATTTTAGGTACTTTTCCATATGTGTGGTATAATTTTGCTAGACAAAAGAGATGGGGCAGAGTTGACAGACAGCCAATAACTTGCCTTCTACCGCCTTCACTTCCTCCTCTTCCTTTTCTTCTTCTTTTTCTGAACATCACCCAGCTCTATGAGTCCTGGAACTATTTTATGTAAAAACAAAATAAATACCTTTTCCTAAAGATTTTTTTTTTCTTTTTACAATATTATTCTCCAAAGAATACTATTCAGGAAGACAAGTGTTATGATAAAAGAACTGACTGGAATCATTAGTCACCTCAGGGCTTGTCTGTTGTACTTTCCACATTCCATTAGTCTTTGCAATTGTGGGGGCGGGAGGACTCCTACTGTTTGGGGCTTGGAGCTCTGAAAGCAGTGAGTAAATTCTGGCTGAGATCTTAAAATACTCCTTGTTCATGTGATATTGATGCTTTGAATTCTTCTTGGATTAAGAAATATTACTTTCCCATTGTAGATGTAAGCAGATCTGGTCAATGTTGAGAATGCTTAGAAGGTATTTCTGACCCTTGGACATGAAGGCAGCATACTCTTCACTTCCGTGTCAGAGTACCTGAAATCTCCACCCATGCCCACAGACCCTTAGGGATTTAGTACTTTCTCTTATAATTTTTCTCTCCAGACTCTCCTATAGGCAGTTGTCCCTGGGAGGAAGATACTGGGGACATAGTCAGTGTCTGGCATCTCTATGAGGATGAGTTCCTTGACATTATCTTCCCTTCCTGATCTCTGAGCACATGGAGGTGAAGTAGGGGAATGTCTCTGTGGCAGAAAAAAAGGAAGGGAACCAGGGAAGGTTAAGAATAGTCACTTGTCCTTTTGCTATTGAGTTGGAAGAGTTACCTAAATATTTTGGATATTTAACCCCTTATCAGATACTTGGTTAGCAAATATTGTCTCCCGTTATGTGGGTTGTCTTTCTACTCTGATTATTTTGTTGTTGTTGTGCAGAGCCTTTTTGGTTTGATGTAGTCCCATTTGTCTATTTTTGCTTTTGTTATCTGTACTTCTGATGTCATATCTAAGAAATCATTGCCAAGACCAATGTCATAAAGCTTTCTCCCTATCTTTTTTTTCCTAGGAGTTTTATTTTTCTAGGAGCTATTTATTTGTTTACTTACTTACTTATTTTAAGTAGCTGGGTGGGTATGGAACCAAACTCAGGACTTAAACTCACAAACTTGAGATTGAGACCTGAGCTGAGATCAGGAGTCAGATGCTTAACTGACTGAGTCACTCCTAAGAGAAGGAGAAGATACCTTCTCTTAGGAGTTTTATAGTTTCAGTTCTTTGCTTAAGTCTTTAATCCATATTGAGTTGATTTTTGTGTTTTTTGTAAGATAAGTATCTAGTTTCATTCTTTTGCACATGGATATTCAGTTTTTCTAACACCATTTGTTGAGGAAACTATCCTTTCCCCATTGTGTATCCTTGGCACTCTTGTTAAAGATCAGTTAACAGCATTGGGTAAAGGACTTGAATAGACATTTCTCCCCAAAAGACAAATGACCTACAGGTACATGAAAAGGTCCTCAACATCACTTATCATCAGCAAAATGCAAATCACACCACAATGAGATATCGCCTGACACCTATTAGGATGGCATTTATAAATACAATAATAACAAAAATAACAAATGTTGGTGAGAATGCAGAGAAATTGGAACCCTTCTGCACTGTTGGTGGGAATATAAAACAGTGCAGACATTATGGAAAACAGCATGGAATTTCCTCAAAAACTTAAAAATAGAACTACCCTATGATCTATCAATCCTACTTCTGGGTATTTATCCAAAGGAATTAAAATCAGGATCTCAAATAGATTTTTGCAATCTCATGTTCTTTGCAGAAATATTTATAATAGCCAAGATGTAAAAGCCACTGACGAATGAATAAAGAAAATGTGGTGTATCATACAACGGAATGTAATTCAGCCTTAAAAAAAGAAGGGGATCCTATCATACGAGATACGGGACCTTGAGGACATGATGCTGATTAAAATAAGCCAATCAGAGAAGGACAGGTAGTGCATGATTCTCCTTGCTGAAGGTATCTAAAATAGTCAAACTCACAGAAACAGATGGTAGAAAGGTGATGGGGCCTGGGAAAGGGGGTAGGGGGAGTTGGTATTTAATGGGTATAGAGTTGCAGTTAAGCAAGTTGAAAAGTTTCTAGAGATCTGCTGTATGACATTGTGTTTTTAGTTAACAATTCTCTACTGCACACTTAAGAATTTGTCAAGAATGTGGATCTCATGTATGTGTTCTTACCACACATGCATACAATAATCAGATCGCCATCTAAGCCTGATTCTGAAAGAGATGGGGAGAAGATTGGGTAAAACTGTCCTAGATTAGTTTGAGGAAGGTTCTGCAGAGCTGCAGGGAGCGCTTAAGCCAAAGTTGGTGGATAAAAGTATTAGAAGCTAGAGCCTTTAGTCATTCATGCTCCCTGAAAGTCCCAGGGAAACAGTCTGATGAATGCAATAGCGAGGAAGGAAAAGGAAATTGGGATTCTGAGGACAGTTTGCAGTGTCTCCCCACAGTGGGCAACTTTGAATGTTGGTTGACTTTCTCTTTGCCCTTTGAATCATTGCTTTGGGGCACAAAGTTAATCCAGTGACTAAAGCTAAATCCCAGTGGTCTCAGCTATCCATATCCTTCCAGCCTCTGTGAGGCTCTCCTGAGGTTCCTGTTCTTGGGGGCACCCTACGGTATCCCAGAAGTTAGACCTTGGAGCAGGGAGAGAGGCTTGCAAAGTCAGTGGGTAAGGCCCGTTCTGAGCACTCTTTCTTTCTTTCTGACAATGTAGCTGTTGAAAGGAGGCACCATAGTCAGGTAAGAAAACCCTAGAATCCTTCTTGGGAAGACTACACCAGGCTCTATTTTGGAAGGGAAGAAAGAGGAAGTCCAGGTTCTGATCATTGGTTCTGGTATTCTTTTCCTCAGCTCTCTGAGCCAGCCCTACTGGATGTGACTTACCCCCCTTGGATGTCAGCATTTCTCACCCTGCCTTCCTTCTGGTTGACTTCTGATGCTTGGGAGCAGGAATTATGCCTTCATCTTCTCTTTCCTCCTCTAGGGCCAGGCCACAGGGCATCCCCCTATACTTCCTCCCAAAATAGCCCTCCTTGACCTCAAGGCGCACTTGAATCCTCTTCCAGGATGCCTCTGTGGCTTACTTTAACTGAAGCTCATTATCCCCAGGGCACTTTCAGTGTGAACTGATGACTCGGGGGTCTGCATTTTTGTCCAATTGTTTCTCTGTGTCTCTTGCCCTAGTAGTAGTCACTAGCTTTCCCAGGAATCTGTTCCTTTATCAAATCATTCAGCACATAATAGGGGCCCTTTTACATAGAAGGAACTTCAAATGAACAGTCAACAGGACTCCAAGGTCAGGATCAATGCCGATGATTACTTTAGGAGTCTAACTGGGAGACTTCTAACATTGCCTCTGGAAGAAAAACCTCTAGAAGCAAAGCTAGTTGTAGGGGAAGATGGTAGCATTTTCACCATGAGTAGCTTCAGAAGCATGTGGAACATTGTGGTGGAGAGTCGTGTAAGCGAAGTGGGAACTGGAGTAGCAGGTGTGGGAAGCATCATTATAGGGTGGAGATTTTTACTCTTGTCAACACATGCTGACTTAGCATAGCATGGAACCACTCTCAAAACAGTTGGGAGCATGTATCAGACATAAAAGCTCTTCTCAGAGACTAACTAATCTCTATAGAGACGAAACACTGATGTGTTGAACAATAACCTAAGGTTATTTAAATGAAAGTCCAAGATAACAGAAATGATCTGCAGCCCAGTGGTAACTAGTTGACAAATGAGAGATACAGCCAGTAAGCTCTGTTTGTTCCAAAGGCTAAAATCCAAGGTACAAACTTAGGCTGACTCTTTAAAAATGGGAGAGAAAAGGAGACAGTCCCTTGGTGAGTGCAATTCATTAGCAAGATGGGAGGGTGGAAGTGTGCAAGTTGACTTTGGACATACTCAGAAATGCCCAGAAGATTCCAGTTATAAGAAGATTCTATAAAAAGCGTGGAGTTACACCAGGGAGCCTTTCCTGTCTGATGTTAACATACCTTTGCAAGAAATAGTGTGACATAAGGCAAAGGTGCCTGGGTTAGAAGTCATGGCCATGAACACTAACCCTGCTTCACCATTCACTGGTGGTGTGATCTTGCAGACAGTTAATCTTCCCAAGTCACAGTTTCTCATCTGTAAAAGCGAGCCCTGTCTATGTTAAAGGACTTTTGTGAAGAGCCAAAGAGAACACATTTGTGAAAGTCCTGCGCATGCAACAGTTAGTGGATGTTGGTCATTATTATTTTATCTGACCTCTTTATTTTTTATTTATTTATTTTTTATTTTTTTAAATTTTTAAAAATTTTTATTTTTTATAAACATATAATATATTTTTATCCCCAGGGGTACAGGTCTGTGAATCACCAGGTTTACACACTTCAAAGCACTCACCATAGCACATACCCTCCCCAATGTCCATAACCCCCCCCCTCTTCTCCCAACCCCCCTCCCCCCCACCCCCCCCCCCCCCGCAACCCTCAGTTTGTTTTGTGAGATTAAGAGTCACTTATGGTTTGTCTCCCTCCCAATCCCATCTTGTTTCATTCAATGTGATATCACCTCACACCAGTGAGAATGGCTAAAATTAACAAGTCAGGAAATGACAGATGCTGGCGAGGATGTGGAGAAAGGGGAACCCTCCTACACTGTTGGTGGGAATGCAAGCTGGTGCAACCACTCTGGAAAACAGCATGGAGGTTCCTCAAAATGTTGAAATTAGAACTACCCTATGACCCAGAAATTGCACTACTGGGTATTTACCCTAAAGATACAAACGTAGTGACCCGAAGGGGCACGTGCTCCCGAACGTTTATAGCAGCAATGTCTACAATAGCCAAACTATGGAAAGAACCTAGAGGTCCATCAACAGATGAATGGATAAAGAAGATGTGGTATATATACACAATGGAATAATATGCAGCCATCAAAAGAAATGAAATCCTGCCATTTGTGACGATGTGGATGGAACTAGAGGGTATCATGCTTAGCAAAATAAGTCAAGCGGAGAAAGACAGCTATCATATGATCTCCCTGATATGAGGAAGTGGAGATTATCTGACCTCTTTAATATACACAGTGCCTTCTCCATTCTCTGAATTCTTTAAGAGGCCTAATGCTTACATCATTAATTTGAACCTGCCTATACCACCAGTTATTATCTCTTAATTGCTTCATCTGTTTGTAGGAGCTTCTTAGATAAAAAACTGTGGGAAAGAGCCTTTTCTTAGACATTCACTAAATGCTCAGAATATTGTAGGTACATGCAGGGTGCTCAAAATATTGTTGCAGTGATTGATTTCTATATCCATGAGGACCAAAATAATCCCCAAAAGATTTCCAGGGGAAGTAGATGCTGGGGTTGACATTGATGGGTAGGCCAGTTTCAACAGGTACTATTCAAGTCACAAGATACCTGGTGAGGGGAAAGATGTGAGCATAGTGGCAGATTTTTAAAAATATTTTATTTATTTATTTGACAGAGAGAGACACAGCAAGAGAGGGAACACAAGCAGGGGGAGTGGGAGAGGGAGAAGCAGGCTTCCTACCAAGTAGGGCTCGATCCCAGGACCCTGGGCTCGATCCCAGGGCTCGATCCCAGGACCCTGGGATCATGACCTGAGCCTAAGGCAGACACTTAACAACTGAGCCCCCAGGCTCCCCCATAGTGGCAGATTTTTTAAAAAAGTTTTCTGGGTGTCTAATTCCTCTAGAACATTCTACCAGGTTTTGAAGTCATTTATCACTCTGATGCTTTGTGAGAACACCAAATGAAACAAAACTGAAAGAGAAAATATCCATCCAGCAGCTGGACAGCTAAGTTATTTTTAGGGAAAGGAGGAGAAGCCAGGGTTTGGGACTCAGCAAAACATCCCACCCTGTTTGGGGTTGACCAGTCCCTGGAAATGTATGAGTCTAAGCATTTTCTCAGCTGAACTCTCCAACACATGTGTATTTGAAGGGAAACTTAATCCATCTGTTTCTAATTCATTACATTGAACTCATCAAAAAAAGCTGTTGACACGTCCTTTGCCTGGCCAAGTTCTCCATGGGTTTTCAGGAAATCCCAATATATTATTGAGTTCTTTTTGGCATCCTGGGGTTATTGGGTTTTGTCTTTACTGGCAACCCAGGGAGAGCGGAGAATGCTCTGAACTGGAGTCATTCCAAACCTGCAAAGCTCTGTTCTTTCCTTGGTCTCAGTGGCTCCCAGAGTCTGATCAGCTTGGAAAAAGAACAAAGTAAATGGCACCCCAAGATTTCATATCTCTCCTAGCTCTGAGCAGAGCCTGAAGGGTGACCCAGGAGAGGGATAAGAGTGTTTTAGAGGCAATTTGGCCAGTAGACAAATTACATATTGGATGAAGAGAATTTTAATTCTAGATACTTTGTGACCTTGAGTAAAAGAAATTCCTTTTCTGTTCTTTGATTCTCTAAAATATAGTAGGAGAATGGTGTTGCATTTTGGAGATATGTCCTAGAGATGGCTTGTGTGGTTGGTATGTGGTTTGTGACTTTGGAAAACAAATGTATCATAGTATGAAATTATTTTTCCTGATGACAATGTTGACCCCTTTGAATAGAGTGTGTTCTGGGTATCCCATTTCTAGCAATGGGATGGACAATGACTAATTGTTCATGCTCATTCTTTCTTAAGCTTGGTGAGGCATCTAGCTTGGGTGTGTTGCCCAAGTCCTGAGGGATGCTGACTGATCCACAAAGGAGTTAGGTTGCTGATAGCTGAGTCCACCAGCCTTTCCACTTAATACACACACTTGGGCAGACACACCAGGAGCTTTGTGTCCCTGCCAGCAGAGATATAGCTAATACCCCACGGGAGGAGATAAACATGTACATTCTCCAGAGAACTGAAAACTAAAGAGGAACTTGGGAACTCACAACTCTCCTCTTTATTTTAAATATGAGGGAAATTGGGGTTCCAAGAGGCAAGATACTGTGCCCGACAGAAGACATTGATTTTATGCCAGGCTTCTGCTGAGTGTGATTGTATTTAATAGCACTGGATGGAAGATATTTTTAATCCCATTTTGCAGATGAAACATCTGGGATGCAGAAGAGGCTGATAAGTGGCCAAGGTCAGTCAGTGAGCAAGTTATGAACTGAAACTTGAATTCAGCTCTGCTAACTTTAAAAGTCAGTTGACACAGAGCTAGTTAGTGAGGAATCAGAACACAGAGTCCTGGCTCCTAGCCAAAGAATGTTCTGATGTGTAAAAGTTGGGTCATACCTCCAGTGTTCATGCCGTCCTGTCTATAACAGTCCCACTGTCCTGGGACTACCAAGGGGTTGGCTGCCCAGGGAGAAGAGGCCATTGGCAGAGGTAGAGAATGATAGAGGGTACAGCGGGTAGAGGGGGAGCTGAATCTCTCACCTGTTCAGAGCCAGGCCCTGTGAGTGGCCTCCAGAGATTCCCATATAGCCACAATGACAGAGCAAGGTTTACAAGCCAGCAAGTAACAATGACCAGTCAATTCAAAAAGGGCCAACATAGCACCATACTGGTAAGACACTTGCCACTTTCTGTCTTTTCTCTCTACCCTTTTTGCCCCAACACACCAAGGGTTGAGAGGATAGTAGGAGATGTCCTAAGAGTAGACCAGGCTCCCCTCTTGTCTTCTTTTCCTTTAGTTTAGAGCCTGGCCAGTAACAGGGGAAGGGAGGAAATGATGCTTTATTGGATATCTGATTGGAGTTCTGAGCAGGGCTCAGCTTATTTGTGCTTTTTAACATTTGGAAGTGATTAGCCAGCAAAGAGATATGCCTGGGTTGTCATTAAAAATGGGTAAAGGGATTTGTCAGGGCTGGTTTGAAACCAGTATTGAAGAAAAAGCAAATCATTTCATGTCTGTGCCCCATGAGTTCTAACTGTTCAATGGGCTGATTATCTTCTCTTTTCCCTACCATCTATCAGTGGAAGGAATATGAAAATGAAATGAATCTTAGATAAGATTCCTTTCTTCTTCCTCTCCCCTTGGGCATATTTTGCTTGTGCCTGCACTCCCTGGTTTTGGCCAGAAAAAAAGGACCCAGATACTGCCAGGTTGGCTGTTCTTCCCAGTGGAGCCACTCAGCACCATAATGTCCAGGCATGTAGAGAGATACAGAGATGGAGTGTGTGAGTGACAGACAAGATGTCAGGAAGGGAGAAGGACCAGGTGTATGGGATAGCGGGAAATACAGCAAAGAGGAGATTAAAAAGGTGGGAGGAGGAAGAAAAGGGGAAGGGAGTGGGGGAGGGAGGGAGACGAGCAGAATGAGAGGGCGAGAGAGGGGTCAGGGGAGAGGCGTGGGTTTTGGGGTCAGAATTGGAGCAGCTTCCTACCAGGCCCGCTGCCCAGCCGGCTGCTGGAACATCTGCCTCCTGGCGGGGGTGTTTCCAAATGGAGCTACCTCTTCCTTGGACTTCTTCCCCATGTGTTTGAGTGCCTGCCCAGTTACGCCCCTCCCAAAGCACTTGCTTTTCCACTTACTAATCAACCATCGTGCCCAAACCGCTAAATCAGCTCTGAACATGGGCGATAGGTGAGCAGTCGAGGCAACCCTGGGGTCAGCCAGGGGTAGAAGTGTTTGCTCTTGGACTTCATGACCCCTGGAAGGGAGGGTCTGGGGACAGAGTCACTGCATGGTCTTGGTGAGTGTCTTCTTAAGTGTCCCTTCCATCATTTGTAAGACAAGGAGGTGAAGTCTCTCCCTGGTGATTTTGGGGAAAAAAAGATGCTCATACAATCTTATTTTGACATTTCTTGCTAGCTGGTTCCTGAGTTTCAGTAGAGAGCTCAGATGAGTGTTGAAAGCTGTTGTTTTCTCCTCAGTGTCTTTCATCTCTCTGCAGTGGGGTCCTACCACAAGGGTCCCTGCAGTGGTGCGCATCCTCAGGGGTGCCCGATGGTTTCAGGGGTTGGGGCCGCTGTGCAACCCATGAAGAAGGAAAGCTTGTTCCCTAGGAATCCCTGACTTTTGTGGTGTCTCTTTGAGGGTCCCCATCCCTGGGTGTCACCCTTGGGCAAGCTTCCCCACTCTGCCTTTCAACTAACAGATAATTACTCTCTGCAAAGCTGCCACAGACTTGGAAGTTTCCAACAGCTAATTCTATGAAAAGAGGTTGTTGTTTAGCTCTTCTCTGGGAAATCTCACTTTTAAAGGCCACCCTGCTCTTTCTCCAGATGGCTGTTCTCCTGGCCCTTCCTTTTCCTTCTTTTTGTCTCCTTCTTTTCCCTGATTCCCACAGCCCCTGAGGAAGATGTCCCAGGCCACGGGGCCAGGCTGGGCCCCCTTGCATGTCCTCTTTCCTGTGGCAGGGGCAGGGGATCTCGGGACCCATTCATCTCTCCTGAAAACAGCACTGCTAGGCAAGCACTATCATGCCCCCTCTAGAGGTAGGACATTAGGGCTCAGAAAGATTATGAAAATAGCCCCCAAATTATACCACAGCTACTGGCAGAGCTGGGATTTTAAGAGGAACGTGGCATATTTGGATGTTAATTGTCTTGGGGAAGTGTGGCAAGGGAGGAGGCACTTGAGCACTGCCTGTTCTCTGCTCCCTGTGGGTCTCCCATTGCTCCCAAGTCATATACTTACCACTTTTCAAAGGCAGCTCCAGATTCAGCTCTGCTGGGAATGTCCCCCAGTCCTCCTCCTCACATTCTTTCTCTCCACCCACTGTCTCGACCTGGGCACAGGGTGCCCAGGAAGAACCAAGTAAGTTCATTCTTCACTTGGGTCTCCTTCCTCTGTCGGGACTGGTAGCCCTGGGCCGGCCCAGATGAGGCTTTCATGGTCTCACTCGCTGGCCACTCTTGGCTAGGGTCCATGCTGTTGAAGAAACTGAGTGACCAGTATAGAAAAGCCACAGGAACTTCTGGGGTCCCCTATGCCTGGCTATGACCTGAGCTAGCTTTGTCTAGAGCCGGGGCAAGGAGGATCCCTCTGCCTGGAGATGCTTAGCTGGGTTCCTACTGAGGAAAACAGAGGGCAGGGGAATGGCCACAGACAGGCCTGCTGCTAGTCCAGCATCTCTGTCCTCGACATCAGCAACCTTGCTGGCATTACTTCCCTTACCCTTACCTATGTGTCCCTAGTTCCCTAGGACACGATGCCGGTGGGTAGTAGAATCACATTCACTAAAGCCACCTGCTGATGCTCCCGAACATCCTTCTACTTAGACACTTAGCTTCCCGGATGGAATTTCGCATGTCCTTCCCTGTAAATCTTGTTGGTGGCCTCATCGGACACTGCTGTCAATACTCTGGGGGTACTCCTGCTTCCCCTACCCTCTCTGCTCTGAGCGCCAGGCCTGACTTCAGTCCTCCTGTCTCAGGCACCACTGCCATCTCCTGCTGGGCAACACTGTGGCTGTAGCCACCCCCTCGGCAATACAGGTGACACCAGAGTCAGGAGATGTGTAGAGTCAGCATGCTACAGAAGGTCTCCTTACCCCTCTGTGGGGCCTGCTTGTGGTGCCATCACAGGCAGAAACCTGTCTGTGATTCCTGGCAGCATTCTTGGTGAAGTAGGTTTTTCTGAATTTTTCTCATAGTCACTTTCCCCCTTAGACCTGAGACATGGCTGGATGGGGAGGTAGGTGTATACAGGGGACAAGAATCATGCTGCCCTCAGATGACCTTCCTTTACCAACCACTACTGCTATGTTCCTGGGCCACCATGGCTTCCTGAATCCTGTTTATCTCAAGAGCATTTTCTGTCAGGAAGATGTTTAGCCCCTCATGAAACAGATGCCCATTGGTTTTACCTAGTTTTTAGACCCGCCTTGATCCACTAGGGACCCACTGCCCTGACCCATGTGCCTCCTTGTCATCTCCTCTGTGCTCCTTCTGCCTGTGCTTTCCCTGTAACCTTTCTCCTGTCTGGAGCGAATGGAGATGTGCTTCTGTATTGTGATGTCTTCTGGCACCTTTTCTCCACTCTAAGCAGCTACACCTCACTTCTCCTTCAAGACTCACCCGAGCCCCCACTGCCTCGGGACTGTCTCCTTGATTACTGAGTTCTGTACCATAGCTCTTCTGCTCAGCTCCTCCAGCCTTCCTTGGAACCGCCCATACAATTAGACGACCATTTTACCCGTGCTAGAGATAGAATGTTTGTGTCCTCTCAAAGTTCTTGTGTTGAAACCCAATCCTCATCCTGGTGTTTGGAGGCGGGGCCTTTGAAAGCTGATTAGCTAATGGTGGTGGAGCTGTCCTGAATGGGATTAACGTCCTTATAAGCAAGGCCCAGAGTAGACTCTTGCTGTACGAGGATATAGCAAGATGATGGCTATCAGTGAACCCGGAAGTGGGCTCTCACCAGACACAAGTCTGCTAGCACCTTGATCTCGGACTTCTAGCCTCTGGACTGTGGGCAAGAAATTTCTGTTGTTTCTAAGCCACCCAGTTAATGGTAATTGGTTATAGCAGCCTGAATGGACTAAGACATCCCCCAAGTTGTTCTGTACGTGATGTCATCTCTCTCTGTCTAGACTGGGTGCCCCTTGAGGTACTGGAGTATGTCACTTGCTTCTCTTGCTTCTTGCAAAGCACTCCTTGCTGGTGCTCAGCAAATCTTTGATGCCTGAATGAGTAAAAGCAAGGACACGGTTGATGTGGGGTGGGGAGGTCCTGGTAGCCCAGCTCCGTCTAGTGATTCACCCCTTTCTTTGTGTCGCCTTAAAATCCTGACATGGTTAATTAAAATGCACTAAGAAGTCTGGGAACTGGCATCTTCTGTTTTGCAAACCCTAGTTTACTCGGTTCTGCCCTCATCCCCCCAGCCCCCAACTTGGCAGCTCTGAAAGCGAAAGTGCCTGCAGGTCCCTTCCAGGTGTTGCTTCTCCACCTCTAAGGAGGAAGATTTAGTTGTATGGATTTTGGCAAAGGTTTAAATCCAGCCATAAATAACAGAAAATTCAGCATACCATTCTGCATATTTTATAACTCAGTCTAATAAAGAAATAATCCAAGATGGCACCTGCTAAGAAAACTTAGTTTATTGAAATATGACTGTAATATAGAAAGGATGGCTAATGCACTAGGCTGCAAGATATTAATGCTCTACACTTCAGCTGGTGTGTTTAAAAGAAGTCTCTCATGTATTTTATTTTATTTTATTAGGAGCCATATCATTAGCTTTTAAAGACGTTGTGAGTGAGAGAGAGAGAAGAAAAGAGATTTGAACTATTTAAAAAAAAAAAAAAACCCTCAGCAACTTGACTAGCCTTTCTCTACAGACGAAACAAACAAACCAAAAAAAAAAAAAGTTTTTTTTCATAAACATTTTTTTTTTCCGGCTGGGATATTAGGACAGTATATTAAATTCCCCCAAAAGGAGGCCCTAGAACTATTTACATAATAATGTCTCCACTGTGGTTGTGACAGATGGGCTTCACTGACGCAGACATACTGTTAGGGGCTTAGCAATAGATTAAAAAAAACCACCACAATACTGTGTAACATAATAAAAGTGTATTGTAATGTACATCATAACTTGTGGCCAAGGTTAAATTTGCAGTCGGAGTATGAAAGTCGTATTCCATTATACAAAATAGATGTTACACGGAAAGGCATTAAAGATGAGTTGACTCAACCATTTATTTTTAGTTTATATTTTATTCCATTTGCCTTGGCCCTACTTACGCAATATTTTTTTAATCATATGAAATGACATCGTTATGTGCCCCCTGCCCCTACCTCAGAGTGGGGGGCATACTGAAATGTGTAGACTTCCTTTGCCTTGTGGATTCATGTTTCGGGGGGTTCTGAGATTTCATTTTCCTGGAAAATGGCTGTTTATAGGTTTCTTTTTTTGCTACATTCAAACCTTTTTGCTGGAGCTGAGACCAGCGATGGCTTCTGAGGGTGGCCTCCTTTGGTTTATGTGGGCTTTTTGAAGACAAGCTATCATTCCAGGGACTTTGCCAGGGCCTGACCGCTGACTTCGACTTGATGGTTCTAGCCCATCGGCTCGCCCTGTGTCCATCAGCACGTGCTCCAGGCATTGGGTGAACGGGGTGCTCTCTTTGCCTTGTGAGGGAATATATGTAGGTTGGGAGAGCTGCTGGAGACCTTTCATTCTAATCTGTCTTCTTAAGTCTCCAGGTGCCTTTCAGAGAAAGGAAGATACTTTCTAGAACCATAGAATTTTGGAGCTAGAACAGGACATTTGTGCAAATAATCCTCCATGTGCCTCATTTCTTTATCTGTAAAATGGGAATCCTTTGGCTCTTGTTTCACGGGGGTGCTTATGAGGTTTTAATGAAATAATATAAAGTGCCTAGCATATAGTCAGTACTCCATAAATGTTAGATATTTCATATTATGATTATACATACTATCACTCTTAGAGCTGATCTTCAGGAAACTAGAAAGGGTGATGGAAGAACTGTGTGTTTCCCCCTTTCTGACTTCTTTCTCTCTTTCCCTCCCTGGGTCTTTTTTCAGGCCTTCCTTTCCTTCTTTATATACTTTTTTTTCCTGCCTCCATTTTGTTCATCTTCTTGCTTTCTGCATTTTTCTAGTCTCTACTGAAATTTCCTCTTCTCCCTGAACTCGCTGTTCACTTCTCCAACTTGACAAGCTCCGGCCTTCTCTGAAACCCAGAGCAACTTGTATCTGTTCATTCACTTGGTGTCAATTTGTGGTTGGAAATTGGAGAGAGTGAAATGTCAGCTCCTAAGAGCTTTGAAGCAACTGAGCTTTTGCAAGGCGGGGAGCTCCATGTTACTGAAAGACTGAGAGGGTGGTCGTGCACCTTTGTGGGGATGCTAGAGGGTAGATTACAGCATCCTAGGAGACCGGGGTTGGAAGTCCGCTCGAGAGAGCAACTCATCCATGCCTCACCTTTAAAATATGAGGGTCAAGGAAAGCGAGGCCCAGGAGGACAGGAGGCTGCTCTACCAGGGGCCCCATGGCTCAGTGGTGGTAGAGCGGGTCCTGAGCCTTAGCTGCTCAGTCCACTCCCACCCTGCCCCAGAGGCTGCTTCAGATACGGAAATTAACTGGAAGTCTTCTAAAGTCCAAGATAAAAAGCTGTCCATTTTTGTCTTGAGTTTCAGTTTTTTTCAGTTGTGATTTAATTTTGCTTATTGATAATCTTTCTAACCTCTACATATTCCAAGAAGGCGGGACTAGATTAACTGCTTCTGCGTACAGAGCCCATGTAGTACACAGTAGGACACATCTTACTATCAGGTGGTCGGTCGGTTACTATTTGTTGATCCAATTTAATTGACTCTAAACTAGTCTGAGTTAGTATTTAAATTTAGACCTTATAAGAAGCAGATGGAAAGACCCTGCAGAAGGTGCCAAAGGGAGGGAAGAAAGAGAGAAGGAGCCAGAGAGCCTCTGCATAGGGAGAGAACACTGGCTATGTGGTAACGGGTTACTGTCTGTGGGGAGGTTGGTGATGCTGTCCAGCCGGCAGCACTTGCTGTTCTTGGGCCGGTAGTGTCCATGGGAGAGTGGCTCATGGAGAAGAGTGAGGTTCCAGACAGGGGCCAGAACTCTGGAGACAGGCCCCAGGTGCATCTGAGGAGTTTTACATCTCTCCATTGTTCTGGGTCTTTTGGGAGGTGCTCCCAGGAGTGGGAATACAAGGTTCTGGGTGGAGAAGGGAAACAATAGTGTCCATCTAATGGAGGCAGGCTGAGGAACTAGAAGAAAGCTCAGGGAATTTAGTCTGGGCTTGCTCAGCTGGGCTCTAGCAACCTTGGAGGCTGGAAAAGCTGACTGCTGGGGACACCTCTGGGGAGGGAAGTTCTAGAAGGACTGTTCTGCATTCTTACTGCTTCAGATAATGAGACCTCTAGTACAATCTGAGTGTACGGTTACCTTCATGGAGTTATTGAAAAGTACTGGAAAAGCACTTTTATCCATATCAGCACTGTCCAATAGAAATATAATGTGAGATATAAATGCAAGCCACATATGTAATATAGAATTTACTACTAGCCGTATTTACAAAAGTAGAAAGAAGCAGGTGAAATCAACTTCATTCATTTAAAAAATTTAATCCAATCTAAAATATTCTAATTTAACATCATTATTATAAAAAATTGAGATATTTTACGTTCTTTTCTTCATGCGAAGTCCTTAAATGCCATATTTATTTGCAATGAAAGCAAATCTCAATTGGGATTAACCACTTCTTAAGTGCTCAATAGCCCAACATGGCTGGTGGCCCCCATACTGGATAGCACAGGTCTCAGTCATGTTTTTCTCCTGAAATTCTGCCATTTGGGCTGGGAAGGCAAGTGGATTAAGGGATTGTTACCTGCTCTAACTCACGTTTCTTTTTAAGTGTTCATATTTGAATTCCTTATCAAGCTATTGACCTTTAACAACAGTGATCACAATTCTCAACTCTTTTCAGTATTTCTGGGGTAGAAATAGGACCAAGGATTTAATACTGTGGTGGGGGTTTTAGATGTGAAGGCTAGTTAGAGCACAGCTGGAGGGCCATCCCTGGAAGGTATGTATGGAGCTCTGAGGAGAACAAACAGTTGAGATGAGGCCTGGAATGGCCTTAAGGAAGCCAGAGAGTGGCCCCCTTCAGGAGAGGGGTAGGGGAGGGGCTGGACGGATTCCCGCCCCTGCCTGCATGACTTCAGTCTAGATCATGACTCTCTCTGAACCTCTCCTTCCTTATCTGTATTGTGGGGATCATGAGCGCTTTCCTGCTTTCCTCAAAGGAGTATCATGAGGCTCCAGTTATGTGATTCACGGGAAGCAGCTTCGTGGAAACACGGAAGTCCTTTGCTTGCGTACATTGCCTGCCATCCAATCCGCGTCCAATCCCGCCACGCTGCTGTGGCTCATTCAACGGAAGCAGGTTTTATGAAGGGCCTGGGTGGAAGCCAAGGACTATAAGCGGAGAGGAGGTGTCGAAGGGGAAGCACATCTGCAGTAATCTCCTGCCTCAGTTGGGAAGATGAAACTCAGATACGAACAGTTAGAAGACAGAATATATTCCTGTGAAGTGGGCCACATAGACATTCTGAGGGGAGGCAGTGGAGCGGTGGGTGCAGGAAGGGTCCGTGGTGGGGTGCAGAGGCTCCCAAGAAGAGGCAGAGCAAGAGAAGAGAGTGCTCCTGGTGGAAGGCACAGTACAGACGAAGGCCAGGAGTGGGAATGAAAAGTCACAGCCTGAGGGTGATGGGAAACCTCCTGATTAGGACGGAAGTGAGGAGTGGAGAGGACAGCCCCCGGGTCCCTTCCCTGTCAGCACCTTTCCCAGAGCATTAGATATCAGGCAGAGACCACACTTGAGATGCCCAAGTCTTCTGTCTTGCCTGAAAGTGGGTCACCCGCTGCAGAGGAGACCAGCCCACTCAAGACAAATACGAAATCCAACCACAGCCATGGTAGGGATGCTCTGATAATCACAGGATGCTCTGGCCAGCTCACTGGAAGGGGACTCTGCTCTCGGACCATCTCTCTACAGCATACGCTAGTCCCAGGAATAAAACCAGACAGAGGCCCCGCAACAAACAAACACACACAAAATTGTCAGGCATTTCCAAATTTTCCAGGGACTTCTGGCTTTTGAGTCAGTTCTTTATTTGATATGAGTTTAATATTTACTATCAGTTTTTTAGTGTCAGACTGTTTTCCAGCATGAGCCCATACGGTTTTACACACACATGCAAGTCAGACCACACCAGCATGCACTGTGGGCGCCCCTTCCTTGCCTTAGCTAGCAAGCACGATGTTCTCGCCCAGCACATACAGGTGCACGACACAAGCCATGGGCACATGGAGGACAGAACTGCTCTAATTTGAGAGTAACGAATGGATGAAGACTCTGGGTTGAGCTGATATATGAGACCGTTCATCAGACACCCAATAGGTAGCAGTAGGAGTGACAGCAGGGGCACACTTGTCCCCTCTTCTTTCCTCTTCTGTCAGTTATCTATCCACTTCAATATCCTTTAAGCTTTGGGTTCCTTGCTTGCCTGTCACTTGTCTCTCTGTCCTTAGGTATACCTCTTTCTAGGGTTTGGTTGGGTCTAGGAATGTGGAATTTGGAAAAAAGCCAGATTACCTTTGTGTTTTGTTTTTATTTTTGTTTTTTTTTTTAAATCAGTTTGTGTGGAGGTAGAGAGTTTCAAAAAGTGTCCTCTGCCGCAGCAGCCCTCTGTCCTGACCATCCTACATTTCCACATTTCCCCTTTTCTTCTCCCCAAGAGGGTCTGATCAAGTCCTCCCACACTGAAGTGGGACAGCTCCGTCCATAGGATTTGCATCTCAAGGGAGGTAGGCAGTTTGAAAGGGAAATACCTACAGTGCTGAGACATTAGGCATCTAAGTGAGGGTTAGAGGACACAAAGGTCTGATGTGGGGAGACCCTAAGGACTTGAAAAGCTGCCCTGTGTTTTGAGCCTGAGCATAAGGCGGCTTCCACGTTCTTTCCTTTCTCTGCCAGCCCACTTCCCTCTGCCCTTCCCTGTCTGGCTTCTCTGCTTTCTTGCTTTCTTTTCAGGACCCTGAGTTGCTAGGCAACTCTGGTCTGGAGCTGAGGTTCTCACTGTGGCGAGCAGCTTCCAAACAGGGCCAGGGAGTTTGATGGAGCCCGTGATTATAGGTGTCTGTACGGGAAGGAAGACAACAGTAACCTCCTGTCTCCCGCCTCATGGCCTCCTACACACAGACAGCTGGGAGGGAAAACGAAGCTTTGCTAAGGCCGTTTGCCATCTCTGCTTCCTGTTCTCCTGCTCCCCTTTCCCACCGATGGACTTCCTTCCATGCAGCCCCAGAATGTTCCTGGTGCTCTTGGCCTCCTCCTTCCCCACTCAGCCCGGCAGGGACCTGGACCTCCTAGGATTCAAACACCTTGCCTAGAGCTGCCTTCAGCTGTTTCTCTGTCCACCATTACCCTCATGTCGGCAGACCTCCGTGGCTTATCTGGGCAAAGCTAACTAGGCCTTGGTGGGAGTAGGGGAGTGCAGGGCCCCCCTCTATCTGGATCACCCAGAGGTGAGAGCTATATATGTGTCTCTTGTGCTCAGGGCACCCAGGGGAAGGGATGTGACCATTCACGGTTGTCCCTGGGCCCAGAGGGGCAGCAGCTGTGCCAGACTGAGTCAGGGCGAAACTCAGAGGACAGCCTAGGAGCTACTGCACACTTCAGTGGTATAAGCGGAAATGCTGACTGTGTCCATACCTTGGCCAGGTTCCATGCGTTCTTCATCCTGGGAATTCTGCAAGAATGGGACCCTTCCTCTCTGACCTCACAGAGCGAATATTTGTAGCAAAGAAGAAAGGTGGCAAACAATAGATAATGAAGCAAATAAGGCTACTTCCGATAGTGTTTTTGAGGGTTCCCTTCCCGAGGAACTGTCCTGCTCAGAACTGAGATGGCCCTGGGTTTCCTTCCAGCAGTTTGGTCCCTGGTACCAGGCGCAAGACCCCGGAGCTTCTGGAGCCTGCCCGTAACTGGCATTTCTGGGAATAGCATCAGACAGTCATGGTGGCAGAAGTATTCCTAATTGGGAGTGCTGGCCTCTAAGGACCCCGCACTGGGTGGCGGGGACCTGATGACTTTGCAGAGGCTGAACTGGTCTCTAGAATCAGGGCGGTCCATTCAATGCGGCTCTGCGGAGGGCATGTGATCTAGACCTGGCCAGTCAGAACTGAACGATTGGTTAAGGAGGGGGCATGTGATCAGAGGTTAGCCAATCAGAGCCCATCCCTCACTTCGTAGAGGGGCTGTCTTTCTGCAGGCTGTCCAAGCCGGACCTTGTGATCTTGGAGTTGTGGTGGACAGTCTTTGGTCTCCTTAAGGGGAATGCAGCCAACCCAGAGGAGAATTGAGCCTGGCAGAGGAGAAAGCCAGCTGGGTCTGAGGCCAGTGCACTTTAGGACCTTTGGGTTTCATAAGCCAATATATTCCATTTTATTATTTCCTTTTATTTTATTTTATGAATGCTCAAGCCAGTTTGGGTTTTTATTACTTGGCCCAATAGGGTTTCTCTATCCATATAATTTCATCACTTAACTTCTCTCCTCCCTTGGATCCCTTTATTGCCCAAGTATCCAGGGCTGGCCTCCAGACTAAGGAGGATTTCCTTTGTTGAGGCTCCAAGTTTGAGGCAAGGGGCCCCCCATCCCCTCTGCTTCCTGTCGAAGCTTGCTCGTCCTTCGTTCCATCGCTTCAGGGCCCTGTCCTTTGCTAAGGTCATTTGCTGAAGTTACACGAGGCTTTTGTTGGCTAAAGATTGCTCTGGCTATTAATAATCCTGTGCCAGTTTTACACTTGGACTGCAGTTTCCTGTGCCATTATCCGTTGAGCTGGGTACCTGATGGGGGGAGTTCAGGCACAGTGGCAGGCTGCTGAAGAGGATCTCATAGAACGTTCGTCCTAGTGACTCAGGTTCATTGGCTGGATGTTTCGTTCCTCTGCCTGTGGCTGTGGCCAAGGGCCAACTCTCCTGGCTCACAGTGAAGTGCCTGGGCCTCTACCACTGTGAAGAGGTCATGTCCTTCTTATAAAAGGAGGAGGTAAGGTTCTGAAAGAAAAGCATATGGAAACAGGCGTTCAGTTTGCCTCTGGAGAAGCCTGTGCTAGTCTGTGAGCACAGGGGGCATTGCTCTTCTCGTTTATAAAATGCAGATGTTTTGAAAACTGACTCCCTAGTCCTCTTCTCTCCCAACACTGATGTCTTGGGTGAGGTGTCTGTGACTCCGAGTGGCCTGTGGGCCTTCTGCGTTTTAGAGTGGAAGTGTCCCCAGTAGTAGCACGGGGCAGATTTAAGTGGATACTTCTCATGTCATGTTTCACAATCCATTCAGAGTTTTCTTGTTCCCGTCCACTGGTTTCAGGCTTGTTTTGTGACTTACTCATGTTCATTCTGCACAGGGCTGCACGTGGGAAGTGTGAGGAATCTAGCTCCAGTGGTTAGCGCATCTGGGGGTCCAGTCCCAAAGTGGCTGCTTTCCAGCTAGCCAAGACCTTGAAAGAGATACCCACTACTCTGAGTCCTGTTTCTCATTGTAAAATGGGAGTAAGATCGCTTGGCTTTGCTCACAGTTAGTTGTGGCTTACATGACACTTTAGATGAGAATGCAATGAAAGGTAGAGGCTGTGTAAAAATATCAGGGGAGCTCTCAGCTTTTGGCTCGAGGAGGTCAACTTGCAACTTTCTTTAGTTATCCTGCATCCAGGTTCATCCCACGCCAGCTGCGCCTGCCATGCCACCCACGTTTGACCTCAAGGAGATTAAAGTAGTGAACCTGGGGTGCACTGTGGGAAAGTCAGTGCCAAGTCTGTCCTCAGTCCCCTGGGCTTGTCTCCAAAAAAGGTTGATGATGACATCGCTGAGGCAGCAGGTGACTGGTCAGGTCTGAGGATGACAGGGACCTGACCATTCTGAATAGACTGGCCCAGATTGACGCGGCACCTCCTGCCTCTGCCTGATCATCAAAGTCCTTGAGGAACTACCCCAGAGACAGAAAGAAGCAGAAGAGCATAAAGCTCAGTGGAAATACCACTTTTGATGCCACTGTCAGCATCGCCTGACAGATGCAGCACTGATCTTTAGCCAGAGAACTCTCTGGAACCATTGAAGGGATCCTGAGAACTGTATAGTCTGTGGGGTGCCATGTCGATGGCCATTGCCTTCTTGACATCGTAGATGACATCAACAGTGTGACGTGGTGGAATGCCCAGCTAGGTAGGAACTACAAAGGAAATTATTTATTCACTTATTTTTGAAAATGTCTTAATAAAAGATCATTTGACAACCAGGAAAAACAAATGCCAAAGGAAAGTGTTTAATTTCGGTAATGCACATGGGGAAACAGGGCTAGTCTCCTGCCATACCCGGAGAAGCGGTGATAACGTAGAGCTCTTTCTCTGACAGTGGTAGATGAGATAGGGACTCAGAGAGGGGAGGATATCAGCTGAATCTCACACAGCAAGTCTCGGGACTGTGGTTTGGTCTGTGGGCAGAGAAGGAGGCCCTCCTCCTGGTGTCTTGTTGGCTTGGTCTCCCCATTTTCAGGTTAGAGATTTGAATCAGATACAAAGCAAATGCTTAGGCAAGGAAAAAAATGTTTCGCCAGCTTGCTCCACAGGGAAAGAGAGTCCGTGATATGATATGAAGCCGAAAATAGAGTGCCCTAGGAAAGAAGTATCAGCTGCGGACTCTCTTGTGGTGGGTGTGGGGGCCTCCTCCAGGAAGATGGGCATTGAAATGAGAACTCAATGTCGGTCGCTGCCTGGTCGTACTGCTGAGTGCAGACGCTCTGGGCTGGGATTTGGAATCCGTGTCACTAGAAAGGGGTCCCGCTGGAAAGGCTCATTTAGCAACGCTTTCCTGCTGGGGTCTGTGGAACATCCTGACACAGTCCAGGGCTTGAACAAGGGCCAAGGATTTATCCAGAAACAGCAAGCCCTGTACAAAGATGATCCTGGATTTAGAACAGATGAAAGGTACTTTGAGGGAGTTCAAAGAACGGGCACATGCTCCCCGATGGCTGCTTGCTGGATATTTTGAGAGGCGACTGGGGCACGCTTTTCCTCCCAGCTTCTCCCAGGGGTCTTTTCCAACACGGTTTCTCTCCATTAGTATATTCCAGAGCTCGCAGGCTTGGAAGTCTTAATATGGAAATTCCTGCGGCGATGGGAACAGGCCTTTCCCAGTTGGGGTTTGCTAAGGCCATTATTCTGATGATGTTAATGGTAATGATTAATTGGCACTAATGATGGAGATGGTGACGGTAATGAGGCCAACCTGGTTGGGTGACAGGAACGATGGAGAATGTGGGCACGTGGTGACGATGGTGATAATGGTGCTGATGACAATGGTAGGGAGCTCCGTTTTAGAAATTTGCTGAGAAATCTAGGAGACAAAACTTGAACTTAATTTTTTGTCTGGCAAGTAGACTGTTGGCAGGAAAAAAATTCAACCTCTGGGAAAAGGGGAAAAAAAAATCCCTTTTATGTATGGTCAGTTCTGTTAAACCAGATACTTGGTATCAAGTAGATCAGATCTACTGCACCTTGGCGCTGGCTTGGGTGGATTACCTAGTGAGCCCCGAGCAGCGTATCATGGCCACAAACAAGCTTGAGTAGTAACTGAAGGGGGTATTAATAGTCACAAGCAAAGAAACCTCTCAAATATTGGCTTAATACAATACAAAGGAGCCAAGCGGTCTCCTGTTCTTGCCCTGAACACTGTCTAGAGAGAAGGGATGAGAAAAGTCAATCATCAAATTCTTCTTCAGGATCTGAGACAGTCCTACTGCCTTCAAAGAGCATTTCATGTAAAGCTGTGGTTGCAAGAAGTCCTTCCACTTCCCTATTTCCACCCTTAAATCACGACATCCTTACCTTCCCCGGTCACTAGGCCCACCTGGTGAGATGACAGCATTAAAGCAAAGAAACTTTGAGGTCTAGCTGACTCCTGCTTATGGCATTGATGGCACTTCCCAACGGCAGGGCACAAGTTAAGGCTCTCTGAAGCCCAGTAAACAAGGGGTGTGACACTAGTCCTGGGTAATCCTAATTTCACTTACTATCAAAAACCTTAAAAATAGATGACAAATCAAATGTGATCAGTTCCCATTAGGTAGAGAGAAACCCTGGCAGCATCAATCAGTTTTGGTGAGATTATGAAATGTGAGAAGCTTGATTTCAGAGCTCCTAGACTTCCCTTCTTTTGATTTTTTCCTTCTCTCTGAATGTTCTTGTTCACAAACCCGTGCCTCATTTGTGCACAGTTGCCCCTCTAGTCCAGGGACAAACTTGCGGGAACACATTCACTAGGAGATATTAGGGCAAAATAGCAAGAGGGCCACTGCTGGTTCTGCCACATTGTGAATGCGTGCTCCCCTCCCAGGGAATTTCTCTGTAATGAAAGAGCCTAGAGGGGAAAATGCTTACCCCATGAGGGCCTCTAGGATGGTGGATTAGCACAGAGAAGACCTTTTGCCCTTCAAACCACACCACATAGGTGGCACCATGGGCCAGGGCTTTGGCAATGATGGCCTAATGGGACTGAGGGGTCTGTCTGCCCTTTGGGGCCGTAGTTCTGTGGCTGGCCTCTTATTGACTGAGAGTAGGAGGATAACAGTAGCCTTCTAACATACTGATTGCTAAAGAGGGCCCATCTTTCCCTAGGTAGTGGCTTCTCCTGAGTAAAGGGCAAGCTCAGAGGCATCAGTTTTTTCACGGGTCTTCTTGTTACATTACCTCTTCTTTTATAGTGAATAAGCCTTTTCTGCATGCTGGGTATTTGGAGGTATACCTGAAAGGGAAGTATGTAGAAGGAAGCAAAGTTCGGACTATGCTGGTTCTCTTAGGTTCAAGTTCTTAAGAAGACTCCTTAGCATGCATAAGTTTGGAACTAAGGAATGCAGTGATGTTTAGGACTTTTCTTCATTCATTCATCCATCCATTCATTTATATAACAAATATGCATGGATTAATTTTTATAAGGCCAACAGATTTAAGATTTAAAGTGTTCCAGAAAGGAGATTAGTAAGGCAGCAAAGAAAAAAAGGGAAGTGTGAATAAGTTCCGGTTATCAATTGCTACGTGACAACTCACCCCAAAATTTAATGATTTAAAATATGACAATCATTTTTATTTTTGTTTTTTTTAGAAGATTTTTGTTTATTTATTTTAGAGATTGAAAGAGGAAGAGAGAGAAAGGAAGAAGTGGGAGGGAGAGGGATGAGCAGACTCCATGCTGAGCCTGACGCCACAGGGCTAGATCCCATGATCCTGAGATCCAGACCCGAGCCGAAATCAAGAGTTGGACCTTTAATCGACTGGGCCAGTCAGGCACCCCAACAATCATTCTGTTCTTATAATCTCTCAAAGTTCAGGGACTGATGGGACTCAGCTGGGCAGTTCCTTCTCAGGGTCTCTCCTGTATTTGCAGGCAGAGAATGCATGGGATCAGTCATCACAGAGGCCTTTTCATTTGCATATTGGTGGCTGTTGATTGGAACATCAGCTAGGGTTCTTAGCCTGATGAACACCTGTACATGGACTTTCCATGTGGCCTGGGCTTCCTCATTGAATGGCAGCTGCGTTCTAAAAAAGAGCCTTCTGAGAGAACTGGGTAGCAGCACTATTGTCTTTTCTGTCCTGGCCTCAGAAGTCACATGGCCTTGTTTCTGCTGTAGTCACGGCCTTGCTCAAATTCAGAAGCAGAGAACACAGATGTGCTTTTTCGTAGGAGGAATGTCAATGGCGAGGTAAGAAGAGTGTGTAGGATGAGAGGAATTGTTGCAGCCATCTTGGGAAAGACAATCTGCTGTGGGTAAGGTAGATCCAGCAATGAGTGGTTCTTGAATGAGCTCCTGCTGAAGAACTAATACTGTCAAACCTTGTATAATTAGATCGCAATACAAGGAAGCACATGATCAAAGGCATGATTGGAGAGCATGGATAAGAATGGCTAAAAGAGTGTGAAGGATGAGTAGTTGAGTGAGGTCCAGAGGAGTCAGAACATACTTCATGGAAGACGTAGGACTTTGAGCTAACTTTGAAGCCTGGGGAGGATGCATTGGGCCGTGTTTCATTTATAATCATTTTTGCTCCCACACAGAAGAGAAATGATAACAAAATTATGATTCTTGCTAATTTTCCCTTACTGAGATAACTGCTTAGCTTTTCCATGATATCTCCCTAGTTTTTCCTCTGGGAATATACTACACATTTGGAGTCCTACTGAACTTTTTAACTTAAAATACGTTGTAGCTATGTTTCTATTAGATATTCTTCTAAACTGTAATCTTGAGTGGCTCTGCAGCAGTCAGTCATGTGATATGCTCTCACTTCCTTTCAACATCTTCCTGTTGGAAATGTAAGCTGTTCCATTTTTTTTTTTTTCCCCGTCGCAGAAAACACTGTGATAAAAAACTTTATGCAGAATTTTTGGTGCTCACCTATCATTGTTCTTTTGGGAGTAATTCCTAACAATAGAATTACTGGTCAAAAGTTATTCACATTTTAAAACCTTTGGTGCATCTTACCACAGTGGTGTCCAAGGCAGGTTATGCTCAGTGACCATCCCACCAGCGTCTGAGTCCCTGTTTATTTGCAGGTCTGCCAATTCTGGTTGCTACTGGATGCAAAGGGCAGTTTCCTTTTTGGGATGTTCAAGTGGAAC
Source organism: Mustela erminea (assembly GCF_009829155.1). Classification (NCBI taxonomy): domain Eukaryota; kingdom Metazoa; phylum Chordata; class Mammalia; order Carnivora; family Mustelidae; genus Mustela; species Mustela erminea. The sequence goes on along the minus strand of NC_045626.1, from coordinate 34,768,544 downwards.
TTTGGGCTTTACTCTGATTTTATCTGATTATTATAAGAATAGCATGCTCTTTTATATTTCTTTATCTTCTGCATTAATTTTTCTGTGATTTTCTACTTTAAGTACATTGCCTATTTTTCCATTGGCATTTTCCTCCTATTGATTGGTAACAGTTCTCTATAAATTATTAATCTTTTGTTTAGCATATATGGTATGATCATTTTTTTTTTCTCATTTGATTTTTCACTTTCCTTATTGTTTGTGGTGTGTTTTCAGATGCAGGGACAAATATATATATGTATATATACATATATATTTATATATATTATATATATTTAGCTTTTTTGTGGTCAAATCTAGTCATCTTTTTATTTTTATATTTTTCTTTTGCTTTTCTATATGAGAGGCTGTAGCCACAATAATAACAGGTTAATTTTATCTTGTTTTTCCTTTGTGTTCACATACACACTCACACCCACACCAGTATACCCACACACATATACAAAACATTGAATTCTTGAATCAATCTGGACTGTATCTTTTTTTTTTTTTAAGACTTATTTATTTATTTATTTGACAAACAGAGACCACAAGTAGGCATAGAGAGAGAGGAGGAAGCAGGCTCCCCATGGAGCAGAGAGCCCGATGTGGGGCTTGATCCCAGAACCCTGGGATCATGACCTGAGCTGAAGGCAGAGGCTTTAACTCACTGAGCCACCCAGGTGCCCCCAATCTGGACTATATCTTATAATGTTCTGAGTAGGGGGCTCCTAAAGATTGTTCTCAAATATTTACCCAGTGGTTGGATGATAGAATTTACCTCAGTTCCAGCTCTCTGAAAGGGAGAAATGGTATGATCCTGGCTGAAGCAGAGGGTGACTGGTGGAGGTTGTAGAGGGTAGAGCACTTACATTCTGGAGAACTGGGGATGTACCTTGTAAGGGGAAGTACCTTGTAAGGGAAAGGGGAAGGGGAACAAGCAAGGGGAAGCAAGGGGAAGTACCTTGTAAGCATCAGGAATTACAGATATGGTAAGAGGGAAATTACTTTTTCTGTTTCTTAATATATCTTGAAGACTTGCAAGGAGCCTGATATTGTGGGAAACATACATAATACTTCATTTAATGCTTATCACTGCCTGGGAGGTGGGTACTATTATTACCATCATTTTACAGATGAGGTGTTTGAGGCTTAATATGTGGTGGGGCTGGGACAGAGTCCAATCTGACTCTTTTCAAAGTTCTGTGTTTAACCACTCGGCTTATTCGTTGCTCTGTATAATTAAAGTAAGAATTTCAGAAAGTTTCTTCAGAAGCATTGTACAGGTTAGAAAAGAGGGGGTGGTGATTGAGGTCAGGAGGTTCTGAAATACTGGAGGACAAAATGATGAGGTCTCTTCCCCAGTGGCATCAGGGAGTGGACGACAATGATGATGAGGTGGGGAGAAGCCAGGAGCCAGCAGTACAAGGGATTGGAAGGGAGCTGGCTGAGTTTAGTACGCCTTCATTTTTGGCTCGAATTCTAAATATCCCCTTCAGGCCTTGCCCATGGTCTTCATCAACTGATCTCAGCAGTTATCATCACCTTCCTGAGACTTGAACAGACGTTTCCAAGAGCCAGATATTCTTGTGTAGAGATTGAGAAGTGTGCCACAATCCTTTTTGTCCATCTGCCCAGATCTTTGAAGGAAGTGGTGTAACTAAGAGAATTTTTTTTCCCCCAAGGGTTGGAACTGTATCTTCGTCCCTTCACTAAACAGTAATGAAGCATACAGAGGGCACCGTGCTTCTGCCCCGGGCGACCCAAAGACACATGGGAATGGACCCTGGCTGCAGGGAGATGAAAGCCAAGTGGATTAAGTCACTTGCACACCTATAAGCATCAGAGAAGATGGGGAATGCTGAACCCCTCAAAAAAAGGCATAGTTCATGGATTATGGGAGGTCTGAGAAGGGAGGATAATTTTTGTCGGGAGGGCCAGGAGCAGATAGAATCATGAACTAATAACTAGCGTCTAAGTGCTGGACTTGCTAGAAGGAACAGATAAGAATCTCATGTCATGAGAACTTTCGTTCTTTGTTTGCAAACCCTGAGACCTGCCCTCCTGAGGACCGGGTGACTCCCTTGGCATTTGTCCCTCCTATTCCAGGCCCCTGAGGTGGTCTACTCTTCCATCACTGTGGTGTCATGCTGTAATTACAGTAATAGAAGCCGCTCAGTTGTTTGCTTTCTTGATGCATCTAAGACGTTCTAAGGAAGAGGATAGACGCAGAGGAATAAGAAACAAACTGCAGCTCAGTTCACAGAACATACATCTTTATCAAAAGAATTACGGAACGGATGTTGCTTTTATTCTTCGCCCAGACACAACCGAAGTCCCAGTTCTATCGCGGAGTCTTCCCTAACAACTCAAACTACGTAGATCACCCACAACACTTATATTTATTTATTTAATTTTATTTATTTTTTAAAAAGATTTTATTTATTTGTTTGACAGACAGAGATCACAAGTAGGCAGAGAGACAGGCAGAGAGAGAGAGGAGGAAGCAGGTTCCCCGCTGAGCAGAGAGCCCGATGCGGGGCTCCATCCCAGGACCCTGAGACCATGACCCAGCTGAAGGCAGAGGCTTAACCCAGGCGTCCCACAACACTTATATTTATAACCCCGATTTGGATGTGTGGTTCTTGGTATCTGAGCAATCGTAATTAGGCTTGGGTCCGAGCACCCTACAAGACAATAGCTGAGGCCCCTTTGCCCCACCGGCCAGGCCTCCTGACAAAGAGAGAAGGATCTAAGGTGGCTGACTGGTCCTGGGTTGAATCCCAGCCCTGTGGCTCCTGACCATCCATTGCAAGCTGTTGCTGAATTTCCAAACACCAGCTCAGTATCCCATGGAAAGGGGATAAATAAGAGTACTTACTTCCCAGGGAAGTTAGGAGGGTTATGTGAGGTTGTGGAGCAAGAATTCAGGACCTAGGAGGGTTAATGCAGAATGAGGACAGCCAGACGTCCCAGTGGATGCACTGCAGTGTCTGCCCCCGAGTTCTGATAGGGCAGGACTGTTTATTTCCCCCTTAGGCTGGAGGTCCTCATTCCACGGTTGCTTCATTAAAAGGCTTGGAATGGGTCTTCCCACTTGTTACAGGGCAAGTGTATCCTGATGAATATGTTCTTTGCATTGTCACTTGAACCTCTTCTGAAGCCTTGGTAAGTGCCCCAGGTTTGGGACTGTGAGTTTGAAACTGGAAGCTGGTGAATATTCCCGCCTCCTGTATGTCGATCCACAGAGTGTATGGCTCACGCGGCCCTATCTGCAAGTTCTACTTGTTTGTATCTTTAACTTGACCGTGAGCTCCAGAAGGGAGGGACATCCATTTTATGTATCTTGGCATTCCCAGGATATACTGTAGAACTTAGCCCATGGCAGACAATCACTGAGTCTTTACTGAATGGATGGTGCAATGCTATATCCATGCCCAAGGATTCCTGCCAAACATCTTTTTGGACTCTTTATTTTCTAAGTTATCTAAACTTCACCACAACCTCATGAACTAGGCATTACCATTTCCTGTGTATTAACAGAGAAGCAGGAACTCAGAAAAGTTTACTAACTCACCCAAGGTCAAAGAATCACCTGCTTTCCTTCTTTATCTGTTGTCTCTGTTCACCCTTAAATCCTCTGTTCTCCGTTTGATTATGCTGCTTATTAACCATATGGCACCAGACGAGTCACAAATCCTATAAAGAATTGCATTTTCTTACAATGAGAACTGCTTCCCTGTCTTGGGAACATTTTAATATTTTCTGGATATTCACAATCCTGAAAAATAAGTGACTCATCATGATATTGTTTTGATGAAGCCTGAAAATGGCTTGTCTATTTTTAACATTGAGTGGCAGTGACTAATAATACTAGGCTCTCTTATCCTACTCTGTGAAGAGAGAGAAGCAAAAGGTTGTGGGGATTGCACTTCACACAGCACCCAGGACAGAAATTGTCCAGTAGCCTCAAGCACCTTGTCCTGACGCTGGCTGTCCCACGCCTTATCAAGGTGTACGTTCTGGGAACATCTACAGTTGTTGTCACTAGCATGCTTCCACTGTTACTGTTTTCAGTCTCATTTGGACATATCTCTGTCCAGCTACATGCTTTGTGTGTTTTCTCCCTTTTCTGGTACATTTCTGTTTTATCTTGCTTGGGTTCTAGCTCAGCATTTCCAGCCACTTACAAGTTAATGTGATAATCAGCTTTTACCTTATTTTTTTGAAAGTGTAAATGAATTAATGAATGAATAATTAGATACAATGGGAGAGGAATTCAGTGTGTGTCCAAGTGTTGTGTTGGCACAGAAGAACAGGGAAGGCAAGAAGGGAGCTGCTGATGTTGCCTACATCAGGGTCTGGGACCTGAGGGAGACCCTGGCTTCACCGTTCACGAGTCACGAAATCTTGGGTGGGTTACTTACCTTTTCTAAGTCTCATTGTCCTCGTCTAAAAGGAGAAATATGGGATACCTCTATCATTTAACTATTACTGTTTAACAAACCACCCTAAAGCTCAATGGCTTAAAAATAACAACCATCTTTACTGCTCATGTGGCCAAGGGTCACTTAGGGCTGCCTGATCTAGTCTGGGTTTCACTCAGGTGGCTCTGTGTCTCTCATATTTCTCTCTAGTGGGCCAGCCTGGGCGTGTTCTCATGGGGATGGCAGAAGTGCAAGAAGACAAGAAGAGATATGCAAGGCCTTTTTTAGGGCCTGGATTAAGAACTTGATTAGGGCTTATATTAAGAACTTGATGCTATCATTTTTGCTAATATAATATTGGTCAAAGCCAGTCGCATGACCACACTCCAAGTTAAAGAGAGAGGAAACACACCATGCTTTCGGAAGGGCTCCCCAGTGGTTTGGATACTGCAGGTGGAATGGAGGGGCAGTGAAATATTGTGCCCAGTAATGCAGTTTATTATACTCTCTTCCTGAACTATTGGAGAAATTTAAAAAGATGGTCCTTGTTAAGGTCCTTGCCTGGTATGCTGTGAGCATTTTACAGGTGGTTGGTAGGTCATATATCTTGTAAGCAATGCATAAATTGCATCTACTATAGTTGTTATAACCATTATTTGTTAGAAATGCAGACACTTGTTATTCCAAAGAGCAAGACTCATAGAGAGCTTACCTGGAAACAGTATGTGAAATAGGCTGTGTTTGGATGGTAAAAGGGGAGTTTACTCATTCAAGAAATATTTATTGAACACCTATGTGCCAGGCACTGCCCTAGGCACTTGGGGTACCTTTGAGAATGAAGCAAAGATTCTTGTCCACGTGGAGTTTACATTTCAGTAGGGGAAGATGTATGCATAAGCAACATAAAGATAAGCAACTGATCTAGTATGTTGATACTATGAAAGTTGTAGAGGAAGGTAAGGGGTTTGGGTATGATGCTGGGGGGGCAGGTTTCAGGATTCAGTAGGTGGCTAGGTGGGCTTTCTTGAGAAAATGAGAGCAAAGGCTTGGCAGAAGATGATGGAATGGGTCAAGCAGAACTTGGGGGAAGAATATTCTAGGCATGGGAACTCCAGAGCAAAGGAACTTTGGTAGGGATGCAGAGTGTGTTTGAGCAGCAGCATGAAGGACAGTGTGACTGGAGACCATGCAAGAGGGAGTGGAAGAGTAATAAGGGTTGAGGTTGGAGAGGTCACGAGGAGGGCCTGGTAGTTCATTGTAAAGGCTTCAGTTTACTCTTAGTGAAATGTGTGCTATGTGCTACTGGAAGGTTTTGAATAGACACATGACTTGATTCTGATGTCAAATGCCACAAAACTTCTGTTTTTTTTTTTTTAATTAATTTATTTGAGAGAGAAAGAGAGCAAGCAATGGGGAGGAGCAGAGGGAGAGGGACAAGCAGAATCTGTGCTGAGTGTGGAACAACCACGTGAGACTCAATCTTACGACCCTGAGATCATAACCTGAGCCAAAATCCAGAGTTGGATGCTCAGCTTACTGAGCCACCCAGGTGCCCTGAGAGTTCTGTTTTAAAGCACGTGGCTACTATGTTAAGAATAGCATCAATAATACAGGGAGGTTGTGAGAGCACTCAAGGAAGGAGGCAATAGTCAACTGGGCTTGGATGGTGACAGCAGAGGGGTGAGCATCTTGAATTTGGATATGTTTTGAAAGTAGAGCCAGTAGAATGTACTGGCAAATTAGATATGGGTGTGACAGAAAAAGACAAGTCAAGGTTGATTCCATGGTTTTTCACTTGAGTAACCAAGATAGCACTGGGGAGGGAAAAAAATTAGGTGTTTAGTTTTGGACATGTTGAGTTTGAGGGGCCTTGTAGACACTCAAGTGGACATTTTCACGGAGGCAGTTGTAGACACTTGTTCAGGAATCAAGAGAAAATCTAGATTAGAGTGACAAATTTGGGCGTCATTGAGCTCACAACAGTATTTGAAATCACGGACCTGGTCATATGAGCAAGGGGGTGATTTTTCATGAAAAGAACACTGAGGAGGTACCCCCAGGGGACTCAACATGTAGAGAGAGTGTGCGAGCCTGAGAGGTGGACAGTGTGGTCAAATGCTGCAGGTAGGGCAAGTACAATGAAGATTGGGAATTGATGGGTGGATATAGAATGTGGCGGTCACTAGAGATCATGACAAGAGCAGTTTGGGTGGAGAGGTGTTTATAAAAGGTAGACCGGAGTGGGTTTAAGAAAGAAAGTGAGGAGAGGGATTTGAAAGAGAATAGATAATCCTTTGAAGAGGTCTGTTGCAGAGGGGAATAAAGACATCGGTCAATGGTTAGAGAAAGGTGAGGTCAAGAGAGTTTTAATGGCAGGCATAATGGCATGTTTATGAGCTGATGGTAATAATCCAGTAGAGAGTGAAAAACTGATAATGCAGAAGACAATAGGAGAAAGGTTAGTGATATGGAAACCACCAAAGGAACTACTCAGGCTTTTCCGGCTTTTTACTCCTGGTGTTCCTTACCCCACAGGGATGTTCATTATGTTATTAAGATTCTCTCCTGTCGGATTATTGCATCAAGTCCCATCGGTGGTTTCAGTGCCACCATCAGCATTAGTGTTTCCTCTCTTGTTGTTTGTCATCCCTCTACTCAGGGCACAGCAGTACTGGGGCATTTTTCATTTTCTAAATACGGAACCCTGAACCATTTCCCAGGCTTTCCTTTGTGGCATGGACAGGACGGTAAGAAAGCAGAATTGGGCTCCCTGACCCCAGTCCATGAGGACATGTAGACAAACTCTGTTTTAAAACACCGAGGCTGTATTCAGACAAACTGGGACCAACCACGAGAGAAAGAGATAAGGAGGCACAATGGCTTTGGAGATTTTAGTAAGTGGATCAGATGAGTGCTGTTCTATACAGAAGCAAGTTGGAGGTAGTGTATTGGGAGGGGTGGCCTCTCTCCTTCGTCTGTGGCTTCCCACTAAAGGATCTTACTTTTTTTAAAAATTTTACTGATCTGACATCCAGATCCCACCCCACAGCCTTCCCATGATCCTCTGGCCCTGTTTGAAATCATTCTCTACGTCTCAGGTGCTGTTTCTCCCCCAGACCCACATGGGTTATGAACTTTCTGAAGGCAAGGTCTGTACTTCTCATATGCATCAGGGCACTAAGCTCCTTTCCTGAGCAGGACAGTGGATTGATAAATACTAGGCAATTCTCAGATGGGGGATGGCAGGGATCAGCTAGGAGCAAAGCCTATGAACTGGAAGAGGTTTCAGCCCCATCTTTAAGTAAGTTGGCAGAAGGACAGAATGGGTCTGATGAGGAGATTTCATTCCAACCTTCTGTACGAAATGTATAATATGGAGGCTGGAATGTGATCTTCGTGATCTATTAATATATTAGGGGTCAGAGTTCTCTCTTCTGTCTAGTCAGTCTATACCTGGCACATGGTGGTCAGCCTCTCTGAAGGGTAGTTATTTTCCTTCTCCGGAGACAGTCTACTGGAGGATAGTGGTTACTAGCTAGGGATACTATGGATGGGCCTCCTACATTGCTGTAGATATTCCTTAAGGACGCTGTTGCCTTTCTGTGATGTGCCCAGCCCAGATGGGTGGGTGAGTGATAGCTCCTACTGCTTCCCCCCCACCCCATCCCTCAGTACCACCTAGCCTTGAACCCTGGAATCCTAGGGCTGCTGCTCACCTGTCCCGAGTCTGCAGCTGACTTCTACATTCCAGGCTGCGCACTCCCACGACCCCTATCTGAGGCCTGGGACACGGGGGACAGCTACAGGGAGTGGTGTCAGGAAGAAGACAGAAGCCATCTTTCCACCACATCCAACGCACAAGAGGGTAATTGTGCTCTGACCCCACTGATTCCAGGTGTCACATGAGTGAAAAGCCACTAGCAGATGCTTGTGTCTGGGTCAGTGAGGTGTGTCTTCTTTTCTGTCTATTGCCCCTCTCAGTATCATCTCTAAATGTTGGTTGATACCTACATCCACACTATGAGATCATAAGACTTTGAACTTCATTAAAATGCACGCATCCTGGAAAGAAATTGATATTTTTGTCTTTTTTGACTTTTTTGACTCCTGAGTGTGCATAAGTATGTGTCAGTCTCCTGTTGAGGGGAGGGTCCTGAAAGGTGTAGTATCTTGCTGTAGGAGAGAAGCAGCAAGGGGAGGAGAGCCCAGAAAGGAGTGGGGGGGTACCCCCGAAAGAATGTTTTCCACTCCGCATTCTGTGGCGGGCTAGCTGTACGCACCTGTTGCTCCCCCGGTCTCCACCCCTCCTCACACAGCAGCTCCCAAAAGGCCTTCAGTCTCCAAATGACACCCTCATCAATAAGCTTGCATTGCAAAACCACATTTTGACAACACATTTCCCAAATTTAGTCCCCTAATCCACTCCCAGAATATATTATGCTTTGCACCCAACAGATGGATTAAAAGCTTAAATCTTCTGCTTGTTCGGAAACTAACCAGAAACCAAAAATACAAACACTCACACCCCTGCAGGTGTGAGTGCAATGGTGGGGGGGGAGGGGTGAAGCAGGCGTGTACATAAGGAGCAGGGAGGGTGCACTTTGGGGAGGAGACAACTGTGGCAGACAGTACGGAGAGATCAGGGCATCCTCTGGGCTCTCAGCGGGCTTGCGAAGGGCATGCAGCTGCTTTTTCCAGATCCCTGTCAGCTCCTCTGATGAAGGGCTCTGTGTGCTAGGAGGGTGTGTATGGTAGTATGAGGTCCAAGGCACGAGTCTGAATCCCTGAACGTGGGGGCTGTCAGGGGATCTCGGCCAAGATCTCTTCTACATAAATGAGGAGAAAGAGGCCTGAACTGGGGCACCAACCCCACAACCTGCCCCCCCCCCGCCCCTCCAGCACCAGATTCAGAACAAGATTCTGGACTCCAGCCCAGAGCTTGCTCTCCTCTGCCAGCTGCTTTTGGAGCATTGTGTGCTTTGAGGGTTTCCCTCTTTCTATTTTCTGGGGGTCCCAAGTTACCATCATATAGGAGACCACATCTCATCTCCCCTTTGTGCATAAAATCTTCTGAAATCTCTGTGAATAGAGATTATTTTGAAGGCCTGTGGGGGAAGGGGCTGCATGAGAACATGGGGTACTAGGGGACATTGACGGGGAATGCAAGGGAACACCCCAGAACTGGGTCATTGGGGGAAGTAGAGAAGATCCCTGGGGTTCCATGAAAAATTTCAGAATCCCTTCCCCATTGTCTTATTTTCTCCTCATCATTGAAAAATGGCTCAGAATGCAATAAAAACAAGGTGTTCTAATTAAACAGATTTGTTTACATGTTGTGGCATGAAAAACTAATTCAATCTGATATACTGTACATTGCTGCTATACTTTTTCCCTTTTCCTTTATATAAAACTGCCCATTTAAAAATAGTGTTGTACTTAAGCATCTTAAATAGTGTCCTTGATTAAAAGAAGATGAGCAATTTTCTAGTTCCCACCGCTTTCAAAGGATGTGTCGATGGGGTGGGAAAGAGAGCAGCTGGGGGCTCCATGATATTCCTCTTGACATTTCTCCTGACAGTTCTGGCCATTTTATGACCAGAAACATGTGTGATATTGCCAGACCAGAGCCTTAGGTGAGCTTTCTACTGTGACCGAAGCATAGAGGCCAAGGGGGCTGGGAGCAAGTGGTGGCCTGCTCTGGGGCCCCTGCACTTGGGAAGGAAGAGGGGCCATCAGCACAGGTTGGCAGTGGCCCCAGCACTCTCACACAGTCCCAAGTGTCCTGGGGGAAAGCTCACAGAGAGGAGTTGGTGTGGAGAAATAGAAGAATATTTGTAACATTGCTGATTGTCATAACAAAAGCAACGTTTTGTAGGAACAAGTGGGAGGATTTTAGTTATTATAAAGTAAACTTTCTATCAGTGGAGATCATCCAAGAGAGGACCCAGATGAACCTATGTCATCCCCCCTCTGGGGATGTCTGAGCAGAAGCCAGCCTACCAGCTTTCCAGGATTTTCTGGAAAGAGTCTTTATTTGGCCTGGCTAGTTTCTTCCCACTCCTAGATTCTCAGAGCTGGTAACAACCTGGCAGCTTTTGGAGAACTGGGACTCTGTCTTTCTAATCCTTAGTCCTGTGCCTTAGGCAGTAGTGTGTGTGTGTGTGTGTGTGTGTGTGTGTGTGTATTCGTAGATATGAATATGAATTGGGAGCATCTGTTCTGGGCATGTTCCTTGTTTGTTCTGACCTCCTTTTGCCTTCATCCAAGCTGTTCCCTTCACCTGAGAAACCTTCCTCCATCCACTTATTCTACTAAAATGAAACCAATCCTTTGAGCCACTTGGACCCACACTCACCTTCCCTGTGTTTTCTGCGTATTCATTTTTTACATTTGTGCCCAGTTCTCAGCCATGTTACTCAACCATTCCATGGTTCTACTTGGTTAATGCCTTTTGACACAGTCTTTTCCCCCAATTATATTGTGCTTTCTTTTCCTGTCTTTTCAACAGCGCTGTGTGTTGTTCTGGGGAGTCATGAGTGGTAATAAGGATATCTCCACTCCTCCCTCCCTGCTTCTTTCCCTCCCTGCTTCCTTCCTTCCTTTCTACTCTGTCCATTCTATGAGTGTCCAATAGACATATCACCTGAAAGTTCCATGGCAACTCAAACATGAACGGGGTGGGATTTCCCCGTGTTGTTATGTGCTCCCGGAGAATATCTGCCCTGAGTGTTAATTTGGGGCTTGGAGAGAGAAAACCCTTGGATCTGAGGGGGAAGGCAGCAGGCCTGCCGGAGCAACACAACGTCACCTTGTGGTCTAGCGATGTTACCTCTTTGCTTCACTCCCTCCTTGCTGTTTTCTACCCTAATGCACCCTCCGCCACCCAGACAGCCTCCTTGATTAGTGGTCAAGATAAAAGTGGGGGAAAAGGCCCAGACTCTCTTTGAAGGTAGAATGGCTCCCCTGGACCTCAGCAGTCTGTATCTGCTCAGTGGGACAGTGATTTCAAAAATAAAGGCCACGAAGGGGAAAAGGTGCTCCCCCAGTCTACCTATAAGATCTCCTCTTCACACGTAGGATCTAGAGAGGGCTTCTTGGCATCCCAGATTCTCATACCCAAGTATTTAATGGTTGTGCTGATTTATTTCTTCAAAAAGACTTTCTGAGATCTCACTGTGTGCTGGACACCGTGCTGGGTGTTCTGATGTTCTATCCCATAATTCAGAACATTTGGTCTAGCCTAAAATTCCACTCTTCTACCAAGCCCAGCTAAACTAGCATTCTCATTGTACAGCGCCTTCTACTGGTCTCACACCAGTATCCTGCCTGCAAACACTGGTTCCCTCAATGGGATGCTTTCTTCTTCTGACCTACTCAGACTCCATGTTCTGAAAACACTATTATAATGCTTGTATGTTTCTTGTCTCTCCTGGCGATCATGAACTCCTTAGAAAAAGGCCTGGTTATTTCTTTTTTTCTCATATCTCCTAGAACTTCTTAGAACATAGGTACTCAAACAAGTGCCTGTTTAGGGACAAATGAGTCATTACATTCCCAAGGTCAGGGTGCTGGGACGTGGGCTTAGAGTTAAACTTCAAATTCAGAGAGAGGGTTCAAGCCTTTCTCTTTTCAGGGGGCTGTGCCACCTTGGCCAAGTCACTGCCCTTCCTAACTTGCCAGACAGAAATGATTGTACCAGTTCCTGTAGTTCTCTAGATCTCACTTTCATTCTTAAAAAAAAAAAAAAAAAAAAAAAGTGGAATTATAGTAGTGATTTTGTGAGGATTCAGTAAAATCTCATATGACAAAGCATTTCACTTTACTCATTTGAATTAAATCTGGAGATAAAATTAGGGGCCCAGTACTGAAAACTTACAAGCTGATTTAAAAATATGAAAACTATGTATATTTACTACCATGGCTAATAGATATCATTTGTTGAATACTACATAGAAGAGTTTTATAGATATCTTATTGAATTTTATGTAACAGGCACAGATAGCCCTATTTTACAGAGGAAGAGACTAGTCTTAAAGGTTAAAGAACTTGCAGGAAGTCACAGAGTGAGAAAGTAGCAGGGTCCAAATTTATACTCAGGGCTCTGCTCCGAGATCAGAGCTCCTGATTTTGGCTGTGTGTCTTGCCTCGATGGGGCTTAGGATGCCAAAGGTGTCTCTAGGAATTCACCTGTCCCCTTTCATGTGTGGGTGGACCTGCTTGTCCTATACTATCTCCGAGAGGTAGGCTTCTACTCTGGAGCTTTCCTTCAGAGCCCTCAGGGCTGGAAGGTGTGGACAGCTGACAGGAGGAGAGAAGAGGATTTCTTCCCTTGGTTATAGCCTCAGCCTCCAGTGGAACTCCTGCCTTTGTCCTAAGCTCTAGGAGGGAATCCTGATAAAATCTCAGGGATGTAGACGGTCACCAGAAGGTCCGCCCAGGGGTACCTATACACAGGGGAAGGGACATGGCAGGATGTCCAGGGATTTTGGAAAGAGGTTCATCAAAGTAGCTAGCCTGAGTGTAAGAATGGCAGGAATTTTATAACAGGAGCTTGATTTTATTAGTAACAGATTGACTCTGACAAAACACAAATTCCTTGGTGACAGGCAGAGGCAGTGTAACATTTTGAGTATAACCTTGTGCATGGATCTTAGCCCCTGGTTGGTATCATTGGGGCTGGCAGACCCCAGAGCCAGAATAGACCATAAGACAAAGCTTGCTTTAGGCAAGAACTCATTTTTGTTGGAAGGTGGACTAGTATACACCAGAGGTTCAGGGATTGTTCAGACTCTGGATAAATTCTTCTGAGTTCAAAGTGACACCTACTTAGATCTCAAGCAAAATTAGGTACCAGCAGAACCCAGTGTCCTAACCTCTGTGAATCTGGAAGAGCAACAGGGCATTAGGGAGAGGAGAGTGTGAAGCTAAAAGTAGAGACCAGGGTCTGGGACTCACAGCGGGGAGAAGTAAGTCTGAATAGAGCACCTGGGACACACTCTCACAGCACCCACAGAGGGCACAAAATGAGTCTGAGGGACGGTACAAGTCACCCTCTCCCCTGTGTTTAAGGGATGCTGACCCACAGAAGCTGGACAGGATTAGAGCTGCTCTGAGGCGTGCTCACAGACTGAATACCATTCTCAGAGAACAGGAATCAGAATGAAGGCACAGGCCTGTCTGAGGTCCTCTGACAGAGGGAAGGGGAAGGGAAAAGGAGGAAGACACATGCAGTCCTCACACAGTCGTCTGTATTCGCCACCTGCTAGTCTGGTGGTTAAGCTTGTAGCTCTGACATTAGACCACCCTTTTTCAAAGGTCACCAGCTAGTTGTGCTTATCTATTATTACCTACGTGGTTCTTAAGAAATAATCCATTATTGGACTGCGTGGGCTCAGCTGGGTGGTTCTTGGGTCTCTTGTGGTTGTTGACATATGGTGTCTGGCTCTGGAGTCAACTGAAGGCTCAACTTGGCTGCATGTCCAAGATGGAGGCTTTACTCACTCACCTGGTACCTCAGTGAGAATGGCTGCCATAGCTAAGGCCTGGATGAGCATCATTCCTTTCCGACCTAGCTTCTCTGTGTGGCTAGCTTGGACTTCCTCACAGCATGTCAGTGTCGAGGTAGTTGGACTTCTCACTACTGGCTGGCCTCCCCAAAGGAAGTATTCTAGGTGGCTTGGACAGACACTGTAAGGCTTCTTGTGATCTAGCCATCAGTGTCACAACAGCCACTCTTCTGCAGCTCTCCTGCCGATCAAAAGCAAGTCAGACCCCGCCTAGGTTCAAGAGGCTGCATCCACACAGTGGTGTGCACACCGATGGGGCCATTTTGAAGACTAGTTACCACATATCATACCAGCTGTGTGAATAATAGACAAAATGTAGAACACTCCGAGCCTTGGATTCCTCAGCTGTGGAATGGGAAACTATAATGCCTAGCTTCCCAGGATTGCTTACATATTAACATATAGATGCCACAGGATTCCCATAGTGACCGGCACGACGGAGGGGTTCAAACTCAGTTGGCACTTATGCACTGTCTTGGCTGAGCATTTGATTTTCTCTCTAGTATTTTAATACATCTGTGTCTTGTTATCCCAGCCAGGCTGTAAGCACTTTGAGGTCAAAGATTATCTTATAGCTTTCTTTAAAAATTTCTTTTCGTTACCCTCTATAAATACTGAAAGAATCTGAGTAGTAAAAAAGAGAGAAGAGAGCTGGGGACCCTGCAAACAAGCTTGGGCATCTTACAATTTTCTCTAGGCTCAGCAGAGCACCCAAGCTCTTGGAGATCTGACCTTTGCCTTTTCTGGAAAAAAACTAATAAGTTATCCTAGATTGTAGAGGGGGCATTATTAATCTAGTTAATAGATTGCACTGTTTTTATGAGGGCTTTAGCCCATTAATTGTTTCCATGCGAATGGAAGCCGTTAATTACAAATTAATCTTATCTTTTTGTTAAGGCAGGGCCATCAGTGCCTCCACTTGGCAATACTTGTTGGCACTTGATTTGAATCAATGCTTATACTTGAAAGTAATAAAACTGCATTTCTTTAAAGATAGTTAATAAATCAGATCTTCATTAATGCAGATAGGCCAGACCCCCTACTTGTCTAACTTAATGAGGTTCTAATTCATTACTGTGATTCATGTGTCCCCCCCTGGGGATGGTGGCCAACAGGGCAGGGCACATAGTAGGCAGTTCATAAATTCTATATTTTCCAGGTTCTCCCACAGTGGGAGGCTGTCCACTAGTCTTTCTCTGGATCATGGAGCATCATTTAGGTCCTCACCAGCCTCCGTATCATTTTCCAGATGATCCTATGGGACCTCAAAGTGGAAACATGACCTCCTAGCGAGGGCCAGAGCTGGGAGGTCTGTCTTCCTTAATTAAGAAAATAAGGGTTGGGGGGACATCAGAAGCATGTTGGGTTAGTGTGATGGCATATTTAACTGGTGTTTGGACTCTGTTTGTGGCTGAAACAGTTGGATGGGGACTGTCTGCCCTCTTTGAGCCATCTACCTGAGCATGGTGTATATGCAAATAGGCAAGGGGACCCAGATTTTTCCCTGGGACCCATTAGAGATCCATTTCCCAGTGATCGCTCTAAACCATTTCTCAGTCTGTTTCTTTTTGTGGGCAGGTTTCCCTTTGTAGGTGAACTGGTTATTTCTCATCATATTTATTGCCAGCCTGGGACTGAGCCTCCACCTACCTCCTTCCAGCTACTGGGATCTCAGGAGCCAAGCCCTGGCTTCCTTTGTTTAAGGAACAAGTGCGGGCCAGCAGGGGCCGGGGACTTGCCCATGCTTGCCCATCCCTCCCCATCCCACCCACCGGCCTGGCACCCCGAGGGGTCCAGAAGCACAACCAAAATATGGGGTGGGGTCTGCAAAAGTGGGTGAGAAAAGGGAGACATGGCTTCTGTTTTAGATCTGGGGAGCCGGCAGCGTGATGAAACGCTTCCCTCCGTGCCGCTGAATTCATTTCTTTAAAGTTCCACTGTGCACAGAACCATTTGTTTCCACATTGTTTTTATTAAACAAGAAAGGCGAGCTTTATTACTGCGCAAATGAAAGCAGCCGGCAAAGACAGATACTTCCCAGATTCTTATTAATCTCCAAGAGTTATGGGGCCTCTGAAGTCCCACAGAAATTAACATACTCCACAGAATTCTCTAAGCAAGTTGCCCGGTGCTGCTCCTCTCCCCTGCGGGCAGTGATTGCTGCCCTGCCCCAGCCAATCCGGGGAGGCTCTCTGGACCTGTCCGCGGCTCCCACCCTCCTACGTTCTCACATGACACCCACCATTTCTTGGGTTGCATATGTGCTAACCTCATGCTTCAGTGCACAGTCCTGGATTGATTTGTACACCTATTCTGGGCATTGTCTGGAAATGTGGATTTAGGTGTCGTTCAATTCACTTCCATACACAATTAAATATGTATGGATTATTTACTATTGTAGTATGGGAGAGTCTTGACATCTGTGAGATTATATCCTGAGGCCTTTGTGAATCTCAAACGCATGAAAAACACAGTCATGTATAATTCTCTCTCTCTAGAAATGCAATACAGCGATCACTCATTCATTCTACAAATATTTACTCAGCACTGTCCATGAGTTGGCCAGAGTACTCTTTACCCTCAGATGGGGAGGCTGGGGAGTCATGAGAGAGTTTGAATGAAGGAATGACAGGATCTGTCTTATGATTTTAAGTACAGTAGCCACTGTGTTAAGAACAGACCCTAGGGGTCAAAGACTAGAAGTAAGCCAGCTCGTTCAGAGGATGTTGCAACAGCCCAAAGGAGAAGGGGTAGAATAGGGTAAGCACGTGGTGGCAAACAGAGGAATTCAAGACATGGTAGGAAGATACAGATGACACACATAGGGACTGCCGTTGCTCCTTCAGATTCCTCGTTGGGGTGAAGGGGCCTCTGCACGGGGGAGAACTGCTGTGCTTGGGGGAGGGCGGATGCTGGACAGTCAGCTAAACTCCCTCACCAGGTGCATCACTCACCCGGCCTTACTGGGCCCTGAATGGAAATCAAATCCCAGCAAAGTGCTGGCTTCCTGTTATGTCCTAGGATGTTGGGGTCCTTTCAGGCTGTCAAACATGGCATAGTAGAATCTGTGAATATGAGGGTCTGCTATATCTAAGATTTGGATAGCACATATTAATTTAAGCATTTTCAAGTTGGTTTCCATTAAAGAAGTAAAGTAGCTCAAGTGCTAGTTTATAGGTGAGAAGCAAAGGCTTTGAGAATGTAGGTGAAGTTTTTCAAAGTTACAAGGTAATTAGGTCTCAGGTTAAAGCCTGTCTCTCCTGCATCCAAGTGTAGCTTTTCCCATGGTTACGATGTGTGAACTTCTTTCTGTGACCCTGCTCTGCCCCGTGTGGGCATTGGTGAGAAGGAAAAAGCAATGCCACGGGCGATCTGGTCCTTGTCCTAGAGGAGCTAAGAGTTTCCTTATGGGTAAGACTCATACACACGCAAATCTTAAGAAGGAATGTGTTCCAGAATGGCACCATTTAGAGTTTAAAGCAGTGTTTGATCAGATGGTAGGGTTGGGGTTATGACTATAGGTACCCCCAGCCCTTAAGAAGTTCATCCCCATGGAATGTTCCATGACAGAGGTTCCAAGGGGAGGTGTCTATAGGATTAGGTTGTGTCTATATGTTTGCCAGCCAGTCAATGTGGTTTCACAATTTTTGCTCTCTCATCTCATGTTCCATCCTTCCTACCCAAACCATTTGGCTCAAGGGAAGCCATTGACCATAGATCATTCGAGATAGAAACCAATCCAGAGCATTGTGAGGACTCCCCAGAGGGGCTCTGAGAGATCCCACTTGTAAAGATGGGGAGGGTGCCAGGGCACAGGTGAATTAAAAAGAGCCAGTCTGGCTCCTTCCAGGTAGAGCCCAGGAACAGAAAGGGGGCTTCTCATCCTGCTCCGGGTGCTGTTGTTTCCTTTGAAATGGTCCCCCTTGCTGGGGAGCACATCAGACCCTGAGCTCTGTGCAGTACAAATTGGAGTGGGAGTCAGGAAGTTTAGGACCCCTCTGTCCCTGTGCCTGGCACTCCAAATGAAGGCTGAGCCAATGCTAAGTTTCTAATAGCTCTCTGCTTCCCTCTGTCTGGGGGGCTGAAAGGAAATGAGGTGTGTGACCTGTAGGCACTTTGGCCCTGCAGTCTTAACCTTTGGCCCAACGCATGGCTGTCCATCAATACATATATTATCCAGGATGAACGCGTGGAGGCCCCTTTCTCAGGCATTGTCACAGTTTGGGAATGAGATTATCAGAGTCTTTCCAGGGGAACATCATGGAGGAGATTGGGGGCTGGCATGAGGGGAGGTTCCTGGCGCAGGGTTCTGTTGGTGAGTGCAAGTCTGGGTGGGATACATGGTGTGTGTGTGTGTGTGTGTGTGTGTGTGTGTGTGTGTGTGTGTGACTTGGTGGCTGAAGCAGCATCTAGGATTCCTACGGGATCCCAAAAACCAAGCAAGATTCTAGAGATCGTTTGAAGAGGGAGACCTCAGAGACCAGTTCTCTCTTCCTACATTAAGCACATCCCCAAGCCCTCTGAGTCTTGGGGCATGATCAATTGTAGCTAGTGGATTGGCCAGGAAGGACTATCCGACAGTGACATTTGCATATGTGGCCTGACATTTTCCTTCTCAGTGATTCAATTTTTTTTCTCTTCATTTTTGCTTATTGTTATAGTCCCTCCTGTGCATTTAGGTCGTCCATGAATACAGGCAACTCAGCTAGTCATGCAGGCATTCTCTCTCTCTCAGTGCTGGTTGTTTCCTCAAGGCCCCCTCTTCTCTTCCCTTTTCTTGTTCTCACATGAGGGCACCACACCAGTGTGGTGCGGCCTGATTCAGCAGATGGGTTTCCTGAGAAGGACTCCCCTCTGCCTCAGGTACACTCTGCTCCCCAGTGGTGAGAGTATATGCATATGGGGTTCCAGCCCTGGAGCAGGAAGGAGAGGGCACTTGGAAAAGGCCAGAATGATAGGGACTCATGCCCCATAAGAGAGACTGGAGAGAAATGTGGGCTCAGCTGGCCCTCCGGAGCCGTGTCTCGGTGCCGGACCTACCTCTGTAACTTCTCCATGCACAGGACTGCTGAGAGGGAGACAGAGATGGGGATGGAGGTAGCGGCGCCATAGCTAGAGAGGGGGAAGTGGGGGGGGGAGGAGGAGGAGAAGAAGATGGAGAAGGGCATGGGGAAGAAGGGGAAATGGAGGGGAAGGGAGAGGAGAGGGAAGAAGACATCTGGAAAATGCTCTGAACCTGAATCAGAACTTGTGGCTTGAAATCCAAATTCCATATGTACTAATGTTCAAAGAACTAAACAAATTGCTTCTCTCTCTGAGCTTGAATTCTTCCCTGTGGCATGAAGCATCATATCATATCCTGCCAATCCAGCAGATCAGTTGTGAAAATCAAATGAGATGATACATGTGGCATAGCGTTAAAGTCTGCTAATGCAAATAAATGCATGTGGGTGTGTGTGCAATGCACACGTATGTGTGTGTGCCCCTGCTCCTGATCGGCACGTCATTATAATTGTAGCATCATCCTCTGAAGGTGCCACATTGACTTCTGCACCTTTGCCCTCGCCAGTACCATCCGGGATAATCTTGCCATTTCTAACCATTGCCATATGCATTGATCAGAACCATTTCTCCAGCGTCTGCTAACTAACTCCTCTGGCTCGGAGGTATTCCGTCATTGCCCATTTACCGCCCATACCTCCTTTCTCTGGACTGCGAGCCTGGTGATGGGAGAGAACTTCTCAGGAAGGGCAGCTCCCCAGCCCTGCCCTGTCCTCCTGTCTACTTGTCCGCTGGAATTGTGCAGTTTTAAATGTGAGCACGGGAAGGATGCTGTTATTGGCACATTTGGCATCTGTGGTATTTTTACATAGTGCCCCATGGTGTGGGTGAGCATGTGTGCAAAGAGGGCAAAGACAGGTTTCTTGTTGGGCCAAGCTAATAATGGATGGCAGACACTGGGCTGGGCAGTGCTTCCCACTTCTGTCCCGGCCTCTGATAGAGAGCGGGGCCTACAGGGCGGCTTCCTGCCTTTGCTCCAGAGACAACAGCGGCAGATTGGAAGCCCAAAGCTGTCGTAGCAAGTCAGGCTATTTTGAGAGGTGTTTCTTGACTGTTTAAGAAATAGTGGCTGAGGGAACAGAAGGGAACACCTTTCAATCCCCTGTTTACTGCCTTTCAGGGACCACAGGCCATGGTGGCACGCCTCAGATCCTGGGACAGCAATGTGGAGGTGGGGGACGTGTGGTGACATCATTACGTATTGGCTTTGCTTCGGCGTTTGCCGTACTGCACTCAGGCGAGGAGGGAGCTCAGCCCGGGCTAAGCTCTGGGTCCGTCAGGAGCCCAGCTACTCTGGACTAGTGGCTGTGCCCTCTGATCTGATCTCAAGCACACCCTAGAACTTTCTCTAGTTAGTCTCTCTCTGTGTGTCTTATAGTCCCAAGCAGTTTCTAACAGCCTTAAGGGTGGAGCCTATGAAATACTGTCCTGAAACCCATAGCCCTAGCGTATGTGAAGTCTTCTCTGGCGGCCCAGTGAACTGATATGCACACGGAAGGGCCATACTAGAAACATACAACACAGGTACTTGGCCAGGCGCCAAGGATTTTACACACATCACTCCATTTAATTCCCATAAGAGCGCTGTGTGGTACATACCCTGATGAGCCCCAATTTATAAAGGAGGGCAGGAAAGCAAAGGGACATGGAGTAACTTCATGAGGGTCACAGAGCTAAAGAACGAGAAAGCCAGGTGTGAACCCAGGTAACCCGGCTCCAGCATCCCTGCTGTTAAGCACTGAACCGGGCTTTCGTGCTGAGGCGCGTCGGTGTGCATGTGTATGTGTGCACGGGCCAGTGCGGGGTGGAGGGCCTGTGTTAGTGTGGTGGTGGGAGAACTTTGATAGGAAGGACAGAAGCCAAGGGAGAAATCCTGGTGGGCTTTGAGGAAAAATCTTTTTTTCAAAGTGTGTATCCCTCTAACAACTTAGCCAATTCCCACAAATAGGAATATTCCTAAAATAGACCATTTCTTCATATGCTATGTTTGCATCAACCTTGTCCCAGTCTTATTTTTAGAACTTTAAGTAATCCTTACTTTCTATTTGTTGTCTATGTTTTGAATTCTCTCAGAAAGTTCTTTCTGAGACTGCTCCTCTCTTGGGCCCACCGGAAGCGGCTGGGCACGCAGGCTGTGATGCTGAGGGCAGCAGGAAGGGACCCTGAATAACATGGCTGCTGTTAAGCCACTGTTAGCTTCCTTTCCATGCAAATTAGCTGTGTGTATTCAGAACTGTGAGAAATGTGGGAGCTCCTATTCTCCTTTTATCTCCCATACCTCCCTGCACAGGGGCTGATATATGGTTGATATTTAATCCCCATTGTTTATCAGTTATAAACTCACAACCAGAAGCAATGGCCTCTGCTTGGAGCCATCTCCAAGCTGGATTTGGTTCATGGGCAAGGGTTAGGTTTGCTCAGGGACCAGTCTGGGTGGACTCCAGAGATAACTTCTCAGCTTAAGCTTTCTGTGGACTCATCCTCATTGAGGATGATGCCATTTCCAGAAAACAAATGTTCTTGTGGCCTATTGCATTTGTTATCAGACACTCTAATCGGTTGCAACACCAATACGAGACATGTTTTCTCAGCTGGAGGGATGTTGTCTTAGGGGAGAAGTTTCATATAATAAAAGTTCAGGAAACCCAGGGATATGATTTAGAAGCGATTCACTAGGTCAGAGACACAGTTAAATCAGAAATGTGGCAAGGGGAGAGAAGAGAAATCTGGAACTGTTAGTTATTTTGTCTACAAATCAAGGCAGGGTAAACTTCCTCACTTTTAACTTCCAATGAAACAATGACCATAAACAATGTGCAATGCTAAAAACTAATTAAATGGCTACCCTAAATCAACAAAAAAGGGTAAATTGCATTTTAAGCTACATTTGCTCCTGTGAGATGTGTGTGGGGCAGTGTGAGGGGAAGTGTGCTTCTCCTTGTTTGGGGCCTGTCCCAGTGCTGACAATTCTAGGTGGGGCTTGGCTGATAGTGAGTGGATAAGCCTGTCTCCATGATCCCAGCTGGCTTTAGATCTGACTGAGCAACCCCCTGGGTGTCCGCTCATCATCATGCATTCCTGAAAGCCATTTGTCCAACTAAAAAGTTCTTTTTTTTCCTGCTTAGCTAAATTCTACTCATCCTTATAATGCTGTCTGTTCTTTCGTCCAGTTTGCCCAGTGATCCTTCAGCATTAAGGGACAGATATTTCAATGACTGTCTCACTTACTGAGCACTGGTTACACCCAGCTTCATGAAAGCTATTCATCCCAGTCTTACCATTCTTATCAGATTCCTTGTCCGCCCCTCCCCCATCCACCCCCTGCACCCCATGCTAATCAGGAAGGGCTAGCCTTTGCAGGAACAAAAGATTCCCAAACGCCAGTGGCTCAGCACTACAAAGTTTCATGCTCTTGTTCAAGGATCCAAGCCAAATGGGTCTCATCCATCCAGTAATTGTGCTCCAGAGCACAAAGCCTCCTTGGTCACCATCACCATCAATGCTATCACAGGAGTAGATAGCATTTTCCATGGACTCATCCTGGATGTGAAACGTATCATTCCTGCTCACATTTCATCAGCCAGTTAGTCACACAGCCATGCATCCGCAGGGCAGTCGGAAAGCACAGTTTTCCAGGTGTCTGGAAGGGGAGAAGAACTTTATATTGGGGGGGGGCACTATGATGCGACCGCATCCCCAACTACACAATACATTTGTAAGAGAAGATTGGATATCTTGTATTTCTTAGCATCTCCCATGATGCTTTAGATCAAATAGGCTCTCAATAGGTGTTTGCTGAATAAGTGACGTCATTGGTTACCCTTAATGAAGCATTTGTGACAAGATGTAGGCGAGGCATGAGCGGAGCGGAGTGAAGACTCGTAATTTAGGTCTGGCTCATGGTAGATCGTTCATCCACCCTAGAAATACCTATTGTGTACCTAATCTGTTCCAGGCATTGTTCCAAGCATTTGTGGACAGCATACCGAAACGTGTCCTTCCAGAACTTCCATTCTGGAGAAGGAAACAGATAACAAGCAGTAATATAACAAATCAGGAAACTACATAGTATGATAGAATGTCATGTGCTGTGGGAATAGAAGAAAAGCAGAATTCAGAGAGGGATATAGAGATGGTGGGGGTTGGGAGGAAAGCAGTTTTCAGTAGTGGGGTCAGGGCAGGCTTCATTGAAATGGCACTGGAAGAGATAGTGAGCCATAGCAAGCCTTTGGGGGGAAAGCACCCTGGAGGAGGGAACATCCTTTGCTAAAGCCTTCAAGATGTGGTATATTTAAAGAACAGCATGGGGGCGCCTGAGTGGCTCAGTGGGTTAAAGCCTCTGCCTTCGGCTCAGGTCATGATCCCAGGGTCCTGGGATTGAGCCCCGGGATCGGGCTCTCTGCTCAGCGGGGAGTCTGCTTCCCTTCCTCTCTCTCTGCCTGCTTCTGCCTACTTGTGATCTCTGTCTGTCAAATAAATAAAATCTTTACAAAGAAAGAAAGAAAGAACAGCATGGCT
This sequence comes from Mustela erminea, assembly GCF_009829155.1. Classification (NCBI taxonomy): domain Eukaryota; kingdom Metazoa; phylum Chordata; class Mammalia; order Carnivora; family Mustelidae; genus Mustela; species Mustela erminea. The sequence goes on along the minus strand of NC_045626.1, from coordinate 34,744,954 downwards.
GGAGTGAGACTGTGATCAAGGGAAGATGAGTTTAGAAAGGAGATGTGGACCACTGCATGAGGGCTTATAGGCCATTGCAAGACTTCTTTTTGCCCTGAGTGAAATGGGAAGTCCCATTGAAGAGTTTTGGTGCTAATACATATACATATAATACATATGTGTGATACGTATACATATATTTGAACCCAAAGAGGAAAACTTAGATTATTATCTCATTTGCATACAAAGATACATTTCTTGGCCCTTCTTATAATGCCTTGTGTTTGTTGTTTCAGAGAACTTTCTGATGGACTGTACTGTAAAACAACAATTATAATACACAAGGGGTTCCTGCTACTCTCATCTCCCTCTTGTATGTCCCCTTTATGGGGGACACTGGGGCAGACTCTAGATGGAAATTGTACCTAGAGTCCCATGGCCCAGCTTCCCAAGGGTTGGGCCTTTGGGGGATTGGATTCTCTCTTTCCAGCCTCCCAAGCAGTCATACCACCAGGTCTTAGAGAAAGAAACTTAATCAACAGAGTCAAATGGGTGGTGAGATGAGTTCCACATAATTCCCACTCTCATCGAATCTAAGCATCTCTTAATAAAACTCACAGTTGTTGTGGGGAAGGGATATGGGACTCCAGCGTCTCCAGCCCGCTGAGCCACCACCTGCTCCCGGCAGGCGCTGCACCGTTAATCCCCGGAGCATCGTTGCTTCTTTCCCAGCCTGCTTTCCCTTCCAGGAAGAAAACAACCACTGGGTTGTGAGCTGTAGCAGTCTGTCTCTCGGTGCTGTCAGAGCCTCTGTGGCCGCTGCCTGTGTCATGCCAACACGGACCCCAGGGTGAGGACCACTGCTCCCAGCATTCTTAGGGGATTTTCTTTTTAACTGACTGATGCCACACTTGCTCGTTTTCATGGCTCCAGGCTTGCTGATATTAGGGCTGCTTCTCTTACCCAGGCCAGGCTTTAGTTTTTAAAATTTCTATTACTGTCACGTGATGGTGATTTTTGGATTCAAGACCAAGATTTATTAAGAGGGCTTCATGATCATCTCTTAGTTTGCTTTTGGACATAGGATCTTGAAATCTCCACATCTTCCCAGCTCTGCTCCGACTCTGCCCAGTTGGGCTCTCCTTGGTCTTCCTAGTGTGTCCCCAACAACTGTTAAACAGTCAACAACGATCACCTCCTCCCAGTTAGGTGTCTAGCCTTTTCTGAGAATATTAACTCTTTATCTGATGGATATGTTGACACATTCCCTTACTTGGCTCTTTCTCTTTGCTAACTGTGCAGATTACACTCCATGAGCTACCCCTACCCCATCCATTTCTGCCTTTACTGTCCCGCTAGCTGCCCTGGGATGTGAACAGCTGCAGACTGCCTCCCCCAGGCTCCCTTGCAGTCCTCGGAATGCCTTTCTGTGTGAATCATCAATGGGAGCCACTGGCAGGATGCTGGGGTGGGCGGGAGAGCGAGGTCAGGGTGTCTACTCTGCTCTCTCACTTTGGACAACGGCTCTGGCTGTTTTTCCACTCTACCTGTCTGGTGGGTCCTCCTCCGGGACAGTAGCTCCTACTAGGTTCTGGTAACATCATTTCCTCCATTCGCTGGCCCCTCAGGCCCCTGAAGTTCTAAACTTTGGGTGTCTTGACATCTTTCCTTGGCTTCCTTAAATCTGCTTCTCGCCCCATCACTAAATTATTTTCAAAGCCCTAGCATGGGTGCGTTCCATTTCCTGCTGGGCCCTCACCAATACACCAATAACTGTTCTCTCTGAACGCAGGGACAGGATTTGGCTTCGGTACTAGGGCTTCCCACTGTCACCTCTCTCAAGGTTTCTGTCCTCATCTCTTTTTGCTTGACAGTTTGCATAAGTGACTTCAGGCACGGTCAGCCTCAGAGTTGAGGGTGAAGGTCATCTACCGACTGAGGGCACTGCTGTGGCCCTCTGGCAGTGGTAGTTTCGGGCTGAAATGAGGAGGTGTGTTCACTGCCTCAGGTGAGTCCCCAGACCAGCTGGGGATATAAGAAAGCAAATACCATCAAAACAATATCAGTGATGGTCATGAAAACATGGCGATTATTGTTTATTGAGCTTTTAATATATGCCAGACTTTGGGCCATGAGAGATTTCATTAAGGAGGCAAGATTTGACCTGTGCCTTGAAGGAAAGAAATTGAGATACAGAGAGGAAGAGGAAAAGGGAGATGAGGACACCAATGGCAGTGCTCTATTTAGAAGTAGTGACTCCTGTTCAGAAGTAGGAACTCAGGAAGAGGCTGCCCATGCCACATGAGTCTCCCTAAGGCCTTGGGCTCCCGTGGGCTGGACTGCCCTGGGCTGGGATCTAAGAGCTTCCCTAGGGCACAGCTGCCTGAACTGAAAGGCTCTACATAGCTCTTCATTAGCTCACGCTTGGATTTCCTGTTTAGAATGAGGGCCGTGAGCTTCTGCTTAGCCTCCCTGCTCGTTTTGTGTTGATCTGATGGGGACATATGCTCTTGTGACCACACTCAAGAACTTATCAATCATCTGTCTAGCCATCCTTTGTCTATTCATCTACTTACTCGCTTAGGTCCATGCACCTATCTGCTTTATTCCTCTCTGCACCCACGGTATAGCTACACCAAACCATCCCACAAATCTTTAGCTGTGGGCTCAGTGGTGCACCTGTACTGAAGCTGGTGGACGCGCTGAAGAAAATGCCCGCACAGTCGTGCCAGGGGTGGAGCCACAACCTCACTAGGTTCTCAGCCTCCCTGAGAACTGCTTTGTATGTCTATGATACCCTCTCCTTCCTAACGATTGTCATTGCAGGCCCTCCTCATTCTTCTTTAGACATGCGCTGCCCACTCCCACCTCTGACCCTCTCACGCCCCCACACCTCAGCTATCCTCACTGCTTTCTCCATCCTTCTGGACTAGTTTCTTCCAGGCCCTGTTGCATCTCTACGCTATTCGTGTGGATAGTTTGCCTCTCTTCCTTTATCTTGCCTATACTCTGGGGTTTGCCCTCTCATTGCTTCTCTGTCGTCTACACTGCTGTGGTCTCCCATACCAAGCCATGGAAATACACGTGGATTTTCCAAAGGCCTCCAGATGACCAAACTTGAAGGATTTTTTTTGGCTCTTAGCTTGCTTTCTTCATCATCTGGCACTGATGTCGTTCTTCCTGCGGGATTTGGTAAGCATCTTTCCTCCTGTCATCTCCAGGCTCCCTTTCATCTGCTAACCACTGTCTATAATCTCTTTCACTCCCTGTTCTTCCTTTTCTCCTTTCCTAGCTCAACTCCTAAATTCACCCTCCTCTTTCTCAGTCATGGAGTAACTGCCACAGGGGTTAGAAGTATGGACTCTAGACCCAGTTGCTGTGGGTTTGACTGTTTGAATCTTGGGCCCACTGTTTCCTAAATGGACAATTTCTCATGCTTTGCTGTGGCTCCACATTGGAATAGAGCCTTTCATACAGTTAATGTTTAATCAACATGCATTGTTATTCACCCACTCGTCCCATGCACAAACCTAGAAGTCATTCCAGACTTCTCCTTCCTCATCTAATCCAGCAGCAAGGATCTTGACCTTCTAGTTGCTTGTTGGAACTGCTTGTTTCTTGTGTTCTTCAAGCTGCCTGAGCTCAGAGGCTCATGTGGGGTTTGATTCTTAAATGTCCTATTTGTTTACAGCTTTACCCTCCTTGATCCAATTTTACATTGCAGCCACAATAATTTTGTAACAAACAATTATGACCTTACCTATGCTTAAAATCCTACCAGAGTTGCCACTGTCTTTGGAACAGTGTCCAAATCCCTTGGCATGTAGGAAGGATCTGCTTTCTCCTTCTTTCCAGTCATACTTCTTACCTCTTGCAGGTTTCCCAAAATCCATTCCATGACCCAGTCATCTAGGATATTGAAAATGCTCACTAGACTTGGGTCCAGAACTTCTGGATGAGACTTACTGACGTTGGATGTTCTCAGACTCTACATATTTGACAAGTGACTACCACCCTGTAAGTGTCGAATGCACTTAAAAAACTGGAAATTGTTGCTTTGGAAAATAAAACAAAACAGTGCCCAGTCCTTACTCTTAATAAAGAGGTCAAAATGAAGTTAATCAGGGGCACCTGGGTGGCTCAGTCGGGTGAATTTCTGCTTCGGCTCAGGTCAGGATCCTAGGTTCCTGAGATGGAGCCCTGCATCGGGCTCCTTGTTCAGTGGGAAGTCTGCTTTCCCCCTCTCCCTCTGCTGCTCCCCCTGCTTGTATTCTCATTCTCTCTCTATCAAATAAATAAAATCTTGGCAAAGAAATGAAGTTGATCAGTGGCTAGGTGATGTAATCCTGGCCAAGAATGCCACAGGAAGGAGATTACATGAAGGTGCTTGTTTTTCATGTCTTTGCCTACTTTTGCCCACTATTTCTTCAGTACATCACTCACCATGCTTATTTTTTCCTAGCTTATGGAGAGGAGTGTGCCTTTGTACATGCTTTTGTGAAATGTGGGAGGAAGGATTCACCCCATTCATTCTCCATGGACATGAAGAACTTTCTTCCTCACTATACCTGAACCAAGACCTGTGTCCTCACAAAGCAAACACCTTTTATTTAACTCTTGGGTTTCTTTTGCATGCATCTCAGCTGGATCAGGGTATAAGCTTCGTGGAAGGAGACATAGGAACTCCATCTGAGTCCAAGGGGAAAATGAGGAGAAATAATGACTAGTGTTGGGATCAGAGTTCCTGGGATCTAACTTCAGCAAATCAATGCATTCTCTTGGCCAAGTTATAGATCCTTTGGGTATCACATTTGGCACCTTTAAAGTGGGTTGGGAAAAATGATTATCAAATTAGTAGCATTAGTGTACCTTCTTCATAGGATCAATAGGAGACTCCAGTAGGTTATGAGCTGTGACAACACCTTTAAATCTTAAAATACCATGATGCAAAAATGGATTACTGAGGCTTGGAAATGTCATCTGACCCTCTGCTTGTTAGATTTTATAAATGATATTTTTCTTCCGAATGTGAGGTGGGTCTTCAGTGTGGGTGGCGGTAGGGGTAGGGGTGGCTTAATATCTGAGGAAGGATCACGAAAGGTCCGCCTTTTGAAATGAACGTTAAGAGCAGGAGGAGCCTCTTCCATGAACCGTCGTCTCAATATTCTTCCTTCATGAATGACCCAAACCACGTCCTTGCCAGCTTTTTTCTCTTTTGGAGAAAACTGAACTTCTACAAATATTATAATTAATTTTCTTTGAACACCACATTTAACATACTTGCTGAAAAATCTCCAGCAGGGATCTTTCCCACCTTTGTCCCCATGCACCTCTCAAACCTTGGTTCCCACTGGTTCCTAAAACCCATCTCCATTACAGCCCAACGGGTCTGATCGCTCTTGGACCCCTGGTGCATTGCTTATTGGGTTTTGTGCAGACCAGCATATGGTAGGGAATTCCAGGACACATTTCTTCAGAGGTGAAGTATATCACTTCGCTAGGGTCAAAGAATTCCTTTTGAGTAAATTCTTAGTACCACTTTGGAATGTTGAGCCCAGAGTGGCCAGTTAGATGCCTCTTGGGATGCAAGCAGAGCTCAGCTCCCCATCAATAAAATCCAAACAAAGGCAGCCAGTTTTTAACTGCATCTCTTGCTAACCCTCGGTTCTCTGTCTCCTCTTCTTCTTCCTCCTTTCTGGCCTCACACACCAAGCAGGGCCAGGTATTATTCCAGTAAACTTGGGTAACAATAGATATGATTGTCAGCCTCCCTGGGGCTGGCCAGGTTTTTATGAAATTAGACATATTTGTCTTGATGTTTAGGAGCGAGCATGAAATTCAAATCTGTGTGTTGGCATTCCGCAGGCCGGGCCTTTAATATTCAATGACATAACTTCATTGCGGTTTTGACAACACTATATAGAAGTTGTGCTTACCATTGAAAATTAAAGCCACTGAAAGCGTTGACAACAGCAAAATTGTGAATGCTTCCCAGCTCCTGAAGTGATTGCTATTCCAGTTTGTCTAGAAGTGCTTATTGTGTTTGTAATGCCGTCAGTTCCACTTAAAGACGACTTGAAGTCGATGCCATACAGGTAAGTACCAAAGAAATCTCCGTCTTCTCTCCTCTCTTCACTCCTCCATTGCCTCCCACACAATTTTTCCACTGAGGGTCTATTTGCATTTGGTTATAGAGCTCCGAAACCCTCAACTTCTGAGCCAGTTGATTGCATTTCCCTTTCAAGTTCTCAGGTTAACCAGACTTTCATTTTTTCCTTTTGTTCATTTCCCTTTTCTTCTTTTTCTTTTTCTCCCACGTGAGTATCAAGGAAATTGAGTTTTAGCGACTTACTGAACAAATCCCCCGAGCGTGTGAATCACCTCCTCTTGTGTGTAAAGCAAATCTTGGTTCGGGGTGGGGGGGGCGTTGGTGAGGAGGCTTTGGTATCTGAGGCAGGATTATGAGAAACTATCCTTTGAAACCAATGCTAAGAGTAGGGAGAGGCTACTCTATTAACTGTGACTACATGTTAGGTTCTTAGGATGTTGAAAGATGGTAAAAAGAAAAAATAATAATTTAGTAACGGTCAGCGTGGCTGTTGGTGGTGGTATTAGAGCTAATGAACTAGCAGAGAACTCTGACAGCTTTGGTCTTAGGTTCATTGCTGGTTTGGTCTTTGAAGGAGATTTCCATCCTGTGCCACAGTCGATATAGGATGATTTTATCAGGAAAAATTCTTTATATGAGCCTTTCCTCCTCAAGCAGGGTGAGAACCTTGGAATGTAAAAGGAGAGTGGGTAGCACTGTCTGGGGGCACTGAGAGCAGTGATCCTGGAGGGGCCCTTGTGGCAGGTGGAGGAGGAATACTTGCAGGAAGGGCCCAGCGTGAGAGAGAAGCTGTGTGGGTACCCCATCGGCAGATCTGGGGAGCCAGTGTGGAGGCAACCCCCAGGCTCCAGTCCACTTTCCTCAGTACACTCCTGGTTATAATCGGTCCACTTTCCCAGGCTTCCAGACCCTATGGGACAGAGGGAGGTTTCCTTCTGTGGACCACAAGAATTCCTTTCTGTTTCCAAGCAGCCCCCTTGGAGTTCAGAAAATATGAACCCCATTGCCAGGGCACAGCTGCTGTGGAATAATTTGGATGGCGAGGCCCCAGGGCACAGACATCTGAACTCCATCATGGACCCGTTGTAATTCCTGAGAGCTGGCATAGTCTCTCCTGCTCCCTGAATTTTCCAGAGGACCGTGTCACTAAAGGGAGGTACCTCATCCTTAGGTAGCTTCTCAGGAGGCCCTTCTTAGAGATACCATGTTTGTAACTCTTCAGCAGCCTTGACATTGAAGCATTGACAAGTTGTTCTCAAAAGCCTTCAGTCAAGTTGAAGAACATGGCTGGATTTTGTAATTTTTAAAATGTATTTAAACCAGAGAACTTTGTTTGTTTGGCTTTTGTTAGGTTTCCTAGTCTCAACCCACATCTTTCCAGTGGCCCACTTGAATTTTGGCCTCATTTTCCATATGTGTCACTCTTCTGTGATTATCCATGCGACAAGTGTTATGGTCTCTTGAGTGGATTGGAGACATGGGATGAGCACTGGTGACCATTTCCTGAGTGTCCACTATCAAATTCTTTCTTTGGTCCCTGACCTCTCTTACTTTCAAAAAAGTTGAGCTTTTGTCCAGAGCTGTGAAACATGGTATCATTTCATGGCACTTTGAATGTGACTGATTTAGATACCGAAATTTAACTTTATTTTTGTTTCCTGACATTGCTTTAAACTTTTTAAGTGGGAGCAGTTTTTCCTGTGCTGGTTAAGAACTGTGGCATGTCTTATGGCTTTTCTACTTTTTTAAAGGTAACTAGATAGACCTATGACCATTATTACGTTTAACAAACACAGGCTAGAGCCCATGAATGTATACCTAGTCTCATGTTACGTTCAAAACTCTGAACTGGACTTAGCATTACATATTCTTCCTTCCTTGGCTTGGACGGCTTCGGTGTGGAAGCCTGGTAAGGAAACAAGGCATAGTTCTTTGGCTCTCTCCTGTTCCCTGGCTCTCTGCTATTCTCCTTTTCCACTTGGTTACTAGCTGCTATACTGATCTCACAAAATTGGAGACACAGGAGGGAGGAGAGGTGAGTGGATAAAATAGTATCTGCCTGGCAAGGGTCATCATGGTCTCTGGTATTGGCCAATGAATAGAACCGATTCTTTCTCTTGAGGGTCCTTTCTTGGGATCGTTAGAGGTTCCTTGCTTGGTTCCTCTATCCTGAACATTCTGTGACCTCTGCGTGACCCCGCCCCCCCAGTCTAATCCAGTTGACTACTTGTGACATCTTTCATTGCCACAGGCATCCAGTGGTACACCTCAAGCCTCTTTCTGCTCAAGACCCTCCTTCCTCCAGACAACTCTACTGACTAGAGCCAAGAATGCCCAAAGTAGCTTCTCTCACTGGCCTATGTCTGGCCCATGAGAAGCACTTGCACATCTCTTACTTTACTCTAGGAGCGAAGGCCAGGCCTAGTGAAGCAGCCCTCACCATTGGAGTAATTGGTAACTCTGCCCTTACAGATTTCTGGGTAGGGATCAGACTCCTGGCTGCAGTCACCTTAGCCTTCTCAGACGTGAGTCTGGGTGGGCAGTCCTCTGTTTCAGAATTCTAAGTGCAGAAATACATTTCACATTCCTGCAAGAGGTGATGTTGGGAACCTCTCATTAGGCATGGGGGGAGAAGTTAGCATTCTTCTATTCTCTCTAAATCCTTGACTGAGCTGAGGATTCTGAAAGTTGTGAAACCATGTTTGACTTCTTTCCTTTATAAATTCTGCGAAAGGGGTCATGTTGAAAAATGAAGCAGGAAATACCCATTCTGTCTTGTTGTACATGCTTTCTTCTCACAAGAACCTTATAGTCTAGATAAAGAGCCAAAACAAAATGAGGAAAAAAATGAAAAAGCAATGAAGGAGATGTGACAAGTCAAGGACCTGCAAGTCCCAATTGTGCAGTATGGATGATGACAACTATAGTTCTGGTTGGGGTTGGGAGGGTGGTGGAAAGGGGGAAACAGGGTGGGCTCATAAATGTGTGTATTCAAAGCATTCAGTTTTAGCCTTGTTGCAGTCTTTCTCCTTTTCTACTTGTAATTCAAGATTCAAACACTCTGAGATGATGAGCCAAGCTTCAAGGATTCTTCTGGCTGGGAATGGCTGGCTGAGAAAATGCATCTAGGTCCAGGGAGCTCCTGCAGGGAGGCCCCGTGCATGATGAAACACATTACTTATATTAACTACCATATGCATATAAGCCTTGTCCTGTTAACTGACATGTGTTTTTGGCCGATTCCAGAGGCCTCCCGAGATGCTCGGTACATGCAGAAGAAATGAACTTGGATCAATAACATTTGCTTTGCAGAAGCCTTTAGACACCCAGTTGTTCATTCAACATATAAATATATATGCCATGCATCATATCACTCCATTCTAGGCATCGTGAAAGAAAGTGAAGTCTCTCAGGTAGCTTAAGACATAAGAGGCACATATTCAAGACGTATACCGAATACTGGGGACAGTGTAATGGCGCATGAGTGTGAGGACAGTGATTACTCGGTCAGTTTAGCAGGAGAGATGCTCCTTGCTGCCATTGTCTAGGAAAACGTCACCAGAAAATGGGAATCATTTATATCTCACCCCAGATTTCATCAGCTCACCAAGCCCTAATTTCCTGGATAGGCTCAGTCATGGCTTCTGGGTTCCTTGAATGCCCAGGTATTAACTTTAGTCAATGCTACCAAAGACTTTGACAGGGACTCCGAGTCACCGTTCCCAATACCTGAGAGGTCCAGCACTTCCGGAATCTTCTGCTGTGCTCAGTAAGTACCTAGTGTATTTCCTGGCCCAGAGTAGGTCTTCCCTAAGTATTTTTGGGCTTATTGAATGAGAACCTGAGAAGGAGGGAATCTCTGGAGCCAAGCTGGTACAAGGTACTTCTGGCTTTGACCTTGACCTGGATGGGGCCCCAGAGACTGTGTTGGAAAAGACGAGGTCAAGCCTCCGGGGTGGTCTCAGCAGGACAGAGATGCTCTTAAAGGACTTCTATCCTCTGGGCATTTTTCTCCACCTTCCTATTTTTTTTTCTTTTTTTTTTTTTTAGAGAGAGAGGGGGAGGGAGACCAAGCGTGCGTGGGTAGAGGAGAAGGGGAGATGTGGAGGGAGAGAAAGAGAATCCTAAGCAGGCTCCAGGCCCAGGGCAGGGCCGGATATGGGGCCTGATCTCATGACCCTGAGATCATGACCTGAGCTGAAACCAAGAGTCAGACACTTAGCTGACTGCCACCCAGGCGCTCCTGCACTTTCTTATTCTTTATGCAGGTTTTGATTTGCTGTGTCTCTTAGGGGATTTGTTACCCAGCCTTTCTCCCTCTGAAGGAACATAACCTTGCTTGTTTTAAAACTCCCTTCAGACCGCCACTAGGGGCGCTTTGGATAGAGGTGGCCTTGGGGGTAGAGTGAGGGAGACCTCTAGGCTTCCCACAGCTCCTTGATCGCCAGAAGTTCAACCCTATGTATATACCAACTGTCTCTACTTGGGACTGCGGGCCATTTTCTCCACTTCTGCTTCAGCCGGGAAAGCTTCCGCCTGAGCTTTTTTCTGATATGACTTGCCTCCCTAAGGGCATGTTCTGGGGTGATCTAGGAAGTTCTTCCTCAGCATTGGGGGTTTCCCCTTCACTCTGACCTTCTTCACGAGGGCACTTGTGTTCTCTCTCCCCTTCGAGTCCGCCAGTGACGTTCCTGGGGGGTGGAGGACACTTCCCACAGAGCATCTGCCTTCACTCCTGTTTGCAGAAGGAAGCAAACTGTTCTCATCGGAGGTTGGGGGCCCCCTGCGAGCAGCTGGAGCGCCCTCAGGTCCCCGCAGTCACATCGTCGGGTGACTCCCCACGCACTCACGCCCAAGAGCAGCAGAGACAAGCTCTGCACCAGGCCGACTTGGCTCCCCTCCTCGCTCTACCAGTCTGGAGGTTTCTGAGGTTACAGGCTGAATCTACTGTTTAATTTCTAACCTCCCATGGCTCTCAATTTAGGGCTCGCCTATGGGGTCCAAGCACTCAATTAGGGCAGGCATTAAAGGCCGGGGCTGCTTTTAGAGCAAGCGGGGAGGTGGCAGCCTGTCCCCAATCCAGGAGACTTTCATTGTCCGTGACAGCCTCCTTCAAGGTTTCTTTATCATATCGCAACTCAGTTCTTGGGGTAAAGGCGTGGCCAAAGTGAAGTAACATTCCTGAAAGCAACACTGGGACATGGGCTGAGCCTTGAAGAAATGGGCCAGTTAGGGGAGAAGCGCCCAGGATGGAGGAAAGGGAGGCTAATGGTGGAATTGAAAACAACAAAGAAAGTCTTTCCTAGTTTTTGACATTTTGGCCAAAGTGTCCCCCATCGCGCATCACTATTCCCTCTGCAGGGTTTGAAGCCACCTGCTCTCATTTTCTAAAAATATGAGGAGCTATGCTTTATGGAGCATCTACCTCTTGAGGCAGGGAATTTTTTTATTCCTTCTTTAGAAATGAAAGGAGAATCGGCGAAGTTAATAATCTTCCCAAGGTGGCACAGCCAGTGGGTGGCGGAGCTGGTGCTAAATCCTAGTGTGTTCTCTGAGCTGGGGTTCTGTGCTACAGTCATTCTGTCGCCACTGAATGCTTCCTCCTTCTCTCTCTCTCTTTCTCTCTCTGGTCTGAACTTGGTGCTGACAAGAATTTTAAGCTAGTTTGCGAATGCTGCTTTGCCTGGACCGTTCATTTGCTTCAGGCAGGATTCAAGAGGGTAGAGCACAGAAAGGACCAGGATGTTGTCCGTGTACATTCTATGAAAGACCCACAAGGCCTGTAGACTCTCATCCTGTTCACTTTTTTCTCTCCCTCCTGTTCTTGGCAACTGTCCCTTAAGCCCGTCTGTTCTCTGCCTCTAATATATTATGCTGATATTTTATTACCAAACAATTACATCCACTAATTTGAAAAGGAAACGAGCAGGAAATTGCAATTATAAGAGTAAAAGCAATGCTCTTTTATTTCTCCCCTTTATGCATATGAAATATGGTTTGTCATTGCTGCAAAACAGACTTTCCTCTTCTACCATGGCTCTTCACTGCCTTGTCTTTAATAATTGAGCAGAAACAGGAGTAATAATTAGATTCCTGATAACAGAGGCGATACCCATGGGGTTGGAGATGTGGAGGCTCAGCTTGGAGCCACGGGGCCGCCACCATGTCTCCGTGGGAGAAAGCATATTTCATGCTGTTTCACTTGCATGCCTTCCAAAGCATTCTTTACATCCATGGTCTTCTGTGTAGATTAATTATTTGTTCACAGTTATTGTTTCCTATCTGCCCTAGCTAAGTTTTCCCACCCCATTGACTTTGGGCGTGGTCGGAACTTGCTTTGGTTAATGGACTACGGATAGTTGTGATGTTCGCCTCATTTAATTGAGCAGAAACTTTCAATGTGCTTGCATGATTTGGCCCTGCTTCCCTTGAGCGATGCTCAGGATGGCGGTTGCTCCGTCGAGGTCCCTGAGTGATTAGGGGGCACAGAAATGCCCTGCTGACTCCTGATGGGTGTATGGTGCGAGCAAGAAATAAACGCTTTCTGTTTGAAGCCACTGAGATTTGGAGCTGTTTTTTAATCACAGCGTAGCCCAGCCCACCCTACCGATATATCTGTGATCTCATTTGGTTCTCATTATATCCATGAGATAGAGAAAAGGTTGATCACACTGGGTGGTGTGGGGGAAAGAGCATGTGCTGTCGAATCAAAGGGATCTGGCTAAGAATGCATTTTCCATCACTGCTGGCTGGGCAGGCTTAGCGGGGCAGCCCAGTGTCTCTGAAATCCTGTTTCTTTATCCGTAACAAAGGAGCAATTATTCTTACCTTGAAGGTTCCTGAGAATCACAGGTGGTGTATGGCAGAGGCCCTGGCAGAGTGTCTATCACGGAATAAACAGCTAATAGAACATAGCTGTTTTCAAAAATATTATTTAAAGGTCTCCTCTTGGCATTATCTCCACTGAGTGGATTAGAATGTTGAGGCCGAATGTGGTGCAGGGGCCTGTCCACATGCACTTCCAAACAGCTGGAGTGTGAGCCTCAACTTCCGGACTCCGGGTCCAGATCCCTCTTCCCGGACGAACACATGTTCACCGAGTCCCACGCCTGGAGTGGGGCAAACAGTCCGGGGTGAGGCAGGTGTCAAGAAGTGAAAACACTGCTCCTTCTGGGATTATCCGTCTATGCAGTGAGATGGGCTCGATAATGGAGCCACCAAGTCTCTCAGAAGCACACGGTATTCTAAATTTCTGACTCTGTGTGCGTAGCAGTCACCCGAGGAATTTCCTAAAATGCTGATTCCCTGGACCTATCTCTAGACCTTCTACTTTAATACTATCCTGCATGGTTCAAGGAGGAAGAGACAGTGGGCTCTTGTATCAGATTCTCTCCTCTAGGAATTAATCAGATTAATTGCACGATCCTGTACAAGTCACCCAACCTTTCTGTGTCTCAGTTTCTTCATCTGCAAGATGGGGCTAATATTAATAGTTATATATTTCCTTGATGTTCAAGTCAGGTAATAGATGTCAACCCCGCGGCACTTAGCAAACACCCCGAGAGTGCTACCCATCAATATTCAGAGGCGGGGTGATGAGAACCACTGACCTGGAAGCTTCTCTGCAGAATGGCTCAGGGCAGCCTCTTCTTCTGCTATCCTGGCTGGGTCCTCTCTCGTGGGGATTGTTGCGACAGTGGCCTCCAGCTTTATGGGGTCTGTCAGGGGGATTTTCAATTAGGGAAGCTACACGTGTGGGGGTTATTTGGGTCAAGCCATGCAACTCTGTGTGGCTCCTAAATTGCACGTGTGCCGCCTTATGTTCAGTCCTGCAGAGGCTGGCTTCTAGGGAAAGACCCTCATTAGGCAGCTTTGCTTGGGAACCATCTCTGGCTGGTGAGGGAGTGGCAGGGAGCAGCAGTGGGAGAAGTTCCCGGCCCTCAGTGTCCTGAGGCTGGCGTCAGGGCTGGATTTGTCCCCTTGAACCGTTTCACTTCCTGCTCTAGCACTGTGACACACGCTTCATTTTGCCTCTTGCTCGTCGTCAGGTAATAGAGGATATAATAGGTCACATTTACTACAAGAAAGGTTTTCTTCTTCTTCTTCTTCTTCTTCTTTAGCTTCCTTGAATAATTCATGTTCAACTTAGAAGGATTGAATATGGTATGACCTCCCATGCCAGCAAGAGCCACAAGTGGAAATCTGGTGTGTTGGGGGAGGCAGAGGCCAGGCTGTGGGGAGCCCTCCCAGCCTCCTGCCTCCCTGTGCTGCCACGAACAGTCTGGGGCAGATCCTGTGGGCTGTCCCTCCCTTTGGTCCCACTTGCCTGTCCTGGCTCTCCAATTTTACTCACTTTTCAAGGTCCGCCCGTCAGCACCCCATCCTCGGTCATGGGGTGCTCAGGCCATGAGAAGGCAGAGGGTGTCTTTCGGAGAGAATGGAGTCCTGAGCTGGGAAGGGCTGCCCGTTCCATGGGCCCAGGAGGCTGTCGCCATAGATGTTCTGGCACAAAGCTAGAGGAAGCTATAGGGTACATCGAGGAGGGCTCCCCCAAGTAGACTTCTGGCCAGCCTTCGGATTCCAGCTCTGTGACTCCTTGGGGGTGATGACCGCAGACAATTCTTAATCTTCCTATTGCTTTCCCATAGGAAAGATGAGAACAGTGTGGTCCTGAGGAAAAAAGTGAAAACAGAAAATAGAGGAACATAAAAGCACAGGAAACATACCCAGAGACCACTCTGAACAGGGTCTGGTGTTTGGTAATCTCTCAATTAACATTAGATGTTAGTATCATGTATCCCTTAGATTCAAATTTGAAGTTTATGATGAAGTATAGGTTTTATTGTATTTTATTTGTTCAATTAAAAATTAATTTTAATTACATAAGGACTTCATGAATATATTTTCCTTGTAAAAAACTGAAACATTACACTGAAAACTACAATTCATTTTGACTGCCCCCATTCCTGGTTCCTCCTCAGGATTTCCTGGGTTTCAGTTTGGTCTACAGACTTCTGGGAATATTTGTTCAGATTTTATTTATTTATTTGGGGGAGGGGAGGAGCAGAGGGGGGTGGAGAGGGAGAGAGAATCTTAAGCAGAATGCACAGAGCACATAGTCAGCACTGAGCCTAGAGCCCCATGCAGGGCTCTGCGAGGGGCTCAGCTAGGAGCGGGGTCTCCTCACCCCGAGATCATGACCTGAGCTGAAGCTAAGAGTGGGAGGCTTAACTGATTGAGCCACCCAGGCTCCCCAAACTTCTAGGATTTTTAAAAAGGCATCTATGTACAAGTATGTACTTGTAGAAAATAATATAGCGAATAAAAGTATCTGTCTATTACTCTAGTCTAAATAGTATCAGACCTGCATGTCCTTCTCATTCAACACTCTGTCATAGAGAACTTTGATTTCGAAACATAGAGGAGTACCCTGTCTAAAAGGACCTTCAGACTGTTTCGTGTTATGGGGATATCACATTTAATTCAATCATTATTTAAAATTTCCCCTTAATATAGCCAGTACCAGAATAACGTCCTTGTAGATGTCTCCATGTACGTTTACACCCTCAGACTTTCACGGAGGCTGTCATTCTGTTCTCTATAGTGGTCGTGCGTCAGTTGTGCACAGATCACATGCTTTCCTGCCACCTCCTCATCCTTTTCTATTCCCTAGGTATGATTTTGTCAGTCGAGGCAATGTCAAGGGAGATAGAATTGTATTGATGTTTTAATGAGAACTTTCCTTATTCCCAGTGAATTTGAGCCACTTTTTGTATTTGTGGGCCAATGGCATGTTCTGCTTTATGGATTACCTATTGTGCTCCCTCGACTGTCTGAGTTGCTTTTCTTTTTCTTAATTGTTTTTTTGCATATCTTTGAAGAAACATTTTTGGGTAGTCATCCTTTCTCTGTTACATTTCATGGCAATATCTTCTCCCATCTACTGTTTGCTTTTTGTCCTATACATGTGCTAAATTTTGACTCCATCTCTTTGTACCTCTGTGATCTTGCATGGCTTGTTGTTGTACCCTGCTTGTAAGGAGACTGCCCTCATCCTCAGCATTATAAACACATTCGCCAATGCTGGTTTTCTATTTTTCAAAACTATCAAGTCTTTCATCCATCTGGGCTTTATTTGTAAATGATGTAAAGTAAGATCTAATTATATGCTGTAGACACTGAGCTAAGGGCTTTATATGCATGACCCCAGTCATTCAAACTACCTGGAAAGTTAGGCGTACTGACACTGAAGAGATATAGTGATTTGCCCAAGATCCCAAAGGCCAATGCACAGCAGCCGTCTGAAATGATGTCTGTCTGTGGGATTATACAGATTTTTGCACGTCCAAATGCCTCTCCCAGAGCTCCCTGCAGGCTGAGCATTGGCTGATCACACTAACAGAAGGAATTTGGACCAGGTAAGGGAAGAGCCTCTCTTGTGCCCAGAACTCAGATGACTAAGCATCCCTAAGGGCCAGGAAGACAGGCACTATATGGGCAGCAAGGGAGGAAGAATCCCAGAGTCTCAGCCACATTGCTTACCTGAACCAGCTTTGGGCAGTGCTGCTCCCTAGGGTATGGGTGGGTGTCCAACCCAGACAGGTCCTGCGCCTCACTGGTAGGAAATAGGTCCAGACTTTGTTCCTCTCTCTTTGCAGCAGGAAGGGTCCAGGAAGCTGGGAGCGCAACCTCTCCTTCATTACCCACTCTACTGTACCCCTGACCAGAGAGGCTCAGAATGGGGTGGGGGTTGTAAGCAGGGTGATGTAGGGAAGGAGGGGAAAGACTTTTTTGGGCATTTCCCTGCAAATCTCACAGTGCCTCCCCACCCACTCACCTGTATAGGCTGGAAGCCTGGCTCACCTGTTCCATCTCTCCCCAAAGAGCTGTGAACCACACACTTAGCAATGCAGAGAGATGGCTCCAGGCACCCTCGGCATTTATTATAAATCACTGACACAGGAAAGATATGAGTCCCCACCTGCAGAATCACTGAAGCAGCAACTGCGGGCATATCTTACCTGAAAACGATTTCTCTGTTTTCGCCACAGCACATGGGGCTTTGGGGGCCAAACCCAGAGGTGCCATTCCCTGGGGCAGCATTCTCAAATCTAGGGAATGTTTTCTTGATATGATTCTTACATCAAGACTCTCTTGGGGGCTGGCATTTTCTGTCTTCCCTTGAAAGTATCCTCTCCATGTCCCTCCTCGTGAACCATGGCATTCTCACATTCGGGCCTGCATTAGGATATAATTTTGTTGTCTTCTACCTACTAATAGATTAACTTTGATCTCTTCACCAATTACTGCGTCTCCCCGACCACCAAGCAACTCTGTTTGACACTGTCCACCTGGGGATAGCAACGGACCCATAGGCTAAAGGCCCATCTCACAAGACTGCTCTCCTACCTTCAGACCCTACTCACAAGTCACCTGTGGCCCTGACCCGGTGGTTGTCAGTCAGAGGCTCACAGGACTCTCTTCCTTGAGTATGGTTCATTTGCTAGCGTGGCTCACAGGATCGGGAAACCAGTTTACTCCCTGCATTAGTGCTTCATTACAGAAGGATATAACTTAGGAACAGGCAGATGGAAGAGATGCATAGGGCGAGATTTGGGGAAAGGGCCAGAGCTCCTGAGCCCTCTCTGAAAGTTCCACTTTCCCCAAACTTCCATGTGTCCACCAACTTGGAACCTCTACAAACCTTGTCCTTTGGGTGTTTAGGGAGTCTTCTTTACATAGGCATAGCTGATTAAATCACTGATTGTTGGTGATGGGTCCAAATTTCCTCCCCTCTCCCCTGGCTGGAAATCAGGGGGTGGGCCTAGAAGTTCCAACCCTCTATTCCAGGTTGGTTCTCCTGGCAAGCAGCCCCCACCTTTCAGGCTTTTTCTTTTTTCTTTTAAAGGTTTTATTTATTAGAGAAAGCGAGAGCACACAAGCAGGGGGGAGTGGCGGGCAGAGAAGCAGGGAGCCTGATGTGGGGCTCGATTCTAGAACCCTGGAATCATGGCCCCCAGGACCCTGGAATAATGACCTGAGGCTGAAGGCAGAGGCTTAACAACTGAGCCACCCAGGTGTCCCTAGGCTTTTTCAAAAGTCCCCTATTTGTGGCTGAAAGGGGCTAGTAATGATTAATAAGACACCCATTTCACCTTGAAGGCTCTGGAACTATTTCAGGAACTAAGGACAAGGGACCAAATATTATGATGAAAGATGCTCCCATTGCTCTTATGCTCAGGAAATTCCAAGGCTTTGGGGAGTTGTGAGCCAGGAACTGTGAACTAGGACTGAATATATATATATGAGAAATATATTTTGGTCATCTGATAACCAAATACATATTTTTTATAAGTCACAATATCGCAGGCTCCTTAAGGGAAGGAATGGTTTTCTTTGTGGAAGATCAATAAAGGGTATTTAATTTATTTTTTAAAAAAAGGTACAGGAAAAACAATTTAATCTTTTCTTTCCTAATGGAAAAAAAGCTGATCTCCAAATCAGGTGATTTCTTCTCTTCCAAAACACAATGCCTGTCATTCCCCACCCTAACCCTTTGTTCCTTCAGTTCTCACATCTGCTATGCCCTCTCTTCTGTGTCTGAGTGGATGTTTAAACTCTTCAGTTGTGTTGATCAAGCTGCTCTCGATGTGTGCATTTTAATCCGGTAGCACATGCTGTAACATGAAAGCAGAGGGGAGGAGTGGCCCTTCCTGTGGGGTTTGCCCCTGGCTTCCCCCGCTGGCCTCGAAGCTGACCCTACGTGTCCCGCTGCGGGGGAGAGACGGTGCAGAGCCATTCACCAGGCAGTCCTGGCCTGTGGTCTGACCAGCCGGTGCTGCCCTTTGCTTTTCAGATCAGATTCCATCATCGTCAGGCAGGGACGCCCTCCAGATGGCCCCACACATGCACAGATGCTGCTGGGAAGGAGTGGGGGAGGCTCCGTGGGCCTGGCCCATTGCAAATCATCCTGAATCACTTTCCCAGACTAATGAGCACATCCGATTGGCTCTGTCACTTCTTGGAGGGCAGTTTCCTACTCAGATCCCTCCACTTTTTCTCCCAAACCTGAACTTGTAAGGTGGACCTTGTTCCCAGATGACTTAGACTTAATAGTTCTCTGTCTTAGTGGAACAGTGGGAGCATGAGCGGTATCCTCTTTACTGAAAATTATTGAATTAAGAAGAGATTCTCATATGACACACCCACCTGCCTCAATGAAGTTGTCTTTCTCTTAGATAAATGTTGGACTTGTCAATTACTGTGCAGGGCTTCCTCAGCTTAGGATGGGGGTTATGTCCTAATAAACTCTCATAAATTGAAAATATCGTAAGTCAAACATGCATGTAATACAGCTAACATTCCGAACATCATAGCTGAGCCTAGCCTCCCTCAGCGTGCCCAGAACACTTACATTAGTCTACAGCTGGGCAAAATCATCTAACACAAAGCCTATTTTATAATAAGGCGTTGAATATTTCATGCAATTTATTGAATACTGTACTGAAAGTGAAAAATGGAATGGCTGTCTAGATACACAATAATTCTGAGTGTATCTGTTGTTTACCCTCTTGATTGCATAGCCGACTGGGAGCCATGGCTTGCTGCCCTCTGCCCAGCATCACAAGAGAGGATCATACCACTTATCGCTAGCTCAGAAAAAGATCCAAATTCAAAATTTGAGCACAGTTTCTCCTAACGGCTTATCACATTTGCACCACTGTAAAGTTGAAAAATACAGGAACCATCTGTATTGTATATGGTGCTTCCTTGAGATCATATGGCCAGGGACACCTTTGCGGCCACACTGATTTCCAGAGTTAACTGTGGAAAAGTGAATCCTCTGCAGAAAACCAGAACTTCGGTGGGAATCCAGTGGGCTGGGCCTCTCCAGTTTCACTCAGTTGGCCGTGGTACGTGGAAAGGTCTCAGTGCACTTGGATTTGTCCCAGTGTGGAAGGAGTTACAGGTGGCCTTCTGATGCTGGGCTCTGTTGCTTCTCACTGTTGCCATCCTGGTTTGCCAGACTACCCAGGCACATGACCTCTCAGCTTATTTCCCCGAGTCTTGTTCTCCCAGCTGGGCAGAATGGAGCAGGATGTGTGTGCCTGGCCAGGCAGTGGGGGTAGGGGGTGATCATGGCGAGTCTCTCGAGGGCCAGCTAACTCAGTGGTGGGTGCTGGCATACAAGAGCGAGTTTTTCCAAAGCTGGGAGACTCCAGCATTGTCAACCCTGGGGGATGGAGTTTGTGTGAAAGGAAGAAGGTGGCTTCCTTATCAGCTCCCTATAGAACTGCTTTCGGCAGGGTCTCACTTGCTACGATTGAGATTCTGTATATTCCTGGATGGATGATTCCATGGGAAAATGTGACTTACAGTGAAGTTTTGGGCAGGGAGAGATGAACTCTAATGGGAAATTAAGGGAATCTTCAGGTGTGATAATAAGTCAGAAGGTTTGATAATAAGTCAGATTTGATAATAAGTCAGATAAACTATAGGTTTGATAATAAGTCAGAATTTGCTAAGAAGAGAACAGAACAAGCACTTGCCCTTTGAGGGCAGGGAGTTGGAGATCCTTTATGCTGTCCCCAGAAGAGAGCTTAGCTGGGCCAGGAGGAGGGGGCAGGTTGGGGAGGGCTGCACTGTCTTGTGGGGGGGACAGATGGCAATTGAGGGAAATGAGGTGCCATCAGGCTTCAGTGGCAGGCAAAGCCTTAAGTGTGACCTGGAATTTGGATTTCTGTCTGTTTATAGAAGGGTGAAAATTTCCGGAATGCTATAGGCTGGTTTGATTTAAAAAGCCACATTGTGGAGGGCCTTTGGGGCAGCTGGATTATGGCATAAAGAGAAGTCCAGCCACAGAAAAATGACTTCTGCATTTGTCTTTGGTGAAGGCTGAATCCCTTGCTGATGGAGGGCCTATGGTGGTCAAGGTTCAAGCGCTACCACCCTTAGATTTCAGAGGTGGCCCCAGTGAGAGGCCTCTGGGAAGTGATTCAAGTCAGGCCAGGAGGAACGTCCAGAATTCATCATGAATCCATACCCCTTCTTTCCTAGATGCCAGAGAAGGCGGTGGAGACTGTGTGTCTTTCCTGGGAACCGGTCCTCTGTGC
Organism: Mustela erminea; assembly: GCF_009829155.1. Taxonomy (NCBI): domain Eukaryota; kingdom Metazoa; phylum Chordata; class Mammalia; order Carnivora; family Mustelidae; genus Mustela; species Mustela erminea. The sequence goes on along the minus strand of NC_045626.1, from coordinate 34,723,753 downwards.
AGGGGAAACAGCTCTAAATACCCAACACTGTAGTCATCAGGGTGGCAGGGTATGGCTTCTCAGACTCACAGGCGGTGCAGTGGGAGAGCAAAAATCTGGGAGAAGAGAGGTCTAGCCTCTGGGTGGGGGGGAATGGGCTGGAAGTGGGATCTGTAAGGTTTGGAGAGGCAGAGGGGACAAAATTCAGTTACCCTTCTAAAGAAAACCATCCAAATGGCTTTTGTAATTGCAACTAGCCAACAAGTGAGTGAGCATCTCTGAGTACAGAACCATCTAAGGAGTGCTGGGGGCAGGTCAAGATCAAAGTGAAGTAAATGGAGCCCTTGCTCTCTCAATACCTACCTGCCACAGGAGACACGTTCTTCCATTCACTGGAAGAAGAGCCCCAAAGAGAGCTCCTTGCATGTGCCAGCTCTGTGGTGGAACTGGAGATATGACCCTAATGGGGAAGGAGAGGCAGTGATCTAGCTATGAAAGGGCTAGACCATTTAAAGCATGCCCATAAGGTTCTGGAGGGCTGGAGCAATGAGACTGGATTGGGTTGGCCAGAAAAAAAGACCTCCTTGAGAAGAAGAGAGATTGAAGGAAATAAGCAGTTGATATTTATTGAGCATGTATCCCTGGCCACCTCTGTGTGTGGCTTGTAGGGTTGAGGCAGCCTGTAGGGGGAGCTAGCAAGTAAGCAGATACCCCTGACGCACCTGCGAGGGTGCCTGTCAAGTGTGAGAGTGCCATTAAGAAAGGAGGTGGCAGGGGGTGGGAGGGTGAGAGAACAAGGGTGGAAGGATCTAGAAGGCCAGCAGGAGGAGTCCGTGGCGTGTGTGTGTGTGTGTGTGTGTGTGTGTGTGTGTGTGTGTGTTTGGGAGGGGGTGGCCTCAGGCACCTGGAATGGACCCTGTGATTCTGTTGGTCTCAGCGATGCTGATCTTGATGCCGTGAAAACCCCAAGATCACAGAAACGAGGAGGAAGAGCTTCAGCTCTTATCCCTGTGAGCTACTGTGTGTCTCAGAAAAGGCATTAGGGAGTGAGAAAATGGCTGCTGGTGCTGATGCTGCATAAACAGGCTTCCCGGGGACGCACAGGTTTTCATGCGATGTTACGGGATGAAGAGGGCCGAGAGGAGGCTCTGAAGTCCCCAGTCCTCTGCTGCCTCCTGGAAAACCCATCCTGCAGGAGACTCCGGCGGGGTTCCCACCTGACGCAGCCCCTGAAGACAGAGGGGAGGCTAGAGGAGGGGAGGGGGGCCCGGGAAACCAGCTTCGTGAGGGACACCCAATATCTCAGCTTCTGATTTTCCATGCAGTTTATGTAGTTTGCTCACAGGGCTATCTTAAATATCCTTGGAGTTCACAGTCACCTGGTGGCAAGGCTCCCCATCATTCTGTGTGCTGTTTGAAAGTCTGCCTCAGGTTCTGCTCTCACTCAACCTCAACAGTATATCAGTTAGGTTAAATATCACTATCTGGGGATCTTCTTTGAGTCTAATTTACCCATTTTTTTTCTGGGAGTCTCCTGGAGCTCCCCACACCCTGCCTAAGGGCTCATGGGCTACTTCATGAGGAACATGAGCACACTGGCCTGCTAGCACTTTAAAGGCTGTCAGGGACCCCCGGAAATCCTCAGTTTGTGCTGGCTGAAGGACCCCCATCTTCACAGCATTACTAAGTGCATTACAACACGTTTTATTCCCTGATAGGAAAGAAAAAAGATCATTGTGGATACCGGTGAACATGCTGGCTTCCTAAGAATTGGGGTGAGGGGGACAGTGATTGTCTTAGATCTCCCATATCACAGTACCACAGGCTGGGGGGCTTATAACAATAGCTGTTTATTGCTTACAGTTGTGGAGGCTGGAAAGTCCAAGATCAAGGCACCGTCAGTGTTGCAAGAACCCACTTCCTCGTTCATAGATGGCTTTTACCAATAACTTCACGGGGTGGATGAGAATAGGGTGTCTTTTACAAGAGTACTAGTCCTACTCATGAGGGCTATACTCTCGTGACCTGATCACCTCCCAGATGTTCCCCTCCAGATACCATCACATTGGGAATTAGGTTTCAACATGAACTTTGGGTAACACATTCTGTCCATAGTTGTGGTGGAATGAATCAGAGAAGAGGCAGGAATCGCCAATTTCACTAGTTTTCTAATTTCATCACATGATTCTCTTTCCCAGTTGAGGAACCATTAGCACAATCTCTCATTGGCAGCAAGGGCTTTTGACCTAAGAACTGGAGAACTATCAAACGATTCTTTGCCGGTGTCCCTTCCTGGTAGATCCCTTTGCCCCACAACCCAGAGAAAGTCCGTCTTCAACGAGACGCGGGATAGGTGACCCAATTCTCCCTGTCTCAGCTGACCCATAGAACCCAGCCTTGAAAACTGCGGACCTCTGACTGGGACAGCAGGGAGTGGGTGCAGGTCCGCACAATCCTGACCGCCAAACTAGTCTTCCTTGACAGGGGAAACTCTATGCCCTTGGAAGTGTATGTCTTCCAGGATAACTAAAACTTTACACCCCTGGAGAGCATATTATGAAGACTGTCCAAGAACAGACCAAGTGCTGAAACTTCATCCACTTTTCCCCTCATTAGAATACTAAGAAGTGGTGTGCCTCGGTGGCTTAGTCAGTTAAGCATCTGCCTTTGGTTAGGTCATCATCCCAGGGTCCTGGGATGGAGCCCCGTGTTGGGCTCCCTGCTCAGCGGGGAGCCTACTTCTCCCTCTCCCTGTTCTCTCTCTTGCTCGCTCTCTCCTTCTCTTTCAAGTAAATAAATAAAATATTTTTAAAAATACTATAAATCACTTCCAAGGGTGGAGATTTAGCATATTAATTAGACATGTGATTCATGAAGAGGTCTGACTTTCAGTGTGCGGGTGCTAGCAAATCCTGCCTCTACATGCTTAGATACTCCCTTTTCCCACCTGAACCTTTCCAAAGCTCTCCCGGACCTCTTCTCAGAGGGTCAGCCTAAGGATTCTTTCCTTTCTGCTATCTCCCTTGTGATGGAGCATAAGCCCCAGTAAAGCCTTGCCTGAAACTCCCATTTGGCGTATTGTCAATTTCTATTTCTTGGCGAGCCCAAGGGCCCGGTTAGGTATCATTAACTTTGGGGAGAATCTAAATGTCTGCAGTGGTCCCATTTCAGGCGGAACTAAGGATTCTTTTTGCAATAAACTGCCATTGTGATTTTAGAGACATTCTATAAATGTATCAGACTCCAAGCTCCTTGAGAAGAAAAGACAATATAGGTTTTTTGTTGTATATTCCCTTATCCAGTATAGTGCTTGGCACACAGTAAGTGTTCAGCAAATGATTTTTGGATGAGATGTTTCATATCCAGTGCTGTGTAATCTATAGTATCCTTGAGGAGGCTGTGGCTAGGCCTTGGAAGGGAGTAGGCTTTGGAATTAGATCGGCCCAATTGCATGGGGCAGATACCGGGGGAAGTCAGTCCCGTAGACAGAAGACTCGGTACTGGATGGGCATGGCTGACCAGCATGGGAACATTCCTGTGGGCAAGCAGCCTGAGATGGGGAAGGCTACGGCCAGAGAGCGCTTCTGTGTGTCGGGCGCTCTGTGTATGTTACCTGCTTCCCTTCTCACACTCAGCCTATGAGACCCATAATTGCTCTTCTTTTTACAGATGAAGAAGTTGAGTCAGAGTGAAGCAATGACATTCTCAGGGCACCTAGCTGGTGAATGGGACCAGGACACCATCTTAAGCTGCCTCTTTGGAGGCTATGTGCTCCTCACAATTGTCCTCTACTGCTTTTCTGTAGAGCAGAGCCCCAAGGGTGGGCAGCGCAGAGCTGAGAGACCAGCAGTCGGATGATTGAGGCAGACTCGGCAAACTAGCAGGGGCTTCTTAGTAGCAGGACTGTCCCCAAAGGGGGTGGGGGGTCAGCTGGGGTCTAGACTAGCGTGAACCACATCCTACAGCGACTGAATGTTGGGTTGATGGAGGCAGGAATTCACACACAGGAGCAAGGCAAGAGGCAGTGATCAGAATCAGGTAAGAAAGTTCCCTGGCTCAAGGGCTGGATGGTTCACACTAACTAAAGCTAACAGTGCTGAGTGCCAGGGTATTGTGAAGGACCTCTGAAATACTCCCCCTCCAGGCTTGGTGTTGGCCAAGTACTAGGGCAAGGCCAGAAGTCAGTCTTAAAATGTTTTTTTTCAGAGTAGGAACTACCTGAACAAGGGAACGGAAGAAAGCAGAAACCATCCGGCCTTATCTAATACACGACTCGCTCGATTTCTTTATGGCGAAGACGTTTCCTTTAGGCCCATCTTGTTTTTTCAGGCCATACAATTGGAGCTGATGTTTATTTCCAAGGTTGTGTTATATGATGGGGAAAAGTTCTCTGGAGAAAAATTCTGGGGCTCATTAAACAGTGGGTAGAAGAGGAGGAGAGAACGAGGGAAGGAAGTAAAGAGAAAATTATAGCAAGATGGTTTTCTTTTCCTGTAGGAAAGGACCTAAAATAATTGCAACTCCTGTTTGGAACACTTTTTGTTTTTCACACTTCATTCCTGTTTATGCAAAGCAGTAGGTTAGGAGAGTACATTCTTAGGGGAAATTCTCCCCAGGAAATACACTGCTGTGCTCACAGGACTTTCCAAATCATTGAGGGAATTGGTTAGAAACCAGAATTTACTTACAGTGGAAGAGTGACCAGAAGTCTCTTCTCTCTCCTTTTGCTTTTAAAACACTTGGTACTTATGGTTTTTATTTGTAGAAATCAATCGGCCTCCCTTTGAGTGTACTTGGAGAAACTTAGTTCCTGTCCAAGGTTGTTTAGTATAAGGCCAGGCTGGACAACTCTCCTTGTTTATTTGTTGGAGGGCTTTTTCTGGAATGAAAAAGAAAATTGTGACCACTGCTTCTGAGCAGTCAGCCTTTGTAGGCAGCAGGCCTTCTACAAGTCGTTTTCTTGTAGGTGGTCAATGCCCTAATTCTTTCCCAACAACCATTAATCAACCTAGCTCACAGGATTCGACTTCATAACAAAGTAATCTTAAAAGTATATACAGCATATAATGCCTCTGCTTTCCTGACTCTTCGGCATAGACGTTATAACAGAGGCCTCAACTAACAACAAGAAATTCCTAGATGATTGCATTTCAGGCGCTGCCCACAGGCTGGTAGGGCAGATTATCTGGGGGCAGGTTGCCTTTCCTCCAGCTCTTTGAACAGCAGCACCAGTCCATCCACATAAAATATACTTTCCCTTATAAATGTCCCATCTGCCTCCATGATTTTACTAAGAATGAGCCCAAGGGGATGGCTGCTTTGGGAGAACTTTGATCAACTCTGTCTTCATTGGTGGACTGGAGAGAAAAGTTAAAAGCATGATGGGGAACAGATCTGCAGAGTAGATTTGACTAATTTTTCACAGAGATGAAAGTTTCCTAAGTTCTGTCTTGTGACATCAGTATTTAAGCGTGGAGGGAGAGGGAGGCTTTGAGAGTGTTTATGAACTGGTCTCTGGAGGAAATGGAGAAATGAGCTAGAAAAAGAAATTGAGAGAAGACAGAGGGGTGTGGTGTTGAGAGGAGGCTTACACAACAAAAATTTCTTTCCTCACCATTCTGGAGGCTAGAAGTCCAAGATCCAGGTGTCTTCAGGGCTGGTTTCTCCTGGGGCCTCTCTCCTTGACTTGCAGATGGCTGTCTTCTCCCTGTGCCCTCACGTGGTCTTCCTTCTGTCTATGACCTAATATTTTCTTCTTAGAAGGACACCAGCATGTTGGATTAGGGTACATCTTCATACCCTCTTTAAAGGCCCTATCTCCTTGTCACATTCTAAGGTACTGGAGGTTAGGCTTCAAGATAATGTATTTTGGAAGGGATGTAATTCAGCCCAGAAAAAGGAGTGAATTTGGAGGGGCTTCTGCAACTACAAGTCACTTTAGTCCTTCTTCATAGAGAGGGGTCCTGTTCTTAGCTACAGAGCTTAGGTACCAGAAATGCAGCATATAAGCCATAAGAAATCAATCCAGAAGAGACCTTAAGGACTAAGTATTGTCCATTGATTCTCCAATTCAGCTGTCCATTAAAATCAGGAAGTTCTCAAAAACACTGATGCCTGGCTGCCACCCTTCGAGATCCTGATTCAATTGGTATAAGGTAGGGACCAGAGTTGGGTAATTTTTTAAAAAACTTACCAGGAGTTTAGTGTTCTAGTAGTCAAAACCACTGGTGTAACTCACATCCTGATGTTCCAGATGAAAAAAGGAATAGCTGGAAAGCTATTTTAATGACTCTCCAAGAACAGAAAATGTGTGTGGAGTAGTGCACAGGGCTTCTGGTTTGGGTCTCAAGACTGACGAGTACATGTCTTTCCATTCCCCAAACACCAGTACTCAACTGGGGACTCCATGTCAGATACTGAAGTTCCACTGTTGGGAGCTGACCTACTCCTTCTTACAGCTGCTGGGAGTAGTGATGCCGTGGGCCAGACCTCATGTAGAGACTGGTGGAGGGTAGTGTATAAAGATGGAGTGCCTTTGAGGGTCCCTGTGAACTCCAGAACTTCCTGCAGTGACCGTATGGCAGTTGAATGCCTTTCTCTGCCTCTGGCTCAGAGGTGTGGGTCCCAAGGACATCCCAATAAATTTCTTGCCTGCTAGGCTTCATCTCAGAGTCTGCTTTCTGGGGAAGCCAACCTATCATGAGTCCTTCCTGTGTTCATAGTTCTTTCATTAGTACTAACTGAGTACCCACCGTGTTGGTCTCCATGCTAAGTACCTGGAATATAAGGAGAGATAAGACCCATTTCCTCAAGCTGCTTGCCATTGACCAGAGGGCCAGTGGTCAATGGCTAACTCCAGAGACCTGTCTGGGCTACTGTAGCAGTGGTGTGAAAAAGTGGGGTCAGAGCATCCCAGCAGGGGATGCTGATACTCTGACCAGAGGAGTCAGCTCAAGTCACCCTGGTCTATACTTCCTGACACTTGTGAGCAGTCTGTCTAGGAGACAGAGCACCTTCTTGAAGCAGTGGGTGCTCTTGCTTGCCTCCACAACCCTGCCCTTTCTAGATACTCTATTACACAGTGGATGGGTTGTGAGTAGAGGAAAGAGAACAAGGAGGAAAGTGCCGGAACCAGGGCAGGTAGAACATAGCATGAAGGTTCAGTTTGGGTCTCCCAACCATTACCCAGTCTTCCTTCTCTGGAGGTCATTTCACTAGCAGCTCACCAAGATTGGCCCCTAGAGTGCTCAGCCCTTCCCTGAGAGAGGCACCAGAATCTGGGTCTGACCTGTCAGAGGGAATAATGTTAGAGTCAGTGTGTCAGACTTGACCTCAATGCCCAAGGATGAAAAAGAAAATGGGCATCACCCAGCAGGTGGGCAAGGTTTTAGGAGCATCCAAGGGTTCTTCCTGGTGCTTCCTGGACCCATGCAGACAGCTGGTTATGTAGGCCTGTGTCTTCAGACCTGGTTGGCACAGCCAGGACTGGGTCCTTGTGATGACAGACCCTCTGTGCACTGGCTGAGAAGAGGACTGGCTAGCATACCAGTACTTAGGAGGAGGGGTTCCTTGGACACTCTCGTGCCTCCCACAGAGCATCTGCTGTGTGCCCAGCCCTGAACTGGGCCAGACAGAGCACCCTGGTGGAGTAGAAGGGAAGGCCCCAGCCTCTGAGCAGCTTCAGCAGGCACACCATCACCAGGTGTCTCATGTCTGGTTGAAGATAAACAGTCTATACCCTTAGGGAGCCCCAGGTCTCCTGGCCTAATTTGAGAGATGTGGTTTCTGCCACAGGCCAGTATTTAGGACACACATGCATATTTAAAAGGCCCAAGAACAGACACCAATAAGACAGTAACATGTGCAAATGGTTACAGCTGACTGGCTAGAGCCAGGGAACAGGACAGAGAGGCAGGCCTGAGAGCAGAATGGCTTGAACACGTGGGGTCAGCCCATCAGCCCCTAGTCAAACTGGGTGGCAGCGAGGACAGGGGGAACCCTACGGGGAACCCTAGGCAGCATCAGGTACCTTGTAATTAGCAATTGGTAGGAAACACAATGCATTCTCTTATGGAAGGAAGGCAGGGCTGGGCCTAAATACTGCACAGTTGTGTGTGTATGTATGTGAAGCATGACCATTTTCAAGGGGATGTATCTGAGAGGCCTCTAGGAGCATCACTTGGATGGTTTGTAAACACAGGTTCATGATTTGTGATTGTGTGTATGTGTGTGTATACTGTGTGTACATCTGCATGTGGGGCTTCCCACATACTTGTGGGGCTTCCTTTATATTGGAGTTTGGTTGAAGATGCCGATACACAAATCAGCCAACCCCTTCTCTCCCTTATTCCAGGAAGCTTTCTCTCTTAAGCAAGTGGCCACCTTCCTGGCTCCCTTGCATACACTCGCCCTTTGGGGATAGTCCCTTTTCTGAGGAGCTGAGACCTCAGGCCCAGCTGTAGATGCTTCTTGCATTTAGGCCTGAAGATGAGAAGCATTTCACCAGTTGATGGGTGTGAGGGGACACTGAAGATGGAGTGTGATTTGTCCAGGTTGGAACCCAGATTCTTTGGGTAGAATAACTGTTTTGTACAAAATAAGCAGAATCTGGAGAAACTGGGTTTATTGGGCAAATTTCTGGAAGCAGAGAAGGAGCAAGGTGGTAAAAACAAGCCACCTTCACTTACTGAGGGACTGGGAGATGACCTTAATTAAGAAGCCACCTTAAGTTGGGTCATAGAGAGGTCTATAGAAAGTAATCCTCTTCAGTTGGCTGAAGAAAGTAACACTAAAAGTAGAGCTTATCTCCTGAGTTCTTGGGTTGAAGTGGTCCTGTGGCCACCCTCCATAATGTGGACACAGTTAAAGGAGGGGTTTAATGCGGGGCAGCTAGTCGTCAGGATCCCAGGCCATTGCTCTCAGTGGCCCTCTGCTGAGGGCATTGTGGAGGGAGGGAGCAGTAGCCCTGCGTCGTCAGGCCGGACTCCTGGGCATTTAAGGTATCTGCAGCCCAGCTGAGGTAGTGGGTTGTGGGAGACACCATCAGAACCTGGCTGGTGGCCCCGGCACATGGGGAGTGGCCCTAATCACACACTACCCACCTCCCCCATCCTCCTGCTGTCACAGTCACCACTGATTCTCACTGTCCCCGTGCTGCTCCAGGTCTTGACTCATACTTCTACTTCCACCTGGAATGCTCTTAACTGCTCGACACTGATCTAAGCTCTGCCCAGTCTCCAACGCTTGACTTGATACCACCTATTCCAGGCAGCCTTTCATGATTACTTTAGCCCACAGTGCTCTGAGCTCTTCTAAGCTTCCACTGGCTTCAGTGCCCACATCTTGCCGATTATGTTGGCTCTTTGAAACCAGCCTAATGCAGAAATATATAGAGTAGCATCCTGGGTCCTCTTTTCTTCTTTAATTACACTTTCCTCTTTTAAGAGATATTTCTTCACCTTAATTACTAACCTTATGTTGATGACTCCAAAATTCAAATGTGTATGGCCTTTTCCGTGATCTTGAGACTCACACATCCACTGGTCTTCTCTTCCTGTCCACCTGTCTTCTAGGAATCTCAGACCTCAAGTACCCAAGAAGGAAGCTCTTGATTTCCTCCTTCGACTTCTCTTTCCCCAGGCTGGGTACGTGGCACCATGTTACATCTAAGTGCTTAAGTCAAGCTGAAGCCCAGTCATCGGCTTCCCTGATTAGCTTTCATGGGCAAATCCTACTGACTTTGTTTATTATCATATTCTCCATCCTTCTGAACTTCTCTGTCTATCTGGGACTATCTAGACTGGGTCTTTACAACAAACCAGTCTTCAAAAGCCAAATGGCAGTTCTAGAACACAGACCAAATCACCTACTCCTCTGTGTGCAGCCCCTCCCATGTCTTCCTACCACACTGAGACGAACGTCCAAACTTCTCCTCGCCCAGCAATCTAATGTCCTTACTTAGTTCTCCTTTTTTACATTCCACTCTCCCTTCACTGGCCTTTCTGTATCTCAGAAGACCCACGGTTGCGCCTACCTCTTGTCCTTAGCACTGGTCATTGCCTCTGCCTCAATGTTCTTCCTTGCATCTTCTCAAGGGGACCTTCTTCCTGTTGGGAAGGACTTGGGTTAAATGTCACCTCCTCCAAGAGGGCTTCCCTGATACTCACTTTAAAGCAGCTCCTCAGCTGCCTTCTCTTGTACTATCCTATTTTACGTTCTTCAAAGCACTCATCACAATCTGATGCCATGCTGCTTGTTAATTCAGTTTATTTCATATTGTCTAGCTCCCTCCACTAGAACGTAGGCTCTGTGAGAGCAGAAAGCCTTTCTGGCTCCCTTCTCCACTATAACCCAGCTCCCAAAGCCATGCCTGGCACAGAGTAGGCACTTGGTGAGCCTTTAGTTAATGACTCAATAAATGAATGTGCCCCAAATAGATACTTTGATTTGGAATGCTTGAATTTCCTCGAAAAGGCATTCTAGCTTTGAGAATGGATTTTAGCTGATGATATTTTTTATTTGAAAGGATCCAGTCTGTGTATTTTACCCAAACAGCACCCATTGACCTTCCTATCCTTTCCCTAATATTTTGATAGGCTATTACTACTAGTCATTTACCTACTATTGAAGAAAAGGACCACATCTGGTGTCCATGTTTGTGGTGAAAGTTCTCAAGTGTTTGGAGACTTGTGTCCCACAAGCCTGTCAAGCCTCACCAAACTGGTGAAGAGGCATTGCTGTGTGGGGAAGGAGCTCTGGGGCAGGCAGGACCCTGGGGGCTGGGGGGCATCGAGCTGGCCTTGCCACAGACAAGTTTAGCCCATTGGGGAAAGTCACAGAACCAAATCTTTTTCTCTAGTTTATAAAATGAGTGTAATCACTGCAGCCCTTCTGGCGTTATGAACCTATTGAAAGATGAAGGAGATTGTAAACATGTATATTTAAAGGGGAGGTGACTGTCACTCCTCATTTATTTTCCTGTTTATTCATCCATCAAGTATTTCAGAGCAAAGCACTAGCCTAGCAACTGTGTGGTGAAAAGGATGTGGGGTGTGCTTTGTCCGCCCCCTCCTGCGTCTGGTAGGGCCAATGCACCCCGACGGTGGTGGATGGAAGGACAGGGTATGGCTGAGAGGTGTGGCAGCATGCTGTGGGCTTCAGAGAAGGCTTCGGAGACTGGGAAGACAGCATTTTGCAGAAGCCGGATACTACAGAAACTACTCTTTCAGGCATCTGCTGGAGTGCCCACCTAGGGGTCTCCATTGCTCCAGCTGGCTGGGGATGGTGAGGTGACAGCTCCTGGCTCAGGCCATCCTTGATGACCCTTTTAGAGTCTCTTCGGTGGTGAAGCACGAATCAGACTGAACAGCAGGTCCTGAGGCTCTGGAGCAAATCGTCTTCTGATAAAGACTGTGAAATTCACAGAGGGACAGGAAAAAGATACAGACATTTGCTGCCTTATAATTGCCTTTAGTTGATGCGTTGTTATTATCAAAGCATGGTCTGGCTTGCCTCAGTGGGGAGTCAGTCTTGTCTTCCCTGGGGGAGCCAGGCTAGAATCAGGCTTGGAGTTTCCCTGGGTTCATGGGGTCTGGGATCACCTGGAGCGACCGTTTCCAGTGGGCAAAATCTTTTGTTCCGGTTAGCACTGTTTTTCTGCCGCTGCCCAGTTCCCTCTGCCCTTGTTTCTCCGAGTAAAGCTTCCTAGGCTGACGGCAGGAAAGAATACTGAGCCTGGGACCCTTCTGGGATTTCCTGGGGGACGAGCAGCAGGCTGGAGGTGGCTGAGGGTGTTTCTGTGAGTGATTCAGTTCTTCCTGCAGTGCCACAGAAAGGGAGGGCATCCCTGCATCCCCTCCATGACAGGGGGGAAGTGCCTGAGACAAGGTGGGAAAGGGCCAGCAGGGTAGGGGCCGCCCATCTCCGGAAGAAAAAGAAAAAGATATGTGGATAAGCTTGATTTTGATTTTTTTTTTTTCCTAAAGAGAACTGCAAGTTCTGTTTATTTGACAAATGGAATAGATGTCATCTGAAAAATCATACTGCGTTTTCTACTTTTTCACACAAGCAAATTCTCCTGACACAAGTAAGGGCCAGTCAGGAATATGTGCCCCCTCCTCCAGCATTGCCATACTTAGGAAATAAAAATAAAGGATGTCCATTTAAACTTGAATTTCAGATATGTACTCATTTTTAGTATAACATTTGGGACATACTTAAACTACAAAATTATTCACCATTTAACTGCTGTTCACGTTTACTGTATCTTATCTGGTGACCTTTCCTTTCGTAGACCTCAGGTTGCCTGTGAACTCCCCCAGAGCTCTGGTTCCAGGATCTTCTCTGCCTCAGTCCTCTGAAGAAACTGGTACTTGCTGGCCTTCCAGAGTCCTAGTCCAGAGCAACCTGCCATGATCTTCTCTGGGAGAAGATTGCTTTCTCTTAGTACTTGGGCCAAAGTCCCTGACTATTTAGGACATCTAGGGGAAGGCTACTGGTGAGACTTAGTTACACATACAGGTGTGGTCTTCCTTCCAGACACCTGGAAAACAGTGCTTCTTTGCGTTGGTTACACTTTGGATATATCTGGGGGAGCTTTAAAAAATACTAATGCCTGGGTCTCATTCCCAGAGATTCTGAATTAATTGGTCTGGGTATGGTCCACCAACTGGAATTTTAAAAATCTCCTTGGTGATGCTAATGAGCTTTTCAGTTTGAGGACAAAGGCCTTAGAGTCCCCAGTGCAGAAAAGTGTAGATCTGGTGTGGGGTCTTACGTGACAGGGACTTAAAGAGAGACGACCATTTATTGACTGTGTCATAGATTCAAGAGGGTGGAAAACCCAAGTTTTTATCAGTTGCACTGGTGTCTCCTGGCCATTTTTAATAGTTCTGGTCCTCAGGTGTGGGGATTTGAGGAAGTGAGATCCAAGAGCTCTGCTGTCCAGCTGCAGTGCCTCTGGGAAGAGAGGTTTCTTCCTCTGTTCCCATTGGCTCTGTAACATTACCTTATAGGAAACCCAGGATGGGAGCCATCAGCATCCTGGTGTGTGTGTGTGTGTGTGTGTGTGTGTGTGTGTGTGAGTGTGTGTGCGCTTGCACACGTGCACGCGCAAAAGAGAGGTGAGCATGCGTTACCATAGCCAAGAAGACTTTATACAGGAACAAAATTGGGGTGACTTTGATGACCCAGGCACTGGGGTTGTCATTCCACTGGTGGTTAGGAGACGCTTCAATCTCCTTTCACAAGGAGAAAGTTGATCTCTGAGTTGGGAAGGAAGAAGGGCAGTGTGTGAACCCACCACCATGGCTCACACTCAGACAAATGCACGAATGAGGCAGGGCATGGGGGTGATGGTAATAATAAGAGCTGTTATTTCATTATAACTTTATCAAGTTTTAATAGTCATTTTTATCCATATGTTCTTATTTTTGTTAACAGCTATTAATAGTTACACTGATCTACAATTCCTTGTCCAAATCCTTGGGACCATTTGTTTAAAAACTCAAGTTTTCGTTTTTTCAGATTTTGGAAAAATAAAATGATATGCATTGTTTATAAGTAAAACTTCAGTAGCGATTGAGGTAATATCCTAGCCAAACACACTAAGAGTTTTGAAGCAAAACACATGAATATTGACACTGTGAGGTGAATAAGCATCACAAAAACCTCATGTCAGTCAGGTCAGGTTGTAAAAAATCCTTTGGTTTCCAAATCTTTTTTTGAATCCTGTGAATAGGAGATTGTGGATCCAAAATCTACCTATCTCATTTATGAAACATGAAGTATTTGATAGGAGTGTGCCAAGTATTTTATATTACCCCATTGGAAACTCATGGCAGCCCTATGAGGTAGAAGCCATTGTTGCTGCCATTTTGCAGATGAGGAAATGGAGCTTAGGAGGTTGGAAGACTTGAGTTGATTAGAACAGGAATTGAAATTCTATTCTGTCTGACTCATGGCCTGAACAGCACTGCCACAGGGGCTGTAGGTGGAGAAGCAGGGAAGGGGGAGTACAGAGTACCTGGGCAGACACAGGCATACAAGGCCTGTCACATGACGGGCTTTCTGCAAAAGTGTGCATGTGATTACACGCTGAGTGTGTATGTTCTGTGTGTTTGTGTGATAATTTGCATGCTTGTGTGTTTTTCTGTTGTGAGTAGAGTGAGGGTGGGAAGTCTCTGGTCATGCTGCTGTGTGTCTAGGGACGTGTCTTTTCCTCTAGTCTCCGTATCAGCAGTTCTTGAACTGAGAGAGTCACCGTTGTCATATCTCTACTTTCATATAGTCTGAGCTCAGGAAGAGGGAACCTTCCAAGGGGGAACTGGTGGTGAAGACTGTGTGTGTAGACCCCAAGTGGATATTAGTCAAGGTCAGCATATGATCATCCAGGGGCCCAGAGAGTCCCTGAGAACACCTTGGCAAGGTCAGTGAACTTCATCTTGGTTCATTTATTCTTGAGAGGACAGTTTTCTGGATAAATGGAGAAATTCAGATTTTATCAAAGGTTCCTAAGAGGAATCATCTATTTCTTAGAAGAAGAGGTAGGGATGGAAACCTCTGTGAGGCCTTGGTTATATATGGTTGGTCTGGGTATTGGCAGCCAGTGGCACTGCATTCAGTAAGTGGGAAGGCTGGTTTTCTATTTTCCTGGGCTGCACTTTAGAGAATGAGCCTTGGTGTGACTGAGACACCCCACACCTTGGCAAGCAAGGGCAAGCAAGTGATGATCCTGAGGAGTGGGATTCACAGCTCGAGTCTCAAGGCAGCCATGAACAAAGGATGGCAACTCTCCACACCCCAACTTGGAAGAAAAAAAAAAAACATACAAATTGCTTGGGGTGCCTCTCTAGTCTATATCTTTTATGAACTCCTGCTTAGCTGCTGCAGGAACAAGGCAAAAGGGAGGGAACTAGCATATAGTGAGTGACTGTCTAATGAGGCCAGTGTTTATTAGTTACTGTTTTATTCCCAAGTGCTACCCTCTGAGGAAGGTATTTTCTCTCTCTCTTTTTTAAAGTGTGGAGCCCAACACAGTCTTTATCACGACCTGAGATTTCACGACCCTGAGATCAAGACCTGAGCTGAGATCAAGAGCTGGACGCTTAACCGACTGAGCCACCCAGGTGCTCTTTTTTTCTTTATTTCCCCCCCCTCCTTTTTAAAGAGGCTCATGGAGGTTAGGCTACTTATTTCAGGTCATCCTGCTAGAAGGTGGCAGAGCTGGGATTATAATCCATGACTCTCAGACAACCATCCATACCTTTCCATTATCACACACTCTGTCTGGGATTGCTCTCCTCTGTGAACACCCTCTCTGCTATAGTGTGAACCACGCACCATGAACAACACGACTTTCGCTGCTTTAAGTATTTCTTATGTTTCCTCTGCTGCAATTATGCAGATTCCTCATAGAGAAGAGGTTGGATGCTATTGTTTAAGCTCACAGAAGGGAGGGAGGAGGGGGTAAGAGGGTGATGGGTATTAAGGAGGGTATGTGTTGTGATGGGCACTGGGTGTTGTATGTGATTAATAATCATCGAACACTACATCATAAACTAATGATATACTATACAAAGGCTAACTGAACATGATAATAAAAAAAATAAAGTTCACTAAGCTGGGATTCAGGAATATTGAATTCTAGACTTAGTTCTTTATCTCCTGGGGACTCAATTTCCTCATCTAGAGAACAAAGTGATTGCAAAGATGTGGCCTAAACCTTGCTTCGTTAGGTTAGGCTCAGACTCTGAGGCAGAATTTGAGTTATTTATGACTTTCCTTAGAGTCTGAGGCATGAAGCTGGATACAGGCGGACATCTACAGATGCACTAAGTCCTTAATATTTTTCAAGTTTGGGTTGTCTGGTTGAATCAGTTGGTTGAGCATCTGATTCCTGATTTCAGCTCAGGTCATGATCTCAGGGTTGTGAGATTAAGCCCTACATTGGGCTCTGTGCTCAACAGGGAATCTGCCTGAGAGTGTCTCTCTCTCCCTCTGTACCCCTCCACCCCTGCCAAAATAATATTGTTAGTGTTGTTAATTCATAGCAATTTCTCATGCATAAATGAGAAAACACTAGTACACTAGGTGCAAATTTACAAATGGTTGTTAATATTCCCTGAGCTCTTAATAGGTTCAGGCTCTCTTTTATAAGAATGGGTCAGACAATGGGACAACAATGGAATGTGCACAGTGACTTACTAATTTAACATCTGTGGTAAAAAGGGAGCCAATGGACCCTGCAACCCTTCTGAAAGTTGCCACAAACACATTGTAGTCAATATCAATTTTCCAATGTGTTATTGATTCCAAGAAGCATTAATTTCGAAACAAACAATGGTTTTCTTTGGTGATTTCCATGTTGTGGATACAACTGTCATTTTTGCTGACCTGCCTGTTGTCAGATATTATTGACTGCCTATAGAATGAATGAGAATTATTGGATGGGTGTCTTTATTGAACTGAACTGGGAAAACGGGGACAGGGAATTATAAATGAGAGTATTTTTAATGATGGTCCCCACCCCACATCCCTGTCGCTGTACCCAAACTCAATATAAAACTCCTGTACCTGGTGGTCATTGTTCTCCAGTTATTAAAATGTTTTAAATTTCTCCCTTCATTTTGTCAACACATACACAGACACACACACACACACACACACACACAGGTCAATTGCTTTCAACTGTGGTTTCTATTTCATTTTTGTTTGACATTGCAAAAGCCTATCAATGCTGTTGTGACTTAGGATGTATACATGAGACATTCATCCATTCATCAAGTATATGCCAGGGACTTGGGTGAATTTGAAAAGTTGAGGTCAGGATCAAGATGGCAAATTGGGGAAGGGACTGGCCCTGGGTTTGAGCCCCATCTCCCTGGGTAAGATGGGCCAATTTAGAGCCTAGAAAGTCTACCCTGCCAGGCCCCTGGGATGGAAATTTGTTGCCTACCACACAGGCTCCTCTTTTTCCTTCCCCATCCCTCTTCTTTTGATTTTGCCTTTTTTTCCCCCTGGTAATCCCATCTCCTCATGCTTCTAGTTACCATCACTGTACTGACAATTCCTGAGTATGTGCTCCATCTTGGTTGTCCTTCTGAGTTTCAGCTGGGTGTCCTGACTTTCAGGCACCTCAAACTCAACTTCTCCAAACCAACCCCTTCAATCCCCATCCCCTCATCCTCCCCCAAATCCTCTACTATGTTCTCTGTGTCCTTGTGCACACCCACCCACTAATGCCTATAGTCTATAGTCTCTATAGTCCCATTTCTCCCACCACCACATCTAACCAGTGAAGAGCTAAAAAGGAAAAATATATTTTTGTAGTAATTAAATAATATTCTAAACTGGTAAATTTTTATTAAAATATGCATGCAAAAGACTTTACTAAGTGTGTAACATGATGGCATTTTTATTTTTTAAAGTAATCTCTGTGAGCAGCATGGGGGTCGAACTCACAACCCCGAGGCTAAGTTACATACTCTACTGACTGAACCAGCCAGGTGCACTATGATGGGGTTTTTAGAAAAGTGACTGTGTCTCTGTAACTGCCATCCAGATCAAAACCCAGAACTTTACCAGCAGAAATACCCTACGTGCTACCTGATTGTACTGCCCCCGAGGGTAAACATTCCCCTGGCTTTTAACATCAGTGACTAGTCTTGTCTGATTTTGGACTTGATACACATGGACTCACGCTGTATTTTTGTGTCTGGCTTCTTTCACTCAACATTATGCTTGTTGGATGTATATAGACTATCAGGAGTTCATTGTTCTTTATTTCTCAGTGCCATTTAATATTCTTACTTCATAGCAAGGAAATTTTACTGTAAAATTCCTATCTTCCTGCGGACATGTGAAGATCTCCTCAATAGCCAAGTCATGGCAAGCTTCCTCTCGTAGCATATGTCTTTAAAAGCAGGACATACGTGTTGGTGATATTTCAATTACACCAATAAGGAAGGTGAGTTCTCTGAAGAGGCCCAGACAGTCAAAGAGATAGGAAAAGTAAAAGTGAAAACTTCTTCCACTTTCCAGACTTTGTTCTCTCTGTTGTAGTTTTGAAAGAAAAGTCATGCTTCAATTAATAACAGACAACGAAGTCAATATGATGGGAGCCGAGACAATGATGTGATCAAATGCCAAGAAATGACTGACGGCTGAAAAAATACCATGTGAGCCAAAGCAATTTCTCTTGACTTCTAACTTTATTCATCCAACAAATAACATTTCATCACAGTTTTATCAATGGAATGCAATTCCACCCAGATCATTCTGTCAATGACAAGAAACGGCATCAAATCATTTTGTCCACACAAATAAATCAATCGCTGATTATTATTTTCTTGAATTTGGGACCCAAGGGGGAGGACCAGATATCTTGAGTAAAACAAAGGGGAAGAAGGAAAAAAAATGGTTTCTATCTTGACAAATCCAGTTGGGTAAATGCAGCTTATGCCTTTTTTTTTTTTTTTTTTTTTTTTTTTGACACGTTCTGATGTGAGGAGGGATAAACAGTTTTTAAATTTAGAGCAGAGACAAACTGTAATAATAAACACATGGAAAAAGAACGCCACCACTTACTGCTCCTTGCAGAGACAAGAGCATTTCCAGTCCTTCACATTTGCTTATGTAGTTCTCCTTCCTGGGATTTCTCCCCCGTCTTTAAATATATAGTCAAGTTTTGGGAAAAATTAAATTGCTAGGGCTTATGAATCTGAATGGGGGAGGCATCATCTTTAAATGACAAACTCACGTGGACCATGTCGTGGTTACAGATTGGGCTGCCCTTCTGGTCCTGCTGTTTCTTCTTGCTGTCACATCCCGATGCTGCCCCAAGCCCTTTCTCCAGACTCCTTGCTTGGTGGTCCACTACTGGATGGGAGGAAATTCATTTTGTTTTACAAGTTTAAGATCATATTCATGCTATACACATGCAGTTATATATCAGGATTTTTCCCTTAATAGATTGCAATGGACTGAAGTTTGTAGCCTCCCAAATTCCCGTGTTGCAATCCTAACCACCTAACCACAGAGTGACAGTATTAGGAGGTGATGGCCACTGGGGAGGGATTTCATCATGGGGATTTTCTTCATGCATGGGATTAGTGCCCTTTCAAAAGAGATTCCAGAGAGCTCTTTTGCCCTATTTCTGCCGCATCAGGATGCAGTGAGGATACAGTGAGGGGCTGGTTGTCAGCAACGGTATAGAAGGCTCGGTCCAGAAGAACGCCACCGCGCTGCACGCTGTTCCCAGGCTCCCAGACCCCGGCACCATGAGCAATACATTTCTGTTGTTCATGAGCCATCTAGTCTATGGTATTTTGTACAACCGTCTAAGCTGACCAAGACATATATTATATCACGAGCATCTTTTTGAAATTTGCCCTGGGAGAGAGGAAGACCCTCATGACGGTCTTGTGTGGGGAACATTCCCTGGGGCCGGTCAAGTCAAGCTTGCTCCACACTGTCATTGTTCCCTCCACCATAGTTTTTGTACTTCCCTGGCTTGTCCCATTTAAGACTGTCCGCCAAGGCTCTAGGTCTATTGTCAGAAGGGGCCCTAGTGTCCCTAGGACTGGTTTTTTTCCCTCCCTGGGACCACCACGGAGGGAGACACTTTCTTTTTGTCAGAAGCACAGAAGCAAATGGCCTCCTTACCACCCTTTCCCAGATGACGTGCCCTTATGTCTGTTGCAAGGGAAAGAAGTCAGCTTTGTACCTCAGTTGTGATGTATCCTTATAAGGAAGACTGAGGTATGTGTAGCCCAGAGAAAGAAAAATAAATTAAATAAATACAAGTTAAATTTTCAGTGGTGCATCAAGTGCCACTTATGGGGCCAAGCCCAACTTCTAATTTTTTGAAGGTGGTGAATTTATTATGTATCTGTGTTTCTTGGGCATACCACCTGCTTCAATGAAGAGGGGTTTAACACAGGTTTCTATGAGGATAAAGATGGTGATGATTATTTGTGTGTACAACGTTTATAGCATAAGATCAGGAAGGAAGATTTGATTCTAATCCAAATACTTCCACCTAAATAAGGATCCTGATCCAAACAATGACTATTTTCGAAACAGCATCTTTATTTTATGGTATTCAAAGTGATGCTTATTCATTAAATGAGATAACAAACACCAAGGAATATATAAGAAGAAAACAGAAGGGGCACCTGGGTGTCTCAGTGGGTTAAAGCCTCTGCCTTTGGCTCAGGTCATGATCCCGGGGTCCGGGGATCGAGCCCCGCATCGGGGTCTCTGCTCAGCAGGGAGCCTGCTTCCTTTCCTCTCTCTCTGCCTCTCTGCCTCCCTGTGATTTCTGTCTGTCAAAATAAATAAAATATTTAAAAAAAAAAAAAACAGAATCCATCTATAGTCCTACTTCTTAGCTGACATTTGGTGTGTTTATTCTCTCTCCCGCACGCCTTTCTCATCTACTTTTGTTTTACAAATTTATGTTCATATTTATGCTATATATGGTAAAGTCAATCATCAGATGTTTTCACTTAAAACATTATGACATGAACACCTTTGCCAAATTCTTGGGAACATATTTTACCAAAGCCCTACTTGAAGGTATGAAGGTTGTTCTTTATTAATTTTTAAAATTGAAACAATATAGCATTTGTGGGCATTTTTATACCCATATCTTGGGGCAAACCTCAACTTATTTCCCCAGAAAATATTGCTAAAAGTAGATTTTTTAACAAATGAAAATGTCTTGATACTTACTGCTACATTACCTTGTAGAAAATCAGAGCCAATTTAGGCTCTCATTAACAATATTTGGATGTAAATATTTCCAGTGCAACCGTGTCAGCATTGAAAAATGTGATTTAGAAAAAAGGGAAAGGATTATTTTGATGAACAGGCAAAAATACAAATCATATTGTTGTTTTAATTTGCATGAAATACTAAATTCTTATTGGTGCTTATTTTTGTTTGCCTTTTGTGAACTGCCTTCTCAAATTCTTTGCTGATTTTCCATTGATCTTATTTCTTTGCAGAGCTCTGATATATGATAAAAATATTTCCCCCAGATACTTAAGCTTGTTTCAAAATTAAATAGTGATCTCCTACCCCAAACGTAAGTTTCTGATACTTAGATATTAAAATGTAGCTATCCTGTTCTTTAAGGATGTCTTTCTTCATTTTTAGGTATAGATCACATTTTAAAATAGCATACATTTTCTTCTATTTTATCCTCCATCCCTCCCCGCCACCCTCCCTTCTTTCATTTTATAATTAATGGGTCAATGCCTTTGGGATATGGTATAGGGCAGAAATCTAACATTTTCTTTTCAAATATGTAATCAGTTGTCTAAGAGCCATTTATTAAATATTCTTTTCTTCCTCCCTTGATTTAAAATGTGATCCTGGTCAAATGCTAAACTTTAATTTTTATTAGAGTCTATTTCTGGAACTGCTTCTGTGCCGTTGATTCATCTGACAATTCTTGCTCTGGCACCACGTTGCTTTAATTACTGAGTTTTATACTATAGTAAGTGTTATTATCTGGCAGTGTTAGTCGCCTCTCATTACTTTCTTTTTAGGGGACTTCTTTGTTTATTCTTCTAGAAGGATTTTTATATTACCTTTTCAAACAATTTCAGTGTTTTGATTTAAGTAAACTGAAACTTATGAATTATTTTAGAGAAAATGATACACTTATAATATTATCTTGAAAAAAATTTCTTCTTATTCAGGAATACTCTCTGTTTCTTAATTCATTCAAGACGTTTATGTACCTCAGTAAAGTGTAATAGTTTTCTTCATCAAATGCTACCAGCTTCCTACATTTATTGCTAAGTATTTCAGATATTTGCTAATTTTTTTTTAAATGGAAAACCACTGTGAGGAGTGTGTGTGTGTGTGTGTGTGTGCATGTATGTGTACATATTTTGTATTTGTTCACAAATATTTTGGTTACTTCTCTTAAGTTTTCCTTTTGCATCCCTTATTTAAATATATAAACCTCATTTATTTTTCTTGTTTTGTTGCATTGGCTACATCTGCCAAAGTTGTATTTAAAAGCAGGGGCATCTGGTATCCTTTGTATTGCTTCTTACTCTGATGTGGGCTCCTTTGGTGTTTTATCATTTACCCAATGTCCACTACTATTTTAAGAGAGATTTTTTAAAAGGAAGAAAGCTTTATTCCCAGTATCAGAAATATTTTTATCCTTTAAAATTGATATGATATTGGTGGATTTCTAGTATCATCCCAATCTTTAAATTTCAGAAGTCCCATTTACTTGATCATGTAATTTTTGGTATGCTTATGATTTTAATTTGTGTTGCTATTTTATTTAGGATTTTTGCATTTGTATTTTCAGTAAGTAGGATCTGTAGGTGTTTGTGTATGGTTCTGTGTGTATGCGTATGGGGCATGTGGGTGTATAAATGTGTGTTCTTTCTGTCAAGTTTGGGGAACAGGGTTGTAAAGACCAAACAGGAAATGTCATAAAAATAAACACTGGAATATTTAATAGAGTGTGAACATTGTTCCTTTAGAGTTTTAAAGAACTCACATATTTTCTTGTGCCATTTAGGAGGTAACAGATACTTACATCATGAGATTTTTTTTTTTCATTGCATTTCATAGTTCTATATTCTTTCCCTTCATGATTAATTTTGATTCACTTATATTTTAATAGAAAATTCCTCCTTTCATTATTGTTGTATCTTTTAAGTTTATGGATATATGTACTTTCTTATTTCTAATTTTTTCCTTTGTGTCTTCTTTAGTTTTACTTGAATATATTGCTCAGTATTTAGCTATTTGGCTTTTCCTTTTCAAAGCTCTATTTGTATGATTTACTGATTTTATAAGTTTTAATTCATAATTTTTAAATGATTTTTAAATTTCTGCTTTTCTTGAGATTATCTTAATTTTCTTCCAATAACCAAGTTGGATGTGTTGTTCATTTATTTTCACATTTCATTTTTAATTTTGGAAGAATTTAATTTAATTAATTTTGTAGGCCTTCTATTTATCACTGAAAAATTTTTGGCTACAACATAAAAGTTTTTATGTATAATTTTCTATTTGTTACAATTTTTTATAAATAACTATTTAAGACATTTAGACTTGGTGTGATTTAGCAATATTTTTTCATCTTCCAAGTGCTTATGTTTTGTTGTTTCTGCTCTTTGAAATATATTTGCAACATTTTCTCCTTTTTGCAATTTATTCAAATTTTACAGTGTAGTGTTTCATAGACATTTGAAAAGGTACAGCATTATCTGTTGGTAGTATGTAGAGTTAAATACATGTTTCTATGAGATACGTAAGATGAAATTTAGTCCAAAGAGTTTTGAAAATATTATAGAAGAAAGTAAAATGCTGTCTGATACAACTGATAGGACCAGAGCCCACATAGCTATTGGAGAAGGGCATTATCCCATCTAAATACAACTGACCTTCCCATGGTCAGCCAGTGCCTGCAACAAGAGTTGAGTGCAACCTGGGGAGGTCCAGCCTGGGGAGGTCTAGCCTGGGGAGGCTGAACTTAGCCTGAGAAGATACACTGGAGTGCAGCTGCACAGGAAGGTGAAATCTCAGGGTTGGAGCAAGAGTAGAGGAGGGAGGGCAACTGGAGGGACCCTGGAGACTGGCCTGGAACTGGCACCTTCAGAAGTGGGTGCATCTGTTGGCAAGTATCATTTGTCTTCTCTTTTCCTCTTTGTAAACTCTTAGTAAATCCTTGCTAAAGACTGTAGTCTATTCTCAGCCATGGGACTTAAAAGAAAGGTTTCTTCTAGACTTGTGCAGAGAAGGAAAGAGAAGTGAAGTCTCTGCAAGGTGGGTGGGCAACCAAACTGACCCTCCCCAGGCCCAGCTACGGCAAAGATGGCGGCTGGGCAGCTGGAGGAGGCAGCCAGAACAGAGGGATATAAGGGCCTGGTCGGTATTGGTGAGGCAGCTCTGGGGCTTAGGAGCCCTGAAGGGCTACAAGAACAAGGAAGCTCTTCGAGGGTGGTACTGCTTGCCTGGTCAGATGGGGGCTTGCAATGTATGCAACTGGAGCTGTCAAGTGAGTTTTATTTTAGGCTAGACTAGTGCAGTTAGAAGACATTTAAATTAGAAATACTTTAAATAAGCATTATTAATTATACTGTTTGGAACCCTCCATTCTTTTTTGACAACATGATCAGCCCAAACCTGGGAGAAATGTGTTCAGCTTTTCTGTGATTAACATATGGCTCTCAGTTTTCTTGTTGTCAGAGATTCTGCTTTACATTTCATGATGCTGTAATATAATGTGAGATGAAGACATGCATTTGTTGTATCCTAATTGTGGATTATACCTATAATCAATTTAAAATGCCCCTCTTGGCCTATTTAATGCTTTGTTTGCAATTTCTATCCCTGTTTCCTTTTTTGTGTACATACATCTTGGCTAAGCATTTAACCCTTATTTCTGACCTTGTTTGAGTTGTATCTTGTGTATTTTGTATTTTGACCAAACATTAAAAAATGCCTTTATTTATTAATGAGGGAGTTAATTAGATTGATAGTTATTTTCAAAGCTGATGCACATATTGGACATTGCTGTCCCCTGCCTGGAATCTTTTCTCCTACTTTGTCCTAATGGAGCCTGCATATTTCCAGGAGATTTTCTTTGAACCTGACTCCACCCCAGTTCTAAGGTGGGCCTGATGGGTTCAAATGTAATTCCACTCTGTGCCAGTGACCGCTTCCACAATGAACAGGTAACTCAGTCCTGGCCAAGACAATCGAGTGAGGAAATGGGTTTAGAGGCTTTTCTGGATAAATGTCTTTGTTCCTAAGAAAGCCATAGGAAAGGGCGGTCTCTCTTCCTCTGTTAGGCCTCATCAGGTCTAGACATTGCCCCTGGACCTGCCATAGACCATAGAGTGCCATGTTGCTGCCTGTGTGTGTCCAAAGTCCTCACAAGGATGGATGGCAGATCCATCAGAAAGGATGAATACCCAACATTTGTATCAACATGGACGGGACTGGAGGAGATTATGCTGAGTGAAATAAGTCAAGCAGAGAAAGTCAGTTATCATACGGTTTCACTTACTTGTGGAGCATAAGGAATAACATGGAGGACAGTAGGAGAAGGAAAGGTAAAGTGAAGTGGGGTAAATCAGAGAGTGAGATGAAGCATGAGAGGCTGTGAACTATGAGAAACAAACGGAGGGTTTTGGAGGGGAGGGGGTGGGGGATGGGATGAGCCTGGTGGTGGGTATTAAGGAGGGCACGGATTGCATGGAGCACTGGGTGTGGTGCATAAACAATGAATCCTGGAATACTGGAAAAATAAAATAGGATTAAAAAAAAAAAGTCAAGCGGAGAAAGACAACTATCGTATGATCTCCCTGATATGAGGAAGTGGTGATGCAACATGGGGGCTTAAGTGGGTAGGAGAAGAATCAATGAAACAAGATTGGATTGGGAGGGAGACAAGCCATAAGTGACTCTTAATCTCACAAAACAAACTGAGGGTTGCTGGGGGGAGGGGGGTTGGGAGAAGGGGGTGGGATTATGGACATTGGGGAGGGTATGTGCTTTGGTGATGCTGTGAAGTGTGTAAACCTGGCGATTCACAGACCTGTACCCCTGGGGATAAAAATACATGTTTATAAAAAATAAAAAATTAAAAAAAAAAAAAGAAGGGTGGATGCAGAGTAAAGAGATGGGAAGAACCTGAGTTCCTGAAAATATCCCTAAGCTTCTGAATCAGTGGCCCGGTGGCTGTCCTACATGTTTCATTCCCGCCACATAAAATTAGGAAAGGTTTTAGTTGTTCTTTGAGCCGGTAAACATCTTATTTCTGATAATTGTAGCCAAGGGCACTTAAATGACACAATATGTTCATTTTTCATTTTTTACATTTAATTTGTGCTTCTAATTTATTATTTCTCTTTCTTTGGTTTTGTGTTTGTATATAGATTTTTATGTAATATATTACATATATTATATATAATTCTTAATATAACATATAAATTATTATATAATATATAACATATATTATTATAGCATACAATATATGTTATATATGATACACTATACAATACATTTTATACATTATATAATATATAATATATGTAGATTATAGAAATATATAGATTTATATTTATATATAGAATATATATAGAGGAAATATATATAGATTTATATAGCTATATAGATATATATAGATCTATAGATATAGATTCATATATAGATTATATTTTATTTATATATAGATTTATATAGAGATTATATTTTATTTAACACAATTTATTACTGGATTAACTAATATCTTTTTGAGCAATTTTATTCAGAAGTTGTAATCACAGAGGGATCACTTGGTTGGTTGTAGAATTTCCCTAGAAATTCTGTGTATTTCTTTTATATGTTCTCATACTTACTGCTATGTGGAAGTTTGAGCCTGTTCTTTTTTCTCTTTGGAGTCTATCCAGTTCATTTCTATTCAGATACTAGTGGTGTGTGTGTTTACATAATTAATTTTCATTGCACAAGTAATTCCTGAAATAGTCTCCTTCCACATATTAAGAAGTTTCATTAAAAAAAAAATTCCATTTGACCACCCTTCCCTCAACTCAGATTTTTCCCTGAGGTAACTACCATGAACATTTTCTGTGAATCCTTCCAGAAAAGTTTCTATGAATTTATGTACATATATCCATAACTAGAGAGAGCACTTCGTTATTATTTCAGGGAAAGAGTACTTTGAGAATGTATGTTGAAGGCACCAGTGAGAAGCTTGTGATGGGATGGGATGGACATACAGAGCAACGTGGTTACCTAGGAAAGGAGACTCCTCTTTGTGACAGTGGGTGTGTGGTCCATTATATGCTGAGGTAGATTTAGGAGATCTAATTCAAGATTTATTCCACAGGAACAAGCAAAGCCATCTTCTTAGGCCTGTGGGCTTGTTTTCCATATCAGCCTCACCTTATAAATTAATGTGCACTGCAGCTTCAGAGCTCATGTAACATGGAGAGTCTCCACGATGACTACGACTTATGACAACCTTACTATCACACCCATTTTATGGATGGAGATTCTGGCCAAGGTGTACTTAGCCCTGTTCAGTTTTCCCATATTCTCATGTGATTTCACTAGGATTTGGAAAAAGCCAAAGACCTGGGCTTCACTACAAGAGGCCACTGTGGGAAGAATGCAGGCCAAATTGCTTAGAAAGGGCAGGTTGCCTGGAACTGGGGGAGAGAAGAATGTCAATTATAAGCTCTTTGCCAGTGCACCTCTCATCTTCTGATTAGAAAAGAGGGAGGCTTCTTTTCATGAGAAATCAACTTGTCCAAAGAGGGTAGTGTTCTCAACATTGAGTTAAGGAGATCCAGCAAATGAGCTTGGGCTCTCCCTGGCCTGAGCTCTAGAGGAACAATTCCCAGGCTCTTTCCCAAAAAGTAAACCTATTGTACCCAGCTCCTTATGGATCCCATAAGATTTGTTTCTCAAGTGAACCAATTTAGTAAAAATGTGTTTTCCTATTTTAATTACTCCCATAACTTCTGAAGAGCATATGACGCTCCAGATTACCACACCGAGCTGCTGGCATTGCTGCCAGTGGCAAAGGAGGCTCTGTCTGATAAGCCCAAGGAACTTGCTGTGGGTAGACAACCTGCGCCAGGCTTTTAGGAATTTGGAAGATCGAGCAATTTACTACTTTTATATGACTTACATTTTAGTGCCATTCATGTCCATAAAAAAGGAACAGCCAAACAGACTGGTAAATGCTGACTTGTGCATCTGTTGGGTCTGGCAGCTCCTAGCCTCGTTTTAGTAGTGAGTGCCTTCTGGAACCACTCAGTCTAGTGGACCTCTCCCCACCCACATCCCTCTCCATCTTGCCATCTGCTTCATTTCCTTATAACTCTTATCATGATCTGAACTTATCTGGTGCATGCACTTGTTGCTCGTCCTGAACGTATGCTCTGTGAGGCAGGGGTCTTGCCTGCTTCGTCCACTGCATAGAGACAGTTAAGAGAAGTGCTTGCTGGGGAGGAGGCATTCAATACACAAGCATTTAACTTGTTGAATGAACTCATAGCTTAAATTCCTAGTGGTGGAAGTTTGGGCACTGGAGTCCCAAGTAGGAAAAGGAAACAGGATGCAAGATGACCCAGCTGCATGGAGGTACTGATTCCAGACTCTGTGTGGTCAAGCCCTGAGGCTAATGGCCAAGGGAGGGTCTTTGTTTTTTACTCATAATAGATGAGATTTGTATGTTGGAACAAAGAGCCAGAAGATAAACATGACTACAGACCAATTCTGAATTTGGGTTCAAATTACAAGTTACACAAATATAAGAGATGTTTGCTTGACAATACTTTAGGGAAACAAACTGTATTTTGGCATCTTTTGTAAATTAACAGCATGACTAGCCCTTAAATATGTTGCACAATTAATGGAATATCATGTCTAACAATACAAATAACATCAACATCATTGTAGCCACCACTCATTTTACACTAGCCACGTACCAGGAACTGTGCTTCATGCATTTTATACACGACTGTGACTCATGACAACCTTATTATCGCACCCATTTTGTGGATGGAGAGACCTAGGCTCTGAATACTTAAATCTATAGCAGGACAGAGTTCAGACGTGGTGAAACCGAGTGTATCTATTGCAGAAAGCTGTCGTTAGTAACCACTGATTGTCTCACTGCTCTATGTGTCTTCAAACACATCTGAGGCATTGGCCTTAGCTCTAGTAGACTTGTTTTAAGACAAAAAATAAACAAGCAGCGGCTTCACAGAGAGGTCATGCGCATGGTAAAGGGTCTGGAAACCACAGCCTGTGGGGAACATTCAAAAAGAAGGAGGGTGGGGCGCCTGGGTGGCTCAGTGGGTTAAAGCCTCTGCCTTCGGCTCAGGTTCCCGGGATCAAGCCCCACATTGGGCTCTCTGCTCAGCGGGGAGCCTGCTTCCTCCTCCCTCTCTCTCTGCCTGCCTCTCTCCCTACTTGTGATCTCTATCTGTCAAATAAAAATAAATTAAAAAAAAAAAGGAGGGTGTTCAGTGTAGAGGAGA
This sequence comes from Mustela erminea, assembly GCF_009829155.1. NCBI lineage: Eukaryota > Metazoa > Chordata > Mammalia > Carnivora > Mustelidae > Mustela > Mustela erminea. The sequence goes on along the minus strand of NC_045626.1, from coordinate 34,694,735 downwards.
GATGATGGAAGGTGGGGTAAGGAATGAAAGGGTGTCAAAGGTCATGCTTGGGTCTGAACAGCAGAACTGGAATAGCAGACGGAAGTTCCAGTGAAGCAGGTTTCAGCTTGACAGGAGAACGAACTTTCTAAAGATTAAAGATGTGGAATGAAGCTTTTGAACCCAACCCCCCTTCACCCTCCAAGCATGCATAGCCATCTGTCAAAGATGTTGGATTTCAGGAAGGAGTCCCTTCCACCTCTCTGAGTCTGGGATTTTCTAGATAGGTTTAAATTTTATTTAAAAGAAAGGTAAAGATCATTTGAGCTGATTTAAGGGGAATCTTGTCTAGGAGCGGGGGGATTATATTACTCTCTGAGTTCCTGTCAGCCATTTCAGCATGTAACTCTTCCACTGGGGCCACACCTGGGGCACATCTGAAGTCAGGAAAGGGGACTTGTATTTGTTCTGAACCTAAATCCTCTTTAAAAATAATAATTCATTGGATGGTATTCTGGTATTCAGTTCGTTTCAAAGTGTCTTTCTCATGTATTTATTTTGTGTTCAGCCCCAGGTAGGTGCTAATATTTGAACCACGCTCCTCTGCACCCCACTCCTCCTAAATTCCATTCTATGCCAGAACTATGGCCTGTCCTGCCTCTTGTGGCCCCTCCAACACCTTCTATCCCTAGATAGATTCAGAAACTAGATGCAGGTAGAAATTAACTGTGCTTATAATTTATGAAACCCAAAGAGGAGTGGAGAGAAAAAGGAATGAATCTGACATGATTACAAGGACAAAGGCAGCTCTGGGTGCATTTCCACAAGCCAGGGTGGGTTAAATTTTCTTTAGAGGCAGTGTGCTTATTTGTGGTTTCCCACTAGCCTCTTGGTGCAGAGAGCATCTACAAAGTGCTAGATGAAATGGGCTCGTGTGCGATTTCAAAGAAGTGTTAGAATCTTGGGGTAAGATTTCAAGAGTCCCAGCCTCTGAAATCGCCCTTCTATGGGCTCAAAATTTTACAGTCAGAGCACTGGTGTTCTGAGCTAGACATTTCCCTTGGCATTCCTCTAAAGGCAGTTCACCTGGGAAATGAAATGCCTTGGCTCCTGAGGTCATCTTCAGGAGGAGAGTCCTGGAAGTGGTAGTAGATTACTGATTACTTGCTTCATACCGGGCACTATCCTAAGCCTGTGGCATATTTATCTAATCTAATATTCACGATCACAGTGTAACTATACACTACTACTGTCTGTGTGTTTCATATGAAGGAACTGAACTTCAGAAAGGTTAACTGCTTTGTCAACATTCACAGAGTTGGTGTATGGCTGATATAGACTGAATGTCTGTGTTCCCCCAAAGTTGATATGTTGAAATCTAATTCCCAATGTGATGGTGTTTGGAGGTGGGGCCTTTTGAATTTGATTAGGTCATGAGCGTGGAGCTCTCATCAGTGGGATTAGTGGCCTTTTAAAAGAGATTCCAGAGAGCCCGTAAACCCCTTCACCATGTGAGGACACTGTGAATAGATGGCTATCTGTGAACCCGAAGGAGACCCTTACCAGACATCAAATCTGCCAGTGCCTTGATCTTGGACTTTCCAGCTTTTAAAACGATGAGAAACAAATTTCTGTTGTACTATTTTTGTTATAGCAGCTCAGACTCAGACAATGGTAGAGATTGGATTTGTCTTCAGAACCTATAGTCTTAGCAAATATATAATACTGTTGCCATTCTAAATAAAGTAATTATATGACTCTCAGAAATGGGAGAGAGCTCATCACGAAACACTATGTCTGTGTGTGTGTGTGTGTGTGTGTGTGTGTGTGTGTGTGTGTGAGGGTGGTGGGGAGGTTTTTATTGTGAATTAACTTTCTAACCCTGAGTAAATTACTAATCTAGAATTTATCTGAGATGGTTAATGTAATTCTGACTTCTGTAAGGTCATTATTAGCATTTTATTATTTGTCTTAAAGTCAATTGAAGGTACATGTCAGGGAGTAATTACTTGCTGAGTAACCCAGGTATATTCTTCTCCCCTTCCTTTATTTCTCCCTTCGGTCTCCCTTCTTCCTTTCCTCTTCTTTCCTTCCTTTTCAGTAATTTAGTTATTTCTGAATATTTGCTTTGTGCCTATCACTGTGCTATACAGTGGAGGTACAAAGATAAGTGAGTCTCCGTCTGTATTCTTAAGGACCTCACAGCCTGGAAAGGGAGTTAAAAATAATTACTATTCAACATGGCAATGGTTATAAAGGAGCAGATTTTCCAAACTAGTTTTTTAAAGAACACTCTTTGGCAGAATGTTAAGTAAGGGTATCATGAAAAAGAAGTATTTTAAGTTAAAACAAGTTTAGGAAATGCTGGGTTAAATAAAATTAAGCAAGATTTATCTTACAGGGAATTTTCAGGCCTTTTAAATTGCTAATGTGCTCTGTGAATTACCAAGAAGGGACGAGAACATATTTTGCAAGCCCGGTTGACCTCAGAATGGTTCTTTTTTCCTGGCACATGTAATAAAGTGTTTATTCACTCGTCTCTCACTCTCCCTTGGTCCATCATCTGTCCACCCATCCATCCATCCATCCAGTCTTCCTTCCATTTATCCAGTATTTCTCACGTACCCACTATGTGCCAGACATGATATTGTATCCTTGGAATCCTTTAGTAAATGAATTTGCACAGTTAGTGTTTTGGGGGGGAGATAAACATCAAAGAAGCAAATACATATATAAGATTATTATCCCAGTGTGGTAAGATCCACATAGGAAATAACCAGAGTTTTAAGACGAGGGAAAAAAGAAAAAAAGCGAACAAAGCCAGAGTGATCTACTTATGTAGGTGGTTGAGAAAGCCCTCTGTGAGCAAAAGACATTTAAAGCAAGTACCTGGAGGAAGAGGATGAGCCAGCTTTGCGAAGAGCAAGAGGAAGAGCCATCCAGGAAGAAGAAACAGCAAGTGCCAAAACCCTGGAATGCAGACAGGCTTGGCAAGCTCCAGGAGCGGAGCTTCCTCCAGGAGTGCAGGTCTGCTTCAAGGCAGAAGGCTGAACTTGACACATTTTTAAGAATTAGAATCTCATCATCATGATATCACAGCGTTGGAGGAGACCCTGACACCATCTTATTCCAAGTTCTTATCCAAGAGGATCCCGTCTTCTAAGATACAGGGCTGCCTGCTCGGCTTGGCTCGGTTTATAGGGTTTTCCCCTTTAGATGCGAGGTAAACTTCAGCCCCAACGTGGCTAGGGAAAGCATTGCTTGTGACATTTCTCTCCTTCCTATGAAATGAGGACTAGGGAGGATTGAGTATAAGGAGAAAATTTCTTTCAGAGGTGCAAATCCCAATGCACGGGATCATAGCTGGTAACCTTCACTCCAGCCTAAAAATAGGAAACAACAAGGCTGAAGGGGGAAATTGACAGAAACCCTAGCGAGGCAAAGTGACCAAGGAGGGGAAGGAGGAAAGCTCTGATTCGTGCAGCCCGAGTGCCTCACTCCCAAAGCTTTTATCTTTCAATTCTTCCTGCAAGATTAAGCATCCCCAAACACCACTTTTATGGTCTCTGCCCTGGTTCAAGGAGTTACAATGGATCTTCTTTACTGTCAAGTCAAGTAAAAATCTCCCTGCTAGACATTCAGGACTATCCATTATTATCATCATTTTCTTTTGGCTAACCCTCTGCCTTCTTCTTACCCCCTTCCCCAGCAAGCGCAAACACTCACGCGTGCATGTGCACGTGTGTGCGCACACACACACACACACACACTGAATTTGTTTCATTGTGCAATTAGTACCACAAAGTAATAACAAAATATTTCTGATTTGGGGATCACACTCCTGGCTTTAAGTCTATCATTTCTTGACTGCTTGAATGTGTATCTCACAGACCTTCAACTTCCTTATCTGCATTGACAGATATTAATAATAATAATAATAATAATGTTTGTTGGGGCACTTGGATTGCAGAGTTGGTTGAGCATCTGACTCTTGGTTTCAGCTCAGGTCATGATCTTAGGGTCCTGAGATCAAGGCCCATGTTGGACTCCATACTCAGTGGGGAGTCTGCTTGTAATTCTCTCCCTCTTCCTCTGCTCCTCACCCCACTCAAATAAATAAATAATCTTTAAAAAACAATAATGCTTGTTAAGTAATAATAATACGTGTCACAGAGATGTTTGGGTGGCTTAGTCAGCTCAGGTCATGACCCAGGGTCCTGGGATTGAGTCCTGCACTGGGCACTCTGCTCAGAGAGGAGCCCACTTCTGTCTCTCCCTCTGCTGCTTCCCCTGCTTGTGTTCTCTCTCTCTCTGACAAATAAATAAATAAATCTTAAAAAAATAATACTTGTCACATAGGGATGTTGTTTTTCTGAACTCAACAGTCACAGTATCTTCTCTACTATGGAAGCTTCCCTACCTTGGACGCTCAATTCTTCTACCTTGCTCACTATCTGCTGGGCCCCTGCCTCTTTGGTTCTCTCATCCTCCTTTAGACTTTATGATTCTTGCTTAGTTGTTCACAGTTAGCCTTTGAAACACAGACTCTGGTTCCCATTTGATGCATGTTTTACCATCAGAGGCAACCTGGCTTTCCTTCATTTCCAGTTCTTATTTCCAAGTAACTCAGCTTGGATAAGAGCTTTCAGCTCCTGCTTATTTGAGAGGAAGATTTGGAAAGTTATTTTCTGAGGCCTAACCTCAGTAAGTTGAGACAATTGAGGTCTAGTTCTTTCCTCTTGGCTGGTTTTTGCTCAGCTAAGAACTCCCCTTGGTTTTTTGCTGGCTGCAGAAGACACTCCCAGAGAGCCTTTTTGTTCTGTCTTTTAGCCTCATGGTCTTGTGATTCTCAACAGTCACTGATGCATGCTCTGTGGCTGGCCATGCTTTCTAAACTCTGGCTTACTACGACCTAAACTAATTCAAATGAAGATGGAAGAGCTTTGTTTCAAAACCAGAATCCAGTATATCCTAGCTCTCACCATAGCCATCACCATCCCTAGAGAAATTCTCACAGATCACGTGGGCATCCTTTCTCCTTTCTGCTGTAAATGCCACAAGTTTGTAGGTAAGTGAAGATAAGGCATGGGCTACTCAGATCCTTTTCCTAGTGTTGCTAGTGGTTGAAGAAGCAGTGGGGAAAAGGTGCTTCTTCTTCTATTGCCCAGGACTTCTTGATGTCCTGGCCAAATAGATGACAATGTTTAGTAACCTGGTTTAGCAGGGAATGGTCATAGCACATAGACAAGGTCAAGCATTGACCTTGTCTAGTGGTTCCTTCATAGAGTAGGTCTGTTTTCTTGCCAGTAGCTGGAGAAGAATGCCCAGGAGAACATGTTTAATCCTGAGACATGCCTGGGACGGTCTTATCCTTGAACTGATGACTTCAAGCCTCTTGTCCTTGCTACAAGAAGAGAATTGTTTGGAACTTGGGAAATACGAGTAAAGGAGGAAGAAGTGTTTTATGTATCCCTCCAGCAGAATTTTGCAAATATTATTGGTCATAGTTTTATCATATGATCACCTCAAATAACAAGGAAGACCAGGAAATGGCCTTGAAAACTGGGTGCATTGCCTCCCTGAATTGAATTGGGGTCTGTTTGTAGGAAGGAAAAGTGATAACATTTGGTAGGCAACTACACAGTCTACCACTGCACAATACTTGTCAGCCTACCCTACCTCCCAAGTCTCTGGGATCTTCCTCTTGCAACCTTTCTTCCCATACTCTCCTCTCTTCTCTGTGCTCTTCAGTGTTACCAGCACCCAGATCAAGACTCTAATGGGAATGCAGGCTATCCCAAAAAACGTTAAGACACCTGCTTGTGGTCTCAGGTCCCATATAAGGAGCATTCTCACCTTTTTGGGTACCAGAGACCATCTTATAGGGAAATAATGATAAGCTCCTCTCCCGGTCAGATGCTAGAAAACCATTTGGAGCCCTTTTAACTGACAGTGTTCAACCCAGTGGTGGTGTGACCCTGCCATCGCTGCATGCCCATCTACATCATCTCCCATGTCTTCCTCGTCCAGCTGATGCTGAGCCCTGATGTTGTAGGTTATAAGCTCCTTATGAGCAGGGCTATGACTTAGACACCCTCACAGGTAGAAAGAATAGGTGTGCATTATGTCCTTTATGTATTATTTAATTGTAATCCAGAGCAGAATGCTGGGTTGCAGAATTTTACCTCTCCAAGGAAGCTTTTACTGATTAAGGAAAAACAGGGGATGCCTTCTCCCTCTCTGCCTTCTTTCCAACACTTAAGTTGATAATACTCCTGACTTTCTCCCCATTCAGCCCCATTGCCTATTACACCTTTCACTGTACAGAGCTATTGGAAAGGTCCTGCTAGGTAGGTTAGCTGAGTGGACTGGCATATGGATCAACTGAAGCCACAGTCAGAGATTTTTCCTAATTAACCATTTTATTCATGACCTCTTGAGTGGTCATAGGCTCTAGATCAATTACTGTTGGGTCTTTTCAGTGGAGAAACCCATTTTTGCTACAGGTAAAAAGACGCTAACATGTGCCATATAGGTGAGTCAGGAGCATTATTTTAAATCAAGACATATTCTGTGTATGTGCTTCTTGAATTGTCTGAACCAGGACTAGGATTAGAAGACAGTGCTAATAAAGTAAACTGGCTGCATCATTCTGAGGGCCCAAATACCTTTTCTCTATTATGTAGCTATGGATTGACCCTGTATGCCTGCAACTCCAGTCAATTCCCTTTAAATTTAGATGCAAAAGATCCCTTGATCTGGTTACTCTCTGACCCCCTTAACCCAGTGGTTTTCGCTAAAGCCTAGGCCATGGCCTCAGAGTTCTGGGATTGTTGGGCTTATCTAGGACCTAGGCATTGGCATTTTTATCCTTCCCCCACCCCTTGGGTAGCTCTAATATGCAGCCCACAATGTGAAATCACCTCCTAACCCTATCAGGAAAACCAACGTAGACTCCTTTAACCTCTGTCACAAATTAACTCTCCTAAATCAGGTAAGCTAACCCTGCCTCAACTACGTACCAGCTTCTAAGTCTTAATCATTGAGCTGATGTCATGATAGATCCAACATACCATCTGCCCCACACCATTGCCACAGAGAATATTCATATCTGGCTGTAGATTTGAATTTTAGCTCTGGAAATAGATAATTCCCTAACTGAGGGCATAAACCATCTTCAACTACAGAAACAATGACCTCCTTTGGCTACAGATGGTTTCTTCTTAGTCCCAGCTTCCTACTAAGCTGGCCATAGACTGGTCCCAAGCCCACACCCAAAGTTACCCTGTAATTATGATCATACGCTTGCTACCTGTTCTGCCCACTCCTGGACTCTTTCTTTGGTAATAAATTGTTCCATATCTGATAATTTAAAGTTTATAATCCTACCCACAGATGGAAGCCAGGGCTCCAGCTTCAGCCCAACCTGAAACCCTGGCCATAAACTAATAACCCAGCCACAGAAAGACCTCTGCACTTGCCCAACTGCAAAAACATCCTCATTTTTTAATGAAAAAAAATATATACAGACATTAAGAAACTAATAAACTGAACCTTATGTATTTATCTCCCAGCTACAATAATGGTCAGTACATGACCATTCTTGTTTCATTCATATCTTTACCTACACTTATTTCCGTTCTCTCCTGGGTTATTGTGAAGGAAATATGGGCATTATTATATCCTACCACCTGTATATATCTTGGTTTATATCTATAAAATATAGGGGTTCTTTAGAAAAAGAAAAACAACCACAATACAATGATCACACCCAGAACTTAATAAACTTAAAAATTCTTTAGGCACAAATATCTAGTTAGTGTTCCTATTTCTCTATTTCTTTTATACATATATTTTTTTCCAGTTTGTTTCCTGATACAAATAAGGTCTGCACTTTGTTATTTGTTGATATATTGCTTCTAGTCAGCAGTTTTCCTTTTTATCGCTTTTATTGCATTTTTATTTCTGTTGAAGGAAGTTCCAAGTATAAAGCCCTAAATGTGGGACCATGCTGACCTTTAGCCCCGGCCACTGATGCATCAGCACACATGTCCCACGGAAGGAAGGCTCTGACCAAGAGGGATGCAAGCCAGGGAGTGGGTGGAGTGTGTCCCTCAGTACAACCACTAACTGTGTCACCAAGTAAAGCTTCTGCCCTCCAACCAGTGAAGAACACGTCACTCTCATATTAGGTGATGATCATGTCTTTTGTTTGTCATGGCTGCTTTGTCTTCTCACTGCTGTGTCCTGTGACAGGGGTCATGACAGCAAAGATGCAGACAAACAACCTGTGCATATATATTCAGAACCTACAATTACACGCACAGAAAGGGCTCCCGCTGTCCCTGCCCACTCTCAGTCTAGTTATGGCAATGACAGTCACACAGGGCAGGATTCTCAGTCTAGAGCTGGGGTCACCAACAGGGGCTATTATGGTGACCAGTGTCATCGCTTCTGGGAGTGTAGAGAAGGAAAGGGATTTGAATTGAGGAATCACAGGGAGGAAAGGAGAAGCATCCAGACAGCTCCCTATTGGAGATCCTAATCTCAAACTGGCAGACTCTGGTCTTGAGGACTTAACCATTTCTTTGAGCAGCGAGTTCCCATTTGAGTTTTGGGATTTTTGAAGCAGTTGGTCTGACTGGGGTTGAGTGAAGTAGCAGAAAACAGCATCTTCAGCAACTCCATTTTGCCTTCAGAGGAAGGATGTTCAAGCTTCTTGGCTGACATTCAAGTCTCTGCCCATCACTTCCAGCCTATTTTGACAGTGGTAGCTCCCTCTTTTCTCCTACTGGAATCTTCTCCAGTCAGACCGAGCTGCTTTCTCGCTGCTTTCCAAACAGGCCATGTGCTTTCCTACTTCCTTGCATCTGTCAAGTTGTTCTCTACTCTTGGAATGCCCATCCCACAGCCCTCCTGTGCACATGCTGCCCAGAAGTCAGGATGATAATACACAGGCCGCACAGGAACTCTTGAGAAGCAGCAGAAGATGGAGTCAGCTTGAACGCAAAGCAAAAGAGACACTTGACAAAATGACCTAGAGCCTGGTACTAGAAGGTGCCTGGATGCCTAAACAGCCAGTAGAGGAGTGTGAGCCAGGAAAGATGTCACTCCAGCCTGGTCCTCACACTAAGGCTCAACTCATCCAAAAAGAAAGCTCGATGGAAACATGTTGAGCAAAATTATACATGCTCATTTCTTAACATAGCTTTCAGATTTAATCGTAGGGAACGTTTGTTTTGGTTTGATTTTCTCTCATTTTTAGATACCATTTTCTCTCCCAAAGTAGGTCATTTGAATTATCTGCTGATAGTTCAAATCTGTAGATAATTTGCTTTTACTCACATTCCTAAGAACTAATTACCTGTACATATAAAATGATGAAATCTCATTATATTTTCTTTTAAAACTCTGACATGCATTTAATTACATTAGTCAATTATTACTGTACATGCTGAGGATTTGCTATTGACCAGCTCGTGCTGGAATATTTACTGCACAGATGTGTTACTTTAATTAAACAAATGTGATTACACACATATCAATTTTTATTTGGTTTCAAAGCCCAGAATCTAAAAGTGACGCAGTTGGCAAAGCTGTGAGGTGTGGTGCTGGTTCCCAGGAACGCAGTGAGAGGCTCTTTACTGAGGGAACACAGAGCGCCTGCAACTCTGCGTGGGAAACTTCAACCACAAGTGGGTTTTTGTTGGTGTGTAAGTGCCATTGAGCGAACCCAAGAAGGGAACAAATAAACCAGCCCTGAATCTTCCTAGAACATCTTCAGCTTTGTTCTCTTATAAATAGAGAGATAAGGACTGTACTTAGAGAACTTACAAGAAAACTAACCTAAAAGTCAATCCATCTGAGCTGGGGATTACTTGGGAATGGACCTTGGTCAGGTAGACGATCTGATATTCGTCTTTAAAATCAGGGTGAAGTAGAATGACATAAGAACATTGGATTGGTCTCTTGGTCTCCTCCCTGCCATAAGCTACTTCATACCCCCAAACGATGAGTTTAGCGTCAAGGAGGACCTTCTCCCAGTGCCTAGTTCCAATCAAGCAGGTTTGAGTAATAATATAAAGATGGAGACAAAAAATCAGAATGTGCTGTCCAAACTGGAGTCATGTAAAAGTTCTCTATGACTTTCTGGTTACAATGACTGCACATATCGGGTACTTGGTGAATAGTCCCGGGCATTAATAAAGGCAGTAAGTCAATCCATTAACCCACAAACACTTACCAAGCACCGTATGAACTGGTTGTTGGTGGGCACAGACGGAAAAGCAGGAGATCTCTCCACACAAGTGAAGACTAGTTGTTTTCGTTAGTCTCACCCATGAGTGATCACTGTGTTTGTTCTCAGGCGTGTCTCTGTCTGGGCCTTTTGGTCATGGCCTACGAAGAACCAACCCAGTGGGTCAAGTCAACTGAAAGTTCTCCTTCAACTATGTGTCTCCAGGTCTCCTGGATGCAGACAGCATTTCCAAGGATGAGGTTGGGGAGCAAATGAGATGGGACATGCCTGGGTTCCCAGATATACTTTGTGCATGGAGAACACACTGAAATGCTGAAGAGTGTGTGCCGTCAACTCTAGGTGCGGAGAAGTTTTGCCAAAGAAGAGAGAGCAATTTGTTGCCAAAAATAAAGGAGCCTCAGGATTTGGGATGAGACAGAGGAGGGGCACTCAGATCAGGCAGACCAGTTGACTCTGTGGCTTTACCACCTTGTGACAGTTTCCTCACCTAATGGTGACGATGAAACTCATCTCATAATGTTGTTCCGGAATTATAATCACCTCTGAGTGATGCCCGGGGAACAGCAGGTTTTCAGGAAATTGTTGGAGATTTTGTTAGTAAAAGAGTTAGTGTGGGTCAGCTGGGGAAGGTAGAATGTTAGAGGGGGTTGTTTTCAGTCACTTTGACTACGCCATTCTTCCTTTTGGAATGTGGTATACCATAGACGCATTCCCACCTCAAGAGGAAAGCCTATGGTAAGTACATTTACAGAGGTTTTTTTTTTTTTTTTAAAGATTTTATTTATTTATTTGAGAGAGAAAGAGAGTGAATGGGGTGGAGATGGAGAGAGAATGTGAAACAGAAATCACATTGAGCTCAGAGCCGGATGTGGGGCTTGATCCCACAACCATGAGATCATGACCCATGCCGAAACCAAGAGCTGGATGCCCAGCCAACTGAGCCACTCAGGTGCCCCTGCATGTACAAAGTTTTAAGAGTAGGAAAGCTATGTGGTCAGTTCCCAGGAAGTGAGTTGCATAATGTCTTGCGGCTACTAAATTTCTCCTGTATTTGAGTTTTCCCACCTGTATGGCTAGACATATTTATTATCTCGCCCAGGTGGGGATTGGGGCAGCTCTCCAGGTTCCAGGTCCCCTCTCCTTCATCCCGGGATTCTGCACAAATGTTTCAATTTTTCATGTGTGCCATGAAATAAATAAGCTTGGGGAACATTGGCTGTCTAGTCCAGCTTGTTCAGAAGACAGCTTGAATCTTGGCTTTACCTATGTCTTTTTTTTTTTTTCCCTTAAGATTTTATTTATTTATTTGACAGAGAGAGAGAGCACAAGCAGGAGGAGAGGCAGACAGAGGGAGAGGGAGAAGCAGGCTTCCTGCTGCGTGGGGATCCTGATGCGGGGCTCTAACCCAGGACCCTGGGATCATGACAGGAGCCCAAGGCAGAGGCTTAACAACGACTGAGCCACCCAGACAAACAGCGGGCTTCACCTTTGAATAGCTGACTAATCCCAGCATAGGGAAGTATTTGAGCCTTACTTTCCTCATGAGCAAAACGGATATAATTTTATCTTGTAATTTTGCTGTAAGGGTTCAGTGAGACTGTCCTGTGTAGTGTCTGAAATATCATAAATACTAATAACGGTGAGTTGAATGTACCGCTTTTCCAGTTTATAATTTTATTTGTTCGAGAGTACAACTTCTGGCTTCCCGTACTCACAGCTTGGTGGATGGAGTCAGGAGATAACTGAGCTGTTCAAGCTCTCAGCTTTGGCGGTGGTCCCTCTCCATCTCAGGTTCCATTAGGTCTGCCAGTAGTGGTTCTGGTCTGCTGGGGTCACTGCTTAGAGCAGAGACCGGGGTGAGGCCCTGTTGGCCCCAGCTCCCAGAGGGAACCGAGCTCAGGCTCAGCCCAGCACCTTTAACCCACCCAACTCCCTGGTTGCTGATCTCATCCTTTTGCCAGGGCTAATTATACTTAAACCAGATTGGTAGGAAGCAAGATGCGTGCACACACAGCCAAAGCCTGGAACTGCTTACCCGAAAACACGTTCCCTCCTCCTTCTGCTCCAGTTCTCAGTCTTACCAGAAGCAGGGGCGGGGATGGGTGAAGAAATGGAGTTTGCACTGTGTGTGCTGAGACAAGGCATTCCTGGAGTCACCCTCCACGTCGCCCGCCCCAGACCACCTCTGGCCTGCAGCCTCAGGTCACCGGAGTAGAGTGGAGCCCAGCGGGGTACTGGGCTTCTCCTCTCTCGGAGTGGGTCACTGTGGGTTGCACCCAGCTCTTCGGGGGGCGAGGGCTGGGCTGCTAGCCCACTGTACCTCATTATGTATTCCTTCATTGTTTCCTATGCAAATTAAGTTAATGAGAATTAGGAACATAATGGAGCCCATTCACCGTTCTAGTCGCTGGAAAATGGGTTTGACTACCAATTTTCCATTACAGCTGTTTTGTAATTACCGTGGAATACTCTGAATTCTAATGGAGACGCGGAGCTGCCTGACAGCCTCTCGACTACTTTTTTTTTTTTTTTTTAAAGAAAGGCTTAAAAAAAAAAAAAAGGAAACCTAATCCTATAGCATAAAAGCCTTTCAATCTGAGTGCCCCTAGTTTGGCTTCTGCCATGAAAATCTCCTCCACTGTTGCAGTAAGGACTCACTGCCATTGGTGGGGTTTCCTGACCTTTGTCCGGGTTAGATTCATTACCTTGGCAGGACCAAAGTTCTCCCTTGGCTTGGAAGCAAGCAAAACAGAGTTTGGGGCCACGTTCAGTTAGGAGCTGCCCTCTGAAGGGATCAGAGCAGCCCACGGCTAGTGGGGACTGCTTCTGGCTAGATCTGACTTCCCCATCCCTCCCTAGCCGGAGACCTACTCACCTGTTGCTAAATTCAGGACACTTATCATTACAGGAGTATTCTTTGACATAAAGACTCTTTCCTTTTCAGCACCAAAGATTCTAGGAGGAAGAACAAGTTAAAAGTTCAGTAGATGAAGATGACTGGGACATAGGATGCCGGGGTTGAGGGTAAGGCCTAGTGCAGTGAGCACTGGGCAAAGAGAATGTGGAGGCCATTGTGTCATGTGAGGCTAAGAAGTCAAGATTTTATTCTTAAGGCCTCTTAAGCAGGGGAATTACCTGATGAGGGTTTTAATTCAGAAGGATATTCTGGATACAATATGGAGAAGGGATCTGGATGTATATATCCTGGGGTGGGGTTGATTTGGTTACTGGACACATAAAACTCAGCTAAGGGGCGACGGCAGCTACATACTGCTTCTGACCGATGGCGGAATCGTGAAGCTGGAACTCAAGAGGTAATAATTGGGATGGAGAGAAGTGGATGGATTCTGAAGACGCTTACGAGGTAGAATCATGACAAGTCTAGATGATGAATAGGATACGTGTGCATTACAGGCGATAGGGGACTCAGGGCTTTGTCCTTGGCTTATGGGGTGATGCAATTCACCAAAACATAACAATACTGAGAACTAAAGTTTTTGTGGAGAGTGTAACATGTACCAGGCACTGTTTTGTTTTACACATATAGTCCATTTGATCTTGACCATAACCCACAGAGGTAAGAACTATTATTAACCTCAGATCATCAGAGAAAAGTTAAGATATAGAGAGGTAAACAAACAAAGAAACGTGTCCAAGTTATCAGAGTCAGGAAGCGGTTGAGCCAGGACTCAAAGCCAGGTGGTCTAGTTCCATAGACCAGACACAAAACTCTTGGAAAGGGAGATTTGCTCTGGTGTGTGTTTGTGTATGTGCACACATGAGAGAGACAGACATACAGATGGGCAGACAGAGGGACAGAGCATTATCAGTCGTGGGTGTATGAACTGGAGGTGTCTTTACAATATTGTGGCATAGGTTTGCAGGGGGAGACTGCAGTCTAGGAGGGAGGACTGGTCTCAAAATACAAGGTTGTGGGGTGTCAGCCTCAAATTGACGTTTGAAGACATGGAAATGGTTCAGAATATCCTCAGAGAGATAAGTGAGGGGCTCTAGAGAACCCCCAGGTTTTGCATGCTAGACTGAAGAGGAGGACCCTCTAGGGGGCACTGGGAGAGAGCAGTCCAGGAGCAATGGGAGTCTGAGGGAGGGCGTGGCTAAAGCTTCCGATCCCTGGAATTTAGGAAAGAGTAAGGGTGCATGTCAGGTTACTTCTCCAGCAATTAGACCCCGAAACAAGTAGTTATCAGAGGTGATTCCGAAGCTCTAGGAAGGGAGTGGCTTCATCCTCAACCAAGATTTCACCTCTATGCCATGTTTTCCTGATGAGCTTGGAAGTCATTTCTCAGTTTCAGCATCTTTTGCCACCTGGAGAGACTGAGAAATTTCAAAACCATCAAATCCTGATGCTTTTTTATTTCACAGTTCTTCGCTCATTTATCTCTCCCCCTCACGTTGTACTGTAAGCAGCAGGAAGAAACCTGGCTTGCCTTCAACACTTTGTTTGGAAATCACCCAAGCTAGATAACCAGGTTCATCCCTTACAAGTTCCGCTTTCCCCTTACAGCAGATGACAATTTTGCTAAACTTTCTGCTGCCACATAATAGGGGTCCCCTTTCCTCTAGTTTTCAGTAGCACATTCTTCACTCTGAGCCCTCCCTGGCAGTGTTCTTGTTGTCTATGTTTCTACTAACTGTCTGCTGAAAGCAGTTTAGGCTTTCTCTACCATGCTCCTCAAAAATCTTCTAGCTTCTTCCTCTTGTTGTTCCCAAACCCGCTCTCACATTTTGAGACATTTGTTAAAATAACATCCTGCTTCTGATACTCAATTCGGCATTGGTCAGGGTTCAACCAGAGAAGCAGAACGTAAGATAGATAGATAGATAGACAGACAGATAGATAGATAGGTGGATAGATTTGTGACAGGCTTACACAATTGTGGGGGCTGATTAAGCAGTCCTATAAGGGTGTAGTCTTCGTATCTGTTGCTGGAGTTGAGTTCTAAACACTCAGGTCATCAGGAAAGGAAGGTCACATAGCAGGCTGTAAGCCAGAGCACAAGGTGTGACCTGTAAGCATGGTCTTAAGCGTCTGTCCATGCCTGTTGTCTCTGACCTTGTGATGAGGCTGTCTTACAGATGCTAGGACCTCTCTTTCGTCACAGAGCCAACTGCAACCTGGCTCAGGGGCCACAGGAGTTGAAGGAGGACCTAGGGGCCGGGGACTAGAGTATTTCCTCAGCTTCTGGTTCATTGAGGTGAATTTGCAGATAAGCAACTATCTGTGTGAGGTACAAAAGAGCTGCTACTTTGCTTCTGCTTCTGCAGATCTCCCAGGGACCTCCCTTGAGGCCACCCAAATGAGAAGCATATAAGAAAGGAAGTATCAGGAAATGTGGTTCAGCCTAGTGAGTCGGCACTTTACACAGGCATCACACCTGTGTTCCCCTTACCCCAACATCTTTGCGTAAATGCACCAGTTTCCTGGAATATCTTCCCTCTGCCTCCTACCTCTGTCCTAACCTGGACCTCAGCCCTAATGGCCCTTCCACTGTGACTATCCTAATAGGTCTTCATGATGCTTGATACCTTCATTACAGCACCAGTCACATGTATAGGTTTTATTTATTAATTTGTCTCCACGCCCCACCCCCAGTCTTAAAACTCCTTCAAGAGTCATATGCCACATTTCCCCTAAGATCCTTAAAAGTTATTGCCTGGCATATAGTAGGTGCTTAATACGTTTGAATGAATAAAAGAAGAAGAATGAATGAGAAAAAATAACATTCCAGTTCATGAGGCCATTGTAAAGATAAGAGGTACTAATATATGTCCAAGGGCCCAATTCATGGTAGGTTATTAGGGAAGCTCCAGACTTTTCTATGTGGGTCTAGCTCTGGTGTGTGTCAGATGGCCACTTGGGCTTCAACAGGCTCCTCTCCTTCCAACACCGTGGCCTGCCAAAGTTGTCATCCTGGAATCACCCAGGTCAAGAAGATGGAAAATCTTGAAGAATGCTATGTTTGCAAAGGGGATGCACTGATAAAATTCTCTCTTTTGGGAAGAGACATGTGATCTTTACTGAGGATTCCTCAGTTAGCTGGAGATAAAATGAGCTCAACCTTGGGGAAACCATGATCATAGGAATATGCTGTCCATAGACCTGAAGAGTTAGTGTGTCACTTCACCTAGACTCACCCAGGGTAATGAGCAGATGAGGTTCAAGTCTAGGTAAGCAAGGTGTCATCTATCTGCCTGTGTATTTGTTTACTCAACACACACACACACACACACACATGCACACATTATATATATCTCATATATGTGTGATATATATATTATATTATTATATGTATATATCATATTATATGTATATATCATATTATATGTATATATCATATTATATGTATATATCATAGATATGTATATATCATATATCATATATCATGTATATATCATTTGTAATTTTACAAATGCATTAATATTAGAGTATAGAAGAGTTAATACATGTAAAATACTTAAATGCCTATAATCCCAAATATTTATTATTATTACTATTAAAGTGATACATATAGTTCTCCATTTATGCTTTTCTTTGTAGACATGCAGGTCTTATCTGTTCTCTCTCTTTCTCTCTGTCTTTGTCTCTCTGAGTCCTTAGCTGGTCTCTATGATGTGTTGTCTAAACGGATTACCCATCGGATTCTTGACTAATTGCTGTAATTTATTGAGCACTTATGTGCCAGGAACTGTGTCACTTAATTTCACAAGACTTATGATTAAATTCAGTTGCATATAACATGAAAAGTCATCTGCTTTCTGTCCGTCATGTAAAAGATGCCTGGAGGTAACAACCAGGGCCTCGTAAGGTGGTTCCACCATATCATTAAGAAACCAGGACTTTCTCTATCTTTTTGCTTCACCAGTTGCAAGAGAAGCTAGGAAATGTGGAGTCTTAGCTGGGGGGCATCATTGCCCTCAATGAAAATCAGACTCTATTGCCAGAAAGAAGGGGAGAATGGATATTGAGTGGCGTCATGGCCTCTCAGACCTGAGCACCTGATTCTACTTGATCAGAAATCAAAAGATGACCTCTCCTCTGCATTCTGGGTTCTCACGAAGCCTGAGGAAAATAACAGACACCCACAGGTCTTACAAAGGTAAAATCGTGGCTGGAGCATGGCTGGCGGGAGAGGTTGGGTCATTCTCAGACCAGTGATAGAAAGGAGTCTGGCAAAACGGCATCGTGATCTAGGAATGAATTTTGAAGATTGACTCGTGGAAATTTCAAGGGTCTAAAGATGAGATATTGTCCAGACCTACTATTTCTGTTTACCCCTGCTCCAGCTACTGAGAGAGAAAATTTCTGCTCTGTGTCAAAAAGGAGACAGATGTCAGTTTGAAACGGAAAGAAGCAGAGGGGTCAGTAGCCACCTCTCACCAGGACCTAATTCACACTCAGGGAACATTTGATCCTCTGGGCTCTGAGGGAAGTTTAATTGAAATGCAAAAACCAAAGGTCAAAACCATGTAAAATTTAAAGGCCATTTTTACTATTTGACAAGGAACAAATTGTAACTTTATATTGCTTTTAGATGCAATTTTGTTCAGTGAAATTAGATTATGCTCAACTAAAGCACCTTCTTTAGAGCTTTTAGATTAAATATTAGAACTTATTAGAAGGACCTTGATTTCGTCAGTAAATACCAAGGAAAATATTTGGTGGGAAATGCAGCTGCCTAATTTGCATTAATACAAATGAGAACTATTAAGCTTAGTTGATTAGCATATTCATATGTACTGTAGTCCCCGTGTATTTAAAATAGATTCTGCTAGATTCTGATTACAAACTCAGTGTATGTATAACTCCCTGAACCAGAGCCTTGGCAATAGATTGTGCCATGGAGGGTGAGGACGCCAGCGGGAGGGAAACAGAATGCTGGTCTCAAGGTTGCTTCCAGAACGAGTACCGTGCAGAGCTGGCCCCATCCTCAAGGCTCTGAGCAGATGAAACCCAGGGAGCTAGGAAGCCAGGATAGGGGGCCAGGCAGCAAGATGTGTCGGAACAAATACGTGCGAGTACCCTCTTAACTTCTTCCTTCCTCTCTCGGCTCAGCCTGTGTTTATCAGGTGCCTGCTGCATTCCGGCAATGCGGGGGCTGCTGCTGGGGTGGTTGCCCAGGACAAGACCCACCATGACAAACAGCATTCTTCTCTTCAAGGAGCTTGAGGAAATGAATCCTGGCTTGTCACAGAAGGAGCTGATCTTCTGACTCCCTGCCTGATTCTGTGCCTTGGCCCTTTTATAGCTGGGAGTGTTTCTGTTTGGAAGATGTCTCTAGATGTGGGGACCCTGGGGAGCAGGCCACAGAGGGCGGGCAAGAGCTACATGGCTGCTTCTGTTCCCGTGGAGCCTGTAAGTGATGCCCAAGCTACCGTGTGCCCCAGAGGGAAAGAGCCCTGCCTGAGGAGGGGCAGGATGCTAGAGACCCCCTCTACCCCTGAATTGGGCAATAGGGAGGGGCATGAGCACAGGCACCGGGTGTTGGGTGGGTGTGGGGGCGTGGGGGTGTGGGAGTGGACGGAGAACATAAGATTTGGGGCAGCTGCGGTGTTGGTGCACTGAAGCAGGGGCTGCAAAACGGAAAATGAAGGGCAGACATCTGCCCCTGCCAGGGATTGGTCCATTTACCTTCCTGCTAGCTCTTTAATGCAAATCAGTTTGCTCCCTCTGCAAAAGTTCTGTGTAGACTGATTTTTTTCCCTTTGCAGATAAATTGACAATCTCCCTTTAACTTGCAAATTAATTCTGAGATGATTTAATTTTATTTTTGATGATCTTTTAGGCTCTCTGTCTCCCTATAACCCCCCCCACTCAGCCCCCCAACATACCTACTAATATAATAAATGAGCTATAAACACCCAAGCACACTTGTGAATTCAATCAAAGGGATGCCAATGATCTGTTAAGGAACATGTTTTATAGAATAAATAATCTCCCCATTCCCTGGCCTAGGATTTCTGTAACATTTCTCAGAGCAGAGAACCAGGGCAGCCTTTCCAGACACCTAGATCACCATCATGGGGTTCATCTCTTTCTTCTCTCTTCCTGCCCTGGCTCATAGCCCATGTCAAATGCTACCCAAGTAGTCGGGAACCCCATACCCCCAGGAAGGGCGTTTTGGGTTCCCTGCTCCCCTCAAATGCATTTTCTCTATGTTTCTTCTTTTTAAGGCGACAACTCGAGGCTAATGCAGTGAGTGGCTAATACACTTGAATGGGTTGATGCATATTGTTTACAGATAAGGTCGTTGCCTCTTACATTTTTACAGGCTAGGGCCCCCTGGAGAGGACAGCACACTAAAGGTCATTGGCATTTCCTTGTCCGATGTCTGTGCTGGTCCTAGAGTTTCCAGAGCAGGCACGGGTTGGGTAATGGGTGTCCACAGCAGGGATGCGAGAAGGCAGAGAAACACTTTCCTGATGATTCTGTTTATTTACTTTGCTCTTTTGTGCTTTTTCTGGGACCTAACACATAGAACTTTGGTGCCAAAAACGATTTTAGACATTATCTTATTCTAAAAATAAAGTTGAGGCTCCGGAGAGTCCTGAGGCTTGCCTCGTGATGCATTCCGAACCAGCAGCACACATTCTGAACCTCAGACCAGTGTGTGAGTTAACAATCCCTAACGTGTATTTGGTTCACATTGATCTGGCTGCCCTCTGTGTGCATTATAAATAGATGTAACAGGTTTTAAAGCAGACACAGTAAAAGAAAAGCTTCAGGTTTGGTGACTTTTCTGGAACCTAAACATCTATCCATCCATCCATTCATTCTTCTAACGAAGACCTAATGAGCACCTCCCATGTGCCAAGAGTGTTCCAGGTCCTGAAGGTGAAGCCAGGAGCAGAAAGACAAAGCCCTGGGCTTGGGAAGCTTGCCTTCCTGGGGTTGGGAATAAGAATGGACTGGAGCTGCCAGGTGGGCATACCTGCCTTGAGGAAGGATGTGGTGGGGTATAGGGGTAGAGCATGACCAGGCTGTTGTCCCACGACGAGGCTGTCGTGGGTTGGGGGTATTCCTTGGAGCAGATATGGTGACATTTGAGCAGCTGGAGATATTGGGGAAGGAGACATAAGACTATCTGGGGAGAGAGAGTGTTCCAGATGGAGACAGAAGACATAGGGGAGAGACAGTGAGGCCCAAGGGAGGGAAGTGGGATGGAGGGCACAGAGGAGCAAGTCAAGATCAGGCAAGTTCACAGGGGCGGGTGGGGTGTCTACATATACTTTATTGTCCAGTCGCCACCTTCCAAGAGTGAAAAACAGTGTTGCTTGTAATCATTCCAGGACAGACATGAACGGTGGGGTCCAGGGCGGGCTGGGGCACATGGCATCTGCTGGGAGGGTGGGTGTATGGCTCTGGCTCCTACTGTGCATGGGCGAGGAACCACAAACGTACGAGCAGAGGGCCTTGTGGTTCTGAGGACGAAGGCACAAGAAGGGAGACACATCAGGGGGCAAATGCGATGATCCAGGTCAGGGCCGCGGGGCTGCGGATGGACGAGGCCACGCAGGGGGAGGAGGGTGCGTTGTGGATGCACACTGGCATGCGGCTAACGGGATTTCCTGGTCAAGTGGAGGAGAGTGGGAAAGGAAAAGAGAGCTGGGGATGACTCCATGGCCTGAGCAGCTGGAAGACAGAGTCGCCTCTACTGAGACGTCGGAAGACTATGGGGAAATCAGGTTTGAAGAGAAATGAAGTTTGGTCTCACCTATCACAAGGGACTGAATATTCATGTCCCCCTCAAAATCCATACATTAAAATTCTAACCCCCTCTCTGATAGTATTAGGAGGTGGGGCCTTTGGGGGGTTATTGGGTCATGAGGGCAGAGCTCTCACGAGTGGATTTTGCGCTCTTATAAAGAGACCCCAGAGAGCTTCCCATCCCCTTCACCATGTGGGGAGAGGGCAGACAGACAGCCATCTGCGAGCCAGGAAGTGTGCCCTCGCCCACTAAGCTGCTGGTATCTTGATCTGAGGCTCTAGAATGGTGAGTGATAAATTTCTGTTGTTTATGAATGAGCCAGTCTGTGGTATTGTGTTACAGCGACCTGAAACGGACTGAGGCATCCACGGTACCTTTGATCTAACATCAAAGCGAAGAGGTCGTATGTAGTAGAAACAGGAGTCATCAGGATATATATTTGGTATTGGAAGTCCCCAGGGCCAGACGACATCCCCGAGCAAGTGCGTGCAGACAGAGAAGAAAGCAAGACCTGGGCTGGCAAAGTTTACAGGTTAGCAGGACCAGGAAGCTCCTGGAAAAGAAGGCTGAGAAGGAACAGAGAGGTGGAATAAAGCAAGGGGAGAGGTGTCCTAAAGTCAAGTGAGGAAAATACTGCCAAGCTCTCTTGTGACCTGTTCAGGATGTTTTCACCTGGAAAAGGATTGAAAGCAGGATCTGGTGGAGGGGGCGAGGGGAGGGAAGCAGTGAGCCCTGAGCCCCGGGGACTGGTCCTGTGTAGGCAGGGACTGCTATGTCGTGAGCAGTTTATGCATGGCGCTGTGGGGGGAGGGGCTTCAGAACATGAGAAATGCCTTGGGTTGACTTCTCCTGGGGCAGGTGGAGCTGTGGGTACGGACTGTGCCATCTGGGCAGCCTGAGGCAAAGTCTCCTTCCTCTGTAGGCACTAGCATCCTTTGAGCAGACCCCAGCTGCGCTTATAAGGTGTGCTTGGTAGAAAGCGAGAGTTTGTGAGGAAGAGACCAGCCAGAGGTCAGGCAGTTGGAAGTGTTGGTGGCGTTGATACAGTCCAGGATGAAAGAGCAGAGAGGAAATGGTGCCAGGCCTGGGTGGGAAGAATTCCCAGGCCAGTGCTGGGAATTGTAGACAAAGCACAAAGACCAGGAACTTAGAGAGAGGAGAACTGGGGGCAGTTCTAGCTTTTGCCACATCCTAGTTTGGCCTCTCTGAGCCTTTGTCTCTTTGTCTCTAAAACTGGGGATAGCCCTGCCCCATCTGTGTTTCTATAAAAGTTAAATGGGATGAATTATGCTATAATCAATTTATGTAGGCCCAATCCATTATAAAAATACAATGCATTCATTTTCCTTGTCTTTGTAATTTTTATTATCCCTTTCTGCTGAAATTGGGACAGATGTGGGGGCTTGTTTTCTAGGAGAGAACACGAAGGAACAGGGGAAGCAGTCTTTGGTTGCTTTGAGTGTGTAGGAACTCTTGGGGGAAAAGGAAGGTGACTATGACCCAGATCACTTCCTGCACAAGGATGAGAGTGATTATGACACGGCCTCATGCTGTCATGGGTCCCCACACATCGATTTACTGAAGGCGACCAGCTCTAACCTGCCTTGCCGGAGCCCGCTGGTGGGAACAAGAGTGAGCTTCCTGAGGAGATACGTAGTTCATTCCCCCCATGCTCAAGAGGGTCGCCTGATGCCCCAGCCTACCTCCTCTTGCGACACTGTCTGGGGCTGGCTGTGTGGGATGACAAGCTCTGGGAGCCCGAGGCATGCCCTCTGTCCTCACAGACACCCAGGTGGGGGCCACAGACTGTGAAGTGAGCCAGTCCTCAGTGCCATGCAGGGTGCGCCTGAACGCCTGAACGCGGGGACACGGTGCTGTGACAGCTATCCCAAATGTCTGTTCCCTGCCGTCGGACCATGTCCGGGTGGTGTGTGTTCAGTTAAAGGCCGGCACCGCGTTCTCTGTGGCCGCTGTCACCAGCCATCCTCCAGTCCCCGTAGCCTCCGCCTGACACCAGTAGGGACACCAGAGAATTGGATAAGTGAGGTGAGGCTCTGACTCAGGAAGGTATAAATGGGGGCTTCGGCCTGCCCATGGGCCCAGCTTAGGGGAATGTGCCTAAGGGGCACCGGGTGCAGGGTGGGGTGTGTCACTGTGTGGAGAGCCCATGGGCTTGGTGGTGGACTGAGGAGTGGTGCAGCCTGAAGCCGGAACAGGAAGGTCAGAAAGGTCAAGCCTGTGGCAACAGGGCTCTGAGGATGGCGGCTTCGCTCTGACCAGGGCCAGCCTTGCTCATAGCGGAGCCCTGAGGTTTAGATTTCAGGTTTCCCCATGGGCACACAGTTCTCATTCAGCCTTCGGGGTCCTTCTTCCTGCTGACTCTGCATGACAGCTGGGAGTCTGCCGTGTGCTCCCTCGGGGCCGGCCTCTATCTGTTTCCGTGCAGAATTCTGAGCGGCTCCACCAACATGGCAATGATCTCATGGGTCATGCTCGGCTCTTCCAACTCCAGAGGCGACAGGTATGGCTCCCTGACCCATCCTTTCCTGTGTGCTGCTCCCAGCAAAGCCTGGTTCCGGGCTCAGGAAGCATCGACGGACACGAAACCCATAAGCAGAGTGGCGATGCTCCACAGTGACAGTCCGAGCACCAGAGAACAGGTAGCCGTGGTGGTGGGAGCAGTTCAGTCCCCAGAGCGTCAGAAGTGGCTTGCTGGGTCCTCCCCCTTTGGCCTGGCAGCTGTGCCTTTGCTCAGGGCCCCTCATAAAGCCCAACAGGGAAAGAGACCGTTCACCTTCCCGGATGAGACCACCAGGGGGCAGTGGAGCACACTCGCAGGAGGCTGCAGCTGCAGGACCAGGAAGGTTGGCAGAAGCTTCTGAGGCCTGGAAACAGGCTGGGAGACCGTAGGGTCAGAAACCATCCTTGGAGCACCCTCTCCCCTTTCAGAGAATGGAAGAACTGCGCTTTGGCTTCAAATCAACCAGCTTTTATTTTTACACAGAAACTATCCAACCTTAATAGCCTCATCATCATTTTGTTCTGGACCATCACCCTTCTTTCCCTGACATGAATAGCCCAGAGAGGTTGTGTAACCAAACCGAAGACACACAGCCATGAAGGTGGTCAAGCGCTCCATTTTTCACAGTGGGATTTTAGCCCCAAAGACCTTCCTTAGTGCTCTACAATGATTAATCCAGTCCTCAGGGGAAGTAGATGTCCAGACCCCACTTCATACCTTTCCCAGAATCTCTTGTAGAGAGGGAAAGGTCTTGCCCCCAATCTGCATTTCTAGCAAGCTCTCCAGGTGATTCTGACAAACTTGCTGAGCGGGAACCCTGACCTTGTGGGGGAGCGTGACCTGAACCAAATCGTAAAGAAAGTGAATGTTTTCTTAAATGTCCCCCTACCACCTCCTCTCTACTCATGCAGGATTCCCGCCACCTGCCTGCCCCCCCCAGCTCATGATGTCAAGTGCTCACCTCTGAAATCCGCTTCTGCCAGGGACTTATTTCCATCACTCCTGGCTTCCCCGTCTCACACTCTGACAGGGACTGACACTGAGCCGCCCTTTACCACCAAACCTTCCAAAGTGACAACAAGTTAATCTGATTAAAAAATCAATTCTAGTGGGATTAAGATACAAAGTTGCTCCAACAACTGGCCAATCCCAGGTGTTGTGGGAATTTAAACCAGGGCTTTCTGGACATAACATCACAGTCTGGGCTTTTAATCCAGAAGTGCTGGATTAAATGCAATAATACAATAAAGATGGGAATTTCAGGGAAGAGCAGAGAGATGCATTGTGAAAGATAGACATACTTGGCGCTGAGATCCAGGTTTAAAGGGTATTTTACCTGTACAGTGGAGATGGCTGATGTCAGTCTCAGGATTTTGTTTTGTTGAAAAGGGCAAATATTTTTTTTTCATTTCAGAGATAATATATATGCATGCAAAATATCCATTCAGCATAGAAAGTTATAAATTTTCCTATAGTTCTTTTACCCCAGATAACATCTATCCAGATGATTAGGACAATGATGAAATATTGCTACACTTTACTGAGCACCTACTACGTGCCCGGCACAGTGCTAGGTGCTTCCCATACATTCTGTCATCTAATTCTCACATGGTCCATGGACAGGAGGTGATAGGTTTTTTTGGAGGATAAAGAAACTGGAAACAGAGGAATGATTTTTTTAAAATTTAATTTCTTTTCAGTGTAACAGGATTCATTGTTCATGCATCATACCCAGTGCTCCATGCAATACCTGCCCTCCATAATACCTACCACTAGGGTCCCACAACCTCCTACCCCCCCACCCCTTCATAACCCTCAGATTGTTTTTCAGAGTCCACAGTCTCTCATGGTTCATCTCCCCCTTCCAATTTCCCTCAACTCCCTTCTCCTCTCCATCTCCCCATGTCCTCGTGTTATTTCTTATGCTCCACAAATAAGTGAAACCATATGATAATTGACTCTCTCTGCTTGACTTATTTCACTCAGCATAATCTCTTCCAGTCCCATCCATGTTGATGCAAAAGTTGGGTATTCATCCTTTCTGATGGAGGCATAATACTTCATAGTGTATATGGACCACATCTTCCTTATCAGAGGAATAATTTTTGCAGGATGAAGTGCTATGTGATGGGGCAGGAACCCAACTCCGACTGCTCTCACTCCAGGGCCCAGATTCTTCTACTGGTCCACCCCCTCCCCCCACAGATACACACTGTACTCGCATGCAGGCACACCACACATGCACACACAGAACTTGTACACCCCACAGACTCACCCACAGACACACAGGCCCTACAGACACACACATGCCACGACTCACACAGAAGACCCACACACCCTACAGACACAAAGAATTTACACCTCGAGATATACAGAATTCGCACACATGCACGCACAGTAGACAATCACACAAAATTCACACACACACACACACCACAGTTATATACATAGGACTCACATACACATTGCAATATATACACCACAAACACAGCCCCTGCCCCCCGGTCACATACATGCATAGAGGCATAGACCGACACGTACATACATACACAGGCTCTTCTGAAATCTGTTTTTTTTTTTTTTTTAAATTCCACATGTACAGAGAGCTTTTATTCTTTTAAAATCCTGCATAGAATTCTACTGCAGAGACCAATCATAATGTTATTAATCTAATCCAATTGGTAGCTCTCTAAGTTTCTGAAAAAATACAATCAAATAACAATAATGGAAAGTTGGTGGGTTTTCATTAAGCACAGGATTAGGTGCATTATATCATTGAACCTTCACAGCGACCCCGTGTGTAACCCCATTTTGCAGATGCAAAGACCAAGATTCAGATGGTTTTAGAGCTTCCAAGTGACAGAGCCAGGAAGCAGGGTTAGGAAGTATCTCCAGACCCACCCTCAGTATGAGCTAAATGTTCATGAATATCCATGTCTGTACATGTCTGTGTTGGAGAAGTTTCCGGAAGAGAAATCCCAAGTCTAGGGCTACATACATTCTCCAGTTTATGCAACTTGCTGAGCTGGCGTTTGGAGAACTGTACCAGTGTGCAAATAAATGTCTTATTTCCCTTTGATTTTTTGAGGACTGGTATTTTTACCTTTGTCTCTTTGTAAGGTGAAAAGTTATATTAAAGTATTAGATGAATCCTTTTAGGGAATCAGGTTTTACTGACACAGAAAGGGGTTTGTGGTTTAGGAAGATGGTGGCATTGAAGAACAAGTACGTTTTAGCAGAGGATGTGTTTTTCTTGGCGACAGGGACGGTGGAATCAGTTCTGGGGTTCCTGGTGGTCTCAGGGCTTCTAACCTGTTGAGTTGCATGTAGGAGCTCTGAAAGCTTGCTTGTCGTAAAGACGCTCTGACTTGAGGCTCAGCGTTTGGAAGAGGTGCCTCTCGCGGACACAGATACTGCATAGTCTTAGGAGGCAGAAGAAAGAGTATGGAGGCCCTCCCTTGAGATCCTGTAACAGGACCACCTCCTGGGCACATGGAGAGTGACATAAAGGGCCACCTTAGAAGCATGTCGGTGGCAATTTGGGGCTCTGTGTGTGGACTCTTTATCCTTGGCTGCTTCCCAGGCTCCCCCCGCAAAGTAGGCATTTGCAGAGCAGCTCCATGAGGCCAACAGCTTTTGCCTTCCAGCCTGAGATCGTTGCTGCTGGAGGATTCGGCCTTGCTGTGTGCCTCAGCTCTGGATTTGACACAGGGAGCTGCTTGTTGCCTTACAAATGGTGGCTCTCCAGGTTCATGTTTTTATTGGATCATGATAGAATGGTGCAGGCAGCTCCGGAGGTAAGACTGGGTCTATGTCATATCCCCAGCCTGCCCCTTGTCTCCTCTCAGAAGCCCCCCACAGTAGTCCTGCCCCGTCGCGTTCCCACCTGCCAACCTCTTTAGCTCAGCTCAGCAGCCCTAGGGCTGGGCAGTGCCGGGCTGCTCCCGGGACTCGCTCAGCCGTGGCAGGTTTGACACACCGTCAAAACGGCAGCTGTTCCTTTCTCAATTCTACCTTCCTGAGCTTTCCTTGCAGCTTTTTGTTGCCTGAAAGATTGGGTTTCCAGCTTCTGTTGTCAGCATTCTTCTAAGCAGGCTCCTTTGGTATGTATGGTTGAAGAGAGAGCAAGAGGGGTAAAACAGCTATGGGAAACTGTCCCTTCCGTGGTGTCTGGAGTCTGAAGACTTCATTCCTAGAGAGGCTTTTTGTCCATGAGTTGGGGCCACAGAAAAGAAGCTGAATGATAGCAAGGAGACTTAGTGTGGGCTCTTTCTCCAAGTGTCCAAGGGAATATGACAAAGCTTTAAGAAAAGTGGGTAGCAGGAGTACATGAAAATAGGCTTTCCTTTCTCCCTGGACGTGCTTTATGAGGGGTTTGTGGCCTTGACTCTGAAGGGTGATGGGGCTTTTGCCTTGTCTAGCCTGGGTACTGAGAGCAACCAGTGGATGGGAAGCCTGCCTGCTTTTTCTCCACGACCGCCACATTCTGGCTACCCAGTCATTCCATACATAAGTGGGGCCCACAAAGAACGGAGTTAAGTATTTTTGGTAAATACAGCAGACTCTTCATTCACATGGCTGTTATTCCCAATTTCACTTTTATATCCTTTGTATTATTTTTATCATGCATATTACTTTTATGAATACTATAAACACAATAAACTGCTACTATTTTTGCTTTAGACAGTTATCTTTCAGAGCTATTAAAATAGCAATAAAGAACATTTTATTTTGCCTTTATTAATTCTATTTTTATCCCTCTTGATTTTATTTAGTATAGATCCTAGTTTCTGTTTGGTGGCTTATTCTTTATTTCTTGTTTTGGCATCTTATTCTTTAAAACTTTCTGTGATCTTTCTTTCTTTAAATATAGGTCTTCTGACATTGAGTTCTCTCTCTTGCTCTCTCTGGTTTTTTTTTTTTTTTTTTTTTTTTTGAGAAAGTAGTTGTGTCTCATTCATTTTTGAATGACTTTTTTTTTCTGAGTATCGTAAATTGACCGCTTTTTGAAATACTTTAAAATGCCATTTTATTTTCCTCAGGTTTGTGTAGTTTCTGATGAGAAGTCCATTTTAGCTCTTATCTTCATTTCTCCATAGATAAGATGCCTTTTTCCTCTGGCTGCCTTCAAGATATTTCTTTGTCTTTGGTTTCAATAGCTTTACTGTCATTTTATTATTTCCCTTGATTGGTGACATAACTATCATTAATTTTGGAAAACTCTCAGCTTTTGTTTTTCCAGGTATTTTTCCTGTCCCCTTTCTAGTGTCTTTTCACCTTCTGAGAGTAAAATATAAATATGCTATGCTTTTTGATAGTGCCTTGTTGCTTTTGTATGCTCTTTTTTTTACTATTGTTGTTATTATTATTATCATTATTATTATTATTACTACTACTACTCTTATATTGTTTTTCTTTTTCAGTTTGGATAATTTCTATTAACCTGTCTTCAAGTTCATTGATTCTTTCCTCAGCTGTGTTGAGTCCACTGATGAACTCATAAAAGTCTTTCTTCATGTCTGTTTTCATTTCTAGCTTTTCCCTTTCCAGTTTTTCTTTCTGGGTTTCACTTCTCTTCTCAAATAGCCCATCTGATATTGCATGTTATCCATCTTTTCAGTAAAGGATTTAATGTATCAATTTTTAAAATTCCATGTCTGGGAGTTCCAATATCTGTGTCATATGTGTATCTGGTTCTTTGATTGCATTTTCTCTTGACACTGTTTTTTCTTCCCCTCGCTTTCTTGGGGTTTGCTTTATAAGTTTTTGTTGAAAGAGATGTCTTCTGTAGGGCCCTGGAAGCTGAGGTAAGCAGTCTGTATGCTTGAGGATAGGCATGCCTTTCCTTCTGTTAAAATTTCAGCTTGGGGATGTACATGGGTGTGACTAAGAACTGCGTTAGATTTAAGATCTGTTGTTGTTATGGCTGCCTTCAACGTACCACATGCTTCCAGTTCCTCAATACTGCCTTGTCTTGAGGTTGAGTTTTGGTTGCCCAGAGAGTTTTTCTCAATGTTGAAGCCACTTTAGATCTTCCCTTTACATCATGTTTTGAGAGAATTTCTTTTCATGTTCTTGTCCCTCCACACTAGAGTTCTACTATTGCCTGTAACTTGATGGCTCTTAGCCTATAAAGGGGAATAGGTGTATACACAGTTTTTCTAATTAAGCTTCAGTCTTATAATGGCATTGTTTCTTTGGGTCTCGGGGGGTGGTTTTCTTGTGTCCCTGCCCCTCCCCTGGAGGCAATTCCTGGGCCCACTTCATATTCTTGCTCCTCTCCTGGAGTTACATGTTTTTTCCTATGTTCTCCTCCCCCAGACACAGGAGGCTTTCAGCATTGCTCTGCGTGTGATAGTGTGGGTTGCCTTCTCCCAGTAGTCTAAGACTAGGATTATGAAGAGGCAACAGGCAAGGAGAATCTGGATGTGATTTTATACCTTCCCTATAGCAGCTGCTGTTCGCTTTCTTCAGGCTTGAACTACAAGGGGGCACTTCAGGATCCTCATCTGTGGTTTTGTGAGCACTGGTTTGGGTGTGTAGAGAAGAGCCTGCGAATGGTGCATTTTCGTTATATCTGCATCCTCAGGAGTTCTGTATTCTCTTGAAATTCCTCATTAGGTCTTAACAGTTCAGTAAGAATTTTAGCTGACTACTTACCAATATCCGGCAGCATCTACCCCAGGCAAGCAAGCGCTCATGTTCTACCTCTTCTTGCACACAATTTTATTTACTTAGATTTCAAATCAGTTATTTGTCCTGGGAGCTAGATCACTGACAAGTTCAAATTCACTGCAATGAATTTGTGGATTGTGTAACATTTTTGTTGTAAGGGTGGGAGTTATGCTCTTACTAGCTTTCTACATCTTAAGGAGAAGCTAGAAGTAACACTATTCTTAATACTCCCAAACTTGGAACTACAAAAATGCCCATTGACAGTCCAATGGATAGATATATTATGGTACATTTACCCAAAGGACTACTATATAGCAGTGAGAATGAATGCACTATAACTACATAAAACAAAGTGGATATAACTATAAATATAATGTTGAACTAAGGAAGCCAGTCACAAAGGAGTACATACTGGATAATTCCATTTGTATAAAGTACAAAACTAATCCATGATCTTAAAAATCAGGGGAACAATTGCCTTTAGAGGGCCAGAGGCTAGAATGGAGGACAAGGGGGCTTCTGAGATACCAGTAATGTTCTGTTTCTTGAAAAGCTTATTCCTATAGCTTTATATTTCTGAAAATATAATTTTATATACACATATACATATATATCTTTTCTGTGTGTGTATCATATTTCATCAAAAATATTAAAAAATATATCCATTAGGATAATTAAAACCTGGATTTATAACATTCCAGATAGCTAGAAAAAATAAAAGCTAAATCATAATCCAGCAAAAGACAAAAAATTAAGAAAATGCTAAGGAATCTTATAAAATAAAGTGCTAAAGGCTAAGGACATCAATTATGGCAATAAATACAAATGCTTATAAATGTTCCCCATTAAAAGATAATAAAATACAATAAAGCTCATATATGTTTTTAATGATGTGTAAATGTGAAAGGACTATAGGTGAGTACTTCCCCCACCACCCCCCCGGTTCCCTTCTTCTCTTCTTAAATTGTATTTGTGCTATCACCATGATCTGGAGACAGTGTTCCGAATTTATTAAATGATGGATGGGGCAAGGATATCTGAAGACAGAAAGGAACAGGTCAACGAGGGGACAATTTGGGACATATAAAAAAAATATGTAACACCTGCGATTGAGCTGTTCTAAGTTGGACCACCCTCACAATTTCTAAGGGAGATTGTTTTTGTTAATTTAGTATCCATCTCCAAATCTTTTGACTGACACCTGAATTCTGCATACCCCAGGATTCTAACTCCATAACTCCCAGGGAATTCTAACTCCCTGAGGGTGATGACCTCAGAGGATAATGCTACCCTTTCTCAGACCCTACCAAGGGAACACATTATAGTATGACCACTATGTAAAGGAAATTTAAGGGGAATGTTGAAGACATTGAGTCTGGATTTGGCTGGAGGAGGATAGATGTTTAAAGGGAATTAAATAGAAGAGTTTGGGTTCACCTAACTGAGGGAGTCCATAGAAATAAACACAGCAATGATCCCTATCAGGAATTACTTTGTGAACATAATGTGGGTTGGGGGCATGTTTGTTTTCTCACAGTAGTTATTCAAAAACATTCAAGAAAATGGAGACCCATAGACAAGGTTCTGATTAATAAATGCATCTTATAATTTATTCCATTTTTAAAATAAGAAAAATTGACTTGCAGAAAATTTTTCTAGACTTATTAAAACATCTTATTTTTTAAAAAATAGTTTATTGTGACCTAGAAAATTCCACATCCATTATCTAACTGAAGTTACATGGATTCCATGTTAAGGAATATACAGAGTAATGGGCATCTAAGATTTTTCATAATCAAATTATCTTATTGTTACATAAATATATTTGAGATCCCAACTATGTATTGTACACTAAAGAAGAATCCTTAAATCAAGGCTTAATCTCTAACATCAAGAAGTTCAAGGGGCACCTGGGTGGCTCAGTTGAGTAATCATCCAGCTCTTGATTTCAGCTCAGGTCTTGATCTTGGGGTCATGGAATCGAGCCCTATGTTGGGCTCAGCACTGGGCCTGGACCTGTTTGGGATACTCTCTCCCTTTCCCTCTTCCCCTTTCTCTCAGAAAGAGAGATAGAAGGGAAAAAAGTTCAAAATCTAGTGACAGAGATAGTTATGGGGATAACAAGAACTCAGTGTTATAAATACTGTGATTGCAGAAGGTTCGATGTGTTGCAAGACAGTTCTGCATGGCTCTCTCAGGTTTCTACACATTGTTTAAGTGGGTACTAACTGTTCCCTGTTTTGGACTATCTTTTCAAAAATATTAGTATAATGAACAATCTTGTGAGATAGAGAATCTCTTCATTTGGGACAAAGGTCAGATGGGTTTACTGCCCATTTTAAAATACTTGTCTTCCATATGATCAGAGTTCTTTTCCTATAACATCACCCACTATTGTAGATGCCTTCTTGCTCCCTTTGAGTTACCCTGTAGGAATTGGAAACTAGATCAAAAGATAATACTCTGGTTACTACAGTGATTCTTATGTCTTCTACCAGTAGCAAGCTAACTGGTTAGTTTGTAGGTAGGATAAAGTTTCAGATCCTTTACAAGTCTTGATACATGCTATTGTGGGAATATGAAGAAGGTGTACTTATTTTAGCTAATACAATAACAATGATATTCTAGAATATGAAGAATGTTAGGCAAATTGAATCTGTGAGGATGTGGGTAAGAAAAGTGAAGGGCAGGGAAAGAAAAAGAGTCAAACCAGGTGAAGGAAATAGGATAAGTAAAGACCAGATTGTGGGGATAGAGATTTTTGAAGGGTATTTTATTTTATTTTATGTTTTTATTTAAATTCTAGTTAGTTAACATATAGTGTAATATTGGTTTCAGGAGTAGCATTTAGTGGTTCTTCACTTACATTAACATTCAGTGCTCATCAGAGAGCACTTGAATGTTAACCAAGACTGTGTATGTTTTCATGAGGCAATGCAATTAAGGGATATTAACTAGAGGATGATATCATCAGATTTAAGTTTTGGAAATGTCATTTTGGTAGTAGAATGATTTCTATTAAGAAGGGAGGCAGGGAGATCCATAGGCCAACTGGGAATCACTGGGATAATCCAGATGAAGCATGATAAAAGTTTAATGTAGGGAAAAGGGGTAAAGCGGAGGAAGAATTCACAAAATATTTTGGAAGTAGAATCAACTGGTTGTGTTGATAGAGGAGATTTTAGTGCTTCTTTAGGCTGAAGCTATTTTTGACACTTGAGGAAATAATGGTAATATCCATCATGATAGAAAGAATAGAAGAGTAAAGGGCCATAGCATTCATAGGGATACCTGAACTGAACATATGTATGTAGGTATTGGGTTTAGAAAGAATGACCATTCTAGATGGGTAGGATGTGTATTACTCTGATTTAACAACTAAGGAAATTGTGGTCCTGAGGATTGAATGGACTGCTGAGAGTTGTATGGTCAGCAAGTTAATAGTGGACGTTGGAACTTGGATAAAATGAGTAATCTAGTGACCTTTTTATTCTGTTTCCTTGAATCAATCATCAGCAACATCACAAGTCTCTTTTCTATTCTCAAAGGATCTAGGCTTCATCTGGGAGATAAAGGAAGCAGAAGGGAAAGAAAACTAAGGAGTTACATATTTTTCTTTCATTTGGCAGATATATTAGACCTGTTAGCTCATTGCTGAAAGAAAAGGAATAGAGGATTCATGTTTGACAATGTGGGCCAAAGAGAGTCTGTCTGCCTTATTAATGAACTAGCTTCCCAAAGCATATTCTTAGGAGTGCTGACCTTGGATGACCTGAGAAGAAATATGTTCTACCAGAAGGCTGATCTCATCTTTGAACATCCAATCATCAACACTATACTTGGTTACAATAGCACAAGGCTAGAGCACTGAGTTTGTATCTATACAATTTTAAAATGCCCATCAACTAATTCAGTGAAAACAGTGAAAGGCCATGTAAGTCATTTTTCTTGTTTGAGTTTTACTATTATGAACAGAGATTTTATTAGTGGTTACAGAACTAAGTTGTAGTATGATGTCAGAAAGTCAGTTACTCTGTCTGGTCCTTGGTTTGGTGCATAGTGTGGATAGAATTGTAAAGTGTTTTACCATTCTAACACTCTAAGTCTGACTGAGAATTTCAAGAAAGGGTATGCAAAGAGTAGAGATGAGGACCCAAGTCAGAATATTAAGGAAATCCACATGTAGGGACCAAGAAGACAAAGAGGAACTTAAAAACGAGAACCAGTGAAGTGGTCAGAAAAGGAACATTTAAAGAGTTTGTCTGTCTTTTTCTAAAGGAGAGTTCACCAGGTAGCAATGAACTTTGTGAATTGGATGGCGAGCCCCTGTTTTCTCTATCTGTAGAAGGACCTGTGAAAGAAAATGAAAGCCTGGGAAATTTGAGTTGGGTATAAAAAGTTTAAATTTCTGTTTAATATGAGAACAGGAAGTCTTGCCTCCAGTTCTTTCCAAAATGGATCACTAAAAAGAAAATAATTTCCCATTCTCTGTTATATTAACTCCCTTAGAATTTATTCAGACATGACTGTGTTAATTACTTAGTAGGTGTTTCGTCTTTCAATTGAGATGTGAGTTTCTTAAGTGCAGAGTACCAGCATGTATTGGATGAGTAATACATGAGTTTTAACTTATTTGTTTAGAATCTTCCTAATTTTCTGGCAGTAATTAATCAAACTTGGAGTTGAAGACTCAAGAAGAGCAGAAATATTTAGAGTTCACTTGACTAAAGGCAAAGTGCTTTGAAGGTCCTCCAGGCTCTGAGAATGTCTGAAATATCTTAAGCAGACCTAGATGAGATTCTAGAGTCTCAGCTTGGTGCCTGTACTGCCCATCACCCTCTTGCCCTCTTTGCATCAGTACCTCTGAGAGAGGCAGCCTGCTTTTTCATCTTGTAGGAAACACAGTCTCAGAAAACAGCTGCACTGAACTATTGGACCATAATGGTACATATCACTCTTGGTCTTTGGCAGGAGATGTCCTTGGCTCCCAAAATAACCTTAACCACAGGGTTAAGATTTTCCCATAATTGAAGAGTACGGAGGGAAGGAATCAAATACATGAGGCCTGACAGACATTTAATCACACTGTACTCAACAATTTGGGCTTCCTTTATAGTCACATTGGTGATGGCAGCCAAGACTTAACCTCTTGGGATCCAGACTCCTACCATAGGGGGCGAAGGGGTTCTCAGAGAGCTGTCACTTTGAGAGAGGTCTCAGCTGGTGATGGAGAGTAGTCAACATGGCAGAATGGCTGAACAAAATTGTTTAATTTGATTCAAAACCTATATCTGTAAATAGTGCTCTTATACTTGGTTCATTCCAGCAAATCAACTCTCAGGGTTAATTGGAGCAAGACTTACATGTTGATGAATGCCTTTAAGGTCTCCTTATTTTCCTGGTCCTAGATGCCTTTTTGGGCACATCCTTCTCTCTCTTTTGGGATACTTGGTAACTTATATTCTTCCCTACTTCAAAATCCCTTTCCCATTTCTACCTTAGGAACAGATGCTTAAAGAGCATCATATAACATGGCTGCATGTGTATATTTATATATATATATATATTTTTATTTTAAGATTTATTTATTTTTGGAGGGTGGGGCAGAGGGAGAGAGAGAGAGAAACCTAAGCAGACTCCACACTGAGTCCTGTGCAGGACTTGATCTCATGACCCTGAGCTCATGACCTGAGCTAAAACCAAGAGTCATCCAGAAACCTCTATATTTATATTTTAATAAGAAGTGTAGCTTTGAACAAAACACACGCATTAGCCTTTGGTGAAATAATTGTCATCAGACAGCTAACCAGGACATTTTGGATAAGGGGACCCCTCAAGTGCATATTAACTTACTTCTTAGCCTTTTTTTTTTTTTTGGTGGTGATGGTGGGGAGTCTATTATTATTGTCCTACAGGTATCCTATGGACACAAATCACTTTCAGACTTCTGTGATTTTTCTGGAGCTGTTCCTTTGCTCTCACAAATGATAACTCCTACATTTTATCTTTCAAAAGCTGGTTCCTTTATCCAGTCTTAGCTCAAATGCTACCATGAGTGGTTTTCACATTTCTTCACTTGGATTTCTTCATTTCTCTTTTAATTTCCACAATTTTGTGTTCCTCTCTTGTGGTTTGCATCACTTTCTACCTACTATTTAAATTATTTGCATTGTCATTTTGTGGCACAATACTTCATGTCTTAACACAATAGTGTATAAAAGTGATTTCACTTCTTACATAAAATTATCATCAATAATGTGCCACTCATTGTGCTGTGTGATTTTTATCCCGTTACCAAACAAATCTTTGTTGATTTGGGTTGAATTTCTTTGTCCCATTCCTTATCATTAGGAACCCTCATGGTCTCTACGTGTTTGCATTTGTTTATATTCAATCTCAGTACCCATGCATTGTGTTGGTGGTTAAATACATATATAAGTTTGTCAAAACTCATCAAATTTTACACTCAGAATGGGTACAGAATATTATTGATAAGTTATACCTTAATAAAGTGGCCTTTAAAAATAGGGGTAAGCTGGGGCCCATGAGTGGCTCAGTTGGTTAAGTTACTACCTTCAGCTCAGGTCATAATCCTGTAGTCCCCAGATCTCAAGTCCCACATTCAGTTCCCTGCTCAGCAGGGGGTCTGCTTCTCCCTCTGCCCCTCCCCCATCTCATGCTCACTTTCATTATCTCTCTCTCAAATAAATAAATAAAATCTTTTTAAAAAATGGAAGTAAGCCTTTCCACTGTTGAGGATGACTTGTAAAGGATAATAAGATCATTTCCTTCTGACAGTTGGCTGTCCAGTCACCCAGGCAGAGAACAGGAATGTCCTGACCTGGCCATGGGGTATAGAATTTTACAGAATAGAGCTCTGCCTGAGAAAACTTACTACCAGCCTAGAAGCAAAAAAAAAAAAAAAAAAAAAAAAAAAGGCAAAACAAAACAAAACCCCCCAAAACCCCTCAGGTTCAAACATCTGAAATGTTCAGTTGTTAACTAAATCATGTGTTCTTTTTTTTTTATAATAGGACTACTTTAGTTTATAGTGTGCATTCTTTATTATATATAACAATTATAGTTACAACCACTTTATTTTATTGTAGTAAGGCAATTAAATATAAATCATCTGTTTTCCTAAGGATAATTAAAATTATCAAAATAATTTATTATTATAATATACGGGTCCTCCACATTCTAACCACCATATTATCATTTGAAACTCAGATTATATTTCACTGTAGAAACAAAGCCCCAGTCCTGAAGAACCTGAGTCTTATTGGAGCCCTGCTCAGAGGCACTCACTCTTCTTTCCATTCTGGAGAATGGAAATGTGGTTGCCCTCCCACAGGCTACCTAGGAATAGTCTGGGACCAGTGCACCTGGGAATGTTTTATGGCCCCTGTGAGACTCCCGTATGGCAGTGCCTGCTGGCTTATCTCCCCTGGACTTGCTGGATGTTGTGGGCATTCAGATTTCTCAGTGTCCAACTTTCTGTCCCAAATCCCTCCTTCCTTATACAAGGTGAGCCCCAACCACCTGCCTCCTCTGACTTATTTTTCCATATTCCATTTTCCAGTTCTCTTATCCAGATTATTCCCAAACTGCCAATAGCCCAATTGATCCCCAATTTAAAATAATGCATCTTTCTAATTCCATTGACTACACATATTTTCTTGGTAAAAAATGGTCCTAGCACTGTTGTTTTTCAGTCATGTAGATGTGAGCGAATTACCTAACCTCATTGGTGATGATTTAGTTAGCTCTCTCTCAAGCTTTATTGTGAAGACTAAATGGGTTGATCTTCGTAAAGCAGTTAAAACAGTGGGTGGCCCCTAGAAAGTGTTGTCCGAGTGCTATTATTATAATTATTGTTGTAGTCGGTATTAAAAACCACAAAACATTCAGCTCACCCATGGTGTGATTAATAAAAAATTGGCATTCATTGGATAATCTCTTGATGCCTGTCTGAGGTTGACCACCTGAAGGTTTTGGGAGTCCCGAGGAAACAAAAAGGAGGAGGTGACTTTGGAGGACGGGGCACTAGAGAAAGTGTGCAGACGGGGGAGATGTCACAGGAGAGGAGAGGGTATACACATTTTATGATTTTGTGTAAAGACTTAACTTCCATTATTTCTTATGTGTCAGTGAGACTGGGTTTTTCTTGTCACCTTCAGCCTTTGGGCTGAAGGGTGGCTGATGCCAGATGCCTCCTTTGCTTTTATTAAAAGTTCCCCACGCCAAATTATGTCCTTGACCCTCAAGAGCAGGTGCCCAAACTGAGCCTGATCAACAACTACGTCGATAGTATAGATACATGACAAGAAGGAAATAAAACAGTTACTGTTAGGTGATGTGAGCAGTTTCATACATGATACATACAGTACAAAGCAGCCCTGTGAAAAGCCATAGCATAAGATACTGTGGAGAAGGGGAGGTCAGTGCTGGGGGGACCTGCTGGGCTGAGAGACACGGTCAGTTGGCCCAGCAGTGTTCATCCTATCCTTACAGGGGAATGCATGCCTGGGAGGGATTGGATTACCTTCCTTGTGGGGACGTGAACCAATGAGCTAGGGGTGTGACTCGTGGTGCTTCTCAGTTACCAGCAGGGGAAAAAAATAAAGACAAGTTCCTGTTGGCAAAAATACTTGGATACAATCCAGTGATCTACTACTTATTATGGATCTATTACACTGAGGCTGTGAAGAGAGAAGGAAAGCATGACTTCTGCCCTCCATGTGCTAGCATTCTGTTGGGAAGTCCAACGCCTAAGCAAGCATAACATGGCAGCAACCTGGTGGGCTCTGTGGCTTCCCAGGGAGGAAACAGTAGCTTAAGAGGCTTGATGTACTGGCTTATGTAAATAGGAAAAACAAGGGAGGTTGCTCTTAGGGACTCCTGAGAGGCATACATCTGAGTATTGTTCTCGTTCTAGTCTGATCTCATGGGCTATCTTCATGCAGTAGGAGTGGCCGTTCCAGTTCTGGGTCTGTTTCATGCCGCTGTAGTCACATCAGTGGAAAGAGAAGGAGTCTTTCTCTCGGAGCTGATACCTAAAATTCCAGACAATGACCCATATCGGAGTGGTTTGGTCCATGTGTTCATTTCTGGCCAGTAATTGTAGTCAGAGGGTTGAGCTGTTCTGATAGGGCAGCCTGGGGCCTGTGAGCACTCTGCTGAGCTAGAAGGTTGGGTCTTGCCCCACAAGAGCCCCATGGAGTGGGAGAAGGACAGCTCTTTAAAATAAGAGAGCTGGGCTCTTGCCAGAGGAGAGGCTCTTACTGAGAGGTAGCAAATGCAGGAAGGCTCCCTGTGAGAAGTGGAGCCTGAGAGGAAGGTATTTTTCGGAGGGGAAACTGCATTCCTCTTTTTTTGCAGGGAGAGCAAAGGAAAAGCAGGGAAGCAGACCCTGCTCCTCTCCCCCAGCGCCCTTTCAGCCAGCAAGTGGTGGTTATCTAATAGGGGCCCCTGATGAAGCCACTTAGTGGCACTCGTGCTAAGAGGTGGTGACCTCCAACCCTAGAGCTGGGGCGCTCTGGCAAAGGCAGCCTGTCACCACCCAGAGTGTAATTTGTCAGGGACATGGAGGTTAACATTTTTCTTCACAAAAAACATCTTTAATGACCATCAGCAATCAGGACCTCCGATTTCTGTCTCATTTGAAAGCTTTTAATGCTTTCAGAGGGACAGATGGGGTGACCTATGAGGTCTTTTCCATCTCTGATTTTCTATGATTAATGAAGTTCAATTGTGCAGAATAAAATGGTAAGTTTCTCGGTGTCAGTTCAGCTGTATTCCTTTTCTCCTCCCTCTTTTTTTTTCCCCTATTTTTTTTTTTTTTTTTAGACAGATGATAATCATGCACATTTTCTCTTAATGCTTCAGGGAAAAAAAGGACTTTTCTTCTGAGCCAGGCTTTGAAAATGTCAAGGTGGGTGTATTTATTCGTGGTATAAATTGTTGCCGAATGCCACAAGCCACTCCTCATTTTCCCACCCCCAGGATAGATGGGCACCTGCATTAAAGGCAAGATGAGCCCTGTAAATGTGAAAACGTTTTATGCTTGTTAAGAGTTTATTAGACTTTTTTTCTGCATACCTTCATAAAATACATTTGTTTAATGACAGGCCGACTTCTTGTCTTCTGGGCTAGATGTGACAGACTTCATTACTTTGTTTTTTGGGTCTGAAGGGAAACTGAGGCCCAGAGCAGTTCTCCGACTTCGTCAGAGCTGCCCAGCTGGGTGCAGGGAAGGTTTCTGCCAGCGCTTGTTCATTCCACTCTGCTGCATCTGGGGGTTAGGAAGCATCTCTTGAAAATTCTGGAGGAATTTGGCTAGTCTTATTTTCTCCATCAGCCTGAAGATTTTACTAGGTTGAAAGTCCTCTGAATTATGAAGAAGCAGACCTCTGGAGAACTGTCTAGGGAGCCGGAGGTTTTTCACCCCTGCACATTCTTTGCATTTGGAAGAGAAAGGAATGGGATTTTTGGGGGTTTGTATAGTTAGCCTCTTTTCTGGTTAAGAGCACAGACTGAGCTCCACTGAATTCCGGGATCTGCCGCTCAGCATGGAGGGTGGTAAAGGGACCTCAGACAGAATTCCCTCCCAGGGGGAGCCGAGGCTCACTGGCTTTACAGTTCTGCCCAGAAGCCCTAAGACTGTCCCGCACGGGGACTGCCTCTTAATTTGTGAAAAAGATCTATCCAATCAATCAAACTCCCCAAATGACTAAATTTAGACTACTTTCTTGTTTCTAAGATCCTGGAAGTACCCAAGGTAAAATTCAGAAAAAAATAATTTCCAACATCCTCATCAGTAGATACACTCTGGCCTGAACTGCTGCAGATTCCAAGCACATGGAGTACATGATGTGACTTTTAACCATAACTTCCTTAAACACACTATCTGAGCTAAACATGCCTTACAAGGGACCACTGTGGGATTGGTCCTGCAGCAGGCCTATGGCCTGGGGATTGTTCCTCTTTCCCAGGATGAGGGTGAAAAGGCCTCTTTGGGGTCCATAAATGGAAGAGGAGTCAGTTTGTCTGTACCAGAGCTCATTCCTCTGTTTGCTGGCTTTGGAGTTAATGTAAGCAAAGTATTAGTGAAAACTCCTCTTTATAGCTCTGCCTCTTTAAGGCTCTGAGTCCTGCTGGGTTTAGAAATGAAGTAGGCATTGCTACTTGAAGCCGTGCAGTAGAGTGGGTCTCATTTTCAGTTGGAAACCAACCCAAAGGGGCTGCAGTGGGGTGGCCCTCTGGTTGGTGATGTCCAGTGAACGGATCCCAGTGTCCATGGAGAGCTTCAGGGAACACTTTCTAACTGAGTGATTACCTGTTTTACGAGGTAAAACAGGAAGGCCCTGTTCTAGGGAAATAGGTATGCTGGAAGGATTTTTTAAATCCACATTCTAAATCCAAATCCACAGTCTGTACTCATCATTTTACACTCCCACCAACAATGTATAAAGCTTCTAATATCTCCACATCCTTGCCAACACTTGTTATTTTCTGCTCTTTTGATAACAGCCATCCTAACCATATTAAGTAGTAGCTCGTTGTGCTTTCAATTTGCATTTCCCCAACCAATAGTGATGTTGGGTGTCTTTACCTATGCTTGTTGGGATGGACAGGAGTTTTGACTATGCACCCCAGCTTTCATGACAGTCTCTCAATATTGGTTGCATGTTAGAATCTCCCTTGGAATTCTTTAAAAAGCAGTGATGCCCACGACCGACTAATTAAATCAGAATCTTGGGGAGGGAGGCAAGAATAAGCAACTTTTTTTTTTTTTTTTAAGATTTTATTTATTTGTTTGACAGAGAGTTAGATCACAAGTAGGCAGAGAGGCAGTCAGAGAAAGAGGGGGAAGCAGGCTCCCTGCTGAGCAGAGAGCCCGATGTGAGGCCCGATCCCAGGACCCTGAGATCATGACCCGAGCCGAAGGCAGCAGCTTAACCCACTGAGCCACCCAGGCGCGCCAAGAATAAGCAACTTTTTGAAAGTGAAATTGGGGAGCCCTGGGTCTCAAATCACAAGACTTGAGTGGAGTCCAGACTATCAGTCCATATTTTCCTAGTTGGGCAGACCTTTTTTTTTTTTTTTTTTTTTGGTACTGTCTTTATCATAAAATGAGATTGATAGTACCTATGCTGCAGAATAAATCTGAGGTTTAAATGAGATAATACGATGATCTAACAATAAAGAGCATTACTCTAAGCCGATGCATATTGCGGAAGAGGGAGGGAGTATCTGGGTTTTTCTCTGCCCTTTGATAATAACCATGAAAGACACGTTCGCCCTGGAAGAGAGAGCAGATGCGATGAGACTGACCAGGATCAGGAGCTATACTCCCGGCTACACATTCAAATCACCTTGGGGTTTTGGACTCCCTCGTGGAGTTGTTCATCTACTGGCTTTGCACAGAGTTCTAGAGCTCTTGGTGTTGGTCCCTAGAATAGGTCAGTCACCGCCTCCCAGGCCTGGTGACGGAGTACTTGTGTCCTCTGTGGTCATAGGAAGTAAATTTCCTTGTAGAGCCATGGGAGGTGCAGAGATTGCTCTAACTTCCAAGGGCTTCAACTTCAAAAAGAACCCCAAAGTAATAGGAAGAAAAACAGTGCTGAGTACTCTCTGTATCTCCTTGGCTTTCATGTGCATTAGTAATAAAGCTGGTAAGTAATTGATTTAAACACATGATTTCTCACTTGATACAATGTCCCTTTAATTGCCAATTGCTGTCCTACAATGCTAGCTCATATGTTTGGGATAATACCATTATTATCGTTCTCTGGTCTTTAAGTATGACAAAGAACCAAATGGCTTGTTTTAAATAAAAACTTAAGTTCAGGTCCTTTTGGTCTATTGCATGCATCCAGGAAGGATTTTGTGATCTAATAAGGCAATTATTGGGTTTCAATTAGATGACAGGTGATTATGAGGATAATAATTTTTGGAGTTTTATACCTCAGTTTTACAAAGCTTAGAAATCTACAATGCTTTTTTTGGCAAACACTACATTTCATACCTAACCAATGGAGGGTCTCTTTCGAATATATATCTTTTGGACAGCTAATCAGCATTAATTAAGCAGAAGTGTGTTCTGAACTATCTTTTTCTGTAGCTTTATTTGTCTCCTTTCTGTGTTCAGTTCCTTTTTAATTAAAAAGTGTCTATGCACATGGATTTGGATCAGAAAGATTCTGAGGATAGAAGCTGTGCCCAGGGACAACTCTTGGCAAAACTGGGAAACGGGCCCTGCTGGCCTCCATCAAACTCAACCGAAGTCAATCTCCATGTTCTCCCTCATTCCTTGTTTCCCACTCACTTCAGACCCATAGAGCCCTAATTAGTGCTTTGCTGTTAATCTAGCTTCAAAAAAAAAAAAAAAAATCCCGTCCTAATTTATACCATTTGCTCTTCCCATTGTGTAATATGCCTTGTTGCCTTGTACCAGGGCTGGTTTCAAGCTCCGGACTTCACTGCGGGGCACGTTTGGCTCTTGAATCTGATGTTGTAGCTGGGGGCTACCTCATACCACGAGCCCTAATGCTTGTAGTCTCTCCTGCCATCTGTGTCAAAACTCACTGTCCCAACAGGATTATACATCAGTCTTTTACATCTTAGTGCCCCTTAGTTCCCTGTTTTAGAGAATGTGCCTGTCTCTGCTGGAAGAAAAGAGGATTTTCCCTGTCAATGAGCAGTGGAGAAGCTATTCTAAGGAAAATGAGAAGACTGCCTTCCAGAAGCCCATATCCATGTTGGGAGGAGAAAAGAATACATCAAAGAGGCCGTGAAGGCCAAATCCTTGTCCCAAGTCTTTCACCTGTGTGACCTAGGCCAAGGCAGGCTTCTGCTTTGGTCCCCAGGTTTCTCATGAGGGCGTGAGCCAGCTGACCTCCAAGGGCTCTGCCAGCTCTTAGCGGCCCCTCCACCTGGCATCTGATTCCACCATATGTAATCACAAAGCTGGCAGCAGAGAGAAATGGTAGCAAAAGAGACCGGCTGGATTATTTCTTCGTATTTGTCTCATCAGCTGAGTATTTTTGAGATGAAGAAAGTGAAGAAATATGTGAGAGTAAAAGAGGAATTCTACAAACTTTGTAATATTTTTAGCTTATAACCGGCGTTTGTTAATGCTCAGAGAGTCTTTAATCAAGCGGTGTGTATTTATCATACAATCATTACCTTATTTAGCTATAACAAATGCCTAGTTAAGTGTGCATACAGGCCGTTTCTGTTGCAATTTAATTACCAACGCAG
Organism: Mustela erminea; assembly: GCF_009829155.1. Taxonomy (NCBI): domain Eukaryota; kingdom Metazoa; phylum Chordata; class Mammalia; order Carnivora; family Mustelidae; genus Mustela; species Mustela erminea. The sequence continues at coordinate 34,650,310 of NC_045626.1, read as the reverse complement.
TTAATTAGGCAATACACTCCATCACCATTTTTATTCAAAGAGTTTCTCAACTTTATTAAAGCACTTTTGAGGAAGAACTGGTGGGCCCCAAACCCTTGGTTAGGAGAGGTAGAGAAAGCCACGAACCACTGGCCCCATTTATTGAGTGCCTACTATGTGCCAGTACTTTATAGATACTGTCTCCAAGTCTCCACAAGATTCACTGAGGGGCCTTGGACGTGGAGAATGTGTGTTAGAGTACACTTGGCCAGAGGGCCAGTAACACTTGCACCTTTCTGTCACTGGCAGTAACTGTGCTGAAGAGGCTCAGGCAGAAGAGCCCGGCATTCTGCTCTGACCGGTGCCCTCCCCTCAGAGCTGCTACCAGAAAACCTCTCTGAATTTCTTTGGAGTCTTTCCCAATGCCAGATTCACCAAGGTGGCATTTAAGGAAGCATGGAGGGAGCCCAAATGCACCAACATTTCTCATACAGCTGGAGAAAAACCAGTGAAAGTCCACTATTAAAAGCTTTGGCTTGGGGCGCCTGGGTGGCTCAGTGGGTTAAGCCTCTGCCTTAGGTTTCTATGCTTAGCAGGGAGCCTGCTTCCCTCTCTCTCTCTGCCTGTCTCTCTGCCTACTTGTGATCTCTGTCTGTCAAATAAATAAATAAAATCTTAAAAAAAAAAAAAAGCATGCCAAATGCGTCTCCTCATAGAAGGCTTTGGATTTTCAGCTGTTATCAAGCCCTTGGACTACAGAAGGACCTTAGGAAATAGCAATTGATTCATAGGCTAGGAGAATTAAGATGGTTGGGAGATTGGGTGGAGGTGGGCAAAAAGAGGGGAGCAGAGATGGATTTCAGACTTCAGTCTTGTGCCCAGAGACCATCCTGAGATCACATGATGGACTAGCTCTGAAGAGAAAGGACATGTCGGGGCTGGAGAATCTGATGCCGGGGTGATTTGGGAGCCTAGGAGAAGGTACGGGGCTTGGACTCTGACCATCATGTATATGAATCTTTACCTGATAAAAATCAGAGGCACTGTTTTCTGATTGTTGGTTTCCTCACTGTGAAATGGGGCTAGGAATACCTTCATCTTATATCACTGGTGAGGGAGTTCAGTGAATCAATGTATAATAGGTTGAAAGTTACTCATTCCCCCCACCCCCCAATCCCAAAGTACGTACCCAGTACACATAGAAGAGATACCAGGGTCATGCTCGCTGATTCGTCATTTGATAAGGCATGTGGTTTGGTGCTGTGTAGTTGGTTGCAAGACCATTTAGGAAATGCCAGGTGCCTTAAAAATTTTGAAGCATTTAGGAGTCTGTCCTTCATATATATCAGTCATTTATTAAATATATTTGAATTTGTTGATTATCCTTAGGATTCATTTTAATCACTTCATAAAATATGATCCATTATGTAATTTTTTTAAAAAAAGTATCTTATTTTCTTATCCATTGAATAGCAATTTATTGCTGAACTACCTATTTCCTTGTTCAGTTTTGTTGGGGGGTGGCAGGTGGGCAAAATCTGTATGCCCATGAGGATAGCGGGCACGTGTAACTTGCCAGCTGTTGTGACTTAAGTTTGTAACACAATGTCTGACATGTAGTAGATACTCGAATATTTTTTGATAAACACACCTTTTTCCCCCCTGGAGTGATAATTATGTAGAGGTCATGGGGTATGAAGCTACTCGGAGAGAGGATGTACATATTTAAACATTTAACCTGAAGCCAGACTGATAAGGTGAAGTGCACAAAGGTACTAGACAGTGCTAATGTCCACCATGTACCAGGTGAGCTCCAGGCCCTGGGGACATAGCTATGAACCACCCAGACAAAAATCCCACTCTCATGACACTGACATCCTGAGGGAGAGAGATGGTAACACAAGACGATTATGTGTGATGAGGAACAGAAGGCAAGCTGAGGCCAACACCCTGAAACCCCATCCCCCCATGGGATATGTGTGTCATTCCTCAGGCATTCCTGGCTGCCCTAGAGGGAAAACAAATAGTTAACCTGTAGAGATCACAATCCTGCAAGTCTCCCTCAGTTTACAAATGTCCTAGTGATTTACAAGGAAGAGGCTTCCTTATCAACAGCCTAACCTCCAGAGCCCCATAACTCAGTTTCTTGAAGCCCTAACATCACCCTCCCCTTCATAAAACTGAGGCAGAGGGAAATGTAAATAAAATTGAATTTTTTTTTTAAACCTTCAGCCCATTGATAAGGACGTGTGATAGGAGGTATGTAACATTTCTCCAGGAAGCTCCCAACTATGTTACTGTTAATGACTTATTAGAGGGAAAAACAACTTAACTTGTCAACAGCAAGGCCTCCGGTATCCTGTGAGTCTTCTCTAATACATGAAAGTTCTTTCAAAAACCTCCCTTTTGGGGTGCCTGTGTGGCTCAGTTGGTTAAGCAACTGCCTTCAGCTTAGATCATGATCTCAGGGTCCTAGGATCGAGCCCTGCGTCGGGCTCCTTGCTCCTTGGGGAACCTGCTTCTCCCGCTCCCTCTGCCAGCTGTTCCCTTGCTTATGCACGCTCTCTCATGCTCTCTCTCTTTCTGTCAAATAAATAAAGAAAAAATCTTAAAAAAAAAAAAACCCAAAACAAAACAACACCTTTTTCCTTGCCTCCCCCAACTCCAAAACTTCATCACACGAAGAAAAGGATAGGGAGTGTTGAGAATGTGTAGGAGTAATGTTATAATTTTAGATAAGGTTCCTGGGAAGACATCACTGATAAAGGGACTTTCAAATGAATACCTGAAGGAAACAAAGGACTGAGCCATGAGAATATCTAGGAAAAGAGCATTTCTGTTGGAATAGAAAGTATTAAGACCCAGAGATAGGAACGCTCCTGGAATACTGAGGAAAGAAGACACTAATACAAAGGAAGTGAGTGAGGGTGATGGGGTTTTGGAAGATAGGTGAGGTTCGGAGGGGTAGAGTCCGGAGCCGACGACCAAGAAAGAATTCTTGAGATGTCCTTGGTGCAGAATGGTGGTTTATTAAAGCACAGGGACAGGACCCACAGGCAGAAAGAGCTGGTGCTCCAGGGCTGTGACTGAAGACAGGATATACAAAGTTCAAAGACAAGCTGCACATGGGAAAATGTGCACAACAGCTTTAATCAACAAAGGAATGGCAACCAGAATACAGAAAGAAACCTCCCTTTTTCCTTACCACCCCCCACCCCATAGTATATAATCAGCCACTTTCCACAACCCTGGGCTGCAGGTTATAAGGACATTTAATTGTATTTACCTTCCCTTCTGCAAGCTAGACTATTGATAGAAATGCTTTGTTCCTGTAAATTGCTAAGGCTTTTGTAACTGAGGGAGACTCAGGTCTTGTAGGATTGTGATCTCTATAAGTTAACTATTTGTTTTTCCTTTCCTTAGCTCTAGGGCATCCAGGAGTGCCTGAGGAATGTCACATATATCCCTTTGGGCGGGTGGTTGTGGGGTGTCAGCTTCTGCTTTGACCTCAGCTTGACTTCTTTTCCCTCATCAAGGGCAAGGGTAACAGGAGACAGGATCACAGAGTAACACAAGCCGCTTAGGTCATTATAAGGACCTTGACCTTTATCTGAGGAAGATGGGGGACACTGAGTTTTGAGCAGATAAGTCACATAACCTGACTTCCAATCTAACAGGACCACTTGAACTTCTGGATTAATACTAGATTAGAGGATGAAAAGGATAGAATCAGGTGGATGGGTTTAGAGATAGTAGCTGAGATGAGAAATGATGGTAATTCTCACCAGGGTTGCAGCAATGGAGATGGTAGGAAGTACAGTTGACCCTTGAACAAAAGGAAGGTTAGGGGCACTAACCCCCTACATAGTTGAAAATCCACGTATAACTTTTAACTCTCCAAAAACTTAACTGCCAGTAGCCTACTATTGACCAATAACATAAACAGTTTATTAACACATATTTTAGATGTTACTTATATTAAATACTCTATTCTTACAGTAAGGTAAGCTAGAGAAAAGAAAGTTTTACTAAGAAAATTTTAAGGAAGAGAAAATACATTTACAGTACTGTACTATATTTATTTTTTAAAAATCCATGTGTAAGTGGACCCATGCCGTTCAAACTATGTTGTTGAAGGGTCAATTGTGTTGATATATTTTGAAGGTAAAATCAACCAGATTCTCTGATTATGCAGAAGTGAGTTAAAGATAACAAAGATGATCCCAAGATTTCTGGCTTGAACAATAAAAAGGTTGGCGTCGCCATTTACTGAGTTGGGGGGGAAACTGTGGGAGAAGCACATTCTGAGGGATTGGGGAAATTTTAGGATTTCAGGTTTATCACATTAACTTTGAAATGCCTTATAAGTATCAAAGTGAAGATGTCAGGTAGATGGTTGGATGTATAGAGTTGGAATTTGGTCAAGAAGTTGGAAGTAGACATAGAATTAGAAAAGCACCCACATTCAGACACCATTAGGCTGGGACTAGAGAAGGTCACTAATGGAATGGTAGGAAGAAGATAAAGAAAGCAGCCCAACAACTGAACCCTGGGGCATATGAGAATTTAGGAGAAACCAGGAAAAAAGACAGTAAAAAAATCAGTAAGTGAGGTGGGAGGAAACCCATAAACAAACCATTGAAAGAAAGTGCTTTAGGGAGGAGGGAGTAGTCAGCTGAGTCCTGTGCTGCTGAAGGGTCAGGCAGAATGAGGACCAAGAATTAACTGTTGTGCAAAAACAATGAATACTGTTACGCTAAAAAGAAAAAAAAAAAAAAAAAAGAATTAACTGTTGTATTCATTGTAGTCGGTGAAGTGGAAGCCACCAGTAGGTTGTTGAGGGCATTTTCGCAGGAATAGGGTGAATAAAATCTTGGTTGGTGTGTGTTCAGTAATTTGGAGAGAGAAGTTAAGGTTGGAAACTTTTCAAGAGGCATTGGTATTTTTATACCAAATTGTACGGCTACAGTTGGTTTCCTGTGTGGAAAATAAATTGGATCCCAAATTATTTCATGCCAAGAAGAAAGAAAAAAGTCATATGGATCATAGACATAATGTGGGAAGCAAACTTTAGCACTTGTAAAAGAGAATATAGAAGTATATCACTATGATATAGGGGTAGGTAATAATTTCTTAAATGAGACAGATAAAAGAGACATCATAAAGCAATAGATCTTATTTTTTTCTCACATTCAATATTAAATCTTTTGTATGCCTGAGGATAGCATATACAAAGTTCAAAGACAAGCCACACATGAGAAGATGTATACAACAGTTTTAATCAACAAAGGAATGGTAACCAGAATATATATAAGAAGTCTACAAATCAGTAAGAAAAACTAAAGAGTTTAACAGGAAAAAAAGCCAAGGGAATGATCTATCAATTTACACAAAAGAAATTTACATTTGAACAGGAGCACAGACATATCAGTGATTAATGACAAGTATCTTAAAACAAATTCTCATCACACATGTCAGTTAAAAGTTTTATTAATTCCAAGTCTTGGCAAAGATCTGGAGGACATGGATTTTTATACCTTGTTAATAGGAAATAAATAGATAACAAAAATTTCAAAGACCAATTTAGCAATAAAGTTGAAAGTGCGAATGACCTCACAGTTCTCCTTGGTGTATACTCTAGAAAAACTCAGACCCAGATGTAGAAGTGGGTGTCTCTAAGGTGTCTTTTCTAGCATAATTTGGGGTAGCAAAAAATGGGAAACAATCTATATGTCCATCAACAAGAGAGTTGATAAATTGTGTTACAAATTGTATATTCACCTGATACACATGTATTACAATGACTGGACTGGGTGGCGTGCATCCCTAAATGATCTGAAACTTCATCACCGTGTAAAGAACACAGTACCTGCAGATGAAAAGTTTACAGATAACATATGTGCTTTTAGAGCTATGCACATGTAGTAAAAGCAAAGTCGTAGGGAAAGAGTCATGTGGGCATCTGGGTATACATTCAGGTGAATGAGGTCAGAGGGAGGTATAAAGAGAACTTTAACCTGCTCTGCAATGGCCTTCTCTTCAGGAAGAGAACCATCGGGGGCAAGTATGTCAAAACATTAATATCTATTAAATTTGTATGGTGAGAATGCAAATAAAATTTTTCTCAAAAATATATGACAATTTAGATAAGTTGTGGCAAGTGGATAAGTTACAGAGCTTTTAAAAAGAAAAAAAAAGTGAAGGAGCGTTTAAATAAGCAGACAACCCAGTGCTTGTTGGTACTTTTTCACAAATGAATGAGCTTGCTGTCCCTGTGGGTTGCCAGGCAGGTTCTAAATGACCCTTTCTCACAGAAGCTAACAGAGGAATTCTTGCTTTGAGTGAGCTTGTTGTACATGACCTGGAAGTTTCCTTATACATTTAAAGTGGTATTAGGTCTTGGGCCCCAAACTGTCTTTGGGCATTTCAGGTATGTAGGTGGTCGTGGCAGTGGGCAGGATTCTACAGGGCGCCGGGAGGGCAGCAGCTGGCGTGGACTGCCATGTGTGGGGGTGCGGAGGGGTCTGTCAGAATGAATGGGGCCATCCAGAAGAAGAGGCTCTCCCTGGTCCTCTGCTCCCTTCCTGAGCACAGAGCCTTGACCCTCTGCGATTCCCTTCCCTGTGTCTTTTGCTGACCCAGATTTCGCACTGTACCCCAAGTCTGGTATATTCAGGCACTAGGTTGTGTAGACCTTCAGGTTTTTCCTCCATCAGGACTGCATGCCACCAGGTGAGGGGGTTAAAGACAGCTGAGTTGCTGAGCTCAACTCAGAACTTGGTTGCAAATGACAGAAAACCACCTCAAACTAGCTTAAGTCAAAAATAAGATGTATGTATGGGGGTTCTGCCTCTTTTGTCTCCCATCACCAAACCACAAGGAAAGCAGGCCTGGAATAGAGCCAGTCTTGGGGATGGCTGGACTCAGGGTCAGACCCCATCAGGGCTGTCCATCTCCCTTCTGCTGTTTGGGTGATAGCCAAACCAGCCTTCTCCTAAGACAAGAATTATGACTGCAGGCAGATCCCAACTCATATCCTGCCAGCCTCACTACTGGAAAGGAAGAGAAGGATATGGACGAGCTCAAAGGGTGCCCTGTGGCAGGCAGTGCAGCCCGCGCGTCTTTCCTTTCCTGATCAAGCCTAGAAAAATAGGAAAGAACTCTGATCAGGCTTAGGGTACATGGGACGCACTAGCTGTGAAACCATGAATTGGTTTACCCAAGTTCTCTTTGCTTTAATTTCCTTTTTAAGGGAATAGTAATGGGGGAGATAATAATAGACTATCCCTCATAAGGTTATTGGGATGATCCACATAGAGCATTTAACACTGAACTAGGCTCAGAGTTAAAGATGTTTTAAAGATAACAACAACAAGCCTTAGACTGATATGATTAGGCTGGTGAAGGGCTGTGATTAGCTGAGCCTGCTTAGAGATGACCCACCTTGTCTTCAGGATGCAGGGTGCTGAACAGAGCCAAAGATGGCCATAGGTGCTCACTCGGGACGTCCTGCCTCCTCCGCTCTGCATGCTCCCTTGGTTCTTTTTCCTCTGATAGCTGTGTGTCTATCACTGGGTTTTGGCAGGCCAGCAGGGGCCTGATCTACCATTACCCTAAACTCTTTTGCTTTGAATGCATAGCTTGGTGGGTTCTAGTTCCCTGCTCACTCCCTTGGGCCAGGGGTGCGGGGAAGGGGGGAAAGAGATGGCTTCAGATGGTCCCTGGATCCCACAATTATTAAGGCATCTCTGGTCATTAATTATCCTCTCCTAACCCTTAGCACGAGCTTCTAAGGCTTGGCAGCTGAATGTTCTGTGAACAGTACACCTCTGGGAAGATAAAGCAAGGGGCAGGAGAACATCACTTTGGGCAAGTAACTCTGGGTAGATAAGTATTCCCTCACTCAACCACACAAGGACTGCATTCCTGTGTATGTGTGCGGAAGAGGACTATGAAAAGATACAGGAGGATAGCGGAGGCAGGAAGAACGAAAAGAAGGAGACTGCATTTCCATATCACATTATTTGTGAAGGTCCGTGATGAAAGTATGCGTATTCCCATTTGCTTGTGGAGAAATTAAAGGTCACAGGAGGTAAGTAATTTGCTCAAGGTCACACACTTTTTGGAGGACAGAGAGGAGAGGAAGACAAGGGTGAGAACGAGGAAGTATGGCGGTGTCTTTGACTTCAGTTAATTTTCAATTATTTATGCAAGGTTCACTGAACGCTAGCTACGTGCTCAGCTCTGTGCTCGATCACATGAAATAGATGAAGGTTTTCCTTCTTCGGGGAACTGAGAGTCTACTGTGAAGATAGTTCATAAAATAAAAAGAGGTGGGTTTCAAAGTAACAGATAAAAGAGTACCTGCCATGGGCAGGACCTTAGGAGGTCTGACAGAGGTCTCATGGGCTGGGCAGCCGTGAGGTAAAGTCCAAAGGGGAGAGATGAGCCCCTCTGCCCCCAGGGATCCCTTCTGGTGACTGGCTTCTGTGGGTCACCCCAAACATACAAGTGGACATTCTCTGTATGAAGTTTGGCTTTGTGAAGGAAACCCCCTCCGTGCTTCCCTTAAATTGTGTCTTTGGATGCAGACCCCTGTCTTACAAAGCTAAGCCCATCTAGGCTCATGAATTCCAGAAAAGAGGGAGGAGAAGGGGTAGACATTCCATTTTTCATTGAGATTCAGACTTCTGCTTTGCAAAAACAGAGGTCAACTTCCATGGACCAAGAACTATTATTTTGCTGAGAAAGCTGTTCTTGAGACTAAAAATGCTGACATTCCATGGGAAAAAAAGCCAAATTCATGCCCGGAAGCAAATTTGCAAAAAAATATGTTTTTGTGTTGCCAAGGCAGAATTTTCTCTCATCTCTTCCCTCACTCATTTTTCCCCCATTTTCATCACCACGTTCTTTGCAGCAAAGATATGTAACTAATCCCAGATTCAACTAATAAAAAAGAGGAAGTGATTTGTTGGGGGATATGTCTTTCCTGTCTTCTTAATTTAGCTATGTAATCATGCATGACCACGGTGGTAACCAGGAGAACACACTCTGTATACTGCTAACAAGGCATTAACAGCAAGCCAGCCCTTTCCTTTGTCCAGGCCCTTTGCCTCAGTTTCTCCATATGTAAGGTGACTCTCAGTGATTTTCAAACTAGGCTCTGCAGAGCCTTCTCCGGAGCCCCCTGATGGACAGGGGCAAGATGCAGAGGGCTAAGTGCAGGGGGCTCCACCCTCCTTCACCCCTAATCCCGGCTCGAGGCACAGCAGATGTGCTTTTATCTGTTCGATAAATTTATGCTTCCTGGTAAAATTTCATTTGAAGAAATGGTTTTGCCCATCTGTCCCTTCCATTGTAACACCCCATGGCTTCAGGTCTTCAAACGGAGTGTCCCTAACACATTTGGATCTGCGGTTGCTCTGTAACAGATGCTATTCCTTCCTCAACTGAATTCATCACCAAAGGCTAGATGGGGGCTCTAGGACTGGGCTTCAGAAGAGGGAGGGAGCCTCGGTGTTCAGAGCAGTCCTGGAAAGCCTGGTGGAAGAGGTGGAATGTGGCAGCAGGAAGTGATTTGATAACCCACATTGCATTCCTGCCATGGCCCGCTTCATCATAAGCCTGCCACGGGCAGCAGGGAGGGATCTCGGGCCATCCACACGAACCCCCACCCCCCCACTCCGGAATGTATTTCCCTGCCTGCCTGTGTCTAATGATTGACATGCCACTGGTGAGAGTTGGGCTTACACATTTAGGTTTTAATCCCGTCGAATGTGTTAATAGCCCTGTGGGGATTCCCTAGAGACTGAAGCAAACATGTGCTCTTTTGTAGTCACTGGATAACTGAGAACAGGGTTTTTCAGGCATACTTGAGCCGGTACGATATTATGGGGTTTGGAAAGAAAGGTGAAAAAATGGACATTTCGGCAGGTTGCCGGTCCTTTCTCTGCAGCCACATTTCTGCAGAGAATCATGGAATCTCTTAACAGAAAGGCTCCTTCCCTTGAGGCATGTGCTTCAAACCCTAACCAGCACCAAGGACTGTCTTAACACACGGTGACCTGGATTCTGCATGCACTCTTGGTGGGATGGAACTTATCAGCTCATAAGACTCATCCACTTAGGGAATATTCTAGCTAAGAGGAAAGTTCTTCCTTACAATGACTTAAAAACTTTCAGCACTCAGTAATTTTCATCCTTTATCCTGGCAGCTATGCAGGAATGATCTAGCACTCCTCCCCAAACAGTCTACCAAGGGGTTTAAAGAGAAATATCTATCACGTCCCCCTCTGCTATACTACTCCATCACATGTGGCTTTTCTATTCTAGTTAAACATCTAGTTAAACATTCCAGTTAAATATTTCTTCTATTTTCTCTTATGACCAGGCTTCAAAGTCTCTCACTTCCTTGACCTCACATCCAAATGAACTTATCCTGGGCTGTCAGGATCCCTGCTTCAGTCCCAAGCCTAGAACTGAGAGCAACAATTGCTGAGTGCAAGGAACGCAGGAGTGTGCTTCTGGCTGGGGCAGACACACTAGTTATGCTTTGCTAGCCTGGGGCCGCATTAGCTTCTCTAGCATCTACATTTAACTGTTGATAGGCTTGTCCTTCATCGAAAGTTCTCAAGCTTTTCTTTATGTGAATGGTTTTTAAATCTGTTTTCTCTAATTCTGTCCCCAAGGGAGTGATTTTTAAAACTTAGATGGAAGCCATGATGGTTAATTTTATGTGTCATCTTGACTGGGCCACAAAGTGCCCAAATATTTGGTTAAACATGGTTTCCGGGTGTGTCCGTGACAGCCTTAACAGAGATGAGCATTTGAGTTGGTGTCGTGGGTAAAGCAGATTGCCCTCTTCCATGTGGAGAGGCGTCATCCAATCCGTTGAAGGCCTGAATAGAACGAGAAGTCAGAGGAAGGTTAACTTAACTCTGCTTGGTTGCTTGAGCTGGGGCATTCATCTTCTTCTGCCCTTGGCATTCCCAGTTCTCTGGTCTTCAGGTGCAGACTAGAATCTAAGTGACTCTCAGGCCTTCAGAAAACACCACTGGGGCTGCCTGGGTGGCTCAGTGGGTTAAGCCTCTGCCTTCAGCTCAGGTCATGATCTCAGGGTCCTGGGATCGATTCCCCCATCGGGCTCTCTGCTAGGCAGGGAGCCTGCTTCCTCTTCCCTCTCTCTTTCTCTCTCCCTCTCGGCCTACTTGTGATCTCTCTCTGTCAAATAAATAAAATCTTAAAAAAAAAAAAAAAAAAGACACCATTGGTTTCCCTGGGTCTCCAGCTTCTAGTTAGCTACTTGTGGGGCATGAGCCAATATCTTCTGATAAATTATCTCTCTCCTGCGATTTCTTTTTCTCTGGAGAACCCCAACATAATACACATTTCTTTATGTTTCCCCCTGCTGATCTTAGCATTGTTAGTTGTCAGTCAGTGTCTTCAGTCTAGGGTTTTGTCTGTCAACCTGCTTCCCACCTCTGTGGGCTCATGACAGGCAGATGCCTGAAGAGCTCACCTTCTGGGACTTTACTCTGGTTGCCACCCCTGGGCCCTTAGCACAGTGTTTGGTGTGGGGCAGGCCTCCAGTAAGCAATTGTTGGAGTCGTGGGGAGATGAGTGATTGAATGATCAGGCTAGGAAGAGCCTTTTTGGCCCACCTCCAACAGCCTTGGGTATAGTCAGTGTCTGCAACCGTGAATCCACGTCCAAGGGTCCCTGCATAATAGGGCAACCTGTATTTCTCTGTCTTACCTTCAAGAACATCTTGAGCTCTTTTGTGAAATCACTTAGAAAGATCAAGGTGTGTTTTATCTAAGGAGAAAAGGAGGCTGTTTTGGTGTTGTTTTAGTTAACGCCTGTAGGATCTCTGTGATCACTTTCTTATTTAAGACATTCCAGTTTTTTTCTCCACTCTAGGGTAGAGTTTCTGAACCCAAAGATTTGAACTAATTTAAGAAGCCTACGTATTAAAATTCTAATTAAATGCACACACATAGGCACACAGACACACAGAGAATGTGGAATGTTAGGGAAATATGACTGGCATTTAATAATATTCTGCACGGAATGGTGGTTTGTGGATGATTATCATCTTTCTCCTTATTTGCAGTTATTCTATTCTATGTATGAATGACCCATCTTCTAATCAGACAGAGGGATTTTTAAGAGGTTGATATGTGTGTTACCACCATCCTTTTACTTATGCTGGGATTTAATTCCTTCTGAGCTACCTTATTCCACCTTTCAAGTTAAAGTTTATTAACATTGTCAGAGGAAACTGGGAAAAATAGAAAGTTAGGGAGTGAAATTTCTCACTACCATCTCTTAACCTGATATTATCTTCTCGAAGCAATAGAGTTATCTCCCCCTTACTGTCTTTAAAGTCACACTTGCTGTTTTTGTGGAAATTTTAATATCTTCAGTCTCATTCAAGCTATAGCTTTCCCAATACCATTTAGATAGATTCATATGACCCATATATTACATGGGATTTATAGGCAATTTATTTACTTCTATGTATAGGAAACTGGTCAGGGGAAATTGTTATGGAGTGTGTGGTCTGCTCGGCTCCAGGCTCACAGAAGATCTAGGAAATCTGTGGTCTCTAACCTCAGGAAGCATCCAGGCTGCTTGGGGGGTTGACTTTCATAGAGGGACACACAGTAGGTCATCTTGGAGGAATAACCAGGTGTAAGGCTGTGTAAGGCACACTACGAATTTTCCTGAGAAAGCATGATAAAGGTCAATGGAAAAAAAAAAAAATTAAACCCTATAGCCATCATGAGCAAAGTTTGGAGAGGAGTGAAAATCTTTTTCTGATATCCTGATGAGACACAAGAAAAAGCTTAATTATTCTGATTCATTATATGAAGAAACTGAGTCACAGAGTAAAAACACTAGTTTGTCAAATATTACACATTGGCATGTGTGGAACTAGAATTAAGGATTCCTAGGGTAGGACTATTGCCACCTGTCTCTCTCTTTCTTTGTGTGTGTGTGTGTGTGTCTCTCTCTCTCTCTCTCTCTCACACACACACACACACACACACACAGACTGTACCTCCACTTCCAATTCTCCTGCCTCTCCTTCAAGTCCTGTGCCCTCCTGCCAGATGTTGTCACCTGTCTTTTCTCAGAAGGCCTTGGTAAAGTTACACAGCTGAGCCCGGCAGGCGGCTGCCCCAGGCCAAACAAACAAACAAAGAGAAATCTTTCCGGCTGGGCACCAGGGAAAAGTGATCTTGATGCCGTCCGTGGCATGAGCCGAGGCAATTGATGACTTGGCATTCTGTCCCCGAGTCATCAATCATACAGAATCAATCTCTGCTCCCTCAGGAGCTGGCCCCCGGCTCACATAATTCTCTCTCCCTGCCACCAACCTGAACAGTCTGATCCCAGTGGTGGGAACTGTTTTGTTCTGCGTTCAGCATTGATTCACTTGGCCTTCAGTAGTATTTTCTACATTCCCCAGAAATGTCACTTATTTATCCTCTCCAAGGTGGCTAAGTTGCCTGGGCCTCCTAGCATCAAATGGGTCAGGGGAGCAAAGAAACATGTCTGGCTTTTTGCATCAGAGGCATGGACCTCGGGGCCCTAGACCTGAATATCTCATGTTCCTATCTTCTCCCCTGAGCATGGAGTGGAAGGGTCAAGCACAGAGGCCAGGACCTGGGGTCTCATGTCCAAGGGCCCTTGTTTCCATGACTCTGTCACTTCTAAGCTTTGTGATCTTAGACACGTCACTAATCACCTCATGCTTCAGCGTCCTCATTTGGTAAATGATACTGACGATAGTATCTACCACACGGAGTTAAAGGACAGGACGAGAGCAGGAGCGTACGGTGCTTAGTGCAATGCGGGGCAGGTACGATCGGTAAGGGTAGGTGATTAATATTGAGGTGATTAGTTATTAGGGCACGGTTTGGGTTTGTCTGGTTGACCATATAAATAATAAGGTTGGTGGCCATGAAGGGAAGGCCTTGAGAAAGTGGCCTGTCCAGAAAGAACTACTTTCCTAACTTGTCTCAGAAGCTGATATCTGACTGGCACTCACTTTCTTTGATATCTCGCACGATGAGCCTGCCCTAGACTGAAGGTTTGTGTCCCCGCAGAATTCATTTGTTAAAATCCAATCCCCAGTGGGATGGTATTAGGATGTGGAGCCTGTGGAAGTTAATGACATCACGAGGGTGGAGCCCACATGAGTGGGATTAGTGCCCTTATAAAAGATGGCAGAGAGCTTCCTAGTCCCTTCCAGCATATGACAACATGGCAAGAGATGAAAGCAGGCCCTCAGCAGACACTAAATCTGCCAGAAACTTGGTCCTGGATTTCCCAGGCTCCAGGATTCTAAGAAATAAACTGTTGTTTGCAAGGCATCCGGACAGTGATACTTTATAGAGCAGACTGAATGACCAAGACAGAGTCCTCTTCTTCCAAGCAGTGGGGAGTGGGTCGCACAGAAACTGGCTTAGCAGGGTGCAGGGGGATTAGGGGGAGGTGGAGGAACTTATCCAGAAACTCTGAAGGCCACAAGTTTTCTGCAGGCCAGCTCAGAAGAGTGTGCACAGATGAAGGGGAGAGTCCTTCTTGCTTCCATGCAAAAGCTTTTCTCTCCCTCTTTGTAAGTGGAGAAGAGGAAGAAGGAGCCTTGCTGGCAGGTGATGTGGACTTCCTGGGACCACGTGGGGAAGACAAGAAAGACAGTTGGCACAGGGGTCGGTCAGGCTGCAAACCTCTGGGAGGTGGCACTGCCCTGGGAAGGGCTCCGGGATCCTTCGCTCAGGCTAGATCTTGGTGTATGGCCGCATCTCTCTGTCCCTTTTTCCAGGCAACTGGAATCATCTTTTCCAAGAGATTTTGAGGGCTGTTTTATTTGTTAGGAGACAAGGAGGCACTAATAAATTCCTCTGTGTGAGGTATTTAATTACATAATAATGTGTACACTAATCAGGGTAAATGTGTTTGTGAAAACACCTTGATATGGGAACAGTTAATCACCCAAGGCATTGCTTCTTAACACACCTTGGAAGTTAACTTAATTAAATTAATTAGAACAATGAAAAAATTGAACTGTTTATTGGTCCACAATGGCCTGAAGAAATGCTCCCCCTCCAATGCAGGAACACCCCCTACACTGCAGCCTGTTTTCCCCCAAACGCTCAGCCCTTACAGCTATGGCTACACCCCAGGGGCTTGTAGCCGGCAGAACCCCCCATTGTTTTACCTTGGTGTCATTTCCTGTCGGAGACAGAAGGCAGTCTCCATGCCCGCATGCGTGCAGGTACACACATGCGTGAGCGTGTCCCCCGCCCCCATACACATATGCCTCCTGTGCACTTTACCAGAAGCTCAGGGAAATCAAGAAAGCTCTTACCCAGGATTCCTTAAGTGTACGTTTTGCAGTCAACCACTGAGCCGGCCAGCCTGTACTTCCTAAAGGCAGGAGAGGAAGAATGTTTTCTGAGGGATTATTATAATCACCATCATTGCCATTACCATCATCATTATCTGTTAATAATGATGGTGTTAATAATCTGAATTTGCATAGTGCTTAAAAAACCTCACTATTTCTTTACCCCACCTCTCTGTATTTGGGTATTATATAAGGTAACAGAAAATGCAAGCTGTCTGCCCCTGGGGGGCCTATAGGCTGTGGCATCGAGCCCTGACAGGAACAAACTTAAAAGCCATTTTGACAACTGCGCAAACATTGAATGGTGTGCACATTTAATTAATCAATGAAGAGTGAGCATGAAAGCTGAGGGCCGCTTGGGGTGGGAGTCTTAATTCAGCGGAGGAGTGCTCGGAATGAAGAAGGTACTAAGACCCCCTATAGACTGTTCCCCAAATCCAGGAACAGGAGGCCTCAACCATCTGCTGAGTTGCATACACCATAGTCTGCTTCTTCCTTAAGGAGCCTCCTTAACCTTGATGCTGCCATAGGTCAGCCTGAACACCTTCCAGCGAAACCAGGTCCCTAATAGGCAGCAACCAAACAGAAAGCTACCTCTATAGACCAGATTTACCACTATGAAAGTAAGGGACTTGATGATATCCGGCCTGGATTTACTTTTTACACATGTCCTCCCTTTCCCTATTTCAAAAAACCAGCAAGAAGTAGGTAAAACATCTCTCAGGGTTCAGCATAAATCTACCTTTCTGAATTTCCTATTAGTTCCCAGGTAAGAACATACCTGCAGGAGAGGCCTCCTTCCGCAACGTGCCGAGGGCAGAGCCTAGGAGTTTTCTTCCTCTGAGATTTTCCTCTGTGCTCATCACAAACCTCTCGATGTGGTTTCTCACAACTTTACTTTAGTCAGGATGGAGGCTTCAGACGCAGAGCAAATCTATAGAAGCTAGTCTCCAGCGAGCCCAAATATCCCAACGCTGCTTGGCGCCCCCTTCAAAGACCAGGCTGATCCTGGATCAGTGTAGAAATAGAAAAGTGACCATCCTTTTCCTCATTGAACATTTCTTGGGTCCATGGGATTACAGCTATATCCATCAGGGTCCTTGCAGGAAGCAGAGATGGGATGCACCCAAATAAGGTGGGGGCCTCGGCAGCGTTAGGGGAATCAACAAAAGGCGTTGAAATTCTCAGGGCTGGCCAGAGCAGTGGGCATGAGCAGCGTTAGCCGCTCGAGGCCTGAAGGTGCAAAGAAGTTGCTGGATCCAGAGAGACTGGGAGCTCTGGTTGCAGAGGGAGAGTTTTGGTCCCTAACACAGCTACTGGCCAACCCCAGACCTGCAGGGAGGGAGCTGAGTGAGTAACGCCTTGACTGCCCTCTCCTCTTCCCCCTCACCTCCTGTTGGAGCCTCAGAAGTCAGAGTGCGAGGGAGCCTGGGTGATTCAGTCCCTGGAGGTCAGCCTGGGACCGAACAGTGTCAAGGAGGGTAGCCGGCCAGCAGAACTCAGACCAACTGATATGAGTGAAAGAAAAATTTTGTTAAAGGGAAATAAGTTAAAAAATACATTGTGAATCTTATTCAGATGCTTCCTTCTACATTGGGGTCATAAAGTGTCTGTCCTATATGGTTATTTAAGCTCTCCATGTATTGAAACAGATATTTATGTTGAAGCTACTGTCAGAACATAATTTCAGTTTTCACAACTGTTCTCCAAATAATTATCTATCTGTGTGTGCTTGGGGTACACAGTGAGGAGGAAATTGTGGACAGAGACTTCCAGTGAATCCAGACTCCAAACTGCAAAAGACCCAGAAAAGGGAGAAACTGACCACATGGAAGAGGGAGCTGAGCAGCAAGGCACCGTGGTGATAAGCATTTGACTCTCTTCAGGTTTCTAGGTTTCCAAGTTCAAGTGCATTTAAGTGCCCTTAAATCAGATCTGCCAAGGGCAGTCAGATCTCCTCCTCCCTATCAGATTGGCCAAAGGTACCCTGTATCATTCATTAATAAGTTACTGAATCCAAGTAACCTGTACTAAATTTCTGGTCTCAGGAAGGTGCATATTAGGGACATAATGCAGCTTAGAGTGTAGTAAGAAATTTAGGTCAGGTAAGTAAATAACCTTAGCATAAGGCAGTACATCATGTGTGCTTGGAAAGGCATGAAAGCAACGTGTTACCAGGGTTCAGAAGAAACAGAAGACACTACTAACTGGGGTAATAAGAAAATCTCTGTGGGCAAAGGGGTACTTAGGGGGGTCCCCAAAAAGGGAGGTTGTTGAAAGAATTTGCTCAGCACCTCCCTTCATTTGCTGCACTCTAACCTGTATGCCTCTGTTTATTCTCTCATGATGCTAGCTTGTAAGTACCCCCTCCATATCTTCTTTAAATAGTTTCCAGGGCCTGGATGATGTCCAACCTATTCCAGAAAACTTTGCCCTACTGCTCCATGCCCCCGTGATCTCCATGATTTGTGACCTCCAAAGTCTGAGCCTCTCTCTCTTCTATCTTGACCTCTTCATGAATGAGATTTGTTTTTCCCAAACACACTATGAGCAGGCGCCATGCTTTTTTCCTAAGCAGCTTCTATGTTGCCCATCTGCATTCTGGTAGAGAGCCCTTTTGAAATGGGACCTGGGGGACAGATACTTCAGATTGCCATCTTTTGTCTCAGCGATCTGCCCCAGTACCTGGACAGGTGCACATACAGGCAAGCTGGGTCTTCTCACAGCAAAACACATGGTTCTGGATAAACTCAGCCCAACTGCAGGGACTCCACACCCACTGAGTCGATGATCTAAGTTTCTGAGCCATTTATCCCACTCCAAGTTAACGTTTTTCTCAAAGATGATTATGGAGGGAAGATGCGGACGTAAGCGGAAAAGGTCCTCCGTGCTTCATCAGCTCAATCCCCTTGTAATTACAGCCCCATCAGATGGGAAGGACAAACGTGTTCTTGGGACCTGATTCCTCAGCACTCCTCGTTCATCACCGGTGCTCTCCGCCCCTGGACTCCTGCCCTTGCCCTGAAGCCCCTCCTCCCCTTCTATGAGTTTTGTTCTTGCTCCCTT
Source organism: Mustela erminea (assembly GCF_009829155.1). Classification (NCBI taxonomy): domain Eukaryota; kingdom Metazoa; phylum Chordata; class Mammalia; order Carnivora; family Mustelidae; genus Mustela; species Mustela erminea. The sequence goes on along the minus strand of NC_045626.1, from coordinate 34,631,847 downwards.
CCTGCTTGTCCTTAGGACCTGAAGCCCCCAGCCCCTCTTGTGGGCAAGGTAGGAACCTTAGGGTTGCTCTGGATGTCCTCTCTGTGCTATTGCTGTCCCTTCGTTTGTGAATTCTTGATAGCTTTCCCATGCATGAGGCCCCTCAAGAAGCATTAAAAAAAAAAAAAAAAGGGAGAAAAATCTTTCATTTCTTCTGCACAGTTGGATGCCTTTCCCCCTAAAGTTCATACATAAAACCCAGAACAGCATGTGTGCGGGAAGATAAGACATGCCCAGAGGGAGCTGCAGGCCAGCACAGGTGGGGGGGGGGAGCTAACTCCTGTAACCCTAGATGGTTTATCTGATGGTCACACACCTTCACATGCTTTTCACGATTACAGTAATTGTCGGATGACTCGAATGTGTCTTTGTGACTCTGTAGCTCCAGCTGAGCCAAAGCCAGTCTGAAAGTCCGAGTGGAAAACTTTCCATCTCTGTAGGTGAATTTGGTCCATTTCTGTTCATTTCTCCATCTTACAATTCAGTTCTGCTCATTCCATTTGATCACATTCAGTTCAAATGTATGCTGAGGTCTAACTTTAAGAAGATGTCATGTTGTGGGGTGCCTGGGGAGTTCAGTCGGTAGAGGGTCTGGGTCTTGGTTTTGGCTCAGACCCTTATCTCAGGGTCCTGAGATGGAGACCCGTGTCGGGCTCCCCACTCAGCAGGAAGTCAGCTTGAGATTCTCTCTCCCCCTCTCCCTCTGCCTCTGCAATGCCCCAATCCCCCATGTGTGCTCTCTCGCTCTCTCTAAAATAAATAAATCTTCAAAAAAGGAATATTTCATGTTGTAAGGAAGTGATACTTCCTTGTGATTTTGATTTGCATTGCCCTGATGAGTGATTGTAGAGCAGCTTTTTCAAGTGTCTGTTGGCCATCTGTATCCATCTTCTTTAGAAAAGTGTCTGTTCCTGTCCTCTGCCCATTCTTTAATCAGACTTTTTTTTGTGGTGTTGAATTGTGTAAGTTCTTTATATATTTTGGATATTGCCCCCTTTTTGGATATATCATTTGCAAATGTCTTCTCCCATTCAATAGGTTGCCTTTTTGTTTTGTTGATGGTTTTCTTTGCTGTGCAGAAGCTTTTTATTTTGATAGTCCCAATAGTTGATTTTTGCTTTTCCTTGCCTTGGGAGACATATCTAGAAAAATGTTGCATGGCTCATGTCAAAGAAATGACTGCCTATGTTCTACTCATATGTGAAATCTAAAAATCAAATGAATAAACAAACAAACAAAAAGCAGAATCAGACCTACAAATTCAGAGAACAAACTGATGATTGCCAGAGGGAAGAGGGGTGGGGGAAGGGCAAAATGGAGCCGGGAAAGGGGAGTGGGAGATCCAGGCCTCCAATTATGGAATGAATATATCATGGGAATAAAAGTTACAACATAAAGAATATAGTAATGCTATGTAATTGCATCATATGGTGACAGATGGTAGCTATACTTGTGACCATAGCATAATGTGGGGAAGTTGAATCACTGCGTTGTACACCTAAAGCTATTTTGTGTCAACTATAATCAAATTAAAAAATTTGTTAAGAAATATTTCACATTTGAGGGTGCCTGGGTGGCTCAGTGGGTAAAACCTCTGCCCTCGGCTCAGGTCATGGTTTCAGGGTCCTGGGATTGAGCCCTGCATCGGGCTTTCTGCTCAGCAGGGAGTCTGCTCCCACCCCCCCCTCTGCCTACTTGTGATCTCTCTCTCTGTCAAATAAATAAATAAAATCTTTAAAAAAAAAAGAATATTTCAGATTTTTTTCACGCACACAAGTTCCATGTCCCAAGAAGTATGGCATAAAGGAGTCTGCTTCTTCCCTTTTATCCTGGTCCGAGTGTGAATCCTGAGTTTCTTCCTTTCCTCCTAAGCTGAAGAAGTGGCTGAGCAAACACAGGGGATCTGGTTCCCTTTCTCCTGACCCTTCTCCTTTAAGCCTGCACCCCCACCTGGCCCAGCATTCATCCATCCATCCCCAGTATCCATTAAGGATTATCCATGGCTTCACGGGTATCAGCTCACTTTTATTATCAGCAGTCGTGCCAAGTGCTGGAGGAATAATGGTGAATGTGAAAAGTTTTCCTTCGTGGAATTAGGACAAATCCATGAATTTCTCTTCTTTTAATCAACTCTTACTCTCTGCTTCTCAAAGGGACTTGCCAGTCAGTCGTAGCCTCCTACTCCTCCAGTTCCCTTGGCTTATAACTTCCTTATTCCTATCTGAAGTCCTAGGTCATGCTCAGGGCTGTGGAATTTGCCTTTAAGTGGAGAAGAAGGTGATAGTTTCCCTCCCTTCACTGAGGATGCAGCATTTTCTATCTTTGACTTTCAGGTGACAGACAGCTGTTTAGAGTATCTTTCCCCTTTCATATACTATCTTCCCCTTTTGGGGCCTTGGATTCTTCCCAGATTTCATGGAAATCCAGCGAGATAGTGAGCTACTCTTTACTGAGTGTCTTAACACCGGATGCCATGAAATTTGTGGATAGATAGCACCCAGACTCTGCCTCCAAGAAGCTTGGGATTTAGGTGGGGGAATAACACATATGCTCCAAATTATTTTAAAGTGATTAGCAACATGAAGAATATAGCTGAAATTCTTTGTTAGCTTAGGATAAACAGTGAGGCTTTTCAGGACTTTAGAGAGGTAACATTTCCTCGGATCATGAAAAATACTTAATATAAAAGAGAGAACCCCTCATCCTTCTACCCATCTTCCCACGTCAGGCCTGCCAGCTTCTGCCAGCCTCTTCTTCACTCCCCTTCAGCCCAGCAAGGAAGAAGGAACAGCTCACTTTCATTAACTGAGCCTGGCACCATGACTGGGTTGCACTTACCTGTGAGCAGGACCCCTGAGTTAAAAGGCACAGAACTTGCATGCAGCTGTATTTTCCTTAAGACAAAGATGGAAGGGCGCGCTGGGCAGGTGTGGCCCTGGTAACCATCCTGCCTGCCTTTCTTACCTCATTCCTCCCCTTTCTCAAGTTTCTTCCAGTATGTTTCCGTCCAGAGGTGATGAGACTCCATTTGCTTCACTGTAGCTTTATGGACCCTTGGCATTGGGGTATTTATGTTACATACTGTCCTGTTTTTCAGACATCTGTGAATATCCTACTCCACTCTTAACCTGGCTATGTGGTCAGATTAATGTTTTCTTCTTGGTTTTGTTTGTTTGCACCAGTACAGTGTGGTAGAGTTAGCGTAGCAAATGGGTCATTTTTTAATAAATGAAGGGAACATGCAAGCATGCCCGATCTATGGCTCTTGTTTCCCTTATACCCTGGATGCCCTCCCTACCGACACACTCTTCTTGACCTCGGCAGATGGAAACAGAATTGTAACCGTTCGCCATGTTTCCAGTCATCCAGTTCTGTGCCCTCAGGGCCATGGCTACCTATCCCTTCCTCTCTCCCTTCCTACCGGATTGGTCTTTAGGATCTGCCTAATCTCTCTTCCCATTTTCCTTTCAGCCAGCATGGGGAAAACCCTCACCATGGCACAGCTGCCTGTTGGCAAAAGGCCCCAGTCGAGAACTCTGCCTCCAGGCCCCTGCTCCAAGCAGACGCGCCCCGCTCATGGCCTCCAGGTTAGTCCCCCTGAAGTAGCATGTTCCCCCGAATGCTCCCGGGCTCCTCCGTCTCTGTAACATTCCCAGGTTCTAGTTTCTTCAGAATATAAATCTACTCTTCTTACCCAAGCTCATGTCTCAGCTTTCCCCAATATAAGTGGCCGGTTCTTACTGACCTGGCCATGGCATCCTGCCAAATTCAAAGTACCAGTTTCTCTGAAAAGTCTTCAGAAGGTTTCATACAAAACATGAATCTTTAGCAAAGACTTGATACCCTTTTTTAAAAAAATAGTAATTATGAAATTGTTGCTACTAACCAAAGGACATAAAACTCTTCCGCAGAAAGTGATTAAAGCATAACTGGGATGGGCTGTGTGTTGGGGTGAGAAACCAGTCCATGAAAAGAAGGAGTTCTGTGTGAAGTTTGATTGTAAAGCAATGTTCCTTCCACGGGCTGACGAGGGAGGAACCCAGCCAGCAATGCATTTGCCGACAACCTGGCCCCTTTTCCTTGTTCCCGACCTGTATAGCAGCAGTGTGACAGGGTATATCATTACACAAACAAAACAAAATGCAGCATGATACAGATTGTTTGTCCCGTCCTAGAAACCTGGAGATGACGGCCAACCAGGAGTGAGAGTTACGAACACGAGGAGTTGGATGAGGCTTTTGGGCTTCCTGGGCCTCTTTGCTGATTGAATATCTTCGCTAATTTAGGATCACTTGTTCGCGGTAGATCCAGGTTGCCTCCCTGTGATTAATAGCCACGCTTTATTACTATCTGTCTTTGTGCGGCTTGATTTGTGGGTTTATTCTTATCCCCTCAGATATATTTCACCCATGGAAAGTTGAAAGACAAGGATCTATTTAACATGAAATTTAGACAAAGACTAAGGAGACCAGAAAATCTGTAGTGAATATTAGCTGTCATCACATGGAAGAGATGAGAGACTGTGTCACATACATATTTAAAAAGCTTTTTTCTTACAAAAAAACAAAAAACAAACACAAAAAAACCCCCAAACAAAAAACAAACAAAACAAAAAAACCCCAAAAAACCCAAAACCCAGAACCCTTCGGTAAAGTTCTAAGCAACTCTGGATGAACTTGTGCAGATCCTACCTACCTGAAAACATCTTGGGCTTTTACTAAAACAGTACATTCTCTGCCATGAGTTGCGGAAGCTGAGCGTCGATGCTGGCCTAGGAGGGCTAGTGGAGGGCCCGAGCATTTGGTGGGGGAGGCTGGAATTCTGGAGTCTCAAGTTGTTTAAGCTTTCAGTTTTCCAAGCCTCCTGATAGGTATTCAGTAAGATTTCAGTTGAGTGAATGGACAGTACTCTATAAGTCAACAAAAATTTCGAAATAAGTAATCCTCCAGTAAAATTATGTGATTCATTCCAGAACCCAGAATTAATGATTTTGGGGTTCTTCCCTTTCCAGAATATGCTTCTTCTCTGGGTGCTGTTTATCAAGAGAGTTGGTACCTGCTGAGATGCTACTATGTGATTTTATATGCTTCAATATTTGTGAAGGCGTTGTACTAGGCCTACTGACCCACAATTACATGTGGTTTAGAAGGAAATAAGCAATCACATTTGGAGAAATCGGGGGATAGATGGTGATGTCCCCAACATGGGACCCTTGAGTGCCCGCCTTTGTAGGGCTTTCCACGGACACTTGAGTGGGGTGCACCCAAAGCTGAGTTCCTTGGCCTTGAAGCTGGCCTTGAGGCTGTCAGCTTTACTCCTGTGCTTGAAAGGCTCAGGGATCCATTTCATTCACTAGGGAAAGGGTGACCATGACGACATTTATGTTATGTGGTCTATCAGGATGAGAGGGAGCAAGAGGCAAACAAGGCTCAGGGCTACCTTGTGACAGGACCCCATGCCTAGCTCACTCTATGTGGGCAAGGTAATGGGTGTCCACCTCAGTCTGGAGTCTAAAGCCATGATCCTATTTATAACAATACTCCAGAATGTGCTGAAGACTAAGGAAATTGCTCTTTTGTTGGTCCCTGATGCCCTCAGGTTGTCCCTTGGCAAAATGTGTAATGCCCACCTTCTCCCTGCCTCTGCCTTTGGCACTTGCACCCCAGATGAAATGCTAGGACCTCATGGGAATGTCTCTGATTGCCCTGTGGCACATAACTTCCTCTGCTGCCCCCGAAGCATTTGAGCATTTTGCTTGCATCATTCTTTCATCCCTGTCTACAGGGGTCTGTCTTCTGAGAGTTTTCTGGTTGATGACTAATAAGCATTACCTCTTCCCTGGGCCACTGGTTAACTACAGAGAGGGTGTTACCTCTCCCCTGGCATTTGCTTTCAAATAAGTGTTCTCTTGGGAAACCTAGGAATCTGGAAGATATACTGGAGTAGGGTTCATATGATAGGATATCCAGGAGAGGATTTCTTTCTTTCTTTTTAATGAGAATTTGAACTTTAATATATAGCTTTAAAATGATTGCTGCCCCTTGCTCCCAAACTAGAAAGCCTAGTTGGCTACTTGGCCCTGACTCTCTCCATATCCCTCTGATTTATAAACCCACTGGGCAGCACCCTGTTTCCCTAGTGACTCTGTTGCACAGCTTGGACTCGGCGTTAACTCCTCCTTTTCTCCATGAACCGGCCATCTGAAAAGTATTTTCTGTTTCACTCTTTCAGTAACTGGCCCTTTCTTCCCATGCTATGTGGAATCCCTCCCTCCAATGTGTGCCCTCCCTCCAATGAGCCATAAAGTTGATGCTGCCCCTGTCTTCTGCAAGGCTGATGTGCTCGTGCCCTTTGCTGCCTAGCAATTTGCCCCATCCCTCCCCCACTCAGTGCTGCAGAGTGAACCGCTTACTCTGTGAACCATGCCCATATGGGGGCTTCTCAGGTCTGACTCCATGTTGCCAAGTTCATTTTCCATTTCTCTGCTGCACATACACAAGTGCATTCACATTCCTACAAATACACACTTGCATATACACAAACATACATGTATACACACATATATAAGCACAAGTATATTCCCATACAGTTGTACACACAGGTACCTAGACACACATAGACTACAGGCACAAACTCAGTCTCACACAGCTCTTCTTGGAACCATACACTTTGTACTTGCCATTTTTCTCCTGAAATGCCTTTTATCTCCATCTCTGGTAGAACAGCCATGGAGGTCTAGTTAACATGTTACATATTTCATAAAGCCCCTACTAATTCTCTTCCAATAAGATGCTACCCCATTTTCTAAACTCCAAGGGAGGATTGGAGAGGGTTGGGTTACTGTTTATTGAGTATTTGTTTGAAAACAGTGTATTTAGCATACATCTAAAAATTATTTTTTGCAATAGTCCAAGCCAAATACTACTGTCCACATTTCGAAGAGGAGCAAAGAGACTCTAAGCAATTGGGTCGATTTCTTTCTCTCCCTGTCTCTTAGACATCACTCACAGCTTGTAGATGGCAGGGGTAGTGTTAGAATCTTGTGCATTTATTTATTTATAACTCAGATCTCCACTTTTTCTCCTTTTCCATGGGGCCTTGCTAAAGCCCTTTGAAAGATTTGGAATGCAGTATTTCTGTCTCTCTAATTAAATATGTCACCTTTCCCTGTATCTTATCTCCTTTCGCTCTCCCAGTGTGTAAGGTCAGTGACTTGCCCACAGCATAGACTTAGGAATCCATGCTCTTGAGAGGTAACTGAAGTTCACGCAGCACTTCATTGTGATTTTTTGTTTAGCTCTATGCTAAGCTGAAGTATGGGTCTTTCCAGCCTATTCCTAGGATCATTCTGGAGGGCACCTAAAATTTTCTGAGATGGTAAACATGGAATAATTTCATAAACTGCAAAGCATGATGCACAGATTGTCCAACAGACATTTATTAGGCATCCAATATTGTTAGAGACACAAAAGGAGAGATGATCTCTGATGTCAGAGATCACATTCCAGGAAGAGTCAGAGATGTAAATAATCTCAGTTTCCTGGGAAGCCTGTGACCACTAAAGTATGACTTTGCGACAGAGGCTGGGGGATGGGTGGAGGCATGTCGGGTGCTGGAGGAGGGACAACACTGACAGAACCTTGGAAGGTAAGATGGGAAACAATTCCTGGCAGTGGGTCAACAGAGGCGAGGGCAGGGATAATGCTTATTTATTGAAGCCATAAATAAGTTAATGCCTGGAAGGACTCTGCCTCCATGCAAGGTGATGGCTAAAGTGACCCACACAGACCCTCTCTGATGATTTTCAAAGTCCCTCTTCTCCCAAACTTTCCCTTGACTTGGCTCCACCAAATCCTATTCCACCAGAATTTATACAGACCTGTTGACACTCACTGCCCAACTGTTTTCATTTTCTTTAAACAAGTTAACAGTGATAAATACATATGATTTGCTATGATTTATTTAAACAACTTTGCAAGGTGGATGTTACCATTTGCATTTTAGAGACTCGAACCACGGAGGCCCAGAATGATTAAATAACTATATGAAAGTCAGGCAGCCAAATAGTGTTACAGCCAGACCTACCCACCCAGCACGGAATGTGCTCTCTGCCTTTTTGAGCTGATGCATGGGACCAGGCAGGAGCTTCAGGGTCAAGAGGGACAGTGGAGGGGTGGCTCAATTAGTCATTGTTTTATGATAATGACCTATGTGGTCAGTGGAAAGGTCAGACAGTTTTAAAGAGGACCAGCAAGTGTCACTTCTTTCTTCCCATGGTAATGGTTTCTGAAGTCAAAGAGGGGACTTTATTCCCCTTCAAACTTTTGAGTTCCCCCTACAAGCTTCAACACCTTTCTCCACCTCTAATTATCACATAGTTTTCAAGACAGTGAAGCTTGAGTTTTGGGTTAAGTATAAGGGAAAGGCATAGATTCATGTCTGATTCATCTTAGACCTCTGTTGGGCCTGGCATAGTGTTATCATATACTAGAGGGCCAATTAAAATTTGGAGAGTAGATGGAGTACATGAATGATGTTTAGGTCTCCGTAGCACAGGTGATTTTCTGTATCCACAGCCATGTCCTCCTCACCCCAGAACGCACCCAGCATAACCAGGTTTTTCAATTCCCTGATTAAAACTCACCACCTCCAGAAAAGCTTCCCTCATCAGCCTAGACTTTTTCTTACCTGTCCAGTCACATTTCTTGCTGTCATTTGCCTGGAGCTTTTCCTTTCTTCTCTACCTCCTTTCTGTTCCCTTTAAACATTCTGCTCCAGTCTTACTGAATTACTGCAGACCTTCCCTGAGCCATTGGGCTGCTCCTTCTTTGGGTTGAAACAGCCTGTTCTCTTTCTCTCTCTCCTTTTCACCAGGAGAATCCTTTCCTACCTTTAGGTCTCAATCTAGAAGCCTTCCCTGGTGCTTTTGTCCCAGGTCTGAGTTCCATGGTCCTTACCTGAACTGTCAGAACCCACAGACTCCTTTGTCCCTAATTGCCTATTTGCACTTCCATTTCCCCGTTAAAGTGTAGGCACCTGCAAAGCAGGGAACTTATTTTACAGTCCCAGGAACCAGGGCAATGTCTGGCACATACTCAGTACTCAGCATATTCCTCCTGAAGTAATGGATGGTTGGGTGGCTGGATGGGTGGTTGGCTGGCTAGATGGATGGACGGCTACAACTAAACTGTGTTTATGTGTGTGTGGGTGCCACTCCATTTGGGTAATGCCTTCTCACAGAAATGCTGCTCTCAAGACATGAAAATGACTGAGTAAGAAGATATGAAAGATGCTTATGAGGCTTCTATGTAATTTTAATGGGCCTTTTATGTATCCTACTTCATTAATAAACGTAAGAATGGAGTACTCCAGCATCTTTTATCTCCCATCTGTATTCAAATTCCACAGAAATTTCCCCCAATAAAATTTGAAAGTAAATGAATGATTTTCATTTTCTCAGAAAAATCCATTCTTCCCTGAATGGATAGACTGCTGACCCAACACATAAGTGTGATTTCCTGCTTAATAACGGGCACTAGCTGATGTGATACACTGTAAAATGAGCTTTGGTCTTACGAATCTCTGGGCTTTGGGTTCAGTGGGGTTATCCTCTCTGTAGGGGCAGCTGTGAGGTCATGATGCGGTGCTCCTGCTCTGGGGTCAGTGCTCCTATGGCACAGTCAGTTCTTGTTGGCTTGACATTCTCAGTCAGCCCATGGTGTGCGGGGGCTCAGCTTAACCTCAAGAGTGACTGTCCTCTTTGCTGTCTTTCAGATCTGGGTAGCTTGGTCTGGCTACATAGAAGACTGGCCTTGAGGGCTTTCCAGTATAGGTTTTTGTAAGCATTTGAATATATATGATAGCTAGTAGGTTTGACAAATGTGGTTTTCAAGGGCACAGAGAAAAGGTTGAAGTAGGTTGAGGGGCGGGCTGGCCACAGATCCCTGTGAGGAAAGGGTAGGTTAGAAGGCCACCCAGGAATGCTGGGTACTCTGGAGAACAGACAGAAAGTTCTTTCCCCATGTAGGTTGTGAGAGCTTGTGAGAGGCCCACAGGGAAACAGAACAAAGCCCAGGGTTTTGAGGCAGCCAGTGGCGAGGAGGGGAACCCTAGCAGAGGCAGTGGAACAGACCAGGAACTCTCCAGATGCTGCAGGGTCCTTCTTCGACCCTGAGATTGGAGCTGCATTCAGTGAAGTTGGGTTCAGGCAGAGAGATGGGAACTATGCCCAGTAGGGCTGTACGAACCAAACCATCTGTGGGCAAAATTTCACTGTTGTTAACACCGAACAATTAGCAAGTGCTGGCTACAGGCCAGTTATATACAAGATCTAGCAGGAAAAAAGTGAAACTAGTTATAAGTTCTATTTATGGAAGGATAAGAGGACAGAGGGACACCGTGCAGGACAGTGCAGTGTTCTGTGGGGAAGTAATAGTCAGGGACTTACCACCCTTGACCTGAAGGAGCAGAGGTGGGGAGCCATCACTAGACCCTGAAAAAAGAGAGTTGTGTGGAGGCGGCATTTTGACAGCTGCTATGACCTTTGGTTGAGGGATGCAGACCAGACTGAGGTCACTGTGGAGGGAGGGAGCCAAGACAAAAGTCACCCCTCAGGTCTCTGTCCCATGCGTGCCATTGGCTAGACCTGCTCAGAAGCCAGAGGGTGAGGGATCCCATTATTACAATCAGTGTAGGCCAATCCCTTGGGAATGCAGACCAAGCAAGATAGAGGGATGCAGTGTGGATTTGGAGGGGAAATGGGAAACAGCCTATATGCGTGTACTCTCTCACTTAATCCCCACAGTAATTCCACTAGGAGGGCAGCATTATGCCCATTTTACAGGGAAAGAAACTTGCACAGAAAGGTTAAACAACTAGTCCAAATATACATAATAAGAGGTAGAACCAGGCTTGGAACACGGGCAGACTTCCTCTGGGGTCTGACCAGTTATCACTACTTTTAGAAATCAGCCATTGAAAGTATTCCTTTTGGGAGGACAAAATGGTTTTCCTTTTTTTTTTTTTTTTTTCCTTTCCTTCTTTTTTTTTTTTTTTTACATTTCCAAATAATATGCTTTGGAACATGTCAGACTCATCTCCATTGAGCTTGGGTTTGTCTTTCTCTGGGCCTGGGTCTCCAGGGGCTGGGGGTAGCAGGATGAGTGCAGGACAACCCTCTTGGTTTAGAATCCTGGTGGGAACTGGGGTTCTGCACTGCTTGAGTTGAGGGACAGGGGAAGAAGGGATACCATCAGTGAGAATCAAGTGGAGTGAAGAGAATTGACAATCAAGCCCTATGTGTCCCTAACTTTGTAGTTCATTGATTGGTAGTAACCAGTTGTAATGGGTTCTGCTGTGCACTGTTATTCCCCCTTCTGGACAGGTAGACAGATTACTAAGATGACAGTGAAGATTCCCAGGCACTGGTATACACACACCTTCTCCCAAGTATAGTATACCCCCTTCTTGAAGGCAGACTGCACCTGATTGGCTCAAGAGTACCAAGTCTTAAGCCCCTTGCCTCCATTTGAGGGGCCACCCCAGTGTTAGAGCTGCCTGTAGGATGGTCTGGAGTCGCTGCTACATCACACTTCAACTTCTCTCCCCACCCAGTCCTGCTTTCCTCACTCCCTCACTGGTGGTTTTCCTGAGAGTAAGCCCCAGTAAGCTTTTGTATGCAAATCCCCATTTCAGATTCTTTCCATGTGGAAGCAGATTTAAGGCAATGCACTAGGTAAACGTGGAACAGTGGTGGAGAAGGAAGAGGAGTCTGGTCTAATAGGAGGCCAGTTGGGGAAACAGACTCCTACAAGGAGCAGTAAAATCACAGCATTAGGCTCCACATGGTAAAGGGCCAGCATCTGTAGCCCAGACATAGAGGGACTGTGTATTTCAGTATCCTGGCCCAGACTCTGTATCTGTTACCTTGGTGGTTATAATTAATAAGTACCTGTTTGACTCTCAAAAGTGCAAATTATATGGCCAGTGTTTCCAGATTCTGTGGGTTTCTGGGAATGCAGAGGCAAGAGGGGCCAGCTTGGGGAGGGGTGGGCTGAAGACAGAGACGTTTACATCAAGTGGCCTCTGAGCTGGACTTTGAGGGATGAGCAGGAATTTTGTTACTTGGAATTCACCAGGTATCCCTGTGGATAGAAAAGGTAGGAAAGCATGGCCAGAGAAGGAGAGCTAGGAACACATATGCATTGGAAGAAGTGGGGAGCAGCAGCCACGGCAGCAGGAGGAGGTGGCGGCTTTCATAGTTGGGATGACATAAGGAGCTTGTTAATGGGTGTCATTTTATGAATATATAAAACAAGGAAATTGGTGCACATTGGTCATAGAGGAGATGAGTGCCCACATACAGAATCAGGCGACATTTCCTCATATGTCTTGGGGAAAATCAAAAGGAGAAAGGGAACAGATGGCTCGCCTCCCACTGTCTGAGGCCAGACCATTTTGCTTATTTGGGCAGCACTATTCTTTTGTCTCTAACCCAGTTTGCTTATTTGTCCTGTGAAGATGCCTTTGTGGATCGATGATGAAAATCGCAATGTTGATGGTAATGACCATCCCTTGCTTCTGCAGCCCTTGAAATGCTTTCAGACTTGTTTCACACTCATTATTTCATTTCATGTGATCAAGATTCTCTTTTGTCTGCATCACTGTCCTATGTAAAAGGCAAGGCAGGTATTAGTTTTTCTGATTCTACCAAAGAGTTAAAGTCATTGGTTGAAAGAATTCTCCAGGGTGAAGAGTTGTAGAGCTCAAAGGAGAGCGTGGTTGTGGTGGCTCCTGTAACAGTGGTCTTTCCCCCACATCATGAGGAGATGATGGTGGGTCTTTGCCTACAGGTGGCCTGAAAAACCCACCACTGCATTGATTGTTTCTTTGGCTTTGCTTCCTGGTTTTTGGGTGCCCATTAGACCCTCCATGGAATGACATTCTCCACCCTGACAGATCCACACAACAGTGTTTACTGAAATTACCCTGGAAGATTTCTGTGGAGGTGCATGGAGGTTGTAGCTCTTCTGAGAAGATAGTATTATTTAATTGCAGATTGGACAGGAACATTAAAAGAAGAATAGTTTTCATTTAGTGCCTGCTATACACTTTACCTCCGATCTTGACCACAGCCCTGCAAAGGAAGGAGTGTGAAACTTCTATGAAGAAACTGAAGTTAGAGTATTGCAATCCCTTGCTGATGGTATTGGTCAAGGTAGGGATTGTACATGACTTTGCCTGTGTGCACATTCAGCACCTTTTCTGATGAGCCACTTTGGCTGTCTGGACTCCAGTGGTGTCAAGGGGGAGTCAAGGTAAGAACCCCCTAGAGCTGAGACCCTTTTTACAGGCTTAGGGTCCTTGGAGAAAATGATACTTTGCGAAGAGAACTTCTCCTTGGAAACATGCAAATTTATCCAATATTTTGTATGATATTTCAAGTGAGCAGTGGGATGCCAAAGTTTCTCTGTGGTCTGGTTTAGGAGCTCCTACCCTAGAGGAGGATAAAATTCAGGAAAACAGGAGTGGAAGAGATTCAGTAGCTCACATGGCCACCCAGAGCTTCTCATTTTTAAGCTCATCTCTGCTAGGGCTTAAAGGGTTTGGGTCTTTGTCTTAATAAAACAGGTTATTACCTCAAAGGCTATTAAAGCAGCAGGAAAGAAGGCTGAGCCAGCTGCTGGGCAGAGTGGCAATCCACTATTCTTTCCAGCAAACTCAAGCTTCAGAGAAGTCTCAGTCAGGGGCACTAAAGTTTTGTTATTTTGGAGTATGACATTTTGGGCAATAATGAGACTTGGGCATTTCCTATGACTCATGCACCCTCCCTCCCTCTTCCTCTCTAGATTGACTGTCTGAAAGCAGTCAATGTAGAGTCCAGTTTTCCTGGATCAGGCTTCTGTCCCAAGGCTGTGTCAAGATGATGAAATACATCAAATTGAAAAACAGTGGAAAGGGCTTTTTAGGACATCTTAAAACTGACTTGGATCAATTTTTAAGATGGCCAGGAAAAAAACTATAACTGACTATGAAGAATCTACTCACATCCAATCACAGTTCCAAGATCAGATTCTAAAAGATTTAGATACATATTAAATATGTATTTAGATTAAATATTTAAATATTTCTATGGAGATTCCCCACTACCTCTTTTTTTTCAGCAGATGGCCATGTCTGGTATCATCCCAGCCTTCTTACCTCAGTGTACATCCCACTGCTTCTAGATAAGGCTCCTTGGTCCCATTCTGGTGTGTTTTGTTACTCTGCTTCTGAAAGTGAAAATGTCATCCCCCAACCATCTAGAGCTCCCCTGCCCATTCTGCCAACCAACTCCCCTCTGTCTGGCTTCGTGAGGCTGGAAAGGGCTGGGAAGCTTTCCACCTCACTGCGCCTCACTTGCAATAGGAAATGGTATGTTGTATTATTGTATGTTATAAATTAAATGAGATAATACATGTAAAAGAGATGGCAGTTGTACCTACTCTCAGCTTCCCTCCTCAAGGCAGAGCAAGTGCTGCCTCCTGCAGAAGGTCCTCCTGGAAGATTAACCCAGAATTGTATTCCTCCCATGCTCTTTGTCTGCCTGAGCTGCCATCACAAAATGATGCAGGCTGGGTAGCCTATACAGCAGAAATGTATTTTTTCACAGTTTTGGAGGCCAGAAGTCCCAGATCAAGGTGCCGCAGTGTTGACTTCCCCCTTCTCCACGTTCTCACCAACACATGTTCTCTCTTGTGTTTCTGTCTTTCTAATTTTTAACAATTTTTAAATCTTTTCTTAAATTTAAATTCAATTAGCCAACATATAGCACATCATTAACTTTTGATGTAGTGTTCAACGACTCATTAGTTGTGTATAATACACAGTGCTTATCAGATCACATGCCCTCCCTAATGTCCATCACCCAGTTACCCCATCCTCCCAGGCCCCCCCTTCCTTCTATAACCCTCAGTTTGTTTCCCAGAGTCAAGGGTCTATCATTGTTTGTCTCCCTCAGTGATTTCTTCCCATTCAGTTTTCCCTCCCTTCCCTTATGGTCCTTTGTGCTAGTCCTTATAGTCCACATATGAGTGAAACCATATGATAATTGTGTTTCTCTGATCGACTTATTTCACTTAGCATAATCCCCTCCAGTTCTATCCAGGTCAGTGCAAATGGTAGGTATTCATCCTTTGTGATGGCTGAGTAATATTCCATTGTATATATGTGTTGTTTATTTTAGCCATTCTGATAGGTGTGATGTAATATCTCATTGTGATTTTCATTTGTATTTCCCTGATGGTCAGTGATGTTGAACATCTTTTCATGTGTCCATTGGCCATTTTGATATCTTCTTTGGAAAAACTTCTCTTCATGTCTTCTGTCCATATTTTAATTGGATTATTCATTTTTGGGGTGTTAAGTTTTAAAAGTTCTTTATGTAATTTGGATACTAACCCTTTATAGGATATGCCATTTCCAAATATTTTTTCCCATTCTGTAGGTTGCCTTTTAGTTTTGTAAATTATTTCCTTGGTTGTGAAGAAGTTTTTTATTTTGATGTAGTCCCAATAGTTTATTTTTGCTTTTGTTCCCCTTGCTTCAGGGAACACATGTAGAAAGAAGTTGCTACAGCCAGTGTCAAAGAAGTTACTGACTGTGTTCTCCTCTAGAATTTTAATGCTTTCCTATATCACACTTAGGTCTTTAATCCATTTTGGATTTGTTTTTGTGTGTAGTGTAAGGAAGTGGTCCAGTTTCATTCTTTTACATGTTGCTATCTGGTTTTCCCAACACCATTGTTTGAAGAGACTGTCTTTTTCCCATTAGATATTCTTTCCTACTTTGTGGAAGATTAATTGACCATCTAGTCATGGGCTCATTTCTGGCTTTCCTATTCTGTTCTATTGATCTATGTGTCCATTTTTGTGCCAGTACCATACTGTTTTGATCACTCCAGCTTTGTACTATAACTCGAAGTCCTGCATTGTGATGCCTCTAGCTTTGCTTTTCTTTTTTAGGTTGTTTTGGCTTTTTGGGTCTTTAGTGGTTCCATATAAATTTTAGCATTGTTTGTTCTTGCTCTGTAAATAACCTCATGTTTTAGTATTTAAACCTTTCCCATTGCCTGCCTACACGAAATGGGTATTTTCAGCTAAGACAGCAAGCTTCTGAAGATAGAGGCTTCTTTCTTTTTTTTTTTTTTCTATAGACTGTTATGTGACAAGGGCACTTCTTAGGGTTAGCAAGTACTAGCTATGAACTGGCTGGCTGCTTTGTTGGCATGAAACCAATCAATCTGACCTTTGTTTTATGAAACTGTGGTGATGTCATGAGTGGATGTATTCCTCAGGATTGGCTCGATTGTGCATTACCTACAAATACCAAATCTCAGTGACTTGAAAGACAAAAATGTTCTTTTTCTTCATGCTGTATACCCACCATGGAACACTGGGTGAGGAGGACTCATTCACTCCAGCTGCCCAGGAGCCCAGGCAGACATCATCTTGAACACTGGCTGTTGTGCTGGAGAGAAGAGAGAGTCTTATAGGGTCTGGCATCAGTGGTAAAATGCTCATTAATGTTCATTCATCAGAACTAGTTACAGAACTAGAACCCCATTCAACCCCAGGGGAGGGGCAGGAAGTACAATCCTACCACACGTCCAGATTATGGAGAGCTGGAAATTCCCAACGAATGTCCCTAATGGCCATCACAGTGGAGAAACAGGTGTTCAGGTTTCTAGGAAGCAGAACAGTTGACGATTATTTCATAATATTTGTCTTTGATAATACTGGGAGACTGGTTGCAACTTTCTTCTCCTCCTTTTCCTTGTAGAATCAGCCAAGGAGTTTCACACCTTCTGTGAAGCCTGGATTGCTAGCTCAGAGTTGTCATTTGTTGCGATTAGAGGAAACCTTACTTTCCATCTAATCTGGGGACTTACCCAATGACCCTGAGAGATCCTAGTGATTCCATAGGGATGTCTCTAGGGAGAGCTGTAGGAAGGGCTCTTGTCAGAAGAGGAGAGACCCTGGACCCCAGATTTGCTTCCTTTCTGCCTGCCTTAACGTATAGGGCTTCTTCGTTTTAAATATATCTTTGAAAACATAAATGGTGCTACAGAAAGAAATCAAAACCCATGAATGTAGTCCAAACCACTTAGTCAGGACCTAGATGATTCTACAATGTTGTTTCTAAAACCTCAAGCCATGCTCTATGGATGGATATGAGACCCGCCTCTGTAAGGCCTGGTGCCTCCCTGCACTTCAGGGAGCTCCCTCCTGATGACTGCTGCTGAGCTGAGTTCAGGCTGCTCTCCTTGCCTGGAGAGCTGAGGGTACACACATTGGGCTGCCCCTCTCTGCTGGAGCTGTGAAGCAGCCCATTAGCATTGCAGAGGTACCTCCTCTCTGCTTGGAGTCCAGTCCTCAGCTTGTTTGGACCAATATATTATGCAAAGTAAACTAAGGGGGGATTAGAATATTTTTGTCTGCTGTGTCTCCAAAATCGCAGAGGCCTGAAATGCTTAAGATCCTTTTAAAGTTGTTTTCCTTTTGTTCCTTTAAAAACTCTCTTTCTGAGTAAGCCGAGGACTGATGAGCTGTCCCCAAACTGCAGCACTTACATGCAAATATGGGAGAGTGACAAAGACCTTGATTACAGCTTCATTTGCTTTATGCAAGATTTCAAAGCCAGTTAAAGCCACAGAAAACACAAGTAATGGACTCCAACAAGTGATGAAGGAGCCAGCGGGGCTGCCTGGCAGGCCCTCTGAGCAGTCGCGCTCCCCCTTCCGTGGAGCAGCCCTGGCTCTAGGCTGGTAGGGGGGTCCTCAGGGACTCTCAGCATGCTGTCCTCACACAGAAAGTCTTCTCTTCCTGCTGCCTGGGGTCTGAAACGCTAGCACTGGTATTTCATCCCCTAGGTTCTAAGTTCAGTCCCTGTGGAACTGCCTCTCTCACCAGGAGGTCACCATCCCCATGTCATCAGGTGTGGTCTCCTCAGTGGGAAGGAGTGTGTGAGAGCGAGTGCCCAGTGTGAGAGCGAGGAGTGAGTGAGGGCTCTGGGGGATGGATGACGGGAGGGTTGAGGCACTCGCTTGGGAATGGGCGGGCTAGGCAAGACTGACTTCAAAAGTTGAAACTGGTCAAATCCTTTGATTTGGGGGTCACTAGGCCCCAATGTTTTAATGGAAGAATAGCAAGTAAGTACCAGCTTTTTTCTCAAAATCGAGTTCTAGTAAACTCAAGACTCTTACTGCGTGAAGCCTGGGGGCTGAAGAACAAGAGGGTATTTGCGCTTGGACTCATTGCCGCCAAAGATGTCAACTCATTAGTTTAATTAAATACATGATCGAACGGCAGCCATACCCACACGTACCTTCTCTAAAAAAGTATGCAAAACCCACAGCAAATTCTCTTGATTTATTAAGTCAAATTATTCAACTCAGTCAGTAAGGGTGAAAGCCCCTGAACAGGGAAGAGTACTTCTGCTTTACGACCAAACCCGTCCAGTTAGGAAAATGTAACAACTGGCTTATTAAGCTTAATGACAGGAAAACAGGCAGCTAAGGGATGGTAACCAGGGGCCTGGGGCCTGGGGCCAGCCCAACAGCTCTCCAGTCCCTATGCCCGCTGCCTGGCCCACAGCCAGGACTGGTGATGCTTTTCTGGGTGTGAGAGCACCCATTCATACACATGAATGAACAAGAGAGTGGCGGTAAGGGCAGCAGGGTAGCTCTCTGACCCCCAAACACTGCAGACGCCCCTTTGTTCTTGACCCTCAGACTTCACTAGTAAGAGTCCTAATTCTACCAGAAGCAGAGTTTGAGGAAATAAACTGATTTGCTGTTCTGTTGCCAGAAGAATGGGGCCTGAGTTGGCTGCATATGAGGGTCTCTGTATGTGTTTTCGAAGAGGAAGTTTGCTCCGTATCATCCATTAAGACATCGTAGTGTCTCTTGGCCCATAACTTGTCATTGATGAACATGACCTTGTGGACATCGAGCCCAGGTGTGTGTATTGATAAAAGACAGGGAGGGACACCTGGGTGGCACAGTTGGTTAAAGCCTCTGCCTTCAGCTCAGGTCATGATCCCAGGGTCCTGGGATCGAGCCCCGCATCGGGCTCTCTGCTCAACAGGGAGCCTGCTTCCTCCTCTTTCCTCTCTCTCTGCCTGCCTCTCTGCCTACTTGGGATCTCTGTCTGTCAAATAAATAAATAAAATCTTAAGAAAAAAAAAAAAGACTGGGAGACAGGGAGAACAGATCCAGTTCATAAAGAGATCTGGGTAAGGGGACAGAGGCCTGCCGGCATAGCGACAGCATGGGCCTCAAACGGAAGGGCACATGGGAATCAGAAGCATGCTTTTCTGAATGTTCCTCACAGGCTTTGCAGCCTGGAATTCAGTGATGGGCAAACAGACTGCTCACTCCTTCTCTGGTCCTCTCTTCCTCTGAACCATGGGGACATCTGAAGTTTTGCATTGAACTTCAGTAGGAAGCTGACCTCCCTAACATGGTGTGAGTATCTGCCATTCTGAGGGCCATGGGTGTTGATAGAACCCATGAACCATGGCGAAACTGAGGGGCTATGCCACCAGGGGCCTGGAGCAGCTTCCCTGGCCTCCCACAGCCCATGATGTGGATTAACAATGTAACTTGTAATAATTTAGAATAACCTTGAATTATAGCTCCAACTTACAAATACTCATACTAGCTCATGATAAACATAAAATAATAATTCCTATGATTGTCTTCTCCTTCATCTTCCTCCTCCTCCTATTATTATTAGTATTAGTGGTAGTAGCAATAGTAAGAGTTGAGGTTGTATTTCACTGCTGAGGCACTGAGTATTTTTGGAATCTTCCTTGCCAAGGCCTCTCATCTCTGCCCTCTTCCTCAAACATACTCCAGCCTTTTGTCCCGAAGCTTATATTCCTGCAATCTATGCTTTTGGAAGAAGCATTTACTGGGGGAGGCGAGTTGTTCTGGCAACTATTTCTATTACACAATTGATTATGCTCTTATGCCCACATCTTCCCAGTGACCACGATTAGCCTCTTCTTTAGGGCTTATCTCTTACCACAGATAGCCTTATTGTATTCTTAACATGATAAGAATTGAAGGACATCTGTTTTCCTCACTCCCAAATCAGTGGCAGCACCAAGATTGGGCTTAGAGACCTATAGCCTTCCATTATCTCCATAAGCTATACCAAAAGTTACTGCAAATCAATAGAAATTATAAGTGAACACAGTATTCTTACAGAGCAATTGGAACTTCGAAACAGGACCCTCTAGTGACTTCTTCTAACCAGACTGTAATCCCCAACTCTTACTACAGTTTCTGTTACCCTTTATTATGTTTCCTTATGGGTTTTTATGATACCTGAGATTCTTGGGGATTTACTTTGTAATAAATGTCCTTCAAGAGATGTGTGTATTGTCACTGGGGTGAAACATTCTGTCTCATATTCACTGACACATAAACAGGGATTGATTTCCTTTATAAATAATTAGTGGGCATGCGGCATAGAGCAGGCTCTGGGGGGACCAGACTCAGGACATGCATAGATGATGGGGATGTGGAAGGGAGGAGGCAAAGGGGACGGAGGAGGAGGAGAGGGGCATCTGCAGCAGGAGTCTGCGGGAGGGCTGTGGGAAGGTTGCACGGGGGATTATGACTGTCCGCAGCAGGAGAGAGAGTGAGGTGGCCAAGATCAGTGGGCTTTGATGTCAGGGGCCTGGGTTCTGTCAGGATGTGTTCTGCTAGATGCTTCTAGGGATGCCCAGATAAGCAAGGCCAGGAGAAACATAGAATCACCAAGTTTCTGAGCTCGGAGTTCATTTACTCTAATCTTTACCTAATGACTAAACTGTAACCAGGACAACCAATATCCAGCCTCTGTTTCAGCACTTCCCAGTATGCAAAAAGCTTTCTGGGGAGAATTAACTGATTCTGTTTTTGAACAATTTCACAATGGTGGATTTGGCATCCTTGTGTTGAAACATAAAGTGACTCCATGTAATTTCCACCCAGAGGTCCTTGTTCTGCTTTTAAAATTGTACCCAATGTGCCTATGACCCTTCCCGCATGGCAGAACTTCAGCTAATTTAGTAAAAGTTCTGATACTTCCAGAGTCTTCTTGCCAGCCTGAGCATTCTCCCTGAGCACCCTCCAGTCTTTCCTTGTCCTGCAGAATGCCAGTGATTTCCACCCAGCAGTTTCGTTGGGGTACGTGTGTCTCTGCCGTTTTAGCATATTTATACTTTAACAATTTAAACTGCATAAAGTCATAAACTTCCTATCTTATACTTGTGTAGAACAGTTTCTCTATTAGGTATCACTTTTTGCTTATTGTTCAAATATGAAGAACTTCCTTTACAAATGTGTTTGTACCATTCATTCATTCATTCATTCATTCAACAAAGAGTAATATTTGAGCACAACTGTGTGTCAGGCACTCTTTTAGGGACTAGGTATGTACCAGTGAACAAAGCAAAGTGCTCTCCTTCTTGAAGCTCACATACAAGTTAGAGGAGGGAAACAATATATGAAAGGAAGGAAAATTAGGATGACTAGGATGGGCAAGGTTGCTTTTCATATAAGCTAGAAATGGGTCTTGCTGTTTCATAAACTGTGTATCTCAGCTTCTGTATTTGCTCCATGCTTATGTCATCTACAGCCAAAGGGATAGTTTTGCATTAGGCCACTGCTCATTTCACCGTACCCTGTATTCATGTCCTCAACTACATACAACAGGAGCTCTGCAGAAGATCATGGGCCCATGTGGCCAGTCTGGTTGTGTCTACAAGCACTTCTTAGTTGTGTAACTTGAGCAGGATTTTTTTTTTTTTTTTTTTTTTTTTTTACCTTTGAGCCTCAGTTATTTATAAGATGGGCATAAGAATAATACCTTTTAGGGTTGTAGTTTGGATGAGATCAAATTCTGCATGTAAAGCAAATTCTAGTTCATAGCAGTCAGGAGGTAGCCAGCAAACATTAGCTCCATTCGCTTGCCCCCTTTCCATGTCTCCAGCTTATATGCTGATTAAAATGTCCAATTAAGAAAGGCTGAGAATTGAACCACAGAAATTCTTTCACATATTGACCTTACTCAATAATTTAGGATCTTTGAACATGGTAGGCAGATTTGGAGTCCATCTAAGTGGGGTCCCAATTTCTCCCTGTTCATATCTTTTTCCATAATAAGCACACCAACTCAGGAAGATTACTAAAGTTATTGTCGTGTATGAGGTGGGCTACCTTGGTTAGGCTATACAGTTTCAGGCTGTGTTGAATTGTGAAATATGGAAAAAGATGGAACAAAATAGCTGTAATCAGCATAGGATATAGGGTAGATGGGGGAGAGTTGGATGGGAGTGGAATCGAGTGGGAGAGGGACAATGAGTGGATGATCTGGCATGAAAAGGACTGGAGGACAGAATTGCATGGAAGGGAAATGGGTTGAGACCAGGTGAGCACGTACAGCAATCAACGAGTAGAGGCATTTCTCTGACTTTATTCTTTCACATTCTTCTTCTGCAGAGGCTCTGAATGTAACTACAGTGAGCATCTTGATTCTCCGTGTGTTTTGCACAAACCGATGCCAGTGTTGACAGAGACTTAGTGCTGCCATCCAGGGATTTACACTGCCTCTTTAATGTTCCCCTTCTGTGGGAGCTTTATGGCCCTGCTGTCCAACTTAATATCTGCAGCTTGCCATTTGGCACACGAGTCTCTCTTTGTCCCAAATGCATGAGGAATGGGAAGGGGAGCAAGGCCCTCTGTGCAACAGCTGTGTCTGTTTCTGGACTGGGTCTGGGCTGGGGTCCAGTGACCATTCTGCCCTTAAACTTTTAAATTTCCTATCCCAGTAGGGTGGTTTTCCCAAGAGAATACTATGTGCAGCATCTGGACAAGATAAAGGAACTGGGATGTCCATGGGTTACGGGCGTGCACAACGTCCCTTGCAAGTGTCTGACTCTCTGAAAGTTGATATATAGAGAACATTCCTCTTAGGTCCGGCAGGGGCTACATCATATCCAAGTGTCTCTTGATATGTGAGTGTTACGTGGCCCCTCCAGGAGCAGTTCTGGCTGACAGTGATTTATCCATCTTCATTTCCCTGCTCTGGCTTGTCTCAGCATCATCTGGGATCATGGTTAGTTAGCGTGTGGTTGGGAGCTAAGATCCCTAGGCCAGGGTTTGCCTAGGAATTATTTCTCCCTATGGGCTCCTAAGGGGCTGATGTTATTGTTGAAAAGCTGGTGGCAGAGAATGTGTGCTGTAAGAGAAAGAGTATGGGTTTTAAGTCAGACAGCCTTGCGGGTAGGGCCAGGACAATCATGAAGGCACACGCTCCCTCTTGGGATCCTATAGGGTCAGAACGTGAGATTGAGGGCTTCCTGAAATTTTACATCTTGGGTTTTTTACTTGTCTTACCTTGTTCCTGGCTCTACTTGCAGGGTGCAAGTCCTGGTTCAGCCACTTCCTAGCTGGGACCTTGGGAAAATTACTTAACCTCATGGAGCTTCATTTTTCTCATCTGTGAAATAGGCAGCCTAATGCTTACCCCTCAGAATTCCAACAGGGATGAAATGAGGTACCATAAGTAAGATGCCCATAGAGGAGATGCTTCTGAAACATTATCTGTCTCCTCCAGCATATACTCCTCCTTGAAAATAACAGACAATAAAACAAAACAAAACAAACAAACAAACAAACACTGGGGCACCTGGGTGGTTCAGTCATTTAGCATCTCCCTTCAGCTCAGGTCATGATCCCAGGGTCCTGGGATCCAGCCCCACATTGGTCTTCCTGCTCAGGGAGGAGCCTGCTTCTTTCTCTCCCTATACTTCTCCCCCTGCTTTTGCTCTTCTTCTCTGCCAAGTAAATAAATAAATAAAATCTTCTAAAAATTAAACAAACAAACAAACAAACAAAAAAACACCACCAAAGACCTGAGTGCAGTGGCTAAGGGGCTAGAGTTGATGTTCTCATGGAGACTGTTTTTGATCTGAGTCCCAAGAGATCTCACAGACTTGAGCTGACTTGTCACACATAGTAGGAACCAATGAGCTACAAAGTGAGACTAGGACATGGGATTAAGCTCACCAGGTCTCCCTGCCTTGCTATACTTCCAGAGCAAACCCTCTACCTCTCTGCCTAGAACAGGCAAACAAGGGTGCTATCATGCAACGCAGTGTGTGTCTGGGATGCTGCCGGCTTCAACTCGAAGTCTTCATCCCCTTAGACACAACTGCTGTTGTCCCCAAAATGTGCCTAAAACCATCACATAAAGAATTATGTCTGATAAAGATCATTCACAGTGAGCTTAACGTGCTGGTCTTTCTCATGGCTCTGCCATGACATCCCCATCCCACTCCTTCCAAATGCTACCTACTCCTTTAAGTCCATTATAGAGTCCTCCTTCTCTTTGAGGTTTTCTTAGCCACTCCAGCTCACCTTTGTTCCTTTGCCTACTCTCCTTTGGGAGATAATCATCTCAAATCCTGGGGTTGGGATTAGGACAGAGTTGGTAACTAAGATATGGTGCTGGCTGTGGATCAGGCACAGTACTGGGCTCTGGGCTCTGTATCTTCTGACATCACCCAGGTGTTCTGACCCTCTCCAACTAGAGATCACTCAATGGGAACACTGGGCATCAGACTCAGGGAAAATTGTTGGAAGCATGTGATACCCAAGGTCACACAGTGTCTTAATGACAAAATCTAGACTAGATTCCAGATCTTCCTAATCAAGTCCTCTTTCCACAGTTATTCCATAATTATCACTTAATTATGTACTCTTGCCTTATACATATCCACTGCAGGGCTGGAGAACAGCAGACCTCCTCCAACTAACCAGATAGTGATGTACTTAAAGGAAGAGGCTGTGTTTGATCAATGTTGTAACCCCATGATGCCCAACACAACATCTGGTACACAGGAGAAGCCCTTAAAAAGATCACAAACAAAACCCCAAGCCCCCAAATACTTATTGATTGGACCAGAGGCATTCACATTCCAAAAACAATTCCTGCATGGGTAAGAGTTATGTTATCTATTGGGATTGATTTCCAATGTTAGCCACTATTGAATTCCAGCTGGGTGTGATATGTTGGGGTCAGAGACACCTTTCCCATGCCTTTGATATCTCACAGCATAGACAGCTACCCAACCCCCAGTGTTAGAGTCTGCTGAAATCCAGGTGACTGAAAAGATCTAATTAATATGGTTTTAATTATGGCAGTAATAATACCTACCTCCCAGCATGAGAAGGTAGGATATTAAGTTAGTAATACTAAATTTCCCAAGGGTGCTAAGACCCTTTAAGACGAGTTAATTTGAAAGTTACTGATATGATTAGAGAACAGAAATAGGCATATTTGAAAGATTCCAAAGGAGCAAGCAAATGTCAATATATCAGTCAAACGTGCAATCAATCAGCAATCCAAGACACAACATTAGGCTCTGGCTGTGAAAAAATAGATGCTACCCCTGCTTTTATACCATACATAGTGAGGCAGGACAGGCAAAACATAGATCTCTGACCCCCTCCCCAGGTTAATTCAATGACCTCCTCTTCTTTCTGCTTCCCATTTTTCACCCTGTACTAGTTATTTCAACCTAGAATATGTTACCTTGCATTGTTCTTACTTAAGAATATGCCTTTCTCCTCAACTAGGTATGTAGCCCCTTGAAGGCAAGAGTTTGTTCTGTATTGCTTTGTGTCCTCAACACATAGCATAGTGTGGAATTTAGTAGGTACCTTGTAAGTATTTCTTACAGCTGGAGATTAATTATCATAAGGGTCATTAATGTTAGTCTTTTCTTTGGGAAACTTTCATGAAGATGGAAAGACCTGACAAAGGATTTTTTTTTTTAAGATGTTATTTATCTATTTGACAGAGAGAATGACACAAGTGAAAGAGGAAACACAAGTGAGAAAGAGAACACAAGCAGGGGAAGTGGGAGAGGGAGAAGGAGGCTTCCTGCTGAGCAGGGAGCCAGATGCAGGGCTTGATCCCAGGACCTTGGAATCATCACCTGAGCTGAAGGCAGACGCTTAACGACTGAACCACATAGGTATCCCGACAAAGGATGATTCTTGTAGGAGAGAAATAAGAGCTAAGGATAAGTAGTAGAGTTGGCTCTTACAAGGGATTTACCAACAAGTTTAGGAATTTGGAGTTTACTGTTCAGGAAATGGGGAAGCACTGGTATGAGTGTATGAGTATATGGGTGGGAGTTCTGAGGTTTCTAAGAATATTGCTCTGAATGCTGTGTTAAAAATGCATAATAGGGGGCGCCTGGGTGGCTCAGTTGGTTGAGCAACTGCCTTCGGCTTGGGTCATGTTCCCAGAGTCCTGGGATCGAGTCCCGCATCGGGCTCCCAGCTCCACAGGGAGTCTGCTTCTTCTCTGACCCTCTCCCCTCTCATGCTCTCTCTCTCTCTCAAATAAATAAATAAATAATCTTTTTAAAAATGCGTAATAAGTTTCCCCAGAAGACCCTGTGTCAGCCACTCAAGTTGGGTCCATAAATTTATCCCACTTCCACTTTAGCTCTGCTCAGTTTTGCATGAAGTTTCAGAGTCGGGTTGGGAGTCCATTCAGAGCCTCACTGAGTTGTCTGTCTAGTGTGTTTTAGAATGAACTCACTCATCTAGACCTAGAATTGTGGCCCAAGTCATGATCTGTGTTGCTAACAGACTATATGTTGTTATTAGTCATATTCTGGAGCCAATAAATCAGTGACAATCCCTTATTCCAATACTGCTCTCAAGTTGCAAACCATTCCTAATTTTGTCTCCTTCTATATCCTTCACTTTTTAGTCCTACACTGAGCATTTCCTTTACTTCCATGTTGTGATGTAAGACCTGAAATGAATATGCAATATTAAATGCTGCCTTCACATCCTTAAGCCTCATAGGGCCCCAAAGACCTACCCATGAGTTCCATTCCCCTCCCCCACCAATATGTCCTCGATTCAATGAAAAAAGACTTTCCAGCTGGCTAGGTCCCTCATCTGAAGGACCAGTACACCAGATTTTCAACCTGAAGGTCAGCCCATGAAATTATTTGAACAAGCCAGTTACATCCACTTTTAGAAACTGGGAGTCACTTTTTCCTCATCACTACAGAGCTTGCCTCCTATAATCCCTACTTGTTCCCACTATTCCTGAGGGAAGCCCCGTGCAGCCCTGCATGGCATTTGGTTACCCCCACCCCTGCAGTGTATGTGATTAATAAACACAAGTTAATCTCTTCTGTCCTATGCAAGGTGTCATGTCTTTCATGACTCATACTACTCAGGGGGAGGGATCCTTCCCTTCACCAACAGGGTTAATAGGAGGTGATCCGAAAACATTCCTCTTCCTAGCCTGTTACTTTGCACATCAATTACTAACCCTCCTGATTTCCCCTAACTCAGTAGCTGTGGAAAGGGTGGTGGGTTGCTATCTTGGTCTTGGCAGCCCCATCTGGCAGGGCTCTTGTGTGGGATTATTACCGTGAGTATTTGTCTTCTGAGAATTGACTGGTGCCTGAGTTCCCCAAGACTTGGGTTTGGTGCCCAGATCGAGAGAGAGTATAGCTTACTTTTTTATATTTATGTCGTTTATTCAATCACCAGCTTTTATTGAGCATTTATGAAAACTGCATCCTGAACATACAAAGAAGTCTAAGACAGCATGGCCTCAAGGCAACCACAGTCTGGTGAGGAGATAGACAATAACATCAATAATGTTGACAGAGACAGATATGTGCTATAATAATGAAATGCCTGTAGTATTATTGGAGTTCAGAGGGACAGCAAAGAGAGGAAATTCTGAATTTAACCAAGGATAACAGATTGGAGAATGCTTCCAAGAGATGAGGCTATTTTTGAAGGTCAGGTGAGTCTGCCACCTGGCTGGATCGGGGAGAAAGACATTCCAGACTAAGGAGACATTATGTGCTCAAGTTCAGACGCCTCTAGCTACCTTCACTGTTACAACCCTTGTTTGACCCACTGTCATCTCTTGCTTGGGTCCCTGGGAGAGGCTTCTGGCTCCCTGCTTTTGCCCCTGCCCTCATCTCTGAGCCCAGAGTGGTGCTTTTCGGATGTCAGTTACATCAGTAAGTCCTCAGTGGTCCCCGCATTTCACTCAGAGTAAAGACGAAGCCCTCCAAAGTTCAAGACCTTCCATGACTTGGTCTCCTTAACCTTTCTAATCTTTGCTATTATTTTCTCCTTTCACTGACTGTTCCAATCCTCCTTGGGGATCTTTAGGGCCCTCTTCCCCCATAGGGCTCTTGCACTGTCTGTTCCTTTTACAGGAATGCTCTTCTTTCCGAGCCCACATGGCTCTCTCCCTCAGCTCCTTCGGTCTCCACTCAGATGTTGCCTTCTCATGAGACTCACCCTCATTATGCTCTTTAATTATAAACCATAAAAGCTCTCGTGATTCCCCTTTACCCTATGTCATTTTCTGTTTTTTTTCCTCCTGTTTTACTTATCCTCTTTTTTATATACAGGATAGCTTATTATCATTTATTATTATTATTATTTTAAATTTTTAATCATTTTTTAGTATTTATTATTTGTTGTCTGCTGTCCTGCACTAGATTATAAGCTCAAATATAGAGAGATCTCTGCTGTTCTGCTCACTGGAACAGCCCAAGGTACCCAGAACCAAGCCTGGTACATAGAAGCCTGGTACACAAATAAATAATTATTTGTCACGGGAAAGCCTGGACAAATGACAGATTGTGTGGCCCTGGGATGCTGCAGGCAGACTGGGACATCTGAATGCTTTCAACTGACACAGCTGAAGAAGAGCGGCCAGGTAGATAAGGCCCAGGTCACGGAGGGCTTTGTAGGCCCTGGAGAAAATTTTCCAACTTTATTCTGAGGGAATTAGAGGGCCCCTAAGGGATTTTGAACAAGGAAATGGAACAGCAAGATCAAATATCTATCTTGTTAACCAAGATAGGAAATCCAAGGGGAACATGTCCACCTAAGTGAGATCTTGATATTTTAACTTTCTAGTATCTAAGATGTACTGTGAAGAAATCAGTATGTGAAATTTGACGGATGTGTCCCAGAGGCAGAGGCACTTGGGCAGCGTGGAAGACTGGGCTTGGAATCCGGCAGGCTGACTGGAATCCTGGCTCTGGACCACTCAGCAGGGCAAGTAGAAAGAGGGCCCAGAGCTATCACGAACTCTAGATTTTTCATCACATTGAAGAGCTGGTGAGGATTCAAGGAGCTAAGTGTGAAGTGTCTGATTTCTATCTTCCTTGGAGTAGACAGTGATGGCTCCTGCTTTCTCACATGTGTGGGATTATGCACATGTGTGACATCTAGGAGATGCCTATACATAGTTGGAAGTCACTGAGGAAGAGGACAGAGCAGGAGCTGGCAGGGCGTGGCTTGGAGACACCAGCATTCTGTGTGGCCTGAGCGACGTGGGCAGAATGAGACCCAGCCAGGCAAGGCAGGCCCAGGAGAATGCTCAGAAACAGGGGGACGCCCGTGTTTTAGGCTGGAGAGAAGTCAAGGAGGAGAAGCTCTGACAAATGAAAAACTCTGACTGCAGAAAATCCCTAATGCCCAAACCAGGCACAGGCTTCTCCAGGAGAGGAATGTGCGGAGGGAGAAGGCAACCGCAGGGAGCATACGCCATGGTATGAAGAAGTCTGGTCATACAGGGAAGACACAGTGGATAGTTGAACTAAGCTGGTCATGAAACAATATCTTTTTTTTTTTTTTTTTTTTTAAATCTTTTGGTCCTTTTGGCTTTCTTTTGTTGTTGGATGTGGGCTCCTGGAGCAAATTTTCATTTCCATTTGGGAGAAAGAAGCCAGTAGAAAGGAGGTTCGGAAAATGCTTGACATAAGGCTTGGTGTCTAAGTGCTATTGGGGGAGTCTGGGCTGAAATTGTGCTTTTGCTTCTTTGTATCTGTGTAATGTTGAGCAAGTTACTCGAAATTCCTAAGCTTCAAATAAAAATGAGGATAAAATGGTCACACCCTCTACTGCTATGTTGGGGGCTTAGATAAAAGATTTGGTGAACCCCTTAGCAGTGTACTGGGGAAGGAGCAGAACAGTGTACTGAGGAAGGAGATGGTAGGAAGAGACATCCACTGGCTCTTGTAGGGCAGGACAGAGCCTACCTTTGGGTGAGCGCTAGTGTTTTGATCTGCCAGAGAAGTAGTGCAGGTGAGGGCAGAGGCGGGCTGGACAAGAGCAGAAGGAGTTGGGACGGTGGCTGACCTAACCTGTGAAGTGTGGGTTGGCCTGTCTGCAGCCAGGTTAGTTGGTGAGGCCAGGGGGACCCAGAGAGGGAGGCGCAGGGTAGGGATCCTGAGCTGTGAGGACAGCGGGGAAGAGCTGGGAAGGGGCACCTTCAGGCCCCACCAGGGCCCAGTATAGTCACACAGGACCTCACAGTTGGGTTTTAATGCTTTGTGGCTTCCATCTTGAAATTTTAATAGTTTTATCTTTGAGATGTGTCCTTTAAGTGAGTTCAGTGAGAAAATAGGGCATGTACTGGGGACTTGGAGCCTGGCTCACATGTGTGGTTCTACCTCCCAGGACAGGTTCTCTGCTTCCTGTTCCCTTGTTCTCTCTCATCTGCCTAAGCCCAGGGAGGGGCATGGGGGTGGTGGTGAAATGAGGCATACACCCCTGCATGGAGATGTGAGGCAAGGTCCAGGCATCTTCGAGGGTCTGCATTCACCTGCCAGTAAGTAGCTTTGCACTGGAGGGAGCACAGCATTAAATAGCAAATAAAACCCCATGGAAGCAAGACAGCTTTTTCTCTGCTCTTTGAACAAGGAGACCTGCATCTTCCTTTTGTACGGGGCCCCACAAATTACACAGCCGGCACTGAGGTGGAGAGGGATTTGGAGAAGCGAAAAGGCTGCAGAACAGAGGCACAGAGCAGCAGGACTTGGAGTTCACCAGTCCCTGGTAGGCAGGCAGGACAGGACTGTCCAGCAGCTCCATGAGGCCAGGCACAGGAGTGTAAGAAGTAGCGGGAATTAGTGAGGGGTGGCTATGGCAGGTGAGAACATGGAGCTCTAAGGTTACAAAGGGACTATTGATGCTAGGGAAAGACAATTCAGATGATCCAGGGGTAGACCGAGTGGAGAAGGAACTCAAACCGATGAGCAGATATACCACGAGGAACAGATTTGGAAGGACTCGGGTACACAAGGACTTGTGGAAGATGGGGCCAGAATAGTGGATTTGAGAGTTCAGAATTTCCGAAGTAGAATATTTCCAGAACAAGCTCCCTTACATCTCATTAGTAAAGTTTGTAATTTGCCCCCCCACTTTTTGCCCTGCATTTGCAAACAAAACATTGCTCTCAGATTCAAGATTTAGACTTCTGAATCATAGTACAACTCATTTTTTTTTGTATAAGTAACATATGTTTGGTGTCTTTAAACACAATTACTTTTGTATAATAAAAGTGTTGATTTGATGATGCGACATTTTCTGCAAGTGTGTTTAAGAGAGTTTATGTTTTCATAAGTTGCAATGAAACTCAATTATGTATGTGTAATAAGGCTTCTGATTGTTACACTTAGACTTTTCTGTATAATGAAGCCAGCAATTAGAATTTGCTTGCTCTATGGCTTAGGAAAACACACTTGTTTTGGAGACAAAAGACTCTTAATGAGCCCCCTTTTTTGTTAATTTTTTTTGTTGTTGTTGTTAAAAACCAGTCTATAACTCAAACATATAATTAGATTTCTTAAAGGTTTGGATTTTTTTGTTGTTGGTATTTTTTTCCTTCTAAACACAAAACAAAGGAAAACGCAATAACTTTAAGGCACACATTGTTTCAAAGCTGCAAATCTGGCCATGATCTGCACTTTACCTTAGAGCCTCCCCCAGTGCCCAGTGTCTCCTGCTCTGCGAAAGAGGCAGAGGCCTGGCAGAGTACAGAAATGTTCTTTCCACTAGCTGCATGGGTATCAGCCTGGACCCTGCCTAGAGGTGAGCATTGGCCTTCCGCTTGAGTGTCAGCCTCAAGGTTAGCCTGGCTCAGGAACAGAGTCCCCCCTCCCCTCCCTGAGGCTACTACTCACCTCAGAGGCCTGCTAGGGCTCCGCTGAAGAGCCAGTCTCTGTGCTGACCGTGTGCCGGTTGGCAGAGTCATCTCAGTGGCCCAAGGAACTTCCTTGCTCTCTCCCTTTCCATCTCCACCGGGGAAGCAGCAGCCCATTGTCCCCTTCTCACGCTGGCCCTTCATTTCACTTCATTTCACTGCTGGCCACTTGTGGGCTACCTCCACCCTGGGTTGTCCCAGCCTCGGGGGGAGGGCCCAGGGGTGCAAACTTCCTCCATTATGTATCAGTTGGAAGAAGCCCTTCTGCCTGTCAAATGTTTTCTGTGAAGCTGACTGTTAGAAAGGGGCTGCTCTTGAAAGTGCTAAACTGTTTTGTCATGATCGATCATTAAGAGTTTAATGAAAAGTCTCTTTTATAATTTATAATATACTGAGAAGGTTTTCAGTGGTCTTGATCGGTCAGTGTCCAGTGAGCAAAACACAGAAAACTCGAGCTATGTCAAGCAGAAGAGGATTCAATATAGGCAGCTGTTTACACATGTGCTCGAATGGCGGGAAGAGAAACATGGTAGGCTGGTTTTACCCAGCACATAGAAGCATAGGTGCCCTGGTGCCCTACTGTGGCTGGAGCCCCATGGGAGGCACATGCTGCTGCCCTTGGACCATGCCCTCTGTGGCCAGCGGGAGCCAAGGAGCTCATACCCTGCTGGTCACACCACCAGTGAGACTACCAGAGCCTTCAGGTCCCCAGAAGTCGCCTGTTGTGGCCCGGGCCAGAGGAGGTTGGTTTCTCCCTCCATCCGGCCTCCCAGTCCCCAGTGAGCACCTCATAGCAGCGGCCTGTAGCTGACCTAGGATGCTGTGATGCTGGGCCCTACAGCTTCCAGGCTTTCACCCTTGTGATGGAGAGGAAGTCAAAGCAGCGTGGAAACGGGTCTGAGGATAAACCTACCATCTTTGGCACATTGGGGGCATATGACAAGAGTGCTCTAGAAAATACAAACTTGTAATCGCCAGCGACATAGCCTAGCAAACGCCAACCACAGCTGTGGATTTCATGTTCAATCAACTCTCTGAGCAGTGGAGGAGGGAAAACATAGTGGGGCATTCTGTCGGGAATTATCACTATGAAGGAAAGCCAGGTCTAGTCTGATTGCCAGAATTAACAATCTCCAAAACCAAGAAGTACTCCATTCAGCCACTTCTCAGAGGCAGACTTTTAAATTTTAAACAAAGGATCCAATTAAATTTGATCCAATTTAAATCCATTCAGTTCAGAAACCTTTATTAAATATCTACGATGGATTGTGCCCTGGGCTAGATGGTAGAGGAGTTACAGATTTGTGGCTGGCAGGCAGGGTCTGTGCTGCCGCCATAGATCTAAGTTAAAATAGACTCCTGGTCCCCCAAACTCTTGGTTTTGGTTTCTTCATTATTTAACTGCATAGACTGTATATCTCCTTGGGAGAGGCATTATCACCCCCGTGTTTCATATAAAAGGTCACTTATACTGAGAATTTCTTATGTGCTCGTACTGTGCTTAAACTCTAGAAAAGCACCATCTTGTGAAATTCTACCAGGATCCTTGAATTCAGCTATAACCTTAAATTTTATTGTGCTTTTTACATAGATGAAGAAACTCAAGCTCCAGGAACTTAAAACGACCTGGCCCAGGGAGCCACCAGGTTGGTGGCAAACTGCTAATCTTTAAGCCCCGTGATCACACTAAGATGTGACGTTTCTCAGATAAGGCTCCATGTCAGTGATCTAGTCCAAGGAGTTGCGGTATTTTCCCTCTTAGCTGCACAGACCACGAGGTCTGTGGATCCGATTTTTAGCCCACTTTCACATTCCTCAGCCACATTGCTATCTTCGGCTTCCATTTCTCATATGTGGAATGAGAGCTTGAGTAAGAGACTTTCCCCATGGGCGTGGGTCTTAGGTAAGTGCCTCTAGGAGCTTCCATTTTCCCTGTCCTGTCTAATCTGTCCTCCCATCACACCTGGCGCCTCATTGCCCATTTCACACGTCATTCTTGTTTCACATACTCACCAAGAGATTGTGTTCTTGTCCACCCGGAACATGCTCCCTTGTCTTGCCACTTGCCCAGAGTGGATTTACTGTCCAGGCCCCTCCTCCTGCAGAGAGCCTCCAGCTTAACGTCCAGAATGCACAATGATCCTTGTCCTCTCCTAAGTTCATAGTTAGCGTATATGGGACACAGGTTTTTGTCTGAATGGCCCACTTGAAACTTACAAGCGACAGGACATTTTTTTTGGCTTTTCACATGGGCAACTCTGGTCTCCCCGGTGTTTGAAGTTCTGAGATGAAGGGCTATGCATGGGCCATATTTTCTTGTGTCCTCACAATGCCTAGTATGGACCTCAGCACATGGCAGATGTTACCAGTTATCAATGAGTGAAGGAGCTGGTGAGCCATCCACCTACATGTTAGTGGGTTGGGGATGGAGAGGTTAGTGTGGACTGTGAGCGTTAGGAAGGAGTCCCCTGAGAATGTGGGCTTGGAGTAGAGTTTTGAAGTTTCGAGAGAATTTGGAAAGGCAGAGACGATTGAGTATGAAGAGTATCAATGGCATAGCACAAGTCAGGAGGATGTGGGCAAAGAACATGGTACGTGGGGAGAGGCTGCTGGGAGAACTGTTGGTTGAAACACGTGAACAGACTAGGCTGTGAGAAGACAGGCTCAGGATGTGGAGTACACGGGAAATAGACCAAGGTGGTGGTGAGTCTGGAGGGTTACTCAGCACTTTCTGTGTGCTGGGGAGACCAAGTTGAGAAAGAGATCATCTCTTCTTGATTATGCAGGAGTTTATAATCAAGGGAAGGGGATGGAGACAGGAGAACAGTGAGCTTCCACACCAGAAAGAATACAATCTGTCTGCAGGAGAAGTGCTCCTGGGGCTCAGAGCTGGGCTCCATAAACCGTGGAACATGGTGGTCCTGGGTATGGGCCTTGAAGGCCAAAGGCTGGGCATAACTCTCAGCTCTGGAATTTACCTGTTGCCTTATTGTGGGCAAATCTCTTGATGTTTCTGGGCCTCTGTTTCATGATTTGTAAGCCTAGGGCAACAGTGGTGCCTAGCCATAGGGTTATGATGAGGATTCTCTAAGATCGTGGCTATGAAATTAGCACAGTGTAGGACCTGTGTGTGCCCTCCATAATCATTACTGACTGCGGTATATGTATTTAAAAGGAAGAGAAGATGACCTGTGATTGAGAGAGACTGTTCTGGATCTCATGAAGGTGCCCTATGGGGTGGAACTTGAGGAAATGATGGAACTTAGCAGGTGGAGACTCATAACTGGGCAAGCCAGAGAGAGTAGACAGCCCAGGAGCCGTGAGCAGGGTGAGGGTGTGCCTGGTCCCTGTGGGGAAGAGTAGATTGCCCCGTGTTCTGGAAGCAATGAGTGACAATTTGGAAAGACAGCTAAGGGCTCTGCAGGGCTTTATATCATGCCGGGTTGCTAAGCTTATTCTTAGCAGTGCAAACAATGGAGTGACTGTGGCCTTGGTGCGGACAGAACCAGGGGACACCAGGCATGGCCCTGGGATGGGACCCAGAGTGGTACAAAGGCCAGAGGGGCTCTGTCCCCCAGATCTGTACTGGTTAACCTATTGAGGCAAATTCACTTTTTTTCAAAGTCAGTCTCAGAGAGAGAAAGCCATGTGAATCCAAATATCCGGGCAGCAATCCCCAGCGGCACCAAAGGTAATGAAACATCGGTATCTGCCGCTCTTATCTGTTATTGCTGATATGCAGATAATGATGCCAATACCCAGCTCGGGAGGGAGGAGGGAATGCTGCTGGTGAGGCTTCTTCAGTTCATCTCTTGGACGGTGGAGAGGAAGGGCGAGGAGAGAGGGAAGGCACCCTAGAAACAAGCTCTCTTCCCCATTCCGGTATAAAGTCAAGGCAAAATAAGTTACTCCCTACGGCACAGCGCCATCCGAAAATGGTTGTTTCCCCACCCTTCCGGCCAGCTGTAGTGCTTGACTTCATGACTGTCGCACCTCATAGCTAAACAGTGTTTTAGCACTGGCACAGTGGTTTTACCTCTAGTACCTCATTTAGCGTGCATCATGAGGGAAGCTAGACTCTGGAGATGATAGGACTCAGGCAGGGAACTTGGCTAATGCCATTTTGCCATCTCTAGCTCAACTTGAAAGAATGGGATCAAAGTGGGGAGGGTGGAGAATGGGGATCCTTTCTTGGTGGTCTCTGATAGATCTGAGGTCAGAGCTGGCTGGAGAGACACGGAGCGGTAAGCCGGCCTCACCTGCCCCTTCCACGCGTATGGTAGACATTGACGACGGGTCATGACAGGCTTTCCTTGGGGCCCAGACGAAGCCTCGGGGTCCTTCCCAAAGCATTGCTGGGCAGCCACGACTAATTGATGGGAGCCGGCACCCAGGATGGAGTCTGTTTGCTCTCCTGCATTAAGGCATTGTCCAGAGCCTCTCCTTGTTAAAATGTCAATAATGGAATGTTAACGTATTAAACCATTATCAGCCCCTGGCCCCTCCATGTGAATTCATTTGTCAGAGCTGCTGTGTGCAAGCCTCCGAGGAACTAATCTGGAATGGAAGAGCTTGTTTACTAAGGAATGCAAGGCCTGACGGGAGCATGGGATGACTAGTGGCGAATGGTCTAGCAGATACGCAGATTGTTTGACAATCGCTTGAGAAGATGTATTGTCTATACACAGAAGTATGGTATGGGACCTTGGGCAAATCACTTAACCCTGTTAGGTTCCATTTCCTTACCTGAAAGATGGCAGTAAGGACATCTGATCTGCCCACTCCAGAATAACTGTGAGGGCAAGAGCTTCTGAATGTGTGTTGTATTTTATAAAGATTTGTACCAATGCAAGGGATGATCATTTAGCTGCATTAGGAAGAGACAAGTTCCCATTCCTCAAGTCAAATGCACATGAAGGGTAAGGAAAAGAGAAAGAGAGAGGAATTAATATTTATTAAGTTCTCAGTTGCCATTCGTCTTAAATATATTAGCCCATTTAATTTCCATAACCACCCAGTGAGGTTGATACGATTGAGCCCAGAGTCCTGTGGACCACACAGCCAGTATTTTTCAGAGACAAGAACCCAGGTGTATCTGAATGCTCTTCATACATCATAATCCAGGGCCTTCCTGCACCCATGTGCACTCTTTCCTTTGC
Source organism: Mustela erminea (assembly GCF_009829155.1). Classification (NCBI taxonomy): domain Eukaryota; kingdom Metazoa; phylum Chordata; class Mammalia; order Carnivora; family Mustelidae; genus Mustela; species Mustela erminea. Next base: position 34,594,556 of record NC_045626.1, on the reverse strand, counting down.
TGAATGCTTCCTGCAGAATGAGTTAGGGCCCCAGGTCAGACAGAGATGGGTGGGGAACAGGCAGGTGCCCTGTGACCAAAGCCCTCCAGACAGGCAAGGCTGGCTGGTGATTTGGAGTTCCATGAGAAATGATTAGAAAGGCACAGTCGGAAGATCAGAAACTGTTCTCCAGGCCTGTGGCAGGGTGAAGGGCAGCCACCTAGGGCAGAAGCATCCAGAAGACCTTAGCACTCAGCGTAGTTAGTGCACAGTCCCCATGGGGGCAAAGATCAGGTCACGGAAGGGCAAGGCTAGGTTTTAGGCAGAAGCAGCATGTAGGGTTGTCAGAGATGTGAGTATAAATCCTGACATGGGTCAGATTGTCCAGATTCTCTGAAAACATTTTAGCCATGGAATCTACTCAGGTTATTTGCTATCATTGTATCGAGGTGGATAGGCAGGAGGGGTACCTGTGACCCAGAAGATGTATGTTCATTGAAATGCTTAAGAAGAACAGTGGCACAAAGAAATGCCAATTGTTCGAAGCACTTTGTTTGGCTTTCGTGTGTTTGAGGAGCTGCGTGGAATTTGGACCAGCATGATCAAGCAAACACACCTATTTGCTACAGATTTTGGCTGTGGCTGTATGGGATTCGAGGGTCTGGGGATAAGTGATGCTCGCCCCTGAGGGAGGTGGAGCTGTTCAATGTAACAGCTGATTTTTTCATGCGCTTGTACTTAATATCTCAAATCAAACTTCTTTAACATACTGGACCAGATAATAGGGAATGCTTTTTTTCTTTTTCATATGCTAGTTAAGCATAGTTGGTACCCAAAGCCAAAGGTAGCATTAGGGGGGAAATGGAGTGCCCATGTTCCCTGCTCCGTGGCTTTGCAGGAGACAGAGAGAAAGCCCAGGGTAGTTACTCACAGAGGAGAGGCATTGGCTCCAATGGGCCCTTGTGTAGCCTGGAAGGAGGAATCTGCACCAACGGCGTCTCTTCCGGCTCCTTTACTGATGTGCAGAGCTGTACAGTCACGCTGCCAGAGAGCTAAGGGGGGAAAAATGTGCAGGATGTGGGATGAAAGGAGGAAAAACAGGAGTGCAAACATAATGGAGATGGAGCAGGTCGAATTAGGAGATCATAGCTCGCCCTCCGGGTTGAGGAGTGTTCTATTACACATGGATACGGAGTTAAAGGAAAAGCCACAGCTTCTCCAGCACTTCAGAAGAATCCCAAAATGACATTCGCAGCTCTCCTAGAGCCAAGGCCCTGGTGGGGCTGTGCTGGGCTGGTCACAGGATCAGAAGACATTCTGGCGCTTTTATGGATGAGATCACTCTTATCAGGAAAAAAGATTCAGCTTGTTTTGTGAGGCCCCAAGGGACAGAAGCAGGTCCCAGCGATGGGCACTGTGGGAAGATGTGTTTTGGCTCATTATATGACAGATTACTCTAACGAAGCAGAGTGGTCCAAAGATGGAATGGTTTGCCTGAGGCTCTCAGATGCCTGTACCCAGAGCAGTGACTCCACGGACTCTGTTTGCTGTGAGGGTAGAAATGACTCATTCCTAAACCTAACTGCATCCTAGGCTTACCTGGGGAATTTCTTGAAAAATACAGAGACCTAGCCTCTTGTTCTAGAGCTCGTGTTCCAGGAGACAAGGGGAGAAGAACTGGGAACTTCAATTTTTAACAGACTCCCAAATGATTCTTGTTTGTGGAAGAGTATCTAGAACAACTTTTGTGAACAATATTGAACCAGAGTTTGGCGAGTTGCACTCACTGTTCTCCAAAACTATTCCTCGAAACACAATTAGAGTTCTAGTCTTAAATCCACCCCAAATCTCTAGCTCTTCCACTCTGAGCAAGTCAAGTTCTATGGCTCCCTATTGTGTTCAGTGCTCCTCTCTGAGCTCTGTCCATGGGCTCCAGAGAGCTCTAGTTGCTCCTCAGGTCTCTGTCCAGCATGCCTTCTTCCTGAGGAAGAGCTGGGTCACATGCGACAGTAATTCTCAAGCTGGATTAATTATATGAGAGTATTTATGGTTCTTTTTTTTTAAGATTTTATTTATTTATTTGACAGAGATCACAAACAGGCAGAGAGGCAGGCAGAGAGAAAGAGGAGGAAGCAGGCTCCCTGCTGAGCAGAGAGCCTGATGTGGGGCTCGATCCCAGGACCCTGAGATCATGACCTGAGCCGAAGGCAGAGGCTTAACCCACTGAGCCACCCAGGTGCCCCAGTATTTATGCTTTTACATTAAAAATGCTAATAGTTTATCTAGGAAGAAGCCGCATAGAAATAAATAACCTCATTATTTTGATTAGTATTGATAATAATGATTATTTCTCAATATTTTATGAAGGTAATATTTTGTTAATTCAAGAAAATGACTACTCACGGTCTAGGTCATTTTTCATCAATCGATCAATTATCCCCCTCCACCACCTAGATGTCATTTTCATCTTGCATGTATTTGATGGGGAGAAAGTAACTGGAATCTTTTTACCATCTTCTGCATTTAGACACAAAATAAATAGCAGGAAGACGAAATGGTCAACTCCCAATTCAGTCATGCAAGATTTTTCTATCCTTGGAACGACAAAAGTGACTCCTCAGAATGTGACTCTGGCACTTGATGTAGCATTGGACAACGCCTCCTGACCCTGGAGGGTTTCTGTGTGCTCCAAGCAGACAAGGCCTTTCTAAATGTCATGGCTTGTTTGGGGTCACCTGGCCATACCACCTGGGGGTCAGACATGTACAGACATAACTGCGGTTGGTCTGTATTGCGTGACAAAAGCCAATTACAGAGAGGAAGAACGGAGCCCCATGAGGGTGGGTCAGAGTGAGCAGTCTGGGATTGTAAGGCTGTATTTGAACTCATCCTGACCCCAGCTTCCTGGGGGACTGGTGCTCGCTGGGAAGGGGACAGCACTGGGCTGCTATAGTGCACCATAAGGTGATCATGAGAAAAAGAGAGATTGATTCACGGTTAGGCTCAAGCGTAGGACCTCCCCACAGGCAACAGCAGAGTGATGATGGTAAGGCTATGGATGCTGCAGGCAAATGTGAAGCCAGCCATACGCTGTGGGGAGCCCCACGGTGAGAAGGGGCTGGTGACACTGGGACCAAGAGCAATGAGCAAAAGATGAGGTGACCCGGCAGTAGGTAATGTGAGAAATGGTTAATTCCCACACTCCATTCGGGGCATGTGAGGAACAGAGGTCCCTCTTGGAAGGGAGACAGGTTAATTCTATGACCTTAAGGACAACTTGTATTAGAAGGACCCACATACAGTTCTGTGAGTGAGAGGCCCTGGGGTGGGGGACAGGCATAATCAAGATACACTTAGAATTGACTCAAGTCATTGTGCATGGCACTAAGAAGGTAGGTCAAGGCAACAGTGAGAGAGATATGGTTTGACCTGAGAGATCAAACTAGTCAGATTATAATATCCATCCTTTCTCTTTTCTTCATTGGGAACGCCATAGATTAAAAACCACAACAGATGTCAGTATCAATGCAGACACCTTTATGTACAGTTGCAAATCTCAAAAAGCTGAGGATCTAGGTATTATAAATTAATTGCATTAAGTCACACGTTTTCAAGTCCCAGTGTTGATCTACTGATTTCCACACCGTCTCTCTTTTCTGGATCTCCTAATGTTACTCCTGTTACCTCACAGCACAGCATTCCTGTTATGGCAGGTATCACTTTCCGATCGCGTTATAAATGCTATTTATTGAGGGAATGCCACAGACCCACAGCTGATGTTGGTGCCTTGAGGAGAAGTAGGGCATTTGATTCATTTTTTTGTACCTTCTCTCCCTCTCCCCACGCTCTTCACACTGCTGTTCCCATATTGAGCTACATGTGCTTTACGAGAACACTGTGCCAGGCACTAGGAATATAGTGAAGAGCAAGAGAGAGTTGCTGCTCTATTATCTGGTTATTAGGAATAAATAGACCCTTCTCTGAAACAGCCAATGCTGTTAGAATTGATAGTTAACAGATCCTATCAACTCCCTTCTGGTGTAACATGCAAATAACGTACAGGTTAGCTGGGAAAACAAGACTTAAATATATTAGACAGGAATACTTATTTATTTTTATTTTTAATTTTTTAAGAGATTCATGTATTTATTTTAGAGGGAGAGAGAGAAAGAGCTTGCATGCAGAGGGGCAGGGGGAAAAGGCGAGGGAGAGAGGAGGACTCCCACGGAGCCTGACTCAGAGCTCCATCCCAGGACCCTGAGCGCATGGCCTGAGCCGAAATCAAGAGTTGGACACTTAACTGAATGAGCCACCCAGGTGCCCCAGACAGGGATATTTAAGCAAGATGTCAGGGGAAGTATAGTTTAGAGATCTCATGGGGGAGGCAAAGAATGAGCACGTGGTCAGAAAGGTCCGCTATGTGAACAGATTTCAGTGGGGTCAATGCTTGGAGGAACTCCATCTTCAGGCTCTGCAGGGATTAAACACAAAATCTCCAACACTCCATTCAATACACAGTCTCAAATACTCCATTGGAATTTTGACTCCATTGCTATTTTAGGGCATTGGTATCTTTTAGTCGAGTTATGTGACCTGGAGCAAGTGAGTTAATCTTCTAATTCTCAGTTTTTTCATCTGTATATGGGGGATAAAATTACCTCATCTTGTGAGGATTCAATTTAGTAATATGTGAAAACACTCATCAAACAGCCAGATACTTTGGAAGCACTCAACACGGACCAATCGGGCTTACTAGGAGCAGCTCTGTGTTACTCATAGTGCCTTTCACGCGTGTGGTTGGATATTAAATCTCCCAAGAGGTCAGGGCCATGCCTCCTTTTCTTGTGGACTTCACAGCAACAACACACAGTAGGTCTAGTAATTTCTTGTCGAATTACCTCTTCTGGTTCTTCTTATACATTCTACTGAGTTGCCTTGCAACCTGCTATGTTGTTTTGATACAGCACCTTCGTACCCTCCACGTTTTGTTGTAATAAAATGTAGCAATGAATGTAGTTGGGGCACTAATTACACACATGGTTCATGCAGCATCTGACGTGAGTGAGTGAAGAAGGGGAATTTGATTATTCTGAGGTATCAGGGCCTTTCAAGCAATAATAATTTACTGTCTCTATTAAGTACTTCTGGATGTTCTCTATAGAGGGGGCATGTTGTTTTATATACAAGGGGCAGAACCCAATCCTATGAGATCATGTGGTCAGAGAGTCAAATGACTGCTGCACTGAGTACAGAGAGTGCAAGGGCTTCCTTTCCCAAAAAAGGTCGTGTTTTATTTTTCCTCTTCCAGAGCTCTAAGACAGGGCACGGAGGCCACAGTACTCTATGAGTTCATAAGGCAAGAGGACGTATTGGAGCAGAAAACTGTGTGCAGGGCTTGGAGACTAAGGCTAACTTTCTGAGATTCAGCATGTCAAAGAAAGGTTGTCCGTGCATGTGTGTAGGTGGACATGCTTGTGAGTGAGGTGTATATGCATACACAAGGCTTATATGTACATGTGTGTGCATGTATAAGCATGTGTATATATGTATACATGTGAATGCCTTGTGTGTGTGTGTGTGTGTGTGTGTGTGTGTGTGTGTGTGTGTGTGTTCTGATTCTCTGTCCTTGGTCCTCTGCCCCTTTCTTTCCTTCTGGGTTTATCTATCTACCTATCTACCTACATACCTATCTATTATCTATTTAGCTAACAATAATCAATCATCTGTGTATTTTTTTTGAATGGTCATGCTCTATTGGCAGGCACTCAGTCAAGAGTATCTGCATAACCCTCTGAAGGTGCTTTTGTAATAATGGTGACCTTCAGGAACCAAGACTTGGAAGGTCGAGTAATTTGCCCAAGGTCAGCCACCTTGCGAGTAGCCCAGCAGGAGCTCAAATTCAAGCCAACACAGCTATATTTATAAAGTCTACTTTAAAGATTCTGCCTTCTGGCCAATGTGTCGTTGGTGCAACACTCACGTTTTTCAAATTCCTTTTAAAGGCTTACATTCAGAACCCCAGCCACGATCCTCCTGGAGTTGTCTGCCCAGTTAGTGTCCATTCCTCCAGTCAAGCCATGACTAATGTCGTCCTAGGCAGTATTTTAGCTGAGCAGTGGGGTTCTTTTTCCCTGACCTTATACAAAGATTACTGTTTTTCAGACTTGGCCTCCAGAGCCCATGCAGATTTCTGTGACTAGTCTGCAAAGTATAAAGATCAGTCACAGGTCAAGTAAGGTGGCCAGAGGGTAGCACTGACCAGCTGTTGAGAGAGCGGGATGAGGTGAACAGGTTTAAATGACACCTGTTCCCCTGAGTGCTTCAGGGTCGCCTTGGAACCAACAGCTGACCCAGCAGTTCTAGGAGGATCCTTTGAGCACAGACCATCTCCTTGCAATCCCTGCAAAACCACACGTGGGAAAGAACCTGTTGCTAGTACTGGAGGGAGTGGAAGACTTCCAGAGTGCAATGGGAGCTTCATATGAAGGCTTCCGCCCACTCAGTCTGGTTTGAATGCCAAACAAATTATACCAGCCCACATGGTCTCTCTCAGTAAGCTGCCCTAGAGTGGAAAAATTCCCACTCTAAGATAAAATATTATCTAGGAGGGCTCATAGAACAAATCATAGCTATATTTAGCAGCATCTAGGATGAATTCATTGATTGGACTAGACTTTGAAGGAAGCCGTGACCCGAGAGGCTGAAACTAAAGACTGTCAAGTCTGTAAGGCTGAGCTGTCCAGTGTGGTAGCTGTTAGCCACATGGGGCTGTTGAGCACTTAAGATGTGGCTAGTCTGTGCTGGATTTTGAAAATGTGCTATGAAAAAATGAGTGTAGCCTATCTCATTAATAACTGCTTTATATTGAGTGCAAGTTGAAATAGTTTTGGACACATTGGGTTAAATAAAATATATTAAAATTAATTTAGCCTATTTCATATTACTTTTTAAAATGTGACTTGGGGTGCCTGGGTGGCTCAGTGGGTTAAAGCCTCTGCCTTCGGCTCAGGTCATGATCCCAGGGTCCTGGGATTGAACCCCGCATCGGGCTCTCTGCTCAGCAGGGAGCCTCCTTCTCTCTCTCTGCCTGCCTCTCTGCCTACTTGTGATCTCTGTCTGTCAAACAAATAAATAAAATCTTGAAAAAAAAAAAAAAAGAGAAAATTGTTTAAAAAAATAAAAAAAATAAAAAATAAAATGTGACTACTGGGGGCACCTTGGTGGCTCAGTCAGTTAAGCATCTGCCTTTTGCTCAGGTCATGATCCTGGGATCCTGGGACTGAGTTCCCCATTGGGCTCCTTGCTCAGTGGGGAGTCTGCTTCTCCCTCTCCCTCCAATCCTCCCACCCCCACTCATGCACACACACTCTCTCAAATAAATAAATAAAATCTTAAAAAAAATTAAAGACTACTGGAAAATTTAAAATCACATATGCAGCTTGAATTTGTAGCTTTTTAATATTTCCATTGGATAGTGCTGCTTTAGAAGTATGGTCCAGTGAGGACCATACTTTTGTGGGTTGGGGACTTGGGAATGTGGGATTTCTGGGTGTAGCATTGATGGTGGATGCTACCGTATGCCTTACCTATGTTCTAGGTTCTCTTGGGTAGAAGCTGCCTGTACTAGCTTATGAAAAATGAAGTCTCTTTTGGTGAAGAAAATATGTGTCGTTCATGTGCATGACTTCACACTTTCTTCTCCTAATAATTGAATCAGCCGTTTGGCTTTTACAATAAAATGGATTTTAGGTCATCTTTCCAGGGGATCCATATTCTTTACCTAGTTTTCTTTAACAGGCTGGTCTCTTCCTCCTATGTGCCCATTCCATGTTTATATGGATGTCCTTTTTTTTTTTTTTTTTTTTAAACTCCTTATCTTATTTGTTTCTAGACATTAAGACCATTAAGCACCCTTCAAGTCTCATGAAACCTTCCTTGAATGCATGGATCCTCATTAGTCTTTCTCCACTGACGTTCTTGGGTACTTAGTTCCCAAAGTATCTCTGATTACACACTACCTGTCATTCTCCTCTTATGTCACATATGGAAGTCCTGTTTTGTGGGTCATATTTTATCCCCCACTGGGCCAATCAGAGTAGATGTTTCCCTTAATCCTTGATTGCTGGCATCATTGCTTTGCTCTGCCTTGTTATGTCCTCCTATTAAATTGTACCCTTGGTGCAGAAGGTTGGTGATGGCAAGCAGCTTGAGACCAGGTCCCAGGATTTCAGCATTTTTAAGCTTGATATTATTTACTCAAAATATGTCCATTTGTTTAAGAAGGACTTGATGACTTTTGACCTACCAGCTCTTGGCTGGGCTAGCTGCCATAGATGTGCCCCTTGTGGGCCTGACACGGTGCCTGTAATTCCTCCAGGAGAGATATGTTTCCCTTTATAACTTCTTTGAATATGTACAAACCCTACAAGAAGGAGTGTTTATTAATCCCCTCACCCAAGAAAAGAGTGAGACTGTTGGGAGATGCTAAGTGGGATGCTTATGAGAGCGCTGAGAGAAAACATTAAGCAAGTGTGGGGTGGGGGTAATTAAAAGTATTATTGCCTTCTTCCCAAGATTCCTGAGGGCAAGCCCTTTGCTGAGTCTAGAAAGAGTTCACATCCTAGCTCTTCCTTTCATTCCTGCAGAGGCAGGGCTGGAGGAATAAATCTCATGTCCGTAAATCAACAGAGCTGAGAGATCAGTCAGTCAGTCAATCTTAAGAGCATTCTTGGATTTGTGGATGCCTTGAGAAGGATGCTTAGAGAAACCGAGGATAGGGTAGTTATTAAAAGAGATTAAAGGGTATTAGCTAGTGCCTCAGCAAGTTATAATTAAAAAAAGGGAACAGAAAGGAAACAGGAGACTAATTTTTCCAGTCGCTGAAATTTCAAGGAGGAGTGAGCTGGCCTGTGAACCATTACTGCTTTATATTAATTCTCCTGTATGGTTAAATCTAACCCAAAGACACGTCTTTCTCAGCTGGAAGTGTCCTAGCCAATTTCACTGTATAATACAGAGAGGAGGCAACAGGGAGACCAGGCAGCCGCATTATACTCAGACCGAATTCTCCTCCGAAGGATCTTAAATCCTGTTCTGAAAATAAGTGTATTATTTCTAGGTCACACTCTTGACACCAGTAAGGGGTATTGTTATGATGTCCACTTGGGGCATTTGAGGCCAGGAAAAGTAAAAGAACAGATTTTCCTAGAGCACCCAACAGCCATGTGTATCACTAAGCATCCCCATTGTGACATGCATGACAATGATTTAGTCCCTGTGCTGGTTGTTAGGATGGCAGAAGGAAGATGGGAGGCTACATTTCTGATGAGGTGTAACAGGATCTCTCTAGTTCTTTGCTGTCAAAACTCTCACCTATTTCAAAAGTCCTAGATTCTGCATTAGAACTTCTGTTTAATACCTTCAGACATCTCTGTTAACATGCAAACTGTCTGAGTAGCACGATGCCATTCATCTACCTTTATGTAAGGATTTGAAGCCTGAGAACTGTTTTTGAAGAAAGGGTAGATCATGAAGTTAGGGGTAACTGATACAACAGAGGAATAGACCCCCGATATTTCCCCTTCACATTTCTGCAGAAGCTGAGCTTTGATGTTATTATGTGCACTTTTATTATTTTAAAAGATAGGGCAGCAATGAATCTAAAGATCTTGGTGTTGCTCTAAAGGAAGTATTTTTAGAAATTAGCCACACATCAAGACTTAAATGAGACAAATATCTGGTTGTATGGAGACTTCTGGATTTCTGGTGGACTTTTTTCCTCTTTAGTCCCTATATTCAGGGTTACATGAATTTAGTGGAGTCTCGCAGAGCTTTCCTAGTCCATAGATGAAAGGGAACACTGGCAAAAATGACAGAATTGAAAGCGGCAGCCAACAGTCTGAAAAAAGGAGAAAAAAAGAAAATTTTAAAAATATTCATAAGATTTTCAAAAGGCACAGCTGTCTGAGATCAACTGCCAGAGGAGCGAACAGAGCCTTCTATGTCAAGACCCCCTCACATATCACTTCGCGCCATTGCAACAACCACTGATTTTCACTAGGGTGGCCGCACAGCCTAAGAAAATACTGGAATTAGATTCAGTGTCTATCCGAGGTCTAGCTTAAGACTGATCTCCTCAAAGAGGTCTTCTTTTCCCACATCCCATAGCTTTCTTCTTTGTCTGATTTCCACAGCACTTATGGCCACTCTGATGAGTGATCAGGGATTCTTGCCTATCCGTCCATGGCTTTTATTATGCCTTATTCCATAGAACCTTGTGATAAACTTTGCCTCCCCCACCAAAGGCTTGCTTCTTTAGGTCAGAGACCTTGCCTTTTCTTTCTTCTTTTTGTTTCCTAATTCCACACGAAACACTCCTTTATTCCTGGTAAATTATTGATGTGTAGAATGTGAATCTACACAGTGAATCTAAGCGGTGTCTTCTGGACCTGTGCTTCTGTGATTAGCTGATGTCTATCTGTCTCCTGGTCTCTGAAGCACAAATCTCCCAAAGCCTGGCCCAGGCATGCCTGGGATAGTTGTAAGAAGTCTTTTTCTATTCTCATTGCCTAGGCCCATGGCATGCCAGGTGACTTTGCTGCCCAAACTGTACCCCAGCAGAGAGACATCTTCTTCTAAGGCTTGAAGTCCCTTTGGGCAGTAAATATGTTAAGCATTGCACTGATGAGTTGTTTCAATCCTAAGAATTAGACAGAGGCTAATGCAAATTTCTCTCCTCTATCCTAGTTGCCACTATTTCTCATCTATCCTACCATATCTTTGGCCAGAGTAATTTCTCCACAGTTCCTTCTGTCCACCTGCCTCCCTTCCCCACTCCCTCTTAGGTCATAGTGAGTGCTCCTGCCTGCATCTCCCTCCATCCCTAGGAGTCACTGTCCTTTGCTACCAGACCCTTGAATTCTGTGCTGGTAAGGTCACTTCATCAAACAAAGCTCATTAAAGGAAAAAGCAGAGAGACGACGCAGCATCCTGACCCCAGATATTGTAGCTGAAAAAGCCCTTTGCCTTTTATATTTCAACCTGAATAGGTGTATGACTCAGTTGTGGAAGGATTTGTAGCTGACACTCAATAGAAGCTGCTCTCGAATTTTGACAAATCCCATCTTGAGCCAAGAAGAGAAACAGATATTGATCCTAAGTGTACCTAATTCATCTCTGCACTTGTAATCCCAAAAGAAAATGCCTTCTATGACCAGAGGGCAGTCAATATTTTTTCCATCTTGTAAAATAAATAGCCGTTATTTTGGTGTGTCTTCATGTGTCTGGGGCACCAGAAGTAAACAAAGAGTTGATTTTTCCTCTTTCTATAGTTGAGTTATAATAACTACCGGGTCTCTTGTTTGGGCTAATTAAAGCTACATCAAATAATTTGTATTGATGAGTGACTAGAGGTAATCGTACCATACTCTGGCCACATTAACGAGGAAGCCTCATTCCCCAGGCTGGGGAGTGGCATATCTGCGGAGATTTAGCTCGAGACATACAATAAATTGCAAGAGAATTCATTTCAGGGGACTCTCTCTGACTCCAGCAGTATTACAGTTTTAGCCACACAGGGGAGGTGTTCGTATCAGCCAGGGGTCCACTTACAAACATGGTTTTATTTATTGTCCTTCCCCTCCTTTACCTGTGAGAGTAGAGTTAGTTATGGGAGAACTTCTAGAAGGTGAGCAGGTCAGGCCAGATAGAGAACTGTTCTGTTTCCACAATCATTCTGTATATTCCCAACCCAGATGGAGGGTCACAAGTTGTTGGAAATTCTGAACAACTGATTTGTGTCTATATTGATCCAAGCCCCACATCATTTCCCAACCACCCCAGGTCAATTCCACCCAAGGAGCACAGAATTTCCTTGAAATGATGCATGTCAAACACCCTGCCTACATGTGGCCAAACCATCTGCTCAGTTTCAGTTTTGTCTACAATTAATAATTGTTTTGATTATTACACCTGACTAGTTCGATGCAGATAAACAAGCTGCTAGCTTCTTGAAAACAAATAAAAATATCAGAAGTCAAATTTGGATCATTTAAGGCTTTGAAGAGATACTCATTTCAAATGATAAATCCATTGATTTTGGGCATTCCAAGAGAACCATCTATATTTTCCCCAAATTTTCTCTCAGTGCTTTGTCAGAATTCTTATTTGGATAGAATATGAGCCTTACCCAGAAAGGCAATTCTAATTTTCCAAATCCATTGGGTGGGTGTGCTGGACAAAGAGGTCCTCATGACATAACAATCAGATGTTTGGGAACTGTGTATGCATGTTTCACTCTCCAGCCAAAATAGCATACTCCTTCTTCCCATAATGGGCTACTGACTCTCCCACTTAGGCTGCTGTTTGCTCCTGGATGGCCTCTGCCATCAGTTCAAATTAAGTTATTGCCCTGGCTGGTTTGCCCACGCATCTGGAGTATAGGCCTATAGCTTCTATACCCCAGCATTGAGATGTATTCTTTGAAGGCACAGAAGGCTCAGGTCCCAGGCTCACCCTGTCTGCCACTGTGGAGATGAGCAGAAAACAATGCTGGGCAAAGCTAAGCAAGATTGTTTCTGAAATTATTTCTACTTAACATGTGAGTTAATAACTAAATGTCAACAACTTCAGTAGAAATATAAAAGCCATAAAACTCACTAATATGAATGGGTAAGTGACACATTTAAATGAAACAATATAATTGGAGGAGTTAGAAGCCCTGAAAACTACCTTCAGCCTTGGCCCCAAGTACCTCTGTGTTCTTAGTTAAGTCATTTAATATTTCTGGGTTTCAACGTCCTCATTGTCAAATGAGTGGGTTAGGATTAGGTGGCCTCTAAGCCCCCCTGCCACTTTAATATTCTATGATTTTATATCTCAAAGGCATGTAAATAAGCCATTTGGGAAGATTTACATTGTTTTCTTTACAACTGTAATGCAGAAATAGAGATATTGGGCTTATCTCAGCGTGGTTAAAACTCAAGAAATATCAAGCTTAAGTTGTGAATCTCCTTAGTGGATCAAGGCATTTACCAAGGTTCTTTAACACTTTCATCTTCTAGGGTCCCAGGGATGAAAAAAGTGGTGTACACTGAAGAAACTAATACAGTGAAATTGTCTGTGGCATTGCATTTCATAACATAGCTAATGCACTGACATACATGTATACTGTTGAATGTATTCATGATCATGGGTACTTACGTTGAAGACATAAGAAACAAACCATAAAGAACCTGAGAAATGACCTCACGTGGTCCCTCCTTTCACATATGAGACTGTAAAGACCCAGAGAAGAGGAATTGCCTAAAGCCACCTAAGTAATTTTTTAAAAATGTTCCTACTTTAGGATAACTATTGGCAGTGTCCATATAAATTTATATTTATGATGCCTTTTATGTATTATATATTTTCTTTCATTCTGACATTATTGTTATAATAAATAGGCATAATTTACATTAAAAAAAATTGAGATCCGGGGCGCCTGGGTGGCTCAGTGGGTTAAGCCGCTGCCTTCGGCTCAGGTCATGATCTCAGGGCCCTGGGATCGGGTCCCGCATCGGGCTCTCTGCTCAGCAGGGAGCCTGCTTCCTCCTTCTCTCTGCCTGCCTCTCTGCCTACTTGTGATCTCTGTCAAATAAATAAATAAAATCTTAAAAAAAAAAAATTGAGATCTGAATGGCTTAGCTGATACTTGTCTAATTCTTTTGTTTCTTTTGTTTCTTTTTTCTTTTGTTTCCTTCCACAGTTACACAGGATGTACCCATCAGAAGCATGTAAACATTTATATAATTAAGGCAACATGCAAACATGTCTTCAGCAGTTACTTGTGTACCTATAACACACCCCTACCAGTTAAGAATGCGCTCTTACAACCAAGGCAGAATTATGAAAGATCATCCACAGACTTCAAATCTCCTCCCCAATCCCTCTAGGAGTCTGCTATAACCAATATGTTCCCTGGCTTGTAATTTGTGCACAGTCACAGTAAATCGGGGCTAAATCTAGGCTTCTGCCTTGACTGGATACTTCAGAGTTGAACGTGGAGCATGGTGCTCTTAGTTCTCAGTCTGTGTTCTCTTTTATATCATATCTCTTCTCTCCTATCAAGCTGGCATTTAGCCAACTTTCATCACTTTTTCAACATCTTACCCCGTATTTGTTTGAGTACTGCCGATAGAGTCCACCACTGCCTGAAATAGCTAATTCCACCATAAGAATATTGCTCCTGATTTGGACCTTAAATTAGATTCCCTGTGACTCCCACTCATGTGTCCTAGTTTGTCCTTTGGTCCTTTATGTAGTGCCACCCACACCGTGACACCCCTTACATATTTGAAGGCAACCACAATGTTCCTGTCATGCCACCCTCCAGTCTTCCATTACTGGGCTCAGCTTTCCTATTCTATTCTCCCTTTCATTCTTCACACCATGTTTCCCCTCCTTTGGGTATTTCTCATTGTCCTCTGGAAAAGATTGTGCCCCAAATAGAACACGATTCCCTAGGTGTTCTCTGATCAGTGGTAGAGTGTAAGGAGCTGTTATTCACCATGAACAGGATACCACCTTTCCATCAAGCATAGCGACTCATCAGTTTTCACTTATTGCTTTGTTAAGGGGTGATGAATTTGTTCAATCCTTTCCCTGGTTTCCTAGCAGAAGGCAGGCAGAGGAGCAATGGGCTTGATTTCAAGAATCTCTTTCCTGCTAGAACACTGAAGAGCTTGTCAATATCTTTTCTAGGTGCATTTTGTCAAACCGATATTCCAATAGACAGCCATTAGCACCTCACCCTATGCTTCAGAATCACATTTGGGGGAATTTACTTTGACTGATCATAGCTTGAAGGGATCATTTGGTTCTATGAATCCAATCTTACGTTTCAAAAGCCATTTCCTATCAGTGATGATGTGTATACCCCTTGCTTACACGGATTTGCAATGAGCAAGATAGAAATACATCCTTTAATTTTCTTTCTTGTCTAAAGGAAAGAACAATCTCTCTCCCTACCTCTCCCTCACCCCAGTAAGAACCAGTCACTGAAGATAAAGGATATCATACCTCCTAAAAAATCTGATGAAAGCAAATTGACCCTATTGACATATAGAGATGGCAAATCACACAGTGCATTTCCTAGGCCCCAGTAATATGGATGTTTTTCTTCCCAGGAATGTATCTGATTGGGGAAGTTTATTGTCCTATAGAGTGTAATGTGGCGATCACTCAGATAGAACCATCAAAGGCAAGAGTAACTCTGATTCTTATAATAAGCTGTGGATATATTTTTATCAGGGCACCAAAGAAAGATTAAATATCTAAGCAGAGGGGATTCAAGGGTATTATTCTCTTCTATGGGAAGAGTAGCAATATAAAGGGAAAATATGGTTTAATAGGCCAAAGGAAAAAAAATCCAATTGGTGACAAGAACAATAGATTTTACAGGAAAATATGCGATAAGAAAGAAACATTGCATTGTTTGGGACACCTGTAGTTAATTATTGCAGCTAAAGACATTAAAATCAGTTTCTTTGCTCATATATCTTCATAGACTGTTTGGCAATATTAAATGACAAAAGCTTAATAATCAAAAGTACTGAGTTAGCAAATGTTTTCTAATTTTAATAACTTCTTGTTGTAATTACCAAGTCTTAGAGTGAAATGATTTAATTAGAAAGTAATCAAGAAGTGTCTACTGTTAATTGAAGGAATTATAAAAGATCTACATTTTTAATATATTTCTAGAGTAATAAAATTAGAATTTACCATAATTATTTTTAAACCACCCCAATGAGGAATGTTTGATGTGGGAACAAAGTATTCAATACTTCCATGAGTGGTACCCATCACTAAGAACATGGTGGGATTATAAGCTCTCATCCCTCTTCTCTGGGAAATAATAAAAAAATAATAACTTTCAGCTAATATTTATGGAGAACTTACTGTCTGTCAGAAAAAAGAGGTTCAGAGCAGGAACCGTACTGTTTCATTCACCAATGTACCTTCTGGGCGCACACGAGGCTCCTGATAAAGAATTCGAAATCACATTAAATGAACTTGGTGCAGAGTCAGAAATAAACAAGTGTGATGAGGTCTGCAAGCTCAGTTTTAATAGAGTTGGTCTGGCTACTCACTCTTATCATTAGAACTCCCCTGTTGGCACATGCTCTCTTGGGATGAATAGACTTATTTATATTTTCCCTCAATTCCAGAATATAATATGCATTTCTGCACATATCTAGTTCAGTTGGAGCGGGGAAGACCTTGCCACAGACCCTAGAAAACAAATTTTAGCTATTTATCTGCTACTCATGGTTTATTCTCATAATGTATAAGAATTCAAGTACTGGGTATTAATGGGTATTTATGGAATGGAAGTAAGTGGCAAAGAAAAGAATGAAGAAAAATAAAGAAAAGTTAGTGTTTTTTCCATTAAGTAGGAGTGTTGGTATTGAATATTATTATGAAGGTAGAACCCTGCAGCTTCATACCATTGATGTGGAATTGAGAAGGCAAGCTATGCCTTTAGATAGCTAACTGTACAGAAGCAGTCATTTTCATGGACACTGGAAAATTCACATCTTCACTAAACCCACCCAACTCTGGCTGCCTGTCTCAGGCCCATCACTGTGATATGCCTGCCTTATCATCCAGTTTTTAGCCACTGTGAATTTCCAGGGACTTAATAGTTATCTGGGGTTTAATGACTTTTCTCTGCATCTTGGACCATCAACTCCTCCTGAACTCTCATTAATCCCAGGGGCAATGGCTTAGACTGTGATCATTATTGCTTTAACAAATACTTCTAAGATATGATGAGAGTGACTTCCCATTTATCTTCCATGGAAATTCGTTCTGCAGGAATGACATTGTCAGCCTCAGAGACACAAGCTATTGTCTCGAAGTTCTTTAAAAAATGGCATTATTGCTTTCTGTATATATTCTATTGAAAGACAAAGGCTAATTAAATGTTATGTTTCCTGGCTCCTTAGAGACAGAGCAATTCTGGCCAACTTTCTTGAAGAAAGTTTTACTAACACCTTGAGGCTATTTAGCCCTTCCACAGGTAAAAGCTAATGAGGGGGTAAAGTGGGAAGAATCAATATCTAGAAGATTCAGTATTTCAAAGAATGTAAACTCCAGAATTTAACTGACTAAACCAGAGAACAAATGAATTAAATAACCAATGTCTATCCATTGAAAAATTCCTGTGTTTGTCATTGATTTTTAATTTTAGATTTGTAGAGTCAACCTCCAAAAGCTGTTGATTCAGCCACTAGAAAACTAAAACAAAATGAAAAGCTAAGCTCACGGTTCACGGGCGGCACCAGGTAGCAGAGCTTCCATCAGTCATATACGCGTGAATCGATTTGCCAAAGATCCAGATCTTACAACAAGAAACTTTCTAATCCAGTGCATCATTATTAAAAAATCAGTTTTAATATATTAAAACTGATTAACACAAATAACACTAAATGGAGAGTATACTCAAACATGCCCTTTGAGAGTATGATTTAAAGGAAGAGTAAGTCTAAGGTAGAATTACATCCTACTATCAATTCCTAATATTCACTTCTTAGAAAGAAAATTCCAGCTCCATCATCTAGTTTCAAAATCCCAACCTTTGGTTCCAGGCCACTGTTAACTTTATGTGGAACCAAAATATTTGTACACCCTGTAGAGCGATTGGTTGTAAAGTTTACCGCCAGTGCACATGCTCTCATTTAGCAGTGTGGCCCAGTCGCTAGGTGTGAGGAAGAGTGTTCTCTGTCTCCCTGCTTGTGCTTTTCCTATGTGCATATTTTTCTTAATATGTAGCTGCAGGAAGAAGAACATTTCATGGAACATCTCTGCATCCAGTCTTCTATACTGTGGCCTCACATCATCTAATGTGTAATACAGGACAAACCACGTAACTTCTACGGTTGTCCCAGTCTTCAAGGAGAGGGCATTTTGAGGAGGCTATTTTAGAGGATTGATAAGGTCACTTCTGGTTTAAAAGGATACAATTCAAGAAGAGAAACAATGATTTCACTCTGCCCTTTTTAGAAGACAACCTTTTTTTCCAAATCCATTTTCTACTACATTAGATGGATGCTACCACACTTTCCTCTTGGCGTAGCATATTGCTTTGAGATCAGACACTCATGCATCCAGTTATCCCTTTTTTTTTTTTTTTTAGATTTTATTTGTTTATTTGAGATAGAATGAGCAGGAATGGGGCAGAGGGCAGAGAGAAAGGGAGAAGTAGGTTCTCCAGTGAGCAAGGAGCCTGACATGGGACTTGATCCCAGGATCCTGGGATCACGACCTGAGCCAAAGGCAGATGCTTAAGCAGGCACCCCCATCCAGTTAGCCTTTGATATTAAATTCTCCGAAAACCTTTCCAGAAAGAGTTTGCACTATCAAAACTGGATTAAGTGTTTTAGGGGAAGAGTATGTTTTTATAAGAAGTTCAGAGAAGCTTGTAAAACCTAGAATATGAGTAGTCTTCACTGTGGTCCTCATCTCTAAGAAATTTCTCTTTACAACTTACCCCATGAATTCCATGTTTGGACAGTATTGTATACATTAATTATTTGTTTTCCCTATTAATTTGTCATAAGCCTACCTGATTGCTATCAGAACTTGGATCAGAATGAATTAATCAAATTTAAACTTAGTGTTTTTATAATCCCAACCCAAAGGAGAAAACATTAGCCCAAACAATATCATGGTAAGTGTCTATTTGCCATTTAGGTTTTAAGATATTGAAAATAGCTTTTCAGTTTCATTTCCACTTTAAATGTCCTGTCAACCTTTGTACCCAGGCTGGGCCGTATCATTTACCAGGTCAGGAAACCAAGGTAGACAACTCACCCAAGGTAACAAAATAACGTGTGGTAGTGTCACATACTCCTGTGTTCCTTATCTTTGGTCCTAGAAAAACTGGGACGTTATAAACTCTTTGTCATCCTGACTTCTGCCAAGACCTGTGCGATTTTCTCCTGGGTATGTCATCTCTTGTCCAAAACTTCCAAAACCATGGCCACAGCATTAGTTCAGTGTCTTCATTTTTCTTCCTGGACTGTTGATTTTACTGAAAATCAGTCTTCAATAATTTCCTCCAATAACATGTCTGACCTCCTCTCGAGAATTAAGCAAGCCACCACTGTGCTCCCACAGCACACTCTTCCATAATAGCAATGTTTTCTTTAATATACCTCAAACCTCATTGCATCAGGGAACACAGAATTTTCTATTTTGAACCTATTTGGTACTTGTAATCTACAATGAATAATTGTATGTAGGTTGTGTATTCATAAAGAACTGAGATATGTAAGATTATTTAAACATTTGGGAATTGGAAGAAGCATAGATTTCTTCACCATCTGTCTAAACATGATAACGAGGGAGTATTCTCTGTGTCTTCATGGAGGTAAGATAAACAAACAGGAAGTCCCACTTTAACTATTTGGATATGATTGGGGGAGTCATTTATCCAAGAGGAAAAGTTGCCTAAATGATAGAGATAGTCTTAGATTACTGCAGAAAAATTAGGGATTTGTGAGGAGGAGTAAATCTTTAGCTTAAAGAAATAATTTCAAGAATTTGTAACTTCCACACACATCCTTTAAGACAATCTTTGGGATGTAATTTATGATAGGCTCCTAGATTGGAAGGACTTCTGGAACTAACCTATACAGCAGTAGAGATGATATTTCTCACATTTCTCCAAATATCTATATTTTAGCATATCGGATGTGAGACAACCCAAAGAATTTCTCTCAGACACCCTCTGCCCTTTTTTCAGTTAATGCCCCTTTTCATTCCCTCTACACCAAGTGTGTTTCTGAATCCTCAGCCCCAGATATAACAGCATATGCTTCCTTGTCTCCTAGAGATTTTTCCGATCTTCCAAGGTCCCACTGCCTGGTATAATTAGGTAAACTCTTTGTCAAACCTCCTTAAGTTTACAAAGGAAAGCTGTTGTGCAAAAACCATAATTTTGAAACTTTTTCTCAATGAAATTGCTGAGATTATCTCCCTTTTGAGTAAATCCAAAGTGATGTGACTGGTGTTTCAAAAGCAAAACATGTTCAGCTATCACCAAAGTGATGCAATGTAATCTTCCTGCTTTCAGAGAAATGTAGACTAGGAGACTCATTTCAGACACACGATGGCCATAATGGAGAACATTTCCCTACATCTGAATTTCCCCAGGAGAAAACATTTTGAACACATTTGGAATAATCCCACAACTGTTTGTGAAGAGGTTGGGCTTAAGCAACAACATTTCAATAATCTGAATGAATCTTAAAATGACCACATACAAATATATTCATCTGCATATTTTAACTGAAAAAATATGAAAGAACTAGAAAGAATGAACATAGTCATGTTTATCACATTCCAGGCGCCATTAAGTACTGAAAGTGGTTGCACCGAGTCAATTGCAAAGGTGTTGAATTTAGCTCTGTGTCTGTCTGGAACAGATTGGTCAGCTATCTGCAACCACTTCCCTGCCTACTGCCGAGATGGTAACAGTGGCCAAACTGAGGGGGTCATTTGGCATATGAATATGGTGACCAGTGTGATGAGTGTCAGAATGACCAGATTTACCACGGCATAACCCAACTTACGATAGAAGCTGCCTCAGCACTGGCTGTGCAGAGAACAGACAAAGAGGCAGTAAGGATAAAATTAGAATTATCAAGTGTAGCATGTGTTTTCCATTCTCCTGCCCCACTCTCCTGCTCCTTCTACCCCTCACTGTCAGTGCCCTCATTCAACCCAAATCAGTGTGCATGACCATTTCATGCTGCAAAATTCACAGGTCTGGAGGAACCTGAGTGGAAGTTTATTAAACTGAAGATTCATACTGCTCTTTGTGGTTCTTCATGTATCTCGCTGGCCTCTGTTACAGAGTCTCCCACCTTCCTTCTGCCTTCCTTGCTTGTCGATATGGCATTGCCCCTGGGTTCAGTTCTCAGAGGCTTCCCTTTGTCTGTGTTCATACTTGGTACAAGGCTTTAATTAATATCTAGATGCTGATATGTATCTTTTGTTCCAGCCTCTCCCCCCAGATTCCAGATTCCTATATACAGCTGCCTACCTGATTGTCTTCACTTGGAATGTCTTACTAGAAAACAGCCTCTTGGTTTTTAATCCACAAACCTGCATCTGCTGAGGTTTTCTCAATTGCAGTAGATGGCAACTTCATCTCCTCTAACCAACACAGAGTTCCTCCACCTGCTCCTCCTCTGCTCTCTGTGTCTCATTTTTCTTCTTCATCTAAGGTCATTCATGAGTCCTCCATCTGGAATCCATTGCTTCAGACACTTTTGTGGAATATTTCTCAATTCCTTTGAGAATTTGGCCAAATGTTGTGGCCTCATAAGAAGCTTCCTTC
Source organism: Mustela erminea (assembly GCF_009829155.1). Classification (NCBI taxonomy): domain Eukaryota; kingdom Metazoa; phylum Chordata; class Mammalia; order Carnivora; family Mustelidae; genus Mustela; species Mustela erminea. The sequence continues at coordinate 34,573,192 of NC_045626.1, read as the reverse complement.
AGGGGTGCCTGGGTGGCTCACTTGGTTAAACATCTGCCTTCATCTTGGGGATGATCCCGGGGTCCTGGGATCAAGACCCAGGTTGGGCTCACTGCTCAGCGGGGAGTCTGCTTCTCCTACTCCCTTGCTCTTGCGTTTGCTCTCTCTCTCCCAAATAGGTAAAATCTTTTTTTTTTTTTTTTGTTAAGATTTTATTTATTTATTTGACAGAGACAGTAAAAGAGGGAACACAAGTGGGGGAGTGGGAAAGGGAGAAGCAGGCTTCCCACTGAGCAGGGATCCTGATAAGGGTCTTGATCCCAGGACCCTGGCATCATGAGCTGAGCTGAAGGCAGTCAGTTAAGGACTGAGCCACCCAGTTGCCCCTCAATAGGTAAAATCTCTTTTGAAAGAGAAAGAAAGAAAGAAAGAAAGAAAGAAAGAAAGAAAGAAAGACAGACAGGAGGGGACGAGGGAGAGAGAAAGGCTTCCTGCTTGGGGCACCTGGGTGGCTCAGTTGATTTAAGTGCGGGCCTCTCAGTTTTGGCTCAGGTCATGAGTCAATTGTGAAATTGAGCCCTGCATTGGCTCCATGTTGAGCGTGGAGCCTGCTTAGGGTTCTCTCTCTCCCTCTCCTTCTGCCCACATCCCACTTCCCTGCCACATCCAGCATGCTAGTGTGCAATCATGCTCTCTCTCTCTCAAAAAAAGAGACTTCCTTCATGCCTCCTTATAAATGACCTCTTCCGCACAACACTCTATATCCCTCATCCTGCCTTTTCTTTTCACAGCTCTTATCACATGTGAGGACAGGCTACCTATTTCTCGTCTGTCTGTCCTCCTAAGAAAAGGGGCTTGAGGAAAAGGGCTTTGTCTCTTCTGTGTCCTGCTGTATTCCAAATCCTGGAATAGGAGTTGAAATATAGTAAATACCAAAAAAATTATTTGCTGAATGAATAAATTATGCTTTGGTTTTATAATCCTTCATAATTCTGTAGTTCTAGGTTTACAGCTATTTTCCCTCGGCTCCCTCTAATATATTATTCCATTATCTTCTGGCACCTACAGTTGCTAAAGGGAATTTTACTTGTTATCATACTAATTGTCATTTCTTTTCATTAAGAGTAATCTGCCCATTTTTCAAAGCTTTTAAAATTGTCATTTAATTCTTGGTTTTCTACAGTTTTACTTCTATGTGACTTGGAATGGATTTTTAGAGTTTAAATATATATATATATATATATATATATATAATCTATAATATGTAGTATATTTGGAATCTTTAGTATATATTTTAAGTAAATAAATACAAACACACATGAAGTTCTATAGTCTAACTTTCTTTTAAAAGTTTCTTTTAGAGATGCTTGGGTGCTCAGTAGGTTAAGCATCTGCCTTGGGCTCAGGTCATGATCCCAGGGTCCTGGGATCAAGTCTCACTTGGGGATCCTTACTCAGGGGGATCCTGCTTCTCCCTCTGCCCCTTTCCCCCATTTGTGCACTTGCTCTCTATCTCTTGACAAATAAATAAAAATTTTTAAAAAACTTTCTTAGTTTCTTTTAAACTTGAGAATAATTGTTATCTTAAATTTTGGCTAGTTCTCAGGTATTATCTTATTAAGTACTGTTTCTCCACCCCTCCTTCCATTTTTCCCCAGAAAATTTTCATCCAAATTTTTTAGGTCCTCAGTGACTTTTTTTAAAGAGTTTATTTATTTATTTGAGAGAGAGATGGACAGAGCACAACCTGGGGGAGGGGCAGAGGGAGAGGGAGAAGCAGACTCCCCGCTGAGCCTGGAGCCCAGAGCAGGTCTCAATCCCAGGACCCTGAGATCATGACCAGGGACAAAGTCAGATGCTTAACCGACTGGAGCCACCAAAGACAGCCCTTAATGACTTTTTTTCCATATTAAAAGAATCCTTCTTTCTCTAAATTATCTTTAAGTTCACCCAAGTCCAGAGTAGAGTTTTAAGCCCCCTTTAACTTTCAAAAATTACATATTTATTTTCAAGATTTCTGATAGTTTTAAAATCTCTGCTCTTGCTTCATTCTTATCTAAGTTTGTTTCATAATTTCATAGTTCTTTAGTGGGTATCATGCCTTTGTGTGTCTTTTAGGTATCATTAACACTGAGTTAAAAGCCTTTGTAAGATAGTTCTGTAAGACAAACTTCACCTGGCTCTCATTCATGTTACAATTTCTGAAAACTACAAATGGCACATTTTATTAAGACTTTCGGAAGAGTCTGTGCTACTGGTGAGAATCCATGAGCAGAACTTCCAAGGTTTATTAAAGGCTGCAGACAACCTGACCCATGTTAAGGAACTGCCAGAACTTTAAATATTGGTGTCTTATGTTGTTAAATGGGGAGATCTTTTGGTCATAGTTGAGTTTTAAATCTTCGAACTTGTTTTTGTTATCTCATTTTGCATTTTCTCTTTACTACGTTTTTCTTAATTTATGTTTTATCTGCTATTCTGATTTCTAATGAATTTGATATGATTTCTTTGTATCTCCTTTCTTCTCAACTGAAATTGGAAAGTATCCATTATATTTCCACTCTTATTAACTGTATCTAAAATGCACATTTACCTAAAAGTAAAGTTAATCAAAAAGTACAAAGACCTTATACCAGAAAGTACAAAGACCTGAGAATCTTTAAAATTCATGTCTCCTCCACTTTCCATTATCCCAGATTTCCTGCCTTATTTTAAAACCCTAATTTATGTTTTTCATTATTTTCCATCAATACCTTTTTTAATGAACAAACATGCTGACTATATGCTATTCCTTCCTTCTGTCAAGCTGTGGGAGATGTAGAATGTTCAAAATATTCATTGCCTCTTCTGTCATACAATTATACTTCCCTCTCTCCTGGATGTGAGACGTAGTTTGGCCAATATGCTGTGAGCAGACATTACCTGTGTTGCTGCTCAAGAATTTTTGAGAGACTTTGCTATGAGGGCAGCTGGATCCCAAAGTGAAGAAAGTATGAGGCAGAGCTCTAGCCACCCACAGCCAACATGGGAGCTGTGCACCCCTGCATGTCACTGCAGCATGGCCTGCAATCTCCCCAACCTATCTCGATACACACAAGTCTACCTTCTTAAGAATGCTCACTGAGAGTTTGCTTGTTAAATCTTGCAGTCTTTGTCAAAAAAGCAGAAACAAAAACAATTTTGCTCCCCCTTTATTTCTCTTTAAAGGTTTCAAAATTGCTTTCTCCAAATATAAAATCAGTTACAGTTCAATTCAACACAAGAACTTGTGTGGAGAGTTATAAGGAACTGAGACATTCTATAAAAAGCTAGGTTAAAGATGGTTGTATGGTTTATTCTGGGTGTGTTTTGTTTTGTTTCAAGGGTGTGGCTCTTCCTCAAGACCTGAACTCAGCCAAGAAATGGTTATCGTAATGGAATAGCAACAGTTGATCCATGGATGAATTCTGAAAATTAAAAAAAAAAAATCACCTGCCGTAGGTTGTAAATTCTTCCAGGAACTGTTTTACTGTCTGCTTTTCAGGAATAATAATAATAATAATAACAACAACAACAACAACAATAATTATCACCATCATCATCAACATCATCTTTTTGAAAAGCCACAAGTTTAAAAATCAAACTGCTGAGGAAAGAAGCAGCGATGGATTTTATTGTATTTATTTGTTTCTTTTGTTGATCATGCTTTTAAAATTTTTAACATCTGTTTTTTTTTTTATCATCAGTGAGCACAATACTGATACACTACTATTAATTAAAGTCCATAGTCTATTCAGATTTCTAGTTTTTACCTAATGTCTATTGTCTGTTCCAAGAGTCCATCTAGGATAATACATTACATTTAGTTATCATGTTACCTTAGGTTCTTCTGGACTGTGGCTGTTTCTCAGATGTCTCTTGTTTTTGATGACCTGGATAGCTTTGAGGAGTACTGATCAAATATTTGGTAGGCTGCCCCACTGCTAGAAATTTTCTGATGTTTTTCTCATGACAGAACTAGGGATATGGGTTTGAGGGAGGAAAACCATAGAGTTAAAGTGCCATTTTTATTACATCATATTAAAGTTATAGACTAACAATATGATTTGTGACTACTGATGTTGACCTTGATTATCTGGCTGAGGCAGTGTTTATCAAGTTTCTCCACTGTAAAGTTCATCTTGTTTTTCCTCCTTTCAACACTTACTCTTTGGAAGGAAGCCACTACGTGCAGCCCACATGTCAAGAGTAGGGAGTTAAATGTTCCACTTCCTTGAAGATAGGGTATCTACATAAATTACTTGGAATTATTTTGCACCAGAAATTTGTCTCTTCTCTCCCATATATTAATTTTTTCAATAACTTATATCCAAATGGAACCACAAATATTTATTTTATACTTTGTGTTATAATCCCACACTATTTATATTGTTGCTTGCATTTTTCCAGCTTTGGTCATTAGGAGCACTTTCAGTTGGCCCCTGTGTTCCTTTGACATGTCTCCACCATTGTAGGGGTTTGTGATTTTTCCCCTTTCGGTACTACAAAGTGTTCAGTGGTCATCTTTATATTTCCTGTTCCAATCCTGGAATCAGCTATTTCTCCAAAAGTCTTACTCCTTTTATTAGAGAATGGTATTAAAGACTAAGATTTGGATGGTAGATTTATTTGTTGCCACTAGAGTGTTGTTTCTTTTTGGCTGTCAGCAAAGAATTATATGTAGTGTATTCTAACCTGTGTATATTCACAAGTTGACAAATATTTCTGTATGTAAACATCTCTCTCTGAATTAAATTAAGCTAAACATGAGTTTGTACTGATATTGCCTTTACTATATGGATCATTCTAGTCTTCCTTGCTGATCTGTATTCCCACTCCAATAGTGAGAATTCTAACATTTTTAAAGATTCTTTTTCTTTGATAACTGATTTTTTTAATCATGTCGGAACTAGGTATGCATATAATTTACTCTATTGAAAACTCAGTGTGCTCTTTCAAATGGAAGACATCTTTTGTAAATTATCTATCTGATTCACATTACATCTTTCAGTATTATTACTCCCTATTCTCTAATTTCTCCTCCTGAAACCCTAAGGAGATACAGATGAAATTTTTTATATTCTTTCTGTCTTTCATCTCTTTTACCTTATCTTTCATAATTTCCATCTCCTTATAGCTTTATACTGCATTCAGATGAATTCTCTTTGCATCGTTTAGCAATTTAACCCTCTTTCTTTCTTTACATTTTCTTTATATGTACTGCCATATAAATACCACCCAGAGAAAGTTGTAAAACATTTCCAGGACCACAGAATGCTTCTTTATGTCCCTTTGAGTCAGTATTCCCCTAAAGGGTCCTCCATACCATAGATTACTCTTTTTGAATTTCATATGAATTCATTCCCGAGTTTATGCCATTTGTGTCTGGCTTTCTTTTTAACAGTTAATTTTGTTTAATTTGAGATAATTTTAGACTTATAGAATTGTTGCAAAAATAGTATAGAAAGTTCCCATAAACTTTTCACTCAGCTTCCCTTTCTGCCAACAGCTTATATAGCAATATGTTTTAGGTGAACATGAATACTCACTTAAATTAGGTATTTACCCATATGTCGAGTTGCTGGGTCATAAGGTATGCATGTTTTTAGCTTAATAGATTCTGTTAAAATGTTTTCCAAAGTGGGCATAGCAATCTGCAGTTCAACTCATCCATATATATAAGAATTTTAGTTTCTTCACATCCTTGCCAACCCTTGCTACTGATAGCTTTCAGAATTTAAACATTCTGCTGGGTGTGTAATAGCATTTCATAGTGTTTTTAATTTTCATTTTTTCAAATACTCTTTGGCCATTTGATGGCCTTTTACCTTTTTGGTAAAGTACCCGTTCCAATCTTTTTCCTACTGTTTTATTTGATTGTCTTTCTCTCATTATTTGTAAGTATTTTGAATATATGCTGGAAAGGACTTTTTTCTCACTTTATGTACTGCAGACATCTTCTACTCTGTGAGTTACCTTTTGACTAATCTGAAAATTAAAACAATGTTCCTAGAATAAAACATAGAAAAAATATATTCATCACCTTAGAATAGGCAAAATTTGTTAAGTATGACACAGCAAGAACTAACATTAAGGGAAATATTAGTAAATTTGATTTATAAAGCCATTTTAATGTACTTATTTTAAAAAATTTTAAAGATTTTTAAGCAATCTTTCTTTTTTTGTTGTTTTGTTTTGTTTTGTTTTTGTTATTGCTATTATGTGGGTTCATTATCTCTCTTGGAGATTTATTTCTTCAAATGGTTTGTAGTTATTCTTCTCTTCCTCTTCCCCATCCCATCCCCCTATGTGTCCCCCTTCCCCTTCTCCTCTCCTGTGGATCTCAATGATCATATCCATACCTCAGGATAATAATTCCAAGGTGTTTCCCTAGGTTTATGGGTAGAATTCTTCAGTCTCCACTTAATGGATAGGAAAATGCTTGACAACTCATAGATTTTATAGACAGCCCAGTTCCAGTTCTCACACAGAAGAGCTCTGTGACTATACTGATCCAGCATGAGCAGGAAGCAAGGAATTCTGAATTAATTCAATCTCCAGTTTTGACCAAAACATGTTTAACTCTGTATTTCCAAAACACAGAAATTTTAGGGCTACATCTAGTAACATCTCTGAAAAATGTAATTTAATAAATGCTAAAAAAGTCTAGAGGTCAGTGTCTTAGTCATCTCTCTTTCCCTAGCATAGTACTATAGTTTACTGATTATGTAAATAAATAAGATTAAATTTCAGCTCTAATGAAGACTGAAGTGTGAGGAAGATATAGTTGGAATCCATTTTACTGAAGACTGCCTTTACAATGAGTCTGTTCTTATTTGTGTAAGTTATGACCATTTGACAAGAGTCCATGAGAAAGAGAATATGATAACCCTCTTGTCAATACCAAGGATGTGTCGATAATAGAAAAACTCTGTGCAGCCTGTCCTGGGAACAACAAAGCAGACAATACCCATTATCCATGTGTCATTTCCTGGTTGAGGACATAAAAACAGATCAGGGCAAAACCCAGTGCGTCTTTAAATTAGTGGCACAGATCGATGCCCATATTTCTCAGTGTCATGTTTCATTATGTTGAACTATTTATGTCATCGTAACCCAAGGCATCTTAATGCAACCTGACATCCAGGTTATGTTGCATTAAAAAAAATAAGAAGCTATTGCATTTTGTTAATGGGCTGGAAAACATTCCAAATCTCTCTCTTTTTTTTTTTTTTTTTTTCTGCTTGGAATAGGGTTGCCACATTGTGTGTATGTGGGTGTACAGTTCTGTATTAAAGTTTGATAGGTCAGACACCTTCAACCTAAGTCTGTCAAAAATATTCCTTTTGCTTGGCCTCTCACTCCTATTTTATGCCAGTAATAGAGGTTTCAAGATTAGTTTGGGGATGGTAAAATTGTTGTTCTTGATAGTGTTTAGAGATGACCACTTAAACTGGGGCAACTCTCCTCTAATTTTCCAAATTGAAATGGCACTCATTTTTTAAGATTCTACTTGAATGCTATGTCTTCCAACAAACTTTCCTCCTAACCACTTAGTTTTCTTCTTTCTTTTCTGAACTTTCATAACAAGTCATTCCTACTGATATGGCATATTTTTATATCCTAATACTATTATAGATTTTTGAGTATATATCTTAGCTCTTTCAAATATCCTACATTTCTTCAGGATAGGGACTAGTTTTATTACTGTAGTTTAGTGATTCTCTAATCTTCAGTGTCCATAAAAATAATTTAGAGACTGTTTAGAAATTTAGATCCTTGTCATACTACCAGAGACTTTGATATAGTAGGTCTGAAGTGGGAATCAGTAGTCTGCATTTGTACTAAAAAGCTGCAGGAGAGTAAATATCAAGAATACCAAACTTAGGTACTGATATAATTTTCAAATGGCTGAAAACCAAAGACAATGATATGACAAGAACATATCAAAAGCACTAGGAAAAATCAACACATTATCCATAGTGGAACAATAATATGAAAGATGGTTGATTTTCAGTCAGAAACAATGAAGGCCAGAAGACAATGGAATGGTTGTCTTTAAAGTGCTGAAAGAAGGAAAACGAAAACAAAAACAAAAACAAAAACTCTAGAATCCCCTAAAAAAGAAAGAAAGAAAGAAAGAAACCCTAGAAGGAAAAAAAAAAAAAAAAAAAACCCACCAGAATCTATATGCAGTGAAATATCCTTTAAAAATGAGGATGAAATAGACATTCGCAGATAAATGAAAGCTGAGAAAATTTGTTGCTGGCAGACCTGCACTATGAGAGATATTAAAGGAAATTCATCAAGCCAAAGGGAAACGATATCAGATAGAAATCTGGTTCCACAAGAAGAAATGAAAAGCACGAGCAATGGAAAGCATACAAATTAATATAGAAGACTCACTTTCAAATTTTCTTTTCTTAATTTCTTTAGAGGGCAAATAAACTCTTTAAAGCAAAAATGACATCATTATAAGGTAAAGCTAAATAAAACACATGACAATAATACTATAAAAGGTGGTGGTGTAATAAGAATAAACTGATTTTATGTAATATTGTAATGTGCCTGATTATGACCAACTTAAAAGAAATGCCAAAAATGGAATGTTTATTAAAAAAATAATAAACTGATTTGATGTTCTTACATTTGTAAATTGCAAGTGTGAAGTGTAAGCTGGTAAAATATTAGTTCTAAGGATACTTTTATAAATTAAATACATATTATAATTCCTAGCATGTCAAGGAAAAGTAATAATAAGAAGTGTAGCAAAACAGTCAAAAGAGGAAATAAAAAAGAATTCTAAAATGATTCAATTAAACTCTCAAAATGGCAAAAATAAAAACAAAACAGAGAAGTTAATAGAACATAAATAATATGATAGATTTAAACTCAAGCATGTAAATAATTGTATTAAATGCAAATAAACTAAAAGTCAAGAGACAGAGATTGTCAGATTGGTTATAAAAGTAAAATATATACAGTCAACAAGTCATAATCTAAGTGTAAACAGGTTGAATACAATCATAGATGAAGTGTTAATACCTTCTCGTAATAGTTAATAGGATAAATAAGCAGAAATTCGTTTAGGATATACAGAATTGAAACAACATTAAAACCAACATGACTTAATTGACATTAACAGATCACCACACCCAACAACTACAGAATAATATTATTTTCAAATGCACATGGAGCATTCATCAAGCTAGATCATATATCGATCCATAAAATGCATCTCATAAATTTCAAGAAATTGAAATCTTATAAAATATGTTTTCTGATCATGGTGGAATTAAATTAAAAATGCTTAACAATAAGAGGCATAGACAAACCTCCAAATATTTCAAAATTAAAGAATACATTTCTAAATAACCCATATCAAAGGGATGAAATTATAAGGAAATTAGGAAATGTTTTGAATTATGATAAAGGCCCTGAAAATCTTTAGATCTTGTGGACACAAAAAAGCACTAACCATAAAAAAACTAGGTTGACCTTGAATGTGTGAAATTAAAAAGTTTGACATTATCAAGTGAAGGTGTGGAACCACTGAAACCTTCACACGGTGATGGTGGGAATATTAAATGGTACAGATAGTCATTTGAGAAAACTGATTATTTTTCTTTTAAAGCTAGACACACACCTACCCCATGACCCAGTCCTGTCATGCCTAACTGTGTATCTAAGTGGAATAACAACATTTGTCTATGAATGACATATAAGTATGTCACATGACTTTATTCACAGCAGTCAGAAACTGGAAACCACTCAGACATCTATCAATAAGACTATGGATAAACAAATCATGGTCTATTCATTTAATGGGGTACTTACTACTCAGCAATAAAAATGAACAAACTGCTGAGGCCCAGAGATTGATCTCACAGACTTTATGCTGAGAGGAAAAAGCCAGTATACAAAAGTATACCCTGTGTGACCCCATTTATATGAAGTTCTGGAACAGACAAAATTAATCTATGGGGATTGGAAGTCAAGATCAATGGTTACCTGGACCAGTCTGGGATTGACTGCTAAGGAGCCCAAGAAACCGGGGTGCAAGAAATGTTGTATATCTCCACTGGGATGAAGGCTACATGGGTGTATCTGTTTGTCAAAATTCATCAAAATAAGTATCTAAAATTTGTGCATTTTATGTCATGAAAACTATACTTCAATAAAGCATCTTAATCACTTGAAAAGCATTTGGGCATACAAATTCCTGGGCTCATTTTGCAAAGACTCTGATTCAGTGGGTCTGTATGAGAACTAGTTAATCTGAATTTTTAGCAAGGGGTTCTGGTTGATCCTAATGCCTGTGGTTCATCCGTTACACGCTTGAAGGTAGTAGTCAACATAATATTGGATGTCCAGAAGTGCTGATCACATTTTACAAAGGTGAACAAATTAATCATAACTTACAGTGAATTGGTTGTCGCTGAATTCTCAGTTTCAAAGGAAATACATTAAGCTTTTTTTCTTTTCTTTTTTTACTCCCCAATCTCAAGCTTTATGAGTTTCCTCCCAACCAGATAAAGCAAACTCATCCTTCATTCATGCCACAATACTTCCAGCATTTGCTTTTGCTAATGGGCTTTTTCCCACCAGAAAAGCCCCTCCTGGCCTTTCTGTCGGCCTTGTTTCCTCTCCTTGGAAAGCCCAGTGACATGAAACCCTTTCCAACTAGGCCTGTTGCTAGAATCAAACTAATAATGATCTCCCCTTTTTAAAACTCCTGTCGTTCTTACTGCTTCATCTCTTCAGTCTGGCACTTGCACACATACCAAACTGTACGGTTCTCTCTTTCCCAGGTGGGTCTTTTCGATAATATTGTAAAAAAATATTAGTGAAAACACCTCTACTTCTTGGCTTCTCCTAGCTAGTCTTCCCCTCCCACCATGCGAAGTAAAACGAAAATACTCAATAGTTGTTTTGAAGTGAAGAACACAGGATTTGAGATTCAATGGGAGTTAGAATTCCAATGCTGGCATCCACAAGCTTTGTGATGCTGGGAAACGTACTTGTCTTCATCTATAAAAATGAGAACAGTAATTCTTTCTTCATAAAGTTATTGCAAGGATTAAGTGGAGTAAAGTACATAAGCCACTTAGCACACTGTCTCATGTTTTATAACCGTTAAGCAAATGGTTGTTGACAAGATTGTTGTTGCTGATACGCCATTATTGTGTAGTTGTGATATTATTATTTGTGTTGTTAAAGACCATACAATATTAAGACTGTAGGGGACTTTAGAATTATATAATCCAATCCATTTGTTCTTGTAATTAGAAAACTGAGGTCAGAGAGGAAGAACCTTTTGATTGGTTCTTTTGTCTTAAAAGAATCGTACTCAAATTTCAAAGTTTATGTTCTGATTTACATTATGTTGCAATTTTAATACCTATTTGCTATGTACAGATAATATTTTTCCATTAAAAGAGGAAAATACCTCCATGTAAATGAAAGCAGTTTATACCTAGATAAGAAATAGAATTACCCAGTTGTTTTGTTTTGTTTTCTTATCTAGGTATAAACCGCTTTCTTTAATATACAGACCCTGAAAGATATAGGAGGGAAAGCCTCTGCCTACCGTGCTCTGACTGCCTGTATGTCAAACATAGATTCTCACATATTTACAAAGATTCAGGTCAACCTCAGTCAAAGAATCAATAATTGACTTGGTTACTAACTGTTCACCTTGTAACTGTGATCACAACACTCACAGTACATCTGCCCTATTTGGGTCCTGTGCTCTTCGTTGGTTGCTTAATTCTTGACCAGAAAGTTAAATGTCTTGCCTTGAAAATGTCCCACTTCCTGATTCAGAGCCCACCACAACTCACTAGTGAGCCTATTTCCTCGCCATCATTAAGGGTGCACAAATCGCCATATTGAGAGGAAGTCTATATGGAAATTTGCAAATGGTGAGAGAAAGAGGAGAGAGGTAGGATCTGGTGCATGAAAGATAGAAGTTTTAGATATTGAGTCTCTAAGAACGAATGAATTAGGGTCTGCGAAAGTGGATGCCCTGAGACCAGTGTGCATAAGGTACGAAGGGCCGGTAGCTGTCTTGTCTTCACTATAGCACTCATCCTATTTTCCTCTGGAATGTTGGGCAGATTTTTTAAAAGTCAATGAACTCCCGGGTGGTGCTGTAGTCACCGCCCTGTTTCTTTTCCCTCGCCTTGGGTCTCCCTGGGTGTCTGTGGTTAAGTGCTCTAAGAGCTGCTGATTATTGTGATTTCCTTTAACCAGCTCAACACATTCTTTGCTTTTCAGTTGTTGATGTCAGTCCTAATGTGTTGGGCCAAACACATTGGAACTTGTTAAGATTCTCCAAATAGCTTCTTTGTGCTGGAGAAATCACACCACTGACAGGCCCTCCTCTCCGGGCTCCCTGGAGTTTTTATGCATGTGTTATGCCCCCTACTGTCCCCATCACTCTGTCTCACAGAGGAACTGACATTTAGAGCCAGAGCTCAGATACCAAAAACACATTATTTTTTAAAACTTCATTTCTTTCTATATTTCCCCCTTAGTCCATTCAAATGCTGAACGTAATAAAGTTGCCAAAACTCTCCCTCCATTGGAGTGAAAACCATTCATTTGTCGTCTCAATTTAAGATTCCTGACTGCAAATAGAAGGATATTCTCTGTGGACGTAATGGGACATTTAGCAATTCATTCATTTTCTTCACATGCTACTTATTTAGGCGCTCAGCGGTTGGCGGCTTTGATGTGGAGTGGTGAAATTATAAAGACATTACATATCATAAAAATATAAATGAAAGAAAACACAGACCCTCTTTTATATCAGGCTAAATTGACTGCTGTCATATTAAGGGTATTTTGTTTTATAAATTATACCCGTTTCAAGGTATTCCCTTGAGTGAGTCACTACTTTGTCTTTTATTTCCTTTTCCTTCCTTCCTTTCTTTTTTTTTTTTTTAAACAAAATAGGCTTTTTCTTTCCAGTATATTGATGTAAAGGGTTCCAATATAGAAATTAATGTCTCTGATACCAAACTTCATTTGGAATCTGCCATATTGGGCCAGTAAGGCAGTCATGTCATGCATGACTTGTCAATTCTAACTAACATAGTTGTATGTTGAACATAACAAAAGAGCTTTGGAATAAAACCAAATTCATGAATTATATTCTTCAACATTTAGTTTCTTGAAAAAGGTCCCCAAGTATGACTACCTGTCTTAGTCAGTTTGGGCTGGTATGACAAAATACCACCGACTTGGTGGCTTATAAACAACAGACATTTCCTTCTCATAGTTCCAGAGGATGGAAGTCCAAGATCAGGCTGCCAGCCTTGTTGATTGAGGGCCCTCTTCGGAGTGGCAGACTTCTCCTTGTATCCTCACATGGCAACTTTGTCAGCCCTCTTTTATAAGGTCATGAACCCCATTCAGAAGAACTCTACTCATGGCCTAATCACCTCCTCAAGACCTCACCTCCTAGTATCTTCTCTTTGGAGGTTATGTTTCCAACACAGGAATTTTGAAGGGACACAAATATTTATACTATAGCACTAGCTCTTTAATATTTGCTTTATGAAGCTAAGATTGCTTATACTAGTAACTCCTTTAATAATCTACTCTGTGCCTGTCCTTCATAATTGCACTTAATCCTATTTCCAGGTTTGCTCCCTGCTGGGTGGACATGGCCAGCAAGGAGCCCCAAGGTGAAAGGCAGAGCCACCTGAACCAGAGGTGTCACAGGGACCATGTGTGGGGTTGTCCTGTACATAGGATCAGGTAAGGGACCTTTTTTTGTTCCTGCTGGAAAGACATGAAATTGAGTTTGTCAAGCAGAAGAAGGAGCTGGGAGAGAGTTGTGGGGTCACGGATATCAAAGTACGGAAGAGAGAATGAAGGTAAAGATTCAGCTGAGAGATGCTAGGTCAGAAGGAATGAGGGGAATAGGAGAAATTCTAAGGCCAGCATAAGGTACAAAAGCAAAGATGGGCTTTTTTGTGAACGGTCTGAGATAAAATTAGGTGCAAGATCTTTCTCATTGCTTATTATTTTTAAATGTTAGAAACTCTCTTATTATTGACGTGAGTTGGCTCTCATCACTAGCCAAGAATAATGCCATTTAGGAGTAAGTGTGTCCTGTGATTTTATGATTTGACTTATTATTTTGTTCAGGCTTCAAGACAGACTTATTAGTATTACAGTATTCAGTGAGAAATACAGGTTTCCCCTCTCCGTTCCTTCCCTTCCTTTTGAATGGATCACGTCTTGTGTTGCATCCTCAAATAAAAGTCTACCCAACTCCTCAGTTTATTGAACTGAAATTACCTTGGTGTTCTTCAGCCTGTGCCTTGGGGTTCAGAGGTGGTTCATCACTGGGGAGTTTCTCCTAGTGACAGACTCCCAGTGAATACCCATTTGACTCCCAGCCTGAACTCCTCTCCTTGGGCCATATGGCCCTTGGCTTAGAGGTAAGGGCCATGATGGCTTAGACACCCTCACCCCTCTCCCCTCTGCCTTGTTAGAGCTTATCTGGTAACTTTGGCAATGATTTGCAAATTACAGTGTAATAAGTTCTTAATCCAGTTTTATTTTAACATCTTCATTAATTATATGGAAGAAGGAGACAACCACCCGCTAATTAAATTTTCAGATGTTGCTAAATTGGGAGGAGTTGCAAACCCAGCTGAGAGCCAAAATGCAACATAAACGAACCTGGAGAAGTTAAGGGGAAGTGCAGGTAGAGGATCAGAATGAGGTTAAAATTAGAAACAAAAACATGGAGGTTATCTCGGAAGGAGATGTGGCAGCTGTGTAAACTCAGGGGTGGGGAGCAGCCTCGGGGAGCCAGGCAGATCATGGACTATGATGGAGCAAAGGCAGGAGGCTCAGGGTGCCAGGGTGCCAGATTTCCATTTTCTCCTCCCAGAAAGGAGCCCTGGCTCCAGTCTGGTAGCTGTGTCTGATAGACTTCAGGCCCGATGCTTTTGGTCACCATGGCCTGTGTATACAACGAGAGGGAGCATGCCAGCCACTCAGGAGGTTTGCAAAGATTTGTTTCTCGCAATCCTCACAGTGCCTTGTCCCTGCCTGGGCACAGGGCAGATGTTAAAGATTAAATTAATTAAAGTATGTGAAAATGGTTTAGAAAAAAATAAAAAACACTATGGGAAGAGTAAAGATTGTTTTTCTTTACAGCAATGATAATTATTATCAATCTTTGTTAAGTTAAATTTAATTGAAGTTGATTAGGGGGAAAAGTGGCATATGTGGGCAAAGAGAGCAGAAAAGAAACAACAGCCAGAATGATTAGCGTGGGTTTCTCCTAACCGCACTTGCTCCATTTCTAGGGACATTACTTAGGTTGTTAGGAGGCTGAGGCCCTTTGATGACAGTGACAGACCTCTGTCCCAGGAGAGGACATCAGAGGTGCTTTTATTAGCCCCTTGAGGACAGGTTATGTGGAGAATTCAGTTAGGAGGAGTGGCTACTGGGGCCAAGGTGGAACATCTGAACACTGTAAAGATCATCGCCCTCACATGAAGGAAACGTTTTTGACACCCTCACCCTACTCACGATGGCTTCCCAGCTTTAGTCACATTGATCTTCAGTCAAGTCCCCATCATGGACACGTAGCCTCACTGCAGCAAAACTGTATAATGCAAGCCATGCACATTCATTCCTGGCCTCGGCCACCAAATATTACCACAGATGCTACTGTGACCCCTGATTAGCATCTCTTCAACTACATGCCATTGGTTACAAAGGATGCTAAATGAATGAGTCTGTGAAAGGGATTCCCAGGGCATCCCATCTCCAGAGCTGGATAAAACCCTGAAAGATAGTCCTTGTCTTACTAAAAGGAAGAAGAAATTTCATCATACGGAAAAATAGCAGAATCATTAAGATTTTCTCTTCCTACAGTAGAGTTTTATTTTCTTCCCTATACTAGACTCTGATAGGCCATGGAATATTGCTTCTCTTTTCCTTTTATCTTCGGCAATGACTAACAGAGGGTAAACACAAAAAGGGAACTCAGTAACTGACGGATGGCATTTTAGAAAATTAGTGCTTCTCCCAAGTGCCTACTTACCCCCATTTGTGGGAGGGGGGGGGAGAAAAGGACAAATACGCTACCTTTTACAACTCTCTATAAGTAACGAAAGGCTGCAGGTAAATAAGACACATCATTTTAGTCCAATAAAAGGAAGGTAGATCTTCCCCAGAAAGCATCAGGTAGATGGCTTTGCTGAGAAAACATTGGCTTTTGTCACCTCCTGGCTCCTACCTGGTAAGTCAGGAAGTGGAAGAAATGAAAATAGCCAACTAATAAGTTTCAGATTATATGGAAAGAGGCTAATTGGTCTTTCACCTTACTTTCCTTGTCATTCCTTCAGGGATTAGGTTAAGCCTCTGTATATGTTTCATCAGGGAGCCATCGGGATTATACCTCGCCTCTCTGTCTATCATGCTGACAGCACCTGTAATGTTGACTCGATTTTGATAAGCCCTACCACTTGTCACGCAACATCTTTTAGTCAAAACAGGTATATAATTTATGGTGCCCAAAGCAGTTGTTAGTGTAAAAGAATTAACTAGGAAGGAGGCATATGCACTAGGACAGTCACTGAATCCTTAAATGGCTATTCCAGCCTACTTTGTGGGGATTGGGTTTTTTTCCTTTGCAGTTCCTGAGCAAAGGATAGACACATTTGTCATTCAGCATGGTGTCATTTCCCACTTAGGAAAGAAAAACTTAAAAAAACAAAGACTACCTTAAGTTAAAAAACAAAACAAAACAAAAAAAACAAAAAAAATAGAGAGAGCTAAGGTTTGGCAGTGAGCCTGGGGAGTCAGCATCCAGGGAGATGCCTGTTGAGTGAAGGACAGGATGAGGGTGAGTTGCAGGGGTGGTGATAGATTTGGGGTGTCAGGTGGAATGAGGCACAGTAGGAGTTGAGGCTGGTTAGGGTTGTCAGGATAACTACTCTCAAGATAGCTAGTGGGACACTTTCTCTGGAAGTTGCAGGCTAAGATGGAATAAGAAGCTTGAGTCAATCTCTGGGAGATATCAGGACAAGCATCTGTAGGGTTTTCTGTTTCCAAGGATGATCAAGCATAGCCAGTGTTTAGGTTCTGAGGTTCTGCAGGGTGGGACAGCATCTCCCAATTGACCCAGGTATTTAAGCTTGAATTGTGTTCCCCACCAAAAGATATATGGAAGTCTTGACTCCTGGCACCTGAGAAGGTGACCTTATTTGGAGATAAGGTCTTTCACAGAAGTAATCAAGTTAAAATGAGGTTCTTAGGGTAAACCCTAAATCAATGCGACTGGTGTCTTTATTATATTATCCCTTATATTAAAAAGGGGAAATCTGGGCACAGAAACTTGCACATAGAACAACATCATGTAAAGATGAAAGTAGAGGTTAAGGTGATGTGAAAACAAGTCAAGGAACACCAAAGATTATCAATGAACCTCTGGAAGGTAAGGGAGAGGCATGAAACAGATTCTCCCTCAAAACCCCCAGAAGGAACCAATCTTGTGGCATCTTGATCTCAGACTTCTGGCTTCCAGAATGGTGAGAAAACAAATTTCTATTGTTTAAACCACCAGGTTTGTGGCACTTTGTTACAGCAGGCTTAGGAACCTAATACACCAGGAAAGGTCAGCCACCCTCACCTGAATGAACCCATGGCTCTCAGGAAGTCACACTGGCCCAGCAGTTGCAATTCCACAAGGGAGATACGATGTTCTTCACTCAAACAGAAATTTGTAGAGTCTGTCTGCAAGAAGAATTGGTGGTATTCAGACTTGTTCTTTAACTAGCATTTGAGAGAGATTAAGTAATTCAGCCAAAGCCTACAGAGAATACATGGTGGTGGTGGGGCTAAGATCCAGCCCTCCTCTGTGAGGTACTCTATCTGAAAGTAATACTCAATGATAATGTCAGGATGCACAGTAGGCTGTTAGGGGAGTTCTTCTAGGGATCGGTCTCCCACTTTTCAACCCTTACCCTTGAGATGTCTCTCACATCACTCTACATTCATCTCAGCTTTTTCAGGCTCTTTTGATCTCAAGACAAGAGAATTCTTCTAGGCACGAATCGTTTGTCAAACTTCCTCAGGAATGAAGCTTCTCACATAAGCAAATATTCTAGGTTCCTGATACTCATCCTTAAAGTTGCTGTATTAATCTTCAAAAAATGTAACAAGTGGGATTATTTCTAAAATAGATCATGCAAGCTTAGACAGATATTCTTATTTCCTTAAGCACCATTTAAGTTATCACAATGGTTTAAGATCATTATTACTAATACCGATACACTCTGCTGTAACACAGAGAGGTTTTCTCTGTTTTTATGCCCCAAGCAATATCTAAACCGCTGTACTCTGTGAGGTTTTCAGTGAGAGAGTGTGGGAAAATATTGTAGTTATCCACTGCTGCATAATGAATGACCTCAAACTTAGTAGCTTAAAACCACAATTTATTATTTCTCTCAATTCTGTTCATCAGGAATTCAGGCAGAGCTCAACTGGGCAATTACTTTACATCACATAATGATGAGCAGGATCATTCATGCTGTTGCTTTTAGCTGAGAGCTTGGCTGTGGCTGGGACATCTAAGATGGCACATCATCCTCCAGAGCTTCTCGCCTTTTTGTACTTGTTAACAGCATGGTGGGCGGACTCCAAAAGTAAAGACACAAAGGCTGCCGCTCTCTGGGGTCAAGCATTCCAGAATAATACTGCCACATTCTGTTATGCAAAGCAATTCCCAATGCCATCACAAGTTTAATGAGAAAGAGGGTGGTCTCCGATTTTTAGTGTGAGAAGTGACAAGCTTTATAAAAAAAAAAAAATAGAGGACTTCTGGCAATCATATTTCAAGATGGTGTAGATACTTCTAGGAACCCCTTCCTTTGCCAATGTGGAGATTAAAGTTACTGAGTACCACGTTTTAATAGCTGTGTTGCCAGGTCTGATAGATATCTTTGGATCCTCACATTTAGGCTTGTGGCCCAAGTGAGATCTATCTTTCTCTTTTTTTAAAGAATCTAAATCATCACACAAGGAAATTGAGGTGATAAAGACAAAATTCTTATTACCTAACTAGAAGTCTAGAACCCAAAAAAAGAACAAACCCCAAAAGTCTCCCTTATTCCCAAGACCTGGAAGGGGATAGCAGCTGTAGGGAGACAAAACGTTTCCCTTCCAACTACTCTTATTTCTGCTCCACATCTCCTTTGGAGGGAGTCATCACCTGTCACTTTTTTGTGCAATGGTCATGTATGTTTTTAGTCAAATCTTACACATGCTTTTCATTTATGGTTTTGAATTTTCTGTGAGAAACTGGGAAATGACCTTATATAAAAACATTTTGAAATTTATTTTGGCTATTGGGATTATTTTGGTTTCTTCCTAGATTCTCATATATGTTCTAGACTACTGTTCCTTTACATTGTGCTCATCTTTAGGATCAGTGGGACAGTTTTTGAAAAACACATATTTCTGGGTGCACATCAGTATCTTATTAGATTTCAGGGTTTGGGGGGATTGGGCCTAGCACTGAAGGGAAAGAGAAAAAAGCAAAGAAGGCAGAGGAAAGAGAGTGATTTTATTCTGAAGATATAGGAAGAGATCCATATTTTTTTTTTCTGTATTTCAGAAGTTGGAGAGTGAAATACAGTAGTTGGTCAAAGTTTTGATGGAACAGGTCCCCAACAGTGTATCAGATGTAAGTTCACAGAGGTGGGAAAAGCCCATGAAGAGGAAGTACTGATCTGCTGTAAGGCAGGTATAGCTGGAACCATGATAGGATTGACTTGGGAGTGGTCAAGGGTATGTACCTGAAAGGAAAAGAAGAAAATGTTTGGCTTAAAGAATAGGGTAATTATAGAGAACTGTTGCTTATCAAACAAACAAACAAACAAACAAACAAAACAAAAACCAAGGTATGTGAACTGTGTTGGGGAGGCAGGCAACTTCCTCCAAGGTAAGCTGTTTCGGACCACAGGAACAAGACTGAAGTTGGCACCAATGGTGCCAATTCCTCCTTGGTAATATCAAAATCAGGCTTAATCTCCCTCTAATGGCCTCTACTGCTGAAGCTGTTTATGTGGCAATTCTCAGGAGTGGTTTCATTCTCCCCTTTTCAGCATTTCCTGATCAACTGAGCTTCAGAACACCAGTTGGATCATGCTGAGGACATAAAAGATCTCCAGACCTAAATTCTGATGCCTCTCAAAGTAGCAAGAATCATTTCTTTGGTTAATAATATTTAACAGTCAGAGTAGAGTAGCTGGCCACTTTTGGTGAGGCAGAGATTGAAAAGAAGGGGATGAGCACAGATGTGGAAGACTTGACATTGTTACCTGTTGATGTTGGTAACGGCCCATGAATTTAGAATGATAGAGACGAAGGCATCTCAGAAATTACAGATGAAGAAACTGAAGGCAAGAGAGTAGTTGCTTCTTGATTCTTCAGAGAGAATTCACAATGGAATTAGAACAAGACCTCAGTACTCCTAGCTATGAGCCCAAGGCTTTTTCCTCTGCAATAGTCTCTTTGAACCTCAGCCACCATCATGGGTTTATAAAAAGCAGTTGAAATATCATGTTAGGGCAAGGGAGATGGAGGGAGTGTTTAGATTCCCATTTCACTAACTCAGTTTAACAGGGAGTCATCTTTGGCTTTATTTTAAGTTGTAAAGTTGACCTAATTGCCTCTGTAGTTGTTTTCATAGATTTTAATCACCAATGGTGGTAGCATGTTAATGTGAGGAACACCCATCTTTCAATTGTCTGAAGATATTCAGTAAGTGTGGAAAATGAACTTCTCTGAAATTCTCTTCTTTCTTGGTTGAAGAAGAGCTCGAGATTATGGATAGGTATATTTGGCATGTAGAATGTTACAAGCAAAGAGTTATACATGAGGCTGTGTATATTGAGAGGTGGTTTAGATATAGTTCATCTTATGCATTGAGTTTCTAAACCTAGTTTCTAAATTCTAAATTTCCAAGCTATCACTAAAGTTTGTGTGCTGATTATAAGCTACATGCACCATCTGTGTTGGCTTGAGATATTTGGGAGGGCCTCACCAAGGAGGCAAGACTCAAATATCAAAGGTATAATAAAAAGAGTGAGGAATGTCCAGGGAGTTTTTGAAATAATGAGAGTATTTTGTCTTTTTTGCTAGATGGAGGATATATAGATGTTTGTTTTATTATGCTTTATAATCTATAGATACTTTATTCTTTTGTATCTACTCAATATTTTATCGCCCTCTCAAAATAAAACAAAACAGAAGGAATTTTCAGTGGGAAGAATAAGGGAAGTAGTTTATATAGGTCTATGAGCCAGCTATTTGAATAAAAGGTGAGGACCCTGAAGTGGGGAAAAAAGGGATTGAAGAGCAAAGTGAGAGACAAGACAGAGCAGGAACTAATAGGTGAGGAGGCATACTAGGTCCAAGTACAAAGCATCTGAAAATGCCTTGTATATTTTGAGCTCTGAGCTGAGATGGTGAAATTTAATTGCAAGATAATGTTACGTCAAGAGCAGCAGATTTTTAGCAACGAGTCAATAGTAAATATTCTAGCCTTTGCAGACCATACTGTCTGTGCTGTAACTGAACTCTACCTTTGTAAAGTGTAAGCAGCCACACAAAATATATAAACAAAAGGGTACATCTGTGCTCCAAAAAACTGTATTGATAAACACTAAAATTTGAATAATTTTTTACACCATAAATATTATTTTTAATTTTTTTCCAAATAGTTAAAATCACTTAGCTCATAGGAAGTACAAAAACAGGGTCAGATTTGGTCCACGAGTTGTAGTTTTTCTACCCCTAAGTTAAGTGACTATGATGCAATAAAGTAGTGAAACTGAGTGTATAGTTTGAAATATTAATTTTATCTACATTAACTTCTTCTCTCCATCTTTCTAATTCCTAGACTCTCCTTTAAGATTCAGCTTAATTTAGGTGCCTGGATGGCTCAGTCAGTTGGGTGTCTGCCTTCAGCTTGTGTCATGATCGCGGGGTCCTACCATCCAATCCGGTGCTGGGCTTCTTGCTCTCCCTCTGCCCCTCCCCCCGCTCATGTGAGAGTGCAGCGTGGATACGCTCTCTCTCAAATAAATAAATTAAAAATATATTTTTAAAAAAAGATTCAGCTTAATTTTTAAAAAAGATTTTATTTATTTATTTGACAGAGAAGAGATCACAAGTAGGCAGAGAGGCCGGCAGAGAGAGAGGGAAGCAGGCTCTCTTCCAAGCAGAGAGCCCGATGCCGACTCAATCGCAAGACCCCGAGATTATGACCTGAGCCGAAAGCAGCGGCTTAACCCACTGAGCCACCCAGGGGCCCTCAGCTTAATTTTTTGACTTGATTCTTTTAGAGAAATTTCAGATTTTCGACAAAATTGAGAAGGAGGTACAAAGATTTCCCTTATAACCTCTGCCCCTACATATGCATAGCCTTTCCCATTGTTAACCTCACTCACCGGAGTGGTATTCTTTTTGTAATCAGGGATGAAGCTACACTGACATATCATAATCACCCAAAGTCCATAGTTTACCATCAGAGTCACTCCTGTTATATACTCTGTGGATCTGGATAAATGTATAATGATATAAATCCATCACTGTAATATCATACAGAGTAGTTTTACTGCCCTAAAAATCCTCTATGCTCTATTCCTCTCTTTTACCTGCCACCCTTTGCAATCACTGATCTTTTTATTATTTCCAAAGTTTTGCTTTTTAAAGAATGTCATATAGTTGAAATCATACAGTATGTAGTCTTTTCTGATAGGCTGCTTTCTCTTAATAATATGTATTTAAGGTTCCTCCATGTTTTCTCATGGCTTGATAGCTTATCCTGTTTTAATGCTGGATAATATTCCATTGTCTGGATGTCCCACAGTTTATTTATCCATTGACCTACTAAAGGGCATCTTGGTTGCTCCCAAATTTGGGCAGTTGTGAATAAAGCTGCTACAACCATCTATGTGCAGGTTTTTATGTGGATGTTAAGTTTTCAACTCCTTTGGGTAAATAAAAAGCATCACCATTGCTGGATCATATGGGAAGAGTTTGGTTTTGTAAGAAACCACCAAGCCAAACTGTCTTCCAGAATGGATATAACATTTTACATTCCCACCAGCAATGAATGAGAGTTCCCTCAACATCCTCCCCAGAATTTGGTGTTCAGATTTTGGTCCTTCTAATAGCTGTGAAGTGGTGTCCTATTGTTGTTTTACTTTACATTTCCCTGATGGCATAGGATTTAGAGAAACTTTTCATATGCTATTTGCCATCTATATGTCTTTTTGGGTGAGAAGTCTGCTAAAGTCTTGCTCATTTTTTGATTGGGTTGTTTTTTTTCTTATTGTTAGCTTTTAAGAGTTCTTTGCACATTTTGGAGAACAGTCCTTTATCTGATGTGTTTTTACAAATATTTTCTCCAATTTGCAAATATTTTTGTCCAATGATATTGAGATTGCCTTTCAGAGAGCAGAAGTTTTTAATTTTAATGAGGACCCTCTTATCAATTATTTATTTTATGGATCATGTCTTTTGGTGTTTTATCTAGAAAGGCATCACTGTACACACCCAAGGTCATCTAGGTTTTCTCCTGTGTTAACTTCTAGTTTTATAGTTTTGCATTTTATATAAACCTAAGGCTTATGGTCCACTTTGAGTTAATTTTTGTGAAGGAGTAGGGTCTGTGTCTAGATTACTTTTTTTTTTTTTTTTTGCATGTGCATGTCCAGTTTTTCAACAAGCACCACTTGCTGAAAAAACTATTTTTGCTCTGTTGTATTGGCTTTGCTTCTTTGTCAAGATCAGTTGACTGTATTTATGGGGGTCTATTTCTGGGATCTTCATTCTGTTCCACTGATCTATTTGCCTATTCATTTACCAATATCACACTGTCTTGATTACTGTAGCTTTATAGGAAGCCTTGAAGTTAGGTAGTGTCATCCCTCCAACTTTCTTCTTCAAGATTGTGCAGACTATTCTGAGTCTTTTACATCTCATATAAACTTTCAAATCAATTTGTTAATATATGTTGAATAACTTACTTGGATTTTAAGACCGCATTGAAACTATAGATCAAATTGGGAAGAAATGACATCTTGACAACCTTGAGTCTATTCATCAACACAAAATATCTCTCAATCTCTTTAATTCTTTGATTTCATTCATCAGAATTTTATAGTTTTCCTCATATAGGTCTTGCATATATTTTGTTAGATTTGTATCTAAATATTTCATTTTTGAGGATGTTAATATAAATATAAATTAATATAAATATAATATAAGTATTTTTAATTTCAAATTCCACTTGCTCTTTATTGGCATATAGGAAAGTAATTGACTTTTGTATATTAACCTTGTATCCTGCAAGGATAATTACTATTTGTTATAATTGCTTATTAGTTCCAGGAGAGGTTTTTTTGGTTGATTCTTTCAGATTTCTACATAGACCATCATGTTATCTGTGAATAAAGACAGTTTTATATCTTCCCTCTTCCATCCCATCTCAAAATATGGCATTTATTTTATTTTCTTGACTTACCACATTAGCAAGGACTTTCAGGACAATGTTGAAAAGGAGTGATGAGAGAGAACGTCCTTGCCTTGTACCTGATCTTAGTTGGAAAGCTTCAAGTTTCTCACCATTAAGTGTGATGGTAACTGTAGGTTTTTTGTAGATAGTCTTTAACAAGTTGAGAAAGTTTCCAACTATTCCTAATTTGCTGAGAGTTTTTATCATGAATGAGTTTGGATCAGTTCAATGTTTACTTTTCTCCAACACACCATGATCTTTCCTTAGGAACAAATAAATCCCAACTAATTGTGTGTGTATTTGTCTGTCTGTTTTCATTCAATGCTTATAGCCTTGTGACATATCTTAGTATTGAGACCCAGACAATGTGTTATCCTTTCTTATTTCCCTCAAAGTGCCTAGCACAGTGCTTAATACGTAGCCTGCGGTCTATAACTGTTTGACTTAATGCATGAAAGAATAAATAAAATTGGAATTCATCCTGAAGTTATGAGATTAATTCTTCCTTAATGGTTGAGTACAAAGTATACCAGAATTATACTAAACTTATAAGTTAATCAATATAAATTACAGGAGTTCACACTTAATACAAATTAACAGCATTTAGAATGTAGGTGAGTTCATTTTATAGTGATACTTGCAAATAAAACAGATCTACGTTTGAATTACAGTCCAATTAATCACATCCTATGTATCATTCAGTGTCCTGTCAGAAAAAATAACAAAGCCATTCTATGTATTCCAAACAGAGAAAAACAGTGTAGAAATATAGTTTGCAGGCTTTCTGCTATGACAGTAGGGAAGAGAGTATATGAAAGCAAATGGGAACTGAGGGATAAGAGATACTCATGGCAGAGTTCACCCTGTGACTCCTCAGCATCCAGATACACCCCCTTCTGCTGTAGTCAAATATTTGTATAATGGTAATAAAATCATCTTGCTTCCACCTAAGAGACTAACCCTCATACTAATAAAGGTATGCATACCCTCTCCTAAAAAGCAGAGACACCAAATCCTATCTATGTCTATGTTTCGGTAACGTTAAACTAGCCAGAATTCCATCTGTATATTCTATAACCTGAAGATTAAATTCCCACAATTAACCATCACCAACTCTCCTTATATCAAGCTACAGAGGAAAGAGAGAGTAGAAAACTGACTGACACATACAAATATGTGCATAAAAAAGGAAATAGGTATGCTCTTATTGATCTCAATTCTGAAAATGAACATGGGTCTGTAGTTGATATTTATAACTTCTTATCTTACAGTCCATTCATCCCTTTGCCTTTGCCCCCAGCCAGCATCTCAGTTTGTTACATTTCTTCCTCTCGTGGCAAACCCATATTTCATTTCCATAAGTCTTTATCTTTAGTAGTCCTGATTTTATTGGGCTGTTGTCGTTTTCATTTATTATTGAACTTAGATGTAGTAAGAGATGCCTAATGCATAGGAATACATTGTCAGTACTAGAATCCCTGGAATCACAACCCCCCACCCCATCTCCACTTGGCACAGGGTAATCAACTCTGTGTTCCAGGGTCCCTCTCCCTCTGTTTTCCCCTGCTATCCCAACATGTGATAGGTTACTTTTCTTCCCTAATTAAACATTTTGAGCTGCGAGTCATTTGTAATGATTTATGGCAGCTGTGCTTTTGCCAATCTTACACAGTATTTTTCTTATTACTTAATTGTTTTAGCAGTGCTTCAGCCATTAGTTTCTGAGTTCTGAAAACAGGAAACAGAAGTCTTCTATTATAGACGCCTGCCTAATTAGCTCAGAGGCTGTCTAATGGGGGCTATTAAAAATGCAAATGAGGTGTGATCAAACAGTGAAAAGTTTGGTCCTGACAGAATATACTAATGCATTTCCACCCCCTTCAAAATATACCACAATCCTGAATGTAGATTTCTCCCTTCCGTACCATGTGAAATAGCTTTTTTTAAAAAATTTATTTATTTTTTTTCAGCGTAACAGTATTCATTGTTTTGGCACCACACCCAGTGCTCCATGCAATCCGTGCCCTCTCTAATACCCACCGCCTGGTTCCGCCAACCTCCCACCCCCCACCCCTTCAAAACCCTCAGACTGAGGTGAACCATGAGAGACTATGGACTCTGAAATAGCTTTTTTTGTGGTGATTGGATTCTTTCTTCCTCACTGGGCAGGGCTACAGTTTAAGAAAAGTACTTAGGGAAATCATTTTTATTTCCCACCCCTCAGTCTAAGGCAGTGGTTCTCAAACTTTAGTATGCCTCAGAATAACCTGGAGGGCTTATTAAAACAGATTCCTGAGACCACTCCCTGATTTTCAATTTGGTAGGTCTGGTAAGGGATCTAGGAACTTGCATTTCTAACCGGTTGCTAGAGAATGCCAGAGTCATGTAGTATTTGTCCTTTTGTGACTTTGTGATGTCCTCAGCTTCATCCACATTGCCACATACTATAGGATTTCCTTCTTTCTTTTTTTTTTTTTTTAAAGATTTTATTTATTAATTTGACAGAGAGAAATCACAAGTAGACGGAGAGGCAGCCAGAGAGAGAGAGAGATAGGGAAGCAGACTCCCTGCTGAGCAGAGAGCCTGATGTGGGACTCGATCCCAGGACCCTGAGATCATGACCTGAGCCGAAGGCAGCGGCTTAACCCACTGAGCCACCCAGGCGCCCGATTTCCTTCTTTCTTAAGGCTGCATCCTCCCATGATATTCCACTAGACTGTTATACCACATTTTCTCTATGTATTCTTCTGTTGATAGACATTTAAGGTTGTTTCCACTTCTCGGCTATTGTGAATAATGCTTGAAGCAATGAATGTGGAAGTGCTAAGATCTCTTCAAGATCCTGATTTGAATTCTTTTGGATACTCAGAAGCATGATTCCTGGGGTCATGTGGTAGTTCAGTTGTTAATTTGGGGGGGAGCCTCCATACTGTTTTCCATAGTGACTGTACAATTTTGCATTCCCACCAACAGTGCACAAGTGTTCCAATTTCTGCATCTCCTTACCAACACTTATTGTCTTTTGTCTTTTTGATAATAGCCATTCTAATAGGTGGGAGGTGATATCTCATATATTAAGATGTCCATACTACCCGAAGTGCTCTGTAGATTCAATGCTTTTGTTACCAAAATCCCAAAAGTATTTCCTACAGACATGGAAAAAGTTAATTGTGTAGGGGTGCTTGGGTGGCTCAGTCGGTGAAGTGTCTGCCTTCAGCTCAGGTCATGATCCCAGGGTCCTGGGCTCAAGCCCCACGTGAGGCTCCCTGCTCAGGGGGAGCCTACTTCTCCCTTTCCTCCCTATTTGTGCTCTTTCTTGTATCATTACCTGTCTCTCTCCCTCTCTCTCTCTCTCTCAAATAAATAAATAAAAATAAAATCTTTAAAAAAATAACTCTATAAAATTCATATGGAACCACAAAAGTCTGAATAGCCAAAACAATCTTGAAAAAGAAGAATAAACCTGGATTCATCACACTACTTGATTTCAAAATATACCACAAAGCTATAGTAATTAAAACAGAATGGTACTGACATGAAGATAGACATATATATCAATAGAAGAGAATAGAGAGTCCAGAAATGCATATATATATGGTCAACTGATGTTCAACAATGGTGCCAAGAATACACAATGGGGAAAAGATAGTCTCTTCAACAAACAATGGTGGGAAAACAGGTTATCCACTTGTAAAAGAATGAGATTAGACCTGTTAATCAATAAAATGAAAAGACAATCTGAAGAATGGGAGAAAATATGTAAGAAGCTCCTATGACTCAACAGCAAAAAAAGCTAATAACCTGATTTAGAAATGGGCTAAAGACTTTAGTGGACATTTCTCTAAAATGTCCACATAAAGTGGCTAAAAGGTTATAAAAAGATGGCCAACATTGCTAATCACCAAAGAAATGTAACCCAAAGCCGCAATAAGATGTCACATCACATCTATTGGGATGGCTTTTTCTTAATTAGCAATGAGAACGGCTTAGTTAAACCAAATGTTGACTCATCTGAACAGCTTTTCTGACCCTATGTCAACCCAAATCAGGGTTACGTGCACATTCTCTAAGATTATATTATTGTCATATGACCTGGCACATCATGGTGGATCTAGGTTTTGTGGAGTCTGAAGCTTATATAATTTGAGGAATCTTTGTTATAAGAAATAATTTTAAGAATTAGTATAAAATTGAGTGAAGATCCCTGAATTTTCTCAATTAATTTGCCCTTACACCACCTTATCAGTTCTGGATATCTTCCTCACTAGATAGTGAGTTCTTTGTGGACGAGGATTGAATCTTATTTGTCTCTGTGGTCCCATAACCTATGGTCCCCTGCCCTCGTCTTGCTCCTAGCAGTGACCAAGGAGTTCCACTGCTTCTCTTTCTTCTTTCCTCTGTCTACTCATAGCTCAGGGCCTGATTATATTTGTACTCTTGAAAGAAAAGGATCTGAACAGGGCACTCTGCCCTGGTAATCCTTCTACTACTCTCTATGGAAGCAGGTAGAAAGAGGAGGAAGAGGCCACGCTGGTGGCATTGTGCATGAGGGACATACGGCCTGTGGGACTTAGCCCAAGACCCTGAAGGAGGACATCAGCAACTAGTGTTCCACATGTTGGCCTCACAAAACAGTGTTCTCCAGATTTGACAAGCTATAGTCAAGTGCTTTCTTTTCATCTCTTCATTGGTGTGTTAATGAAAAAGAAGCATCCTATTGATTGTAATTCTTAATGCTGCTGTTCACGCCTCACCCAGTGGACTTGAATATTCTGAGAAGGGCTCCAGCTTGAAGGTGCCCTGGCTGCCAGCCACCCCTCTCCAGGTCTCCTCGCCTCTGGCTGCTCCTTTGTGGCTAGAATACAAAATGAGGGAGAGGCAGTGTGGGCCACAGTCTGCAGGTCATTGGGGTGCTCTCACAGAAAGCCTGAACACCTCAATGGCTCCCAAGAAGTAATCTGCTTTCCTTACTTCTCCCCTCAGTCTCCACCTCCAGAGTCTGGGCTCCTTCACTCTGACTCATGCTGAAGATCCTGCTTCTCTCGTCAAACTGGTAGCTGGCCGGGGAGAGATTTCTCTTCTCTCCTGCCAATCATATCTCACAGAGAACCTGAGTTATGTTTTAAGCAGAGGATTCCAAATCTCTCTGTCCTCACTGCTTCTTACCTATTTGGATGGTTCATGGGCTGCCAAGCCTATCGCAAAGGAAAAAGGAGCATGACAGACATTGAGGGCATTTCCGTCACCACCACAACCATGGTGCCTGTTCCAGAATAAAGGACCGCAGGTGCCCTTGCTCCTGGATCACTTTTCTTGCCTGCCATGTGGTCTCTTGTCACTGGTTGCTCATCTTGCCACTTTTTCAATTCAGATGACCCTGATAGAACGTTATCCTTTAATTAGACAATTAGCACATCTCCACCGAACAGGATTTGTCCTTGTTGGGCTGGGGAAAGAAACTGCACGTCATGGGGAGAAGAGGAAACACCAAGGCAATGTGTGGTAAGTGCAAAGAGTCTTTGTCAAGGGGCAGTGGTGGTACGGTCAGCAGCTTTCAGAGCTACCCTTCCCGGGCAGTGGCCGAGATCTGGTTCTTAACAGTTTGCAAACATACAGTGGTACTTGGGTTATTGAGGGATGACAGGCTGGACTGCTCCTTGGTGAGCTTATACTTCTGCCTCTCCTTTCCTTCGCCTCTTCAGGCTTTATAACACTGGCCATCATTCACGCTAGATTTCTTCTGTACTCATCCCAACACTAAATCCTCTCCCTGCTGGACTGGTCCTGTATTGCTCAACTTCCCCAGCCCTTCTCGCTGGGCAGACACTGTCCTGAGCCGACAACCCCAGAGGGGTCAGAATACAGCTCCAAGGCGAGGCATAATCATAGCATAGAGACCCCCCACCTGCGTGGCCCCATGGGCTTCAGGGATGCTGACAATTACAGACCCTCAAAGACCAGGGGAGTATTCTTTCCGAAATGCTTCCAGGGTGAAAAAGACTAGTTTGGCACCTCTGTCTGGGGCTTTAAGAGTTATTTTTGTCCTTGAAGTCTAATAGTGGGTTATTGGTAATTATAGGCAAAAAAAATGGAGTGGAAATAAGGGGTTTTTGAGGGTTTTTTTTTGTGGTTCCAGTATTATTTTTTGAATTTCCTAGTCAGTTAGATACAACTCCTGAGATCATGACCTCTATGATTATAGCAGAAAAAGGCCTCCATCATCCATGAGCCTATGATTTCTACTTTGTTTCTATCGCTCTAACTGGCATAATTTCTCTGGACACTGCAGAGAAAGGATGTTACCTAAATGCTTGTTTTGCAGGGTGCCATTTCCATGCATCAAGCTCACTTGCAGTTAAGGGCGCACGGGGACCCAGAAGATCTCTCTTCATTGGTGTTTTATTCAGAGCACTCGGAATGCTTGTTCTGTCCGATGCTTTCAGTGGCTCCCTACTGCCAACAGATTGAAAGCTCCCTCCTTAGCTGGGCATTCCATTGCTTCCGCAGGTGACTTGCACACCCTCTCTCAGTCACTCTGTCTCATTCATTCATTCATTCATTCTCCATTCATCCTAAACACAGATTCACTACCTCTTCTCATGTTGCAGAAGCTGTCCTTGGCTCTGGGGCTATGAAGAAAAATAAACAACACCTTCTTCTTCTGCTCTCAAAGGTCTAATAATGCCGAAGAAGACAAGAATGTAAGTTAAAACCACAAGAAGCACTGTCTGTGACAGTGAGGTAGATGTCTGTTTAGAGCTGAGCAGGAGCACAGAGAGGGAGGAGGAGCCCTGTCTCCCTCGGGAATAAGACTGGAGGAGAACCCAAGAGGTTTCACAGAGAAAGTGGCTCCACCCTGTTATCACACATGTTTTGGGAAGCCATTTCAACTGGAAGCAGTATCCTGAGGAAAGCCAGAGGAATACCGACCAGAGTGTACTCAGGGAACTCTAAGCCAAAAATAGGTGACCAGAAAAAGGCTGGAAGGGAGGCGATGTCCTCAGTATATAGAGCAACACGCAGACTGTAGGAGACATTAATGGGTGCTGTGTTGTGTATGCGTGTGTGTGTGTGTGTGTGTGTGTGTGTGTGTGTGTTAAAGCCTATACTTGGGTAACAGTGTCTTGGATGCCTAAAGGAGTAGCACAGTGATAAAGAATCCTTTAAACATGAAAAATATGAATAGCTTAGAAGACAGACAGCTAATTGACTTAATCATGAACTGTGCAGTCCAAAACTTTCTGGCTCAATAGTCTCTTCCATGTATACAGTACAACATCAGACGTCCCTGCGAAGGTCACTAGTTATTTCTGAGAGTCCCTGGGGAGTGATTCACGAACTAGCAGGACTGTCTCTCACCTCAGGGTCACCACATGACTCCTACCCGTCTTCACTTTTCCTGCTCTGATGTCCTTGGATGTGTCCACGCCCACTGTCCTGTCCATTGTGGAGACACCAGCTTCAAGGGGTCTGGAGCTTCAGGCTTTGGTGAGGCCAATCGAAAAGGGTCTGACTTGGAGGAAGGAAAGACCTCCCTCCAGGTCTGGGCTACACAAATCCCAAAGTATCCGAGCTGGAAACAGAGGCTCACAGAGCTCATCACAGCTGAGAAGGTGCACCACCCTCTGCCCCTCCCTGGAGCCCAGTAACCGGCGCTGGGTTCACATCAGGGGCAGAAGCTCTTTCTCTCCCCCCCCCCCCCGCCCCCGCTTCCTCCCCACCCAATGCCTTGTGTTTTTCGTAGTTAAATACAAGTGCTTCCAATTTGCTGCTTATTCTGACAGCAGTAAACACATATTGTTATAGACACGAAAGGCCCATCTGTGCACTGGGAGCAAGGGATTTGAGCTCAGGAACTAACTGAAATCAGAAAATACTAGAAGAAGGCACAGAAATTCAAGTTGTAAAACCAGGATATAATTCTTGAAAAAAGAAGGAGAGATAATGTGGGAATGGTAGGAATCAGCTCAAAATGTATTAATTGATATCAACTTTGGTAATTAAAGAGACATGCAAATGCATATCTGGCAAGATATTAGAAATAAAACCCATAATTTTAATTATAAATAACTATAGAATGTATAAGCAAACAGATTGTACCTGCAGAGTCGAATGTATAAGCAAATAGATTGTACCTGCAGAGTCGAAGGCAGAAAACCAGGATAGCAGCGAGAATGCCCAGACAAAAGGAAACTCACAAGAAGATGGAATGGGTAAGGCAAGGTGCATGTTATGCCAATAATTACAAGTGCCTTAACATCCAATATTAAAATTGATGACTTTCATATTGGGATAATGATATACCTCAGAGAGAGAATCACCTAAATAAGATGGCAAAGGAAGAAAAGTTAGAAATAAAGGGATAGGTAAAGAGAAGACAGGAAAACACAAAAAAGAAAATTAGTCCCAGAAATATTAATAGAAGTTTATGTAAACTTATAGTAAAAAGCATTAAATAAAGGTCAAAAAGGGTCTATTGGTTATGAAAATAGTACTTTAAAAGGCATTAACATAGTGTTAATAGACAACTGTTGTACTAGAATCTTCTCTTGAATTCAGCTTGTCTCTGAAGGGGAGGAGAGAAATGGTACAGTAAATATTGGAGATATTTGTCAAGGGAAGTTTAAAATATGTAGTTTATTGAATTCTTTTCTTGAAAAACAGTTTTCATGTAGAACACTCAGAAAATAAAGAAAAGTAGTACAGAAGAAATCAACGTTTCCTATAATCTCAGAAGCCAAGGGCAGCTGCTCCTTTAAGAGACATTTTCCCTCTTGGAGAGCTGTGGTCTTGGGGAAAACTTGCCCCCTATAAGGTCTAGGGCTTGTGGGGGCAGTAAGAAAGGAGAGTGTAAATATCCAAAAGGGAGAGGAGACGAGTGGGGAGCTGGGTCACTGTTCTTCTCCTTTTCCCTTACCTAGACCCTCATATCTAGAAACTCAAGGATTTTGCTGCCCACTTCTTTCTTTTCCCCAGGAGCACCTAATCTGACTGAGAAGGGCACATCAATTCTGTGAGGAGAGGAGAATGGGAAAAAGTAAGCATTGTGGTGCACCGAAGTCTTATTTTATTTTTTAAATAACAATAAGTTGCTATCTGAGAAAAGAAGTCTGGAAAAGTAGCCACGCCAAGGGGGAAGGAGAACAGGAAAAGGGAAAATACCTGAGGCCGCTCTAGTAACTTCCTGTCCCAGGCCTTAGAGAAAAAGGAGAAAGAAGAGAAGAGGGCGGAGAAGGGAAGAAGGAACCTAGATAAAGATGGGCTTCTTGGGGCGAAGAGGACAGAAGACATAAACGGAGGAAAGAACTGTAGAGACGGAGCTTGGCTGTAAAAGAAGCAAGACCAGTTCCTGGGAGGAAGAAACAGTTGGCTAAGTAGTTCACGTTGGCCAGGTGGGGCATGGAGCCCCAAAGGTAGCTTAAAAATAGTCTTGCTTGATTTTAGTGACTTCCACATTTGGTTAGCACAGGTCAATTCCCAGACCAAGAGTACTTTACTCAGAGGTCCGGGTGGTCCCCAGAGACCAGAGAAAGGGAGACTATGCTGAGTGGAGGGGAGGCATTGCATTCCATAAAGAATAAGGCAAATGTGAGTTTTTACGCCGATGCAAGCTCTCTCCAGCTAGAGATCAACAAATATGGAGGAAAGGGGGCTTTCGAATTTATAGATTTTGTGCCAGCAATCGTCTTAGAATAACAAATCAGTACTGTTCCTTTATGAATCTGGGATTGAGAATAGCAAGTACAGAGGTAGGAAATGTGGTAGGTGGGAAATATGGCTTAAATGTGCTTTCGGCTGTGTCTTCCAGATAATTATAAGGGAGCCTGCTTCTCCCCCACCCATGCCTGTCATCCTCAGTATTAAATTATGATGATGATGATGATTACTGGTAATTATGCCTTTCATGTATTTGGCATTTTCTACTTTCTAAAGTACTTGCACATGGATCCCTTCACCGTGAGCCTGGGAGACAGGAAGGGCAAGCACCGCTCCACCTGTCTGAGATGAAGAGTGAGGCTGCTGTTCCCTTGCCCCAGGTTGCACATCTTGTTAGGGACCCCGGGCATTCAATGGTCTCTAGCTCTCTCTCAACCACATATTTGGTTCACTAGAAGGCTAGTTATTTCTTTCCACTTTTGAGAACATATATATAGGTACATATATTCCATACATCAGAAATTGAGTTGTTATACTTTAAGTATATAGCTCTTAAGTTTAGAGTTTAGAGTGTATCTCTCTATAAGATATCTCTTATACCTGTATCTATCTTATATCTAGAGTGTATCTTTTTACAACTATATCTATCTCTGTGTCTGTCTGTCTCCTACACACACACACACACACACGCACACATGCACACAGACTGAGATCCATATTCCGTTGTTCACTTATGGATTTCAAAGCATTTTCCAAATAACAAGACATTATCTCCTTTGTCAGTTATGATGGCTGGAAGTGTTGGCAGGCTTGTCTCAGCTCTCTGCTTCTTCTATGGATTACGGAGAGAATCCAGGGATAGAACTGGTATCTGCATTACATTTAGGAAACCGGATATAGAAGTGTGTGCATGCAAGGTACCACCTGCCTCGCACCTTGGCCAACTGCTGCTCACTCTCCATGATCTGGAGCTAATCCCGAGGATTAAGTGAGCATCTGCTCCCTTTGCTGACAGCTGGGTGGGGCTGAGCCATAAACAGAGGGGGCGGATCAGGCTAAGGCAAACCAGCCAATGTGGAGAGGGCTGGGCTTCCCTGAGAGCCTTGGAGACTTGACCCTGACTGCTCTTGACCCTGCCCTCCTGCACCAGGTTCCATTCTGCCCACCTCTCAGCCTGGAAGTTGTGCAGGGTGGTGAAGAGCCAGTCAGACTGTCGGAGTTGGTACCTGCTCTGTGGCTCTGTGTGTACAATGTGACCTTGGGCGGACAGCCGGCTGTGGATAAGAGCCTCAGTTCCCTTATCCATGGGAGGGGACCATGGCAGTAATCCACTCCTGAGTCACAGTGCAGATGAGGTGAGATGTTCCCCTTACAAAGCCTTAGCTGTAGTCGCTGCTGGGATGCACAGCATCCTGCTGCTCCTTTCTCCCTCTCCTTTTTTTCCTTGCTCATCCTTTCAGCTCAAGGGCCACCTCCCAGTATTCTAGTACACACGGATGCTCCTTATCCTCTGCGACATCTTACCTGGACTAGTTCTTTGGCATTCACCTTGTTAGGGTCATGCATTTATTTTTCTCTATTTCATGGATCTGAGTCTGTGAGTTCCTCCTGGGGAGAGTCTGTTTCAGATCTTAGTTTTCTGTAGAAACACACACACACACACGCATGCACGCACACATACACCCCCTGTGTGGCAAGGGAGGGAGGGGAAGGACAAAAGAGAAATGAATGAAGACACAGTCTTTGTTTTAATCATCTCCAGTGTTAGTTTTCTGCCCACACTTCCTCCTCCTTCGACAAAGCAGTCTTGGGGAGCTACACCTAACAGCACAAACTCAGCAGAAAGTCACTGGAGAGTAGAAAAAGCCCAGTTTTGTGATGAGACCAAGTAATGGAGGCAAAGCCAAAACCCCTCAGTCCTTTGGAGGCAGGGGGATTCTCATCTCCCCTTCCAGGCATGGAAAATGTAAGACTGCATCTTGACCACTTTCCTGTGATGGAGTCTCTTCTCCATGTAGATTCTACCTCTTCTTGAGATTTCTCCCAGAGATGGGAGGCAGGCAGAGGACACATTGAAAGGTTGGGTTTGTTAAAGGGATGACAGTGTCTGAAGTTAGGGGAGGAGTTGAGAAGCACCACCAACTGGGTCCTAGGTACCAGCAAGAGCACTGGCCTGGCTCCTAGGCATTGGCTCTGGCTCAGGAGGCTACAGATCCCCATGGACCTAGGCAAGTGGCTTCCCCTCCTTGGTTTCAGCGCTTCATCTGGAAAAGGTAATCGCCTAGGGTCCCCTCTAGCTCTGACATTAGGTAGCTTGCCACAGCCCCTACAGCCATCACTGCCTCCTCACAGCAGTTGGTATTTAAAATAATGGTGATGAGTCATCTCAAAGCGATGACAAAAGAAGGTTGTTCTGATTTATTCCTCACAGTGCCTCCACATTCTGGAATCCTGAGAGCTAAGAGAGTCTGCAGAGCTGAACCTTCCAGATACCTGAACTTTATTGACTTTTCAACATTCAAATTGAACTTTGTTCTTAAGTTAAAAAAAAAAAAAATTAAACATATTTTCTTGGGCTTTTTTCATCCTATTTAATATTTTGTTCTACTTATATTTTATCTTCAGGAAAGAGGAGGGGGAGAACACTTTGCACTTCTCTGGATGACCTTGCTCCTCATTCTGAGCATGAATGCTGCTAGTGAAGGGAAACCCTCGGGAGCCCCTGAGCTCTGCCATGGGATTGAAATTTTCTCCCCACTGACCTTCTCCAGAGTCTTTCCTCACTCCCTTCAGTCTCTGATGGGGTCACTGGGCAGAAACAAGAAGGGACATAGTTTTCATATGTGGAGTGTCAGGCCAGAGCCGGACAGGAATTTCCTCAAGGTTAAGAAGCTGGTCAGTGGTGCTGCTGGAGGAGAGCAAGCTCCTTTGCTTGTAAGCCAGTCTTGGAGGGCTCCAGATGCCAGCTTGCCTAATTTGCAATCCTGTATTTCCTTTTCAGAGGGTCTTAAGCCATCCAATTTAAGTTTCAAGGCTGACTCCTTATTGACTTGATTAATAGTGTTGCCAGTGAAGACTACCCCATCCTAGAACACACTGTATATCATATTTTCAAACTTCTCAGTCTAGAGAGATTCTTTGGTGGGGTAAATAAATTAAAAACAGAAACAAAAACAAAACAAAACGAAAACGCAATCACCTACTATAGCGACCTACGATCCTGTTCCCGCTTGTGTAACTGGAAGATACCTGGCCAGAATCATATATAAGCAGTTTCATTTTTCCTTTTCCCCCACTGTCCTTCCCTCCGTCCCTTCTCTTTATCTTTCTTCCTTTTTTCACTTCTTACCTCCCTTCTTCTCTTCTTCCTCCTTTCTCTCTCCTTCCCACTCTTTTTTTTCTTTTCTTCCTTGTTGCAGAGACTGTAATAGCATGACGTTAATACCTGGTATATATTCATCTGTGATGCTGCTCTTACACTACTCTCTGCAGTCCAGAGACTACTTACTTCCTCATAGTCCTTTGTTGGCAGTATCAGTACTCACCATCCATGGTAGAGAGTGAGAACTTGGTTGCCACCATGTGGTCCAAGAGCCAGGCTTAGCCCAAAGTGCAACAGAGAGGTGGCCTCTTAAGATTGTAAAAGAGGCAAAACTTATATCCTGAAATGATGGTATCTTCCTCAGGAAAATAGGATCTTCTATGTACCATGTATCCCTTTTTATCCAACTCATGTGAAAAGAAAAGTATATACTTGGAATATGTGATCATAGGTTGTGGTAGATTTATAGTGTTTCAATTTAGCTAGGTTGAATTCCATTTCCTGCATGTTTCTGGTTAGGGTGTGCCATAAGGAGATTCTTATGGGAGATGTGTTGGGCCAAAGGGAAAGAGAAATCATTTAGTATCTTATACACTTGGTCATTCTCTGTTGACTCTCCTGTGGTTCTGAACAATTGCTGGATCTGCAAATGATCCACCTTCCCTGGAGTCCTGGGCCAGCTATATACGTTCATTTTCGAGACAAAGTGTCCTGGCCTCTGTAGGATACTCTCAAGGTCAGAGCCAATAAGAACTTACACAAATTTCAGAACATCCTCCTGGGTTCCAGCACATACTAGTGCATTCCAGCTTATTCCCGCTGTCGATCACTACACCATCATACAGCCAGCAGGGACCTTGATTGTCTTTCCTTTTCACAAGACACCATACCGGCCCATCACATGGTAGTATTATGCTGATTGGATGGATCTAGCAGTCAAGAAGTAGCAAGTTGTCTATAGATCCTGGTAAGACACCTATATGCTAGGGGATGGGAAATAAATCCTACAAAAATTCACGGGCCTCTTGCCATGATGAAATTTCTGTGTCCAGTGGTCTAGATATGTTAAAAGAGTTTTTCCACAGCGGAAGGGCTGGTTGCTGTATCTGATCCCTTGTACCACTGAGAAAGAGGTACAGTGCCTAGGAGAACTCTTTGGATTTTTGAGACAATATATACCTCATTTGGGTGTGCTTCTCCAACTCATTTTCCGAATGACATGAAAATGCTAATTTTAAGTGGGGCTCAGATAAGAGACAGCTCTCCAACAGGTCCAGACTATCATACAAGCTGTTCTGATACTTGGAAGTGTCAATGGCAGATACAGATACAGTCTCTGGCAAGCCCTTGCAGCTGAGTCACAGAATAGATTTAGATTCTGGAGTAAAACTACTTTATCTCTTCATACAATTATTATTCTGTTGAGAGACAGCTTTGGCTGCTACTGGACCTTGGTAGAGAAACACTGGACCATGGGTCAAGTTACAGTGTGACCTAAGCATCCCATCACAAATTAGTGTTGTATGATCCACCAGTCCATGAAGTTGAGCATGGAGAGGTGCTCTCCATTATCAGATGGAAGTGATACATATGAGATTGGGCTTAAGCAGGTCCTAAAGGCACAAGTGTGCTTCATGAGGTGGTGGCCCAGATGCCCATGGCCCCTACTGTTGCTACACTGTTTTCTTTCTCTCAATCTATAGCCTTGTAAAGAGCTCCCTATGATCAGTTAGCTGAAGAGAACATCGGACTTACATTTTACAGACGGTTCTGTATAACGTGCGCTCACCATTAAAAAGTGCATGGCTGGGACGCCTGGGTGGCTCAGTTGGTTAAGCAGCTGCCTTCGGCCCAGGTCCTGATCCCAGCGTCCTGGGATCGAGTCCCACAGCGGGCTTCTTGCTCAGCAGGGAGCCTGCTTCTCCCTCTGCCTCTGCCTCTGCCTGCCTGTGCTCGCTTTCTCGTGGGCGCTCTCTCTCTCTGACAAATAAATAAATAAAATCTTAAAAAAAAAAAAAAGTTCATGGCTGCCACACTATTGCCTCATTCCGCATGGCCCTAAAGACAATAGTGACGGGAAAATCTTCCCAGGGGAAAGACATTGGACAGTGCCCAGTAAAGATGGCAAAGATTGCATATCTATACCAGCACATAGACCATGAATGGTTTTGGTGACCAGTCAAGGACTTGGAAAGAATCAGAATGGAGAGCTGGTGATAAGAGGGTTTGGGGAAGAGGCAGGTAGATAGATTAATCAAGAGGAACATATAGGGTAAACATATCACCAAAGGATGATCCCAATAGAATAGGATTATTAAAAAATCATGTAGATAGCATAGCCCCTTTAGTGGATCCCAGTCAGCCTCCTTCTACAGCCACTCCTGTCATTTTCTAATATGTTTATCAGCAAAGTGGCCATGATGGCTGGGATGGAAGGTATATGTGGCCTCAGTAACATGTACTGCCACTCACCAAGGATGAACTGGTTACAGCCACTGCTGAGTACCCAATCTGCCAGCAGCAAAAACCAAGGCTGACATGGCACCATTCCCCAGGGTGACCAGCCAGCTACCTGGAGGCAGGTTGATTACATTGGCTTGCTTCCATCATGAAAGGCATAGAACGTTTTTCTTAGTGAAAAAGACACTTGCCTTCTATGTGGTTTTGCCCCCAAATAGTATACAGTCTAAAAATTAAGAATTCTAAACACCAACAATAAAACTCCTATATTTGATGTATTTGATGTATTTTGGACTATAGTTGAGAGCCCACTAACAGTTTATTTATGGTAATTTGTTGTGCAATTTAAAAAAAAAGGCTGGTTATCTTATATCCATGTCTATACATATTAGAATGTTCAAATTAGAAAGTAGGGAAATAAATCTCCTAGAGTAGGCTGGGTTATGCTGCACTAACTTACAAACCCAAACTCCTGATGGCTAACACACACTTCTGTCTTTCTTCTGTTATCCTCGGTTGGCTTGGGTCTCTGATTCAGAACCCAGACTGACAAAGCAGCCGCCTTCAGAATGCTGCCATTCATGATGGCAGAGAGAAAACCTCACGGGGGTCTTATACTGGAGATGAAATTGACTGGCCCAGTCCACATGCCCCAACCTCAAAGGAACAGAAACTTCTATGCCACCAGACCCAACACTTTTTGGTGATCAGAACTAATGAGTACTCTAGAGATGAGGAAAGCTATGACTTGTAGGGTCCCCACAATACTGAAGAGTGCCAGATATTTGTGAGGGAAGAGACAAAGGGAAGACTAGAAGTCAAGATGCAAGATTGGGGCTACTTAGTTTAGAGGCAGATGGTTAGCTTACACAGGCCTGGGTTATGTGCTGCTCTCCAGTACAGTATAACAGATGATGCTCATTTCAGCTCCCACTCATCAAGGAAAAGTAAAATTGTTTTCTGGGCATTCTGTTAAGAGGGATTGAACATTGATAGTACATTTTAGAATTATTTCTAAATAATTCAAAATCCCTCATATATTGATATTGTATATGTAGAGGGACACTACGTCTATCTTACTCTGCAAAGACACCTAACAGGAGCAACACAATGGAATTGTCACTGGTTTTGTTATCGTCATAGTCATTATACCAATACTGGGCTCTATTTCTAAGTGAATTAAGTCACAGGAAGCAAGGGGGAGGCCATAGCCTCATGAGAGCACATCCACTCATTTCAGTCTGTCAGTTGGCTGTTTTTAGCTGTAGCAGTTGAGAACGTGTTGGGATGACACATAGCCCTGGATAAGATTGTTTTGAACAATATGAGAAATCAGTGGCATTCAGGCCAAATTAAATCTAATTTACTCTACAAATTGCCAAACTATCAGTCCTATTAAATCTGTTTATTAAAAGGCAGGAGAGTCGGTCTGGGTCGCAAGCGGTGGCTGGGATAATAAGACAAAGATGAAGCCCACTAATGTAGATAAATCATGTTTGATTTCCAGGCCAGAGGTAGCCAATGGGAGCGCTTTCACCTCGCCTTCCTTGTCATCCAGAGGTGTCTGTGAGCCAGTCGGAATGTCCCCAGAGTCAGGCCATACTGATTGATTTTCATGGCACTGTGAGGCCCATGTCATTGCCCCCAATCTGGGGTCATTAATAAAACCAACTCCATTTCTTTCTAGTTACCCATTCTACAAAACATAATTTAAGCTGGTTTTTATGAGTTAGAGGTGAGTGGGATAAGGAAGGTGGAGTCGCAGATAATGGTGGGGGTAGTAGTGGCAGGGATAGGAGGTTGGGTTGTTATCTTCTAATCCTAAAGTATAGATAGGGCAAGTATTAGTAGACCTTTATTCTCAAATTACTTGGGGTGATCCACAAAACTTTATACGGTTTTGGGTTGGATTTTACATCTTAAAAATGACAGGTGTACACATAAAATGAGGGGGGAAGGGCAATGCTAATTAAGGCCTTATTCTTTAAGAAAGATCAGTCTTTGTTTATGGTGCTCACTTGTTTGTAATGCTCTATGTCAGGGTATCCAGTTACTAAACTCTACTCATCCTTGGAGGTCTTTCTTAAGCCCCCTCTCATCTTAAGAAGTCCTCTTTTTTTTTTTTTTATTAATTTTTTATTATCCCAGTCCTCGACTTCCCTTCTTTTGAACTCTTGTCCCAATGGATACTTTTTCCAATGAATATTAATAACATTTGACTTGACAATTATCATATCCCTCACCCTACTGCACTTTGATAAATCTTTTTTATGAATTATTTCCTTGAAACTACAAAAGAAATATGTAGAGAGATCTAGTAACTTGCCCAAGATCACACAATTTATTGCTTAAACTGTCCTTAAGTACGCCCTCAATGTTTGATCGCTTGGGGTAGTCTGATCTCATCAAGTAGGGCTTGAGACCTTGGGACCTACTTAGGGACTGGCAAGGGAATCTAACGTGAACTGGATTCTTTCAGGGGCTAGAAAAAGCAAGACCCTCCAGTAGGTGTCAAATAATGGCCCTTCAGCCAATGTTTGCAGACGGGCTGGGTTGGAAGCTGAACGACTGGGTTCACTAATTCAGAACATTATTCCCTTTCATTGAAATTTGGCCCTCAAGCACCCTCCACAGATCCATAGCTGTGCCTTCCGCTTTGTTCCAGGCAGTCTTCAGCTCACATAGCCTTTTATAGTGGGTACTTTCTGAAAGTTGGGAGTAAGGAGTATGACTAAGAATAGAGATAAAGCCTTGAGCATACAACCTCAAGCCCCAGATCATAATTCCATGGAGTAAACTTGTGGGTTTCAGTTACCACTCATTCAGTACAATCCAGT
Source organism: Mustela erminea (assembly GCF_009829155.1). Classification (NCBI taxonomy): domain Eukaryota; kingdom Metazoa; phylum Chordata; class Mammalia; order Carnivora; family Mustelidae; genus Mustela; species Mustela erminea. The sequence goes on along the minus strand of NC_045626.1, from coordinate 34,530,354 downwards.
GATAGGTTCAGGAAACTTCTGGAGGAAAGTTGAGGTGGGAGAAGGGAGGGATGAAAATTGCTCACAGTAATCCAAGGGCTTTATTAGTCTGTAATTAGGAGTGATGGGAGGAAGCCAAGTGAGGGAAAATTTAAGCTGAATTGCAGGAAAAAACGAGTCTCTAACAATGAAGAGTATTCAACTGTGGAGGAGGATGACAGAGACAGAGCAGCGGCAGTCACTCATAATTTCTTTATTGGTAATTTGGTCTCTATATTTTGGATGAAATACATATCTGGGAACCACGCCAAGTCATGCAAAGGATGCCCTTTAACCGGCATTCAGGGTGATAGCATTAATGGCTCTGGGAGAGGAAAATGAGATAATCTTGAGAACCAGCTGAGAATGAGAAGTCCAGAGAACAAGGTGTTCTCTTAGGCTTGGGTCCTGGCACAGCACATCATCTGAGCCACTCAGAGTCAGGGCCCTGCACCACCAGAGCAGAAACCACTGATCTCTCACCTCGCTTCCAGTATCTCTAGAGGGCATCTCTGACTGCCTCCAGTCTTAGAGAAGTCTGAATTCTCAGAATATCTGTATTCTAGGAAATGACCATTAAAATGCAACTCTGCTCCATGTAATATATTTAAGTTAGAAGGGAAAGAAGAGCGAAGATGGGAGTTTTAAAAAGGAATTTTAAAACATACATAAAGAACTTTGCGTCACCTTTCAGACAAGACTTACTTATGCAAACAAATCTTTGGTTGTGTCCTATATAGATCACTCTACAAGTGTTTTAACCAGCAGCTCTTTCCTCCTTGAGTCTCTCATGCCAGTGGGTTTTTATGTGCTGCTAAATTAATATCAGTTTTCTGTTCATGATCTTTCCAAGGACTTCTACAATGTGTCCTCAAATTACCCCGTGGCCAATACCTGCATTACTCAAATCCTTCAGTTTTCCAACATGTTTAACATTTGGCCAACACACACACATACACACATGTGCATACACATGCCCAAACCTAAACACATGCTTACAGATGTGTGTGCACACACACATACAAACAATAAAAATACCCCCCCCTTTTTTTTTTCATTTAACATTTTGAGAGTCTAATGTTTCTGGGAATACAATTTGAGGAAATGCCTCTTTTGTTTTTAAACCCAGTCAACTCATTTTTCAAGTCAGTGTCCCATGTCTATAAAAAGACACAGGTGAATGTAGTCACCACTCTTCATCCACCTGGGATGCTATCATCACCCAACGCTTGTATAACAAGTCTACCTGCCCTCTATGGCTCAAACCTAGCACTATTGTTATAGAATAGCAGGAGGGTGGGCACCTGGGTGGCTCAGTGGGTTAAGCCTCTGCCTTCAGCTCAGGTCATGATCTCAGAGTCCTGGGATCGAGCCCTACATCGGGCTCTCTGCTCGGCGGGGAGCTGCTTTTCCCCCTCTCTCTGCTTACTTGTGATCGATCTCTCTCTCTCTCTCTCTCTCTCTCTGTCAAATAAATAAATTAAAAAATCTTAAAAAAAATGGCAGGAGGGGACCCCACTTCTCTCTGAAATTCGGCAGCCTCGTTAATGATCCAGTGATGTTCAACACACCGGCCTTCTACCGTGGGTGTTTGCTTTCATGCTTTAACCCCCTTAGTAGGATGTCCATTCTCAAAGTTGAGGACCATGTTTCACACAGTTTCATACTTTACATACTACCTAGCAAGGTCCTTTTACCTAGTAGGTACTCAGAAAGCACCTTTTTAAGAGAATGAATAAGTTAATAATCAGAAGACAAAGTTTTCATGTCACTCCTCTATTAGGACATGTTCTTTTTGATCATCCCTCCAAAGTCTTAGGAGGCTTGTGTTCCTCTAAAGCCACATATATAAGGTAGGTCCATTAGATCACGGCCGACCATAAATTCTCTTTCCCCTTCCTCCTGAGTTCCTTTGCAGTGCAGGACCACTGAAGGTCAATTCTCCACCTAGAATGGTGGCCTCTCTCAGTTGGCACTTTGGGGCCAGCCAAGCCCTGATTTCTCTAGGAAACTTCTGGCCATTCCATCTTCCACAAACACCCAGGCTCCTTGAATTTTTATGTAATTATAATTAAACTGCCTACCATAGCACTTAACTATTTTCTGTTCTAAGAATGTTGTTATTTCACTAACTAGATCATAAATTAGTTTAGGGACATATAGAAAAGTAGTAAAAGGCTTGAACTCCAGAGTCAGCATCTTGGTTGGAATCTGACTCTGACACTTATTAGCTGTGGGATCTTGAGCAAGTACTTAACCCCTCCATACCTTCTTTTCCATCATCTCAGGAGTATCCTTGATCCAGAGAACTGTGAACTAAACAGACTAAAATTTGCATGTGCCTTCAGAATGCAGGCAATAGAGGCAGAAGCATATGCATAAAGAATAATAAATTATAGATAGTAGGCCAAATAGTAAGGACCCAAGGAAAAGAGCAAAGGGAGAAACCTGGATGTCCTGGTCTGAGAGGTCCTGAGTTGATTTTTTGAGGAATTTTATCAAGGAAGAGAGCATGGTGTGGAGTGATTCTGAGCCCATGCATGATGTGTGGACAGAAGTGACAAGCAGAGGGGCCTGTTATGACTGGGGATGCGTAGGTCTAGATATGGGTTTATGTTAGTGGTAAAATGAAATTTATTTCTTTGAGCACATTGCAGGCAGTTTCCCTTAAGTGCATTGGCCATATTTTCTCAGCCTATATATGTTATACCTGGTTTTATGAAGGCACAGGTTACAGGACACAGAGACCACCCTGGAAAACATGGTGTGTGACTGCCATGCCCATAGATTTGCTGGAGGCAAGACAAAAGCTGACTAGCTCATTTTTCAAAGCTGAGAAGAGAGTGGGGGTGAGTTCTATATGTGCAAAAATTATCTTCATTACAAGGCAGAAAAAGAGACCTCTGAGGATGCTGTTAACCTCCAGAGGAGGCTGCATCCCTTCAGTGGGTAATCAAAGGTGCCAGAGAATCATTCAAAATGAGGAAGGTTGCATATGCATTGGGGCGGTCCATTAACCTCATTCCTTCCAATTCCATGATGTTAAATAGCAATTAGAGCATCATGCATTTATTTATTTTTCTGCCCCGCCCCTTGGGCCCCTTGAAGTCACTCCATATTTTAGTCTTAATGGGACATGATAATAGAGCCAAGAATTGCAAACCCACCAGATTGGGAAGCTTTTGGGGGAAAGTCGCATGAAGGGCACATGTTTACTGCAGTAACTAATGATTACCTTCAGAGGTTTCAAAAACTGCCTCATAAATGTAATATTCCAATCACATTCTTATCGTTTAATGCGGAGATAAGAAAATTCAGGTGACAGCACTGTCACTTCCATGAAGGTATTTTCATCTGGAATAGGCACTGAAGACACCGTTAGGAGACAAAGCCAACATGAACACACTCACTGGACTCCTGAGTCTGATCCTGACTCAGTGGACCTCTCATCAGCCTCGCTCATGCCTGGATCATGCCACAGCTGCTACTCTGCCTGCTGGGACCTCTGTCCCTGTGTTGGGAAGTCCTACTCACACTTCCAAGCCCAGAGTAGTTTGCCTTCCTCCAGGAACACATTCTTTGCTTCTCCAGTCTGCTCTCATTTCTTCCTATTCTAATGTCTGTGGCATTTAGAGCTTAAGCTTCATAATTAAATTCTAAATTATAGACCATTCTATTGATATTAATAATATGATTTTAACATAATGTGTTATGTACTCTTACTTCAAGTACACAAAGCTCATATCCCAACTAGAAGCACATGATGAAAAGGGCCTGTTAAGAATAACTGGGGGTGGGTGGGTGGACATTTCTGACATTGTATTGGGTCTTTAGGGGAGATACTTGGGCAAAGGTTCCCTTCAATAACGTTTAAGCAAGTCACGTGTCTGCACTGGTTTGTGAATGTGTCTATGAGCATTTATTTGAGTTAACTGTTGCATTACTCTAGAAAAGCACTTTGGATTACATTTAATTCTAAAATATAAATTGAATGCATACTAAGGGTAAGATGTATGTGCCAAGTTTGTGGATGGAGGAGAGGTATGCAGGGAATGGAAGAAAAAAGAACCCTAAAAATGTATGAAGTCTCATTTGAGATTCTGACTTATCTGTGCCTACTTGTGAATTGTTGACAGATAACCATACCCTAGTGGGTCCAGGGGCTGTGCATGTAGAGACCCATCTCTAATGTGGGCCTAAGCACAAATTGACTATAGCTCTTGGGTCAAGGCACAAACTCCTTTGCTTTTAGATGACATGCACTCAAAAACAGGTACTGAACAATTATTTCCTGAGTGACATCCACAATTACAGGTTGAATAAGATGATCCACTAAGGTGTAGGAAGAGAGTATCGGAACTTGTATTATTAGTAAAAGGATTAAATTTCTAACATTTAATTTTTAATTTGCTTGGAAACCCTCTTCAGTCCTTAAGCCAGAGTCACATGTGGCCTTGAGGTGTCCAGACAGGAGGGTAAGCATTCTGTAGCACAGGGAGTTTGATGGTGTGCCATCACTGCTTAATTCTTTTAGTTTACATATGCCCAGGTAAGGGGATTTGTGGATTTATTATCTTCTTTTGACGAAACTGCCCTCCACAGAATAGAGAAGTGACTTATAATAATCCTGTGAGAAAACTGTGGACTGAAGATAATGCTAACTGCCTCTGAGAATCGCCCAGTTAGGATGGGGTATGCTCACACTTCTCTTCCTCACTCTGCTGTAGCCCCGCTGCCAGATAAAAATAAGGGTGATCCCATCAGATGTAAGGAAAGGTCACTCAATGAGTGGGAAAGTAAACACCCTCTGACAACGGGTGTTTAGAAACGGTTCCATCTCTGTGTGATATTCTTGCCAAAAATGATGATTAAAGTTCTCATATGTGAGAGCACATTGAAAATGTCAGGGAAAATTTTCTAACCTGCTTGACTTTAGATAAGCTAGAAATTGACTAGCAAAATTCCAACAAATAGTTTTGCTCTTTGGGTACCTAGGATTGAAAAGTGGATTCATGACTACTCAGCAGAACCAATTGTGCCTTCAACCATGGGCATTGTGTGTCTTCCTGAGGTACCCTTAACAGTTAGAGCAGCCATGAAAACCAAGAATCAAAATAAACTGAAATCAGTGCCGGACCTTACAATTGTTCTATCACAATGTATTAAACCAAGGTTTTCTGAAATATGAAGCATATTCAGGCTCAAGACTTTCTCTGAAAATATTACTATGACTAATGTTTTCCAATTTCAGCAAAAGATTAACATTAAATTGTGATTACATAAAATGAAAATGCAAATGTTGATTTTACTTCTCATTTTTAACTTATATTTTAATGTAAGTTTTATAACAAATGCAACACATTAATGTATAGTATATATAAGCACATATATGTATGTTTATCTATTTTATTTATGGGGGCAGTAAGCTCAATTTTCTTTCCTGATAGGTGTATATGGCCAGAAACTGTTGGAGACCACTGCAGTTAAGCTATGTAAGCTGCTTTTGAAAATATTCTATATGACCATAATATTAGTGGTAGAGAATGCTATTTGTGAAGCAAAGTACAGGCTACTGGTCCCCATGACTGATGACCAGTGAGGGCAATTAATGGCAAACAGGTGCCAACAAGAGATTTGATTAAAATGGGGATGGTTGGATTTTTCTAAAAGAATACATTTCAGATTCTTCTCTCTCTTAAGAGCCCACAGCACACCCCAACTCCCTTCTTCTGCCTTACTACTCAGTGTCTGTCTGTGTCAGCCTTCCTCTCCAACCTGATTGGATGGCTCTTTGCCTCCCAGACCGAACTGGTGCTCCCTCCCTGCAGATGTTTCTTTCCTAGTCCAAGTCTGAAGTGTCCCGTCCTGTCCTACTGACCTTCTTGTTGTATCTAAATCTTGCTCACCCCTCCTGACCAAGGTCAACTCTCTTCTCTCCTTCAATCTTCTCAGACCACTTTAGCCCACAATTTTCTCTTTCTTTTCTAAACTAATAGCAGTTTCTATCTCTCCACTCATTTGACAATCAACTATATAATGCATTGTGACAGCTCTGATATTACATTGTGCCATAGCATTATTTCCCTCTTCTGTTTTTAGGGCTTTTTTTTTTTTATCTATTTCCTCTCACATTTTTCTTTATAACTGTAACTTCACTCAAACCTTTTTGTTGGTAGGATAGGGGTGGTATATCCCCCTTCCGATATAGTCTTTTATTAATCTTTGCTCAGTGAAGGTGTTCAATCAATACTAGTTGTTAAAATTAAGGATAGGCAGTTCTAAATGATGTTGCATTTCTCCACTTGAAATCAGAATAACAAAATATACTCATGGGGCTGACAGAAGGATTAAATGAACAATGTATATAAAGTGCAAAGCAGTGGCACCTGGGTTGCTCAGTCGGCCTGCAGCTCAGGTCATGATCCCAGTGTTCTGGGATGGAGTGGAGCCCCACATCAGGCTCTCTGCTCAGCGGGGAGCCTGCTTCTCCTCTGCCTGCCACTCCCCCTGCTTGTGCACTCTCTTTCTCGGTCAAATAAGTAAATAATAATAATAATTTAAAAAAAAAAAGTACAAGGCAGAGTGCCTTCTGCTTAGTAAACCCTGGTAAATTTTATATTCCCCAGAATTAACTCCTTAATGAAAACTTTTATGTCACAAAACTACTTGGTTATTTTGAAGCAGCAGTTGGACAGGAATGAATGGTCGGAGGTCTGCTTCATTCATTTATGCACTTACATCAGTCACTAAAGAAGAAGTCTTATTTTTTATTTTTTTTTATGAAGAGGTTTTAAATTTGTATTTCAGTATGCCTTTTCTTCTTATAATATCAGTTATTATTCTCTGAAGTTAGCTATCCTCCCATGATTGAGGAGAGATTATAATTTTCTTGACTCATTGATAATTGATTTTAATAGTGTGATGGTCTCTCTGACAATTCAATACACTGACCACCATGAAAAAAAAAAGAAAGAAAGAAAGAAAGAAACACACGCACACAGACAAACACACCTGCAGTGCCCTTAATCAGACCTGAAGCTTCCCACTGACAGATATTTAACTCATTAATTCTGTTTGGCTGTTGATCTGACACCATCACTATAATACAATATGAACTGCTAATTATTATAAAAATCCAATGATACAATTTACCAGGCAGGAGAAAAACCCTTTTTTTTCTTTCTTTATTGGAAGCTGCCTGCTCCTTCTCTTAAATTTGATCAGCATTTACTGTGATAGAAGAGGAAACCACAGTACCACATTTGCCTTGAGCCCTAACTAATGCAAAGGACAGTTCACTCTCAATCTATGTTATTTTTCAGATAATTCAGCACATCACTGGGTGCTTAAGAGTTTCTGTTGGTAATCTAAGAAGACAAAACAAATCTGAGATCCCGCATCTCCTCGCCTGGCTCCGGCGATGATAAGCAGTGGAGGCCAATCCCTTCTTCCTGGGCTCTGAATCCATTTGTGTGTATGGGCGCTGAAGAGCTGGCCATCCATTTCATCCTATTTCCCAAATTAAATGGGCTGGTCAGTTTCAATATTCCTCTCAGGTCCAGATTTCTTAAAAATAAAGCCACCCTTACCAGTCTTCCTTAGAAGAGTATGTGTGGCTCCTGAAGTCTGGAAACTACCAGTTGCCACCTGGTCCGGGCTGCTGTTCCTAAGCACACACCTGGAGAGTGCTTGAGAGAATCCACCGCCTCGCGCTGCCAATGGCCTCACTGCCTAGGGTTCTATTAGTCACGGAGTCCTCCTATTGACCCAGGTTAGGTCTGGAGACCCCAGTAAGGCATCTTCTTTTGCTAGAGTCAGTTAACAATGGAGAAGCCATTTTTGTACCTGGAGGCATCACTAACCTCACTTATTCATTTACCAGGTCAACTAAACCCTGGATTGTCTTTTTGTTTCTTTCTCCACTTGCCCCTGACCTGGATGTGACCTAAACCCCTGAGCCCATGGGTGGTGACTGGGGCGTCAGGAAGGGTGGAGCTGGTGTGGCAGAGGGGGCTGCTGCCCTGGAAAAGAGGGTGGGAGCATGCGCAGAGTTGCTGCATGAGGCTTCTCTAGTGAGCCCTCTGCCTGTCAGGCCATCAGTTTCCCTTCTTTCAATATAACTCCCTTCACTTAATTCCTTGGTCCCCGGAGCTCAAAGAATGCAGTAAGGGGGGAAGAAAGGCAAGGGAATTTTCCAGGGCACAAACCTCCTTAAAAAGTTCACTTTAACTATGTGCAATGAATGAAATATGGAACAGCCAGGATATTATTTTAAAAAGGGATATTAAACAACAGTGCGGGACTGTCTGGTTATATTACAATGTCTATCTTCTCATGTGTCAGCAACAAGTAACGCGGAAGGAGGCCTCATTAACATATTCACAGTGGTACAGGTAGTAAAACAGTTATGCTTTGCATTGCTCAGGATGTTCAGAGCTGAAATAGATAAACTATGTGGGAGACTAGTAATAGGTAATTATTCTCTACTTACATATTCAGCCTCATAATTCTAAATTAAGGTAAGTGGAAAAAGCTTATAAAATATTCAAAGCTCCTTTATCTTTCCTCCTCCCTCTTATTAGAAACTGTGCATGAATTTGCATAGAATAAACTGAGCTCATAAATCAAAGGAGAAACTGCAAGAATGCTCTTTGTAAGTTATAATTTAAGGTTAACTGTAGCACATTTTGCTTACTGTATTATTAATGACTTTCGTTCACTCATGACAAGATTACATATTAAAAATTGTTGGTAGACAAAACTCAGTTCATAATCAATTTGCTTCTTAATGTGAGCAATCTGCGTGCATCCCTACGGCGGAGGCAGGTTTAGCGGGGATAATGGAAGGAGCGCCTTGGGAAGGACGTTCTCCCACAGTGCGGCTCCCGCAGGAGCATGATTGACAGGCAGCTCCAGAGGGGGCCCGAGTGACTGCCGAAGGGCGGACCTGGACGCCCGCAGTCAGCGCCCTGGCGGCTCCCCAGGCCCGCGAGTTGGGATCCGCCCTGAACCGTGCCGGGTACTTTCCAACCCTGGCCAGTGCTCGGTGTGTTTTCATCCTCCCATTCTCGTTTACGGAAATCTGTCAAATCTCTTTACTAGACAATGTATTTCTTTCCCAGTATTCAGCAAACTCGATTTCCCTGTGCTTTCTCAGCGGGTCGCCCTTCTCGTGCCCCCTTGTTCTCCTTCCTCTGTTTCACGGCATGTTTGGATCCGCAGCCGGGTCCTCTCCTCGCTCTTCACGGCTGGGGCTCAGTTTTTCCGCTCTTCCTTGGAAACGCTCCTTCTCCTGCGCCAAGAACAAAGGATCGCCCACCCTGTCCCTGCAGCCGCGGCTTCGCGCCTCCTCCGCCCACCCAAGGGTCAAGACTTCCATTGGAGTCGGTTGAGATCCCCGCGGCCTTCGATGCTCTTGGCCTCACTCCCGGCTGGAGAAGCAGAGAGGACAGGAGGTTTCCAGGTTATGCTGCTGGCAGTCAGCATGGGCGGGCTGGATATTATACTTGACTTTGTGCTTCAGCTCCAGCTCAGCCTCTGTAGATTTTTGGAGGGAGACAAGCTTGTGTGTCTTCTGAATGTGTAGGGAAACATTCGGAAATCCTACACTGAAATGTTCTATTGTTCTATTTCATTAGCATCTTTAATCCTAGCATTATAGGTTCAGATGAATTGGCATCCATTTATCTACAGAATGTGTTCAAATGATGTCAAAAGCCTTAATCACACTGGAAAGACTTGAGGTTTCAGCCCCTTGGGATGAGGAACCTTTGATGTAGACAGAGTACCACCTCTAACGTCCAGAAAGCCTTGGCTACAGATTCTAAAACATCACCAGGGATTAGGGTGGAAAACTGTATCTTATTTGACACCAATTTCTAAATAACAGGACTGACTTCCTGTCGGGTCCTCTCTAGACCCAGAGGTCCTCAACGCCAGCATCTTGACATAAAAATACTCCAGAGAAACAGGAAGTATTGAGGGGCTTCATACCAAGCCAGGGGTGGCACAAAGAGAAAGAATGTGTGGTGTTGTCAGAAAAGAAAAGAATTGAGACTGAGAAACTAGTCAGTCATGAAGTAGCACAGGCACTTGAAAGGGGAGGTGACTCAGATGTAAAGAAATCAAGGACATTAATTACATTTAAATTAAATAGGGGAGATGAAATGAAAAGTCAAAAGGTACTTTTTTTTTTTTTTGCCTGATTTTAAAAATTGAGTGTTCTCAGGAGTTACGCTGTCACTCTTCTCTTATTTGACTCACCTGTTGGATGACCTCACTACTGTTTGGGCTTCAGCTCTTTCTCTTAACCCATGACACCCCCATCCCTAAACTTGGCACAGCCTACTCGACGGAGCTGCAGGCTTATGGTTTCAATGTCCTGCCTTACGTCTCCTTGCAGTTCCCACATAGCACCTCAAAATTACCATTTTCCCCCCTTCTTCCCCATCTAAACAACCCCTTGGACATTCTGTCCCCACACATGACCATGATCCCTCTAGTCCCCAAGTCTCCACCTTATGAGTCTTCCTACCTGCATGGCCGTCTCCAGTCTCCAACTCTCACAAGTCCACCTGACATCTTCCAAATTGCCCCTCATGGGAAACCCCTGGGCCTTAGCAGAGGCTCTCATCTGGGAGTCACTATAATCATCTCTTGGATCATTCTTTTGCTGAGGCTATTAAACACTGATCTAGTATCTATGCTTCTACGGAATGGTTTTCTAAAACAAACTTGATCATGTCATTTCCTTATTTTAATCTGTCACTGGTTCTTTGAATGATAAATTCAGACATCTCGGTTCTGGATCTTCCTCATGCTTACCTTTCTATTATCCTCTACTTTTCATCTATGGGCTTCCCCAGTTCATATCGAACATTTCTCTCCTCTCCTATCTCTGGGTCTCTGTCCCTCTTCTCTCTCTCCTGTAACACCTAAATTTTAGGCATTAACTCTTTTGATTTCACATTTAGCCAGAGGCACAGCTTTTATTTCTGTAATGTTGCCAAAATGTTAATTTAATTCATTAAAAATGTATTGTACATCTATTATGAAATTCTAGGAGTCAGGGGAGGTTGGGGAGTGAAGACAGTTAAGTAAAAGCAGAGAGAAGAGGAAAACAGAGAAGACCCAGTGGACTTGGAGAATGGTTATCAGCCCCTCTTCCTTTCTAAGAGCACACCAGTCCAAGCCCTAGGGAACGGTCCTGCTGAGCAGGGGCCACTCTGTCCTGGGACCAGCTGCCATTCTAGATGGTCTGACCTTTCCCTGGGTGGAGACTGAGTGATGGATTCAAAGTGATTGGCGCACAAGAGCTATTTTCCCAGTTTTTTAAATTCAGAGGCCCAATACCTAAAATTAACACTTGAGATGGGACTCTTGTTACTATGGCGTTTCTTTTTCACGCACTTCTCTAATTCTAGCTGAGCTGCTAGGTTAATTTGCCAAGTTCAGTTTGTCACAGGGTGGTGTTTGGTTCCTCTCTAGCCATGCGGTCCATCAGAGGGGAAGGCTTTCATCACGTTCATTAAAGTGCCACGTTGCCTTGTACCTTGGCGGGGAAAGGTTCTGGCAAACCCGGAGAGAGAAATCTCCCTGCTCCCCACCTACATGAGTGATTTGCATTCTCATTTTGAGTGGAGCATTCCCAGAGTGTGGGGGAATGGGACTTAAGAAAAAAAGGAACAAAGGTGGGGGGGCAGGCGGTGGGGGAATAATAGAATGAATGTCTCTATTTATGTTACTTGCTACAGATGGACAGAAAACCGTAAACATTACAATATTGAATTGCTTGGTAGCTCATTTGAAAGTTACCCCTCCAAAGTCACAAAATCATTCATAATTATTTGTCAATTGATTGATGCCCATGTATGCCACTGGAGTTCTGAGGGGGAGAGATCAGTGTGGACTGACGCAGTCCGGAGGACCCCGAAAGAGGACCAGGACTGAAGTATGGAGTGGGAGGAGCTGTATGGTGAGGGAGGGAAAGCAATGGTGCCCCCTGGGTGACGTGAACTCACACTTCCATGAAGCTGCACAGATGGTGGGCTGAAGCGGAAGATAGACAGTATTTGGGCAAACTGTCCTTGACACAGTGCAAGTGGAGAAAAGCTTTCTTGAGAGTTGGGCTGGACTCTTGAGAGTCCCCTGGGTCTAGTCCTCCAGCTTATACTCAGCTCTGGGTTCTGTATGGAAGCCTATAGAGAGCTTCCTCATTTCCCTCCTATCTAATTCCGTTCCTCTGGAGGGTGCTCATTGCTATCAACACTTTGTCGTGGATTTTTCCAGCTCTCTTTTTATGCATTTACATATGTAGAGACAGATACATATTCATGTATATATGCACATCCACAGAAATTCTAAACCTAAATGGGATCACTTCTATATATATACTTCTAATGAGTTGCTTAATTTATTGCTTACACATGTACCTTGATGATCCCTCCGTGTCAGTTGCATTCATTCCTTTTAGTTCCACGGTGTTCTATAATATGGACGACTCAGTATTTACCTAAGCACAATGTTACTGATGGGCACGAAGGTCATTTTTAATTTTTCCTTAAGGCAAAAACCATCTTGGTATCTACAATTTTGGACCCAATACATGTTTCTCTGTAGGACAGGTTCATAAAAGTAGAATTGCTAAAAAGCCATTGGATTCCCACCAAAGTATATAATATGTGCCCATTTCCCCACATCAGTGTTATTTTTTTCCACTTTTAAAATTGGTGTGAAAAATGGTCTTTCATTATTGTTTCAAAACACATTTTCTTGGTTACTAGTTAGGTTTAGTATCTCTTCTCTGTGATTGGTTATTCTTCTTTTTCAGGTCTATTTTTATTGCTCCAAAGAAGCCATTTGTCTCATTTCTATTCCTCATTAATTAGAGTTAAATTGGTTTGACTTACACTGAATTTTTCCTAACCATCAAATGCCTAAGCCAAGTAATGTGAAAGTGTTAAGTGAGTTAAATAATCAATTAATCAATATGTATTCACTAGGCAATTAATGCCTTTAGTCTGTGCTGGATATTGTTGGGGATATGGCTCTGGCTTTTAAGAAGCTTATATGATCTTTTAGGGTGATAAGACTCAAACTGTAATCAATGACGGTGCCGCTGTTTACTAGACCCCGAGGACTGTAGACAACCAGGGGAGAGAGAGGCTCTGCAGCTTGGAGTAGCTGGGAGAGGCCTGCTGAAGGAGAGGTAGTTGTTCTTAACCTTGGAAGCCGGATGTTGGAGGAAGATTAGTGCATTTTAGATGGGAGAAGAGTGTGAGCCAGCGTACTAAGTGGGTAAATTGTGGCTTTTAGAGGGTAGCAAGGAGTACAGCCATCTTAAAGCACAGATTATGGTCACCCATGGGATTCCATGAATTCTTAAGCTTCCGTGAATACTCGCCTAGCCCTGTCATACACACAGAGACACTGTTTCAATCAGTCCAGCTAGGTGGATTTGCCTCTGCTCATTCTTGTGGTAATTTGCCTTTGTGAGGCTGTGTTCAGGGAGTTCAGCTTTTAGGCTCCTAGTTCAGGGGAGCAGATAAGGACAGGGCGAGGCTCCACCCTTCAGAACTTCACTGGATCCCCCAGGAAGCTGCTGGATCCAGGACCTGCCTGATTGCTGCCCCTAAAGCCTCATCATTTTGTCCAGAGGTGCCGTTGCTGCAATTACAATCCAAACCCAGAGTCAATTACTCACTGTGTGAATCACCCCCAAAAGATTGCTTTTTCCTTTTCCATTAGTATCACACATAATTGCACTCTGTATGGTTCCTAAACTCTTATTCCTGACTTCAATGTCCATGAGGATCCAGGGTGATTATAAAGTCCCTTCATCTCCTATCAGTGACCTCACTGACACTTCCCATAAAGTTCTTTTACTATTTTCTTCATTAGCAACACACCCACCTCCTACCATTAATTTTTCAGCTCCTTGTGAGGCAAGAATCACTGTGTTATCCCTGCTGTTTTTTCCATATGTTCATCCTTTCTTCTTTTTCTTTGTCTCCTTATTAATGGGGAATGTTAACACTCATGTACCCTAAAGTTAGTTGTCAAGATGGTTGATTTTAATGGATCCAGCTTTCTCTTTTATAGCCACTATCAACTGCAGACCCTGTGCTTCCCCATCTCCTGGCCCTCAAGATCACCACAAGGTGCCCCAGGGCATGATCTCTCTCAGGTTTTCTCTCTAACTCATTCCCAAGTCACAGCTCCCCCCTGCTTTCCCTCTCCTCCTGCCCTTCAGGGTGGCTGTCCTGGGTATCACCTGCCTGGAGGCTTATGAAATGAGATCAACCAATTCATCATAAATAATTTAACATCTGTTAACTACCATGACATGGATTACCAAAGGTGAGTCATGGCAAGTCTTCCATAGCATGAGAGATGGAGAATGAGAAGAAGCAAGAAGGATGGTTGGGTAAGGTATCAACCTAGCTAGATGGCGGAAGGGGACAGACAGTCCTCCAGCTGCTCTCGAAAGGGCTGTAGATACTCCATTCCATATTTGGGCCAGAACTCACATGCAAAAGGCCCAGTCTGGTTTTTTAAAAAAAAAAAAAAAACAATCATTAGTAGGGAATTTGGGTCAGTGGTGATATTTCAAGAAAATCAAAATAGTAGTGGCTCTTCGAGACATATCATGTGGAACCCACCTACCAGAAGAAGAGTAAAAGCGGGCTGGGGTATTCAAAGGGCAGTCAGAGCAGAAGCATGACACAACACAACACAGAGTGTGAATAATCCAGACAAATAGGTGAACTTTTAGGTCAGGGCCCAGGGCAATGAAGTTCTGGCAGCCCGAGCCAAGGGCCAGTCCCTGAGAAGGAGCAAGCAGAGCAGGGCATTGGAGTGGCCATAGAGGGAGTGTAAAGGTGTTCAGAGAGCAGAGCCAAGTCCAGAGTCACTTAGTAGTTTCATTAGTTTTTTCCTCCACTACTGAAGTCTAGTCTAATTTAGGAGGGTTTGTTGTGTTCTGTTTTTTTGCAAATTGCCATCATCAAATCTTTCTACTTTAGTTTCTACGAAGGAAAAAAGAAATAATTGTATTTCTTTTTGTGTTCATATTTTATCAGTTTATATATTATTTCATTAAAACGTATCATTTTATTTTATTATTTTATTTTTTAAAAGATATTATTTATTTATTTGACAGACAGAGATCACAAGTAGGCAGAGAAGCAGGCAGAGAGAGAGGAGGAAGCAGGCTCCCTGCTGAGCAGAGGGCTGGATGCGGGGCTCGATCCCAGGACCCTGGGATCACGACCTGAGCCGAAGGCAGAGGCTTTAACCCACTGAGCCACCCAGGCGCCCCAAAATGTATCATTTTATTTTAAAACCCCAAATGCCAAGAATATGTTTGGTCATCAACACAACTTGGGAATATGGAATTCACAGGTGGGAACAGAAGGATGTGGGCAAACCAGAGCCTCGCCTCCCCATCACACACAGTTAGTATGCTCCGGGTGTAAGAGCAAACACCAGTTTTAATCCTAAGTGTGAGATAAGTGTCATCTACTATCCCCCACTCTACTGACTCTCAGCCAGAATAAGAAGTAAGGAGCATAAGGTCCTGAAGGATGAGGGATCAAGAGTTCAAGGAGGGAATGTGGCTGAAGGATTAAGCATGGTATTAATGGTTTATAATCTAATATAAACCTATGAGTGTGTATACAGATGTGTGTGCACATGTGCACATATGTATGGTCGGTGTATTGCAAAGAAATAACTTCTGATGTTTGTGAACTCATCTGCAAGTGAAGTGGTGAAGTTAGAGATCAGATTATAAAGATCTAAGGCGTATTTAAATGGCATGGAAGTAAGAGCTAGGAAGTGCAGATCATACTTCTAAGGCATTAGGTGCCCAGGTAAAGGAGAATGAGAGGGAATTCAGTGGAGGAGCAAAGGGAGATCAAGACAGATTTTTCTGTTGTAAAGAAGTCAAGGTCATATTTATAGCTGAAAGTAGCATGCCGACTGAGAGGGATATTGGAAGATGAGGAGGAAACAGAATAAAGTGGGGTAGCAGAGAAGATGTGCTACAAAAACAAAGGCAAAGAATTCAAATATCAGCACACTAGATGAGCAGGAGAAGCACAAAGACAAAAGCAGGGCGGGATGTATTAAAAACCCCAGCAGAGAATTCTGTAACCTCTCCAAGAAGAGAATGCAGATAGACAGATGATGGATAGATGGATGGATGGATGGATGGATGGACGGATGGATAGATGGGCGGATGGGAACATTTCTCATGCAGTGAGGTTAGTGGGGATAATATGTGTACAGGGATAATAAAAAAGAGGGAATAACAACTGTTTAGGTGGCTCAAGAAAGGCTTACCAGATAAGGAAAATATTGAAATGCAGACTAAAATATGAAAAGGGGTTAACCAGGCAAACTAATGGGAAGGAAATTCTGGCCAAGGAAATAACAAGTTCAGGCTCACAGAGGTGGGAAATGCAGAGTTTTGACTAGAGGTTTGGCTTCTGAGCAGTGTACTTGGGGAGGGGGACAAAGTTGAAGCTGGACAGGCCGAGGCTGGACGAATTGGCAGGGACAAGAGCTTATTTTAAAATTTTTATTCTTATGTTAAGGAGACTGGATTTTACCCTATAGTTGGGGACCTCTGTCTGGCATTGATTTTGGAAACTCTGATTCACGTCTCTCGTGGAGTTACAGACATGATGCAACGGGGAGACACTTGGTAACCATAACGTCCTTCTCATGGCATTAATTCCTGTCCCCTGTTTTGAGGAGGTCTTTCTGCAGCCTCTTAAAGAGACATTCAAGATTTGAAGCATAAAATGGAAAGTCCTTGTTCCATAATTTAGGCCTAATGAGAATCCTCAAAAGATGTTATTTTTTTTTCCTGATCTAGACAATAAGGTCCAAGTGACGTACGGGGTTAAAATGTACAGGCCATCTTTATGTACAATAAAGCATTTTTAATTTTCAGAAAGAAGAAAGAACGGGGAAAATAACAAGGAGGCTTCTGTCTGAGATCCCAAGGCAGACGCAAAAGGCTGGAAGGGAAGATAAATATGAGCTATCGGCAGAGAAGGACAATTGCTCTCCTTAACCCAGGCAGGGGAGAATGCATCCTAAGGAAAGAAGGGTTTAGTAAGACTTTCTGAGGCTTCTGAGGCTCCTGTGAGTTTTCTTTCCCTTTTTTTTTTTTTTTTTAAAAACATCGACCAGAAAGCTTTGTTGTCTAGGAAAGGGTAAAAGGATGTCTGGCTGAATTGGAATTGACAAAACTAGGCAACTCGGAGAGGGCAGTCTCAGGAGCAGCCTTTAACCACAGAAGAGAGATTGAAGGCGATGCAATCGATGGAGCCGGAGCGGGCACAGGAGGAAGATGATGAAACCCATCAAATTCGATCACTGGGCAGGAGTGGTCAGCGTCAGCTTCCTCAGCAAGGGTCACTCGATGTCAGCCTCCATTCAGGGGCTTTCACCTCCCCTGCTGATTACTTTCTTAGGATCATAAAGTTTGAGTGTCGAGAGGGAATAGCGCATGCTGCCTGCTCCGAAATTCTTTCTGGGACTGGAACATCTTTCACTCATTGTGGCTTATGTGTGTGGGTTTGCTGGTCTCACTGGTTACAGAGCTGCTGGTTCAGCTGCCTTGAGTGCTTGACTGGTATGACCTCTCTCCCTGAAGACACATTCATTTATTCGTTCATTCCTTCGTTCTTTTGTTCAGTCAAAATGTATTCCTATATTCATGGTGGGTTTCAGGAAATCTGGCTACAGATCCTTTGCAGTTTCTTTCGTCAAGAGGTGGGGTCTCTTTCCCCTGACTGAGCACTGGATTTGACCTAACCTGAACAGGGACGGGGAGAGACATATGTAGAGACATCCCAGCTCCCCACTGTCCCTGTTGCCTCCACCATATCTGGGGCAAAGACAGCTGACTCCATGTGGAGAGAAGTGGACTCAGCTGAGCCCAATCCCAAACGCTAATCCATAGGGTCTTTAGCAAACAAAGGGGCTCAAAATAAGCATTTAAACCAATGCCTTTTGAGGTGGTTTATTATGCAACCCCAGCTAACTGATTTGCATGGAAGGATCCACTTGGGAAGGCTGGAAGTAGAAGGGATAGAGAATCCCTCTGCTGAGTCTCTCAGGGAAGCCAGAGGCTCACCAGAAAAGTTTAAGGAGAAGACAGTTATCTTAAAACTGTCCTTAAAAAATGATCTATGAATATCAAGAATTCAATCACAGCATTCAGGCAGAACTTCAGATAAATGTTGATTGCTCTTAGAAAACATCCATCCAAATGATTGCACTGTAGCAAAGAAACAATGGTATGCATGGCACCTATCAGAAGCTAGGGCAATGTAGTGTTCTGTGTCCCTAGAAGAAAGAGATGTGGAATGTGTTTTGGCATCTCTGGAGTGATAGGTACGTGTCTATAGCAGAGCGGGATACCTCTGGCTATGAACCTGATTATATCTTGAGGTCACCTCCTTTCTCTCCTGCTCTCTTACTTTCATCAAACAATTCTAGGATTATGATTTGGCTTCCAGTATATACTTGTCCACAGGAGAGAATATGCTTATCCACAAACACTGACATCCCATCTACTTAATAGTTATATTTCTCATTGTAAATTAATGAATTGGGCTTCTGTGTTTATAGACTGTCTCAGTAAGCTTGATTAACGCATTCGTTGTGCTACACATCTGATTTCAAGCCTGTAAGCCTAGGGTGCAGAGAATGGTAAATTCACAAAACACATGCTCACTTTTCTTGAATACTTGTCAAGCCCCTCTACCAGCAATACTTGACCTCATTTGCACCTTTTCTTCAAACTGTAGCAAGGTCCAGGTCTCCTAATACTCAGACCAATGCTCGTTTCACCTCTCCGTTTGGGTAGTTATAATGTTAGATACTGTTTCTTGAGGGCTCATTAAGTACTAAGAATTGCTCTTTGGGCTTTTCATAGATTACTTCATCCAAACCTCACAATGATTACAGGAGTAATGTATTCTAATTTTATAGATGAGGAAACTGAGAGCCACAGAGCTTAGTGACTTTCACATTGGTAGAAGGAACAGAGCTGAGACTCAGACCTAGGAAGTATGGTTCAGAATACTTACCCATGACCACCAAGCTACATCGCTTATCCAACTAGGGATGCTAGGGATGAGGCTGTCTTTTTTTCATACCTCTTCTCTTTAAGAAGAAACCCAGAACATCTTCGTTCATCAGATTAAGTCCAAAGTCCTCTATTATGGCTTTAAAGGCATTCTCTAATCTGGTCTAAATCTATTGATAGAACTTCAACTCCTATGTTTCATTTAACCTTAACAATTACTTGAGGTACTTTAAATGCCAGATGTCAAGCTCCATGTTGATAGAGGAAAAAAAGATGAATAAAATAATTTATAACTGAAATACCATGAACACTTACAGCAAAAGAAACTCACTTCTGCATTGGGGATGCTGATGACTTAGAGAAGAGATAGGGTATCAGGTCACCTCAATGAAGATTGTACTAGACTGAGAGGAAGAAGAAAACAATTCATTCCAGATAAGAAGAACAGTATAAGCAAAGACAAGATCTTAAAAGAGCCGTGGTCATTATGGGAACAAAAAATGTGCAAGTGTGATAAGAACAAGGGCTACGATTGCAATTGATGGTGAAAAAAAATAGATCACAGCTGGGTTGTGGACAGGTTAAGAGATTTAGACCTAAAGCGAAGATCTGATCTGAGAAGAGAAATTACATATTGTGATTTTTGGCACATTCATAATGAATTGATTGTTGAAACCTTGAAAACTGGCAAATCTTCACTGTAGACTTCCAAAGGGGATTGGTGGTTGAGAGGACTATCCTTTGGCTCCTTGTTCCTACCTGATAATCTGGCAACTCTGAGGGAGAATAGTGAGATGCCATGCAAACTAAACTGGTTTCCTATGCCGCATTCTGGGTCTTAATATTCACTTGAAATGCTCCTTAGTTGATTTCCAGGGTCACATACATTTGTGACAGACCTAGTATATACCCCTCTTAAATGTTTGTAAAGCTTAAGAAGATATTAAGGGCTTTGAAAATTTCTGCTTCACAAAAATGTGTTTAGCTCTACTTAGTATATTTTTTGTTATTGTTAATGGAATTTCTCTTGATTCTTGTAACCACTATCACCATGACATGGGTTAGGGTTCCCTTCTGTTGAAGATTGGGAAAACTTCCATTTAATTGATGTCCTTCATGAAATGAATTATACAATATATCTTATTGCTTTTGGGGACAGAAGACAGAGCACACTACTAGCAATGTGGCAGCTGAGTCCTGTACCCTGTGGCTTATAGTGTGACTTTGTATAAATAATGGAATTGGATCAACATTCCCTGAGAGATGAAGAGGCTGATGACTTCTGATTCTTCTCCAATAAGCACCACAGGATTTATCTAACATACTGATAATTTTGTATGTACAACAATAGTTACTTGCTTTATAACTAAAGTTTTAGTCTGAGTACTGAACCAAGTCAAGACTGTATTACTGTTATGAATAGATAATGTATCTATACCATCTTCTCTGGACTCAAGTGACCAGAAAAAGCATGGCTTCTGCCTTAGCCTCTACTCTTGAGTGACCTAAGAAATGAAGAATGAACCTTAAAAATATAAAGACATATTCCTACCACCAGATGCCCTAAAAAAGACTGGTGCAAAGGTCCTGGATTTGGCATCTGGGAAACACCAAGGGCTCAGGGATTAACTCTGTATTGATTGAGGCCAGGTCCCTTCCATTTGTTGCAGTTATATCACATTTGGAAAGAGGATTTTAGACTAGATCAGGGTCACCACTCCTCTCTCGATCTAACTCTGTATGACCACAGTGCACAAAAGCATCACTGTACTCTCATGGCCATGAGGGAACTTTTGGGAATGATGGAGAGTTTGGAATCCTACTTCTTTCTGAAGAGACTTTGTTCCTTATCTTACCTCTTTCCTCATGTGTGTAAACTTTCACTACAGCCAAGAGTCTACATTTAGCTTATGGGTATGAGACCAGAAACTTGGAGGTTTTTATGATTAATATCCTAGTAAGTCTCCAAAGCCCATCTCCAGTGATTTGAGCCTTGTTTGCCTTCTCTGGACCATTTATGCACTCCACTTTTGATACCAGTGTACTACTGTTGAATTCACCTCCTAACTACAGAGGGTCTGCCATATTCGTTCGCAAGCTCCAGAATTCAGAGACCACCAAGCCTAGGCTGTTCTAAATCCCCAAAGAGACTACCCCTACCCCAGAGCTCCAAAAAAAGAAATGTAAAAACCGGTTTGGGCAGCTCAAATATAGTGACCTCAACTTGTCTTTCAGTTTTTGTTTTTTGTTTTTTTTTTTTTCCTTTAAGTAAATTACCAACAGACTAATAATGGTTGGGAAGGTTTGAAGAGAGTTAGAAAGGTGGGAATGTAACATGCAAAGGGAATGGCCCCGTGGATAACAGTCTTTAGGGGAGGGTCTGGTTAAAAAAATGTGCCAAGTTTAGGCAGTATAGCAAATTTTTTATTCTTTATTGTTGCTTCACTAGGACTGAGAAATCTTCTCATGGAGTTGGCAGTGAGATAGTCAACCAACTCCAGGAATGCCAATATGTCAAAAGGAAACCTTTTCCCTTCAGCAAATAAAATATTAAGAGGGCTCAACGAAAGCCAGTGGGAAGTGGCCTGGAGAAGGAGATGAAAAATTAATTTTAATGCATGGGAGACTAAGTAATTCACTTATTTCACAACCTCAATCAATTTTAATATTTTAGTATTTAATGTGAATGTGGTGTCTCTCCAATAATATTTTAAAAGTTGTTTCTCCCTTTTTGGCTTTTGTTTGGCTTTCTATTTTCTCAGCCATTTTTCTTTGTGTCTTGATAGGGAGGTTCCAGTGGATTTCACCCTACTCAAGGCAGGTATCTAGCCTCACCTATTCTTACTAGTTTTAAAAGTTATAAAATTACCAAATAGGGAGCCAAGGCAGTGGGGAAGACCCCAAATCAGCTTTTAGGCAGACTGATTTTTGGAGAGGCCACTGAACCCCAAGAGCCTCTTAAGTCTTCCGGGACAGGCCATTGTGTGGAGAGCAAAATGGAGTCATTTAGTCATTAGTTGCTCAGATATCAGCCCAAGAGGGGAAGCTGTCTGCCTTTCTCCACAATTTAGACACTTATCTTACAAATTCACCAAGCTCCGTGATTTCTGAACAATGCCAGCTGTTAGGGAGCCATTTCCCTGGCATTTTCCCCATAATTTGATTTGAAAGGAAAAGATTAAACTCAGTCCGACCCAGAACTGTCAGCCCAATGCCCTCAAAGAGTTTGACAGGAAAAGAAAAGAGAAGAAAAAAAAAAAAACACAACCAACCTTGCAGACTTTTAGATGAAGAAATCACCTGTACCTGTGCATTAAGGAGGACAGTAAAGCACAGTCCATAGGCCAGACAATGAACGTGGATAGGGCCAACCATAGAGATTTCTCCTCCCAGAAAGATGGATTAAAGTGATGGCTAGGGGGGGCTTGTGTGGTTCAGTCATTCAGCATTAGGCTCAGGTCATGATCCCAGGGTCCTGGGATCTAGCCCCACAAGGGGCTCTCCGCTAGGCGGGAAGCCTGCTTCTCCCTCTCCCACTTCCCCTGCTTGTGTTCCCTCTGTGTCTCTCTCTATCAAATAAATAAAATCTTAAAAAAAAAATAAAGTGAAGACTAAATTCACTGTCCTTGATGTCTACCTTTTGTGTAATGTTAATTTTAGGAAGAAAATTTAGATTGCATTTAAATGGTGATCTGCTGGTACTAGTATGCTAGCTTTTTAAAGGTAGTTATAACAACCAAGTTTTCCAGGTTGTGGTGATGCCTCTTCCAATTCAGTAACGAGCATTCTATTTATTTTTCCAGATCTGGTAAGTACAAGTGTCAGAATGTTTATACTTTGTTGAATACTTGTTTTACTTAATTTTCCTCTCACAAGAATGATTTAGATGATAATCTTACCTGTGCTTCTCTGGTAAGATCATTGATTCCTAAAGAGGTTAACTTGTTCGAAGTGCAGTAGCTAATAAATGCTATAGCTGGGTTTGGGTCTAACTTCAAATCCTGGAGACTTTGTCAACATATTATGCATTGTCGCTGTAAAAGACAGTGAAGAACTGTTATAAAAATTCTAATCCAACAGTATGGTTTTTCACTTATACTGTTGTTCATATTTTTTCAAAATATGCATGCTTTAAAATATCCTTTTTTTAAAAAAAAAAGATTTTATTTATTTGACATAGAGATAGATCACAAGTAGGCAGAGGCAGGCAGAGAGAGAGGAGGAAGCAGGCTCCTTGCTGAGCAGAGAGTCCAATGTGGGGCTGGATCCCAGGACCCTGGGATCATGACCTGAGCTGAAGGCAGAGACTCAACCACTGAGCACCCCCAGGCGCCTCCTCCTTTCTACTCTTAACCTGTGAAATAAGGTTCTGACAACCCCAATGCCTTTTGCTCCTGTGGGCTATACTTGTCAGTATTACCAGTATTAGATCCCAGGGTGCTGAGATCATGATCTGAGCCAAAGGCAGAGGTTTAGCCCACTGAGCCACCCAGGTGCCCCTAAAATATCCTTTTTTTTTTTTTTTTTTAAAGATTTTATTTATTTATTTGACAGACAGAGGTCACAAGCAGGCAGAGAGGCAGGCAGAGAGAGAGGAGGAAGTAGGCCTGATGTGGGGCTCAATCCCAGAACCCTGGGATCACGACCTGAGCCATAGGCAGAGGCTTTAACCCACTGAGCCATCCAGGCACCCCCTAAAATATCCTTCTTGAACTTGACTCTATTGCCCTTTTTCCCAGGGCTATCTCTCAATTTATTAAAGGACACTTGGAGGATACCACCATTGCCTCTGTTAATACCACCTCTCAATGTAGGAGCAACTCAAATACTTCTAATTTCTTTTGATAAATAAGTCAGTGTTTAATATCAAGAAATGTAGTATATATTCCATAATCTAACACAACATAAAATATCTTCCAGTTTAAAAATAATCCAATTTGCCTTATTTCACAGGTGAAGAACTAGACCTAGACATGAACTTCCCAGCCACAGAGTTTATTGGTGGCTAAACTGGGGCTGGATCCAGGACTCATGTACCACCCCAGTCCCTTGATTGTCCCAGTGTTACATTACAAAAGCATTAATACTTTCATTTTACATCACTTCCTAGGGTAATGAGACCCATAGATGTAAATATATATGTTTAGACATATGTATTTATGCATATACATTTTACCTCTTTTATTTTTCCTCCCAGTGTCACCCTTTTTTACGTCACATTTCATATATCTTCCATGTTTTCAACAATTAAGACTTAAAGTTTCCCTGTTCCTTCATTCACATCTGTGCATAGGACAGTTCTGACAAAACATTAAGTCTTCATTAATTATTTAATGATTGATTAATCCTCTTTGAGGTGAATTTGCAGGTATTTATAATTTTAAATTCCTCAGTATGTCATTTTTATTATTTCCTATCTATTTATTTTTTATTGGTAGACTTCCATCAAACTCTGAGGTCATCTTGTGCTGAGACACTGAAAGCCATATTCCAAAAGCAACTAGGGCACCATAGAGTTTGGTTCTGTTAATAACTCATTTGACATTGCTGAAAGTTACTCAATCTAAATTTCCATTCCCATATGCCAACACGTCTCCCAATGATCAAAAGAAATGAAACTGCAGTAAATAACAGAAACACTTGACTTAAAACCCAAGGGGGTGCCTCTGTCTTCATTTTGAGTCCTCCAAATTGGTGTGAGGGAGTGGGGACTTGGTGTGAAAGGAGACACCCACAGGAAGTGGTCAACTAAAAAAGTATTAAGGGGAGATGATATGAAAAAGGAGGATAGTAGAGAGACTCTGGATTTTAATAGGGGTTTCCATTTGCTTAGGTTCCTAAGTAATTTATTTATTAAGCAATGTGGAAAGATAGAATTTTGTCTTTCAGAATTCCCAGAGATTGAAGGGCAGGTCAACCAACCTATAACTACAAAACACAAATCATTCCACCTAAGGGTGTGTGTGTGTGTGTGTGTGTGTGTGTGTGTGTGTGTGTGAGAGAGAGAGAGAGAGAGAGAGAGAGTGTGTCACATAAATAACATTCTTGATTCCTTTAACTGCTTTGTACCTGAAAGGACATGGTATGTCTTACAGAGATTCACAGACTGTAACAACATAAGATATTATGAATGGATAAGAACAAGAACAGAAAACAGAAGAAATTTAAAATGAAGCTAAGAATGAAGCATATATCAAATGTGTATCATACAAAAAAGTACACATTTGATGTAGGCAGGGCATTAGAACTCTAGGGTCAAAGTGTTCTGACATATACCACCGCTGTGACTCTAGACAAATTTGTTTTCTCTTGTTTAGACAAGTTGGACGTGATTTTGTATGTGCTGTGTTTTCAAACACTTACAAGATGTTGTCCCTGTCCTTTAGGATCTGGCAGTCTAGATGGGAAAACAAGATTTGCTCAATGGAAACAATTAAAATTTACTTTTCTAAATATATCCTCACACATGTTTCATCTCACTCAGACCTCCATCTTTTCCTCTTTGCTTCTGGTTTAGCCAACCTGATGTCTCAACTCCTTTCGGTACCATCTCACGGAAGGTTACAGTAATAATAAGGCTGTTGTGATTTGTCACTCTTTACTTCAGATGAATAACAGGTTCTGAGTATTCCCACCATCACTGATAGGAGGGCATCTTCATCACCTTGGGCAGTAACCATCTGTTGCTGTGTTTTATGCTTCTGTTATTATTTTTCTTTTGACCAAAGCCTTACCCTGTCACAGTTTTTTTTATCCCCCCTCCCAGATCCTCCCTATATCTAAATCATCCAGTGCCCTAGGCATTGTGTCCCCATATTACAGCTTTTGTCATTTCTATCTCTCTAAATGGCTGCATTTGCTCTCACCCCTTGGGGTTTTACTCTCATTTAACTTTGACACATATCTTCATTATCTCCCTGAGAGGAACTCCAGGGGCCTAGAATGAACTGCTGAAAGTGCCTCATACAGTTTCCCAGAGGTGGTAGCAATTGGGTGATGCACATTTTAGAGGAGAGAATTGTTAGATGTTGAAGGAGCACAGCTGTGAGGCACTCTTGGTACTCACTATTGAGAAGGAAGCCAGTGCTGGGATGACCGGGGTTGGGAGAAATTAAGTCTACCCTAGGGTTCCGAGTGGGAACAGAATGCTTCTTAAGGCCCACTGCTTGAAATTGAGTAATAATTCTACCTGACAAAATATGAAGTTTGAGTCCATGGTACTCTATCCAAGAGGACAAGGCTATAGAGATTTCCTGGAAGGAGTTGGGTTTCAGTTATTACACAAGTTATCAATGGCTCAATGATGACTATGACACAGATCAGGTCTCATGGGGCACTCAGAGGGTCATGGTAAGTCCCTACTTAAATAGCTATCTGCAAGAATCTTGTGGTTTTTTTGTTTTGTTTTGTAATAGATTGGAATGAATCCACATAGGCACAGCTATGTTCTATTGCCAGGGAAGTTCCTATTTAAATATTTTAGATCATAAGTCCATAAATTTTTATACATCTGTTTTACCTTTTTAAGAGGAGTTACTGAAAATTCAAAAATTGAATTGTCAACATCATTATAACAAAATACTTAATGTTACACTTTTAACCATGGTATTATTGGGAATTTTTAAGCTAAGTAGGGCTATCTAAATTACTGTCAATGACTCCAAGTTACAGTGATTCTTAGCTTGCCTTCTTAGACACTATTTTCATTGTTTTACTGTCATATCTATATCATAATAATAAACAAACAGGGTTTCGGAGGGGGGTGGGAGGTTGGGTGAGCCTGGTGGTGGGTATTATGGAGGACACGTATTGCATGGAGCACTGGGTGTGGTGCATAAACAATGAGTTCTGGAACACTGAAAAGAAATAAAAAAAAGGTTCATGTTTGTATGAGTATATATAATATATAGCGACATATATACACTTTAAATACTTTTTTCAGTTTGTAAAAATAGATGTGACATCAATTTTGAGATTTAAAATCTCCAAGGGTCAGTAGTGTTTTTAATGTTATATAAATTCTTATATAATTCTTATATAAATTCTAAGTTTATATAGTTGAAATAAGATTTTTTTTTAAAAAGTCTTATTTATTTGTTAGAGAGAGAGAGAGCACTCACAAACATGGGGAGCAGCAGGTTCCCTGGCGAGCACGGAGCCCTATGTGGGAATCAATCCCAGGACCCTGGGAACATGACCTGAGCCAATGGCAGATGCTTAACCAACTTAACCAGCCAGGGGCCCCAAGATTTTGTTTTTTTGTTTTTTGTTTTTTTTTTAATGGCCCAGAGAAGTTTAGGCCATTCAGTTACCTGAGGGGTGGGTGGAGTGTGTACAGAGAAGCTGTTATCACCCACCTTTTCACTGTCAATGGCAAGTCCAAATGCAGATTCTCTTCCTAGTCTTGGGGAAATAGATACAGTTGGGGAAGAACACCACTTTCCTGAATCTGAAAACAATGCTGATTGTGAGTTTCACAGTACGCCAGGTGATTTGACACCATGGCTACGGTGCTTTTCCTGAGGCTCTGGAATTTTGCGCCTTTGTGCCATTCCACTTAGTAATTCCAAGAGCACTGATTGCCATTGAGGCATGGCATAAAAACGTTTCTTGGTGTCTCAATCTCATGTTTGTCTCGGGATCAAACATTAAGAATTAGACACGTCCTAAGGGATAAGTCATTGGAATAAAAAGAATGTTGACTGTTTTTTGCTTATACTCAGCCTGAGATGGGAATTAGAAGACCAGCACCACAAAGACGTCTGGAGTCAGCAGTGGAGCAGACAGATAAACATCATACACAATAGAAGTGGCAAGACTAGAAACGAAGAGTGATGCCAAGGATAAATACTGGCTCTCTGATAAGGGGATGCCAAGAACTCAGTGGAAAAGTGCTGCAATCAGCATTAGGAACTAGGAGGTGAAATCAGAAAGCTGGAGGGTATATGAGACTCAAGAAGTTAAGAGGAATCTGTTACATAGGATTTCCTTAGAGCCTGACTGGTGGGCAAATGGTCTTAAACCTATCCCTTCTCCATTCATGCCATAGGCCCTCCTTGAAGCAGGTTCAAAAAGAGTTCCACGTGGAATTTTTCAAACATCAGTAGATAGCAGCCTCTCCTGGAAGCCTTGTTAAACACATAAATGCCTCTTTCCAAAACCTGATCTGGAGGTTAGAAAAGGTAAATCTCCTGGTTTAAAACCTTTTTGTATAAAGGGCCAATAGTAAGTATTTTAGCCATATGGTCTTTGTCATAATTTCTCATCTTCTGCTGTTCTAGCATGAGAACAGCCATATACAAAATGTAAATAAATGAATGTGGCTGTGTCCCAATACCTTTTTTAATTTTTTTAACAAAACAGGTGGCATGACAGATTTGGCCTGTGGAACATGGTTTCCTGACCCCTGGTGTAGAGCAATGTCATTCTTTCCCCCAACATAGTAGCCTAATGCATCTTGAAAAGAAAATTAGCAAAACACAGGCCTTCAAAATAGAAAGCCAGATGTTTCTCTTAATCACCTACAGTTTTGCAGATGTTATTGTTGGTGTTCAATATCTCTCAGTATCAAGGTTGCTGAGATATGGATGTATAAAACGGTGGCGGCAAATATAGTTTCTTTTGGAAGCTACAGGAAAGGGATCTCATTTCCCCCAAGTAACTCACTCATTTGCCTGCTCTCATGTCAGAAATTCTACCTTTAGTAGATCAATTTAATTCATAGCACTGATATGTTTCCTGATGCTATATGCAAATGAAAGAAGAGAATAATTGTTCATACCCTCAAGGGGTAGGAAAAGCAAATCTCCTTTTGACAACTTAAATACTCCTGAGAAGGTATAAGCAATACTTATCCACAGGAAAAATGGGTTGAAGACAGAGATACAGAGATTATTTTAAGTTAACATCAAGCATTAATAGCTAAGTGTAATTCTTTATAAAATTCTTTCTGTGTGCACGTGAGAGTGTGTGTGTGTGTGTGTGTGTGTTATGTAAGATGTGGTTAGGAAGGCAGTTGTGGAATGTATTAAAGAAATGGGCAGCACTGAAATGACGCATTTCCAAGGGCATTTTAGTCAAAACCCAGCTCCTCCATTAGCTCATCTTTCTCCTCCCAGTGGGGTGTAATCAGTTTCTTGATTAGCGTTTGCAGTCACAAGGATTGCAAGTTGCTTCTACATGAGTCTCAGGGACTCACCAGATCATCTCAGAAAGAGCCAGCTCTCTACATCCACCTGCCCGTCTCTATGGGCCCTAGTCTCCTGTGTATGTGCCCCAGTCAAATGTAGGAAAGTGACAAAGCCGATGTTTGCTTTAGAGGACTCTTTTCTATGACTTCTCCTGGATGCCCCTTTTAAACTTTCTACATTTTGTACCCCCCTGCACCTTGGCCCTAGATCTGCCCAGAATTCCCAGCCCTTTTCTGAGTCCCTCACTTTCCATGAAAACTTAAACCCAGTTTGCCTTTCATATGAGGATATTGTGTCTTAAGATGGGACCTGACTTCTGGGAATAGCTAATTTGATAACCCGATTGAAGATAACACCTTTTCAAGTTATTTGCATTTTTGTCAGTTAAGATATTTGCATTTTATTGGGGGGGTTTTATACTCTTCTCTCATAAGGATTTACTAATTGGAAATTTCATTAGGAGACGGTCTCAAACACCTCTGCTGGAAAGGTTCTGAATTAGAATGTTGTAGTTAACTGAATGCTGGGAGACCTGCACTTTTGTCATGTCTCAAATTACTAAATTAGTTATAAAACTATGTTCCCATTATGCATCTCAGTTTTCTCATTCTCTAAAATTATAGTTTGGAATTACATGATTACTGCCTAAAACTCCAGGATAAGCTAATTTACACTAAAGTATTAGTGACTGACAGTAGTTTACTTAGTTATTCAGGTATAGCAGATATTTTGAAAGCACTTAGACCCCAAATATTCTGTCACACTGTCATTTTAGACGTCAAAAACAACGTAGAGAGCTTTCTAGTTACCTTCAAATCATACCAGTAGACTGCAGCTGCAGTTGAGGCAGACAGAAAAATGGCCAGAAGTTGTGTTTTTTTCTGTCTGCAGTTGAGGCAGACAGAAAAATGGCCAGAAGTTGCTATGATTTTTGGGAAGATTTGGAGTAGGAAAGGACCTTGAGCCAACATGGAATAATCAGGCATGTCTCTTTTTAAATTTTGCATATAGTATCAGAAGCACTGTAAATCTCCCATATTTAATAGGACTCTTTACTTAAATAGCTATTTATTTCCTCTGAGATGTAAGGTATAATTCTTAATGTGTTACTCAGATTCATTACACTTCATGTCCTTGTGAAAATTAATAAAGGAAAGCTCATTTAAAATGGAGATGGGAGGCCAGCAGAGGGAGCTCTCAAAGCCCTACCACTCTATCAATTATAGACCCCAACAGGAAGAGAGAGATACCTTGCACTAAAGTCTGCTTTACTACTCTAGTAGGAGGAACAAAGATTTTGTCTTTGCCAGCAATGGCCCAGCGAATGAAAGACTGTCCCAACTCAGCCAATGAAAAGCCACTATACTTCCAGCTCCCAGTTTACACCAAGAGACTTTTTGTTTATGACAACTGCTCCCAACTCTCCCCTTTCCTCTCTAAAAGAGCATTCCTCTTGTTTGTTCTCCTGACTTGCCTATGGTTTTATTGTAGCTTGTGTGTCCTGAATTGCATTTCTCTGCTCTTCCCCCAAATAAACCCATTTTGCTGGCAAACGAACTGACAGTTTTATTTTGAAGGTTAACATCTTCATTTAACAGCTAGTAATGACCACACTGTTGCAGGCACTCTTCAAATACCTGGGCTAGTGAACAAAGTACAGAGTCCCGACCTCATGGCTTCTGCATTCTGAGTAGGACAGGCAGAAAATTTGTAACTAGAAACTTACATATGTCACTCATGGAAGTGCATTCCAGAGAAGAATGAAGAATGAAGCAGAAGAAAGGTCTAGAGAGCAATGGAAGATAGATGCTGTTCTAATGGGGAGGTCAGAAAAAGCCACCCTGAGCAGGGGACATTTAATCAGATATAAAGGAAATGACAGGGGCATTACATGGGATCTAGGCTAGAGAGTTCCTGGCAGATATGATCTGTTCTCATATACTGTTCCTGACTTTTAATGATCTTCCCTATGCTGATTCGGCTCTTCCTCCCTGGACTGTCTCCTCTCATCACTCATTTTAAGCCATTCCTTCCTCTGTCCAAGGTTCCCTCTTGGTATTTATAGTTGATCCTCATTATTTGCAGGATCCTTTTTTTGCCAGTTCACCTACTTGCTAAAATTATTTATAATTCCCAAATCAATACTCATGGCATTTTTGTGCTCATTTGTGGACATATGCATGCACAAAGCAGCAAAAAAACTTGAGTTGCCCTGTGTATACATTCACTGCTGAGGTTGATCAAGAAGCTCTGCTTTCTTGTTTTAGCTCTCATTCTGTAAATGAGTGTCCTTATCATGTTCTATTTAGTGGGACATTTTAAATATTTCTGTGCTTTTGTTGTTGATTTATTTATTTAAAATGGCCCTTAAGAAGAGTACTGAGTTACTCTCTACTGTACCTGAATGAAAAGCCTGGGATGTGCCTCTTAGAGAAAATCCATATGCTAGGTAAGCTTTATTCAGGCATGACTTATAGTGGTGTTAGACATGAGTTCAATGTTAATGAATTATCAATATATATATTAAAGAAGGTATTTTTATTTTTTAGTTTTTTAGAGGGGGTAGAGGCAGAGGGAGAGGGAAAACTTTTTGGAGCTTTACCCATGGCTCAATCTCACAATCCTGAGATCATGACTTGAGCCAAAATCACGAGTTGGATGCCCAACCAGCTGATCCATGAAGGCACCCCTAAATAAGGTGTTTTTAAGTAGAAACATATATAACACAAGGTTATCCATTCATTAGGTGGTGAAAATGCTAAATCAGAGGCTCATAGGAACCTAACCTTGTTTTTATCCTAGGAGCAATGGCTCAGTACTTGTGAATTCAGGGTTCCTGGTGACTTTATAGAACATTAGCTATCACAGATATTAAGACTCAACTATAACTTCTAGATCTTGCCTCCAAAGATACTTTTTTAAGGTACCTTATTTACTTTAGTGCCCAATTATATTCTAATTAGTGTTGCACTATATTTGCTTTTAAGCTCTTCTCCAATTGTTTTCTGCATTTTTTTTTTTTTTCTGATCTATCACTTCGGCTAGCTCCCAATCATTGAGCATCTATTATGTGCCCAAAATGGTTGTGGGATTTTTATCATAATGGCCCTGAAAAGTAAGCCTTAGGTGGTTCATTTGGCAAATTAAAACCCTGAGACTTGAGAGGTTCTGAGATTTGCCCAAAGTCACCATGCAAATAAGGCTGAGGAGTCTGGATCTGTTCCAAGGTTTGCCTGGCTCTGAAGCTTTTATGTCTTGCAATAGTTCTGGGTCCTTGATAGAAACTCAGTGAGCTAAACAGAGTGTTACACAAAAAAGACAAAAGAGGGAGGGGAAGTCAAGGACAATTCATGCTTTGTGTTGGTTGGTAACAAAGCTATTTTTCTCCCTGGAAGAAAGAGATGAAAGTTCTGATATTCAAATGCTCACTCACCAGGCACCCTTCAGAATTCCCATCCATCAGCTGGCAAATGGACACATTTTAACAAGCACAATCGCAACCAAGCAAGTTCTGGCAACAAAATATGCCTCCACTAATGATATTCAATTGTTCTAAGAAGACAAAATGGTCTGAAGTGTAATGAGATGCCAAACACACAACCGCACAAAACAGGCTGCTCATATTTAAGTCCTTATGTTTCTTGAAGTGAAAACTCATTTTAAGAAGATTATGGTGCATATATTATAAAGTGGGATGATATTCCACATTCATGCCCCACTGGGGCCCTGACTGTATTAAAAAAAATGAAAACAAAACCAACAACAACATTTTGTTCCCACACAAGTACTTCGCTAATAGGACATGTGACGTGGTAAGTCATTTGTTTGGGTTATTTTTATTGCAGGCTTTATGGATGAATTCACACTTTTGAAACACAATGCATTCGGGAAACTTTTCAATCAGGCTCTGGTGAGTAGGAATATCCTGCAAACAAGGGGCACCAGGTCAGGGCCATGGGAATAGAATGTTAATCGATGAGGTAGGGTGAGGGAGAGGGAAGGGAATAAACTTTCCAGCAATGTGTCCATCCCCCCCACCCCTTTCTAGCGAGAACAAAGTAACGTCTACCAAGGCAACAGCCAGATTTTTATCCTTGACCAAATTCTATTCAACATGTTTATCAGTGGCAAAGATCCATGGTTTCAAACATTTTATTATAAGTGAAAGCCTTTGTTTTGATGAAATCCCTCTAAGGAATGTAAATAAGTAAAACATATGAAACAGAAGTAATATGCTGAAGTGAGGGGGTTGTTTTCCAAACACTTTCTGTCCCCCTGTTTTTTTAGTAGCAGCTCTGAGGGGGCTCCTGGAAATCCCTCGGACTCCAAGAAACTGTGAAAAGCACTGATTCAGATGAATTGAGGTATTTCAATGTCTAGGGGAGATGAATGGAATCGTTAAAGGAAGGATATGTCAGGCAGGGCAAAAGAAAACACTCTGTATGTTTCAAAGAGAGAGTAAATGGGGATGGCGAGCGAATCGTAATTATAGAGATTCTTGAAATGAATGATTGTAGGAAGCACTCACCATTCTAGGGTTGATGGAGGGAAAAGGAGGAAGTGGTGGTTGCTCAAGGGTACTAAGTAAAGGCCACATGATCAAGTACTGGTATAAAGAGGTCCTCAGGGGTAGAACCAGGATGGCAGCCACTTCCTGAGATGCACCTAGAGGGAGCAAGAAAGAAATGCTGCTTCTTCCCTATGTCTGCGTCAGACCCCACCGATACCTCCTACTCATTAAACCTACCAGGAAGCCTGCTGGAAAAACAGACTCCCTGGGCCTGGCATTCCTGAGCAGAGCTGAAAGGGCAGGCATGAGATGAAGAGGTAGGTTGACAACTGGCTCAGTCCATTTATCGGGCTATTCACCGCCCACCCATACCCTTCTACTTGTATTTGATTTCTGCACCACAGCAATGACAATGTCATGCTTCTGCCTCATAAAATCGAATCCTCCTAGGTATGCAGGAAGACCCACACAGTCTCTTCTAAAGGGATGACGCCAAGATTCATTGATCATTCCCTGTCTCTGTCCCTGAGTGATATTAGTTCCTATTAGTTTCAAATGCAAAGCCCATCTGGATATTATGTAACACACGGCAAAATTTAAAGTTCAACTACCATCTATGTTCTATATAAAATAATATGGTTCATTAGGTGTAACAGTGAAAGGAGCAGTCCCATTTCAACCTCTTCATTTCCAAACTTGGGCATTTGGGCTATGGATGAAATAGTACCACATACTGGTTGCAGAGCACATATCACATTTTGAAAGTGAGTTTGCCATTTCATTTCATCATTTTATGTTGGCTAAGTGCCTCCTGGGGGGAAGGAATATACAGCATAAAACCAGTGAATGCCACAGAGTTGGCCAACTGCTGCACTTTCATGTCAAAATGAGTTGTTTGGTTGGAACTGCTGTTGTATGGTATATACTGTGATGGTGAATAAGATATCTCATTAATTCATGGGTGGTGGTACTGGCAGAAAAATTTTGAGCAAAGAAGAAAATTTCTTATCAAATTAACTTTGGTTTACCACAAAGAGCATACCACAGTTCCCAGTGTTTTAGAAAAGGATAAAATATAATCAGACTGCCATCAGGTAGCTGAGATGATCCCCTTGACAAATGATAACCCAATAGGGCCTGTTAGAAGGTTTGGATACTCAGCAGTGATAGAAGCAGGATTTTTTTCTAGTGAGGTGAGTGCTCATGCTGTTGACCCATATATAACTTTCTATTCCTGCTCCCATGGCCATTTGAGTGTGAGTCCATTGGCTAAGCACAAGGGTGGCTGGGCAAAGGTTGGCTAACACCCACAAGAGGGGTCACTTTGTCTTTGTATATGGGAGGATTTCCTTTGCTTGGGGTACTCTTCAATAATCAATAACATGGAACAAATGTATACTCTCCCGCTATGCCTAACCTGGGAAAGTCATCCCATGCTTCTTCTCCTGAACTTCTTCCCAAAATTCCATCCTTGAATCTTTTTTTCTTTCTAGTTATCTGATCCTTAAGCCAAACTGCTATCTGTTCCTTATGAATCATTGTGGATTCACAGGTCTGGCCATATATCCATCCAGGCACAAAGTTTGGCCAATGAGAAGACTTGCTTCCACTGCTGTCTTTCAGGGACATTCCTTATTAAGACTGAAGATCAGTAACCATCACTTAGGACTGATGTCAGCATGTCATGTAGAAATATCTATGGAACTAAGCCTGAGTTAGTACTTCCTCTGTAAACTGGTCATTTAGATTTTCTCATGAGGCCATAGAAGTTGGTTAAAGGAATGATGACAGAAGGCACATTTTGTGAAAGTGCCAGAAGATTCTGAGCCACTTGTGCAATTTACTTGTGTCTTTTAGTGTCTCTAAGACCTCTTTCTATATGTAACACCTCCATCTGATAGTGGTGTGTTGCCTTTCATCTCTAAATTTGTGGTTTAATGGATGAGAAACACTCAACTCATGACATAACTTACTGGGTCAGTTTTTGTCCCATGATGAGTTATTAAATCTCCATAGAGCCCAATACCAACCTAAGAACTTTTTTCCCCCTGTAAAGTTAACAGTATTTTCAGAAGGGAGCATTATTTTGCTCCCTAATCTTAGTGGAACAGCACTATGATTTGTCTGTTGCTGAATCCCAGTGACTCTATTCAGCCTTTCTGTTTGCCACAGTTGTTCTGGGTTTCATAGGAAAGTCTGGTCACTAAGGCAGCAGAGCAACATCCACCACAACCTGGATCAGCTTCAGAACCCACACACAGCTCAGCCTATTAGATTATCATTAAATGGGTTGGAATGACCCCAGATTTTCTCAGTCTTGTTTAGGATATCTCCAAAATCCAAAGAAGCCCAACATGCATTGCTCCAATTTCTTAGTGACAGGCCATATAAGGGGAAACTCCCCACTGGACTCCTAGAAATGTCACCATGGGGCCAGGTCTCCATATTTCTGTGGGGTTTATCTCCTAATCTCTGGCTCTTTTGAATGTTATTAAGGCATCTACAGTAGTTACTACTAACTATTCATCAAGGTCAGTCTGCATGATGTCATCAAGATAGAGAATCAGAATGATGTTCTGTAGGGTATGCTCAAATCCCTGCAAGTCTTCCCAGGGAAGATTCTCACAGCTGTGGAGCAAGTCAGTTGAAGAAAATTGCTAACTTGTCAGGTGAAAGCTTCCTGTTTTGGGTTGGATTTAGAAATTGGCATATATAAGAAAAAAAAAAAAACCCAAACATTTGCTATATAAATTGCTGCATGCTCAGTTCTAGGGACTTGTTTTATTTAAGGAAAGATAATATATCCAGAGTATCAGCTACAATCTGAGCTACCACCTAATTTATTTTGTGGTAATCCATAGTCATTTTTCAAGATCTAGATATCTTCTGCATAGCCAAAAAGTTAGTGATTAAATAGTTAAAAGGGTGATATGATAGAACTCACCACTTTCACAAATGTTAAGTCTCTTGCTACTAAATATTATATCAATCAAGATCCAATCAAGATCCTTGAGGAGACATTTACTTTTCCAAAGATGCTGCCAGAAGCCGAGAGAGGAGAAGAATTTCTTTTTCCCTCTTCCCAACTTCTCACTAATGCCTCTTTTTAGGGAAACTAACAGGATACTGGTTGGCAAAGGAAACTGGAAAATTTAATTTAGAAACACAGAGCCTCAGCATTACAGAGCAGAGAAGTTTCAATGTAGGGCTGTGAGATACCAGATAAATAATGGGTATAATTACTTTTCACATAATAAATGAGTATTTTGGCACAGACCTTATGATTTTATATGACTTACAGGTATCTCTGCTTTTCCTTAGAGAAAGAGGACAGTAAACATAAGGAAATGTGCCTCAGAAGTCTACAGTATAATGGAAAATCTACAATACAAGTCCTGGCAACTTTGTATTTTTCAATCAAACCCAGGAGGTTAGGACCATGTCAATCTGAAACAAATTGGTGTTGACCTCATTGTAGTGACATGAGGTGATTAAGATGAGAAACATACAGTATAAATGTGGAGACTCAGGGAGGGGCAGCGTGAGGAGTTATGCATTGGCATCACTTCATTAAAACATGTCGTGTTTGAGGTGATTGCTTACCACTAGGAACCATCAGGATGCTGTGGCTTAAAATAGAGCTCATTCAAACAAAGATTGTATTTGTGAAGTGAAATTTGTGTATCGTATAAGATATTTGGTTAGGAAAAGATGGGTTCACCTACATTTATCCCCATATTTACTCTTTCTGTTGCATTTCATTCCCATCGTTTTTTTTTTAATCCCTCGTTAATAATTTTTTACCTCCAGACCTCTTTTAAAAAATATTTTATTTATTTATTTGAGAGAGAGAGAGAGAGAATGAGAGTGGAGAGGTCAGACTCCCTGCCAAGCAGGGAGCCTGAAGTGGGACTTGATCCCTGGACTCCAGGATCATGACCTGAGGCGAAGGCAGTTGCTTAAACCAACTGAGCCACCCAGGCACCCTTCCAGAACTCTTTTTAATGCTTCCTTTAGTGCTGGTTTTCATTAATAATTCTCTCAGTTTTTCTTTTAAATATTTTATTTGTTTGTTTGAAAGAGAGAGAGAGAGAGCCCTCATGGTGGGGGGGGAGCCTAGGGGGAGGGAGAAAGAAGGGGAAAGAATCTCTAGCAGACTCAGAGTCGTGAAGGGCTTGACTCAGGGCTCAATCTCATGACCCTGATATCGTGACCTGAGCCAAAACCAACAGGCAGATTCTTAACTGGAACCCCAGATTTTCTCAGTCGTGAAGGGCTTGACTCAGGGCTCAATCTCATGACCCTGATATCGTGACCTGAGCCAAAACCAACAGGCAGATTCTTAACAGGAACCCCAGATTTTCTCAGTTTTGTTTCATCAGATAGCTCATTTATTTTGCTTTCACTTTTGGAGGACATTTTTATTTGGTTTAGAGTTTTATGTTGACAGGTGTTTTCTTTTGGAACTTCAAGGATATTATGTTATTATCTGGCTTCTGTATCCTCTGATGAGAAGTCGGGGTTCACTCACTGTTTCTCATTTGAAGGTAGTGTCTTTTTTTCTCTGGCTGCTTTTTAGATTTTACTTTTTGGTGTTTGGTTTTCATAGGTTTCGCTATAACATATGTATTAACACATATGACAAATACATATGACATATAAATACATATGACATAAATACACAGATATATTTTCTTTGTAATTTTCTTGCTTAAAGTTTTGTAGAGGTTTTGAATCTGTGGCTTCAAATTTTCATAATTTTTGGAAAATCCTTGGGTATGACTTCTTTGTACTTCTTTTACCTCATTTTCTTTCATTTCTCTTTAGGGGTTGCAATTACACATATATTACAACTTCTCACTACGACCCATTTCTTTCTAATACTTTTTCTCTCTCTAATACTTTCCATTCAGTTCTCTCTCTGCTATAATTATTTTGCACTATTCTATCTTTCACTTCATTAATCCTCTCATCAGCTGTAATATAGTGGCTGTTAATGTCATCTATTGAGCTCTTAATTTCAGATATTGTCATGTTTAATTCTAAAATGCCATTTGATTCTTTTTTATAGTTTCCAGTTCTATGGCAAAATGTTACATCTTGTCATCCATTTTTCTGAACATACTAATCACAATTATTTTAATATCTATGTTTGATTATAATACCTGGAATAACTGTGGGTCTGTTACTATTGTCTGTTTTTACTCTTGGTGTAATTTCTTGAAATACATGCTAAGTTTCGATTGAATGATGAACTCTTTTTAATTTAAAAAAAAATAGAGAGGTTCTGGGTAATGTTATCTTCTTCCAGAGAGGGTGACTTTTTTCCTTTGGTAGGCAGTAATAGTGAGGGCACATTAGCTCAATTCAATCAAGATCTGAGCTGACTCAAAGAGAGAGTTCAGATTTTGTAATATACTGCTTATTCCATAGTTATTTTAAAGTGGAAACTGTCAATATCAAAATACTGTTATATAACATATATCACATTGCATATACTATATCATATAAAATATGTATCTATTATATATATGTCATTAGTTTTCACTGTTATTTAAATTCTTTATTCCAAACAATTTTCCATATAGCCTTTGTGAGTAACAAAACTTCCTATGCCCATTAATATTTTTAAAGCTTTAAATTTGAATGGTAGTTTGGGTGAATAGACCTTTTAGGTTTAAAATTATTTTATATTTGGAACTTTTGGCTTTTATGGCAGGAAGGTGTTAGCATACACAAATGTTAATGTGGAACAGATTATGAACTAAAATGTAAATGAAGACATAGAGATTATTGTTAATTTAGGGTAAACAAAGATTTATTAAGACACAAAAGGCATAAAACTGGAAAAGTTTAATAAAAATGGATTTCATCTATGTATCTGTCTATCATTTATCTATCTATCTAAATTATGCTTTTGTAAAGACAACTTTAAGTATATGAGGCGGCAAGCTGTTGACTAGGAGATTTATATTTCTTATATTAGAATGGTACTAGTACTCTGAATATATATAGAATTCAAATAATCCAAGATGATAAATAACCCAGTTAAATGTGTGCAGAGGATCTGAAAAGACACTTCAAAAAAGAAGATATAAATGGCCAATAAGTATATAAAATGATGCTCAACATCCTTAGTCATCTGGGAAATGAAAGTTTATACCATGAGACAGCACTACTAACACATCAGCATGGCTAATACTGAAAAAAAATCTTCAAATTTTATTGAAGATGAGGAGCAAATGGGACTCTTATACACTGCTGGTGAGAAATGTCAAATGATGTAACTATTCTTGAAAATAATTAAGCAGTTTATTACAAAGGTATACATTTACTATGTGACTCCACAGTTTTAGTCCTCGGTATTCTCCACAAACACCCCCACCCCTGAAAATGAAAACACATTCTTATCCAAAGACTTGTATATGAATAATATCATCAGCTTTACTAAAAAAAGCTCATTAAGAGGCAAATGGATAAATAAATTGTGGTGGATCTATTCAATGCACATCTATTCTGTAGTAAAAGGAACAGACTCAGAGTAAATAAAACAACATGGATAAATCTCAAAAATACTATTCCAAGTAAAAGAAGCCAGACACAAAACAGTATTATTGTACTGTACTGTATATAAATAAAAACTTCAGTGATAGAAACAGATTGGTGATTGCTTGGGGCCAGGAGTAGGGGATGAGAATGAACTGGCAAGGCGTTCAAGACAACTTTTAGAGTTATAAAAATGTTCTGTATCTTAATTGTCATGGTGGTTGTATGTTGCACACTTTTGTCAAAACCGTACATATTTACAAATACTGCATTTTATATTATATAATTTTACCTAAATAAAGTTAATTTAAGTAAAAATCTTTCTGATATATCAAACTTATTTTCATATTCTTTCCCCAAAAAATAATTAGATAAGAATATAAAGATAAATATAAAATTTTCTGGGGCTCCTGGGTGGCTCAGAGGGTTAAGCCTCTGCCTTCAGGTCAGATCAGGATCTCAGGGTCCTGGTATCAAGCCCCACATTGGGCTCTCTGCTCAGCAAGGAGCCTGCTTCCCTCTCTCTCTCTGCCTACTTGTGATCTCTGTCTGTCAAATAAATAAATAAAATCTTAAAAAAAAACCCAACTATCTCATTATTGCTGTGAGAGATAAACCTAGAAACCA
This sequence comes from Mustela erminea, assembly GCF_009829155.1. Taxonomy (NCBI): domain Eukaryota; kingdom Metazoa; phylum Chordata; class Mammalia; order Carnivora; family Mustelidae; genus Mustela; species Mustela erminea. The sequence goes on along the minus strand of NC_045626.1, from coordinate 34,489,355 downwards.
TGTACATGATTAACAATAATGAATTGTTTCAGTAAGTTTGGTATATCCATATAATGCAGTCATTAAAAATGATGATGTAGATTAGATGCATGCTCATTAATATGCAAACATACTCAGAACATTTTTACATTCATTATTTAATTTCAGCCTGGCAATGATAGTATGAATTTCCAAGTAAGTTATATGGGTTATAATTGAATGGAGGGAGTTCTTCGGATGGCTATTTATTTATTTATTTATTTTCCTTCTTTGCCATGCTGTCTTTCCAGTTACAGTCTTGTCATGATCTAATGTGATCTATTTCCTTAAAGTGACAGAGAACAGTGCTGAAGACATCTTATTCTTGGTGGTTGCATGTGCTAGATTCTATTTAACACTGTAGAGTCATACTCTGCAATGGGAACTATACAGGAAATAAGAATATCCACAGCTAACACTATGTATGAATGGTGCCATAATGGACATACATTGTCATAATTATGATTGAGTCAAAGTGTGCCTTCTTTCTCCAATCTGATGTCATTGTTCTTTAGGGAATTTAGAAGCCAATGACTTTTTTTTTTTTTTTTTTTTAAGAAAGACTAAGTTATGTCTGGTCTATGACAATATTTCATCAGAAGGCCAGCCTTTACTTCTATATCATCTCACTCCACACATTGCTGCTTTTTGTGTGTTTATTATTTTCATATTCCCTTTACCATTCCTTATCAAATCTCACTAATCCAGTGCTATTGTACTCCTTAGGGTTTTTCAGTCAAAGTGTGTATGTGTGTGCTCATGTTCACTTCAAGTTGGTCAGGGACTCAGTGCACATGTTACTCATCAGGGTTGGCCAGGGAAGCTCTACTACAGCCTTTGAGTCTAACCGAATTTCTATAATGTGATACAGATTCACAATCTTTTATCTGAAAATCTCAGGGTCAGATATGTGTCTGAATTTTTGGATTTTAAGAAGATAATAGAGTATATATATATATATGTATATATATATATATATATACACACACACACATATATATACATATATATATATAGTGAGGTCTGGATCACAGCTCTATAAAAACATATATACTTCATGACCATGCAGAGCTGGGGACATGGCAGGCTGTTGGAATGACAGGATATAGGGATGCTACTATTCTAAAATTATAGCGGTTTTTGTCCTCTTTCACTACTTATGTGTGAAGTCTGTCACTTTATTTTCTTGCTTGGAACTATTTAACTTCTCTACATCTAATTTTTCTAAAAGGCTAAATAATAATAATTTAAAAATAATAACAATAAATGCCCATCTCATAAGAGTGTTGTGAAGAGTAAATGCACGTGTAATATTCTTAGCAGAGCAATGCTGGAGCCTAGTAATGTCTGAATAAAGTGTAGCCACTGTTACCTGGTATTATTTTTCAGTGTTGGGAGTATTTTAGTAAGCATATTGATTATATGTAGATAACAAAAATTAGACAATCTTTTCCTCATCATGATGTAAATCTGTGTCACTATGAATAAAGCTTTGTTTTTTACAGATTATTGTATAGACCAAGGTGTGTTTATGAGATTGAGGTTGGGAAGAACCCCCTCACCCCCACCCTCCATATTCTGGACTCTGAAGTGCTGGAAAAGTCAGTGCTTCAGCAAGTGGGACAATGTCAAAAGCATTCTTCTTTTGGGGATGACTATACGGGAGATACAACCTATCCAGTCTAGAAATTTTCCCATTTTGAAACCATTGTCAAAGGGTTTTTGTCTATTATAGATCTCTTCTATTATCCTGATAGAAGATTTTTAAAAATTTAAACTCTTATAGCTGGTCTTATCCATCTTGTACAGTGGGTTCCACTCATGTTTCAAGTGATGTAGTCAAGGTAGTGGTCACCTGTGAGATTCAGTTATAGTTTGGTGAAAAGTGATGGGAGAAAGCAGTGTTATTCTCTGTAATAGCTGCTTTTCTGAGGGGACAGATGGTGAAACAGTTATAAGCATTCTTTGGGAATTCTCAGAATTCCTTGGAGATGAATATCCAGTGAAATACTGGATTTCACAGTGAACTCAAGTATGATGGGGACTCAGATAATTATTAACTGGGAATTAGTAGAATTTGCAGATATGGAAGCCATTAGAAGTTGGGGACAGGAGAAACTGTCATACTTCAAATGATTGTATTCAGAGGTAGTACTTACACTTCCCTCACTGGTTTCCTTGGACAAAACTTCTCTCACACCCCAGCTACTCATGACTCAGGACAGAGACAACAGAGGTGGCTACATATTGTCTAGTCCATGATGAAACAGTATTCTTTGGTTCTGCAGAGGGCCCACCTCACAAGGAAACATGGGTGGTCATGGTGGTCATTTGTTATCAGTTGATTAAAATATAGTGGTGAAATGACCTGCTGTATCAACCATAAAACCACTTAGACTAGGTTTTTTGGGATTTCCACAGTCCTACCTACTACACTAAAGGTATCACCTAAAAAACTCACATTCAAATCTAGCAGGCCACTTCCTTCTGTCTGCTCTTATGTAATTAAGGCACCCAAATATAAGGGCTGGACATTTCTGTGACTCATTGTATCATGTCAGATGAACATGGAGATAAAAGACCACAGTCGGAGTTCCCCACAGAGAGCCGGCATTTCTTCTCAATATTTTCCATCTGTTGGCGGAGACCCGCATCTTCCACTTACCAAGTTCTTCCAAAGGCATTGTTTAGACCCCATCCAGACTTCCACTCTACTTGCCTATCTTTGTCTTAGAACTCCAAACTGTATTTTTTTTTTGAGAGAGTTTTTATAGATCAGGACTTCAGGAACTTCTCCGGCACTGTGAGTGAAACTACTCAGATGCCACGGTGGCCAGCACAGCACCAAGTGTTCTTTACTGACAGGCAGGGTATTGGAGCACTATGCCTGGGATATAAAGGCTCCCTTTATTTCTGCTCCCCAAGTTTTGTCTTCCCTCATACTGGCTCATTCCCCATCATCCACCAGGCTTTCTTGTGTGGTTCCAGGGTGCTTTGTGCCTCATCTGGCCTGAGTAATGACATTTTAGGTACTTAGAATACTCAGTCTGGCTCTCCTTTGCATCTTACCTCCTTCTATATGGAGATATTCAGGAAAATTATACTCTTCAGGTGTCTGGTGCTGAGATTGTTAAGAGTTCCCACAGAGCTCTCTGAGGGGAGCCTGCCCATTACCTGACAAAATAGAAGGAATGGTAACAGAGGAAGATGGGATAATGCTGCAGAGACTGAAGAGAGTGCTCATGCTTACATGAAGAAGGAAGCTACCTTATGCTCTGCCATCAGGAGTCCTGGAAATATGCCCTTAGCTAATTCCTGAGATGGTACTGTCACAGCTTCATATCTTGTCATTTGATTTCTAACCTTGCTCTTTTTCATATATATGTTACTTCAATCATCAGAGATTTATGAAGTACTTTTTAACATAATGGTCCATAGTAAATGCAAAAAAAAAGTTTTGTTTTTTTTTTTTTTTTTAGACACACATTTTGAGTTGGAGGACCTCATAGTTCAATGAGAAATGGGTCTTTTTATATTTATAAATAAGAAATTACAATATAACAGTATATGTTTTTCTCATCAGTTGCTTAAAAAGGCAGCAGAAGAAAATTAAAGTTTTTAATTTAAAGTATTAAAGTTTTATGCAAGTTTCCTCTGCTTGAGGAAAACAAGAGAGGACTCAAAGGAATGAGCCCTTAAGTTAAGATTTAAAGAATGGGTAGGAGATTTCTAGGTGAACATGAATGGTGGCAGGATGTGGAGGGAAGCCATTCAGGGCAGAAGGAACAAACAGCATGTAGCAGGATGACAAGGCAAAAGACATCCGGCTGACTTAGAATGGCACATTGTCCATGGTGTTTTTGGTAACTAGTGCAATAGCTCTGAAAAAGGACTGTGATAGTTAATTGTATGTGTTAACTTAATTGGGCTGTATGGCGTCAGATATTTAGTTAACATTATTCTGGATATTTCTGTGAGGGCATTTGTGGATGAGATGAACATTTGAGTCAGTAGACTGAATGAAGATTACCCTCCCCAGCACGGGCAGCCTCATCCAATCCACTGAATAGAATGTAAAGGCTGAGTAAAGGAGAATTCTCTCTCTTTCCTGACTGTCTTCAAGCTGGGCAATCAGTCTTTTCCTGCTTTCAGAATTGGACATTAATTTGCACTCCTGGTCTTCAGCTTGCTGACTATAGATCTTGGGACTTTTCAGTCTCTACAATCTCATGAGCTAGGTCTTTTTAATAAATCTCTTTATACAGATCTTTATCAACTTACGGTGGGGTTATATCCCAATAAACACATTATAAATTGAAAATATCGTAAGTCAGAAATGCAGTTAATACACCTAACATGTACCTAACATCATAGCTGAATCTAGCCTACCTTAACACTTACATTAGCCTACAGTTGGTCAATATCATCTAAGGCAAAGCCTATTTCATAATAAAGTGTTCAATATCTCATGTAGTTTATTGAATACTGCACTGAATGTGAAAAACAGAATGTACCTTGTAAGTGGTTGTAAGTGTATTAGTTGTTTACCCTTGTGATCACATGGCAGACTAAGAGCCATGGCTCACTGTTGCTGCCCAGCATCATGAGAGAGAATCGAATTTAAATTTAAATTAAAAATTTGAAGTTTGATTTCTACTGAATGCATATCAATTATGTACCATTGTAAAGTCAAAAAATTGTCCGAACCATCATAAGTCAGGGATCTTCTGTATATACAGATATCCCAATGGTGCTGTTTCTCTGGAGAAACCTGAGTAATACAAGGACACAAGTTGTCGTGTATGCTTGGACTGCTGTAACAAAATACCACAGATTAGATGGTTTTAACAACAGAAATAAACTTTCTCACAGTTCTGGAGGCTAGAAAGGCCAAGATCAAGATGCTGACAAATTCAGTTTCTGGTGAGGATTCTCTTCTCTGGCTTGTAGATGGCTGCCTTCTCACTTTGTTCTCACAGAGGGTAGACAGAGAGAGAAAGAGAGAGAGAAAGAGGGAGGAGAGAAAGTGAGGGGGGAAAAAAGAGAGTGTGTGAGAATGAGCAAGCCAGAGAGAGCAAACTCTCTGGTGTCTCTTCTTCTAAGGACATTAATCCCATTGGATTGAGCCTCAGGACCTCACTTAGTCTTTTTTTTTTTTTTTTTTTTTTAAGATTTTATTTATTTATTTGACAGACAAAGATCACAAGCAGGCAGAGAGACAGGCAGGGAGAGGAAGGGAAGCAGGCTCCCTGCTGAGCAGAGAGCCCGATACGGGGCTTGATCCCAGGACCCTGGGATCCTGACCTGAGCCGAAGGCAGAGGCTTTAACCCACTGAGCCACCCAGGTGCCCCAAGACCTCATTTAGTCTTAATTCCTTCGAGGTTCCATCTCCATACACAGACATACCAGGGCTTAGGGCATTAGCATGTGACATTTCAGGAGGACACAACTCACTCTACAACACTGAATGATGGTGGTAGGAGAGAAGTCTGGACAGGTGAGCCCAGAACAGAATGTGAAACCTTTGAGTCCATGCTAAGGGATTTTCATATTTATCCTGCCAGTTATTGTGAGTTATTGAAGGGTTTTAACTGTTGAAAAGAAATGTTAAAACTTATATTAGAAAACTTATTCTGACTTTTGGTTAAAAGAGCATTGCCTAGCCATCATGGAAACCAATTTTAAAAACAAAGAAGAAACAAACACCCTACTGGATGGTGTGGATAGATATATTTGTTTATAATTTCTGAAAACAAATGAACCCCTTTTCAACATCCTTGTCAAAATGGAGATCACTTAAATTTAGGATAGTGATTCTCAGAGTGTGATTACTGGATGAACAGTATCTGTACCATTCAAGAACTTGTTAGGGACATACCTTCTCAAGCCTAACTTCAACCCGTTTGAATCAGAAACTCAAGGATTGGGGCCAAGCAGTTGGGGTTTTAGCCACCCCTATAGATGGTGCTGATTCAGGTCAAATTTGTGAATGACTGGGTTGGGAGAATACCTGTATCCTTACCATGAAGAGAGTTCCTGACCACTTAGGTATCCCTTATCTTCTGCTGCTCCAAAGACACAAAGTCTAGAAAAGTTTGTAGAGTGGTGGGGAATCATGTGCACCTCAAATTCCCTACCCTCAAATGAGATAAATGGGCATAGATACACAGATAACTGATTTTCCCAAGGAAGAGCATCCAAGAAATGTCAAGTGAAATATATGAGTGTAAATAAAGTAGAAGAAAAACATCTTAAGGTGCAGGGTGTCCTGTGTGTGTGGACTGCAAAGACTTTTCTGCAGAACAGGCAAAGCTAACAAGAAGACTTAATTCTGGGTGAAAATAAGGTACCTTCTAAAGAACAAACATAAACATCAAGAAAAAAAGAAGAGAGAGAGAGAGGCTCTAAGATTAGAAATCTTTGCAGGTGGGTCAGATCTGGAGTTGAAATGAAAAATTAGATTTACATAGAAAGATGGACACCTCTTCCCCCAAGGCTGTTAGTAAGGGTGCAATGTTACATGAAAATTTGGAAACTTTAATGAGATTAAAACATTTATAAATCACATAATGGATTTCCTGGCACATGGTTTGTGCTTACTGAATACTAGCCTTTATGCACTGTCACAGCACCAAGCCCATGAACAGTGAATGCCTTACTCACCCCTGGAAGGTGTTACCCTTTAGGGACTAGAGTTTAGGTCATTAACAAATGTTTATCCTGGAGAAAGAAGGCATGATCTGAGAACAGGTCCCAATAGTAAATGAAGAGGAAAGTTAAGGTCACAAAGGCCCTGGGGCATTTTGTGTGGATGAATATGTGTTTGGAAAACGGGGGCTGTGGAACAGGAAAGAAGGTAAAACAAAGGGACAAGGTTACTCAAGATGATTTTCTAATACTTCAAATGTATTCCAGGTTCAGGTCCTGTGTAGAAAAAGATATCCAGTACATATCAAGTGTGACGACGGGTATACACTCCTCCCCTCCACCTGCTTTCTTGGTGAGAGGAAATCAAGGAGGTGGACCTGGATTCTCAGGTCCACCCGGGCTGAGACTGAACAGATGAGAGGTCACACTGCCTTGCCCGTGTCGCTGCTGTAATTTGATGAGGACCTGCCTTTCCCCCCCACAAGGTGGTCAGTCTGTGAACAACAGAAACTTCTTTTAGGAAAGTGTCCCCTCCCCTTAAGGGTTAGGAAATTTAGGCAGGGAGACATGCGCACGGAAACATGTCTGAGAAGTTAATAATCGTTCAAAATCGAAGAACAAAAGACTGATGATTTCACAAGTGTGCTGTGAGAGATGTGAGGAGCTACAGGTTGAGCTAACATTGTGAAATGGAGACATCGGGAAGGCCTCTCAGAGAAGGGATACAGACTAGAATTACAGGAACTAGGTAGGAAGAAGGTAGAGTAGGCACCGAAGAAAGGCAGAATAATATTAGGCTCGGAAACAAGGAACCATAAAATGGAATGAGTAAATGCTTTTGAGAGAATGGGCACTAAGTTTAGGTTGGAGTACACAAGTGAAATAGTAATATTTGGGGGTTGGAAACTTACCCTATGGGTAATAAAAAGTTAAAGATGTCCTTTTCTATATGAATTGCCCAATTTGGAACAGCAATTTAACTCGTTCTTTATCAAATGGTAAATTCTCTTCGAGCATCCTATATTTGAATATCATACACTCAGCAAGACGTGATTATATTCTTGCTGTTTCTGAAAGTTATGCAATTACCTTGATATTTTTGTAGCATTAAATGTGAAAAAATATCCTTGTTTTCTCTCCTCTTCTCTTTTTTTGGGCTGCTTTTAGCAGTCTGAAAATCAGCTTTCATTTTGACTGCCGCTTAACAGAATTTGATTAAAAAAAGTCAACTAATTACAACGGAAATGCAGCCCTGCGAAGCTTTAAGAAAAACACATTATTTTGTTTTAGGGTTCAGTTACTATACATTCATTTATCATCTTTATAACCGATGTGCAGGCGATGATGAATAGGCCTTGGCTTTGAGTCAGGAAATGTAAATTATCCTCTTTCTTTCTTTCCTTTTTCTTTTTTTTTTAAACAAATAATGAATACTAGTAAATTTGAAACTAACTGATGTGCCAAGAACTCAACGATGATGCAATGCCATGAGAGCAATGCAAAGGCTGCCCATCTGAGAGTCTGAAGCAAAGGGAATTAACTCCTGGTCCAGGGGATGTATAACCTGGCCTGGAAGGTGTTGTGCCTGTGTTGAGCTAGCTGGCTTGGAGGACCATTGGTAAGTTGCGAGGTATTCTGCTATTGCTGTTCACTTAAGTCTTCCTCATGCCAAGTAGCCCTTGCCCTTGACAAAATACCAAGTGTATTTCTTAAACCTTCTCTCATCTGGGCCTTGTCTTTTAGCCGTAGGGCTTGGTTTGCTCTTCCTCCCTCTCCAAACAAGAGCTGTCTTTAAAGGGCTGCTCAGGTGTCCGCTTCACTGGAAAGGCTTTCCTAATGGCTTAAGATTATAACTAAGTCTTTTTAGAATACTGCCAATTTTTAATATGTTGTGAGAAATGGGTGTGTTTATTAGTAGGAAGCTCAATTTCTCAGGATGGACATAATACATTTTAATGTGTGGGTAGAATTTGGGTAGGGAGAGCAAATGGGAAGTCACATTCCCAGTAAGAGAAAAAATGCTCAACTGTAGACCATGGGTGAAGAGAGACTACTTCTGACTGGATGGCTGTTATTACATATATGCAGTGGGGAGGATTTTAAGGAAGATAAAACTCAGGATGTATCTCAAGTTTACCTTACACTTACCATTTGATGTAGAAAAACAAACCTCAGTTGAAAGGAAATAGCGGTATGAATGTTGGCTTTACTGGCGCAGAAAGTTATGCATACTCATTTCTGTTTTCAGGGGTTTTGCAATATTTACATTAACTTGCATATAGAATGTTTAAGTTATTTGTATGCGTTCTGCAAATTAATTTAAAATTGGCAATTTACTTACATTTGGGTGACATTTATGGATAAAGACATTAGCCATAGACACTACTCACAGATGAAGTTATGTGTACATCATTGATTCTCACAGTCTTTATAAATGATGCCAATCTGATTTTTATACTGCAATTTTACACATGTACTGTTTTCCTTTTTAGAAATAAAATCGAAGTATTTCTACTCGCCATTGCACACGGAACATATTTGAGTCCTTCCTTTTTAATTTCATTAATTTTCGTTTCTTCTTACAGTCTTTCCTTTGCTTTTATTATACCTTCTCTCAGACTGCTGAGGCAACGATTAGGCACATTGGCCTTGGAAAAATAAATAAAGAGAAGGAAAATATGATGCTCTGTCACTTTAAAATGTAGTCCATTTCCACCAACATATTAAAAGTCTAAATATTTTATTGCTTAGGCACAATCTCATTTTTATTGCCCCAATCACAGCTCATTGGCTAGGATATGCTGGGCAGAGGAGTGAGCTGGTCAGCTAATGGCCTCCCTGCTGCTAAAATTAACTAATTGTTAAAGTAATAACCGTGGACCCTCATGGCCTATTTTAATAGTCAGTGGCAATCTGGGAAATTATTTTGCTGCTTTCATTTCAGTGAGTCCTCCTGTTGGCCATTTGCACCCCTTTCTATCCTCTTAAATGCCCTCTTGATGAGAAATATTTCAATGAGAATCCACAGGGAGCTCTGGCCAGTTCCTCCAATTTGCAGTTGGGGCCCATTGTTTCTTCTGTGAATGTGGGAGGAGCATTCTGTAAGTCCATATTGGGATGCATGAGGACAGCATCATGGAAAAGATCAAACATCTTTTCCAACCTCATCTGTAGCATGTGACTCTCACATCAGTTTGTTTCACAATTCGCCGTGTCCTACCCAAATGCTAGCCATGATCTTGCCTCTCTTTTGGTGGAAAAGTCTTCATCCATTCTCTTGATGATCACTCTTGTCCACATGGGAAGTCCAGGCAGAAGTTCAGTCACTCAGTATCTTAGGGCGATACTAATTTCAACACTGACCTCTCCTTGATACTCTGGTATATATCTGGCTATAATACATTTCATCATGCTTTTGAACTTCATATTCTCCCTTATCAGCTTATTTGTTACTTCAGGTATACAAATCCTTTATTCTCAGCTAAGCTTACATTTACCCAGAGAAGTTTCTGTACTTCCTCTTGCATCTCTCAGTAACTAGAGCTGTGTTAAGCAGATGTTCAGTAAACATGTGTTAAGTTTAATTAGATGTGGGGATTTCAAAATTGTACCTGCTATACAAATGTCCTGTGGGGATGTTTTAAATCCCTTATGTCCAGAGGATGAGCTAAGCTCAACAGAATCCTGCACTGAGACTAAATCTTCAAGAGTTTTGTCATAAACATGTCCTTAATATGGACCTCATAGAATGGAAATTCCTTATGATATAATTTTAGAAGTCCTCAGATGAAGACACAGAAAATTTATACTGAAGGAATTAATCCTCAAAGAAGGTATGTTTGAGACTGAGCAAACATGTTTGAAAATAGAGATGGAGAGCTGTCTAGCCAATTCCAGATGTTCACCTACACATGTATGCTACTTATTCACTGGAACAAACATGCAGGGCCTGCTGGAAACAGCTGTGGTTTTGCACACCTGCGAAGTATTTTTTAATAGGGCTTCATGTCCGTTTAACAGAGTCACTGATCTGTACTTTGAAAAACTTTATAGAGCTGTTCTTATCTGTATTATTGTAAGAAAATTTTATTTTATACCTGTCAAGACAGGATTATTGAGATGTTTATGAATATTTACAAGAGTACTATGTTGACACTAACTACATAAAGAAACTTAAAACCAGTCTCTTGACTTGGAATTCCATGCCAATTGTGGCATGGCCTGTGAAGGCATGAAAGGCTTCTTGGAGATTATACATTTTAGACTTTGGGTTAGTTATAATTAATCCATGGTCTAGCCATAGTCTAGACTCATGACCAATTGCAGCCTAGGTTGGTACAACTGTGCTTAACTGTAGCCTAGGTTGGTTCAACAGGATCCTTCAAAACACTATGTTCTCACATTCCATGAAGACGTAGAACTCAACCATTCAGTGAGAGTTTGAATTAGAGGAGTGTTTTTGCAATTCTAAAAAACGATAACTTACGATCCCTTTTTTACAAGGACCCCTTTACAGTGATGAAGATTAACTGAACATTTGAATTTTATTTTAGAGAATGTTTTCCAAAAGCCCTCTCAAAAATCATGGTTAGGACGCAGACAAACAGATTGATATCCTGCCTCTCCATTTATTAGCCTTATTTCCTTGGGAATAGAACTATAGTATCCACCAACTTCATTTTCCTTACAGATTAAAGGGGGAGTGATTGCTTTTTGTCCTTTGGTAAGTGAAAGAACAGAAGAAGATGATTATTTGGAAAAGAAGAATCACCAGTCACTGGTAAAGACCTGAATGATTCTCCTACGAGTCAGAGTATGCCTCAGTGCATGGACGTTTTGATATCTGTTTTGTTTGTTCACATATCTTTTTTCTTAGTCCCAAGCTTTCCCCTGGTTTTAAAGTAGTTTTGGTGGGAGAATAACAATTCTGTATACCTTCCATATTATCATCTCCTTTGTGTTCATACAGAAAGGCAGACACTAAGAGCAGAACGTTTTGAAGCAGTCAGAGTCGCTTGCAAGCCTTGACACAGTCACCTACTATCTATATAATCTTGACATTCTTAGCAAAGTCTCTAAGCCTGAGGTTATTCACATTAAACATGGGGACAATAAATATACCTACTTCGTAGGGCTGTTATGGGGACTACATGAAGTAATGCTGTAATGCACTTAGCATAGACCATCTATTACACACAATAACAAGAGGTGCTTAATTAATATTAGCTATTATTTCCATATTATTACTAAGAACTGCTTAAGCAAATGACACTTTGGCATCTAGCAAAAGAATCTGTACAATGAGGCATTGCCACTCTGAAAGGACCTGATGAGTGATCCCTACTGGATAGGGTGTTAGAAGAAGAAGAAAAACCACCAGGAAAGGATGCCACCTGCCAGGGGCCGTGACAATGAGCAGTCTCTGGGAACAATGACAACTTCCCTCCCTTTGGGAGACTTAGGGCTCTGTGAGAGCTTTATGAGAGTAGGTGAAGGAACTTTGGGGAATCAGCTCAGGAGTTTAGGACCTCACCAGAGAAACAAAGCCTCACTGAGGGAAACAAGTTCTTTGTGTCTAGGAACAAGGTCCAAAGAAACCACAAATACAGAGTCAGGCCTGAGGTGTCTTCATTGTGAACTAAGTAAACTCCAAATCAAATTCTTCTCCAGCTTCTAGAACCTTGAGGGGTATCAAGCAGAAGTAAAAGAACACAGGTCAGCAATTCTAGGACAAATGAATCTTTTAGATTTGAACAAAAGATCACGTGCGTGGGTGGTCTGTGTGTGTAGGTGGGTAGCTTCATTACTCAAGGTTTGCTTGAGTAAACTCAAGTAGATTATTAAGATTATCAGTAGATGATTCTTATGCTTGATCTACCAGTCTCGGCACCTGGATCCTCTACCGGCAACCTGAACTATCTCGAGTAGAACTCTTATTTTCAAATCCATATTCTTTTCTCACGTAAATGGTAAGTCCCCTGAGGACGTAGCCTGGTATCTTTTCTTCCTGTGTTTCCTCACTGTGGCCAGCCTCGATGCACCCAACGTTAACCAGCAAGGCAAAAGGCCTTTAGGATACGCCCAGTTCAGAATACAGAAAGAGCGCCTAGAACAAGAAAACAAACCTAAGAAGGAAATCTTGCGAAATATGTGCTAAACCGTTGATGGTGTTTTCTTCTTGAAGGTAAAGCTAACTTTGGGAGTTGCGGGGGAAGGTGGCCCATCTGGTTCTATGACATTTTTCTGGAAATACCATCAAAACGAAAGTGAGAAATGTGCTACGAACTGAACAGTCATGATCCCCCCACCCTCCCCCCCACCACATCCGAAAGGAAGATTGTGAGAGGAACGAGCATAAATGAAGGCTGGGCTTGTCCTGCCTGCATTGAGACGAAACAGGTTTTCCTTTAAAAAAACATCTGCCATACGGAGATTTAAATCGGGTACTCCTGTTTTTAGAAGATCTCTATTTCCTTACAGGATGTCGGCTTTGATCACTAATCCCTGGAAAATGTCTTTAAGAGCTACTCCAATTGGCAGAAGTACCGGAGAGTAGGCGTGGGCAGGTGTGGGGAAAGAAGTGGGGGGAAAAAACCCTCTTTCCCACGCTGCTGTGTTATTTTAAAATAAAAAGAAAACTCCCAGAGGCTCTTGGCTCTAATGATCCCCTCTGTGGTTTTTCCAACAGCACGGTCCGCGGACACCTTCAGAAAATGTGCCTTCTGTAGGTCAGCACTTTCCCGTCCGCCCCTCTCCCTAGCCAATGGCATTAATGTGCGTTTGTCAGGACCGAATTTCATTTGCCGCATAGCAGCTTAGAGAGGGCAGCACATCGTGTTGCATTTTCCTTGCCTCTCAAACTGGAGTTCCTGCTTCTCCCCAGCTTTGTGTTGTCAGCAAAACGTCGCGTTTACAATCGGTCTCTTGATCTGAGGTAATTACCTGCAGGAGAAATAGCGAGGGTAAGGACCTAACAAGAGAAGTCTTGTGTTGTCGCACGGTGGGCTGCTGTCCTGAAAGTGTATCAGACTTGTCAAATTGGTTCAAATTAAATTGACACGGTGCTCTTCCAGGCATCACCACTTATTATACATCACGGAGCCCTTTTGGGCAGTAAATGCCTTCTGAGTTAAAAACGAATGTGCAAAGGAAACTCAGAGGAGCCAGCAACAAGGACAGTGAGGATCTCCAGGAGGACCCGTTAAAACTGGCTGTGAGAATGCGAAGGTTATGTTATGACTGAGCTCAGTTTTGCTCTTCTCTCAGCAATTTCCAATTCTGTGCCATTGTGACAGAGGTGTCCCCAGGCCTTAGTCATGAGGCCTTGGAACCTTCTTTTTTTTTTTTTTTTTTTCCCTGCCTCCGGCTCCATTTATTTATTTATTGTAACATTTATGAGCTCTGTCCAGGGAAACTGCTGGGTCCAGCAGCATCAGCCCTGGCCTGAAGGGAGACAGGGGAATACTAATCCTAGCCTTTCCCTGATGGGCCTGGTGACCTTGGCCGAGTCATTTAACCTCAACATGTTGGGGCCGCTGTTTTCAACAGAACAGGGGAATGAATGAGCCCTGGATCACCTCGAAAGGGTGTCAGGAGGGATAACTAATTAATGATTATAAAGCACTTAGCAAACAGAAAGTACTGTACAAAATGCTTAATATTAATAATAAAATGCATTCACTGCAAGCCTCTAGGCGTATGCTCAGAAATAACAGCAGCAATTAAAGTAACACGCTAACAAAACTCATTAACCCCCAAACCTCCTTCCCACCGCACGTGGCTGCTAGCGCTTGGGGGCTTTTTTAAGACTGCGCAATCGGTTAGCGCGCGGTACTTATAAGACTGCCAGGTGGTGCAAAGAGGAAGGCTGCAGTGCAGGCCATGGCATTAGGCTCTCCCTCACTTTCTAGGCAAGTTAGCACGTCGCCTGTTAAGACAGCCAACAGTCCTGAAGCCCCATCTCCATTCAGCCTGTCCTGGCAGGTCACTTCCCATGCAGATCACTCCTTCTAGCCAGGATCTGCCACCGACTGCCTATGCCATCGTGCGCCCTAGAGGGCGCTTCTCGCCTTTGTATGCTTCATTTCCGTCCCTGTGTAGACAACTTACTGCCTAGACTTGTAAGCTGCTTGAAGGCAGGGTTTCTCTTGTAGTATAACCTCCTAATTCCTAAAAGAAGGCAGTGCAAAGGACATGCCCATAGATGGTCCATGGACGAAGGAATGGACGCTTTGTCCTACCCCAATGGACAGAGGGGTAGGGCGTTATTTGAGCCAGACTGCACGTACTGGTTATCATGCTTCCGGCAAGCTGGCCACTACTGCTAAGAAGCTCCTGAGGTCTGGCAGGAAGGAACACTGAGGACCTTGCCGGGATGGTGAAAGAGAGAAGATAGGACTTTTGACTGAGGTGTTCAGAAAATGTATAGCTTCGAACTGGGTAATTAAGAAATTTACTTTGGGAACAGAGAGAAGGAATTAAAACAATACACCTTGAGTAAGCAGAAGGCAGAGCTAGGCCTGAGGTGGGTCACAGCCAATAAGGGATAGAGGGTGGGAATCACATGCATGCTCAGAGACCCCAGAGTGTTGAGGGAGGACATTGAGGGCTGTGTGTGGACAGGATGGGGACCTTGTAAAAAAGAATTTACGTTTCTATTTTCTCTTTGTGAGAATGAATGGCTAATTGGCAAAAATTGTCTCTCTCTTTACCTCCTTTCTCTTCCTCTTTAATAAGTTGCCATTTTGTTTTAAATTTCTTCTTAACTTTAAAATTTCATACCTGACCATGTCAGGAGTGTTAGCTTATGTAAGGATTTTTGTGTTGTAGCAGCATCTGGTATAGAATACAAAAGTGGTACATAAACCATATTCCCGAGGCTTTGTGAGTCAACATTTAATCTGATTCCATCTTGAGTACGGTATTGTAATATGGGATTGTGTGATCAATAGTCCAAATAGTTTTTATAAAAATTTACCCCATAAACTAAGAAATGCCTCTAAATTATAGATAAAAATAATACAGTATGTACCCATGGAACGTAAAGCAACTAAACAAACAAACAAACAAACAAAACCAATCAGTTTGATTATTCGAAATAGATTCCCTGGAGAGGAGCTTCCCGGTCAGTAATGAAGGGCCTTGTGTCTTAGGAGAAATAGCCCAGGAGCTCCTGGGCAGGGAGAGGAGTCAGAGACTGAAGGCTGGGCTCTGGGGAGGAGGAATTTTTTGTGAAAAGCCTGGAGCCGGAGAGAGAGAGTATGGTGCCTTTTAGCACAAATGTCTGCTTCCAGGGGAAAGAGAGGGAGGGAGATGTTAACAGGAACGGGGAGGAGGAAGCTGAGCACACACAAATGCGAGGCTGAATGACACTGGAGTGTGGAGAGAAAGATGTCAGAGAAATCCGAAGGAGAAGGCAAAGAGCGGTGAGAGTGGGGTCTGGAGATCTGTGCTGGCGGAGGCCTGTTGTGAAGAATATTCTTGATTTTTGGCAGCCACTCCACAGATGATTCCCTCCTGTGGAGAGCTAGAGTGATTGTGGACAAGCAGTTCAGGAGATTACAGGTCTGGAGATGACTTGGGGAAAAAAAAAAATCCTAAAAATTACAAGAAAAAAAAAAAAAAGCCAGGAAATGATATTGAGGGAGCATGAGCCTCTATTTCACGGCCAAATCAAAAACTCCCTGACTAGGAAATTGATATTCTGCCTCAAAGTCTCTTTCCTGAAGGCTGGGCATGGCTTACAGGGGAGCTGGCAGAAGAGGGGGCATCAGTGTGCATTTTAGGATTCAGCTGTGCCACCAACTTGTGGTGTGTCCTTGAACAAGCTGTCAGCCTGGTTTTCATCCGTAAAAAAAGACATTTGAGTTAGACAATCTGTAAAGCCCTTTCCACTTCTGATAGCCAAAGAGCTCCATAACGTGGAGTCTCTAATGCGTGCCTTACACACTTACCCAGTGGGTAAGAAGCTGATTTAGGTGTTGTTTCCATTTCCACAAAGCTTCTATGGGTTTACTAGAGTGTGCAACTTGAGGGTTTCATTCTCATGGTGTACAGTGGTCATCAGCCAAAATCCACTCAACAACTTCTCTGTGTCCAGTCCTTTGATAACTACTAAAGGATGACCTTGTCTCTGCTCTTAAGGTGCTTACAGTCCAGCTGGGGACTCACATAAATACAAGAAAAATGACAAAAGATAAGAGATGTCACTAGGCCCTTGTGTTTCATTGACAAATTAGAGCTACAGACTGAGAGAGCATGGAGTTCAGCAGAGCATGAGCTTTCTGCTGGACTGAATGGCAAGGAGGAGGTGTGAGCTGGGTCTTGGAGAGCAGATTCAAAGAGTCGCTTCCTGCATCCTGAGTCCTGCTGGGTGATCAGGAAACAACTGCACACACACTGAGGAGATCCAAAGCTCTGACAAAGCAGGGCACTTAATGAGCCTCTGTTGATTATGTTGAGACAATGGAGGAGAGAGATGTGAGAGATTCAAATCCAGAAGCCAGCATTCTAGTGGGTTATAGTCTGGTGCAACCAGTAAACCTGAGGTCATGTTTTGGGTCCAAATCCTTTTTCTGTCATTTACTAGAACTTGGAATTTGAAGAAGTCTCTTATGCTAGTTGAGTTTGGTGTTATACCTGAGAATTTCCCACTATATTATAGTAGGTTGTGTGACAAATAGCAAAATTAGAGGGGGAGTAGACAAGTCAGGGACTAACATGAAGATCCTGGGTGCACAGGGGATAATGGGCACAGGCCAAGGATAGATTTGGGGTGTTCAGCGTAGATTATTGGTTTACTACACAGTTTGGGCTAATGTTTGCCTTTCTGAGATGTTTGTTCACCTTTGTGCACTTCATTTTTTAAAGTAAAGATTTTATTTATTTATATATTTATTTTATTTGAGAGAGAGAGTGAGAGTGTGAGTGGGGAGAAAGGGCAGAGGGACAGATCTCAAGCAGACTCCGAGCTGAGCAGAGCCCAACTCAGGGCTCCGTCTCTCAATCTTGAGATGGTGACCTGAACTGAAATCAAGAGTTGGACACTCATTCGACTGAGCCACCCAGGCGCCCCTGTGCACACCATTTTTTTTAGCAAATACATTTCGTCAGCAGATGTCATTACGCTGCACGTAAGTGCTAGGCATAACAATGACCATATAATTTATGGCCCTCGCCAGAAAAATGCTGAAAGTAAAAAAAGTGCTACTGATAATTATATAGATTAGCAGGTGAAAATCAAGCTTCTGTTGGGGAAGTTGGAGGTATGATAAACTTACACATAAGAAACTACTCTTTCCCCCCAACAAAATATCAATTCTTCTTCTTTCCAAATTAGGAAGCTTCATCCAGGGACCCTCACTGGACAATGAGGATTTTGTTTAAATACACAAACAAGCAAGCAAACAAAAAAAGCTATCCTTTTAAGGAACATAAAGTCCACAGGAAACAAAAAATGCTAAAGAAGCTTAAAAAGTTATTTTGAAGAAAGGTGATACAGGATGAATGTGTGTACACACATTCTTTTTCAATCTAAAATCTAAAATCACAGGGCACTAAATTATGTACATGTGCACACACATGCATGTAGAAGTGTGAATCCCTATCAATCCCCCAAGAAATGATTCTTGGATGACCCAGAGAAAGGGGCAGAAGAAAGCTCTAGAGAGGTGGCGTGAGGAGAAGAGTTGGGGATGCATGCGTAATTTAAATTATAACCCAACAAATGCAAAACAGGAAGGGAACAGCATTTTAAAGAGGCTGACAGATAACATCAGCTCATTAGTGGTTCCATTACAGTGTACATTGGTTTGCTTTCTCTCCTAGCTCCAAAAAAAAAAAAAAAAAAAGAAAGAAAGAAAGAAAGAGGAAAAATGATGTATGTGCATGTGGGTATGGAGGAAGTAAATTAAATAAACATAGCTTAAGTTATTTTAGGGTAGTCTGAGCATTAACTCTTATCCTTGAAGCTGGTGGTGAGAATTATGATATGTTTCAGTCTTTGAAACTAGCCACTGCACTTTGAATGTAATTGGATCCCCAAGACATCCTTCTTGGGATGGGTGAGGGTTGGGGAAGGGTCAGAAGTAAAGGTAGTAGAGTTATTTTCACCATTTGGACGGGACGACAGGGGAACCGACGATGCTGGCACAGCACGGCTGTCAAAGATCAGAGAACTTTGTTTCCATTTGGAAATGATTAAGGTCTTATTGCTCCTGTCTTGGATATGAAAGATTTGAAATACATCAGTTCGATGTAACTAACGTTGAATGACAACTCTATGCATGTAGTTAGCAAAGTTCATTGAGAAGGAGAGAAGAACACTGAATTTCAGAAAAGTTGAACCATAAGAATTGAGTACCTTGATTGAATTTGATAGCTCTTAATGGGAAACTGTACTGAACTGGCAAAAAAAAAAAAAAAAATGCAGTGAGATCTGGTGAAAAGGATCAAACTCAAATTTAGTTTTTTAAAAATCTCAGAATTAATCTTGTTCCATTTTATTCAGTTAATAGTAGAAATTATTTTACATGAGAAAAGACGATGTCAGAAATAGCTGAGTGGAATTTTAGAGGTGGAATTAGAAGAGGGCAAAGGGGGAGCTAATTTGCTTTTCTGCTCCAAAATATTCCTAGCAATCATGTCTGGAGGTTTATTTGATTCTTTTTATTAAAGGTGGATAGGATTCCTTAGGGAGGATTTTGGGACGGAGCTTGGGTTGTAACTACTGAGCTGAGCAATCAGAAGGCCAAATGAGCCATGGATCTGTAAGTCAATGTGGATAGGCTGGCAGACAGAAAGAAGGGCCCTGGACCCTGCCCACAGAGACCGGCTAGGGCCACGGACCCTCGAAAGACTGGTAAGTCAGCCAAGGAGAAGAGAGTCATTGTATTAGGAGCCTAGGACTACATATGAATGTTGGTAACCTTGACTTACCCTTGATGAGGGCACTGGGCATGGGGAATGGATCCCTCTTAGTGATGTCAGCCTGAGTCCTACATCTCTACTGTGGGCACATATATAGGGCACAGGATGATGACATCCAAAGCATAGCTCTCCGGCCCTTTGGTCTAGGTCTGTTTGCCCCCTCCAAGCAGATGTAATTTTCTCTTTACGCTTAATATATTTAAGTAGGGCATCCATCCCTCAGTTTGTAGCAACTACCATCACCCCCTATTGTCTGATATTGGACATGCTTCCCAGATGAACTATCTGATTTTTGATTTCTGCTTGGCCACGTGTGGTCCGTGGCTCTTTGGAATACTCTGGAGAACTCCTCTCCCTATTTCATCCATTATGATTTTCTGAAAAGCAAGAAGGGCATAGGCTCAGAGTGATTCATTGAAGGTGCATATGGTATTCATTCTGCAGAGAACAAATATGGAACAGGAGAAAAAGTGACAGTCGCACCATTTGCATTTGATATGTAAATTCAAGATACATATTGATTTACATGTATAATTTAGTAACAAAAAAAAAAAAAAAAGGAAAGAAAGAAAGAAAAGAAAAAAAACCAGATAGTTAAGTAAACATGATACCCACCCCAAGCTAAAGGCTGGGCTCATGGCAGTGTTTGTAAATGGTGCTGTGCAGTAGCACATCTCGGCATGCAAATGTCTATAAACTTCAAACTGTTGCTAGGTTAAACAACACCTTTCCCAGGAAGCACACGGATTTAGCAGCTTGTACTTTATGCATTGGTCTCCAGAGCAGAAGGCCCTTCTCCTCACCTCACAGTAAGGGCAGGACACATGATCCATCCTTGTATTTTCCTTGCTGAAGTCTGCCTTCAAGCGATATAGCCCAGTGTTTTTAAAATACATTTTTCTTCTTGTTGTTTCATGCATGAAGAATCTGGACATATATTTCCCCTATAACCTTCAAGGACGGTTCTAAATGCTTTAACTGGCTCCATCTTTATCCAAATTTATTTCCTATTCTCACCAAGCTTCTTCTTACCCTCAGCTCCTGGAATAACCCTCCAGAGACAATTCTTTATTGTGCCGTGCACACGAATATTCTCACCACCATGCTTTCACTAATCCAGTGGCATCCAAAAGAATGCCCTATCCGGCATCCATCAAAACCGAGTGGTATCTCCAGCTCCACTTGGACTGCACGGAGCCTTCACGAAATTTGAAATGAAGCTAATTTTTCCTTTCCAGGACTAGTCACAGTGCGTGTGGTGTCAAGCTGTTTTCTCAATCTCAGTCACACACAGTTGTACGAGGCACTCTAATAATTTGCTAAGTGTTGCTCTTGGTTTCTCAGCCAGAGAGAATGTTTCCGAGGGAGCGGATTTCATACTCTTTCGTACAACACATGCTCTTTGGCATAAAGACGGACATATTGACAATGTTAGCACATAGTGATGGACTAAATTGGGAAAAAAAAAATACTTCCCAAATTTCTACTCCTTGTTTATCATTACTCACAGCCTGCTATAGGAAACTGTCATCAGTGACCATCATTTTAAAATGGGTGAGCAGAGGCGCCTGGGTGGCTCAGCGGGTTAAGCTGCTGCCTTCAGCTTGGGTCATGATCTCGGGGTCCTGGGATCGAGTCCCATATCGGGCTCTCTGCTCAGCAGGGGGCCTGCTTCCCTTCCTCTCTCTCTGTGATCTCTTCCCTTCCTCTCTCCTACTGTGATCTCTCTCTGTCAAATAAATAAATAAAATCTTAAAAAAAAATAAAATAAAATGGGTGAGCAGAGGGATGTGAGGGACACGAGAAGTGCACGAGGGGATGCATTCGGGACTTTCCTTTTGCTTACACTCTGCTGCCATGTTTGTCATGATATGTTTGTCATGGACAGTAACATGTGCCTATGTTATAAAGTCCAGGTTCTTGAGCTTTAATACTAAGATGACTTTGGGCAGCATAATTCTTTGTGATGTGGGAGTCTTTACTATGTATATAGAATGTTTAGAAGCATCCCTCATCTGTGCCCACTAGATGACAGTAGCTCCCTCAGACCCCATGCCTTCGCACCACAGTTACGACAACCAAAAGTGTTTTCAGGTATTGCCAATGTCCCCGATGGACAAAAAAATCCCTCTATCTACCCATGTAGAGATACACTGCTATAATCAATGATCTAAAATTTTTAAGATGGTTTTCTCTCTTCAGTGGGTTAAATAACCCCTATGGTACCTCAAAACCTTACTTTCCTTAGGAGAAGTTCTGCATTTTCCACATTACTTGTTTATTATTTATTATTAGCAAATATTTATATAGCATTTTGTCCTTAGTTCTCAGGTTTTAAGTACTTTACAAAAATTAACCAATTCAATTCTTAAACATATCCATAGGATAGGTGCTATAATTATTTCTGTTTTAGAACTGAGAGGCCCAGAGAGGTTAAGAAATTTATTCAAGGCCACACAGCTAATAAGTGGTAGAGTTGGGATGCAAATCTAGATGCTCTGGCTCTGAAGTCTGTTTTTAATCACTCTGCCTTTCACAAAGGCACACACTTTAGTTTCTTCTGGAGTGACTATCGCAAATTCTGAACAGGGGCATTTTTGTAAATTTTCACCAGTTCAAGGGATGCCTAATTTGGGGATAAAGCATAAACCCCATTAATTATTTTAAAAATCCAGAACTTCTGTCCTCGTCAGTGACTTGCTCCTGAGTGAACTCTTGCTATGGCTGGGGCCTAGACATATACCTGTACTGGACACAGGGTTGTGGAAGAGTGTGCATCAGAGATCTTGGGTACACTTCAGAGGCCATGGAAAATATTCAGTCTGTCATACCTGAATTAATCCCTCAGTTCTCTGTACCCATGAGGAAAAGTCCCAGACTGATCGCCGTTTTGTACTTTCAGCTGTTTTATATAGTCAGGCTATTCTCCAGCTCAAAATCTCTAGTGAGTCTTTACTCCCAGCCACACTGAGTCTAAACTTCTTTGACAAGATGTCAAGACCTTTCATTATCTTACTATTTCTTACACAACACATCTGCTTGGTAGGGATTAGCATCCTCACTTCCCCTTGTAACTTCTACCTGTCCTCTTAAGGCAGAGCACAAGTTCAGCTCCTTCCGTGAAACTTCCCCTACCACTGACACACTTAGCTTACTCCTCCTGAACCCTTCAGCCTTTGTTTTGTGTGCCTCCAAATCCCCATGAAGATGAAAATCTAGGTTCTGTGCTATTTTTTATGTTTATGTTTAGCTTCTCAACTAGATTGTATAGCTCTTGAAGGAAGGACTCTGTCTTTTTCTCTAAACCTGACCCTCCACATGAGGCATAGGACAGGTACTCAACCAAGATGTTGATCCATTGTTCATTCATCATCAACCTTCATGCTTCCTTTGTCATGAAAGGGACCGTGCACTTTTGCCCTCACTATCAGTGGATACTAATCCATAGCCATCTCTTGTAGCTCTATGGGTGGTCAGCTACAAGATATCAGTTGATAGTCTTCCAAGAAAATACAGTTTCTGCCAAGAAGGTGAAGTAAGGTGTCATGGCCAGTCAGTGGGATGCAACTGCTTAACCTCGAAGGAGGATAAAATCTACAAATATCCATGCCGCTTTACAGAAAAGCAACACCAGTGAGAACCAATAAATGGCACGGCTTTGCTGGGTGCTGTATTGGCTAATTGTATCAGAGACATGGGGGCACATGTCCTTAGGGTAAAGTGGATTTAGGGATCTGCCAGGCTTCCACCATGAGAAATAACATGTATGAAGAGTGACATGTCTCTTTTAAAACCTAGGTGTTTATTTTCTAAGGCAATGATCATGGTAATATTTTCAGTGTTCATAGTATTTTGACAGTTTTCAGGGCAGTGTCACTTTTGTGACACATAGGATATGCAGAGAACAGGAGTATGACTC
Organism: Mustela erminea; assembly: GCF_009829155.1. Lineage (NCBI taxonomy): Eukaryota > Metazoa > Chordata > Mammalia > Carnivora > Mustelidae > Mustela > Mustela erminea. The sequence continues at coordinate 34,465,842 of NC_045626.1, read as the reverse complement.
CAGATCTTTAAAACTACTGGAGTCTCAAGATGTTAAAGAGAACCTAAATGAATATCACCTTCTTGAATTATTTTAAGACTTCCTAGTGCCCTTTAAATCTTTTTGGTTTTAGAATTTATACGTAAGAGAAAACCCTGAATGCCAAAATTTACTCAAGTTTATAATATAGTAATGAATTATTCATAGAAGATTTGAATATGAAACTGGACTTTTCTTCATCCTGATATCAATTAATCAATTAAAAAGTAGTAAAAAATTATTTAATGTCTTAGTTGCTAGGCATGGTGAGGGGCATAGTTTCTTATAAGGATTTTAGTAACATCAATTTTATTTTAAAAAATCAGCAAATTTTTGTTTGAGGGATAATTATAAAGGAAAATACTGAACCCATGGAATGGGAGAAGATATTCACAAATGACACTACAGACAAAGCTCCCCAAACTCAACACTCAAAAAACAGATAATTATGTCAAAAAATGGGCATAAGACATGAACAGACACTTCTCCAAAGAAGACACACAAATGGTAACAGACACATGAAAAAATGTTCATCATCATTAGCCATCAAGGAGATTCAAATAAAAACCACATTGAGATTCAAATCAAAACCACATTGAGATACCAGCCATCAGAGAGATTCAAATCAAAACCACATTGAGATTCAAATCAGAACCACATTCTAACAACAGTTAGAATGGCCAAAATTAGTAAGACAGTAGACAACAAGTGTTGGAGAGGATGTGGAGAAAGGGGAACCCTCTTACACTGTTGGTGGGAATGAAAGTTGGTGCTGCCATTTCGGAAAACAGTGTGGAGATTCCTTAAGAAATTAAAAATAGAGCAACCCTATGACCCTGCAATTGCACTACTGGTTATTTACCCAAACATACAGATGTAGTGAAAAGAAAGGCCATCGGTACCCTAATGTTCATGGCAGCAATGGTCACAGTCACCAAACTGTGCAAAGAGCCAAGATGCCCTTCAACAGATGGATGGATAAAGAAGATATGGTCCATATATACAATAGAATATTATGCCTCCATCAGAAAGGATGAATATCCAACTTTTATATCAACATGGACGGGACTGGAGGAGATTATGTTGAGTGAAATAAGTCAAGCAGAGAGAGTCAATTATCATATGGTTTCACTTACTTGTGGAGCATAAGGAATAACACAGAGGACACTGGGAGATGGAAAGGAGAAGTGAGTTGGGGGAAATTGAAGGGGAAGACAAACTGTGAGAGACTGTGGACTCTGAGAAACAAACAGAGGGCTTTGGAAGGGAAAGGTTTGGGGAGTTGGGTGAGCCTGGTGGTGGGTATTAAGGAGGGCACATATGGCATGGAGCACTGGGCGTGATGCATAAACGATGAATCTTGAAACACTGAAAAAATAAAATAAAGTTAAAAAGAAAAGAAAGATACTACAAAGCCAAATGAATATTGTTTCTGCACTCTTGTTTTTGGAACTTTCTTATATATTATGAGTGGATAGCCCCATACTGCTTTCTTATTTTACATTGCTCTTATGAGTGGTGGAGACCATGTATCTTCTGAATAGCCTGGTCCACTGGCTTTTCTAACTCCATATTGACATCTTTCTGGAAGATTCCAGCTTTCCTAGCCTGGGCAGAAATTCTGACCTTATTTACTTACAACTCACCTGTTACTCCCCACATTCCACAGTGACATTTTTTATTAATACATAGTCCTTCTTAATGGGATTTGACCTATTTTTAGCATCAATGGATGCACAACTCACTAGTCATTCATGTTATTTTTTGTTAATCTCAACTTCCTGAGATTTTCTGAACTCCTAAGTATTTTGCTTTTGGATAACTCCAGATCAATGAGTTAGACTTGTCTTTTTTTTTCTCTAGGGGGCCACCATTTGGTCCCATCCATCTTCCTGGGAAATTGATGTTCCTGTAAATCTATGGTGAAGTGTTTATGCTAACAATAGAAGATGGGAGGATATCACTTACTTTTCTTTCCAAAAGAAGTTCATGTTATAAGAGCTGAGACCTATAATCGCCAAGGTAATCTTCCATACATTGTTTAGGTGCATTTGAACAATTTCCTCTAAAAGAGATTCTCTGCAAGAAAAATCTACTTAAAACATAAAGCAAAGGAAGCATCTTTTGTGTATTTTCCCTGCTAGGAAGACATTTCCTTTCACAAAGGGCTCAGAATCCATTGGCCATCACTATAAATCTGGCACCACAGCTCTGGAGCAGTGAGTATAACATATTGGCTCACATTTCCAAACACTCTTGCCTGATTCCAAGTTGCCCACTAGGTTCCTACCCCAGCATCAAGATCCCAGTAATTAAACTGGAGGAAATAAGCACATTGAAATATTCACTCATTAATCCAGAAATTTGTAAGAAATAATGTGAAAACACGATCTATGTGAAATAGAATGTTGATAATGTTAAGTTTAAATTCCCAAGGAGTTTTCAAACTAACAGACTAAGTCAAATACTAGGAATCATGATTTTCTACAAAGAAAATTCTGAGGATTCAGATTCAGGATTCTGGGGCTAGGTCTGAATCAGGGTTCACTGTTAAACCAGAAAATCTTAGAGTTTGGAGAGGACCACAGATGACCATACTAATTATCCCATGATAATTAGTAACATTTATAACAAAATATAAAGGAAGAGGCCAACATCTGTTACCATGGCACCACAGCACACAATGGTTTATTTTATTTTTTTATTTTAAAAGATTTTGTTTATTTATTTATTTGACAGAGAAAGAGAGTGAGAGAGGGAACATAAGCGGCGGGGGGGTGGGGTGGGCAGAGAGGGAGAAGCAGGCTTCCCTCTGAGCAGAGAGCCCAATATGGGTCTCGATCCCAGGACCCTGGGATCATGACCTGAGCTGAAGGCAGAAGCTTAACGACGAGCCACCCAGGTACCCCTACTTTTTCTTTCTTTCTTTCTTTCTTTCTTTCTTTCTTTCTTTCTTTCTTTCTTTCTTTTTTTTTTGGTATGTAGTCTTTGTCTTTTCTGAGTTCTTTTTTTGAATAATTTTTTTGAAATTGTGGGAAAATACAATCTAAAAAAGTCTTCCTTGAAAAAAAAAAAAAGGCTTCCTTGAAGAAATGGCAATTTGTATCTGGGGCTACATGCGATGAGAAAGATACAGCTGATGCACTTCAGAATATTAAAAAAGTCTGAGGGACCGCAGAGAGTACCTGGGCCACATACATCCTTTCAAAAATAGTTTCTTATTGTTCAGGTAAGCCCAACTCTATGTGCTCAGCTCTGTACCAAGAACCATGGGGGCTCCTCTTTCATGGAAAACCTCTAAAGAGGAGATAGACACATGGTGAAGATGGTACTACATTGCATGTTATCAACCACTATCAACACTTGTGCTGACAATTCTATAGGTTAGTGAAGTGCAGAGAGGCCAAAGCCATGGTTGCTGAACTCTGGTTGATAATCTTGTTCTAGGATAGCTCACCACTGTTTACCAAATTTGGACTTAATTCTCCTTTTATTCATTTATTTTTATTAAATTATGCATTGAGGGTCTACCAGGCACAATCCCCCAAAGCAAACACAGTTCACTCATGAACATGATGGAAGCGTGAACTACTCTTCCAGAGATCACAGTCAGCTCATGGCTCCCTCTGGCAACGCACCACTGCATTTTAATTGTTCCAAGGCAGGCCCAAATCCCTCATTCTGAAAGATAATGCTCCAGAGAAACTTCTAAGAGTGGTCAAATGATAATACTGTGACCTGGTAGTTTTTCCCCTCAGAACTAAGAATAAATTCTCTTTGCTATATTCTTTCCATGTTAGGGGGTTATGGATGTCTTAAAGAATCTACAGAAAACAAAACAAGGGAAGACAATATATTAGAAGATTCACAAAGTCTTAGAAACAAACTCATGGACCTTTACAGCAATGGACCAGTGTGGAAGGTCTTCTTAACATCCTCAGCATCGATTGTACCCATTTGTTCTCCTGACAAAGAAAGAAGTTCTCCATGTTAGAGGCAGGGAACTTCTCATACTAACAGAATCCAGGACTGGTTTATGGGACAGAATCTTCCAAGGAAAGAAAAAATATCACTGCTTAAATTATATTCCATTTGAATCAACAGAGTTTACTAAGTCCCCCTCCCCCACTTTTTTTTAAGATTTTATTTATTTATTTGACAGACAGAGATCACAAGTAGGCAGAAAGGCAGGCAGAGAGATAGGCAGAAGCAGGTTCCCCGCTGAGCAGAGATATAATATATACATGTAATATACATGCAAGGCTCAATCCCAGGATCCTGGGATCATGACCTGAGCTGAAGGCAAAGGCTTTAACCTACTGAGTCACCCAGGCACCCCTACTAAGTCCCTTCTAAGTGCAGTAGATGTGCAGAAGATCCAAAGATAAATGAATGCAACAGTCCCTCCTTTAAGGTACTTTAGGGACACATGATACAAATAACCTTCAACTCCATGAAAACAGTCAATAGCATCTAAAACAATGTGTGACACATAGTCTGTGTTCCTAAACAGGTTTGGAGCAAATAAGATACGCCAAGTGCTGAAAACATGGTTTGAATAAGTCACTGATTATTCAGAGAACAAAGACCTCACACTAGATTGGAAGAGGCAGTAGGAGTTTCACAAAGGGAGAGGCTTGTGACATATACAAGGATAGATGGAATTTAGGGAAGTGGAAAGGAGACAGAAGTATGCTTCAGAATAGGGCACGGCATGGGCAATGACAAGGAGCCTGGGACACGAGTCAAAGACAAGAGGAGGTGCAGACCAAGGCTGGGCCACGCTATGGAGGGTCTTCTGTGCTAGCTGGGAAAGACATCCAGATTGTGGTGAAGAAGACAGGTGATGGCTTGCCTTTCCTCTGGCCTCCCTCTGGTGTACTTTAATATTGACAAGAAGATCAGAAAAAGATCAGAGAAGATCAGAAAAGTCATAGTTTTAGTGAATCAATTGGTATTAATACCATGACCTTCCCCTTCCTTCTTGACTTCTAGACCAACCTTCATATTTTTTTTCCAGTCTCTTGCTCACAGCTCTTCTTTTATTTCTGTCATTTGACACCCTTCTGTATCTCTCTGTCCAGCTCTCCCTGTCTCCCCAAATTACAGCTTGGTGGAGTATACAACAGTAAGGTGACATAGTCTGGGAAGGAAGGCATGCATCTGTGCTGCGTCATACTCCAGTGGAAAGAAGGTTTAAAAGATTTTGACCCATTCACAGTCAGGTTTTCCTTTTATGCTTTTGAGGAAGAATAGAGAATGTCATGCAAATGCTGCCTGAGTGAAAAATCAGTGCAAAGCCCCGTTCTGTGTTTCCTAGGAGCCGAGCTTCTCATTTTTATGCCCTAAGAGAAATCTCAAAGTCTTGAATCTTCAGAATGAGGTGTTTTTTTTTTTTTTTTTTTTTTTACCAACCCACAAGGGGAGGGGGAAGGCAAATACCAGGCATTCTGCCATCACGGAGCCTTCCTATATCACTTATGGAAATGCAGGAAGGCACAAGCTGTCCTCTAGTCATTATTGTTTTTAAGGTTCTAGCTTTCTTCATCTGTATTCCTCATACTCTGGTTCTTTCTCTGTTTCAGGATTCCAGAACCAACGACTCTCGACCTCTAGTTCTGTTTCTCCTTAATAAAATGCTGCTGTGTTCTTTTGGCTCTCTAAAGTGAACATGATCTGTGTCAATTTAGAGTAATACATCCTAGGGAAACATGGATTTTAACCAAAACCAAAACCTTAAATTAAAGAGAATCTCCTTGAATTATTTAAGACCACTCTCTCTAGGTCCCTCCTAATGCTCTGAGGGTTGAGAAGAATTATCTCTGAATTTGTTTTGACAAAGTTATTTGTTTTTATTCCTTAGTTCTTTCTTTTGAATTGTTAACAGTACACAATGGAAAAATATAAAAGCTGAAGTTGTAAGTTTAGAATATCTATAGTAGAATAAGAAAGACCAACTTGTGGATATCGCATCAGACAAATGACTTGATCAGACACTTTGATTTTTGCTTTTTCCTAAAAGCTATTCTTCCTGGATCTACAGAAAGTACAGGCATGACCTGGTATCCAGATGGGCTCTATTTCAAGAGATAACCAGGGGGGAGGCCCAAGGACCCCAAAGCAATGGAATTACACCTTTTCTTGAACAGATGGCACATCCAGAGACCTGGGATTTTCTAAAATGCAACCAAAAGGAACATTTTGTCTCAGTGCAAAATGTGTTAAATATCAACATTATTATAGAGGATGCTTTTCAAAATCTATCTTCAACATTGACATGCTGTGGGAGCAATTAGAACTTTTTGTAATGCCTAATGCTCAGGTGAAAAAGTGTACAAAGTGATTTTAAGGGGGTAGAACCCAGCCTAGGACAGGTAAAAGAAATATGAGAAAACCAACATAATCACACCCTGACCACTCCAGGATTATTGGTCAAGGCTAAAATGCAAGCATATGTCCTGAGCAAAATATTGGGTTTGTGTGGCTCATAACCCCTATCTTACTTCCTGCTGATGTTTGGGTGAGTTACTGAGTAGAACAGTGGAAGGCCAGAACAGGAAAGGTCTAGGTTAGGGTTGGGCAGCCCTCTGATTGGTTTTGCCCTCTTAGGCAACCACTGAGATGGAACCCACCAATCTCAAAGACGTGTTCACATACCCACTTCTATACCTTTTTTCATGCTGATTCTCCCCCTCCCACATAACCATCTATTCCATTGACTCTAACACTCACTGTCCTTTAACATCTCCTCCAAGAGACCTTAAAAAAAGCACACGATGGGGCACCTGGGTGGCTCAGTGGGTTAAAGCCTCTGCCTTCGGCACTGGTCATGATCCCAGGGTCCTGGGATGAAGCCCAGTATCGGGCTCTCTGCTCATTGGGGAGCCTGCTTCCCTTCCTCTATCTCTGTGCCTGCCTCTCTGCCTACTTGTGATCTCTGTCTGTCAAATAAATACATAAATTTTTAAAAAACCACATGAAACTGTTTGCTCTATTATCAATTTTTGCTTCATTTACTATCCATCCCACTAATTGGGAGCTTTTTCTTGGATTTTATTATTAGGTATGCTTTGTATGTATATCCTATCTGCAAAATCGATTTCTGAGCTCATAAGTTCAGATAAACTGACATTTTTTTTGTCTTGGATCCTTCCTTTAATCACTTAGCACATAGATTATCATGTAAGTATGTATGTGTATAATATAATATATACATGTAATATCTAGATCTATATAGATGCATAACATATTTCCTTCAATAACCTGTATATGTGCATTACAGTCAATTGTAACTCAGTATGAAGTATAAAGTATGAAACCTTAGCAATTATAAAGTTTAATAATGAGATATCATTTTCTTTTTTCAGGTTTTGGTGCACTCCCTTCATCCATCCATCATTAGACGGTGTTTCCCCAGAGATGATAAGATGTGACTGCCTGAAGCAAATGCATATTATCTCTTCCTGGGCAGACCTTTCCTTCTTTCCAAGGTGAGTTGTGCTGGGTATCAGGGAAAGAAACTTCAAAATTCCTTTTATTGCTCTATAAAGTCTAGCGCCTAGAATAAGAGGTAAGTAGCCTGTTTCTTGTTTCATTTTCTCTGTCTTTTCCCACAACCCTTGACTCCTCTGAATCCTCTAGATCCCAACAAAAAGGTGCATTTGGACTTGTACCAGGGCTTCTGAGCCTTATCATACCTAGGTGTGTTGTTTTACATTTACTTATCTAGTCCCATTCCACATGGTAAAGAAAAGTTAATAAAATGCCCTCCTAAAAGGCACCATTAGCTCTTATAAATAGTTTCCTTTTCTCAGGAAATTCCCCTTCTCTCCTCGGTTCTTTGATGTCCACACCCAGAAGAATGGGCGAAGTTTGTCATGTGCCAATTCTCGCCAGGTTCTCCCAAATTTTTAGTAGTTATGAAGTCTGTTATTATTATCTTCACTGACTACCTATTAGGGCTCTAGGGAATCAGTAAGTTGAAGATTTTGAAGAGGAGTAGAACTTGTTTGGAATAAGGAGACTAATGCATTTATGATGAATAATTATAGATTTCACTAGAAGTGTTTAAGCACAGGTTTATATGTTGTGTGTGTGTGTGTGTGTGTGTGTGTGTGTGTGTGTGTGGTGTCACTCTATTGCTCCTGATTCATATTTATTTGAAATTTACATCAGTATTTCCTGTTGGGTAGATATATATATATCTCATTTGACAGTGGGTTTAACTTAAATTCATGCTTCATGAGTCACCTATACTCACAAGTTTTGGCATAATCACAGAAAAACTTTCAAGTACATATAATTGCATTCATTTAGCTGGACATTTGGATATTTCAATCGATTCAACCATTCAATGGAAAGGTCCAGCAAATGCCCCTAATTTGACATTGTTAGTTGTGGGCTATTTTTTTTCTCCTGTATCAACTACTGTGGCTAATTAGGCAGCAGATTCGAATCTTCATGAATTTTTCAGGCTGATACGTGTTCTTTCCCAGGGCTAATTTGCTATTATCAGAGGAATGACTCTGGTATACATTGTTGGTGGTGTCTGACCTTATTCCCCTATTCAGATTGAAATTAGTTGAGGGACTGTGGCCAATGAGGTCATTTGGTAAATCATCTCGCAGAAAACAGGTCTGCTTTAGAAAATGTCCTTTTTTTGTTCCCTTTCATAGCCTATCCTAGCTTCCGCTGTTGCAGGGCTCTATCAAGAAGGAATAAGATTCAATAAAACTTTTACCCAGGATTTCAGAAACTTAAAAAATTCAGTAGAGAACCTAGTTATAAAACTTCTGTAGAGGACTAGAATAATTCCATTCTATGAGCTTCCTGTGTTAACAATGAGGAGGATTTGGCATACAACAGTAAGGGGTAGAATTTTGTATAACTGAATGAGATTAAGGAAAACTGCTTTATTGTGTGATTTGCCTTATTAGGAATGTTGAAGAGTCCAGGTTTCCTGGGATGGCAATGCCAGATCATCCCACCTGATCTCCTCTGGACACAGAGGGGAAAGGCAGAATACTAACAGGCGCCCCCGCCCTGTAAGTTGTTGTTTTCTAAATGTAACTGATCAGTGGTTGGGTTTATTAATAAGAATCACATAACCATTTATGTCTTTTGAAAATCATCAGTACTCATTTCCACAAATTGGTTGCAATTTCCAATAAGAAAATACCAATTAATTCATTCACTAAGAATTGTAATTAGTTAGCCCAAAGGAGACTGACATGGTGGTAAGAGCAGAGAAGGAGCATTCAGGACTGCAGGGTTATAGATTACTTTTGGAAGTCCTCAGTACTTTGGATTTTCAATTTACCAGACTTAAAAAAAGAAAAAAAAAAAGACAATGTTCCTTATAAGACATGAAGAGAATATCTTAAATATGACTATTTCACCACCCCCCTTTATTCCCCTTAGCAATTTTCTTTCCTAATTTTTCACTGGAAGAGACAGTATGGTATTTAGCCCCTTTTCTCCCTCATGATTTATATATAATTAGGGGCTCAGAAATGTTATCCTTCAGTTCTAAAAGAAGCTGCTGAATTGGAATACAAAGGGTCATTTTAGTTATGGGTATACATACTTTTTAATTAAAAATTATTTTATTGCTTTTGTTAAGTAATTAAAATTTACAAAGTGATTTCTCACAAATATTTATTAATATTAAGTTGTTTTTGGCATACACCAGTAAATTGCAAGCAATTGCTTTACTCTGCATGTGTAATTAAAATGACTAAGTAATTATATTTTTTCCTTGAGTATAGTTGACACTATCACATTTTTCTAAGTTTTGGTTCATTTTTATTTCCATTAGTGAATGCTTCATAGAAGCCAAGATAAGGAGTGTCAGTTAGCAAGGAGGAAAGCTGCTTCTCTTACTGAGCTTTTGAGAAATATAAACAGATATTGTGTGTCATGTTTATAGTCTCATGTACTTTGTTTTCCTAGATGTCTTTCCTCTTTCTTTATCAACCTGCCTTGAGTGTTGCCATGATTATTTGGATGGTTATTTAAACATTTTTAGAGTGCACATCTTAACTTAAAGATACTTAAGTTTATATATTTAGACTTTTATTCAAATTGGAACAAATATGTGGTATGTCTATTCAACTATATCTTTTGCTCTGCTGAGTCCTTACCATTGTCCTTTCTCTTGTCCTTCCTCAGATACTATTGACTTCCTCCCGTTACCCTTAATCATCAGCAAATGCCCCCTTAAAGTCCCCAGTGCGCAGGCTCCATGTCATGTCCATGGACTTCTATGCATATCAGCTTAGAGTTCAGCATCAGATGGAGGGAAGGCTGAATCAACATGATGGCTTCCTTCCAAAATAAAGGAGAATGAAAAGACAATGTAAAACAACACACCTAGAAACATCTGTTATTCTCAACCACAGTATTGGAGGATGGGCTGCCCATGCAGTGAAGGTTAGGTAGCAGTACAGGATCACATTGAGAGAGGATTCATTGGCCAATATCTCAGACAATTAAGGCAGAGCCCAGGACTCCATCCTAAGTGGTGCACTCAGATGAACAAAATGAGCAGTTCTCTTCGAACACAGAAATGGGGGGAGCTTTCCTGGATTCTCTTTGGAATGACTCTTTCATACCAAGAAAGCGAGGGCTAAATGATGAATTACTGTAACCCAGGCTTCTCACTGTGGCCAGATAGAGTGACAGGGACCAGATGTACTCTTTCACCTGAAACAACCTACTGAAAAAAGGAAAAAATTTATAAAACTATGGTTTCTAAGAACCTGGACCTCAGACAACAGTGATCCACGAAAGATGGAAAACAAATGACGTAAATCCTACTGTTTCCCACACTTACTGCCCTGAGAGAGTTTCAGGCTCTGGAGCAGGAAGGGGTAACTCAGAGCCCAGTGGACACCCTGAACTGAGGAGATGGGGTTGGGAATCTGAGGAAGTCTAGGTGGCTAGAGTTTGTAGGGCAGACGGACACAGAGAGGACAGAGCTGCCCGGGCAGAGCAGCCTGGACATCAGCAGAGGCGGACTATGAGGATAAGGCAGAACATTGATCAGTGTGGGCCATGAGGAAACTGCTCCTGACTCAGGAAAAAACCACCAGAAAGACTACAGGAGAGAGTACCTGGTGCTCTGACAGGGGCAGAAAAGCATCCATTTCCACCAGACCAGACACCTCAACATGTATGAGGTGTTGGTAGAACACTCAGAGGAATCTTGCCTGGGGGTGAGGGATATGCAACCCTAGAATAAATGCTGCTTTGGGCTTGTCTAAAGATTGCTGAACATTAGTCTCAAAAGAAGGAAGCCATTTCAGGTAACACCATCACCGAGGTTTGCAGGAAGCTAGCTTTTGGTGAGGAGAGTGGGAGAGAAGTCTGCAGTGTGGAAGGCACTGCATGGCTTGCCTTGACTGCTGGTGAGAAATCATGGCTACAAATGGCTATGAGAACTCACACGCTTCACCCCACCACCAGCCATGATGAGAATCCCTGCCAACTCCAGCCTGCCACCAGCAGCAGGTGATCTGGAGAACTCTCACATTCAGAGATGAGCAATAAACAGAAAAGCGCAGAAAATCTGTCTTTGAAAGTAATCAAAGGCACAGGAAAACCAAAAACAGGATATTACCAGAGAAGGATACCTCAACAAGAGCACATGTTCCAGAAGGTACCATAAATCAGATGGAAAATATGACTAAACAGATCACCAAAATTTTTTGGGGGGGTAAAATACAAATGCTTTTGTCAAATAAAAATCCAAGGTAGAAAAATATGGAGGTGGCAGAGGCCCTGGAAGATAAAGCATGAGGATAGAACGAGATACAATCAGGACTGGAGCACCTTACAAAAGAAAAGGAGGAGAAAAATAAAACCATCATGGAAAGACAGGCACACTTACAGGACTGAAAAAACCAAACTGATAAGCTAATCAATAAATGAACAACCACAGCCTTAAGAGATGTAGAGGTCGGTATCCAGAATAGTGAGCACAAAGAAATGGAATGAACACAATTAAAAACAACGCAAATGGTGAATATGAAAGAGAAGCAAGGGGAGTTGAGTAAGCACAGGTTGGCTCCATAGAGAAAAGAAATAAAATGCGAGATTAGAAAACTGGATTTAAATATTAAGAAGACTTTTCAAAAATAAAAGAAGATTTGAATCTTTTTCAGTAGTTCCTTTGCTTCTTTCAACACCCAACCCAAGACTGGTCTTCTCCAGAAAGCCTTTTACCCAACTGCACACTGAACTTACTCCATTCTGGCAGCACAAATTGGTAGATGTTCTAATGTTTCTTCCCTCCAGTTATTATGCTGCTGTTTTTAGTTTGGAGGATAGGCATTTTTGTGAAGACTGGGGCTGCAGCTTTCTCCTTTTATGACCTCCTTTATACCCTGTACAGACTATTTCCAGAGTCGGTGCTGTGTAAACAAATGGAACAAATACATAAAACACAAATTTTCTCCATGGCTTAATGCAAGGGTCTCTGGGTACCGATCTGGCAGTTCAGTCCTGTTGCTGAGGTTGCTAGTTAGCCCTCTGATACTGATTTTCTGGTATTCTCTTAAAGGTAAGTGATTAACTGAAGAAGGGCAAATATTTGATCAGGACACTGGAAGCCAAAATATGCTTTTTTCCCCTCCTCTTCTCTATTGCCAAATATTCTGATTTAATTAAAGGTGAAAGTACAGTCAAGAATGCTGGACAGGAGTCAGGGCGCTGGAGTTGTCATGAGGGGCTTATCGCTGACCAGCCACGTGTCCTCACGTTAGTCACTTGATCCTTGTTATGTTGTATCTTGGGACTAGAATTGTTTCTGCCTCATTGTAGACACTTAATAATTATACTTCCAATGAAAAAATAGTCAGTCTCGGTTTCCTCCTCTGTAAAATAACAAGTGCGTACTAGCATGGTCTCTAAACACTCTTTTTACCATAAAAACCTAAAAATTACCTGCTTTCCTCTGGTTGGCAAGCATTTATGCTCTGTACTTTCGGTCGTAGTAATTCGGTAATGCCTGTTGTTTTTATGGAGGATGTGTTTGTACCCACACGTGCTGTTGACATGATCCATGTAGATTCAGTGTCCATCCTCACTTGCACGACTTTCGAGAACAGCCAAAAAGTCCAGAGGGCACACTGAAGGATTCTTACAGGAAGCTTATAGCCTGTCTCCTTTGGCTAATTTGCAAAAGCATTTTTTGATTTAAAACAGAAGGAGGGAGAATCCCTGGGAGAAAACTCACATCCACTAATGTTCCTTCTGGAGTGAGTTATGAAAGAAAGCCCCAGATGGATTAGAGACGAAGGTTAAACTTTGAGACACTAATTTATTGAAAAGGTAAAGATAAAAGAACAAAAGTGCCCTGAATGTTATGTCCATGTGTCCTTCTTGCCCCATGCCCCATGCATTCCAGTAATTTAAGGATCTCTGAAAGGGATATGTGTTTCTATAGAGATGATTTCATGCAGATCTCTAAAGATAATCTTTGGAAACAACTGAAATGATCATTCTAATTAGATTCTCCAATTAAACAAAAAATGGACAAACTTTAAAGAAGATATTTCAGTTTGAAAACAGCAAGCCTAGCAGAACTGTTTGGGGGCAAAGGTATCAAAGCCTACAGTGGTATTCTGGAAAAATATTTTTGTGTACAGTGAATTCAGTGATGTTTAAAACCATATTTCATCAATTGGAAGTTACCCATTATTTGTACATTTCTGAAATTGTTTTATAACCAACAAAGTCTTACAATACTGCAGGTCAGGTGAGAGTTGGGGTCAGTTGTCACCGAATACCCACATATGGACCTGGTTATTACTCCTGGTGGAGCCATAACTTTGTAATATTTCAGTCAATACACCTTGTAAGGCCCATTTGAGAAAAGGATATGCATACTGATTCTTTTCTGAAAAGCTTCTGTTGACACCATCTGGTAAGATTGAAAAAAGCACCTTCATCTAAACTTGCAGAATTGGGGGCAGTTGGTTGGAAGAAAGTTCTGGGCACAATAATGGTGTACTTTTATGAAATGCTCTATCACCAACATGCTTGAGGAAGGGGACATAGAGGATAAAATTTTAAATCTTTATATATTTTCTAAATATCATTTTAATATCTATTTTTGTTTTTCTTCTTCTCTCCCTAAATTCCAGGTAATAATCATGCATCCACACAGCTGCCATTTGGTAGTGTTGTCTGAATGGCTGATGAAGATGTAGTGTCCAAATGAACTTTGGAGAGCACATTAAAAAGAAAATCTTTATGGAATTCTTCAAAAATTGTTTCTTTAAAAATGAGATATAGGGGGCATGTGGGTGGCTCAGTGGGTTAAAGCCTCTGCCTTTGGCTCGGGTCGTAATCCCAGGGTCCTGGGATCGAGCCCCACATCAGGCTCTCTGCTCAGCAGGGAACCTGCTTCCTCCTCTCTCTCTCTCTGCCTGCCTCTCTGCCTACTTGTGATCTCTGTCTGTCAAATAAATAAAATCTTAAAAAAAAAAAAAAAAGCCTCTGCCTTTGGCTCGGGTCATGATCCAGTGTCCTGGGATTGAGCCCTGCATCAGGCTATTTGCTCAGCGGGGAGCCTGCATCCTCCCCTCTCTCTGCCTGCCTCTCTGCCTACTTGTGATCTCTGTCTGTCAAATAAATAAATAAAATCTTTAGAAAAAATGAGATATAGTGGATGAATATATTAATGGCTCCATTTAAAGTTTTCTGTATCCATACCCTTTGCAATGTGACTACATCAAGAATTGGGAACCCATGTTTCCATCACTGGAAGCTTGGTTGGCTCTGTGATTGATTTTGACCAAAGTAATAAGGTGGTGTGCCACTTCTGAGGCTAGGTCTGCAGAAGTCTTGCACACTTATGCCCTCTCTCAGAATAGGCAGGCCTGGGATTTCCTGCTGGAGTATGACAGACCATGGGGAAAAGAGGCCAGTTGCCCTATCAGAGGCATCCTAGACTACCCCATAGCCAGCCAACTTTCAAGAATGTGAGACAACTCAGTTAAGACTAGCAAAGTTAGCTTACCTTACATATAGCTAGCTGAACACTTACAATTGAATGCAGCCAAGAACAGAGTTGCCCAACTGACCTACAGAATCATAAGCCATTAAAAATGCTTATTGTTTTAAGCCACTGAGATATGGGGTGATTTGTTACACAGCAATAGCTCACTGATACATGAGGGGCAACATATGTTTTTCACATAAAATCAGGTCACCGTGAAGTTCACATCAAGATGCTTTTTCTGAAGGTGTTTTGAAGCTTTTGAATCCCACATATTCATCTATTTCTGTATTTCCCAGGAGTAGAAGCACTGAAATTCTGTAAGACAGGCTGCTCTTGAGATATTTTCAACTTAGCTGGAATCAGGATTTGCCAGAAATGTCGTGAGACAGCTTGTTTAAGTGAGATTTCCTGCTTAGTTTCTTTTTTTAAAAGAGAGAGAGAAAAAGAAAGAAAAAATAATGATTTTTGGATAGAATTCATCTGTTCTGGACACATTTCGACATGTAGTGGAGGGGAACCAATATATAAAGATCTTTGAGTTCTTTAGAAACTTTGGCAAAGTCCTAAACCACCTGGGAATTCATAAGATTGAATGTTTGAAGTGTGATTTTAAATTAATAACACTGACATCACAAATTGCTTGCACAAATCAGTCCCTCACTACTCAAAAATGTTCTGTTTACAGATTGCTCTGTCTTACTATGGCTGTTTTTTATTTAGGCTGGATATGTTCTTTTACTATCTTGCTTGTAAATTACTGGAAGATTGTCTTCATTTCTTCTTAGGCTTCACACTGAAAGGTTAGTTTTAGATACCTTACTGTTTGGTTAATATTTTACATTTCAATTTTTCAGTTCAAACCAGGGAACCAGAGAAGGGTATGAATAAAACTTAAGCTATAGGTGAACATTTAGAAAAAAGAAAGAGCAAAGGATGAATATGTATGAAACTTATTTAAAATGCCATATTTATGAGGAGAGGAAAAATATTGGAGCCTTGCTTTCCTTTTACATATTTTCAAAACACCACATGGGATTGAGTGGGACCAAGTGAAAAGTATAAAATTTGTTGAGTATGGCGGGTGTTTTAGTGTGGCAGTGCAGTAAAAAGTTGGCAGTGTGAATCATCTGGGGCTGTGGGTAGGAAGATACACTGAGGCCTTGGGATTAAGGAAAGACATGGGTTCTCTAGTGCCTGATTTTCAGTGGGATGCTCAGGAGGATGCTTGTTCTCTTTCTATGCCAATTTGTTTTACTCTAGAGGCCAAGAGTACAGAGGTCATGAGTTGCTTCTCCGTGGGCCAGAACATAGGCTTGCAGCATCCTTATTTCCTCTGAGCCTGCTCTGTACCTGTACCAAATCCAAGGGATGGTGATAATAAGGTCACCTTGTTGCAGTAGACCACAAAAGGGAAGAAAGGGCCAAAGGTAACAACTGACTCAAGGGATTTTAGTCAGCTGGCAATTATTTCACCCATTCTGTGATCAGGTTAGACCCTGAGTGGTTGAAACAAGAAAATAAGGGACCAGAGGCTGCACTCTCCCACCCAGTGATTCCACATATTGCAGCCCAGACCATGAAAAATCACACAGGCATAAGAGACATGGACAGTTGTTAGTTTTAACAAAGAAGAGTCTGGTTAAATAAGGTATGGATAGCTGTTCTTTGAGAATTCAGGCAGCAATAAGTAGGAATAATGTAGATCCACGTACTAACATAGAAAAGACTCTAATATATATAATTGAGTTTTAAAAAAGCTACAAATTATGATTTACAATGTAATACCACCTGGTATAATTATAAACCACCTAAACAAAACTATATATCTCTACCTTGTAAGGATAAAATTCAGACAAAAAGATTGGGGTGGCATGTACAAAATACTTACCTCCATGAAGGCATGGTGGCTGGTCAAGAAGTATTTTCCCATGTCATTACTGTAACACATTTATGTACTAACTGAATTAAATAAACAAATTAAAAATAATTGAAGTAACTGAATTATGAGCATAAAAAAAAAAATTCCCCTATCCTCACCATATACATAAAAACAAAGGCAGTCTCCTTCAGGTTATTTCTTTCCTGTTTGTAAAAATAACTCACAGGGGTGTCTGGGTGGCTCAGTGGGTTAAAGACTCTGCCTTCAGCTTGGGTCATGATACCAGGGTCCTGGGATCAAGCCCTGCATCGGGCTCTCTGCTCATTGGGGAGCCTGCTTCCCTTCCTCTCTCTCTGCCTGCCTCTCTGCCTACTTGTGATCTGTCAAATAAATAAATAAAATCTTAAAAGAAAAAAAAGACTCACAGATGTACTTCAAGTTTCAATGAGATATGCACTTTTCTTCATTTCCATAAAAATTTTCCTTTGAGGTGTCCCTCTCCCCTTTCCTGATCTCTTTTCTTCATTTTTAATTCCAGTATTATGCATGTTCTCCAAGGTTTGTCCTTAGCCTCCTCTCCCTTTTTCTGGGAACTTTTACCCAGTTCCATAAAATCAAAGATAACCTCTAACAGAATGACTTTCTTAATCTCTGTTTCCACCTTTGCTTATCCTACTCTGTTAAGCAGTCCCACTTTGCATTTTCTACCACCATTTTTTTCAACATTTTAAATATATATTATATGATAAAATTTTGTATGTATTTGGCTAAACACATTTTCAAAGTTTTTAATTTTAATTCCAGTTAGTTAACATACAGTGTTATGTTAGTTTCAGGTATATAATATAGTAATTTAACATTTCCATACATCACCCTGTGCTAAAACCCACAGCTGATATCATCCTCAGTGGGGAAAACTGAAAACTTTTCATCTCTGGGCAGGAACAAGACAGGGATGGCCACTCTCACCACTGTTACTTAGCATAGTACTGGAAGTCCCAGCCATAGCAATCACAGAACAAGAAGAAATAAAATGCATCCAAGTTGGCAAAGAAGAAATAAAAATTTCACTATTTGCAGATGACATTGATAGTCTATACAGAAAATTCAAAAGATTCCCCACAAAACTGCTGGAACTGAAACGTGAGTTCAGTGAAGTCACAGGATACCAAATCAATGTACAGAAATCTACTGCCCTTTTTATCTCAGTTTTTCCTAAACCTAACTTCATCTCTCTTCATATTCCCAGTTGATTTTTCATCCCACTATCCTAATTTCAACTAAAGACTTAAAAGCTTGGTTTACTCTGTAATTCCCCTTTCCCATCTTCCTCACCATTCACAATGTCCCATCCAGTCTTCCTTCCCAATGTCCTTTGTATCTGTGGTTTCATCTCCAACCGTACACTTCCTTATTGGATTCTCTCAACCAAAAGCACAACCAAACACTAAGTGGAGAAACTTAAGCAACTTCTTTGAACAACTGACGGCCTCCAAATTTTTATTTATCTTCCTGTTCAGTCCGATCTACAATGGTTATTTTGGTTTTAATTGCACAGTTACCACTTCTTCACTCTCAATCATGAATCAATCACTAAGAATCTACCAAGTACAAGTTTCACAAATATCAGCCATGGGAGATATTATAAACACAGAAGACATGGGCTCTTCTTTTGAGGAACTAATTGATAAAAGAAATCAATACATAAAAGGAGCAGCTTGAAACAAATTTCATAGTGGTATAGGATATGTACAAAACTCAGTGGAAACAAAATCCATGAAGCTCCCCTCTCCTCTCTTCATTACTTCCACAAACATTACTTAAGTATCTACTATGTGCCAGACACTAATCTGGGACTACAGATATGGCATAAATAAGTCAGATTAGTCCTTGCCCTTGTGGGACTCTATTTAAGTGCAGGGAAATAGATAACTAACAGGTAAGAAGATAATTAAGGTGGTTTCCAAGAGTAACAAATGCTATTTATAAGAGAAAAAAAATAGGGTGAAATAAAATAATATAGGTGAAATTTAGCTAGGAAGGTCAGGAAAGCCCTCTCTGAAGAGCTGATATTTGAGTTGACACCTGACTGTAGAAAGGAGCCAATTATGGGGAAATCTAGATGTAGAAAATCAAAGGCTGGACTTACTCCACAAACAAGTGTGCAAGATGACCATGAGGCTGGTGTGCTTGAGGAACTGCCAGATGAAAGAGGTGCTTAAGAATGATGAGAAATAAACTGGGTTGTACTGAACACCATAGTCCACAAATCCACTGACAGTTGGGAATTTAGGACATAACGTCTTTGGAGGGAGTAAAGTATCCTTAGAGGGAAATTTCATAAGTGACCTCTCTGTGACCTGAGCAAGGCCCTTTTTGACCACACAGAACGTGAAAAGGCCCTCCAGTACCCTGCATATTCTATGATGTAGCATTTAAGTCAGATGGATAAATAGGGAAAAGAAGAAGGAATTTGCCAGGGAAGGGAAAAGCTAAGTGAATCAACATTTTCCTAATCGGTTTCCAGAGGCATTTGTCTATGCGAGAATGAGATGTTTGATATTCTGGTTGAGTAAGTTCTTGATTCCAGGTCATCAATTATGATAATAGAACAAATCAAAAAGTTTCCAGCAAACAGAAATTCTTCATTTCCTGGCTCCTACTCAAGTTTATTGATTGGACTATTGGGTAAGACAATAAATTTCATGTAGAAATGTTAGAAAAGATTTGGCTGGGCCCTTTGCTCTTTGCAATTTCAAAAATGGTTTGAGGTGCCTGTAACAATTTGGATTATTCATCCCTCTCTCCTTTGCCCATAAAGAGAGGCAGGTGCTTTATGGATAAACTATCTTCACTCTTGTCATGGGAGGAATGAGTGGCCTTATACATTACATATCAAATTAAAGATATCTACAACCCTCATTTTCTTCCAAAATACTCCTTCTACTTCTACTTCTACTCCTTTTACTTCTACTAAAATGCCAAAATTGCTAATCATTAAAGTTATAAAATAGGATTTTTTCTTAAATATGTTCCCAGGAGAGGAGGGGGGCATGGTTGTGTGATTTATCTTTCTAAATAGGTTCATATTAATATTCATATCTATACACATGGGGGGACTGTACAAAGTGCTGAAATTACCTAATATTTGGAGTCCAAAGACCTAAGCTCAAGGCCCACCTTTTCCTCTCAATAGCTGTGTGACTTGGTAAATCACTTAATTTCTATAAACCATAGTTTCCTCCTCTGCTAAACTCAAACTTCGTCTGATGTTTAAATGAGTATTGTTTTGTATATGTTAAAGCATCAAATAAATGTAAATGATTATAAATAATATTAATAGATTTGTTTTTAAGATTGATTTTATCATTTTGGAAGGCACTGGAATTCTGAGTATTTTAAGCAGCAAAATCCTGTGGCCTTTAGATAAACTTGAAATATAATGAAAAGAATAATGTTTAGTGGTTACTTACTATCTGTTGGTAAAGATGCTGGTACCTTCCAAGTATTCTCATTTCATCCTCACAACAATCCAGTGAGGTAGTTACACCCAAAATACAATGAGAAATCAACCATATATGTTAATTTCCTTCCTTAAGGACACATATTAATAACTAGTAGAGGTCTTCAGAGCTCAAGAGCTTAGGAATCCAGAGGCCCCGACTTGCCCTCACCACAGCGCACCAATACTGGATTTTAGAAAGAAGCCAAGGTTGTAAAATTTGAGAAAATACAATTCAAGACAAGTATTAAAGGTGACAGGATATAGAAAAAGAGTGCTGACTTGGAGAGAAAATTGGAAAATATGCTCATGTTCTTCCCAATTTTGCTTGCAGGTATCACTTTGTAAATACATACCTTTTTTTTCTAGTTATGATATCCTTCTTGTATTGTGTATTTGGTATTAAGATGAAATGATACCTCCAAATCTCCATTCTCTCCAACAAAATTCCCTACTAGACTCCACTACATGACTTGTACCCAAAGGAAGAGCATCTTGATCTTTGTCACCTTTCCTACCCCTAACTCTCACATGATTACATGATTTTATCTCAAGCCACTTGCATTAAACTCCTACACTTTGAACTCCTACTTACAAAATAGTGATTACCCTGAGAGCAAGAACTATTCTTTTTCCGTCTGAGGATTTTATGCTTTGCTGAATGGCATGGGGAAGTAAGGGAAGAACAGATTTCTCAGATACCCAAGATATGCATAGTCTGGAGATATGTTGAGTGGTGTATTTGTGCTTGAATGATTGAGTGGGGACCACCTTCGATGTTTCTTGAACAGGAACCCTCTTATAAGTGCCTCCTCCTTGAACTCTAAGTGTTGATGTTCCTCCTAGAAATCCTTCTTTGATACCTTTAACTGACACAACTTTTCATTAACTGAAATTCATCTCAGCTTTGGCTGTGTCTACTCCCTCTGAAATCTGAAAGTATGTCCCATCTTTCCCACTAATTAGACTACTTTCTTGTGGAGGTTGCTTCTTTAAATACGAGAATCCTACTACCTCAACTGTTTGGACTGTAAATTCTTTTTTTTTTTTTCAACTTGATCAATATATTATATTTGATATCCATATATAAGTATCTGTATCCAATTTCTTTAAACCTCAAGTCTGGGACAAGAGACCAACGCCTGAATCTCCCTCCTAATGCAAGATGGCTACTGGGTGTGTGTTCCCATAGTTATAATGAACCAAACATTTGTGAAAAGGAGTAACTTAAATGGGATTTAAATTTGGGTTTTCTGGACTGTAAATTCTTAGGCGAATAGAAATCATGTCTTCTTTGGGTCACCTCTCCAGAAAGGATTCCAAGTCCTGCATAATAGGGCTGAAGTCCAGTTTCCTCTAGGAAGCCTGTTCTTAATACCCCTGCCCAAAGACATATACCTTCCTTATTTAAATCCCTCTTATATTTTTCACTAGTACTATTTGCTTCATGGTCTTAATTATTTAATGTGATTGTATTTTATATTTCAAATAATGATTTCAAATCCTTTAAGATAAAGGCCATAAATTTACTTTCTATGCATTTGTTGCAGTGCCTAGCCATGGTTTGGGGGGAAAGTGTTAATTTCTCAGTAAATTATGATGAATGAATTGCATGAATACATGCGTGAATGAATGAATTTCTCTTATTGTGACTGCATAGTAGAGGGGCATTTATAATTTCTCTCCTGGCATTTTAGTTGGCTTAGGGAATTTTATTGGATAATTACTGTACAAATGATTTCCATATCTCTCAGCCACCATTTAAAAAAAGTTAGAGAGCAGAATGACTGTCTGTTTGTAAAAACATCTTTCCTTTCACAGGAAAATCCAGCCTCTTACCTTCTTCCACCTGTGCTTGAGACTCTGCCCTCTCTCACTAGTAAAAATGATTGAAAAGCATCTTGAAAATACAAAGTGCCATATAAATGCTAACTGAGGCAATAATAAAACAGTAATAATAACTGTTTGCTGATAAACGTCACTTTTAAACCCAGGGGAGACATTTCGTTGGGGGAAGCAGAATGGGTCCTGTGCTTGTCCCTGGGCCATGCCTTGCTCTGAATCACACAGTTCTCTCTCCGTTTGGACACCGTCATTTGCAATGGTCATGAAACAGTACCGGTATGTAAAATTATTGTCATCACCCACGTTATAGAATGCAATGTGTAGCCAAGTAATCCATTCTCTGACAATCGCCAGGGTTACCTCACTCAAGCAGATCATTTAGAAAATAAATGGGCTTGGGAGGGAGTGTGCAAGGACTGCTCAGCTCTTTTTGGCCACAGATCAGCCCCGGAGGTAGCTGCGGCATCCATTCCAGTTTTGCTCAGCCCTGAGCTGAGTTGTGTCAAAGAACTGACTCGGTGTAGATCCAGAGGAGTTATCAGCCAATATGGTGGGATTTGAGAGGATTTGGGGAAGTCTCTTGTCATGGACTTTCTCTGTGTGTCTGTACCTCTTTCTCTGATGAGAAATACGAAAGCAGGGACACAGAGGATGGGAGTCAGGGCAGAGTTTAAAGGGGAATAGGCATAAGAAAGGAAGCCAGAGCGTCAAATGCAGACCTAGGACTGCATACCTCTGGGAGATGAAGAGGGTGTTCTAAGCAGTCCCCTCCAGGGCCCTGCAAGTGAGAGAGAGGGGCAGGGCCTTCTACACACTGGGCTTTAGCCATAGATGGACAGGAAGGATAGGTGAGGAAGGGCAGTCCAGGTATGACTAAGACAATGTTGTCCATGTTGATTGTAAGGATGATGACGTTCCCAGTAAATGTTTACAGTCAGACAAATCATTGTCATTCCCCTGTGTGTGCCCCCTCTTCCTCTGGTAAGGCCCCATGGTACTCCTGGGTTCTCCTCTCTTCTCTCTGCAGAGTCCAGTTGAATCTGTCCTTTCCTCTCTGTCTCCACAGCTACCACTACAGTTCATCTGGGTGCCCCACATGCAGTTCACTCTATTTATCTGAAAGGACTTAATAGCTTCAACTTTTTCAGAACTGGTTCCATTGCCTTCCTATAGTGACTTGTATTGCCAGTCCCTGTCACTTTATCAGAATCTAATTGTCATTCTTAATTCCTTCCCCCTTCCCTGCTTCCTATATCCTGTCAGTGATCAAGACCTCTGTTCATCCCCTCCTCTCCATTCTCAGTATTACTCCCAGAGATGAACACATTTAGGTAAAAGAACCCGAAATATTCTGAGCTGAATTTACCTCCAGGGTTACGGGATGGGGAGAGGGACTGCTGTGAACCTGGAATCTTCTTCTTGCACAGAGGAGAGGTTTCAGAAAGAAGCTGAGTGTAAGCAAAGTATCTTTTAGAGAAAAAGGACAGAAAACAGGCTTTCATTTATTATCATATATACTTTTCAGGTACAAGACCAAAGACTTAAGGATTTTTTTAATATATGATAACATTTAAGGTTTTCAGTTATTGATGGTTTTGATATCTCCCTATCTACTCCCCTGAAGTATTAGCAATATGGTCTTCATAAGAAAAGGATCTAACTTCAGGGGTAGAAAGGATGTGAGCTACTGGTTGTAATGTGGAAAATACATGCCAGTCTTTGGGGTAGGAACCCTAAGGATAGAGTGATTTGTGGCAACTACCAAGTATAGAGAAGACTAGAAGCAGCCTATATTTCTGCCTTTCCCACTCTCCTGTCCCTAGCAAGAAACACAGAGAGGAGGGGCAATACCCATGGGATTCCTATTTACCAGGTACTTCATATATGCTATCTCTAGTGTGCATAAACTCTTCATTTCGAGACACTTATGTTCTTACTACAGACAAGGAAACTGAAGATCAGTGGTAGAGTGGACTATGAGTTTTTCCATGGCCAATGCTCCTCCTCCCATCTAGTATGCCTTCTCTATTCTTCATCTGATGAGGCTATCAATCACCTAGCTCTGCTGCTTCTACACCAAGTCTAGATGTATGATCTAGACTGATCAATCAAAATCCTGGATTCCTCTGCTGAGGGGTCTGAAATGGTTCTGCGACTCAGAAGACCAAAGTTCTTTCTCAGGGATTGATGCAGATACTTTGAAAGAGAAGATTTCTCTCCTTCTAATAAATGAGTTGGTAGGGCCACGTAAGCCTGGAATCTTTGCTGCTGTGGGAAAATGAATCTGTTAAGATTAAAGCCAGGAAAAGAGGAGAGTCAAGAGATATGACAGAGTCTATGACAGAGATGAAGGAAGTTATGGAGTTCCTAACAGGCTTCCTTCAGGTTTTTACCTAAACATCACCTTCTCAGATCACCTGGTGAAAAAAATAGCCCTCCTCTCATGTCCAAGCTTATGAATTCTTCTCCATAGCACTTACCACCATCTGTCACGTTATGTGGTTTGTTCACTGATGTGTCCTCAGCACTTGACCCAAAGTAGGCCCTTAGCTAAAATTTTTGACATGAATAAATAAATGAGTCATTTGAACTAATGGATCTAGCTCTGACTAAACCGTTCCCCAACCCTTGTACTTCCCAGTCAGACAAGCCAATATTGTCCCTTTTCGACATAAGCAAGCTTGACTTGAATTTTCATCACTTGGAAATAAGAGACCTCACTAATAAGAAGGTGCAGCACTGCATCACAGTCCCACAGTCGCTACATGGTAGAATCAGAGGTGAACTTAGTTCTCAAGACCCTGAACCACTGCTTTTCTAGATGCCAGTGTCCCCTGAGACATGATCCATTTGCTCTCTGACATTTCAGCCTGAGGGACTTTGAGAGATAATTTTCTCCCAGCAGCTGACACGTTGGGCAGCTGGGGAGGGAAAGGCTCAAAAGGTGGAAGTAAGAGCCCCAAAATAACTGTACTTTGGAAAGGGTCAGGATGTGATGATTTCCTATGATTTCTCTTTGTTCAAATTGGTCTAATTAATTCACTCTTTCACCAGGACCAATTATCTTGATAAAGGCATTTTATGATATATTTAGATTTCTCTAAGCTTTAGCGGAGGCTATGTCTGGGGAAAACAAAATCAAAAACAAAAGATCCAAAAAAATCCACAGATCCCTGGGCCAGGCAGGTCTATGATGATCAAGTGAAAACTTTATAGAACTTTCGTGGGGGTGGGGTAGGGGATGCGGGCCTGGTCTACCCTTGCTGAGACTGGAGTTATATGGTAATAGATAGATTATTCCATATACATTTGAAATAAAATATACGACTAAACTAAATTTTAGTTATGGATATTGATTTTATTGACCAAAACCTCCTCCTTACAAACTCCTTGGTTTGTCTAAGAGAAATGTTACCATTTGACCAGGGTAAACAGGAATGAGGCCTAGAGGTCCATGCACTGAATGAGCAAAGAAGGCTGCAGACTTTTCTCCTGAGAAGGGTGTGCTGAATTAAGACATCATTAGAGTTTGTCTTTTGTGTCCCCAGGATTACTACCCATTCAGTTTCTCTTCCCTCAGGCTCCTTGTTCCCCTCTCAGCGCCTACTCTCAGATCTTTCATTTATAACAAGCTATAAATGACCAAAATCAGTCTAAACTACAGCTCTTCCAAGGGAGATTTACACTTTGATCACAAAGAAGAACTCCATTTAAGCTAAAACTATGCAGTTCAGTGGGAGAATCTCCGGCACTGTGACCAGCTGGGAAGTACTGGGAGTCCCCGGAGTGTTCATATTATCCTTGAAGCCTTCTTATGCAGGCAGATGTCAATCAGCTCATTGTATCAGACATGGAAGTTTGGGGATTTCTCAGTTCAAGTGGGACTAGAGAGAATACTTCAGCCGCTTTGATAGACATTAGAATTTAGGCTTCAGGATGCTTTTAGTGAAACATGGAGTTGTGCAAGGGCATTGTTAATGGGTGTGCCCTGAGTGGGGCAGGTGAGTCCAGCAAGCTGAGAAGGCAGGGCTTTCAGGAAGAGGCAAGGTGTGCTGGGATGCTGGATGTCAAGGGTAGGAGATCTGGACTTGGTCCGCCACTGGGAGGATTAGTTTGCTTTCCTTTTGGAGAGCTTCCTCCAGCATATAGATGATTCAGGATACAATAGATCTCATTTTGGTTCTCCATCTCTAGTGGCTTTTCCCTTGATCCATTTTAATGGACTCCCTCCAGAACCATACTCTCAATCATATCACATGCCCAGACATTTTCTCTAGCCAAATTATCCCTCTACTGTAGGCACTCCCTCTGCTCCTGCTGCTTTGACTGGCTATACCATTTCCCCCTGAACTAGAAAACCCCTTTGATCTCCACATCTGTCTACATTCAGCCCTGCCTTTTGACCTCTTCAATTTTAATCCTTTCACTTGGGGGGGGTGTCATTTTATGATTTATTTAGATTTCTCTAAGCTTTAGTTGAGGCACCATCTAGGCAAAACATAAACAAAAACTAAAAAGTACTAATAGGTAGAACCTTATGTAGATATTTTGTGAGGATTGTGTGACTTAATGTAAGTAGATGAGACGAGACTTCTGCAGAGCTTTGACTTCATTTGGGGTGAGAAGTCAACAAGTTGCGGCTCCCAGTGGTAGGGATGGTGACTGTGATAGCAGTAGCAGGTGTCACACAGGGAAATTCTGCCCATCTTTCCACACTCGCTGTACACAGCCTTCCTAACTTACCTGTCATTGCCTGGTAGCTGAGATCCTATAGCATGCATGGTGTCAGGTTTTCTTAGAAACAGGTTAACGTGCTAGGTTTAAAATTTCTTCCTGTTTTTTCACTTCTCATTCTTGGGAAATGTCTTGTCCCTTGAGGAAAGCAAGTCATGACTCTCCATTTCTCTTCCACCTTCTGTAAGTGAAGAGTTGAGTAGATAACGTAGGTCAGGCTTTTCTCTGTAACACTACAAATTTGTTTTTCTTTCTCTGATTTTGCAAGGATACCTGAACCTACCTTTTCCAGTCTTTGGGACTGGGAAGGGGCACAAGAGGAGTTCCCACTGAATTCTAATACTAAAGCAGAATGCTTTCATCTATCTTTTATCAGACTTCTGTGAAGGTCTCTGTGAAGGTACTTCCTCTGCTCTTAATAAATGGATAATTTTACACATGTTATGAAATTGTTCCTTGTGTGTCTAGCTTCCCTAACAGCTCAATGGGAGGATGAACTTCATTCAAGGCATAATTCTGGTTGGCTGTTTTTCTGTTATACCACCCATACCAGATACTTAACCTCCCTTATTCCTACTACATCCACTATATCCCTTCTATCATTACTACTCCAGCCAAACCAGACCTTATTCTGCTCAAGGATATAAAGACCTTTATTCGCATTTCAAATTGATCATTGTGGTGATAGTATGAAGTTAAGTAGGGAAGCAATAATCCAAATCATAAATGATGAAAATGTCGATATCAAAAGGAGAAAACAGCATTAAGAGATAGCAGGGGATGGAATGGAGAAGACATGAGGAAGGGCTGCATGACAAGGTTCTATGCACTGGGAACAGATGGTGGTAGTATTTGACAAGCAGGAAATCCAGGAAGAATTACATTTTGGAAAGAAGTTAATAAGCCATTTAAGACCACTAGATATATAATGATTCTGTTTTGTATATCAAGTCTGGGTCAAAATATTAAAATAAGTACCTCTCTGCAACATCATAATGCCCTAGGTACTACATTATATCATCTTATCCATGTTAAATGTGCCTATTTTGCAAGTGTACATTCTTTTGTTTGTTTGCATTAAAAAATCCCATACACCTAATCTAAATTATATACCTAAAATTATAATATATCATTCCTAGTGATTATTATTTTGATAAACTAAGTCATATTCACATGTTAGTAACCAATAGTAATGAGTATTAGTTTTCCTCTCCCAGCAGTGTTTTAGACATGTGGGTTCAATTCAGAAAATTGAATTCCAGTGATAGAATTTTCTGAGTATCTATCAAAGCAGTGGTGAACTTTTAAAATGTTGATCCCTAAATGTGTGTGTGTGTGTGCATATAGATATACAGTCTTTTTGTAATATCCCACGATTGCACCATGAAGGTGTCATCTACATTTTTAATTGTGGGGCAAGCAATGTTGTGCTTTCTCATATGCCTCTTTGCTTTTGTGCTTGCTAAGCTGGGAAGCAGATCTGCTTCCTTCTTCCTCTTTCCTTTATTTATTTATTTATTTATTTATTTATTTATTTAAGATAGGTTCTGAGTAATGGTCACACTGATAATACTTCTAATTAAACATTCAGCATTCTTTACTTTCTTGGGAAATACCAGTCTTCGGAAGTAGTTTAAATGTAATATATAATTTGATTAAATAAGTCTGATATATTTGTATTTTCTTTTAATTTATTAAGCGGCTATTGATTTCTTGGTTGGTCAATATCAGCATTTCTTAAGTTGAAGTTACTGTTCATCAGTCAACTACAACTTTCCAAATTAAGGCATTAAAAAAATATTAACTATAGATATGTCCACACATTGAGTTTCATTTTATTAGCCATGTATTGAAGCAGAATTCATGTTTAGTCTCACAAACCAGAAACATTTATTCAACATGTTCTCTAAACTCATAGTTTACCTTACTCTATATTAACTATTTCTGCTTGTAAAGAATAGCATGGCCCTAGTACACTTTGCTGAAGTTGTGTGTTGGAGACCTGTGCTTGGTTGTAGTCTTCTATGGATGTGTGACAGGCATCCTCCTATTCCCTGTTGTTTGACAAATTTGTACAGACTTCTCTAGCCAAAAATATCTTCTTCTTGGCTGTCATGTTGTCTGAAATTATCAGAGTTCATAGATGTGGGGAGTCCCTCATCAAGGATGATCCTTTTGGAGCTTCCGTTCAGTGCTAGAATTCTTTCTATAGCATTCCCCCACCCCCCAATAGATCTTTACAAGAAAGTTCTTATGTGCATTGGACCTGGAGTTTGTTACCTATAACTTTGATACTTATACCTTCTAGAACATACTCTTTTCTGACATTTTAAACAATTACCTTACTGCTACATAATTCCATCACTGACGTTCCATTTCTTGGAATTTCTTTTCCTTAGATTCTCTTGTAAAAAAGCAAACAGATGTGTGAGACTCACTGCTTCATCTTTCCATGAAAAGTATAATGTCACAAGAAATTAAGAATAGTTTTCTGAAGAGAGATGTCTGTCCTAATTCTGTACAACAGTAGCGCAGGAAGATAAGACAATGTTCTTCCAACCTGGTTATAAGAATTCATGAACCCACCACTGTTTCCACATCCCAATAACAAAAGAGCAACAGCTGGGGAGTAGAGGTGTTATAACTACCTAAATTGTGATAGGACATGAAATATTGGCATCCATGAAACAAGCTACAGAAAGGATGAAAAAAGTTATAGTTTAATTATTTTTAATAGTGAAATATTATAAATGTTCTATCTATATGAAAGCTAAAAACAAAGATGAGTGTTCTCTATAAGTGGACATAGCATTTCTACCTCAAACCATACTCCCCAATCAGTTTTTCTGCTTATTTTGGTTATGGTGGAGTGCTGTACCATGGGATGACATTGTTATGTGACCTGTCTCTACTCTTTGCTACTACTACATTGCTATACTGTAAAGGGGGTCTATGAATAACAATGAGAACAACAAGGCAAGTGCAAACAGTTCAGGGTAGGATGGGTTCTGTAACGGGAACTGACATTTCACTCTTGGTGGATGAAAATCAAAGAGAGCAATATTTCAACATCATCACCATCATCACAACAAAGTTTTCTTCCTTACATCTGCCCAGCCCTCTTTCACAATATCCCTTCACATTGCCTTCTGCTCTAGAGAAACTTTCCATCAATCTCTAATGTCATTAGATTTTATCCTTCCCTATTTCTGCCAGAATTTTATTCCTCTTTTATATCCAGATCAGAACTCATCCCCTCTTTGAACTTATCCCTAATATAGTCTCAACGCATGGGATTCCCTTTCTCCCCTCAATTTTGTTCATGTTACGTTTATGCCATGCCTAACATACTTCCAAGTATATTATATTCCATTATTGTATTAATAACTTATTTCCTCCTTTGGAGAGTGAGCACGTCTGGAGACATTGCTGCTGAACAGAGCAATAGCTTCATAGGCACCATAGTCTCTTCTGCGGGGTGTCATAGATTGAATTTAAGTGGGACTCAAGGAGGTTTAGGCGTCTGCTTAAGTCTGGGAAAACCGTGGGAGAGAAATCACCATCACCATGGAGTTAAAAGGAGTTAGGCACAGAAAAATAAACTCTGAAAAATACTTCTTCTATGTGGATGTTGATGGGGCAGGGGCAGGAGTAGAACAGCAGGTATAGAATTAATTGCAGCATGGTATTTATTCATGCTTAATGATCAGCACATATGGAAATGGTGGAGGAGCTATTTCAGGGGAAGGTGCCCTATTGGGGTCTAGAGCTTATGTAAGAGTACACTGTAAAAAGAGCTAGCAGGAACTGAGAAATTAGGCAATGTAACCAAGAGCACACAGTTCATAAGGACATGTGATTATATCTTCATCTGAGGCCTAAGTCTCCTTCCATCCTCACCAATCTGTGCTACTTTGGAGGCATTCAATTGAAGTTTGTTGAATGAATAAAAAATTGAAGATCAAGCTAAGGGTTTGAGGTAGGGCATTAACTATGGATTATATGCATCTCTTTAGGATAGGAAACAACTTTGCAGTAATAACATTCATTTGATTTTCATGAGATTTTTGGTTTTATAAAGTCTGCAAACCTTATTGATGATGGACATATTTCATGAATAAAACAGCTTTTTAAATACAAATTTAATATTTTAAAATGGGAGTACGATCACTCTTATTTATTAACAAGATTAGACCAAGCACCCTGCTATTCCTCTCTCTTTGCAACAGGGAGGAAACTCATTCAAGGCCACATGATTCAGAATACATCACAGGGACAATATTCTTATTACTCAATATTTAAAAGCAATAATTTTAGGAGAACTAACCTCATTGATTTTCTAATACAGTAATATTAAACAAAAAACACCCTAAATGCAGCTGATATAACCCCTTTATGTGCAATTAGCAAATATTAAATAGAAACTTTAATATTAGCATTATTCTTTATGCCCCAGTGAGTGGGATATTATTTAAATTGATATGACATTAGAGGATATAAATAATTCCTAAGTGTAGATTTAAACTGGAATTTCAGTCAGAGTTTGAAATCAGTAAGTATTATCAATTCCCTATTTCCCAGTGTATCATTTATTACCAGCCTGAAGATTTTTTTCAAAGAGATTAAATTAGCATTAGAGCAATGATAAACATTATAAATAAATACAAAAATTGTTATTCTGAAAATCCAGTTGAAAAGAAAAATGAATTGGTGTGGTATCAAATTCCATCTTCCCTAGAAGAGCCCAGGCACAGTTCTAAGCATAAGTAATTCTCTATAACTTCTTCTGCAATCAAAACTGAAATATATTAAAACCTGAAAGTATAATTTCATTATCTACTCTTCTAGATACACAAACTAAGTTTCAGAAATAGCTGTGGCATGAGGGGAATTCTGATTCATTTCACACCACTAGTTGGTCAAGTCAAGCAGGAGACAGCTCTAACTGAAATCTCAGACTTGTTTTCCCGGCCTGAGGGCTTCCTTTGGCTTGTCTGAGGGGGAAGAGCTAAAGGCGGCAATGATGAACCTCCTCCACCTTCCCAGGTGTGTGTGAACTTCTCAGCATACAGCCTAAGTTGTTAGGATGTATTGGCAACATTGGGCTTTTTTCTAGTCTTAGTCTTAGAGTGGTTTCTGCAAAGGCAAAGAGCCTATGTATCTCCATACCCTTTTTATACTGAAGATATGGTGCTAAACAGTGACAAGGCGAGACTCCACTGAGTAATACACATGTGGAAAATTAACACTTCTTGGGCTGTGCTGGAGGCCAAGATGATTTCGTTCCTATACATGCTGAAGAGCCACCCATACGGCATTATTTGAGGGTTTTCCAGAAAAAAACAATCTAAAATATCTATGAGGTGCCATCATGTCAAATGTGTACACTGCTAGTATATCATCCTGTTCCATATAGTTCAAGACCTGAGTCCTAGGGCTGAGTCTTGTCACCTAACTTGGCATTCAGAAGTGAATCACTGAGTTCCCCACTACTGTGTCCTCCTCAGTAATCAAATCATGTTCCTCAGCTTTTATCCTATCCTGTCTTGGCTTGTTTCCTCTCTCCAACCAGTTGATTAATGCTGAGGCATCCATAATGCCACCAAATGAAATGCAATTGAGAAATTATAAACACCAGTCCAACATGTTACATCATTGTGCTTCCTTCTTATTAAAATATAGATACTCCTGAGAAGATAAACATGCAATCACTTATATTTTCAGTATAGAGAAAATAATCTCATGATGTATGAGGCTGTGGACAAGTAACCAATGGACAACTGGTCTGAAAAAGATGGCGGGAAGTTCTACTGTTTTCAGTAATTTTATTGTTTTCACTGTGCTGCCTGATAACTCTGGAACTGTATTTCTTTTTTCTGCATTATTTTTTTAAAATTTCCACCAGCACATATGGTAGAATCCTACTAGAGGCTCCAGGCCTCCCATTTAACCTCAGAAATGAGGAGAAAGCAATTCAGTAGGTGGTTAAGAATATGTCATAGGCACAAACTCAGCTTAAGGCATTATGAATTTTCTGTGGAGAAAATGCATTTATTCATTCTGCTCTAAGTCAAGATGGCTGAAACCCATTATCTCAAACTTTGAAAAAAATTCCCTTTGGGATGTGAATAGCCTATGAAATATTTCACTCAAAAATGAGATTTTTAGAGAGAGTGAGGGTCCAGTTGAAACTGATGGTGTAGAGTTTAGGCTTGCAATCATCAAAGCTTTCTCTGAGCTTTCTAGATGGAAAGGGGCATAGAGAGTTAATGGGTGATATTATCCTAATTATTATTGTATAGCATAAGAGGGCCAATCTATTTCTGTAGAATAATAGAGCTAGGATGAGATTCGACAGCATCTGTCACAATAAATGCAAATATATAGAGAATTGACAATGAGCCATGATCTCATAAGTGATTCTATTTTCCATCTGAATAATGACAATGCTGCATTTCAAGCTCACATGACAGATACCTTCAGAGGCTCTCTGGGGTCAGCATTGGAGGTCTTTTCTAAATGCATTTGCAAGGGTGAATGTATTCTGACTTGGGAGTTTTTCTAAAGCTCTTTATGTCCCTAGAGAATTTCCCAGGCACACATTTTTAGCTTAGGTCTCAAAACTTTCCTTTTCATGGGCATTTATTAATTAGTTTTCATATGCTCATTTCTATGCTAACAGCTTAAGGAAATGCAGAAGAAGATATGGTTTCTTCCCTAAAGGAGCTTACAATCCTATTGGAGGAGACATGAGTAAATCTGATCATACAATCCCAATGCAAGACAGGTATTAAGTGCTAACCTGTGCCCTCTGCAGCAAGTGCTATCTACAGAAGATCATGGACTGAGGGGCGTGGTAAAACACTCACAGAAGAGGGGGACTTGAACCGTGTCATATGGGATAGAAATGGCTCCAATAGAGAGGTGAGAATAAAGCAGTGAGAGGGTTTGAATCAGAAAGGACGAATACCCAACTTTTGTAGCAACATGGACGGGACTGGAAGAGATTATGCTGAGTGAAATAAGTCAAGCAGAGAGAGTCAATTATATGGTTTCACTTATTTGTGGAGCATAACAAATATCATGGAGGACAAGGGGTGTTAGAGAGGAGAAGGGAGTTGGGGTAAATTGGAAGGGGAGGTGAATCATGAGAGACTATGGACTCTGTAAAACAATCTGAGGGGTTTGAGGTGGCGGGGGGTGGGAGGTTGGGGTACCAGGTGGTGGGTATTATAGAGGGCACGGATTGCATGGAGCACTGGGTGTGGTGAAAAAATAATGAATACTGTTTTTCTGAACATAAATAAATAAATTAAAAAAAAAAAAAAAAGAACCCACCCAGAAAATGCTGAGCAGTGCCAAGGCATGTGTGGATGGAGCCCATCATGGGTCACTGATGAGCTAGCTAGGACACTTGAACCAGCCTATGTTGAATGTCCATCAGTTATGCAAGACCCTCATCCCTGTCCTCTTAGCTCCTCTGAATTTTACAGAATGTGATCAGGGCCTTTGTTATAAATCATCGGATTAAGCAGCAGCAGACTCTTCCCATAACATTGCAGGTTAACAGAAAGGGGAGGCAGAATAATGAATAGAAATAGTCACATGCCTTGTATTCTCTACTCCTGTTTCTAGAGGGGAGAGCATTTTGGGACAAAGGGACACTTGTATCCAATTACACAATGACATTATATGTTGGATTGACCACAGGTGTATATTTCTTTCCCAGGCCAGTGAAATGTTAATTAAATATTATTTAAACCCTTCCCTTCTTTGATGTCTTTAGGTCACAGGTATTTGTCCAGCTTACTACTTTTCTACTGTATACTCTACTCTGTCTCTTCTGCTTAGGAACATTCAAGCAGATTTCTACAGCACCTCCCACCCTCTAAAA
Organism: Mustela erminea; assembly: GCF_009829155.1. NCBI lineage: Eukaryota > Metazoa > Chordata > Mammalia > Carnivora > Mustelidae > Mustela > Mustela erminea. The sequence continues at coordinate 34,430,963 of NC_045626.1, read as the reverse complement.
CAACCATTCCATTCTATACCTAAATAAACATGTCTTTTTGTTTGGTTGGTTTTACAGTTATTTATAATAACAACAGTAATAGAGATAGCTCTAGTTTTGCAGATCTGCAACTTGCTAAGCACAAAGAAAAGCACATCAGCATTAGCTCATTTAATCCTGTACAAAACCTATGGGGGGATCTTGTTAGACCTGGGCACAGAAGATGAGTGCCTCGCTAAGGTGCAATAGCCAAAAAGTGGTAGATTGTGGACCCATGAAATTTAAATGGTTGCTCTTTCAATCACACTGCACTTTCACAGGGGAAACAAATATGGCAACACTGACTAAGTTAAAATAGTTCAAGGGACTACCCCAAATACTCAAAGCAGTTAGCCATTCCTTGTAATCAGTAAGTGGGGTAAAGTATATTTACTCAGTTTTGATAAGCTTTGAAGAACCGCACACAGTGCAGAATGGGTTGCCTCTGTGTGAAGTAGGGCAAGTGCAACTCTGATTTACTACCCAGTCAACTCTTATTCATTAGTGCTCCTTTGCCTTTCAATTCAGTTCAAGAAAGCCAGCCTCAGCTGAGATAACTGGGTGATGTGGCCATTTCTGGGGATCTGCAGTGGGGGTGTGAACTAAAATGTAAACCAATTACTCCAGTCAAAATTGTTGGGGGCCAAGGGACATGGAAGAGAGGTCCAGCTTGTGAAAGGCATGGTGAACTCGGGGCACGTCCTGAGGAGATGACAATAGAACCAAGAACTATCTACCTAGGAGACTAGATCAAGCCTTGGCGTACTTATACGTGGATCAGCTGCTGGTTCTCAAGTTTTCAGTCTGTTTATTTTCTCCCAGAACCTCTCTCTTTTTTCTTAGGGTGAACCCTGCAGTATTCTCTCTGCCTCTAGATTAGTCTCTTGAGTCCTACCCTTGGCCAATGCCCTGGTAAAGAAAGGCAATTTCACACCTGGCTCATAGAAGTCATCTCTTGAACTCTGGACTATCCGGGGGAGACCTCACACTGCAGCTTTTATTTCCCTAGGAATTACTGTTCATTCTGGCCCCAAATTCATTTCTCTCTTTCCTGACCCATTTCTTTTAGCCTGAAGCATATTCACTAGCTTGTTTTTTTTTTTTTTAAAGACATATGGGAATCTTAAATCAGTGTTCCAAAATTATATACTTACTTCAGATCTTCCATGGTTTGTTAATAGACGTTACATAAGAAGGTTCTGTGAGTAAACATCTTTGGTAAATGCTAGATTAACCAAAGTTAAAACATGAACAGAGGAGTCAACAACAACTTCAATGTGGTCCTTACATCTAAAGGGGGAGGTGGAAGAATACTTTGAAAATCCAGTTGCATCTGGTACAGCAACAAGAAAAAAATGTTAATCTGTATTTAATCTGAGTGATGGGTATATGGGTGTTTGTTATTATATGCATTTGAAACATTTCATAATTAAAAATAACTAAACCTGTATGGATTTTGTTTTTCTTTCCTGCAAGCCTTTCAATTATTATGTTATTTTGCATTTTGAATCTTTAGGAGGCTAAGGCTAAGCACCTCGTGTTTAGCAATTATTTGACCAAGAAAAATTTTAGGAAGGAGCACCCCTCAGGTCTCTTGTCTCTGTAACACACTTTGAAAAGTGTCATTTTAGAAGACACCAGTCCTTCTCAACTATTATCCTGCTACCTAGTCTTAGTATCATTGTTGGCCCTAAGACCCCAAAGCTGAGAACTGTCATCTCAGAAGTCTCTGTACTACCTATTAGTTAGGTTCCTATAAGGGTTAGGACATGATATTCACTATTTCCTGTTTCAAATGGCTGTCTTTCTCTCTCCACTCAGAAGATGATTACTTTCTGAGAATCCCTAGTTTTGGTTTATTTTCAGAGCTCAGATGATTTGCATGTCCAAAATTCAATGAATAATTTATCCCTCCCCAACTTCTTCCTTCTCTCCAGATACTCTGAATCCTTCCTTAGGTTGAAGACCTTCACAGCCATCCCCCTTCCTTCAAAGGAAGATGTTTTATAATTACAAAATATTTTAAGTATGTAGAATCTATAATAAACTTAATTTTTTAAAAATGGAAGTAGAGAATTATATTCTTACAGAGAAAATTCCCTTTTTGTTTCTTGCTTTATACTGAAATTATATTAGTCATCAGTAAATGAATTTGAAAGACATGGCTTGGCTTTCTCAAGGAAAAAAAAATGTGCTGATTAGGTAATGGAGATCAGTAAAGTGTTCTGATATATAAGTGCAGGAAATAAATTAAGTGACTACCACACAAGGTTAAGATAACAAGCCAGTAAAGTGGAGAGAGGTACAAGATACTGGGAATACAATGAGTTTAGGAAGCAGGGGCTTAGAATGTAGACTAGACTCTGCCACTAACTTGCTGTGTGCTTTTGATAATTCACTTTATTTCTTTACGCTTGAATTTACTGTTTTAAAAAGAACTACCGTAAAATCTACCCTGTACACTTTATGCTATTGATCGAATGAGAGAAGATATTAAAAGACATTAAGGGTCTGAAATGTTGTTGAACAAAAATGGGACAGATGTTACCTATTAAAATTTCTTAAGGTTATTAAGTTGGGTAGCTGTTGACCAAAGTCAGTGGACTGAATATTTCCATGATAAAAGGCAGGGTAATAAAGCTTTGGTAAAAGGTCTTTTGTTGGTCCACCCTTTTTATTCAAACTCTCAGCTAGGTAAGACATGGTTGAGAGGCCAGTGACAGAGGGAATGTCAATGTATTGTTTATTAAAGAGTTTGTGAGGTCAGGTCTTGAACCATATGTGATATGTGGAGTCTGGGCAAAGACCTGTTCAAGTAAGTTACCAAGTTAATTAAATCCTGCTTTGTGTATCGCTAAGTACGTAGAATAGCCTGGCAAAAATGATCCTTCTCTCTACCATTGGGTCCTAACTGACCCTCCTGGTTAGGGGTGAATGGAGTCAGCTTCTGTTTGGGAAGCTACAGAAGCTGTTAGGGATGAGACAGGTGGAGGAAGGCTAAGAAGTTTCTCTACAGCTCCCTCTCTCCATCGCATTTGATATCCTCTATTGGTGAGCTATGGCTGCCAAATCAATAGTGGTATTCAATTTATAAGTAGAGAAAATATGGACATTTGTATCTTGAAAAAGAGTGCAAAAGAAAATATAAGAGGAATGAAGATAAGGAGGGAAGAAAGGTAAAAAAATAATTACAGGAAAAAGAAAAATGGTGAATTCAATCCTAGAGGGATTCATGCTAAAGGTGAACTTTAGGAAGAATCATGACAGACTAAAGGATCAAGAACAAACAGAGATGGGAGGTTGTGTGCATTGGCATAACTTCACAAAGAGTTAAGGAGTCAGTTCAAGGCTCTTGTATGAGTCTGAAATTCCATTTTAGCATACCTGTCCCTGTGGACTAACACGGAAACAAACTCAATGGGGAGCCCTAGCACTTGGGCCATTGCCGACTTTGTAATTTCTCAAGTGTCAGGTTTCAATAACTATTTAATATTGTTTTGCCTTTCTTGAACTTTTTTCGTACTGTATGCCCACAACTACTATTTTGACGAGGGCTATCTATTCCTTATTAAGGGATTATCTTGGTGGCCTGAACTGGCGTGGGGCTTATTTCAGATGGAACCGTGTAGCTCCTTTATTTAATATGTAAGTTCTTTAACCCAGCACAGATTCAAGATTTTCTTTCCCTGTCTCAATATCACCCCAAGTTTGCCTTCCTCTTTCCCTTCCAAAAAATTTATGCCTTACACTGACTGTAACCCTCAGTGTGTCCTTTACACAGAACGAGTCCTTAGTAATTCATTAAACCAGGTTCAATGGTATTTCTATCAGCAACAGTGCTTTAATTTTGTTTGGGTTACTGCATGTATGTTTAAAGGTAACAAAAATGTTTATTCTTGAGAATCTTGTAGTTCGAAGGCCTTTCTATACAAACTGCATCCTCTTAAATCATTCTGAATCAGTGAAATTTCACAGTATTGCCTTGAGGGCCTGTTCTGCCAGGATGCTCACCAATATTTAAATTCTAAGATTTAGGAAAGTAATTCAGAATTTTTTGAGTGTGAAAAGTATAATAAAAATAAATAAATTCCATTCTTTCTATAGTTTACCTCATGGCCTAAATGTTAATCACCCCAGAATGTCCACAAGCATATAGAAAACAAGTACTTATTTAAAATCAAAGCTGCTTGAATTCCAGATGGTTCAAAGTATATCTTAATCTATCTTGAGCAAGTCCCCTAATTCTGCAGGAACAAATGGTGGAATGTTATTAAAATGTTAATTAGTTAAATTTAGTCCCCAAAGTATAAAGAAAACAAAACTGCACCTACATGATTTTATTTTTACTAATGGGGGAAAGAAATTCTGATATATAAAGAAATGAGGTTATTTTAGAGAAAGAAGAAATACATGATGTGAGTTTTAGATTAAAATATCCAGGGGTGTAAAACAAGTCTGAACAAAATTATTGGGGTATGTTTCCAACCTATTATATGAAGCTATTTTCAAAATAAGCTATTTTTATCTTGTATCATGAGTTCTTTCTTTATTCAAATGGAAATTGGAGAGATAGAGATGCCAGTCAATGACAGAGCTATTGGATTTGCACGATTTGATTTTTTTTTTTCCTATTTTTTGAGCTATTGGAATTAGAAAGGCCTTCAGAATTTCCTGGAACCTTCAGATCATTCCTGAAGCCCTGCCTGTATCAGGAAAACATCTGTTTGATACTCTCCAAAGGAAAGGAAGAACAATCTCTCTAATTTAAGATCTTGGGTATAAATCTTTAGATTTAGATTGTGTAACTTCAAAATAGTCAATAAAAAAAGACAAACGTGAAGATTTAACAAAATGTATTATGTGAATCTTGAGGGTACATCAGTTTGTTGACATCTCAAATTTTCCTCCAGTCATTCTGTTGCTATAGAGTACACTGCATTTATATTTATGATTGGTTTAACTGCTTCATTTTAATCATTGTGTTTGTACCTGGATTAGTTTAAAAAAGGTACTAAAACATTTCCTGGTTTCAATCATACAGCTTTTAAAAAACTCTGGTAATGAAGAGTCAGCAAAGGTTTCTGAGCAGGTGTTTTGATGTAATTGGACATTAGGAATAGTAATATTGGTAATCTACCTAATGCATAGCATGCCTCTATTAACTAGCCCATAGTAGCCATGTCAATGGGGCTTTCAGAGTTACTGCTTTTGATCAAGGTCTAACTTCTAGAGCTACTCAAGTTATACAATATTACATAGTGCCAACCGTGTTTCCATATAAAATGATCCTCTCGGACATCTGAGTGCCCTCCTGACCCAATACTGAAGTTCAACTCATAAATGATGGGGAGAAAAGAAAAGCAATAACCAAAGGTAATGACCCCAAGCCGGTGGATCTCATTGGCAGAATTCATATTGCTTCTCTCTTAAAGTGACTGGTCACCGAAAGACTCAGCTGACTTGGGGGCGGCAACTGGTAAGACTTAAGTATGGTCCACCCATTATGATAGCTCTCAGAGTATAAGTGTGTAAACACATTTTATTGTTATGAGTTTTACAAGCAGCAGAATGAAACACGTTTGACTCTATATCACTGGGCATTGAATAGGGAGAGATGGACGCAATGCAGTGTTATTTTTAGCCTTTATATTATATTCAAAATTATTAAGCTGCACTTAGGACACATTTGAAAAATAATTCTGGGATTTGGACCTCATATAGATAAGTCAGTCTCTGTTCCATAGGGTGCCGAGGTTTGGGAAGGAAAGAAGAAGAAGAAAGAGCCTATACAACACTCCCCCTAATCCAACATAGGCAGAAGGATTTTTTTTTTTTTTATTTTAGGTGATTGAAGGATATCACTGACTATTGTACAGAGCAGTGGTTTCTGGGATCCATGTACAGAAAAAAGATCCCTTTACTATCCATGGAGCAATAGGCAGACTTGAATTATTTTTATTATTCATTTGGAGAGCCTAAGAAAAGGCGACCCTCACTGATGGAATAAGGAGACAGGTCTCTGCCTGCTAGGCTTGGTGGTGCTCAGTCAAACGCAGCCATGCAGAATGTGAGATAACCAAGGAAAAAGAGATAATGGCTAGATTCATCAGAGAGACAGGAAATCTTGGAAAGGTGGACAGAAGAAGCAAATTCTGAGAAAGTATTTAAAGAAGGAAGACAGATTTGTCCCTATTTGTAGACAGACTAAGTGAAGCAGATGGTTGCTTCTAAAGTGTGAATTTAGGCAGGCCTCACTGCCCCAAATTATCTTTAATGCTGGCCAATCCTTGTATCAGACACTCTTATCAGCAGGAACTTCTAAGTGGAAACACTGATCACCATCGTTACATGCAAAAGCTAACTGGAAAGTGAAATGCCTACACCTATTGTAGAGCTCACGTCCGTATATATGTAGGCCATTTCCCTCTTTCCGCTGACAGTACTTCAGTTTGGTTCAGGTGAATGTTTTGGGATTTCTGGGCAGGTGGATCCACCCGACCATTTATGAGCGTGCAGTTTACTCAGTTCTGACCAACGAGATATAAGGAAGACTCTGCTGGAGGAAAATCTTAAGTAAGATTCTTCCTCAGATAAGGGGGAGACAGCTAAAGCAACACAGAAACTTGCTGAGTTTCTGACTTCTATGAAGGTCTTGAGAAGAAATGATTCCTGCCACTATTGTATCCATCTTGTGACCATGAAAGGAAGGGTGTGGGACTAGCAGAGATCCTGCCTCAAAGCTTTGAAATCCATGTAGCAACCATCAACTGCTGGATCTTCTGCTAGGTGAGAAAATTAATATGCATCTGTTTAAACCACTGAGAATTCGCTATTTGATTAGACAGCTTAATTGATAACCCACTATCAAAATGACTTCTAATACCTTAACAATCACTACTCCTTGACTCTATCCCCAGCAAAGAGCAGGAGTCTGTAAGTTCGAACAACTCCTCTCCCCATTGACAACTCTCACATTTGTGGTCTCCCTATTTGGCACTATCTTGATCACTCTTTATATTAATTATCTTTTCTTATATATTAATTGTTAAGATGTAAATATACAATGCATGTTTAAGGATTTTTCCCAAATGGAAGTTCTTTGGACTTAGATAAATTTGGCGGATAGGTAGGCAGAGAGGTAGCTAGCTACTGGTGAGATAGTCCCCTCAGAAAATGCTGCACAACATAGAATATAAAGATTTGGATCTTAATTAACCTTAGTTTTGCCATCATGAATGCTTAAAATACAGTCATCATCTCCAAACCCATAGGTCTGTGGTCTAAGCAAATCACGGAACCTCAGCATTTTCCACTTCAGCTTTTCACAACTCCTTTCTCTGGTGCTTCTTACATTTTCAGAAATATGAGGTCATAGCTCAAAATGGCTAAGAGGATGCCCAGTTTCCTAAGTGGCCCCAGATTATGTCATTCTTTTTAGCTCTGTTCTGGAGGCCCACTCCATCACTCAGGATTCTACTTAGAGGTACACCACTCACAGTCATACTGCTTGGTCTGCCTAGATCCCTAGACACTGCATAGGATGGGAACCCAAAATTAGGGGATTTGGAACCCAGTCTGGTGTGTGGAAAGTTATCTTTCTCAGGTCTGGATTCTGGTCACTATACCTCAGATCTCTGTTATAAAACTTCCTGTCATGCATGTGCACTGAACACTCCCATTGGATAACTACTTATTTACCTGCTTTTCCTACCCTGGTGCCACCCACACCATTGCACTAGCCCAGCTTGAGCTTAATATTCCTGTTAACATTGTGCATTAAACAACCTATTGCCCTTGTTTGTAGCCACCATCTGCTACTTGGAGATTTCCCTAATCCTACAGATTTCTTCCCCAGGCTGTATGTTATCAAAGTCCCCATAATCTTTCTTGTATCCATCCCCATAATGAAAGAAAGCTGTCAACAATAAAGTATGGAGTAGAATCTTTTTCATACCCTGCTTTGCCCTGTTTATGGGTTAGCCCTTCTTAGGAAGATCTTCTTTTTTTAAGAAATATCTTGCTGGCAGGGATCTCTTTGGCTATATATCCAAGATTTAATTACCGTTAAGAAAAAAATTACAAGAGCGATGAAGCAACCCAGAATATAAAAGGCAGAGGCCACTAGTACCACTTCATTGGTGCCATATTATTTTCAATTCCAAATATAGAGTAATAAAAGAAAATCTTAAATATCACAAGAAAACATCTTGAACCACTGAAGAACATCCCCCCCCCCTTACTGAGGATTTACTTCAGCAAACTAAACACTTAATGTATTGCATTTTATCACAAATGGATTTACTGTAGAGCTACTGAAGGTGGACCTTTAGGAGCCCCAACCTGCACAAGAGACTTTCAAGTTTTCCAAATGAATCCACCTAATTTGTATTTGGACCTTTGCATTCTTTACAATTTAAAGCAATTTCATACACATTAGGCCCCACAAAATTTAATTCATTTCTGTATTTGTCATAGCAGGGGGATAAAAATATGACAGTCATAACCTTTTCTCTAAAAATCTAAAATATTTGTGAAGTGACAGGTGCATACTCAAATATGCACACATAAAAGGCAATCTGTTCATTGCTATGAGGAGGTCAAAGGAAGTGGCAAGTGAACACGGTGAGGCTACTTTCATTTAGGGTGCTGTCTTGACTTCAAGGAGGAAATGACTTTGGAGTTTGAAGAATGAAAGTATTTTATTAGTTGGAGTAATCAACTTTGGAACATTGGACATCCCAGGCAAGGGAAATAATAAATAATGTTCAAGGATAAGTGAGCAGTAGAATATGGAGTTGAAAGGTAGCTTAGGATACATCCATGGAATGTTTGTTTTGTCTTGTTTTGTTTTTATTTTTATTTATATATTTTGAATACATAAAAGAATATTTTGAATACATAAAAGTAGAAAGAATAGTATCAGGCAGCTTCTCAATTGCATCTGTTAACATCAACAGACACTTAGAAGGAAAAAGACTCAGATGCTGGCTTCACCTCTCTGAATAACTCTATTTTCCAATATTTGACCCATAAATTTCCACTTCATTATAACTGTCTCATATCTTTAAGCAGAAAATTTTTTGTCCAGCTTTTCTAATTGCTCTACTCTAAGGGTTGCTTTGAATTACTAAAAGCAAAAGTAGGGAGCCTTAATCTTTATGTAAAAAAAAATCAAACTCCGTATACACTTTAACTGGGATCATACCTCAGAAAACAATCAAAGCAGATGGGACAGTATGGTAACTGATTTAGTAATTGGAAATGACATGGTTTTAATCCCATTTCAAATTTTTAATAACTGTGAGTCCTTATGGAAATTACTTTATTTCGCCAAGTATGAAAATAAAATGATGAAAGCGACGTTTGCTTTTACACATCATGATAACCTGTTACTGGGAACTTACATGTTTTGAACATTCACTATAGGCCAGGTAACCATTAAACACTTTTCATGCATTATCTTATTTACTTTTTGCCAACTCTGAGATAAGTAATATTTTAAAGATAACATTTCAGATGATGTATCTTGCAGAAAGATGCTTATATTAGTAAATTATTTTAATTTATAAATTAAAAAATTAATAAAACCAGCAAAAGTAGGGTCAAATGTTAAATCCAGGTTCACAAGGGTTCAGCTAGAACTCTTCACCTCTGTGCTAGACTGCCTTGCATTACCAGTTTTCATACATCATAATTTTCTCTTTCATTCCAAGTCATACCTTTATAGCTAGTTTGCTTTCTTTGGTTTTCCCATATGCTTTACACAGTAGTATACTGTGAGTAAAATTATTATACTCTTCACTCAACCTTGATGATTAACCTTTAATCTTACTTTTGGACAATCCTTGTGGAATTGTCACATGATTTAATCAATCCCCCAAGAAATTTTTGAAAACCACAGAAATGGCCAATATACAGTATCTTAAAATTTTAAGTTGCTAATGGATAGATTTACAGTGCCTTCCCTCATACTCCCCGCCCTGCCATTTTATCATTTCGAGTCCTTTCTCATACCAAACCAAATATCCTTACAGTGAAACTCAGGACCTACGGGGTTTCCTTACTTTCTTCAATATAAGCTAGTCCTTTTTTATTTTTTTATTTTTTAACCTTAAAACTGACATTAGCTGGGACTGACTCAGTTTTGTATTTTTACTGACAAATCCATATTAATAACAACATCAATACTGTATTAAACCTGAACTATGGGAATAATTTGTAATCACGCCAAAATTAATAACATTGTGTATCACCCGGAGAGCCTCTCAGGGAGGAGAGTGAAATGGTTATTAACTTGGGTTATTATTGCAGCATTATGGACATTTAAATAGGCTATAACTCTAGAAATTTAAAGGTCAGTTTGATTTATTCAATTTAGTTTGTCATATGTTTGGAAAACTAATTAAAATCACAAACAACATGGTTATAACATTTTTGATGGCAAGTCAGAAGCCTGTATTTTAAGACGCAATAAGTAATAATTTTGCTGGGTGTGCTAGATTTTCTTTTTAAGTGAAAGGGACAGATTCTTCCATTTCCATGTTTGGGTCTAAGAAGGTAGGTTCTGTGAGAGCTTCTTTTTCTGGATGCATGGTCTTCCTTCTTATGGATTTCTTGCCTCGAAACACTATACCTCAAAACCTATGGTGACTGCATGCTGCCTTTTTGATCTGACTTAAACATCTAAAATAATCTCTTAGACCAAAAGATTTCCCTTTTCATCTGCTTTAGAATATCACATTACTTCTCACTGGAAATATATTCTTTTGTCTTAAATAGTTCCAGTTTGTTGGAGACTGACATAGCGAATGCCCCTGGAAAGTTAACACAATATTTTGAGTTATGTTTATTTTATAACAAAGTTTTATAGGAAAAGGAAATAGTGTGGGGCAATGAAGTCTGAAAAATACAGAGAATGAAAGATGGATGCAAGACGTTGGAAGTGGGAAGATGACAAAAAATATAGTTAATGACTCATGCTGGAGTAAATTAGGGATGAAAAAAGGGAATATTCTTTTTTCCAACTAGGGACATTATATGGGGCTCTTTTTTCATGTAGTGTCTACCTACAGTTTTAGAGAGAACAATTCCGACATGGCTATTAGTATCAATAGTAAAAAGAAATATGGGAGTTGAAATACCAGTATAATTAAAGGGCAATACATAAAGAAAATGTGAACCAGGTCTTTGGAGCATCCTAATGGATATGACTGGAAGGAAATGAAATAATAGATTTGAGACCAACTTTCAAGGTACCCTCAACATTTAGCTGCCTTACACGACTGTAATTATCAAGCTATATCTTATAGCCAAATAGCTTCTAAGAAGTCCTTAAATTATTTGGATGACAACTTTACGATCCCCAAAGCAGAAACTTCAGCCACAGGAATATCTACTTTATGTTGACTGTCTAGTGACAAGAAAGGACTGATGGAGAGTGGGAAAGGCAAAGGGGGAGGAAGACAGAAAAGTAGTAGACCATTGCATTACTAACCACTGGGTCAGATTGGTAACTTTGATAACTGTAAACGTAGTACCTCCAGAATTCATTCTGGCTGAAAATAGACCCATAACTCTTTCTTAGGAGTATTCTGCATCCCACGTGATGTGACCAAAGAGTTTCCTTGGCATTTATGAAAATTACCCTTTATCTCACCTATATATCTAAGCATGTAGTATGTAAGTAGAAGGCGAAGTGTAAAAGAAGATGGCCTGACTCTTAAATTTAGGGCTCATAATCTAAGAGGAGAGAAAAAAATAACTACACAGAAATATTGGGGATTGGAATTAAGTACTTTTTAATAATATTTTGTTTTTCATATATTCAGAAGTAAAAATATGAGGTAAAATCATATAGTTATGCAATTTATTTAATGTCAGTTGGAAAGGGTAAAGGAGGAGATAGAATGAGAGATTACTCTTGTTCAAAATATCTTCTCAGATATGAACTAAAGATCAAATTAATAATTGGCAATGAAGTTCAGTTAGCCAAGATATAGTACATCATTAGTTTTTGATGTAGTGTAGTTCTACTATAGGTTGGCTAACTGAACATAATAAAAAAAATTTGTAATTCACTAATCTGACAAGGGACTTATATCCAGATTATATGAAGAATGTCTATAAATCAAAAATTAAAAAACAAAGCAAATTTTAAAATGTAAAAAACAAACCTGTCAATCAAGTGGTAGCTTCTAGAAAGGCTCAACCCATAAATTATATTGAAGGTATATAAAAAAAAAGTGTAAATTTGTTTCATGAAAATATATTGGGGAAAAAATAACTTAATGTCCAAGAAAACCTGAATTGTAGGTGCTATCTACTATAAATAGAAAGGTAGGAGAGGCAAATAATTATTTATCAGGTTTTTTTTTTTAATCACACATTTGTGTGCTTGCAAGGTACACATTTTCATGTCAGGGATTATCTGGCTGCCCTTTGGAAGCTTATGATGAAAGGTGCACTAATATCAATTTGGTAACAGTACAAAAACAGAAGAATTTTATAAAGTTACCATATCAAATGAGTGAAACCAAAAGAAAAGTGGGCATCAGGAGAAGGACAAGATGAGTGCTATGCACTATACTTGCTAGTGAGGAATTCATGATAACTAGTTTTGAGTAGAGTCTTGAAGGATGGTTAGGATTAAGGCAATTCAATAGTGTGTGCTCACTGGAAAGGTACTTCACATTGGCCCCTTGAGGGATTCCATAGAATCTCTTTAGCTTTGTATTTCTTTTCTGCTAGATATTACTAAGTATCACAGTGTGAGGTATTTCTATTGCTTGAAGTTATTCAGAAAATATGATTTAGACTGGCGTCATATTCTCCAGTTTGCCTGTTACAACACCTACCTTCATGTAGGTCCTTTGCTGAGCTTCTAATGTAGCCATGTTGGAATTTAGACACATTAAAACTAGTGTTATAAATATGACAAATACTCTATCATCAAAAATGGACCATCAGTGTTGCAGATGTGAGACGAATAAGTGTGTTTTCAAGCTGTACCAGCAACGTATTACCCTAAACATAGAGTAAACAGGTTACCCTAACCTAGTTTGATTTTGCAGGCTATGAAACGTTTTGTCTTCTAAGTGGTCTGATTAGAAAAAAATAAATACTATCACCTTTTCACTCTTGAATTTCGGGGTTACAAGAGTTACCTTCTTCAATCCAATCAGCACAGAACCTTACAAAAGTAAATGCCAAACAAATATACATCTCATTTTAAGCCAAAATTTTCCCTCTAAATTGATGCATTCCCCCATAAGCATGAATTTAGCACTTAAGCACATGAGTGAAGAAAATTGAGAAAGTGAACAGTTTAGGAGTTCTCCCTATGACAGTTTTTCTTATTTTCTAATCAAGGGCTTTTTATTTTATGGAAAAGTTATCAGGGTATTAGTAGAATTGCAAACATCTTTGTCTAAGCAGCAGCTTGAAAATACACTGAAGAATATTTGTTAAATATAGACTTTTTAGAAATGATAGAAAAGACACAAATGAATAAATCCATATTTATCCATGGAGGAAAAGTAAGAAGGAAAGGCTCTCTATGGAATGGACATACCAATGAAAGAGAGGTACGGAGAGAATGCAGAGCTAAGAACATGCATAGGAAATGCTGCTGTAAAGGTGAGGACTTGCTTATAAGTTGTCTTCTTCCCAGAGGTGGTGACAGCTAAGAATAGGAAGGCAGATGGAGGGACTACAAGGCAGATTGAGGATATCTCAGTGAAGCAACCCAGCTGGTCAAAGTCTGAGCATTTTCCTCTCTTGGGGCAAGAAAGCCTCAAGACAGAACCAATAGGTATAGGACCTTGAGTGGAAGAGAAAACCCATTCTCTGAATGAATGGAGATGCCTGGGTGGAGTGGAAAGCATCCATGCTTGGAATACCCACTGGTAAGGGACCTTACTAATCAGGTACTACTACAGTTGGTATACCACTTTGTCTAATGTTTGTTCACCATCCTATTTTCTCATATAGCAGTGTCAACAGCTATCAACTTCTACCAAGCAGATTGCATGCTTCCATCCAGATCTATTTTATGCCTTTCTCTATCCTCCCCAATGTTCCTAGAAGCTGACCAAAATAGAATGCATCACTCAGGCTTCCTCGTCCTCTGGAGTTTTGTTGGGTTAAGCCATTGGAAAAAATTAGCAAAGGAACAGAGGGCTGGAAGAGTGAGAAGTCTGGGAGTTTATTTCTCCTTACTGACTCCTACTTTGATAAGACTGTCAGGGGCTATTCTTCTCTAAGGCTATATATATACCTCCCATGGATGGTGCCTTTTTATTTCCCAAGCACCTGGTAACTCCAATTTCTCTTCTCAATTCTTCAGACCTAGATAACAGATTTTCACAGTCTTTGCTACTCAAGTGTCTAATCATCATTAGGGGTTACTTAATGGTGCCCCCCCTTATGTAAACTATCCTTTTAAAATATATCTTCTCTTTTCTAAAGAGAGCTCATAGAACTCATAGAATTACTGGTACTTGGAATATCATCCCCCTATACCTTAAAAACATGGAATTCTGGGGTAGAATTATTAATATTTTTGAATAACAAATAGATAATCTCTGTGGAGACACTGATAATCCATGATTACAGTTATTAAAATTATCACTAGTAAAGATAGAGTGAATTATAGGTGGAGGACAGAGTAAAAGGAGATCAAGTGGTTGAGGTACTTAATTGCTATGGTGATAATGGTGATTACATAGGATGGGATGGGGGGAACTGCTTCTAACTGTATTAAAGAGCTTACAAAAGAATAAAAAAAAAAAAGAAGCTTAAGGATTTAACCTCTTAACTCAAGCCACGGACAAAGAATCAGAGAGCTTCTAAGGTGGCCTTAAGGGAAACCCTTCTTTTTTAGTTACAGAAAAGGCAAGGATGAAAATCAGACCTAAAGTCTAAATGTATGTATTTCTGAATTGCAACAGACATCACAACAAGCTCATATGCTGATCAAAAGTACTGGTTGGGGAAAAATATAATTTGCAATGCTGGATGAAGACACTGGGGAGACAAAAATGAATCTGAGAATTTTGAATCCTCATATCCCTCCAGAAGCAGGTCTTCTCATAATCTGAGTGATATAGACTTCTTTTGAGAAAAGGGAAAAATTTAAAAAAGAATGGCGACAGTACCTTAAACAGTTGACTTACACGTGAGGGTCTTCTCACAGCTCTCTGGCACCACTTTCTATTATTTGTATTACTCTAAGAAGGTAAATTTCAAACAAAGAAGTAGAAGAATACTCTTGAAAGAGGTAATATATACACAGAAAGAGTTTCAGGATCTTGCCCAATTAGATCCCAAAGGTATGGGTCATACCAAATATACACAGGTAGGGGGTATATCCTAAAGATTCAATATTTGCTATATCATCTCAAGTAACTGGGAGTGTTGTTAACTGCTGCTAACTTGGTTACGTAAAGTCTGCATTCAATAGTATATATAAACTCTAAATACTAATAAAAGTTAGTAACACCAGCAATAATCAGCTAGAAATTATAAGTAAAAAGTAAAATACAATTCACAATAGTAACAAAAACTATAATGTATGTAAGAATTAACTTAATAAAAATAATAAGACCTCTTATAGGAAAAGTTTGGAATGTGAAGAAAGTACACAGAAGATAATTTGAACAAATGAAAAGTCCATGTTCTTGGATAGGATGATTAAATATTATTTGTATGTAAATTATCTCTCAATTTAGTCTATAATTACAATGTGATTCCACTAAAATACCCAGTTAGATTTATTGCTTAACTTAGTAAACTTAATATAAAATTTATATCAAAGAATAAAAGTCCAGGAAGAACTGAGTAAATTTATAAAAGAAAATTAAAGTTTGTGGGAGGGTATGCATAATCATAAGAGAAAGTAAGATGAGATACAAAGCTGGAGTAAAATAATGAAAAAAAAACCCGTATGGTTTTCTTATAAGGTCTGGAAAGTAGATCAATGAAACATCATCAGTAACACAGACACCGACTTAACATATTTGAAAGAATAATACATAATAAAGGCGGTAGCAGAAATCGATGGGAGAAAAACCACAAATTCTTACACAGTTTCAGAAAGCTGATTACTACATGGAGAATAACAATACCGGAACACTACCTAATACCACATACAAAGATGGATTCCAGATTAAAATTCTACAAAATTAAAATTCTATAAAAGTAAAAGTATGAAGGCAATAGAAATGTGTAAGAGTACAATGTCTCTGCGATGTATGGTTGATAAAGACTTCAAATATGAAAATTTAAAAGCAGAAACCATAAGGGATGGAGTGATATAGCAGTGTAGATAAAGGATAATGCATTTGACAAAGTGAAGTTTATTCTAGGAATATATGTTGGTTTAACATTCAAAAATCAAGCAACATAATTCGACATTAATGGAACAAGAGATAAAACAATCTTTTTAATAGATACAGAAAAACATTTGACAAATATTTAACAGATATTTACCTTAAAAACTCTCAGTAAACTAGGATTAAGGGACTTTCTCAATCTGATAAAAATCTATAGGTAACATATTGAATGGTGAAACTGAATGGTTCACTCCCTAAACTTGGGAATAAAGCAAAGTTGTCTGCTCTCACCATTTGAATTATCTATTGTATAGAAAGTGCTAATCAGCGCAACAAGCATGCCAAAGATATAAAAGGCATGCCGATTAGAAAAGAGAAAGTAAAACTGTCTTTATTTGCAAATGATATGACCATTTATGCAGAAAATCCTAGGAGAGATACCAAAAGCCAATAAGAAAATTTAGCTAGGTTTCTGGATATAAAGTCAATATAAAAACCAACTGGATTTCTATGTTTTTCCAATGAATAATTAGAAAATAAAATTAATAAATATGATTTACTATAGCATTAAAAATAACAAATAATTAAGGATGAATTTAGCAAAATATGTGCAAAACCAGTATACTGAGGACTGTACGACATTGCAAAAAGATAATAAGGAAGACTAAAAAGTGGAGAGATATTCATGTTCTTAAGTCAGAAGATTCAATACTATTAAGAAATGGATTTCCTCCAAATTTGTGTATATATTCAACACAATTCTAATCAAAATCACAGCAAGATTTTTCTATAAACTGGAAAGCTGATTCTATAATTTCTGTGTACACACAAATGGCTTATAGTAGCCAAAACGACTTAAAAAAAAAAAAAGAACACAATTGGAAGACTTATACTACTTGATTTCACGTTTATTATAAAGCTACATTAATCAAGGGTTTGCTTTTTGCTTAAGGACTAATACATAGAGTCTGAAAAAAATAACTATGGGATAAATATTTCCAATGTTGAGAAGTGAGGTGGTTGAAAAAATTGGTCCTGGGAGCCTTGATATCCCTCTTGGGGAAAAAAAAAAAAGAACCTTGAACTTTACTTCACACTATTTATAAGAATTTGCTTGAGACATTTCATAAATTTAAATCTGAAAGCTAAAATTATAAAACTTCAAGAAGAAAACAGGAAAGTTTTTGTGAAATTAAAGCAGGGCAACAATTTCCTAGGACTATAAAAGAAAATGATAAATTAGTAAAAATTTTAAAATCTGTTTTCAAAAGATAGCATTAAGATGTTCAAAGGCAAGACAGATTGGAAAACTGTATTTGAAAAACACTATCTACCAAAAAACTTCTGTGCGGATTATATGAAAAACTGTAACAACTCAATAGTAAAAAGACAAACAATCCAGCAGAAGAAGGATCAAATAATTTGCATAAATATTGCACAACAGAAGGCATATAGTCATAAACACGTGAAAAAATGCTCAGAATCACTAGTCTTCAGGGTAATCAAAATTAAAAACACAGCACGATGCCTATACATGCTTGCCATGTGTAATTAAATGTAAAAGTCCAATCGTACCAAGTCTTGGCAAGGACACAGGGAAATTCATACTCTCTTTATTTGTAGCAGGAGTATAAAACGGTGCAACCACATTAGAAAACATTTTGGTAGTTTGGTTTTTTTTTAAAATAAAATTAGCATATATTTTCCATACAATAAAAGGTATTTATTTTATTCATTTTTTAAGATTTCATTTATTTATTTGAGAAAGAGAGAAAGAATAAGTCAAGGGAGGGTCAGAGGGGCAAATAGACTCCCTGCTGAGTCAGGAGCCCAATGTGGGGTTCAATCCCGGGACCCTAGATCATGACCTGAGTTGAAATCAGATGCTTAACTGACTAATCCATCTAGGTGCCCTAATAAAAGGTATTTATTAAAAGAGAAATGACAACTTTTTTTTCCACATAAAGACTTGTACAAAAATGTTCAATGTCCTTTTAATAATGATAACTAGAACTGGAAATAAAATGATGGAAACATAAATTATGGTATACTCATGAAAAAGAAACAAACCACTGATTATCAAAACAACTTGGTTGAACCTCTTAGGCTAAATGAAAGAAGTTTGACACAAAGGGGTACATAGTATATGACTCTTTATATATGAACTCCTAGGATAGGCAAAAAACATCTGAAGTGAAAAAATGAACATGAGTAGGTCACCTGGAAGTGGGAATAGTGAGGAGTGATCTCACATGGGCATGAGGATCATTCTATGATCCAAACCAATGGTTTCTATCAATTGATCTATTTAACTCACTTAGTTGTTAACCCTTAATGAGGATGACTGTCTATTTGACCACTGATCTGTGATTTATCTTCTGAAATCTATTTCAACAGCTTTAATTCTATTTCCACTTATTCTTTGGTGTGTGTTCCTTCACAGAAATGGCAACATTCTTCTAAGTGACACAGAAAGTGACTTTGAAAAGAAGGAAAGGCATTCTTGGATAGGACTTCTCATTCATAAGCATGGAAATTTTTTGTAAGTCAAACTAAAAATGTACTCCTAATAAAAAATAGAAGGTAATTCTTTAATAAAATAGAATTTTAGTTCATATGGAAACATGAAAAAAATAAACCCCAGAAACAGCTGAAAAATCTCCCTTTAAAGAAGAGTTACATTTGTAAAGAAGTATTTTGCCCTAGACCATCTTTCTCAATCTCTTCTACTCTCTAGAGGCAACCAGTTAAAGGGTGTTGCTATGTTTGTGTTTTTGTGGTGTATTTCTAACAAGCTTCCAGTATCAAAGAAAATTTATCTACTATTTTTAGTTTATTATTTTTAGCCATTATCAAGTAATTTCCTACTCTTAAAGGTGTGAATTTAATTACCTTATGCCACTTTCCTCCAGCCTCTCCATTCTCCCAAGGAAAAGACAGCCATCTATGACCTGGGAAGTGGGCTCTGACCAGACACTGAATCTTACAGTAACTTGATCTTGTACTTTCCACCCTCCAGAACTGTGAGAAATAACATTTCTGTTGTTTATAAGCACCTGTTCTATGGTATTTTGTTGTAGCCGTCTGAATAGACTGAAACACAGTTATATCAGTTATTCTATCAATTACCATTTTTCCCAATTGCCTTTGCATCTGAAGACCCTTGTCTTCTTGTTGTATCCTGGCCCAGGTTTTCTCTAGGCCTGCCTGCAAGGGTGTCAATCTAGGGTATGTCTTGAAAGGTCTCTTGCTTGAGTCCACAATTTCCTGTTTTATGCTCTCATTTTATTAGAGGAAGATTTTGCTTTAGGGTTTTTTTTTTTATGTTAGACATAGCTCACATCCCAGTATTAGATGCTTTGTCTCTTGTACTATTCGAATTCTCCTGATAACGTACTTCTAGTTTTCCTTGAATGGGATCATACTGACTGTGAGAGTGAGAGTCCCCAATTGCCAGAATAAGAAAAGATTTTCTTTATGATTCCAATACCACCATTCTAAATATCTTCCCTGATTCAGTCCATTTCTGTTAAGAACAATGTTCTATTGTTGAGCCTGGGCATAAATGTGGGGCTGCCTTTAACTCAGGGAAGAAGAACAGGTTAGAGTAGATGGGGACAGGGGTGGAAGTGTCACCTGGTTCAATTGCTTTATTCACGGAACTTTAATCAGTCCCTTTGTTGTAATCGCATCTTTCATACCTGCTGTCTAGCATCTGTGCCTCCACTGAGCCCAAAGCCCTTCCATTCGGGATTCTGAAAGGCAGACCATGTTCCATGTAGGCCACAGCTCTGTGTGTATTCTGCCAGGTCATGTCAATTTCATATTCCTCTGATACTA
The DNA here is from genome assembly GCF_009829155.1 of Mustela erminea. NCBI lineage: Eukaryota > Metazoa > Chordata > Mammalia > Carnivora > Mustelidae > Mustela > Mustela erminea. The sequence continues at coordinate 34,410,774 of NC_045626.1, read as the reverse complement.
CCTGCTAACATGTTCCTATCTACTTTCATCTTCCCCAAATCCCTGTAGTCTCTTATGTTTGGTGCTGCCCTTCCTCAACACTATTATTGGTTTATTCCTTGTCATACCTCAAAGCTTACATTTCAGCATTTCAGTGGAAATTTTAGAGAACACGAAGTGAGAACCTGCTGGGTATGCCATCTTGTACTGGAAATCTATAATGTTTTATTATATGGTGAGGCAATTCCCCCCCAAATACTCTTCTTTTTCTAATTTGTCTTGGCTATTATTTCCTATTATTCATCCACATGGAGTTTAGAATCATTTTGTCAAGTTCAAAGAAAAAAAAATCCAATTGGAATTTTAATTGGAAATGTATTAAATTGATTAACTTGGGAATGATTGCTTTTTATTTTTAATTAAATTCCCAAGCACTGTTTTTTAGCTATGCTAATTATAAATTTCTAAATTTATTGCATTTTTCTCATAACCTGGTCTCTGTAATTTCTCCTTTTCCAAAACAGTACAGTAGTAAATGTATTGTTCTGGTATCACCTGGCTTTGTGGTTCTTAACATACTGGACCAGCAGCATCAGCATCGACATAGAACCACTGGAAATGCAAATTAAAGGATGACAACCAGACCCACTGAGTCAGAAAATCTGGTTATAAGGCTCAGCAAACCCACAAACCCAGTGGACTCTGGTGCATGCTGAAGTTTGAGAGCCACAGAGCTTAACATCCGACTCCTCATGCAACCTTGACAGAAATATTTAACCTAAGTCGAAATCCTTCATATGTAACATCAAGATATAACTGCGTCGACTTAATAGCATTGTTACCAGGAATAAATGGACTAATACATATAAAACATTTAACATATGTCCTGGTAATTTGTAAACACAGAATGATAACAGTGATCACCAGTGACTTTTATATTATCATAATCGTATTTCTGTCCAATACACATCTGAAATTTTGTCTGTCATGAACAGTTTTGGCAAATGTTCAATGTTAGTTGTAAAAATGATTATATTTCCCTTTCTTTGTGTATGAAATCTTGGCTGTCTTCACGAAAACATATATTACAATTTTTAAATGTTTTGTATACTTATTTCTATTTTTTAATTATTTTCTTCATTGGGTCTGTATAAGATTATGTCTTTTATTAAACTTTCCCCAAACTGTTGCATTTCTATAAAATATTTCCTGCAGTTGAACATTTGGTTGATATATGTTGATGCCCTATGATATTGTAATAAATGCCTCTTAGTTTATGTTTGTCATGAACTGCATTTTTATTATTATGAAATAATCCTTTGGTTTTGGGTTCCACAAATTATTATCATCCTTGTGTTAACTCTATTTTAATTTACTTAATATATCTTTACCCATGCTTTTAATTTCTAGTATTTTCTTGTTTTTTTTAAACACTGAAATATATTTTAAAAGCATCATAAAGTTGTTTTATTAAAACATATACATACCTATATATGTATTTATTAAAACATATATATATAAACATATATATGTTGGTCTCTTTATCAGGTGGCCAATCTATTATCATCATCTCTCCTTGTATTTTTTTTTTAGCTTTTGCTATAGTCACTGTGTTTTCTTTTTTTAGTCACACATGTTTTGGATGGTTTTATTCATATTAATCGTTGCTTTTACATCTTTCAAAACTATTAGTTTTTCAATATTAATAAAGAAATTAGCTTTATGACCTCCCATTTAAGGTTATGATAATTTGTTTTCATGTTCTCATGTAGTCACATTTAGTAAAATTTTTACACTGCTATTGGGTAAATTTTATACTCCCACAATTTATATGTGAAGGCCTCCATGTGACTGTATTTGGAGATAAGGCATTTTGGAAATAATTAAGGTTAAATGAGGCCATAGGATAGAGTCCTAATCCGACAGGACTGGTGCCCTCATAAGAGGAAAAGAGAGAGAGATCTCTCTCTCCATGTGCATGCACCGAAGGAAAGCTATGTGAGCACAAGTGAGCATACAGCCAGCTGCCATCCAGGAAGAGAGCTCTCACTAGAATGTGACAGTGCTAGCACCCTCCTCTCAGACTTCCAGGTCCAAATCTGTGAGAAAATAAGTATCTGTTGTGTAAGCCACCCAATCTATAGCATTTTGTTCTGGCAGCCTGAGAAGACTAATACATACACCAATCATTATTAATTATCTTTTGTGTATTGTCTTGTTTCTAGGGAAGTTAACTGATATTTGGACTCTGTTTTATAACTATTTATAATTCTTGACTGTTTCATTTAAATGGCTTTATCATTGGTATTAGTCAGGGTTCTGTAGAGAAATACAACCAACAGGACTAGAGATCCTATAGATACAGGTGTAGATATTGACATAGTTGTATAGACTATAAACAGAGATTGAATATGAAGGGCTGGCGCATGTGGTTATGGGGCTGAGAAGTCCCATGATCTGCAATCTACAAGCTACAGTCCCAAGAAAGCCAGTGGTGTACTTCCAAACAAACCGGAAGGCCTAGGGGGAATGAGCAGCACCAACATATAAGGACAGGAGAAGACAAATGTCCCAGCTCAAGCAGGGAGCAAACCCATCCTCCTGCCTTTTTGTTCTATCCAGGCCCTTAGTGGAGCAGATGTGGTGTACTCACATGGATGAGGGGGACCCTCACTCAGTCTGCAGATTCAAATGTTAATCTCTCCTGGAAACAGCCTCACAGACACATCCAGAAATTACATCTTATCAGCTAGCTGGAGGTTCCTTAGCCCAGACAAGCTGACAACAAAATTATACATCACAACATTATGGCCTCTTTTTTCCTTGCTTTTTGTTCAATTAACATTGTAGGTTGTATCATATATGCAAGTTATTTTTTTTTTCTCCTTTAGGAGGGTATATGAATATCTGAGAAGAGTCTCATAATTGAAGGACAATTTAGACAAGTATAAAATTTTTGCTTTTCAAATTTTCTCATCAAAACTACCTTGCACGTTTGTACTTCCAACCCCCCAGCATTCTGCTTTGCAAATATGAGTTTGGTTGGCAACATAAATTTTATGCCTTTGAACATTGCTTGCTTACTTTTCCAGTTTGATATTTACTTAGTTTTGTAATTACAATAAAAATTGTCAGACATGGATCTAAATGTGGTTTTCCTTTCATTGATTTTGCCCTAAAACCTGTGGACCTTTCAATCTGTACATACTTTCTAGAGCTGAAGAAAGACTTACCTTCAGTACATCTCTGATGTTTTCCTCTGCTTGCATTGTTCTTTTCTCTTTTTTTTTTTTTTAAATTTTTTATTTTTTATAAACATATGTTTTTATCCCCAGGGGTACAGGTCTGTGAATCACCAGGTTTACACACTTCACAGCACTCATCAAAGCACATACCCTCCCCAATGTCCATAATCCCACCCCCTTCTCCCAAACCCCCTCCCCTCAGCAACCCTCAGTTTGTTTTGTGAGATTAAGAGTCACTTATGGTTGAGAGGTACTTTTTATCTGCATATTTCTCCATTTTGGAGTCTTTCTATGAGTTATAATCTATTTCAGGACAATGGTCTTTGACATTTATGATAATTTCTCAAGCTTGTCCTCCAAATCAAGGACTGGCTTTCTTATCATTTAAAATCTTTTTTTTTTTTATTTACGTGCTTTTGAATTTCATTATTTTCCATATGTACCCTTAATTATCTTACCATTTTTTCTTTCCTTTTATTTTGCAGAATTTACATCTTAGTCCTAGTGGGCTTCTCCTTATGAGCCTTTGGCCAAGAGGCCGCGCATTCTTACATCCTATTGAGAAAGCCAGTATCTGGATTGTAAGAGGTAATTTCCAGAGGTTTTGCATCTAGGTCCCTTTCCCTTTTTCTTTCTTTCTTTCTTTTTTTCTTTCTTTCTTTTTTTTTTTTTTTTCTGTTTGCTCATCTTTGAACAGTTGGGGTGTAGCCACATATTTTAGAACTAGCTATAAATATACAGTGTTTCGGATTTCTCTTGGCTTACTCTGAACAGTTCCTACCCCAGTTTCTACTTTCGATCAGACACTTTACTGCAGATTTCTGCTACAGAATCTGAATGTGCTCTCACCCATCCTGGCTTAGTGATATTCCAAATTGAAAGACTGATTTTTAAAAAAATGGGATTGGAAATGTTCCCATTAATCCAGGTTCTTCTGACACTTCCCCTGCCTCAGTCCCCTGTGACATGTGATTTTTCTACTTGTGGAGAATGTTATTCTTTATGCTAAAATGTGCACACATAAATGCTTAAATGTGTTCTAAGAATTTCTGACTTCTAAATGGAAATAAAAATTGAGGGGTGGGAGGCAGTGTCCTGAATGCCTGGAAAATCAGTGATTGTGCTGCAAAGTAGCAATTACGCAGCTTTCTCTCTTCATCAGAGTCTTGGCCCTATAAAGGCTGAGGGATGAGGTGACTTCCTGCCTTTATACAGGTAATTTTTCTTTCACAATTTAAAGTTTGCCATGTCCTTGCGATGAAGTCTGGGCAGGTTTTCCCTGATATCAACATTTTAAAAGAGGAAGGTAGGGTCCAGAGAGGTCACCTAACATCATCAAGGTCACACAGCTAACAGTAGAATTGAGGGAGAGCATCAAGGTCTTTAGACTCAGCACACTCTTCCTTAGCAGAACACCATGACGTCTTTCTTGGGACAAGTTTGTTCACTGATAAATCTAGGGAAATCTGATGGTCAGGGGATTCTCCAACAGCACTGAACAGCACATCCTTTGTAAAAAATAGTATCTAACATTCCTGTCCTGAATCTTATATAAAATAGCAGCATGATTCAATTAATGCTTTCCCACATGTCATTTATCAACTGGAACTTCATTGCAATGGATTTTTACCTCCTCCTAATACCTCCCTTAATTGCACTAGCTCATGCGATTTTCTCCTATTCTGATCTCTTTTTATCCATATTGTTTTTACCTTCATTATATTCCACTGTGTACTTGGTCCTCTTTCAGACCTTGTCTCCCTAGATGGCACCCAACATTCTTTGCAGAGGCCATGCTTTATCCAATTCTTTTCCCATGCCATTTAGCATAAAACTAGGCCCACAAGAAGTGTTTATCAGTAGCCTAGTCTAGGTACAGTGCTAAAATAGCACACTTCTCAGGAGACCACTTACAGGAAAATTAAAATTTAATTAATTATCTAATAGTATCTGCATTTCTCTTAAGCAGGCACAAAATAGCTTTCATTTACCTTTCTTGTTTCCTCCATCATATAGGCAGTTCTTCATGGATATTAAGACATCTCGATCAGCAAACATTGCATGAGGGTTTCCTCTGTGCTGGGCACTATGCCACTCTGTTGGGAAAAATAAGTGAAGAAGATACAGTCTCTATTGCAAACACTCACTGTCTGATGAGCAAAACAGACATGTATGTAAATTATCTCAGTCAAATTTGGGAAATGCTCCAATAAAGTTATGCACTAGAGGAGAAGCAATCAACTAATTTACCTTGAAAGAGTGTCAAGCTCTCTAGCTCTTTTTTTTTCTTCTTTTTTTTTTTTCCAGAATAAAATCCAGCAAGAAAGCCCAATTCCAAAGTACCAATAAAACCGTAGCTCTCTGGGGACTTGAATATATTGAACAAACCTCACCTAATCCTGTCAATGGTGCTATTCGGGATTCTAAGGGCACGGGGATTGCCAAAGGACACCAGTAGACCATGACCAACAGCATAAGAAATAATGAACATTTTTACAATGATGAAAAAATAAATCCCTTTCCTGTGTCCTTCTAAATTTACTTTGACTAGCTATTGAACAGGCATTTCATAGATTCAATACATCACAACATATTAAGTGCTGCTCAGCTCCCGCCACTCCTGCTGCCCTGCTGTGGACCGTCTCTTTCTGTTTGCATCTTGCCCATCCTCCGTGCATATAAACTAAGCATCTCGGTTTCTGCTCTCAGAGTGTACCATGCCATACAACCGAGATTTCAAGAACAAATATCAACAGTGGCTAAGCCAAACATATCTTGTCAAGAGAGTGCCACTGCAGTGTAAAGATTGATTTGTCGAGGGAGGTCTTGCATATAAGTAGATGTGAAGGCAAGGACTGAGGTTAACAAGTTTCCACTGAGGGAGTTTATTTATAACAAAATAACAAAAGGACAGTTCTGCCTCTGCCAATTCCTTTCCATCTCTTCCCGTACCCATTGACACAGCAGTTTTAGTCATCACCAGAAATCAGCCTCTCCAGTGCAAATCCAGGAAGAATTCTGAACAAAAAGTTCACCCTTAGGACTTCTATATTCATGTAGATCAGGATCAATTCAAGCCTGTCAGCACTGCTGGGAGGTGCTCTCTGTGGCCAGCTTAGTACTTAGATGCACAGAAGGAGTAAAAGAAAAGGGGTAGACTGAACTTGACATGTGAGATGCTCACAAAGACCAGACCCACAGATGTCACGCAAAAGAAAGTGTGTGATCGAGAGTTAGTTGCATAAATTCTGAACACTGAGTGTTGGAAGTCAGAGAAGGGATACATCATTTTAGCCTAGAGCATTCTGGCCCAGCTCAGTAGAAAAGGTGGTGACTGAGTTGGGACTTGAGAAAGTGGTAGGTTGGGAACAGATTGTGGTCAGTTACATGGTTACACATGGATGGTAACTGTGTCATCTTCAATCTCAGCAGACTGATAGAATCAGGGCCAGGGCCAGATGGCTGGATCATAGAGAGAGTAGGCAGACACGGAAATGCTTTGATTTAGGTACCCACACACTTAACAAATATTTAATTTATAAACTCGGAGCTAGGATCCAATATCGTAAAAGACCTAGTTTCTTCCAAAAGAAGCTCACATCTTAGTGGAGCATACAGATAGTGATAGGCACTGAGGCAGTTATAAGAGAGCAGGAAAATGACTGTAATGTCATGGGAGCACACAGATTGGACTTGGACAGTAGGAAAGGATTTCCACAGGAGTTGATATCTGAGCTGAGAAAATGTGGGGAATAGGAGGAAGGGCTACACTGACTCAATATTTATGGCTTCTAGAGGCCAAAAAATCCAATTCTGCAATTACACACTTTCTCTTGCAAACACTCTTCTCAGAAAGTTCCTGTTCTGAAATTGTTCTCCCCAAAATGCCAGCAGGTCATGACCAGGTCTAGAACCAGTCAAAGGACAAATAGCAGCTGACCAATTGTATTCAAGAGCAGGATGCCATCGAGTTACACCATAATAGCTTTTCAAGTCCTTAGGGAAAAAAAACCTTCAGCCAGTTCATGGACAATTGATTAAGATTTTGAAAATCATTGCTTGGGCAGCACCATGGCTGGACACTTTTATACTGTTCCCCAGGAAAAAAAGGGGAGGTATGGAGGTTCCTAACCCTGGGAAAAGACTATCCCCTAAGCTTGGCCCCCAAAGATCTTCTGTACCTAAAGATAGATGTCAACCATGGTTAATTAACTCTTAAAAATGTAACCCTGGATATAAGGGGAAAGAGGCAGATATGTGGAGAGCATCTATTTTCCAGTCATAAATTTTAGATGGCCCAGTGGAAGAGAATAAGCTAAGGTATAAATTGTTGCAGAACACATGAATTTAAGGCATGCTCCCACCCTCCTCATCATCTCCAGCTCCAACGTACCTGTGTTGCCTTTTGAATTCTGCTTCCTCCAAAGAACCGACTCATGGCTCTCATCCTTCCTCCAACTCCAACTCATCCAGCTCTACTCTGCATGATTATATCTGACTTCTCCAGGGTAGGCCTTGTTTCTTCTACTGACTTACCTAAGCACCTAAAACTCCAGTCCCACAAAGGTTTTGCCCACCTGGAATTTTATGCTGTCTTCTGGACCAGCAATACTATCCTGTAATGTTTTCTTAATATCCAATAATTTCCTGTGTTTGGAATGGTCACCAATAAAGACTTGGAAAGGTGAAGAATTAGTCAGTGAAACAGCATATTTTAGAGGGTTTTTCCCTTAAATTTTTTAATATTTACTGCCACCCAAAGAGTTTAAACCGGATGAGAGACAGCTCATGATGAAAAAAAGAATGGATCTATTTGAGCCCAGAAAGTTAGAAAGGAGAATGATAATTTTTAAAAATGTATATATTTTACAAATACATATTATAAATTATATATTAAGTTCTGTTGACCAGTTAGCATTGTGGAAATATCTACTATACATAAATAACATTTCCCCAAAATGTGTAGAAATGTATTAAAATAGACACTTTACGAAATTATCAAAAATAGTTTAATGGTTTTGATGATTATGTTGCTAAAAAATATTTTCTTTGATTTCCTAAATAGAATATGCAAAATGTCTATCAAAACAATGACTATGTTCTACTTCGTACAGTTTGCAACATGTTTGTAGAATTAATGACCCCAGAGCTGTGCCTTTTGATTTCTTGTGAAAATTTCTAAAATTTCCTCTTTTCTTACTCTGAGGCTATTGGCAGCACCTTCTGCTTTGGGTGTGATTTCACTGAGCTGCCTTTTCCTTTTAGTATGATGATTTTAATCTTCTTTGGGCTTGGAGAGTTAAATGTTGCCCTTTGTAAGATTTAGTCATAAAGTAATTGTCAATTGGTCATGATGACCAGGCTTAGGAGTTAAGATTTGACACATGATTCTAGCCATCACTATTTAAACCAATAAGCTACCTTTCCATTTGATTCCAGATTTTTATTTCCTTTTTTCTTCCCTTTTTTATTAACATATAATGAATTATTTGTTTCAGGGGTATAGGTCTATGATTCATTAGTCTTACACAATTCACAGCACTCACCATGGCAGATATGCTCCCCAATGTCCATCAACCAGCCACCCTATCCCTACCACCACCACCCCCACGCCAGGACCACTCAGTTTGTATCCTGAGATTAATAGTCTCTTAGGGTTTGTCTCTCTCTCTGGTTTTGTCTCATTTCATTTTTCTCTCTCTTCCCCTATGATCCTCTGCCTTTTTTTCTCAAATTCCACAAATCAGTGAGATCATATGATAATTGGATTTCTCTGATTGATTTATTTCACTTAGCATAATACCCTCTAGTCCCATCCATGGCGTAGCAAATGGCAAGATTTCCTTTTCTTTCTTTTTTTTTTTTTAGATTTTATTCATCCATTTGACAGACAGAGATCACAAGCAGGCAGAGAGGCAGGCAGAGTGAGAGAGGTGGAAACAGGCTCACTGTCAAGTAGAGAGCCTGATGTGAGGCTCGATCTCAGGACCCGGGGATCATGAGTTGAGCTGAAGGCAGAGGTTTTAACCCACTGAGCCACCCATGTACACCAGATTTCATTTTTTTAAAGATTATTTATTTATTTATTTGAGAGAGAGATAACAACTAGGCAGAGAGGCAGGCAGAGAGAGAAAGGGGAAAGTAGGCTCCCTGCTGAGCAAAGAGCCTGATGCGGGACTCAATCCCAGGACCCTGAGATCATGACCTGAGCCAAAGGCAGAGGTTTAACCCATGGAGCCACCAGGTGCCCCAAGATTTTATTTTTTGATGGCTGCATAATATTCCTGTGTGTGTGTGTGTGTGTGTGTGTGTGTGTGTGTGCTTGCACACATACATATATACACATATACACTACATCTTTATTCATTCATCTGTTGATGGACATATAGGCTCTTCCCATAGTTTGGCTATTGTGGACAGTGCTGCCATAAACACTGGGTATACAAGCCCCTTTAGATCACTACATTTGTATCTTTGGGGTAAATACCCAATAGTGCAAGTGCTGAGTTATAGGATAGCTCTATTTTCAACTTTTTGAGGAATCTCCATAGTGTTTTCCAGAGTGGCTGCAACAGTTTGCATTCCCACAAACACTGTAAGAGGGTTCCCCTTTCTCCACTTTCTTTTCAACATCTATGTTTCCTGACTTGTTAATTTTAGCCATTCTGACTCGTGTGATGGTATCTCATTGTAGTTTTGATTTGTATTTCCCTGATGCCAAGTGATAATGAGCACTTTTTCATGTGTCTGTTGGCCACTTGGATGTTTCCTTTGCAGAAATGTCTGTTCACGTTCTTCTGTCCATTCTTTGATTATATTATTTGTTCTTTGGGTTTTGAGTTTGTAACTTTTTTACAGATTTTGGATACTAGCCCTTTATGTTATATGTCATTTGCAAATATCTTCTCCCATTTTCTGTTGGTTGTCTTTTGGTTTTGTTGGCTGTTTCCTTTGCTGTGCAAAAGCTTTTGATCTTGATGAAGTCCCAATAGTTCATTTTTGCCCTTGCTTCCCTCATCTTTAGGAAGAAGTTGCTGCGGTTGAAGTCAAAGAGGTTGCTGCCTGTATTCTCCTCAAGGATTTTGATGAATTCCTTTCTCATATTGAAGTCATTCATCCAATTTGGGTCTATTTTTGTGTGTGGTGTAAGGAAATGGTCCAGTTTCATTCTTCTGCATGTGGCTGTCCAATTTTCCCAATACCATTTGTTGAAGAGACTATTTTCTTTTCTTTTCTTTTCTTTTTTAAACTTATTTATTTATTTATTTTCAGCATAACAGTATTCATTGTTTTTGACACTATTTTCCATTGGACATTCTTTCCTACTTTGTCAGATTAGTTGGCCACAGAGTTGAGGGTCACTTTCTGTGTTCTCTGTTTTGTTCCATTGATCTATGTGTCTGTTTTTGTGCCAGTATCATACTGTCTTGATGATACAGCTTTGCAGTAGAACTTGTAGTCTGTAATTGTGATGCCAGCATCCTCAGTTTTCTTTTTCAACATTCCTTTGGCTATTCTGGGTCTTTTCTGGTTCCATACAAATTTTAGGATTATTTTTTCCATTTCTTTGAAAAAAGGTGATGGTATTTTGATAGGGATTGCGTTAAATGTGTAGATTGCTCTAAATACCATAGATATTTTTGCAGTATTTGTTCTTCCAGTCCATGAGCATGGAATGCTTTTCCATTTCGTTGTGTCTTCCTCAATTTCTTTCATGAGTATTCTGTAGTTCTCTAAGTAGAGATTCTTTGCCTCTTTGGTTAGATTTATTCCTAGGTATCTTATGTTGGGTGTAATTGTAAATGGAACTGACTCTTTAATTTCTCTTCTGTTTTGTTGTTGGTGTATAGAAATATAAGTGATTTCTGTGCATTGATTTTATATTCTGCCACTTCACTAAACTCCTGCATGAGTTCTAGCTGTTCTGGGGTGGAGTACCATATGGTTCTTGTGTTTTTTTTTTTTTAATTTTTTTTTAATTAATGTATTGCATCACATTGGTTGATTTGCAGATACTGAACCAACCTTTGCAACCTAGGAACAAATCCCATTTGGTTATGGTGAATAATCCTTTTAATGTACTGTTAGGTCCTATTGGCTAGTATTTTGGTGAGAATTTTTGCATCCATGTTCATCAGAAATATTAATCTGTAATTCTCCTTTTTGATGGGTCTTTGTCTGGTTTTGGGATCAAGGTAATGTTGGCCTCACAAAATGAGTTTGGAAGTTTTCCTTCCTTTCTATTTTTTGGAACAGTTTCAGAAGAATAGGTATTAATTCTTCTTTAAATGTTTGGGAAGCCGTCTGGCCCTGGGCTCTTGTTTGTTAGGAAATTTTTTGATGACTGCTTCAATTTCCTTGCTGATTAGGGATCTGTTCAGGTTTTCTATTTTTTCTTGGCTCAGTTTTGGTAGTTTATACATCTCTAGGAATGCATCCATTTCTTCCACATTGTCTAATTTGCTGGCATATAGTTGCTCATAATATGTTCTTATAATTGCTTTTATTTCTGTGGTGTTGGTTGTTTTTATTTCAATGGTGCTGGTTGAATAAAATCATTGAAGATTTTATTTATTTAGGTTCTCTTTCTCTCTCTTTAATGAGTCTGGCCGGGGTTTAGCAATCTTATTAACTCTTTCAAGGAACCACCTCCTAGTTTCATTGATCTGTTCTATTGTTCTTTTGGTTTCTACTTCATTGATCTCTGCTCTGAACTTTACTATTTCTCTTCTCCAGCTGCATTTAAGCATTATTTGCTGTTCTTTCTCCAGCTCCTTTAGGTGTAGGGTTAGGTTGTGCATTTGAGACCTTTCTTGTTTCTTGAGAAAGGTGTGTATTGTTATATACTTTCCTCTTGGGACTGCCTTTGCTGCATCCCAAATATTTTGAACAGTTTTGTTTTCATTTTCATTTGTTTCCAGGAATTTTTTAAATTCTTCTTTAATTTCCTGGTTGACCCATTCATTTTTTAGTAGGATGCTCTTTAGCCTCCATGTATTTGAGTTCTTTCCAACTTTCCTCTTGTGATTGAGTTCTAGTTTCAAAGCATTGGTTTCAAAAATATGCAGGGAATGATCTTAATCTTTTGGTACCAGTTGAGACCTGATTTGTGACCCATGATGTGATCTATTCTGGAGAATGTTCCATGTGCACTAGAGAAGAAAGTGTATTCTGTTGCTTTGGGATGGAATGTTTTGAATATATCTGTGAAGTCCATCTGGACCAATGCATCATTTAAATTCTTTATTTCCTTGTTGATCTTTTGCTTAGATGATCTGTCCATTTCAGTGAGGGGGTTGTTTAAAAGTCCCCTACTATTATATTATTATCATTGTGTTTCTTTGATTTTGTTACTAATTGGCTTATATAACTGGCTGCTCCCATGTTAGGGGCATAAATATTTAAAATTGTTAGATCTTCTTGTAGGATAGACCCTTTAAGTATGAGATGGTGTCCTTCCTCATCTCTTGTCATAGTATTTGGTTTAAAATCCAATTTGTCTGATATAAGGATTGCCACTCCAGCTTTCTTTTGATGTCCATTAGGATGGTAAATTGTTTTCCATCCCCTCACTTTAAATCTGGAGGTGACTTTGGGTTTAAAGTGACTCTTATGCAGGCAGCATATTTATGGGTCTTGTTTTTGTTTGTTTGTTTGTTTGTTTTGTTTTGTTTTGTTTTGTTTTTTAATCCAATCTGATACTATGTGTCTTTTGATTGGGCATTTAGCCCATCTACATTCAAGGTAATTATTGAAAGATATGGATTTAATGCCACTTTATTGCCTGTAATAGGCAGAGTTCTTTTTAAGTACTCTTACTGTATATTGTCTCTTTTCCTTTCTGGTCTCTGTTACTTTTAGGCTCTCTCTTTGCTTAGAGGACCCCTTTCCATATTTCCTGTAGGGCTGGTTTGGTGTTTGCAAATTCTTTTAGTTTTCATTTGTCCTGGAAGCTTTTTATCTCCCCTTCAATTTTTCAATAACAGCCTAGCTGAATATAGTATTCTTGGCTGCATATTTTTCTCATTTAGTACTCTCAATATATCATGCCATTCCTTTCTGGCCTGCCAGGTCTCTGTGGATAGGTCTGCTGCCAGTGTAATGTTTCTACTGTTGTAGGTTACAGACTGCTTATCCTGAGCTGCTTTCAGGATTTTCTCTTTGTTTCTGAGACTTGCAAGTTTTACTATTAGATACCATGTTATTATACCAGGTTATACAAGGTAAATAGGTTATTTGCCTATTTTTATTGATTTTGAATGTATTTCTGTGCCTCTTGGATTTTGATAACTGTTTCCTTCCCCAAATTAGGGAAGTTCTATAATTTGCTTCAATATACCTCTCTCTCTCTTTCTTCTTCTTCTGGGATCCCAATTATTCTAATATTGTTTCATCTTATGATATCACTTATCTTTCAAATTCTCCCCTCCTGATCCAGTAGTTGTTTATCTCTCTTTTTCTCAGCTTTTTTTCATTTGGTCTTCTATATCACTAATTCTCCCTTCTGCCTCATTTATCCTAGCAGTAAGAGCCTCCATTTTTTATTGTACTTCATAAATAGCCTTTTTAAAATTTCAACTTGGTTAGACTTTAGTTCTTTCATTTCTCCAGAAAGGGATTCTCTAGTATCCTCTATGCTTTTTTCAACACCAGCTAGTATCTTTAAAATTGTCATTCTGAACTCCAGTTCCAACATCTTATTAATGTCTCTATTGATTAGGTCCCTGGCAGTCGGTACTGCCTTTGTTCTTTTTTCTGAGGTGAGTTTTTCCATTTTGTCATTTTTTCCCAGAGGAGAACAGATGAATGAGAGAACAAAAGGCTAAAAGAGTAACAACAATCCTTAAGAAAATACACTAAACAAATCAGAAGAGACCTGAAACTGGGGGGAAAAGAGGAAAAAAGACTATGGTCAGGCTGGTGAATAGAACAGAGCCACATACTAGATTTGGGGTATATTTTGGTCTGTTAGAAGAAACTGCCTCCAAAAATTTTAAAGAAAGAAATACTTATACATATACAAAAATAAGGGTGAATACAATAAAGGGATGTAATATGATTATAAAAATGAAAATTAAAAAAGATTTTAAAAAAGGTATTGATAAGGTTGAAAAAGAAAGAAGAAAAATTAAAAAAAAAAAAAAGGAGAGAATGTACTCAGGCAGGAGATGATGAGAAGAAAGCTATACACTAGATTTAGGGTATATTTTGGTTTGTTAGAAGAAACTGTATCCCAAAATTTTAAAGAAAGAAAAAACACATATAAATATATATATATATATATATATATACACACATATATATATAGTTATATATTGAATATATATTGCATATATAACTATATATAGTTATATATTGAATAGCTATATATATATATATATAAACACAAAAAATAAGGTTAAATACAATAAGGGCATAGAATATGACTGTAAAATGAAAATTTTAAAAATATTTTTAAAAAGGAATTGATAAGATGTTGGCTAAAATATGAAAGAAGAAAAATTTTTAAAGTAGAAAAATAAAAATTTAAAAAAAATGGAAATTTTAAAGATTCACTTTGAAAGATTAAAGAATCATGGTAAGAAGCCATGAATTCTATGGGCTGTATTCCCCCAGTGCTGGAGTTTTGTGGTTCTATTGAGTGGTGAACTTGGTCTTAGCTGGATATACTTGCTGATCTTCTTGGGGAGGAGCCTGTTGCAGTGATTCTCAAATGTCTTTGCCTTAGGCAGAATTGCACCTCCCTTGCCAGGGTCCAGGCTAAGTAATTTGCTTGGTTTTGCTCTATGTGGCTTTTGTTCCCTGAAAGTTTTCCATACAGCTTTGGAGGATGAGAATGAAAATGATGGCCTCCCAATCTCTGGCCTGGAGGAACCAATAACTTGGGGCCCCAGTCCTCAGTGTGCTCTCAGAGAAAAGCAGTCAATTACTTCTGTCTCCCTGGTCTCCAGCTGCACTCTGGGCTCACTTGGCCTGTGAACAAGCATTTCTATCTGGCACACAACCCCATTTGGAGTTTCCAAGCCCAGAAGATTCCTGCAGTGTGCCTCCATGAGCTCCTCCCAGGGGAGGAAGGGGTGTCTCCCCAGATCTGCCAGTGGTTGTGTCCCTGTATGAAAGGTAGTGGCCCAAATGTGCTGTGGATTACAGTTTATGGCAACCCTGAGCTGACAGCTCACTCCTTGGCTCTGTCTTTGCAGTAGGCTTCCCTGTTCCAATACCTGGGAGCCCTGCCACACTTAGGCAACCCTGGTCTTTCTGTGACCTCATGGGTCATGAGACCTCACTGTCCCACAGACGGTTCCACACCCCTCTCCCCAACTGAGCCACTGGCGTGATGTCCCTCAGTGGAGCAGACTTCTAAAGGTTCTGATTTTGGGTTCTGCTGCTCTATCACTTGCTGGGAGCCAGCTGACAGAGGCTCCCTTCCCCCATGGTCTATCTTCCCAAATATTGCCTCAGATTCGCTTCTCCACATGACCTACCTTCCAGAAAGTGGTCGCTTTTCTTTCATAGAATTGCTGCTCTTCTTTTCTTTGATCTCCTCTTGAGTTCATAGTTGTTCAGAATGGTTTGATAACTATGTAGCTGAATTCCTGGGACCAGATGAGATTTAAGTCTCCTCCTCCTCTGCCATCTTACTCCTCTAGATTTTTATTTCTATTTTAAAGTTTTAGGGTGCCAATAAGATTGACATCAGAACAATGGGTTATTACAATTTTCAATGCTATAACATGAAGATGTATTGATTTATAAGAGACACAAAGTTATAAATTCTGGAGCCAGAAGGGAACTAAATTTTAAAGGAGTCAGCCATCTTCTTGGAGTTCAATATCCCCAGAATATAGAATTAAGATGAAACAGAAGCCAATAGGCAACTGACTACAGTTGATTTTGTGACAAGATTGTATGAAAGGTAGAGAGAATAAAGTTTTAAGTTCCTTTTTCAAATAACTATCTATTTTCCATTCTGAGCCTTGTGGACTGGTGAGCAAATTTAACTTTGACAATGGGGCCATTTGGGCTGTGTTTATCTTTTTCAAAGCTCTGAAAATGATTGTTCACACAGAAGCAATGCCAAACAAGAGAAGGTGATCTCAGTCTCTATTTGGTTGTACAGGCATCAGACTTGAGTTCATTTGAGCAAATCTGGAACTAGTTTGATCTAAACCAAAGCAGGTACAGAAACATCACATTCTGCCATTAATGAATTTTTGGAATTCAGTGGATTTCTAGACTTGAGGTCACCAGTACACAGAGATTTTAGCCCAGGAGAAGAATTCAGCTTTTGAGTTAGTAGTGATTCTGGGTAATATCTCATTTACTCCTGCCCAAAAAGAACCACACTCCAGAAGTCATCCCAAATTCCCAAAAAGAAAAGGAGGCAGGAGGGAAGAGAGAGGAAGACATGGGCTTTCATATTTGAAACCACATTCCCTTTGTTTCATATTGGACTAAGAATCTCTTCTTTCCTACTTACCTTCGATTTTTAAAAACCATCCAACAAGCACAGAATACCATTAGGTTCTAAGAGTACTATCCCAGACAAAACACATCATCCTGCCCTCAAAGAGCTTACAACTGAATTTACTTGCTTCACATTCCACCACTGAAATTCTGCCTACAGCCTACTGGCACCTTGCCAAGAAATTTTCACAGAAAATGCCACAATAGCAGGAAAATGGGAATATAAGTCAATTGTTGTCACTGACAACAATTTATAGCTTTTTTTTTTTTTTTAAACAATCTACTAATCACCTGCCTTAACTGACAAGTAATTTTGTGGGGAAAGGTATAGGAACAGATGAATTCATATTATTTCTGCCAGACAGTTCCAAATCTCATAAAGAAGAGAGTCTTCCCCATGATAACAGATCATAAACTATAGGCAGAGTTACCGTGTGACTTTATTATTAGGCCCCACATAACCTGATTAGGCCCCAGTTCTTTGCTTTTTCTTATTATTTCATGCAATCACTCAAAAAACACGAATTAAACACCCACTAAACATAAAGTACTTATATGCACAAAGTGTTTTGAATGACAGGAACCAAGACAAAGACAATTCTGAAGAGTCTCTATAGAAGTAAACTACCTCTAGTCTGAGCACAGTTTATACAGATTTTTAAAAATAGTATTCTCACCTTAATACATCCTAATTTTTCAATTCTATTTGGACACAAATAAATCAACAATCAAGATTCCTGTCAACTTTTCTACCATCTTGGGAAGACTGGAGAAATAACTACTACCCTTCTATTTTTCTTCTCCCTCACCCCTCCTCCCAGAAAGACTTGCAACAAATTAGATTGGTCAGTCACATGCTTGCAGAGACTTGTTGACAGTAATTCACATGTTTTCCTCTAACTTTGTCTGGTAACTGCCTATCTCTTAGATTGGTCATCAGGGCAGTGAGCTTCCATCTGCTTCCTTCTCTCCTATAAAAGTTCTTTTCCTTATACAGGGAAGATCCATCTTAAGCCTCGCCCTTTGTAATCAATAGATAATGAAGTCTATGCATTCTTCTCTACTATGTTGACCCCTATTAATGGTGAATGGAATACCAAGCTCCACTTCGATCCTCAAACTCCCGCCATTTCTTTGAACACAGTTTACCAGAAGCTATTAATTCATCACTGTTTCCAAATAACTAATAATGTTGATGTTTTCAGTCTTGTTTTGGCTAATGATGCTTGTGTCTATTCTCTGATAGATTAAAACTTGAGGAAGGGAGGACTGTCCCTTCTAACTGTCACCTCTGTGTTCTAACCCTCATATACAGTCAAATCTGAACTAACAATTTATCTTAACTTTTTTTTTTTGTACTAGGCTTTTAAAGAAAACACAATTTATCTAAGAAAAATTGAAAGGCAGAATTTTTTTAAAGAAAAAAAATCCAGAGTTCCTCGTTATTTAGTTTAATTTCTCATCCCTCTGAGCTGAATTCAAGGAGAAGAGGTAATAAAACAAAAGGAAGAAAATTTTTTATTCACCTTAAAAAATATGAGAGTGAACTGATTACTGAAATGCGATAGGATCTCCGAGTAGTTCTGAGGGCCCATTTGAAGAGCATTTTTATATTGAAAATGAAACCAGTTGTGGGGCGTCTGGGTGGCTCAGCAGGTTAAGCCTCTGCCTTCGACTCAGGTCATGATCTCAGGGTCCTGGGATTGAGCCCTGCATTGGGCTCTCTGCTCAGCAGGAAGCCTGCTTCCCTCTCTCTCTGCCTGCCTCTCTGCTTGCTTGTGATCTCTGTCAAATAAATAAATAAAATCTTAAAAAAAATAAGTGAAACCAGTTGTTAAGAAGTTGATATGAATCTTGCCAGTAATTGCAGCACACTTTCCTCCTTCCCCTTCCTTTTTCTTGAAGCTATAACCAGTCTTCTGAATTCTGCCCATATCATATACCTGTGGGGTGTATATGTGTTGTGTGTATATATGTTGGTACTACATACATCTGTAGCCCTAAACTAAATATTGCTTAATTTGCCTGGCTTTGAGCTTTAAAACATACTGAATGAGTTCTATGACTTAATTTAGTTCTGTATTATATTTACTAGCTACATCCATGGTGTTGCTTAGAGATGTAATTCATTTATTTCCACTTACTGTATAGCTTTTGTTTTTGCTATTACAAAAAGGCTGTATGGCCATTCTCATGCATATCTCTTGGTGTATGTGTGCAATTTCTCTGAGTTACTCACCTAAGAAGGAAATTGTTTGCTCATAGAGTAGACACAAGTTTAAAGATAATGCCAAGTTGTTTCCCAAATTGGTAGTAGAAATTTATACTCCCTCCAGCAATGGTTTCTAGAACAATTTCAGTTGCTTAGATACAGGCACTAAAAAGGCAGAAGGATAGGTTTAACCAGATTGAGCATTTGCCCAATGAATATGATAACAGGGGCAAGGGAATTAAGATTTTATTAAAGGAGTGATCACAGTAAAGTTTCATAGAATTTAATCTGGAGAGAGTATAAAGTAAGGATCTGAGTGCAAGATGTGTAAGATAGGAATGATAAAGAATCCATGAACTAGAGGTCCCTTTAGCTACACTTAGAGAAGTTGAGTTCTACCCTTGGGCAGAGAGCCAGATAGAAATCCTAAAAGAGAAGCTTTAGACTTTAGACAAAAGGAGAACAGAGTATGTGGATAGTACTGGGGAGAAGGAGAAAAAACTCCTTGGATCTGTTCAGATACATATTTTTGCTCCTTAGTCAAAAATGGCTTTTGAAGAAGTACAAAAACTGAAATCTAATGAGTCAAACTTTTGTATTCAAGTGCATTTGAATGGTTCTGACCATGATGTGTGTGTGGAGGGTGTCAGTGTGAGTATGAACCCATTAAGAATACTTAACTGCACATGAAACAACTTCAAGACAAAAACAAAAATTTAGAATGTTTAAGTAGTTTCAAGGATGCAAAACCAGGTTCATCAGTTCTACAACCAAGGGTGCTATAAGGTTGTATGTCTGGGGTGGTGATTCTTAAGCATTTTTGGATAGACTCTTTGGGGAAGTTTCAGAGTGTGTGTCCCTCTCTTCTGTCTCTGGAGAACAAGCACAGACTTCCATAAACGTTCTAATTTACATGCCATTTCAGGAAGTTCCAGAGCCTATGAAGCTCCATCTTTTGTTCTCCTCTGGGCTTCGGGGCAGAAGCACTACACAGGAGCTGTGTAAGTTCTGTCCTGTAGGGAGGGACCCTGGCTGGGAAGGAAGGAGGGACAGATTCTCTCACTCTTCAAACTGGGTGCTATTAAGCAACAGTATTCAAAGACAGAGAAAGGTGCCTAAAGAAGATACTTGTTTTGAATTCGCAAAAAGATGCCCTTGGGGCAAGTCCAGGTAAGATATCTTATTATAGATGTTCTCAGTAGTTAATTTAATTATTTCACATTAGCTTCCTTTTCAATAGGTTACTCATGAGAAAGTTAACAAATAGAGGACCCTTTTGTCAGCTTTATTGCCCCGCCTTGGCTGTGTTTGTTAGTGCCTGGAGGGCGTGAGTGATGTTTGCATCTTCCCAGCACATTGCAGTGTTATACAGGAAGATAATCAATATGTGATGTTTCATTGATTACTGATGGGTAGATGAATTAAATATTAAAAAAAAAACCTTTAAAAAATAAGTGATTATTTAACAAAGTCTAGAGGTACCAGTGTTTTGTGTTTTATTTAAGCTTTTCCTCAGGAGGAGAGGTAGACACAGCCACAGGCTGAAAAGAATGAAACAGCTACTATATTGTCTCCCTAGGCCCCTTATTGGGGAGGGCTGCAGGGGTTGGAAAAAGGGAACTTGGAAATTAAAGAGGGCTGTGACCAGCAAGTGAGACAGAGGGACTCATGCCATTGAAGAGAACCAGAAAGGCTTAATCCAGTTTCCTCCAGATGCCAAAATACACCCTAGAAGAGTTTTGTCGAGATTAAGAGTGATGGAAACAAAATCGGAGATATTCAGGGAGATAAATTAGTGGGAGAGATTTATTGATGAAGCATGTGTAGAACTAAATGTGGAAGTTAAAACAGCAGAAAATGAGGGCCAGGAGAGGAAATTGAGGGAAGAGGCAGCATGTATCAGGGGAGGAGGAACACGTGGGGTACTGAAAATGGAGGCAGAGCTGCAGTAAGAGTCACAGTGTGGAAGTGAGTTAAAACGGGAGTGATCTGAAAAACCACTCCTCCAGCCATTGGAGACCTACACCTGGGTCTTAACATCAGGAGTGAGATATGGATCTCATAAATAATCCTTGGGGGAATATACACCTATAAAAGCCTTTATCTCATTCTGTCAAGTAGAATTTCTAATATCGTAGGTGCTCAATGCATGTCCAAATAAATGAGTAGTTACAAGAATGGTCTGTTTGCAGGTCATGTGGAAGTGGGATTCAGAGTAGAGAGCTAACTGTAAGACTTGCTACATGCTTATTCTCAGAAACTTAATGCAGATCTTAGATTGTAACAAAAATGAGAAAGGGAGATCAGTTATATTAGAATATACTATGTTCTTATTTCATTTTATAATTTAGTTTTAATTCAAAGTATTTTCAACTCCTTTGGATCAGTGGAACTGATAACCTAGTGAGAAGTGAGGCCTGGGGTCCCAGCGCAGAGAAGAAAATGTGGACCAAACACTTTCAGGTGGGTGCACAACTGACAGGGCTGTGGGATTTTTGTTTCAATTATCTATTTCTGTAGAGTAAGTCACTTTGAAACTCCATGGCATAAAAAGCATGGAATCACTCGTGTGGTTTCAATCAGATGGCAGCTAGGATGGAAGGAAGGTTCCAGATGACCTTGATTACATTTGTAGGATCTTGGCACTAGGATTTTACATCAATGGGTCTCTTAACACTCAGCGATCCAGGTTTGCTCTCCTTACAAGAATGCAGGACTATTCCCAGAATGGAAGCTGAGTTCTAGATTCCAAAACTCACATAACCTCAATCCATCCCATTTGATTGAACAAAGCAAGTTGCAAGCCAGCCCAGGATGATGGCTGGGTAAGTGGACTATATATCTAATTTCAAGAGTTATAAAACATGGTCAGGATCTCCGGTCTACCACAAGTATCACCTGAAGACCTAAACTGTCTTACTGTTTATATTTTTAAATGGCAAATATTTAACTTGATGATCTCTAATGTCTCTTCTATTTCCAAAATGCAAAAAAAAAATATTAAAGTTTAATTCTTTCTTTACATCTGAGGCAACAGAATTTGAGGATCTAGAACTTACTCAGGACCACATGGCGGGTGAATGGTCCACTGAGCACAAGATATTACCATCCATACACTGGTGTTCTTTACCATTTATGGCTTTGGCCCTGTTCTTTTCCAGCTTTGTTGAGGTATATGACAAATAAAACTGTAGCATATTTAAAGTGTACAACATGATGATTTGATATACATTAAAACTGTGAAAGGATTCTACTAACTGAGTTAATGATCACATCCGTCACCTCATGCAGTGACTTTTTTTCCCCCATTAGAACACTTAAGTTCTACTCACTTAGCACATTTCAGTTGTTTAGTACAGGATTATCAACTGTAGTCACCATGTTACACATTAGGCCCTCACACCCTATTCATCTTAAAACAGAAAGTCTGTACCCTTTTACCAACCTTTCTCCTTTTCTTCACCCACCTCCCCAGCCACCAGGCAACCACCATTCTACTTTCTATAAGTTTGACATATATATATATATATATATATATATATATATATATTTAATTTCACACATAAGGAAGTGATACTGTGCAATATTTGTATTTCTTTGGGCTTATTTTTGCACCATCCGACATACCCAACACAAATGCTTTTTTCTTCAGACCACTGGGATCCATTACGATCCATGTTTCCTCTCAAACTCTCTCCAGACCAACTAAAAGAGAATCTTAATGGGTACAGACCAAACTTTGGCATTATTAGCAAGGACCATAGCTGACTCAGATGGTCACTGATGTTTAAGAACTGTCACAATAATATCTGTTACCGCAGACATAATAAGGAGTGACTTTAGAAAAGTGACTTGTTAACACTTAGTTTCAAATTTTTCATCTATAAAATTATAATAATAATCACCTGTTAGAGTTTTTGTGACACATATGTAAACAGATGCTTAAAAATATATATATAGATAACATTCCATAAATCAAGCTAGTATTGGTTTTTTGGCTATTGTTACTATTATAGCATTTATTAAAATGGTAACTATTTATGGAATAATAATGTGAATTCCATAAGGGTAGGGGTTGTCTCTAATTTAACTATATTTAGACATATCTGGCACATAGTAGATGCTCAATAGTTATTTGTGGAGAGTATAATTGATTTATATCATGTCAAGTGCTTTAAAAAGCACTTGACATGATATAGGTCAAGAAGAGAGAGTCAATTATCATATGGTTTCACTTGTGGAGCATAAGGAATAATATGGAGGACACTGGGAGTTGGAGAAGAGAAGTGAGTTGGGGGAAATCGAAGAGGGAGGCAAAGCATGAGAGACTGCGGACTCTGAGAAACAAACTGAGTTTTGGAGGGGAGGGGGTGACGGATGGGTGAGCCTGATGGTGGGTATTAAGGAGGGCACGTGTTGCATGGAGCACTGGGTATGGTGCATAAACAATGAATCTTGGAGCACAAAAAAAAATTAAATAAAAAAGATTTTTTAAAAAGCACTTGACATATTCTATCATTTGGTAAGTGTTCAATACATGTTAATTACTAATTTTTTTAAAGAAAATGCCATCCATGATATGTCTCAGTATTCTCTTCATCCCTCTTACACATGCTGTTTTATACGACTCTCATAATTTACCATACTTCTCATGTGCAGCACAAAACCAATGCATGATCCCTGCCCTCAGGGAGTGTAAGCTGCACAGAAGTGACAATAAATGTGTACCTGAAAGAATAAGAAGTGTTTGCTCTTTGTATTCATTGTATTCCATGGACAGTTCTGCATATAACCTACAAGTAATGCAGTTTTGAATGACAACAAAGATTTCACAGAGGACATGGACTCTATGATGGCCTGGAAAGATTCAGAAGGGAAGCTAGGAAAATTGGAGGCAGCTTGAGTGAAGGTTTATCTGTGGGAATGAACATGGGTTCTCAGGAGGAAAATGAGGGGCTCTAAGGGATAGAAACATCGAAGAGGCCCAAAAGCAAGAGGCAAGATCGGAGAGACTAAGCCCTACTCTGGGGGATTAGATACAAAAAGTTTCTGGAGGTTTTGAGGAAGACTGTAATCATGAAATGTGCTGGGTTTTGCAAGATCATTTTGAGTGTCTTCCCTGAAGGCAGGAGACAAGCAGATTATTACACAACAGAATCCTGATTGCTCTGAGAAAACCAAGTCTAGCTTGAGGAAGTAGTCCAGACACAAGACCATAAGAGGATAAATCAGTATCTCCTCTCTCACACCCCCTCCCTATTCACATATGCAGATCACAGCAGAGCTTTGCTGTAGCCTCATTTCTGCCATGAAAAAGTCTTCAGTTTTTGAATCATACTCTGATAGGCTTCTGGTTGCAGTTCCCAATTAGGGCTAGAGTTATAGAACTAGGTGTGTTAGCTAGGTGTGAAATACTATGAACTTTGTAGTAATTAATGATTATTATGATAGCTATGAGTTATTAACGACATTAGAAAGAACAAGATAATGTCATCATTACATCTTTGTAACAGCATGAGGGGGCATGAAAAAAATAGCAATTGCCACAATAATAGCTTCTGTAATAGGGAGATAGAAGGCATTTCTGATAATAGATCAGTGAAGAAAGAAAAACTGGAAAGTGTCTGAGAAGATGTATGAATGTGGGAAGCTGTTCGCTATCTGGGCAAGTAAAAAGGAAAATAAAAAAAGTAGAGGAAGAGCTCCATTCCACCATCGCACCCTCTGAAAATACCAGCACTGGTCAGCAAGACTTTTAGGATTCCAAGGGATAAGGGATAGAGTGTTCAGGCTTCCCTCTGAATTGGGATGGGGGTGGCGGCCACCAGAATTGCAGTGAACACTGCTCCCACACACCTCCACCCCAAGGGTATGACTGTGTTTGAAACCCCCAATCAGGAGAACATAAAACTAAAGAAACTAAGGACTAAGTCTATTTAAAAAAACTACAAAACACACAGGACAAACATTATAAAACCTCATGGAAGAGCTTTTAAAAATCCAAAGAGTCATTTTGTGTTCTGGGATGAGAAGCTACAGTATAGTATAAATATCTACTTTCCCAAATTAGTTTATGTATTTGATACTCCCAAACAAACCAACATTAAAAAAAAAAAAAAAGATTTTATTTATTTATTTATTTTTAAAAAGAGTTTTCTTTTCTTCTTTTTTTAATGTTTCATTTATTTATTTGACACACAGAGAGAGATCACAAGTAGGCAGAGAGGAAGGTGGAGGGAGAGGAGGAAGCAGGCTCCCTGCTGAGCAGAGAGCCTGATGCAGGACTCAATCCCAGGACCCTGCGATCATGACCTGAGTTGAAGGCGGAGGCTTTACACAGGCACCCTATTTATTTATTTTTTTGAGAGAGAGAGAGAGCCCTCATGTGAATGGGAGGGGGCAGAGGAAGAGAGAGGGAGAGAATGTCTAGCAAAGAGTCCTTGCTAAACGCGGTGCTCAAAGCAAGGCTCAATCCCAGGACCCTGAGTTCAAGACCCAAGCCAAAATTGAGACTGGGATGGTCAATAGACTGAGCTATCCAGGAGCCACCAAGCCAACATTTTAAAATGTTCTTTAATCCTTTTACATTCTCAAATACATATGATAGAGAAAATGTGCAAGTATATCTAACACATTTTCAAATAAGTGTAACATGAGGGATAATGTGCTCTTCTGAATATTTAACCTACTAAAAAGTTAGGACTAAATAAATTGATACTAATATAAGAGAAATGAAAAAAAGAAAAAAAAACCAAGTTTACCTGTAGAATTTGAGAAATGTATCTAGTTATAGCTAATATTTCAAGTAAGTACAGAACTTAATACACCGCTGAAGGAATTGTTGGGGATGTTTGTTTATTGTTTTTATTTTTTGAAAGATTTTATTTACTTGACAGAGCAAGAGAGTACAAGAAGGAGGAGTGGCAGAGGGAGAGGGGGAGGGAGAAGCAGGTTCCCGCTGAGCAGGGAGCCCGATATGGGGCTCAGTCCCAGGACCCTGGGACCATGACCAGAGCCAGAGGCAGATGCTTGACTGATGGAGCCACCTAGGCACCTCATTATTGGGATATTTAGATATTCATTTGGGGAAAAAATAAAATGAGGTCCCATACTTACATTATTTATGCATGGCTTATAGATAATAAACCAAAATATAAAAAGTAAGTCTATTACCAAAACATTTAGAATTGTTTAATCATATGGTGGAAAATTGTTTTTATAACATTGAGGAGGGAAGCCTTTCTTAAGCATGTAGAAACCCATATATCAAAATACATAAAAATAATTTGATGCATCAAAAATCTTGAAAGAACCAAAAACATAAGTTTATAAAATTAAAAGACAGATGAGGAATGAAAAAAGTATTTGTATTCTCTATAAAAAAAACAACTATTTGTATTCTTTCAAAATATATAAAGAAAAGGAAAAAAGGAAAATTTGGAGAGCAAAAAACAGGTGGTAATTATTTATATGACAAGTTCACAAAGAAAAAAATGCAGATGAAAAATGCGCAAAATTCTTGATTTTACTTTTAATACAAAAGTCAAAATTAAAGAAAATATATATATAATCATTGAGTAGGTAGCATTGCGAAGCATAATAATGATCTCATGAGTGAGAATTTTAGGAAATAAACAATTTATCTTTGGTGACAGTGGAAAATAGTAAAATATATTTGTGAGAATTTTAATTACTTTTTAAAATTGACTCAGCAAAATTGACTTTTTTTTTCTACTATGCACTTCAGTGACTTTTAACACAAATAGATCTGTTCTATGCTATCACTGTATAGTATAGCATTATATAGATGTACAGATTGGATAATTCTCTCAGTCAAGGACATCTCTAATGATTTCCCCCTTTGTTTCCTAGTGTTGTCAATTTCTTTCTTCTCCCTTTACTCAATCTTGCTAGAGGGTCATTAATTTTATTGATCTTTCCAAAGAACCAGCTTTTAGTTTCATTGATTTTCTGTATTGTTTTTCTGTTTTCCAGGTAATTGTTTCCAATTCTACTGTTTATTATTTCTTTCCTTCTGCTCATTTTGGGTTTATTTTCCTCTCTTTGTCCCTCAATTTTATTTATTTATTTATTTATTTATTTATTTGATGTTTCACATTATTATTTAAGTTCTAGTTAGTTAACATATAGTGTAATATTATTTTCTGGAGTAGAAGTTATTGATTCATCTTTTACATATAACCTCCCAGTGCTCATCAGAAGTGTCTTCCTTAATACCCATCATTGATTAAGCCCATCCCTTCACTGTCCCCCACCTCCAGCAACCCTCAGTTTGCTCTCCATAGTTAAGAGCCTCTCTTATGGTTTGCCTCTCTCTCTTTTTTTTTCTTTCCCCTATGTTCATCTGCTTTGTTTCATAAATTCTGCATATGAGTGAACTCATATAGTATTTGTCTTTCTTTGACTGACATATTTCACTTAGCATAATACACTCTCCTCTTGTCAATGCAAATGGAAAGATTTCCTTCTTTTTGATGGCTGAGTAATATTCCATTACATATATGTCACACCTTTTATATCCATTCATTTGTTGATGGGTATTTGGGCTCTTGCCATAACTTGGCTATTGTTGATAATGCTGCTATAGATATCAGGGTTCATGTGTCTCTTAAAATCAGTATTTTTATATCATTTGGGTAAATATCTGGTAGTGCAATTGCTGGGTCAAGGGTAGCTCTATTTTTAGCTTTTTGCAGAAACACCATACTGTTTTCCAGAGTGGCTACACCAGTTTGCATTCCCACCAACAGTACAAGAGGGTTCCCCTTTTCTCTGCATCCTCACCAACATCTGGTTTTCTCCTGTGTTGTTAATTTTAGCCATTCTGATGGGTGTGAAGTAGTATTTCATTATAGTTTTGATTTGTATTTCCCTGATGATGGTGATGGATGCTGTATTTTGTGCTGTCTTTTTTTACTTTACATAGAAGCTTAGATTGTTGATTTGAGGCATTTCTTCTTTTCTAATGTAAGAATTTGATGTTATAAAATTTCTTCTAAGCCCTGTTTTAGCTGCATCATACTAACTTTGATATGCTGTATTTTCATTTTTTGTCAAAAGATTTTCTAGTTTTCTTTGATATGTGAATTATTTATAATCAGTTTAATTTCCAATTCTTTGGAGACTTTCATGTTATCTTTCTGTCACTAACTTCTAATTTCATTCCATTGTAGTTGGAAAATACACTTCTGTATGATTTTAATTTGTTTGAATTGTTAAGATTTGTTTTATTACACAAAATATAGTCTATCATGATGAATGTTCCATTCTTATGTTATTATTGTTTGGTGGAGTGCTCTATACATGTCAATGAGATCCAATTGGTTGATGGTGGTGTTCAGTTATTCCATAGCCTTGCTAAATTTTCTCTCCTGGTTCTATCTATTGCTGGGAGAGGAGTGATGACTTTAATTTTCTAATAACTAGTTAATATTAATTTTTGTTGTTCCTATTTTTTGCCTATATTTTGACTATACAAATACTGCTGCTATGAATATTCGTGTTTGAACTTTTGTGTAGATATGTATTTTTGTTTATCTTGAGTGTATACCTAGGAGAGAAATTGCTGGGTTATATATATAAAATATCCCTCTCTCTAAATTTATATAATTCTGTGTCTAGCATTTTAAGAAAATTTCACTTTTTCTAAAGTGATTGCAGCATTTTACATTATCACATTGTAAGATTTCCATTTCTCCCATATCCTTACCAATACTTGTTATTGCCTTTTTAAAAAAATGTTACTTATTTATTTTGTCTTTTTTTAAATAGCCATATAGTGGTTATTAAATAGGACCTTTTTGAGGGTTTTGATATTAATTTCCCAATTGGCTAATGATTTTGAGATCTCTCCATGAGGTAGGTGCATATAAGGTCAGGGTTGTTATGTATTCTTGAGGGATTAATCTTTCATTATTAAGTAATGTCTGTTTTGTCTCTGATAATTTCTTTTGCTCTCATGTCTACTTTGCCTAATTTTAAAAGTCACTTCAGTTTTGTGTATGAGTATGCAGTGTGTACATGGCCTTTATGTTTCTTTTTCCATCATTTTATTTTTAATGTGCCTGTGCTATTATATTTTAAGTGAGCTTCTTGCAATTTTCTTGGCATAGCATATGGTTGAATAGTGTAAGTGTGTGTACGTGTTCTAATACACTCTGATAGTTTCTGTCTTAAAAAAAAATGTTTTGGTGTGTTGAGACTATTTGGATTTAATGTATTTATTGAAATGCTTGGGTTTAGGTCTACCATTTTATTATTTATTTTGTTATTTTGTTTATTACCTTTTTATTCTGTTCCTCTACAGCCATGACCCTGCTTTCCTTAGGATTATTTGAGCATTACTTAAAATTCCAGTATAATTTATCTGTTGTGTCCCTCATATGTCTGGGCAGAGATTTTTTGTGAGTGCTCTAGATGTTACAGTATACATACTTAACTCTAACAACTCCAACATAGTTAACTCTAATATTAACAGAGTTAATGTTGTACCAGTTCATATGGAATATAGAAATCTCACTAATTCATACCAATATATAGGTCCTTTACACTACTCCCACTGTGTTATAGCTGCCAGGTTGGAGTTGACTCAACCTCATGAATCTACAGTTCTGTCTGTTGACAAATTTTGCAACGTTAACCATAATTACTTTAAATATCTTTTACAGCATCATTTTATTTCTCCTCCTTTTCTGCAACTTCAGTTACACAAATCTTAGACCTTAATTCTCTCTCTCTCTCTCTTTTTTTCTGAAAAAGTCTTCATTTTCCCTTGATATTTGAAAGAATTCTAGCTTGACAGTTTCAAAACCTTGAACATATTGTTTCCTTAGGTTTTGTCTTGCTTAATTTCTTATGTGAATTATTTGGTTATGTATTCTTTGCTCCTCTCTTTGTGTATAATGTGTCTTCCTTTTTATTGTTTTTCCCTGTTTTGGTTGCTTTCATTTTTTTATTCATTTTCAGAGACTTAATTATGATGTGTCTCTGTGTGGTATCCATTGTGTTTATCCTGATGAGGTTTTGGTTGGTTTTGATGAGGTTATTGGGTGAGTTTATAATTTTTATGTTGTAGAAATTTTTAAAAAAAGATGGCCATTATTTCTTCAAATAATTTCTATCTTCCCCATTCCCTCTCAAACTCCAATTGCTACTATAGTAGACCTGTTAATGTTGTCCCACAGATCAAAGACACTCTGTGCATGTTTGTTTTTTCAATAATCTGCATATTTCATTTTGAATAATTTTTATTGTTATGCCTCCAAGTTCATTTTTATTTCTTCTGCCTACTGAAACTTTCATTTTACATCTCCTCACTCTTTCATCCTATTCCTTTTGTCTATATCATCCATTTTTTTTCTCATTCTTACAGATTTTCTTTGACATATCTGAGCACAGCTATAATAGCTATTTTAAAGTTCTCGGCTACTAATTCCACATTTTAAGAAGTATTTCTGAAATTTTCTGCTTCTGTAGCTTTTTTCCTCCTGGTAATATGTCACATATGTTTTTTGCACATCTACTAAGTTTTGTTTGAATACTTCCATTATGATTTTTAGATTGTTAAAAATATTAGACTATGAAGTGTATGGAATTTGTTCTCTTTCTATAAATAACTTTGATTTTTATTTCAGTAGACAGTTAAGGGACTAATATTTGTTTTTTGTTTTTTTTTACCCTTGATAATCAGCTTTTATTTATTATTTTTTTTCTTTGTTTGAATCACGCTTCGTTAGGCTAAATCTAGAGTAGCCTTTCATTGAGTTCCATCCCACATACTGAGGTATGGCCCTTTACTAAATGAAACAAGTGATGTTTGTCTTTTCTGATTGCATAATTTGTGGTGGACCTTAAACAATTCCTGGTCTCTGTGACATCCAGGAACTAGTTAGCTTACCTGACTTATTGCTCACAATGTGCAGCACATCCTATAACTCAGCAATAACTCATGAAAATAAATGCAGATTTCTGAAGTTATTCTTCTCCATAGTTTCTTCCTTTTGGGAATTCTGCCCTGCAACTTCTGGTGACCTCAGACTCCCTGAAGTTCAGTTTTTATTTCAACTCAGTGGCACAGCTATGTTCTGCTTGGAAGTTATCTCCCATACCAGTATGGACTGTTCCTCCCAGAACAGTCAGAAATAAAAGCACAAATGGAGTTACATGTATCCTTTGTCAAAATATTTAAAAGTTATAAATCAAGCTAAAATGTTAAATAAGATATATTCTGTCTATTTAGCAAAACTAGCTAAATAGAAATCTGAAAGGTCAATTTCTAACTTGGAATCCTTAGGCTTCTTGAATTTACATTCTATCCTGCTATTTCTTTCTATCCACCCACATACTTTGAGCAACCCCTTGTGTAGGTCTAAGCTCTGCAAACAAGCCTATGGTATGTACACCACCAGTCTTGTCTGTCCTCATGGATGGAAACGGACTGGTAGTAATATGGTTATAAATGAAAGTGAGACTTTCACATATTTGTTTTCATTGTATGTTAAGAATGGTTTCAATATTTTTACAAAAAGAGTGTTTTTATTTATTTCTCATGAAATTATAGGTATATATACACCTATGGACATATATAATAAAGCTTCTCCACAAACTTTTTTTTATGAGAACTCTATTGAATCCATAACTGAAACTGCTTCATTTTCTCCCTTCAGCAGAAGCCCAATTAATAAACTTAGTAATCCAAAATGAACGCTAACTGTTTGCATACATATAAGCATGTTTGTGTGGGGATGTGTGTGTGAGAGAGAGAGAGATAGAGAAAACAAATGGCCCTTTGTGAAAATTTTGTAAAACTTATGAAAAAATTGCTTGGTGGAAAAAAGTTAAATTTATATAGACCTCTTCTTGAGCCAAAATAAACAAATAAAAATATATAAATATCCAACCTTTGACTGCAATAGCTACTCATAAATGTTAGGTTTCTATTTCTCCACCCTCTTGGTTTCTCAGAAATCAAATATATTTATGGTATTCTCCTAGAACAATTTCCCAATCTTTGTAGTCTAGTTTGTTAGTGACTCAAAAGGAAGATATTTCAAGCCTATTAGGAATTGGGGATGATGACAAAGAAATCTAAACTTGGTAGTAGATGGAGCCTCAAATCAAATTGTGTGTATAGACTTTTCCTTCTGTTCTGAGCTATTGTCATGCATAAGGATAGGTAGCATGAAAACCATATCATTAAATTCAGAGAATGAGGCCTTAATTGTTTAGCTTCCACTTGACATCTATGGAAATAGGAATTGGGCGAAAATGGAATGATGTGATACAGTCTCAGAATTCCCATTTCACCTTCCTCCGGGTTGACCTGGCCTGATATTTTAACATATCCTAAGTCTCGGGATAAATTTCAAGGGATTATCTAGAGTGGTAACAAAACAGTGGTGTACATTTTTCTAAGAAACTCCCTATAGATGTCCCCCTTCCTGGTTTGGATTAACACTGGCCTTTTCCAAGGTACAAGATGAGCAACTTTGCTTTTTTTGCAGTTCTGTATGGCTTGATGACTCTCAATCTCTGACCCTCCACCCTCTCTGTGCTGATCAATGTCTGTGCTTCTTGAAGGTCAGGGCTTCTGCAGACTGCCTGGATTAAGGTCTCCATGTCAGAGCCTGTTATCTGCTGCAGAGCCCCTAATGCCATTAGCAAGAAAATGAAAGAAGCTTCCAAACAACCTTCAGATCGATGCTAACGTTATAACTTCTAACAGCTGCTGCTCAGCTTCTTTATTTGTTAAGACCTCCTCCTGTGTGGAACTTTCTTGACTCAAGTTTAATTCTGTCAATTTGACAAAGATGTTTGGAGCAGATGTTTTGTATCCAGGCCTGGGCAAAGTCTTGGAAAAGTGAAACACATAGGATAGGGTGAGTGGTGAGTCTTTTCCCTCAAGGAAATAAGCATCCCATTGTAAAGAGAAATTGCCAAGCATTGGGTATGGTCAAGGTAATTTGGATAATAAAACGTAAATTGGGAAGGTGGTCTGAAGAGGGATATTTCTGCTGGCACTGCTGAAAGAAAGGATTTAAGGAAGTGCAGAGGGGAGGAAGTGTCTTCTATGTTGAAGTAACAGCCTATGGAACACAGGATTATTATTACTCAGTCCTATGATACAAATTACAGCAGTTTTCATTGCATCGAATTTCCAGCTCCTTTCTATCAAGACTAAGCACAGGAACAACATAAAATCTCCCCCGGAGCAACTCTATTTCTACTTGAAGGTGCTTCAATTTTTTGCAGTGAAGGGAGGAAGGAAAAACCGGTAAAAAGAAATCTCTAATGATTGTTTCCTTGGTTTTAAGAAAAACAGAGTTATGGAAATATGCTCCTCTTCCACATGGTTCCTGATATTCTAAAATGGAATCTCTCCTGCATTAATATATAAAATCCGTAGGCAGAGATCTTAGCAGTCAGGCAGCCCTTCTTCACACTGCCAGGAAAACAGTTCTGGAATCATGTCCGCCTAACCTCCTCTTGAGAGTCATGATTGATGCCTTCAAGGTCTGGGGACTATGAGAACACTTCTGGGAGAAAATCAAAGTGCTTAGTTGCTCATTCAAAACTCTCAACAATCTGGGCTATACTCTTGTTTCTCCAATCTCGATTTCCTTCCCTGTTCTATTAGTGACATACACAT
This sequence comes from Mustela erminea, assembly GCF_009829155.1. Taxonomy (NCBI): domain Eukaryota; kingdom Metazoa; phylum Chordata; class Mammalia; order Carnivora; family Mustelidae; genus Mustela; species Mustela erminea. The sequence goes on along the minus strand of NC_045626.1, from coordinate 34,377,203 downwards.
CTTCAAAATATCTTTTGTACATATTTATTTGCTCAACATTTCCCTACCTTGAAGGCTCTTTCTAAATGTCATTGTTTTATTTTAATTTTTTCTCTTTCTACCTATCCTTTGTATCATAGCACAGTTCAATCTAACCCTGCTCTACCAAGACTTTGCTGGCAGCTCCCATGCACAGTGAACTCTAATTTTTCTGAAATTCTGCATTCTGGACTTTCTGAACCATTTATTTGGTACTTATCTAGTACCTTCTGGAATTTCTCATTTTGCAGCTTGACCTCAGATTTAATTGTCAGTGTATGAATGTTCTTCTACTTGTGTTAACCTAGTTTCTCTTATTAGAACATAAATTTTTATGTATGGAGCATTTATTTTTATCTTATGTAAACATATTACTTTGTTCCATCAGTCTCTATTGAATTAATAATAGTCTAAGAAACTCACAGGCAAGCAAATCTTTTGCTAAAGTAAAGGATTTTCTTGGTAAACAAAAATGAATTTTATATTTCCTGCTTCTTTTAGATAACCTAGACTACTATGGATGTGGTTTTTCTGGAATCTATGCAAGTTTTTTTTAATGTCTTATAGGACTATGCTCACCTGGTTTGCTTCCTACTCTTCTGCTCCTGTGTTTCAAACTTCTATTTTTTTCCTCATTATCTCTATATCCTGGACCTCCACTGTTCTTTAACTATACTAATTGCTAAGGTAATCGAAATGGGTGTCACGTCTTTAAGTACAATCCTTCCATGTTAATTTTCAGCTTCACATTTTGAAAACTGACTTCATCTATGAACTTTTGGAACTATATATCTGCAAATGGCTATTGAGTCAACATGTACAATTTAAAACATTCAAAATCGATTCTAATTCGATACCACTCGCATAACCTGCTTCTTTCACCCTTCCCAATCTCAGACTTATTCCTGTTGTTGTATCAAAAGTACTGAAGTCATTTTAAAAAATTAAATGTTTTATCATGAGAAATATCAAACATATGGAAACAGAATAATAAAATGAACCACCTTGTAATCATCACCCAGCTTCAATGACTACCAAGGTTTTGTCCTTCTTATTTCATATATAACTTTTCCCATCCCCACCTGATTATTCTTATACTTTTATTTTTTTAGGTAAAATTGATGTACATTGAAAAGTAAAACTCATAAGTGTATAATTTTTAATGAATAGAAATCTGTGTAAACAACACTCCAATCAGATTAATAACATTTATCAATGCAGAAAGTTCCCTCATGTCCTTTCACAATCAATTCCTCTTTAAAAGAAGTTCCTCTTTTAATGAATGAATGTTTGGTAGAATTCTCCAGTGAAATGATGGAACTTGGATTTGTGTGTGTGTCTGTGTAAATACTTTGTTTAAAAATTCATTTTCTTTGATAAATACAGAAAATTCAAATTTTCTACTATATCTCATGTCAATTTTGGTGGGTTGTTTTTAATATTTTTTTAAAGTTTTTTATATCATATAAATAATCATGTTTGTTGGCATAATATCATTTAAATATTTTTTTATTTTCATTTGATGTCTCTAAGATTTGTTAGTGGTAACTCTTTTTTTTTTTTTAAGATTTTATTTATTTATTTGATGGACAGAGATCACAAGTAGGAAGAGAGGCAGGCAGAGAGAGGGGAAGGGAAACAGGCTCCCCACTGAGCAGAGAGCTCCATCCCAGGACCCTGAGATCAGTACATGAGCTGAAGGCAGGGGCGTTAACACACTGAGCCACCCAGGTGCCCCAGCGAGAACTCTTGATACTAGATACTTATCTTCTCTTTTTTTCTCCACATCAGTTTTGCCAGGAATTTATTGATTTTATTGATCCTTTCAAAAAACTGCTTTAGTTTTGCTAATTTTATCTATTTTTGATATTTTTTGCCCTTAGATTCCTATTTTTATCTTATTATTTTCTTTGTTATATTTATACTTTAAAATTAAGCTGGTTTTTATTTACTTCCTTTTCATATACTCCCTTAGTTATAAGTTTGAAATTTAGGTAATTGATTTTAAGTCTTTCTCATTTCTCCAACAGGAAAAATAGTTGCATTGTATAAATGTTGATCCATTATATTTTTATTACCATTCATTTTGAAAATAAAATTCTAAGATTCCTTTTTATCTCTCTTTTCCTTTTTTTTCTCAGCTTTCTGATACTTACTGGAACTTGTTTTATTGCTCAATGCATGATGTATCTTGTTGAATATTTTGTATGACCTTGAAAAGAATGTTTACTCATTACTTGTCTGGTTTAGTGTTTTGTAAATATCAATTAGATTAATATCCATGATAGTGTTTAGATTCCATGTACCTTCAGTAATATCTTGTCTAGTTCTATTATTTAATAAGAGATAAATGTTAAAATTTTCAGTTATAAGTATGGATTTTTAATTTCTCCCTATAATTCTTAGGTTTTTGTTTTTGTATTTTTTGCCTTTTAAGCATACCATTTTGCATTGAGTTTTTTGTTTTTTTATTTTTTTATTTTTTAAAGATTTTATTTATTTATTTGACAGACAGAGATCACAAGTAGGCAGAGAGTCAGGCAGAGAGAGAGGAGGAATCAGGCTCCCTGCTGAGCAGAGAACCCAATATGGGGCTCTATCCCAGGACTCTGGGATCATGACCCGAGCTGAAGGCAGAGGCTTTAACCCACTGAGCCAACCAGGCGCCCCTTTGTGTTGAGTTTTAACTACCTCTTGGGATTACCCTATGGTGATTTTTTGACACTCTTTTCTTTCTTACCTCAGCATGTTTTCTTGACTTTTCATCAAATCCTATTAACTGTATTTTCAAAATAAATCAAGATTTTTACTTCATCAAACCATCTCTACTGTAGCTCAATTTATGTCATCATGCTCTTTCACCTTAGTTATTATAAGAATTTCCAATTTGTATTCATTTGTATCCATTGTTACTCCAAACATGTGTCTCCATTCTTAGTCTTCCAAACACAACAGCCAGATTTTTCTCAACTGCAAGTGAGATCACATCACTTCTCTATCTTCCTCTGTGCTCAGCATATGTCACACCAAATGTCCTGCTATGATACACAAAGCCAGTGTGGTCTGCTCCAGTTACCCTTTTGTTGTTCATCTTTATTACTTCTTTCTTATTTAATCTAAAGGGATCCTTGCTTCCTCTTTAACATATCAATTATGCTTCTATTTGTTATTTCCTCAGCCTGGAGCACACCATGATTCTTGTGGATACTTTGGTTCTTCAGATTTTTACTAAAATGTCATCTTCTCAGGAGTTTTTCTCTGACAACCTTCTCTAAAATTGCCACTCCTCTTATTTAATTATCTCCCATCCTTTTTTTTCTGGCTTTAATTTTCTCCTCAGCACTTAATAACTATTTAACGTGATACTTATTTTACTTACTTATTTATTATGGACCTTATTCCCTTTCTCCACCCCTGTTAGATTGAAAGCTTCATGAGAGCAGAGGTTTTCGTTGATTTTGGTTAATAATCTATCCTCAGTGCCTAGACTAATGTCTGACATTTTGCTAATGATACAACTTGAGGGCCAGATAATCTTCCCAGGCAAGGATACTTCTTTTGCACTTCTCAGTGGTCCTGATTTAATAATCTTTTAATCTTCCTTGATAAATGGTGAGCTAATCTTACCTTGAATACCTTTAAGTGAAGGTGATTTTGCTTCCTCCCAGGATACCTTGTTTCCAGAGCCCTAACTGTTCTAATAGTTATAAAGTTTTTCCTAATAATTAACCTAAATTCTCCCTCTGTTGAAACAGAAGCCCCATTAGCTCCTACTTTGTCCTTGTTGACTAATGAGAATAATTGGTCTCTGTCCTTTTTATAGACTCGCCCTTCTGTATTTGTGGATATCCGCTGTGCTTCCCCTCAGTCGTTGGTCAAGGAAGTGTGTCAGCAGGATGGCCACAGGGGGACCAGCCAGGCCCAGAGCAGGCATCAGCAGCTCATCCCCCCACAACAGAAATGAAAGAAAATTGTTTTAAATAGACAGTGAGATTATGTGTTAAAGGGGTCTCCTAACGTTTGATTCAGGTCTTGTATTGACAAATAGACAGTTTGAAAGACACTTAAGACTTCTGAACAACTACAGAGCTCACCTGAAGCTTCATTTTTATAGACAATTAAGATTATAACAAAGCTTTTCTTAGATGCCCTTCTCCTTTCTTCAAAAAGTTACTTTCTTGGTGTCAATCTTTATAGATGCTTTTGTAACATTTCACACTGTATCTAGTCTCCTTGCTATAAGTAGGTTTTCTAAAGTATCCTGTGTTTACCAGAATTTTGTGAAATGTTCTCTATTTGAGTTAACCATTTTGCATTTTCTTAAATTTACTATTTACTTTTTGAGTCTATGTAAGAATGTAATTTCTGGAGCCCCTGGGTGGTTCAGTCGGTGAAGCGTCTGCCCTCATCTCAGGTCATGATCTCAGGGTCCTGGGATGGAGCCCCGCATCTGGCCCCCTACTCAGCGGGGAGTTTGCTTGTTTCTCTGCCTCTCCTCTATCTCGTGTGTTTTCTCGCTCATTCTCTCTCTCAAATAAATGAATAAAATCTTTAAAAAAGAATATAATTTCTGAATCCAATTGCTTATAATTTTTCACCAAATTGCATCCTCATTTTCACCATGAAGTCATACATTTATTTATAAGTATAGCCAAAGATAATACAAAGAAAGCAAATTCACTCAACTATTCGAATCATCATAAAAAGAAAGGATAGTGTGCTGAATGGAAAGAACCCTGACTCATAGCTGGGAGACCTGAGTTAATATTCCACCCCTTTCACTTAAAGCTATGTGGCCCGTGGGAAAATTCCTGTGAGTTACTGAGCCCTAGTTGCTTCATGTTTAAATAAGGTTTTAGATCAGATTAACTCTAAGCTTCCTTTTGGTCCTTCTGTAAGGGAGAACAAGTCAAAAAATTTTATTACCATAATGTTTAAGTTTATTAGCCATGCATTTAATGTTAATTAACAAGATCATTGGACAGCTATTATGGACAAGAGCTCACAGAAGTGCAGATTAGAAAGTATCCCATCAAAAAAATGTGGCTATGGGCACCTGCATGGCTCAGTTGGTTGAGTGCCAACTGCTGGTTTTGGCTCAGGTCATGATCTCATGGTTCATGAGATTGAGCCCCATGTCTGGCACCGAGTTGAGCAGGGAGTCTGCTTAAGAACTTTTGCCTCTGCCCTCCCCCCCATGCATGTGAGCATGCTCTCTCTTTCTGTCTCTCAAAACAAATAAATAAGTCTTGAAAAAACAAAACAAAACAAAACTGTGGGTAAAAGCAAATTCATAGTAACCTTTGTCCCTTCCAAGATGACAACAAGATAATTTTTATTGTGTATTAATGGGATATGTATTGAGAAAATTTTGGTATTTCTTTGGTGTTCTATGTTGCAATGTTTTGTCTTAAAGTAGCCAGTGAACAAGTAGCTCGTGTTTTATCTCAGGTCAAGATTTCCGGCCCTGTCAAATACGTGACGGGGGAAACTTCAGAGTTACAGCTGCTTATCAGTCATGACTTGTCACCCAAGATTAACACCATTGACTAAGATGAAGCTGGTGACATGTTATAAAAACTAATGATGGTGCTCACTGTAAATCAAAAGTCACAGCTGGTCCACCTGTTTGAGTCCTGTGTTCTGTTGCTTCAACACTTGTCTACATCATTTTAGAGAAGGCGAAGCTGCCAGCCATGTCATCTCACCACATGACACAGAGTGAGGAAGTTAGGGATTAGATGTGAAGACAGATGAAAGTCTTCACACTCCACAAGGTAAAAGGCTCCCTGATAGCAAGTGAGATGAAGGAGGATTTAGAAAGAGCAAGTGTGGGTAAGGAAGATGAAAAGTTTAGTTCTGCACATTTTGAATTTGAGATGCCTTTTAGACATCCATGTGGGAACACCTGGAAGGAAGTTAAATATTTGAGATGGGAGTTTAGGAGGGAGATCTGTAAGAAAATGCTTCCCAAGTGCTGTCTTCACCCAGTTCTGAAGTCCTGGAATTCTCAAATCTGCTTTGTAGGCACTTCATTAAGCCTCCACCCCAACTACCTCCCTTAGCAAGTTTTAATACTTCAGGGATACAACACATACTCTTCCAACCTTCCAACCCCAGACATGTAATACCCAGGGACTGTCCTCTTGTTCTTGGGCCTAGAGAATCATTCAAAATACCCAATCACTAGGAAGCTCAGGAAACCTAACTATTCCCATCATACTTGCTATAAATAAGCCTCCTCTAGCCTCAGCTTGCTGTTACCTTCTCCCCGTTGCAAGGTCCTGTGTGGCTCCACATGGCAACCTTTTCTCATTTGGATCTGTAAAAGACAAATGGTTATACTTTTATCTATCCAAGGGTTTTTATTTTGTTTCCCACCATCAAAAGAATCTCAAAATCTTATAAATTATGATTGAAACTGGAAATATAAGTGTGGAAATCTCTCATACCAAAAACTATATCTGGTACACTGTAGGAGATAATTGGAAAGCATTAACAGCTTCATCTTTAGTGTGGCAATGTTGCTATGATTCAGCCCTGGATAGTTGGACGGTTGATATCACTTGAATCTTCCACTTAAGAGGCATACCTTGGCCTCCTGAAATGCACACCAGCTTTTGGAGACCTCAAGGTGACTACCGACCTCATTGCTGTTTCATCCCTGCTGACTCTCCTGCCACAAGGGACATCGTGATGGGAAAATCATAGGATTTGCTAACATGACTGATAAGGATCAGAAGATCAAGCTGTAGATCTCAGTGTATTTAAAGAAATACCAACCAGGCTCTAGCAAAGGAAATCAATTCCAAAACATGTAGCAGATGGACCGATAACCACAGGTAGAGCCCCTTGGCAAAATATTAACTGACTTGACTTGGGTATATATAAAGGTCTGGTGTCTTTGAACAGAGGGTAATCAAAAGGAAAGTTCTGGAAGCAGCAAAGTTCCCGTAGCATATCCCATGAAAGGCTTAGACAAGGAGAAAAGAATTATGTTCCAGCGATCACCCCCTGCCACACACACACACACACACACACACACACTCACACAATCTTTACTCCCACATACGTTATACTCTCACCAGTCTCCAGTTTTTACTTTCTTTCTCTAATTGAGAGATACAGAATAACTTCCAAAAGTTAGTCCCTTTCAGCCCAGTAAGCTGTTGACAACTAAGCTCCATAGGGATTATTATAAGATGGCCTACTCGTCTTCATTATAACCCCCAAAACTGAATATAGTGAGGCTTCTATTTAGATTAATATATGGATCTGTTGTTGATTAATTTACCCACTGGCTTTTTTGTTCATTTTCTTTTCTATGCTATTTCTGTAAGAATTTGTACTATCAGCTAATTGATGGACATATCATACCATTAGTAAATCTTCCTCTTTCCTCTATGTTTATTCATATATTGTCAGTCATTTGACTTTTTCCATACTTCTTCCATGGCACTTCTTTGTCTATACTGGGATGATCTGACATTTATTGACTTGGAACTTAAATAGCAGAGAGATATTTCCTAGCCTTATGCAAGGAGAGAACCTAAGGAAAAGGCAACATAATATAGTCTTTGCCCATAGGGCATTCGCAGGCTAGGTTGGAAGTTAAGAATAAGGACTAAAATGGATTATGAGTGTCTGGGTGACTTGACAGGACTCTTAGACAATATATATTTGGGTTTCATCATCTTCCAATTTTTAGAACTGATGCTGGCTTTTGAGAAGTGGCTGTGTCCTACCTTTGGTCAGTGTATGATAAAAGATGATCATGTGCTGTAATTTCATTTAGATACTGAACCTCAGTGGAATCTCATATCACAAAATAGCTTCCTTGGTAGGGAGTCTTCCCATATACGCTCCCCTATCTCTGGGGTCTCCTAAGATGAGAAGCCCATGCAGAATGACATTTCCATTCTTGCTCATGCTCTTCTGGGGCCTTCTATGTTTTCTCCTATTTCCCTGCTTTTTCTTCACTTTGCCTTTCTTTTCTCTTTGTCTCTTTTGCCTTTGTTCTCTTTCTCTGAGGACCCTTCTGCCTGACTCTGATTTCCTTTGACTTTCAGAGTTTAATTTTCATTTTCTGAAACTCATTCATCCCCTAATAATTCATACATGAATATTGGGGCTGGGGCAGAAAAAAAAAATCCCATCAAGACTTGTTAAATAAAGAGGCTGTGTTGCCTCTCAATGTCCCCAACTTGCCTTCGAAAGTTGCATCCTTTGGCAGTCCTGTGACTAGGGGGAGATAACATTCAAGAAGGAAAATGAGCTGTTTCCCATCAATACCACTCCTTCCCCTGCACTGGGATGTGATTGGGATAAAGGGATTAAATAGATCCATTCGACATTTCAGATGTTGATTCTCTAGGTTCACAGCATTTGGACAGGGAAACCCAAAACACTTTATTTTAAATTCTGCCTCTACATTTCTGGTTTAATTTTTAGTCAAAGTATCAGATTGATCTCAGGATTTTAGGGATGCCATGATAAAACTCTCCTCAATGTATAACTGTGTTCTCTATTTAATCATCTATGGCTGGAACTTTTTAGGATAGGACACACTTTAATTCCTCAATTACAGAAGAGATTTGAGCAACTATACCTGGAGGAGCAAAGACACTGTCATGAATCTATAGTATAAAACCAATGTTTCATATTTAAAATCCTTTCCAAGAAAACTTTGAAAGATTAGGGATAAGAGTTTCTGAGGAAGGTAAAAAGAGGGAAAATGGATTTGGTGAAAAGAAGCTACAAATTTTGTAAAAGAAAGTCTTGTCCCACTTCACAAATTTGCCAAACACAGGTCTTGAAAACCACTATGTTCTTACATATTATGAAATTGGGATATGCTTTATAGAAAATTCAATCAAAAGTATTTTGTGGGCAATTACACACATATACATCCCCACATATTTTTTCATACGTACACAACTATACAAAAGCATACACATACATATTTAGAAAAATATGCACACATAGGAAAACAAACACTCAGATTTAGGATGAACTGTCAGAGGACTGGGCAGTTCTCATTAATCTTTATTTGGCAGGATTAGTGACAGGACTGTATTTCATCATAAACAAGTTTTTTAAATTTTTTTGGAAAAAGAAATTATTATAAAACCCTTCAGTTCTTTAATCTCTTTCTTTATAACTTGCACCAATTATTTTTAGTTGACATTAAAAAAATACTCTTGTTTTTTCCTCCCATTAGATGTTCCTATTTAATTTTTTGAAAGACAACCATCATGTTTCTCTGTTTGGTCGAATATATTTTGGTCTTCTGGCTTTAAATATTAATAGCAGATCTCTAGGATGAGGCAAAATTCAAGGTATAGATGAAGAACAATATAATAAAGATCTTATTTGTAGTAAAAAGAAAATTTCTCTTTTATGGCATATTCAATATGATCTAAGAGTTTTTTTTTTTTTTTGTCCAATACTTATCTTTTTATATTTCTGCATTCTGCTAATAGTTTGATGAGGTTGTTGGATATCTAGCTAAGACCTTTATCTCATTTTGTGCTTGATTTTACTACAATTTTCCATGTGATTCTCTCTACTGGGTGAACAGGTACATCTAATACACACCACAATACTTATAGAATCCCTCCTGTGTAGTTCCTAATACATACTTTCTGACTTCTCTGGCTTTCCCTCATCAAGACTGTTCAGAACTTAGCCAAAGTCTCACAACAAACCTACTGGATATTAAAATATATTCCATCATTAAACAAATAAATATGAAGCAAATGAGTAAAGAATCCAACTCAAGAAGCTAAGAAGGGAAATGCCAAAAAAAAAAGATAAAAAATCAGTTAAACAAACAAACAAAATTATTCAAATGGAATACAAGAAAACAATAACACTAAGGAAACTAAAAATCCTGTCTTGATAAGCAATCAAATGAAAGAGTGATGCTCAATATTGTATGTTATTGGGGAATTACAAATCAAGACAGTGAGATGATTACACATCCACTATAATGGCTAAAATCCATAACATTAACAACACCAAATGCTGGCTAAGAACTCTTATTCATTACTGGTGGGAATGCAAAATGATGTACCTCCTTTGGAAGACAGTTTGGTGGTTTCTTACAAAGACAAACATAGTCTTACCATATGACCCAACAGTTGCCCTATTTATTTACCTAAACAAACTGAAAACATGTCCACATAAAAACCTGGACATGAATTTTTATAGCAGCCTTACTTATAATTGCCCCAATTTAGAACAACTAAGTTAGAATAAAATATTATTCAGTGATTTAAAAAAAAAAACTTATCAAGCTACAAAAAGACATGAAGAAACTTTAAATGCATATTGCTAAGTTTAAAAGGCCAGTTTGAAAAGGCTACACACTGTACGATTCCAGCTATGTGACACTGAGGAAAAACAAATCTATAGAGAAAGTAAAAAAAAAAATCACTGATGCCAGGGGTTTGAGGGTGGGATGAAGAGGGAGGGGTTGGGGGGGTGGAATTTTTCTGTATGACACTCTAATGATAGATATGACATTATAATTGTCATATGTATTGACATAATACATATTTGTTATATACACAATATTAAATATTGGTTAAAACCCATAAAGTTGTACAATAGAAGAGTGACTCTATGGACTTTACATAATAATATATAATATATCAATATTTACCCTTAATTATAATAATTAATAAATATTAATAATAGGGGAGATTGTATGGGAGCATGGGGAGATTGTATGGGAGCACAGGGAGAGCACTTTATTTTGTCTGCTTAATGTTTCTGTCAACCTACAATTGCTCTAAAATATAAAGTCTGTTAATTTTTAAAAATCCTGTTATGAAAAAATTATAATAAAAATATCTCTGTTAAGACTAAGAAAAATTATGCAAAAGTCATGAAGATAGTTTTAAATATTAAAATGAGACAACTGATGATATATAAATGACCAATTTTTAATCATTTTGGGTAACAACTTAGATGAAATAAATGCTTCCCCCAGATAAAAACAACTTAAGAAGGTATATAAAATTGAATAAATATAAATGTTTAGAGATATTTGCATACAATCTAAATACTTTTTCTTCAAAAGACAACTTAGATAATTTTAAAAGTAAATTTTATCAATCTTGAAAGAGCAAATAATTGCTTTCTAAATACTCAACAGTTCAGAGATTTAAAATTAGGGAAATCCACATGACTTATTTTGAACTTTAATACTACTGTTATCAGAAATGGAAAGGTAAACAATCCAGTAAAAAAAAAAAAAATCAAAAATTTTACTTAAACAAAAGGCTCAATAAAGTAGAAATGGAATAGATTAAAATCAGGTAAAATGTATTGCCCTGAAACAAAACAAAATATTATAAATATTGAAGTTTTACCTAAGTGAGATTTTTAAAGTGTTCTTATTAAACTCAGGAACAAGGGAAGAAACGTTTGCATCCAAATTCATACCCAAAGTCAATAGATTTGTACAAGCATTAGAAAAACAAACAAAAATGTATAAAGTTGGAAAGAAAGTATAGAAAATTATATGACTGCTAATTTATATGATTGCTTCATGAAAAGAAAATTGTCAGTCTAAATTTATCATTGAGTTTGGGTAGTGGTTTTTTGATGAATTACTAACTAAAATCTAATCTTTTCACAAGTTTTCAGTCCAAGAGCAAGAACTTTTGTAACTGTAAAATAAACAAATAAAACTTCAGGCTGAGAACATGAAGAGGTTCTGTTTTGGTAGAGTCTCCAGGTTTCTAACAAGTTAAAAAAAATGCAGAAACAAGCCAAACTGAATTTCTAGAAATAAAATTGCAAGTAAGTGTTGAGTGGAAAATAATAAGAGAATTCAACTGGGAGAACTTTAAGAGAAAGAAACTCTATGTGGAATGATGAAAAAGGAAGACCCAAACTCAAGAAGGAATACTCTAAGACAAATATGATTAAACATGAATATAAAAACAGAAAGTTTACCCCACACCATAAAAATGAGGTATTCCTAGAGAATTTGAAGTCTCTGGTGAATTGTGGGTAATCATAACAACAGCTAACATCAAACCCAACCTACTTCCTGATTATATTAATACAACTAGGCCTAGCAGAAGAAAAGTTAGTTCATATCCAAGCATTAAAAATTATTGTTCAGTATCCATTGTCCTATACAATAGGTCTACTTAGCAACAAAAAATTAGGAGACATAGGAAAAAACCTCTCCAGTTTGATGAGACAAAGCAGTCACTAACTAGAACAAGATTAAGAAATGACACAGATTTTGAAATTATCAGACAGGAAATTTAAAATAGCTACTACATTAGTTATGTTAAAGGCTCTGGTAGAAAAAATATACACTATAGCAATTCAGAGAGATAACTTCAGCAAAATAAATGGAAACTATAATGAATAAATTAAAATGGTAAATCATTAAAGAATAGTAAAAAGTGAAGTATACCACTGATGAGCTTATTGGCATATTAAATCAAATTAAAAATGATTCAGTGAACTTGAAAATAGATCAATAGAAATTATAAAGATTCAGATGTAGTAAAAATTAAAAATTATTTTTAGAAAGAACAGAACATTCAAGAGCTGTTGGCCAATATTAACCAATCTAAATTACATATAATTGGAATTCACTCAAAGAACAAAGAGAGCAGAAAGAAAATTTTGAAGAAAAGATGGCTAAAATTTTTCCAAAATTAATGACAGACATAAAATTACAGATCCAGGAAGCTCAGAGAACAGCAAGCAGGATAAATGCTAGAAAAGAAAAATACTCAAACTGCTAGATGTATTATATTCAAACCGCTGGAAACTAAAAAGAGAGAATCTTGATGGCTCCTGATTGAAAAACAAACAAATAGCAAACAACAAAATAGATTACCTGAGAGAAACAAGGATAAAAATAACAGATTTCTCATCAGAAACCACGCAAGTGAGAAGACAAGGGACTGGCATATTTAAATGGAAAAAGAAAAATATGTTTTCTGTACCCCAAATTCTGTACCTAAGAAAAATGTCCCTCAAAAGTGAAAAAGAAATAAATGTTCCTTGAAGAGAGGGCCCTGAGTCAGTGGCCATTAGGCCTACACTATGAAAGATACTCACTGAATTCTCTCAGTCAGATGAAATGTGTCAGGGGTCTCCTGGGTGGCACAGTCAGTTAATTGGTTGATTCTTGATTTCTGCCCAGGTCATGATCTCAGGGTTGCAAGATCCAGTCCTGTGTGTGGGACACCGCCCAGCACGGTGTCTGCTTAAGACTCTCTCTCCCTCTCCCTCCTGGGTGGCATAGTCAGTTAATTGGTTGATTCTTGATTTCTGCCCAGGTCATGATCTCAGGGTTGCAAGATCCAGTCCCGTGTGTGGGACACCACCCAGCATGGTGTCTGCTTAAGACTCTCTCTCCCTCTCCCTCTGCCCCTCCCTGCTCTCATGGTCTCACGCTCTTGCTCTCTAAAGTAAGTAAATATTAAAAGAAGAAGGAGAGGAAAAAGGAGGAGGCAGAGGGAGGAGGAGGAGGAGAAGGAGGAGGAAGAGAATAAACATGTCACATGTTAGAAACTTGTATCCAAATAAAGAAATGAAGATGTCAACAAGGCATCAAGGAAGATAGAGTAAGGCATTTCTGTTATTTATATTGTTTTTCCAAACTGAGCATGTAATAAAAAAAGATTAAGTTTATTGTGTGTTTATAGGATACTTTAAAGTCATATGAATGACGTGAGTGTTGGGAAGGAGGAATTGGGATATAAGGTTACAAGTTCTTTTACATAACATGTGAAGCAACTTGCTATTGATTGAAAGTAGACTCAGATAATTTTAAAATGTATATTTTAGGGGCGCCTGGGTGGCTCAGTGGGTTAAAGCCTCTGCCTTCGGCTCAGGTCATGATCTCACGGTCCTGGGATCGAGCCCTACGTTGGGCTCTCTGCTCAGCGGGGAGCCTGCTTCCCCCTCTCTCTCTGCCTGCCTCTCTGCCTATTTGTGATCTCTCCGTCTGTCAAATAAATAAATAACATCTTTTAAAAAAATGTATATTTTAAACCCTACTATGACCACTAAAAATCTTTGAAATAAGATTTATAACTAATATACCAATAAAGGAGATAAAAGAATAATTGTTTAAAGAATTTTAATTAAACCCAGAGGAAATGTAATAACTATTAAGAAAAACAAAAGCCAGAAAGCAGCAAAAATGGCAAATGTTAATTCAACCATTTAACACTTTCTATATATTTTAAACACACTTGTCAAAAAACAGGATTTCAGACTAGATAAAAAAGAAAGATTCAACAATATTTTGTCCATAAGATGTCAACGTTGAATAGAAATACATTTACAATGTAAAAGATGGTGATAAGTATAAGTAAATTATGAAAACATTATTTTTTTATTGATTTCACACAAAATAAACTTCAGAACAGGGAATATTATCAAAGAGATCAAGTCTAATATTCTATAATAAGAATGAGGTGCATTTTCCAAAGACATATAATCATTCTATAATCAGTTTTGTTTCAAACTAAATGAAACAAACAAACAAAAAAGATAAATCTGAAAAGAAACATAAGAAATTTACAATTTTCATTTGAGGCTCTAAAACTTTCTTGGTAATTCATAGAACAGTAGGTAGAAAATCAGGAAGGACCAGAACAAAATGACATACCAAATTAATTTAACTGACATTTATAGAATACTCACAAAAGTAAAATACACATTCATTTAGACTGCAAATAGAACACTGACCAGGAAAGACCATATTTTCTACCATAAAACAACCCTTAACAAATTTAGAAGAAAACAAATCAAACAAAATGAAAAAACAGAAATAATTCAAAATATGTTCCTTTACCCTAACATAACTAAACTAATAAAAAATAAATAATGAATAAATTTATGAATAAATTAATAAATTGACAAATGTTTGGAAATTAACAGGAGGTCTGTAAATAATCTACAAGTCAAAGACTGAAGGGAATTAAAAAAAATACTTTGACTCAAATTAAAATAAAAATACAGCCTATCAAAATTTGTGGGCTGCAATAAAGTAGTTCCAAAAGGAATATTTATAATATTAAATGCTTGTATTAGAAAAGACTGAAGATCTCAAATCAGTAACCCAAGCTTCTACGTTAAGAAATTAAAGAAGAGCAAAACAAATTCAAACCAAGAAAATGGAAGAAAATAATAATGATTGGAGTGAAGATAAATAAAATCGAGAAAAACAACAGAGAAAAGCAAAATGACCAAAACACTTTTTAACAGATTAGCAACATGTATTTTTTTTTAAGATTGATAACTAAGAAAAAAAAAAGATACAAATTACCAGTATTAGGAATAAAAGAGGTGATCCCATAAACATTAAAATAAGAAAATATGAGTGACATTATAACACATGAATACATGAGTTCCTTGAGTGGCATAAACTATCAGTACAAAAGAATTAGAAAACCAGAGTAGTTCTGTATTTATTAAAGAAATTGAATTTGTAGTTAAAACTTTGCAAAAAAGATAACTCCAAGCCCAGATGATTTTAACAGTAAATTCTTCTAGATATATTTTTAAAATATTTTATTTTTTAACCTGAGAATGAGAGAGCAAGAGAACACAAGCAGGGTGAGCAGCAGAGGGAGAGGGAGAAGCAGTCTCCCACCTCCATCCCATGCAGGGTCTCCATCCCAGGACCTTGAGATCATGACCTGAGCTGAAGGCAGATGCTTAACCAACTGAGTCAGCCAGGTGCCCCAATTCTTCTAGATATTTAAAGGAGTAATAAAATATATTTGGCATATAATCTTCCAGATAATCCAAAGAGAACACTTCCCAACTTAAATTTTCAGGCTATTAATAGCTTACACTTAAAATTAGACCAAGAAATTATGAAAAGAGGAATACAGAGCATGTCCATCATAAACATTGACTCAAAATTGTCAATAAAATATTTGCAAATAAAATCTATCATAATATAATACGGATTAATATTATGATCCAGCAAGTTTCATCCCAGGAATGCATAGTTCCTTTAATATTTGAAAAACAGTTTGGTTTATCACACAAATAAATTAAGTAAGAAAAAAATATGATTCCAGTAAGTGCAGAAAACAATTTAATAAAATTCAGCATCCATTTATGATTTAAAACATAGCAAATAAGAAATAGACAGGAACATTTGCACCTTATAAAGGGAATCCACTAAAAGCCTTCAGCTAACATCATACTTAATGAAGACAGACTCCTTTCAGTCAAAGACCAAAACCAAAGGATAAGAAGTAAAAGATAAACAACAACAAAAACCCAAAAACCAAAACTAAAACCACCACCATAAAGACTGGGAAGAAAGAAAAAAAAAGTTTCATATTCATAGATGATACAATTTTCTATATAGAAAATCCTAAAGGATCTACATGATATAATAACAGGAACCACATCATGGCATAATTAAGTGATATAAGTAAGTTTGCCTAATACAAGGTCAATAACAAAAAGCCAAAGATTTTCCTATATGGGAGTAAAGAATATTTGGAATTTGAAATTAAAATAATTGCAGTACGGTACCATTTCCCTAAAAGAAGCATTTATATATAAATCTAACAAAGTATATGCAGGCTAAAAATGCTGAAAAGTACAAAACTTTATTGAAAAAGTTAAAGACTATCTAAGTAAGTGGAAAAATTTATTATGTTCATTGATTGGAAGATACTGGGAAGATGCTGGTTCTCTTAACTTTGTTCTAAATACCATCAAGATTCTTTTTTGTATTTATGTGGAAAGGAAAAGAAATACCTAGAATAGTAAAAAAATAATTCAGAAAAAGAAAAAGAGGGCCCACATTACATGATTTCAAGACACAATTATTAAGACATTCTGTTTTTGTTGAAAGGATAGACAAAAATCAATGGAATAGAATAGAAAACCATAAAAGACCATTCTTTGACAAAGGTTCAAAGGTATTTTAATGGATAAAATATAATCCTTTTAATAAATGATGTTGTTAGCAATTGAACATTCACAGAAAAGAGGAATGTATCTCACACATACCTGACACAACACATGAAAAAATTCCAACAGATCAGAGACGTAAATATAAATTGTATAACACTAATAATTTTAGATGAAAACAGAATTTATGTAACCTTGGGTTTAGTGATGATTTTATTCATATGACACCACGGCATCTAAAGATGTTGCTTTAGAAAGACATTGTTAAAGGAATGAAAAAGCAAGTCAAAGATTGGCAGAATACACTTTTAAAGCCATATGTGCTTACATCAAGAACATATAAAGGGCATATCAAGAACTTATAAAGAACTGTTGAAAATAAAAAGTGAGAATGTAAATAATTCAATAAAAAATTGGGCAAAAGATCTGACCAGACATCTCACCAAAGAAGATAAACATATGGCAAAGACATTTATTAAAAGATGCTCAACATCATTAGCCATCAAAGAAACATAATTTACGATCACAAGGAGATAATACTACACCTTTAGAGTAATTGTAATAATATAAAAAATACAGATACACCAAATGTTTGAGCAATAAAAAATCTCATTCAATTGCTGGTGACAGTTTGGTAGTTAAATGTACATTTATCATGTGACCCAATAATCACATTCCTAGATATTTACTGAAGTGAATTGAAAGCTTATGTTCATGCAAAACCCTGTATGTTAATGTGTATAACAACTTTATTCATAATTACCAAAACCTGGAAACAATCCAGATGTCCTTCAACAGATTAAGATTTAAACAAATGTTGTTACATCCATAAAATTGAATACAACTCAGCAATTAAACAGGACAAACTATTGATTTATGTAACAATGTAGATGAATCTTAACTGTTTTGTTAGGTGAAATGGGACAAACGCATAGAATCTATATTTCATGATTCAATTTAAATGACATTCTGGAAAAAATGTAAAACTTTAGGACTAGAAATTAGATAAATTGTTGCTAGTGGTTGGTAGAGGGGAGACTTTTTTTTTAAAAGGATTGTATATGACATTTTAAGGTGATGGATTGTTTTTAAAAAATATATCCACCACTGTGGTGGCAGATATATGAGTCTGAACATTTGTCAAAATCCATAGAACTGTACATATCAAAAATTGAACTTCATAAAAATTGAAAAAAATTATCTAGGTTATCCAGTGATCCTACGATGAAATGTAGACTGTGACAAATGAATGTAGCCATATTATAAATGTACAGCAGAACATAATTGAAAGGGGTAGGTGAACTGACCTAAGTAACTTTGAAAAACATACTATACCTAAATACTATAAGGCTGAAAAGAAAAACTCTTTACAAATACTGTATTTTAGTTGGTAACTCTGTTTCTCACAGAAGTATGGGAGCACGACTTAGCAATTCTTAAACTACTTTACATAGATACTACGGTTGAACAAATAACTAAAGTGTAGCTAATGAGGGCCAACTTTCTCACTGACAGAGTAAGAAGCTACATATAGGCAAGGAAGAAGACTAAAATCAGCTCTGATCCTCTGAATTAGCTGGGATATATTAGGTGTGTGTGTGTGTGTGTGTGTGTGTGTGTGTGTGTAAGTCTATGCATCACATACATGCATGCATATATACACAGACACAGATAGATAACTGTATATACAGATACATTCTGAAATAAGCATTGATAAGTGTCTATACATTCATGTGTGTGTATGTGTGTGTGTGTGTATGTGTGTGTGTGTGTGTGTGTGTGTGTGTGTGTGTGTGTATATATATTCCACCACCCCCAGGAAGCACTGTACGCAGCAGCAGCAAGCACACTTAGCACTCCTTTTTATTATTTTTTTAAGATTATTTATTTGAGAGAGAGAGTGAGAGAGAGAGAGAATGACAGAGAGAGAGGTCAGAGGGAGAAACATACTCTCTGCTGAGCAAGAAGCTTGATGAGGGACTCAATCCCGGGACTCCAGGATCATGACCGGAGTGAAAGGCAGCTGCTTGACCAGCTGAGCCACCCAGGCGCCCATTAGCACTCCTTTTTAAACAAAATTCTCTGTAAAGGAATTCAGGATTCCTTGGAGAAATGGCTGACTCCACGTCTAGACTATGGAAAATACAGATGTGCCTTGAGTATTTTGAAACTCCAGAAGGTAAAAAGGTAACAAGGGAAGAAGGATGGAGGCATATCAAAAGGACACAGGAGCGAACCTGAAAGAGCTGATGAAGGTCAAAGCAGAAACCATTTGAACAATGGTAACAACAGAATTGTATATAACCTGAAATATGAATTAAAGTATGAGTAGGGATGCCTGGGTGGTCAGTTGGTTAAGCGACTGCCTTTGGCTCAGGTCATGACCTCACGGTCCTGAGATGGAGCCCCAAATTGGGCTTCTCGCTCAGAGGGGAGCCTGCTTCTCTCCCTGCCTGCTGCTAACCCCTGGCTTGTGCTTTCTCTTACAAATACATAAAATCTTAAATTAATAAAGAAATAAAGTATGAGTAAATACTAACATATAATATGTAATCATATATAATATGTATATATAAATACATTATTGTATTTAAAAATTTAAATTTAAAACTTAATTTAAATTAAGTTTAAATTAAAGTTAAATTTAAATTTAAATAAAGTTTTAAATTTAAATTAAAAAACAAAAAAACAAACAAAAAGAGCACCCCAGGCTCAGATGGCTTCACCAGTACATTCTATTAAATATTTATTTAAGAAAGAATAACACTAATCCTCTATAATACAGATATTAGGCCCACTTCTTAATCTAATTTATGGGGCCAGAACAATCTTCTTCTTTTTTTAATTTTAAAAGAGTTTATTTACATATTTATTTGAGAGAGTGTGAGAGAGCATGAGCAAGTGAGAGGGGCGGAGACAGAGAGAGGCAGACTCCTTGCTCAGCAGGAAGCCGAATGCAGAGCTTGGAGCTCATACCAGGACCTCTGAGATCACAACCTGAACCGGAGGCAGACCTTTCACTTTCTGAGCTACCCAGGGGCCCTGAGGGCCAGAGAATCTTGATAACAACTGACAAAGACATGACAGGAGGAAAGGAAATCATTGACTATATCATTCATATAAGCCATAGATGCAAAATTTCTACACAATTTTTTGAATTTAACTGCAAGAATGTATAGAAAGGTCAATTCACTTTAAGTGAGGTTATGCTAGGGAGGCAATGATAGTATCCTATTTGAAAATCCAGGAGCATCTCGGTTGGTCATTTGGTTGGGTATCTGCCTTCGGCTCGGGTCATGATCCCAGGTTCCTGGGATTGAGTCCCAAGTTGGGATCCTTACTCAGCAGGGAACCTGTTTCTCCTCTGCCTGCCATGCCCCATGCTTGTGATCTCTCTGTGTCTGTCAAATAAATAAATAAAATTAAAAAAAGAAAAAGAAAATC
Source organism: Mustela erminea (assembly GCF_009829155.1). Lineage (NCBI taxonomy): Eukaryota > Metazoa > Chordata > Mammalia > Carnivora > Mustelidae > Mustela > Mustela erminea. Next base: position 34,356,809 of record NC_045626.1, on the reverse strand, counting down.
CATGGCATTTACCTTTATAAGTAAAAAATAAATGAACATTTAAGAGATGGAAAAAAAAAAGATAATTTAACATTTACTAATTTTAAAAAAAACCTCTAAGCAAACAGGCACAGAAAAAATTTCCATAATTCAATAAAAGATATATACTATACTTTATAGAAAACATCGTAATTCATGGTGAAATGACTTATTCTTAAAATTAGGAATAGGACACGTTTTCTGTTATTGCAACATATTCAATATTGTAAAACAGTCCTAGCTAGAGTGGTAAAACAAAACAAAGAAAATGAGTGAAACTTGAAAGGAAAAATAAAAGTTATTGTCAGCAAAAGAAAAAAAATACATTATTGGATGCATACATATAGGGAGTAGAATGGACAAGTCTTTCTTTCTTTTTTTTTTTAAGATTTTATTTATTTATCTGTCAGAGAGAGAGAGAGAGAGAGCGCGCAAGTTGAGGGAGCAGCAGGCAGAGGGAGAAGCAAGCTCCCTGCTGAGCAAGGAGCCCCTGTGGCGACTCAGTCCCAAGACCCTGAGATCATGACCTGAGCTGAAGGCAGATGCTTAACCGACTGAGCCAGCCAGGCGTCCATGTAAAAATCATTCTTGGAGAATTCCTAAGAGGAGCAAGGGAAATAAAATATCACCATTTGAGCACCACAGTAACAACTGCTGCAGGGAAAATCCTTTGGTAAACTTAATGGGTGAAATTTTAAGGAACAACAGGAGAATCGTGTATCTACAAATATCTCCACAAACATATTTATTATTTTATGGGGTGGTTTTAACAAATGTCCACAGATTATTTGATACTCCTCCCTTTAGGAAGTGGAGTTTAATTATCTTTCTATTTTTTTTCGAAAGAATTTGTATTCTTTCCCTGTGTCTCCTTACTCTGAGTTTTTTGTTAATAAACCATCTTAGTCTGATCTTTCTTTATAGGAAGATTTGTATATGCTGATTATTTTCAGTGGTTACAGGATAGTTGTTTCCTTTTTCTTTTTTTTTTTTCAGTCTGTTTTGATTTCTTTTTCCTGAAAATGGGTCCATCTTCAAGTTTATAAACAAAGAATTATTCATTATATTCTGTTATATTCTATTATTCACCTTTTAATCCTACCATTCACTTAAAAGATGGAATATTATTTATTATATTTATTACTCATAATAATATTATTATTACTATTTGCTCTTTTTTCTTGATCAGTGCCATCAGACATTTCTGGTTTGTTGTCTTTTAAACACACACACACACACACACACACGCACGCACATGCACACACACGCACAGAGGTATATAGTTTTTTGGGCCCTTCCTACTGCAGCATTGTTTTCCATTTAATTAACTTCTAAGATAAAAATGACATCTTTCTACTCTCTTTTGAGATTTTCCTTTTAACATGTATGCTTGTCTTACCATTCTAGCTTTTCTTCCTTTCAACATAAGCATTTAAGGCTGCACATTTCCATATAAGCCCTAATTTGTATTAATAATTATATCCCACAATTTTAGGATATGAATAAGCTATAAACATGTTCCAGTCTCCATTATTATTCCATTTTTTTTAACCTGTGGGTTATTTTAAGTATGTTTCTTAATCTCTAAGTGTATGTCATTTTTCTGTTTATTTTTTTTTGTTATTGATTTCCACATCAATTGCATTTGGCAATGAATGCAATTTTTATTATATCAATCATTCTAAATTTGTTGAAACTTGCTTCACAGCCAAGAATATGGCTAATGTTTATAAAAGTTCCATATATACTTGAGAAGTACATGTTTTCTGTGGTTGCTGCGTTTGCTGATCTATATATACCCATTAGATCAATCTTGCCAAACTGTAGTCCAAATACTCTATACTTTTTGACTTATCTATTAATTACTGAGAATGTTCTATTAAGTTTTCCTATCATTATGGAAGACTTTATTCTACTAGCATGTTTTTACTCTTAGTTTCTACATTAATAAATGTTTATAATTTTTTCCTTCCCCCATGAATTGATGGTATTTCCATTATGTATGAATCCTTTTACCTCTTTGCCTATACATGGATACTGTCAGATATTAAAACTGATACACCGTATTTTCCTCCTTTAACCTTCTCTTTCCCCTTATAATTTGTGAGCGCCTGTTTTACATATAAATAGAATTTCATTTCATTTGAATAAATACAAATAGACTAAATGTTTGAATTGAAATAAAAAACATATATTTACTTTTGTTTCCTGTTTATCTTATAATTTCTATATTATTCTCTCTCGTTAGTATGTATTTTTTTTTTAGTATGTATTTTTAAATACTGATTATTGTGCTCCAAATTTTCAGAAACTATGTGCTATGGTTATATTCTTGATATATTTCTCATGGAAAATTAAAAGTTCTTTAGGTCAGAGTCTAAAACTTACAAACACTAGCATCTTCTTTCTTAAAAATACAAGAACTTTAGCACATTGTATCTCATATCATTGTACTCTCAACACATACATGGTCTAAGTATTATGCTTAAATGTAACAGATTTTATTCTGCATAGCATTATAATTATTTTTGACTTGGCCAATATTTATTTATATACCTATATATTTACACTTTTTATTTTATTCTTATACTGTTTTCTTTTTGTTGTTTAAAACCCCTGAAAAGATAATTGTCTATTTAAAGCAGACATAATAACAACATATTTATATGTTGTTTTATATTTGCATAAGTTTATAACTTATGCAAATATAAAAGATATAACAGCACTACAATAAATGCTAATGAAGAAATAGAAGTATATTACTGTAAGGTTTAGACACTATATGTGAAATGTTATCATTATCCCTTGAAGGTAAATTTTAATAAGTTAAATTGTAATCTATAGCTCCAAAAGCAAATATTAAAAGAATACATCAAAAAGTTATACTTAATAAATAAAGAAAAGAGGTAAGGAGGAATCATAAATAATTCTTATGCAATTCAAAATAATGCATAAAAAGGAGAAATACTGAAAACAAGACAGATAAGGCAAACAGAAAACCAATAACAAGATTATAGATTTGAATTTAACTATATCATCATAATAATATTCAATACAAATGGTCTAAACACCCTAATGAAAACATAGTTGACCACATGGTGTTAAAAACAAAACCCAAATATGCTGTTTGCAGGGAATCTATTTTATTTTTTTAAAAAGATTTTATTTATTTATTTGAGAGAAAGCAAGTACTTGAGAGAGAGCATAAGCAGTGGGGAGGGGCACAGAGAAGAGCAGGGATTCCCACTCAGGGCTCAATCCCAGGACCCTGGGATGATGCCCTGAAAGGAAGGCAGATTTTTAACCCACTGAGCCACCCAGGGGCTCTGCAAGGAACCTATTTCAGTAAAAAATACAGGAGATTACAAGCAAAAAGATGGTAAAGGATATACCTCATGCTAATGTGAATTTTTTAAACATGAAAGCTACTATCATAATAGTAGTAGATAAACTTATTTCAGGGTAAAAATATCACCAAGAACAAAGAGATTCATTTCACAATAATAAAATGGTCAGTTCAACAACAGAACACAACAATCATAAACGTTTATGAGCCTAGGGAAAGAGCCTCAAAATATGTGTAAAAAACAGAACATCAAGGACATAAACAAATTAGCAAATTCATAATTATTATAAAAATTTCAGCACCCATCTCTCAATAACTGAATGAACAATCGATAGAAAACTAGTATTAATACGGAAGATCTGAATAGTATTATCAATTGCTTCAATATAATTGATATTTATAGAATATTCACTAAAAAAAGGAGAATAGATATCCTTTTCAAGCACACACAGAACATTTTTCAAAATAGATTGTTTGGGGCACAAAAACTTTTTTGATTAAGTTAAAGATTGAGTAAATTCAAAATGACACAAATCATACAATTTATGTTGTATAAAAAATGGAATTAAAGTTGAAGTTAATAAAAGAACTGTCTAGAAAATGTGTAAATATTTAGAAAATAAGCATTCTAATATTATAAAATATTTTAAACTGAGTGAAAACATAAAATGTTTAAATTCAGCTAAAGCAGTACTTAGAGGAAAATATATGTTACTGAATGCATTTATTAAAAAATAAATAAGTTCTTAAATCAATGACCTCAGCTTCTGTCTGAAGAAAATTGAAACAGAATAGTAAATTCAAGCTGAAAAAATATAAGAGGAGAAAATAAAAATAATAAATATCAGAGCTTAATTCAATGAAATGGAAAACAAAAGAGAAAGGAAAATCGTAATCAAAAGCTGGTTCTTATAAATAAAATTTAAAATGACATATTTAGTCAAGTTAATAACCACAAAAGAAAAGGCAAATTAATATCAGAAATGAGAGAAGAAATACCAGTAATTTTATGTCAACAAATTCTACAATTTAGGATAAATGGACAAATTTCTTATAAAACATGAACCGCAAAATATTACTAAAGAAGAAACATTATAAGAATATATTTAGGCCAAAGTGGCTTTAGTGTGAATTATATATACCAAACTCTTAACTAACCGATAAAGCAAATTCTACACAAATTTTTCCAAATGAGTATAAGGGAGTTTCCTCAACCTGATAGAACGCATCTATGAAAATTCTACATCTAACTTCATACCTGATGAAAGACTGACTGCAGTTCACTTAAGAAAAGCAACAAGGCGGGGCACCTGGGTGGCTCAGTGGGTTAAAAGCCTCTGCCTTCAGCTCAGGTCATGATCCCAGGGTACTGACATCGAGCTCCACATCAGGCTTTCTGCTCAGCAGGGAGCCTGTTTCCCTTCCTCTCTCTCTCTGCCTGCCTCTCTGCCTACTTGTGATCTCTGTCAGTCAAATAAATAAATAAAATCTTAAAAAAAAAGCAACAAGGCAAGTTTGTCCACTTTTATCACTTTTATTCAGTGCAATACTTAAGATTTTAGCCAGCACAATTGGTAATTGAAATCCAAATTGAAAAAGAAGAAAACCTTGATTTGCAAATGTCACAATCACCTGTTTAGAAAATTGTGTGGAATCTACAAAAAGCCAGTAAGAAGTGTGTTTAAGAAATTAGTGGTAGGGACGCCTGGGTGGCTCAGTGGATTAAGCCGCTGCCTTCGGCTCAGGTCATGATCTCAGTGTCCTGGGATCGAGCCCCGCATCGGGCTCTTTGCTCAGCGGGAGCCTGCTTCTCTCTCTCTCTCTCTGCCTGACTCTCTGCCTACTTGTGATCTCTCTCTCTGTCAAATAAATAAATAAAATTAAAAAAAAAAAAAGAAATTAGTGGTACACAAGATCGCTACAAAAATCAACCATATTTCTGTATACTAGCAATGCACAATCAGAAATTAAATAAAAAGTACCATTTACAATGACATTACATATGAAATAATCATAAACGTGACAGAGAATTTCCCAAACCCAAACATTGAAAACTATAAGACATTTCTGAGGGAAACTTAAAAAGATCCACCTGAATGGAAAGTTACACTCTTTTCTTGGGTCAGAGGACTCAACACTGAGATGTCAATTCTTCCCAAACTATTCAACTATTCAACGAAATATCAATTAAAGCCTCTTAATTTGGGTCTTCTGGCCATGGAATGGGGGCAAAGCCATGTGAAATTCCCCAAACAACAGGAGGGAGGGTGAAAAGAAGCAAATCTATAAGGCAACACACAGATGTGAGTCAGAACAGTGTTTGTAAAAGGCTTCTAGGTGCATATACAGGATTTATACTGCAAGAGGAAAACTTATCAAGTGTTCTCAGGTACAAATATTGAAAAGCTTCCTAAAAGGTTAACCCCTTTTCTAGATGTCAAGATGTTCTTTTCAAGATTCAGCTCAAAAGTAAATTGCCTATGAATGGGGAAAAAGAGGAGCACAGTTTGACAGAAAACCTTCAAGCATTTTTTTTTTTTGTCTCTTCAATGCTGCATATACATAAGTAGAAGCACTTAGACTTCTCCGTAAAGCCATGCTTATATTACGCCCACTTCTGCCTTCAGCTGTGATTTACTCTGAATCCCGCCTCACTTGCTGTAAAATGATCTGTCTGTCAGTAACACCTCAGTGAGATCTCCTTAAAGTAAAGCATTCTTGCACCTAGGATGTTGCTCTGAAAGCTGCCATCTGGTCTAATTCAACTCTATTTTGAGCTCTTGAATCACATGACTTAAATCCACATAAGTGTTGATTGTACATGATTGCCTTTATTGATTCCTGCTTGGGCTAAACTTATTCTCCATCCAACTTTAGCAAGAATTTTCGAATTTCTTTGCTCATTCTCTTCCTCTTGGGTTTCATATCGAATCTTTTCCTCTTCTTCTCTAATTCTGTGTCTACAAAGATATTGAGGAATGGGGTCACGTGGTGATCACCCTGGAAACCTGGTTTCCTCAAACTTTAACATGTCAAAGAACATCTCTCATTGCCCCACCCCTTCTGAGATCCCCCCTTCTGAGATTAACTACCTAACAACTCCCTCATTGCTATCCTATGTCTTAGGATTTCAATTAATGAAATTGGCTTTTTAAAAATTTCTGTCAGACATACACAGCCTGTCCATTTTTCCTTCATGCTTTTCATGTTTGCTTTCCTCTTGCCATTCATTTTGCTGCCTTCTTCTCAGTACGTGTTAGCTTCCTACTATAGTTGGATATTTTTATAGCCAGCCTTCTAACTAGTCTCTGGATCAATCCTAATGACACTGATTAGAAACTCCTGGGTGAGCCCAAGGTATCTAATTTTATGAATAAGTCTTCAGTAATCATGAATTACAGTCAATAATACCATTATTCCTTTCTGGTATTTTTAAAATGTTGAATAATTATTTCTTTTGTGATCTCCTTATTAAGGGAGAGAGATTCTGAAAGAGTGAAATTGTCCTTATTCTTTTATTCTTTAGCATGTCACATATGGGAGATGTTCAATAAAGGTAGCCGAAACAGATCAAGATAATTTAGGGTCCCCTTACCTCAGCACAACCGCTCATGATGCCCCTGCCCCTTCAGCTTCCATCTACTGAATTGTTCATTCAAGGTCCCCTTCAGAGCCTACTTTCTCATTGCGTTTATCTCTTATTCATGCTCTTTTTAGCCATGTTCCTGCATTGCACATCATCTATGCCAAGCACTCCAGAACTCAACTTAGAAAAATTCTTCATAAATTAGTCATTTTTTTTCAAACTAACTTGGAAGGGTTATAATGTGTTCTTCTTCAGTTTTTACAAAGGACTCTAAAATTAGCCTGAACATTCAAACAGTGCTTAATAAATATTTGTTGCTTGCTTTCTCGATGCATACGGCGAGGACTTGCATTTAATTCAATATAATGATCATTTTACTGAATACTAGATATATATATGCAAAACATTGCTTCAGGTGTTGTGTTAGTATGAGCACGCCCTTTGAAATGTTTAGAGAGGATTCCAGTGCCAAAAAACAGATGATGTATAAATTAGCCCCCAAAGGGTTTTATCATTAAGAAAATTGTGGTTACCACTGGGAGTTAATCTGTCTGTCTGCTGGAGAGTGTTGCCTTGTCCAACACTTGCAAATAAAGAACACTTGTGAGAACAAATGCTACTGTGCTCGAGTTTAGAGTGACAGTATATTATTTGGTTGATTTCCATACTCCCAGCTCAAAAGGAATCTCCTAACCAATCACTTATGATGGTCCTTGAAGTAATCATCCATGCTGCCCAAAGAGTTGGCTATTATTTCAAAAACAATGGGATGCAACAAATTCTTTGAATAAGGGGCCCTTCTAAAACTTTTAGTAAGGTACTAGTATTGGAAAATACTGGCGCGTTTGGTGGCTCAGTTGGTTAAGTGTCTGCCTTAGGCTCAGGTCATGATCCCAGAGTCCTGGGATCAAGTCCCACATCAGACTCAGAAGGGAGTCTGCTTCCCCATCCCACAACCCTTCCCTGAGCTAACAGTCTCTTGCTCTCTCTCTCTCTCTCAAATAAATAAATAAAATCTCAAAAAAAAAAAAAAGAAATATTGACATGAGACTGAGAAGAATAGGAACTTAGCCATGATTTTGCTACTTACTGAGTGACATTTCACTTATTGTCAGCAGTTTTTAGTTGCCTCATTTGAAAAGGGAAATATATGACAGGTATAGATGATAGCGCACTAATCTACCTTCTTATTCAGGTTATATTTCTCACCACACCTATGGACATGTCAGCCGGACTGGAGAAAATATATCTTTTGGCTATTTCCAGGAGCCACTAAGAGTCTCCTCCTGGCGAGATTTGGGGGCTACAGGAGTAGTGATGAAAAGTCAGAGGTGTTGGTGCCCATGATTTCACCTTTATGGAGGAATCAATAGCAAAGTGACAATAGTAAAGGTTTCTTTCTTTTTTTAATCTTAGAAATATTTATTGTGCAAAACAAGTAAACACAACAGAGCCCAAGAGATATGATTTCATTTATATAAACGTACAAAACAGGAAAATTTAAGCTACATGTTGAGACTTATAGGCTGTAGGGAGAGCTATCAGGAAAAGCCAGTAAACGATGTCCTAAAACAAACAGTATTGGGCACACACTTTTGTGAAGCTACAAAAGATGCAAATAGTGCTGAGTGTCATCATTCTGGCCATGCAGGATCAGGATGGTTTGTGTGCCTCTAGCCTTTCGGGAAGGTCTGGGGGAAAGGCTATTGCCATGGATGTGTTGGATTCCCTGCTTATGTCTGAGCAGGATGAGGACCATAGAGCCAGTCTCAATTTCCCAAGAAAATGGGAATCGTGATATCTGAAAATAGTAGTATGTAGGGTCATTGTGAGGCTAAAAGAGGACAATAAAATGGCTCTGGCTTGTGCATGCTTTGAAAGTTCAGGTGTCCTTACGGCTTACTGATGGACAGGAAATGAATGATAATGATTAGATAGATAGATTTGCTGGAAAAGATAGTGCTGGTGTTTAAAAGTTTGGAAATGTGTCATTCAGTGATGTATGAGGTTTTCCTGTTATCCCACATACTAGCTGTGTGCTCTTGCTGTCACTGCATATTTATGATCCTCAGTTTCCTATATTCTATAATGCCAGTACTTCAAGGGAAAAATGTAATGATCAACTGTGAAATGGGAGTATAAATTGTAAAGCACTAAGCATTTAGAAATAAGGTTTAAAATATAAATACCACAAAGACAGCAGAAAATAAATTTCATATTAAAGTACAAAGTACCTATATTGCAATATATTTTCTAAAAACAGATTTTTATATACAAATATTACATTTTTACCTTAACCATATTAATAGCTCTGTGTGTGTGTGTGTGTGTGTGTGTGTGTGACATAGATGGTGGGGTATCAAACTATAACAATGTTAGGGAGAATCCCTCCCTAATCCCTGTAATGTATTTGTAAAACTTGTTTCAAAATATTTTTACATACACACATTCATATACAGGCACACTCACACACATCTGTTAGTCATTCTTATTTAAAATGTGCTTAATGGGCAATATTTATGTAGTGAATTTAAATTCCATATGACAGCATGAGATTTATCTATGGTGATGCTGTAGCTGTAGCTCATTCTTTGTCAGTGCTATACTATAGTATGTGTACAGGGTATGATACAGTATTGTGTTGTATGAAAATATCACACTTTTCTATTGATACACTTCTAAATTTTCCAAAATTTTGCTGTTATTATAATTGCCGCTAAGAACTTCATTAGTATGTCTTTGGAGGCAATGTATTTTTAAATCATATATCCAGGAAGTAGAATTGCAAGCCTTTAGTGTCAAGTCTTTTTAAACTAATAGATATTTCTGGTAATTTTATAGAGCGATATTAGGAATGTATAAAACCAACAGCAGTAGATAGTGTGTCCCTGCAGCTTTAAGCAGAATATTTTGTATCAGTTGTGACATATACTTACAAATGCTTGCTATTTTCAGACTTTAAAATTTTATGCCAATGCGATAGGTATGAAATGGTATCTCATGGTATTAATTTCCATTTCACTAGTAAATAGTAAGATTGATCTACTTTATATATTTATTGTTTTTCTCTTTTAAAGATTTATCTTATTTATTGGAAAGAGAGAGCATGTGTGCGTATGTGAGTGAGTGGGGGAGGGGCAGAAGAAGGAGAAGGAGAAGAGCAAGACTCCCTGCTGGGCACAGAGCCCAACATGGGGCTGAATCAGGACTCTGAGATCATGACCTGAGTGGAAACCAGGAGACTGACGCTAAACTGACTGAGCCACCCAGGCGCCCTACTGTTTTACTCTTTTATATAGAGCTTGTTTTTCTTTCTAATTTTATGATTTGGTTTTTGTTTATAACTACTTTATTTGTCCTAGATCCTAAACTTTTTGTAGTTTACATGTGTTATAAATTAAGTCTTCCAACACTTGAATTGCTTTTTCATTGTCTTTAAGATATATTTTGGTTCATGGAAATTTTTGCTTATAATTGAATATATTAATATTTTCCCTTTGGGTTAATACTTTCATGTTTTTTGTGAGAAATCATGTCCTACTTTATGATGTGAAAGGCATTCTCTTACATTGTATTCTAATTCTTTTATAGTTTTTATTTTACTATTAGAACTCTATAGAAAATGGATTTTTGAAATTGCTGCTAGAAAGTTTCATTATTTTCTACAGGGTTAATTTATAATTTATTGGCTATTTCTTCTTTTCGTATTATTTTTCCTATTTCCTATTATTTTCTTCTTTTCCTATTATTTTCAGTTTCCACTTTTCTCAAATTTTTTTAAAATTTATTTTCAGCATAACAGTATTCATTATTTTTGCACCACACCCAGTGCTCCATGCAATCTGTGCCCTCTCTAATATTTGTCTATCGTCTGACAAGTCTTAATTACCCAATCTGTCTTGATATTTATTTATTTATTTACTTATTTTTTTTAAGTCTGTTTTGATATTTAGAAAAGCACATTTTTCTACTTTCTATTCTTCCAGTGTGATTTAGTTATTCTTTATCATTGCTTTTTTATGTAAACTTTAGAACCAGCATGTAAAACTCCATGCAAGATTCTTTTGGGACTTTGATTGGGATTACATTAACTCTATACATTTATACATTAATGGGGGTGAACTATTTGAAATACTAAGTCTTCCAATTTATGAATATGATATATCTGTCTTTTTGTTTCATTTAAAAAAAACACTGGAGAATTATCAGTCATTTGCATGTTTTTGTCTAAGTATGTATTCCTTCTCTTTGTGTTGAATGCATTATTTTAAATTGATAGATTTTAGAAATCAGTTTTTCAGGTTAGAGTGACAACAATTTTAATCCAATTTCCTAGTTTTAGAATGTAAATTCATGTTCCATTCATGGGAAAAAATGTCTTCCTATTTAGTTTCTTTCTGATGTCTTTCAATAAGGCTAAAAAAAAAATTTGTGACTATTTTGCATATAGTCTCTTAAACTTTATTTATAACTTATTTATTAAATAACACATTCAACAAATGATATTTTAATTATATTTTTTCTAGGTGTTCATTGCTGTCATGTACAAGGGCAACCAACCATAGAGTATTACTTCTGATTCTAGCAATTTTTATAAACTTTCTTATGAACTCAATCACTTATTGAAGACTTTTTTTTTAGTTTTCTATGTATTCAGTTATATTCCATTCAAACAATTCTAGGTGTGTTTGCTCCTTTGAAAACTTCATACATTTTTCCCCTGTATTTTTATACTAGTTAGTCCTTCTAAGATAATATCAGCTAGACGTGGTTATAGCAGATATATTTTTTTCTTGATTTTAAAGGGAATGCTTTAATCAAGCCTTCATTTAGTACAACGTATATTTACATGTGTGTACGTGCATGAGTCTGTGTTGTCACAGGTCTCTGAATGGCAACCTGTCTATGGGCCCCTACGTGATGTGATTTTTATTATAGTCAGGCCATATGATAATCTTTTTCACTGTTACTATCGTGTACTCACCTCACTCTTAGACTTTACATTTACACATTTAACCAAAAGTTCTGTGTTTTTTCCTCAATTTATACTTCCCTGAATTACTAATACACTTTATATTAAGTGGGAAGAAGCCAGTGGAAAGTAGAAATACTAAGGTTTAAGTGTACAAAGCCATGTGGCAGTGAACACCACGTCAATGTGATGTGACAGAAAATTGTGCCACTTCACAGGCTGCTGTCAGATAACCACACTGAGGTTTTGCCAAATGATGAGCATGATTTGCCCTCAAATGAAAAGTCAGAGTCTCAAATAAAATAAAACTAGTGACAAGTCAATCATTAATTAAAGTTCCAGAAGCTTGATTTTAACAAGCAGCTAAATGCTTGTTAAACTCACTAGGGTTCAGTCTACAGAGGCCAAGTGATATGGGAAGGTGGCACAGCATAATTCAGTCAGTAAATTTACATATCCTCGCACGGATTACATGGATTCCAGAAATGGTCATTAGGATGTGGAAAATACCACGGAGGTCATGCGGTCCAACCTTTCATCTCACGGAAGAAGCGATCTTCTGTAGTCACCACTCTCTTAATGATGTTTTTTTTTTCTATTCTCTTCTAACTCGGTGGATGCAACCAGCTTGTAGAAACTTCATTTTCAGTTGCAAGGGAAACAGACAATGTGTGGTTCTTCTCCTTCAAGGAATCAGCTTCCAACTCTGTATGAGGAGTGGACCCAGAACAGGAAGCTCTAAAGAGACTAAAGAAACAGAAAGGAAGGTAGAAAAAAGTAAAAGTGAGGATACGAGAGTTTGGATTGGTGGCTGGAGCCACGAGGACAGCTACAGAGTGTGCCTGGGGTGGGGGAGTTTATTATTCCCATATCAATGCCCAGTTTCCTCATTCTGAATGATCACTGTGCTGTACATCAAGAAAGAGCATTACACAGAGCTGGGGGAATCATATATCCACGTAAGGTGACATGTGGATTGAACTCAAGCTAAAGACACCAGGTTATGAGAGATAGCCCCTATAAGAGAATACATAAAGAAGATGATTTCACGGACTTCTGAGCTCCAGTTTTTTCATCATTCACTTTCTCATAGGTGTGTGTCGACAGTGGATAACCTGCAGGATGGTTTTCTTTATAGACTCCAGTTTTCATCAGCATGAAAAATGTTAACTTTTCGACTTTTGGGGCTCTTTCTATGGTGTACTCTATGGTAAATCAATATCCAATATGTTAAAGTCACATTTCCATCCTAGAGAATTCTGTAAATATGGTAATAATTTATAGGTCGAATTAAAATGTGAAAAACTGCCAGATTGTTTCCAGAGTAGCTGTATCATTTTGCTGGGGACATGAGGGGATATGGGGGGGTGACTACAAAAGGTCAGCAGGGTATTGGAACTGTTCCGTATCCTGTTTGTGGTGGTAGTTAACAAGAATATGTGCACACGTTAAAACTCACAGAACTGTACATAAAGAAGTCAATACTGTTTACTATGTGTAAACTCCTATAAATTAATAAAAAGCATATTCATTTTCAGATAAAAAGCCTGCCAACATTCTTGTGGAGAAAAAGATACTTAAGAATGTTTCCAGTATGTTAAGAATGTTCACTTTTGAGTAAAACAAAACAAATCACTGTCTGGGAAGCCATTGATTTTATTTTCTTGCTCCTTATCTTTTGCACTCATCTATTTTAAGTTTTTATTTTGAATTCTTTTCTACCCCCTTTTAATTCTAATTCTGAATATAAATCCTGTATGCTTTTAAATTTCCATTTCTACCATTTCTGGAAGGTACAGAATTGTTCTACAATTGTGGGCAGTGCTCATTTGATCATTCAAAGATAGGTATGGCAGTTTTCCCATGGAATAGTTTCCACGTGCTGGCCATATCAGAATGTGAATGATGGTCATAGGTAATGGAAAGGAAACTCATTGGAAAAACATGTTTTAAATATAAGTTGTTTGCATTAAGGTCCACAGAAGACAATGCATATATACATTTAGGCTATCTTTATTGCAGTGATAATTGTTGCCACATTGTCCGTGTACTATAAAAACAGCATGCCACATCTACCCTGTTCCTTTAGTAATGATTCTAATGCAGTGTGATAAAAACACATGCTGTGTCATATGTTATATGTGATGTATTCCTAATTGGACATTTGTAAGATGTTTAATAATGACTGAAGCTCCACTGTGTCTAATATATTATGGAATAAATGTGTCAAAAACCAGTGGTATGCTCTAAAACTTTATTTTAAAAGAGACAGATCATATAGCTCAGATGCTGCTGTTTGTGCCTGATTTGGGAAACAACAGAGTTCAAGTAGCAGATGATGAAAATCATGCAACTGGGATATTTTCTCCCTTTAGAACAAGAATTTAAAAAATGTTAATCTGGTTCTTTGCCATTTTTGCAGCTCACTCTGCCTAAACTGACTTCAAATGGAGTTACATGGATCGAATAGGCTAGTGTCACCATTTGATGGTCAGAAAGCAGATTTTCTTAAAAAATCTAATCTGTGACTAAAAATTGTTGCTACATAAAGGGAAGAGCCTGCCCTGTTGGTACCCACATGAGTTCTTGGGCTGATACAGGATGGGCAGACCACCCCATAAGGAAGCCATAGGGAAACCTCATTAAGCCAAGGGATGGCATGTGTCACTGTCAGTAGCTTCATTAAATTCTTCTAAAGATGTAAAAACATAATGAACATTTTAGGAACAAATCTGTAATAAAAGATGAAATAAGATACACTTGGATGATAATATTTATATTCTGTCTGATTTCTAGACAAATGTATTTCTAGCTTCTGATTTAGAACAACTCTTGAAGTTTCATTTCTTCATTCATTCACCAAATATGTATTCAGTGCTTTCTATGTCATAAGTATTATACTAGGCCCTGGAAAGACACCAGTGATCTAGTTGTACTTTTGACCAAAATTCTTCATTTCTGGAAAAAGTCTTAGTTCCCAGAATTTGGTCATCAAGACTGTGGCATTTCTCTTGTATAAATATATGAATCTATTTGTGCTTTCAATGTGTTCATGAATACATTCAAAATTTATTTTCAGAATATGGTTACTGAGCCTCCGCTTAAAGCAGGAGCTAATTTTTTTTTAAATCAGGCCCTTCTAGAGCTTTCTATAGATTGTATTCCAGTCTCTACATCCATTCCTTGATATTGACTCTGAAATGATACTTGCACTCTTTCTCCCCATTTTTTGAAAGGGGGGGTCAGATTATTACATGCTTTCTTCTGGCTAACCAATTTCTGCCACTAATGTTATGAATGTTTCTATTTACCTACCTTTCTCCTGACATTCCTGGGTTCAAATCTTGCACATAGTCAATACCAAGTTTTAGGAAAACTTGACTCAACTTTTGGTTAAATCAAGCAACTCTACTGGGTAAATCAATGTTGCTCAGTTGCTGCAGTGATATCTATCTAGGAACTCAGGTTTCCAACTGAAATTATATTTCTCATCATCTTTTTTTTCTCTGAATCTGAGGGAAAGTTCTGAGAATAAATGCTGTCAAATCATCACGTATTCATCTTCATCTCTGTCCTTCCAATATACATAAATACAGTACTGGTCTTCAGATATTTTCATTTAAACATACATGCAGGGGCACCTGGGTGGCTCAGTGGGTTAAGCCGCTGCCTTCGACTCAGGTCATGATCCCAGGGTCCTGGGATCGAGCCCCGCATGGGGCTCTGTGCTCAGCAGGGAGCCTGCTTCCTCCTCTCTCTCTGCCTGCCTCTCTGCCTACTTGTGTTCTCTCTCTCTCTCTGTCAAATAAATAAATAAAATATTAAAAAAAATTAAAAAAATAAACATACATGCAAAAATGTCTTCAGACATAATAGAATATGTATAGAATATGTATTACCTAAAGAAATAAAACATCTCTCTCAAAGTTTTATTCATTAAAGTTTTCATAAGACTTTACATTTAAAATTTTGTAGCATTTTAAGTAATTTTCCACATTTTATTTTAAGAGTGTCATGGTTATTCTTTCCTATTTTTCTTAAAATTCGCATTTTGATGAGAAATTTTTTGGGTGGAGCTCATTTACTTCAAAATGAAATGTATCAATACTCTTACTTATTCACATCTTTATGTGTTATGCTAAGGATGTATTTTAATTTTTTTTTTTAAATTAAGGGACAACTGTTCTCTAGAGGCTGCCCTATCAAATACGCCTCTCTGTATGCTACTTCAGACTCAACGATAAGAAAGCAAAACAATGAGTGTTTAGGGTTTAATTTTTAATAAAAAAGTTCCCCAAACTCAATTAAATTCTTACTGAGTGAAAATAGCAAATTTCATTTGAGGGAAAATGAAATATATTAAACCCCAGAAGCAGCCACAAATGTCTAATACATTGGATAACAAGGATTAGAACACTGGTTTGGGATTGTATGCCTTCATTTGGTTATTAGACGTTAAGAATGGGATTTTAGGAAGCTCTCCTAGATGCATTAGTCCCAGTAAAGTACTTACCAGATAATTCATTATGTCTTTTTTTTTTTTTAGGGGGGGAGGGGTTGTAATTTAGAAGAATGCAATTAAAACGGAACTTGATAATTAATTCTGAACTTGTGAGAACTAGTTCCAGAGATTATGACTATAATGCTGTGTAGTCACTGATATAAATATTCATGAGGTTTCATTGTTTTATGGTTTTCTCAAGCACACAGCTTATCTGAAGAAGTAAAATTAAAGTACCATTATTTAACATTACAATGCAAATAAGAATCAATGAAGAAAGAACAGTTAATTCACTAGAGAATGTGAATACATGTGAATGTGAATACATGTAGGCACACGTAGAGACTATATCATGTATGTACAAATAAAACGTCTTTTGAACATACGAATTAGAAGACTGGGAAGAAAGAAAAGGAAAAGTGATATGGGTAAACAATTTTGGATCTTAATCTGGTCAACACTGGGTGAGTGAGATTCATTGAAATCGACTTAACCTACCACCAAAAATCAATCAACATATAAAACTAATTGTGTGCAGCAGAAGAGAGAATGAGAAAATGGTCTTTCTTATTCTATTTCCATCTTTTACTGAGCCATAATGCCATCATATCTGACCTTGAAACAGATTCATCTATAACATGAAATTTTCAAGTAATCTGATAGAATAAACAGGGTATGATGAATGGATGAATGGATGGAAACTACAAAGGGAGAAGTAGTCAGAAAGCAGCCAGCTAGGAAGATTGAAATTGGTGGGAGAAGGGAGTGTGGTTTCTGGATCACAGTCATCAATGTGATTTAATTTAATTTTAAAAACTCAGCCTTTATGGGATTCTTATAATCGCTATTTGTTTATATCCTCAAACTTGATGAAGAAAGAATCAGCACAAACAGTATATTCACTGAAAACTTTATACAAATTTGAGGAAGATTTAAGCCTTCCGTACTAGTATGCTCTCAGTTCATTTATTGTTAAGCACCACAAAGTCAAATTCAGTATTATGTGATTAAGCTGCATCTGTCTCCATGCAAGCACTCACCATATTTCTTTAAGTTCAGCAGGTGTTTTGCAAAGAATCTAAAGGATTTTGCACAAAATTAGTGCCTATAATAAAGCAATGCTGATGAAGAGACAGCTTTTTATATCACTGATATATTATAGTTTCTTTCTAATAAATGTCGTTGCTAGATATTTCAAAACCTGAAACAGATTTGCTGACTGCACTGTTTTGAAGCATATTTGCTGTGCCTTATTGCTAAGATGTTCTTTTATAGACATACAGTTTAGAAATTTTATTTGACACTGTTGACTGCTAAATTAGCAGCTTTTCAACTTTGCAAGACTTCTGTCACACAATTGAGATAAAAGGTAGGATGCACCTCTTTTGCAACAATATTTTCTGACACTGTCCTAAGGCAATTTGAGATGTATTAATTGAGGCCCTAATCTGAGAAACAAGTAAAAACAAGGCTTATTTGCTACTCTATTTTTTCCCCAAGTTCTCTCTTCCTTGCCCTGTTTTTCTCTTTCTCTTTTATACACACACACACACACACACACACACACACACACACACACAAAACTTATGAAGAGTCAAACTATAAGTACATAGATATAAATACAAAGATATTTTCATTTTTAATCACCTGAATTTGATGGCTTAAGGCTAAATGCATTCTTCAACTGGAAAGCTTATTGGAGAGCTCTTTTGGCCTCCAACTGTTAGCGTGCTGCTGTGTTCTCTGGGTTGACACATTGTTGGTATTCTGGTGGTCTATTTGGGAAGATTTACTCTCTTGGTTAGAGCTCTGGGTTAGTGAATTTTACATATCACAGTGTCAATGCCTCAGCTGATAATCTGAATTTGCTATTACCTTTTCTACGGGCACCAAAAAGACTCAGGTCTCAATTCCAACCACAGATCACAGTGCTAACACAGGTATCCTTACAATAAAGATAATAAGGCAATAAATAGACAAAAGGGGACTTCAGGCCAAGTTATGAAGGAGCCCTAATCTGTGCGGTAAGGCACCAGCATGGAGAGAGACTGACCCCTTGCTCCTAACCATAGCCCAGTTCTCTCACCCAGAACATGGGGCAGAATATAAATACCATAAATCCTATTCAGTCATCTTTAAAATCTAATTCTTTGAGAAAGCTTGGTGGTAGTGAAGAGAGCTTTGTCCAAAAATCTACATCAATTCAAAACAGTATCTAGTTATTAACTGTGCATCTACTCTTATTGTAAGTGATCATGGGGAGGGCTATTAAAAGTATGAATGGTTTCTATTGCCAAAGAATATGTAGTCCACATCAGCGTTAAAGTTACACATGAAAAAATAAAACATACTTGAAGGGGGTTAAGTGCTGACTGACAAATACTAAGTTTAGGTACCATTCAATTTCAGAGAAAGAAAAAGTCAAATATTCATGTATGCAGAGTCTATATACATGGAAAGGTAAGAAGGGATATGAGCAGAAACAATGTTGAACAGAAACAATATTAACATCATCTTCAAAAAACTGCTCTTTATGTTATGTATGTATTTTATAGTTATAGTCAGTGAGAAAAAAAAGAGTCGAATTTTCTAATTCCCCCTGACTCAGAAGTGGATCTCTAGAAAAGATTTTTTTTTTTTTTTTTTTTTTTTTTTTTTGGTTATAAGTCAAATCACAATGTATTAAAATGTGTTGAGTGTTTGAGTGTGGCTAAAATAGTGCTTACAGGATAATTTATACCAGTAAATGTTTATATTAAATGCAGTAGAGATCTCAAATCAATATTTTAAGCATTGACTCTAACAAACAAGAAACAAATTAAACAAAAGTAAGCAGAGGAGGTATATGATAATAAGAACTAAAATTAATACACACCAAAAAAAAAAAAAAAGAAAGAAAAAGAAAATGGGAAAAACTAGAAATGAAACCAAAATCTGTTTTTTAAAAAATCACTTAAATTGAAAAAATTACATAAAAAAAAACCAGGAAAAAAAAAGGAATGCACAGATAACCAATATCAGGAATGAATGAAGAGTCATTAAAGATCTTAAATATTTAAAAGGAAACATTATAAAATTTAAGCCAATACATTTAAACTTGATTGAAATAGATTCCTTGAAATTACAAATTACTGAATTGCAATCAAGAACAAATAAACTTTACATTCCCATATCTATTTTAAAAATTGAACTTATAATAAAATATCTAATCACAAAGAAAAATCTAAGCTCATACAGATTTGCTTAGAAATTTTATAGAACATTTAATGAAAAGATAAAACCAATTCTACACAAATTCTTCCAGAAATATAAAACGGGAAATTTCTCAATTCATTTTATGAGGTCTGCCTTCCTCTGATGCCTAATGATACCACAAGAAAAGGAAACCCATAAACATAATCCCCAAATCACTAACAAAACATTAGCAAGTAGAATCCAGTAATATATAAAAATAATAATTTATCATAATCAAGTGGTTTTTAACATGGAAATGCAATGTTAGACCAAAATTAATCAATGCAATTTTCCACATCATCAATATAATAACAAGAAAACATAAAGTCATCTTAGAGGCAGAAAAAAAATTCCACAAATAAACATTTATGATAAAAGAGTATCAGCAAATATCAGGAATCATGGGGAATTTTCTCAAGGCATTTCCATAAACCCTGTTGCTAAACCTTATACTTAATGTTGAAGAATTGATTCTTTCTTCTTAAGATAAGGGAAAAAGCAAAAAATGTCTATCCACATCATTCTAATTCAAAATGTGGAGGTTCTCGTCTGTGCAAAAAGGCGAGAAAAAGAAATAAAAGGCATATTGATTGGACAAAAATAAATAAAATGATCTTTATTTGCAGACATGATTATCTAAGTAGATAATCCTCCAGTATCTCTCCCAAAAAACTACTAGATCTAATAAGCAGGTTTAGCAAGGTTATGGGCAAGAAGGATGTGTGTGTAATAGATGTGTGTGTGTGAATATATACATTATATAGGTAATATATTATATATACATATAAATTTTTCTTCTTATGCCATCAGACAATTTTTGAAAAAAGTTAGTACTATTTTTAATAGCATCAAAAACATGACCCAGTCAAGGTCATGTTAAGGATGAATTTAGTTAGTTAAGGATGAATTTAGCAAAATATGTGCAGTGTTTTTTTTTTTTTAAGATTTTATTTATTTATTTGACAGAGAGAGTGAGTACAAGCAGAGAGAAAGGCAGAGGGAGAGGGAGAAGCAGGCTCCCGCTGAGCAAGGAGCCTGATATGGGTGGGGCTCAGTCCCAGGATCCTGGGATCATGACCTGAGCCAAAAGCAGATGATTAACTGGACTGAACCACCCAGGTGCTTTTGCATTTCTATAATGAAAACTCTAGAACACTGATAAGAAAAATTAAGACTTAAATAAACATAGAGATAACTAAGCGTATGGTCTGCCAGGTTCAAATGGTAAATATGTCAGTTCTTCCAAAATTGATTTCTATGCTTAATGCAATCCCAAATGTAGTCTCAGCAAGCTTTGTGGAGAAATTCACAAATTTTAAAAATAATAATTAAAAAAATTATTAATAAAAATTTATTAATAAAAATAAAATTTTTATTAACAGCAAAGGAACTAGAATGGCTGAAATAAATTTGAAAATAAGTTGCTATCATTACTCAAAAACAAAACAAACTAAAATTTTTCTCTCCTGAAGTTTGGCTGATAAGCCAAAAAAACAAAAAACCAAAACCTTCAGAAACATTATTTTAGGTTGCTGAGTTATAATTCAAGTTGAATTCATATTCTTGTCGGATTTCCTACATGAAAGCTAAGAAGTTGATTAGAAAAAAAGTATAAATCTAAATACTGGAAGAGGACTGTTTGAAAGGATTTATATGATTTTTACTATCAACCCCCAAACCCCACTGAGCTCCCAACAGCTAGCAGAATCAGCATCAGTCCCTCTGCCTTTTCTGCTATAACAAGTCCTATAACTACATGGTCTTATTTAGTCACTTCTAATGGGGTTGCCAGCTCCTTTTAGAGCCCCCATCACCCTCCCAGTGAAGAAGACACATGACTAGGGACAGATCCCTACATGCCTACACTGCCAATTATAAGGTCAAACTTGAGAGGAGACAGCTTAATCACAAAATTAATGCTAGTTTTGCTAATTTAGTTACATAAGAAAGGTGTGGGGGGAATATGTGCCAAGGGTAGTATACATCTGAGAAAGAAGGACATGGTCAGGACAAATTTCCTGGTGTGAGTATTCTTAGCAGAGATTCTGAGGAATATGTGAGCACAAACATGGCAAAATGTAACCCCCTTTTCCTTTTCTCAGTCAGTTTGTTTACAATTTGGTGGCCTCAAGTAAATTAATATGGAACATATATATTTCTTCATTTAATACAGAGGAAGAAATCTGAAGATTTGGGTAGACAGAATTTATAATGTATGACCATCTTCTTGATTACTTCTCCAAGAGAGCCCAGACTGTGTTCTCTTCACCATGGTATTGGAAAATACCTCAGAAAGAAGCCTCAGCATCAGTGAAATGACTGGAGTAGTGTTGGGAAAGGCCACTGAGAGGATGTGATTGCCGGTTGAACCAAGAGCTGGACCTGAGCAGTCAGAGGCTCCTCATCCTCTCCCTTGTCCTTGGAGTGTATGTCTGCCCACCGCTCCCACAGCAGGAGGAAGTGTTTTCAGAACACAACCTTGAGAGGGCAGTGTGTTGAGACTGTCTGGACACAACATGTGACTGAACTCACTGAAGCCTTCTTTACAAACTTTTAAAATTCTAGTAAGAGGGTGAGGATATCTACTCGTCTTGAAGGCACCCAAGACAGCCTTACAAGTTAACTTGTTTATTAAACCTGCCATCTGGCAATCGGCCTCTTTCCTTAGTTTCTCCTTGCCCTCCATGTATGGGGGCCAATTTCAGATTTTACCTGGGAAACTCCTCAGATTGAAAATCAACAAGTAACTACTTATAGACTGAGGGTGAATGTGAGAAATATGGCCACTGATTTGAGCTCAGTTACTTCAGTGAATCTGAGGGAACCCTGGGCGTCTGAGACTAAGTGACAGCACCAGGTGGGCATGGTTAATAAAAAAGGTCACTGGTAGGAAGAGGATATCAAAACAGACTGATCTTTTCACAATGGCTAACTCATGAAGTTCCCAAAGCAAAAAAGAAATGGCCATGCCATTTAATGCCTACTTGATTTGTGTTAGGGACAGAATGTTTGTGTCTCCCCAAAATTTCTATATTGAAACCCAAACCCCCGATGTGATGGTATTGGGAGGTGGAGCCCTTGGATGTGATTAGCAAAACATAGGGTCATGAAGATAGAGCCCTCATGAATGGGATTAATGCCCTTATAAGAATTATAAGAAAGCTTGCTTTCACTCTCTGCTCTCTGCCACACGAGGACACAATGAGATCATAATCAGTGAATCAGGAAGCAGGCTCTCACCAGACACCACATCTGCTGGCACAGTGATAGGGGACTTCCGGCCTCCAGAATTGTGAGAAATAAATATCTGTTGTGTTAGCCACCTGGTTTGTGATATTTTGTTATAGCAGCCAGAACTAAGAAAATCTGTGTAAACAAAAAGTTCTATGTCTAGTGAACAGAATCCTTTATTGAGCTCATATGGTAGAGAATATGGCTTCTTATCCAATATTCAGTCCTGAGTCAGTTCACAGACCCAAAGCTTCTTGAATTAAAATAAGACTAAGTTTCTTTGAGGAAGTGTCACACTTTAATCTTCCTAACTTTCCCCAAGATAACCTTTAACAAATAGACATTGATTGGGAAAAGGGAAACCCCCAGACCATTTGGGTATTTGGAGGCACTTGTTCTGAACTAACTATAGTCCCCAGGGACCTAGTAAGCCACTGGAAATCCTTCTGTCAGACGTGATTGAGTGATGAATTAGATGTTGCCCTGAATTCACCTCACAGGAGACATAGTCAGAAAAGCAATTCTGTGGTTATTTCACCAGTTTTTAAGACAATTTTTCCATAAAGACTGAGACAAACCAAACTCCAAAAAATCTGTTTGGATCAAGAAATTCAAATACTAGCAAAGCTTCTCAGAAATACAGATATAGATATAGATAGATGGGTACATGTATATATATGCAGCTTAGTTTTCATCATGAAATATGGATGGAAATTGGAGGCAAAGTAGAACTTCCCCAATTTTATTTGATTTTGCTCTTTCTGTTAAAAAGAATTATCTTCTGAGTCATCTCACTGGAGGGGAGCAAAATTAGGGTTTTCAAGCATTAGATATGTGATTGGTAGGAATGACTTTTGGGGTTCCTGCCAAACCTGAGATTTGATGACTTTATGACTACAAAATTATCATAAAACTTCACCTCCATTTTTTATTCATTCTGCCCTCTGTTCCCCTTTCACTGTTTCCTTTCTATTTTGTTTTCAGCAAGCCTTCTGAGAAATCTGTTTCGATTCATTTATTCTAGACATTCAAATTTAAGATTTGACCTCTCACACAGTGGTTATCAGCCTATAGTCGTGCTAAATTATTTCATTTCTGATTTGATTTCATCTTGTATTTCCCAAGATAGACCCACAGAACTCTGTTTTCATTGACTCACTAACTTATTTAAAAATACATGTATTTATTATGTGTCTAGGGTGAACAAAGCATTATAGGAATAGGAGGGACTTGGAGAAATAATATCATGCATTTTGCCCTCAAACCAGATTGCCTATATCTTATTATCTAGAGGATCGGCTTCTGATTATTCCTGAATAGTATTCTGTAATTCCTCTAAATACCATTCCTAAATATAACTTATAATGCTTTATAAATTCATTTAAATTTGAAACTGCAAATGATATTACATCTCATCTAATACAATTCAGTTTTTTTCATTAAAAAAATCAAAGTCCAAGTACATAAAATCTTCAGAGTCAATCTACTGGAACTCTTTTTTATTGTGTTCCATGAACATGAAGGCAGAGAATGGAATTGTCATGAAGGCAGAGAAGTGTCTTTTCATCCAGTTATCTAGAGTTGATCTAGAAAATATGAGCATAGAAGTGAGGGTACTGACATACAGCTTGCTGATTATTTCTACCTTCTGGAACAATCCTCTAAATCAATGGTTTCCAAAAGCCTGCCTGCTGATTAATCTCAAGAGAATCATCTGCAGACTTAACAAAAGCTCAAGATTCATGGATCTTTTTGCAAGAAGTCTGTTGCATAATGTGTGTGGTTAGACTTTGGAATCTCTATTTTTACCTTTTTTGCCCCTTTTTTCACCATCACTGTGAAAGAGACGTTCAAAATTCATTTTACTTTTTCACACTTCTCTTACAATATTATTGTTTTGACAGTTTAGAATTTTTAGTTTCACACTATTCTTGAATCACTTCAGGAATCCTTACTTAAACTTCCTAATACAATTGTCTTTCATATTATCTGTATTCACTTAGATTTATTAGGCATTTCTCAGTGTTAATTCTTACATTGAGACTTTTGTTCTCCCTCAGACTTTTATTCTGATTTATTTTTGTTTGCTCACAGTTTGTCTTTTCTTTCTTTCTTTTTTTTTTTTTGAAACCATTTTCTTCATTCATGATACCGTGTGGATAGTATCTGAGTCCAGAATACCTTTATTTTGTCCAGAATTTTGGAACCTGAATTTCTTCAAAGCCCCCCTATTGATTTTAATTTGCTGCTACATTTGGGAACCAGTTGTAAATCCTCTGACCCATAGCACAGTTACAAATCTCAGGTGCTAACACCCTACCTAAGAATAATTACCCACTCTACTCTCCTCTTTCCTTCTCATGTAAACTGCTATTGGTAGTCCATTAAAGGCTGAAAATTGAAGTCCAATGAACAACTATACTTCTTAGGTATAGTTCTTAGGTATAGTTTCTTAGGTATACACATAATAAATACATGTATTTTTAAATAAGTTAGTGAGTCAATGAAAACAGAGTTCTTGTGTTTAATGTTGCTTGGATTACAAATTATCTCTGACAATGTGTTAATCTTGTTACTATAACTGTATGGTGAAACTCTTGAGAACAGGGATTGTGCCCTCCCACTGTGGCTAGTATGGCGGCTTATTAAGAGTATGGTTCCTTGGGGACGCCTGGGTGGCTCAGTGGGTTAAGCCGCTGCCTTCGGCTCAGGTCATGATCTCGGGGTCCTGGGATCGAGTCCCGCATCGGGCTCTCTGCTCAGCAGGGAACCTGCTTCCCTCTCTCTCTCTCTGCCTGCCTTTCCATCTACTTGTGATTTCTCTCTATCAAATAAATTAAAATCTTTAAAAAAAAAAAAGTGTGGTTCCTTGGAGTTTAGAAATTTGTGTGGAAATGTACTGAGTAAATCTTCTTCACTTATCATGTTGTTGTAGAACAAAAAGTTATCTGCTATCTCCCAGAAATTGGCCAGTTGGAGTGCTCCAGTTTTCTAGTCTCCTTCTTATTCTATTCTCCAAAGTAGTATTTGTACCAACGGGAACAGGACACCCCATTTTCTTCATGAAGACTGTATGCCTGTTCAATGATTATCCTTAGGGCGATCTTGAGAGGAAGCTCTTTCCATGTTCAGAGTCAGGTTAAAAGTCTTGCCAGTACCACCTTGGAGAGAGCAAAAGGGACTTGGATTGAGCTACTGAATGTATGATATTCGATGATGTCTGGAGTTCAAGAAGCTGGATCCACTCTTTGTTTTTCATATTCACATTTATGATTATGATGTTTTAAATAACTACTTTTGATGTTATAATTATATAAGCAATAAGTAAAGAAGATCATCCTGAAAAAGATTCTAAACCCTATGGGGATGACTAAAGACCTAATTTCCAACAAGTTTGCCATCTCCCTTCAATATAACTACTGTGACCAGTGGGTGTACCTTCTTCTGACCCCTAACGCTTTGGGCAGGTTACTTAGCAGCCCCAAGTTTAAGTTCCCACAGGTAAAATGTAGACACTGTGTTCTGTATCCATAAATGAGATAACTAACTGACATATACAAGTGGTCTGGAAAGTTCATAAAAATGTAAATGTATTATAATATGGGTTGATATTAATAATAACAATTATAAATATGAGATAAAGTTAAATATATGTAAAGTGATTAAAATAATTATTAAATTATTAAAAATTCAAAAAATAAATTGGGACATTATAGCAAGAATTTTTTGAATCCAATGTCACAGAATATATATGACTGTTCAAAACATAGGTACTCAGTGATTAATCATCTTTTTTTTTCTTCTTGGTGGTGCAAAGGGAGAGGGAGAGAGAGAATCTTAAGCAGGTTCCATGCCCGCATGGAGCCTGACATGGGGCTCAATCTCACAACCCTGAGATCATGACCTGAACCAAAATCCAGAGTCAGACATTTAACTGACTGAGCCACCCACGTGCCCCTAGTTTTAATTTTTTATAAAACATTCTATTATTATTAATACATTTATGTAGTATCCAGTTTTTGATTTTTGGGAAAGGACTAGGTCTGGACCCAAGACAAGAGCACAAGTTTTGTATATATGTTTTGTATTAGTTTACTAGGGCTGTATATTAGTCTGCTCAGGCTGCCATTATAACACGCAATGGAATAGGTGGCTTAAACAACAGAAATTCATTTCTCACGTTTCTGTAGGCTGGGACATCCAAGATAAAGGTACTGTCAAGGTAGGTTAATTCTGAGGACTCTTCTCTTGGCTTATACGTGGCAACCATCATGATTCGTGCTAACATAACCTCTTTCTGTGTGCTCAGAGAGACAAAACAAGAGAGAGCTCTTTGATGTCTCTTCTTATAATGACATTAATACTGTCAGATCAGGACTCCATCATTATGATCTCATTTAATCCTAACTGCTTCCTTAGAGGAACCATCACCAAATACAGTCACCTTGGGGATTAGGGATGAAATATTTGAATTTTGAGGGGGCATAAACATTCAGTCCATAACAGCCTGCTATTACAAATTATCAGAGACTGGGTGACTTAAACAACATAAATAGGCTACAAGTCTGGAAATCAAGTTATTAGTAGGACTGGCTTTCAAGATCTCTCTCTCTTTGGCTTGTAGATGGTTGTCTTCTCCCAGAATCTTCACACTGGGTCTTCTTTTTGGATGTGTCTGTCTTTAATTTTCTTTTCTTATAAAGATATCATTTACATTGGATTAGTCATAGGGTTAGGGACAACAGTACGGACCTCATTTTAACTTAACTACCTCTTTAAAGACCATATTTCCAAATACAGTCACATTCTGAGATTCTGGGAGTTAGGACTTCAGCGTGTTAATGGGGGTGAAGTACAATTAAGCCCATATAATGTAGGAAGCACCCAAAATTTAGAAAGTGCCTTTTAAAAAAAAGATTTATTTATTTATTTGAGAGAGAGAGACAGAGAGTGAGAAAGAAAAAGAGAGAGAGAGTCTTAATCAGACTCCTCACTGAGCACAGAGCCTGATGCAGGGCTAGATGTCAGCTAGATCTTGCAACCCTGACTGAGATCATGACCTGAGTAGAAACCTAGAGCTGGCTGCTTAACCTTACTCTGCCATAGAGGAGCCTCAAAAAGTGCTTTTAATATCTAGAGAAGCTTATGATTTATCCCAATCAACAAATAATTGATACATTCCCCAAAAATGACTATTATCTATTTATTTATAAACTAGGTCTCCAAAGGACAGCCATTTGATTAGTGAGCCCATGCTCTAATATTTGCTTTAATGTAATAAAATACATTTTTTAAAAAATATTCATAGTAAATCTATGATCCTCCTTTATAAAAGAGCATGTCTTTTAGTGTCCATCTAACCCTAATGTGTACAGAGATTCTGGAATAAAATTTTCAAAGGATTGTTCAATAATTTACACTAATCGCTAATTCACACGGCTGTCCCTCTTCTGTTAGTTTAAATAAGTGAAGATATTTTAAATTCCATCTTCCACTCCCAACAAAGAAGCTTTGCCTGCCTTGTGTGCATTCATTCAGTCAGAGAGAAGTAAAACTGACTGGCAGCTTTCTAGCCTCTTTTTTGTATGCAGAATCGCCTGCATGAGGCTAGTATTATTAAGGTTGAGTTTTGACATTTCAAAGAAACATTGGAAGATTTTGACCTCTTCTTCTGGAATTTGAAAGAGAAAGGTACTGATGAGTCTCTATTCACCTTAGCACGATTCTACTCTCCCGACTAACTAGAGAAAATTTTGGTTATGTGTCTTTTAAAACAAGATTTACTTCCTTTTCTAATTAACTGTCAAGAATAAACAAAAATAGTCTCCTTGATTTTTGCTCTCACAGGTAGGTTTTCTAGCCGGAGGAGCGACTTTACAGGCAAGGTCTCTGCTACTCACCCCTCATCATCATCACCCACAATTAAGACTCATTAAGATTTTCTTCACTTCCATCTTCCAAGGACAAAACTAATGCCAGCTATTACCATTTGTCTTATTCCAATAAGGAAACCTGGCGGTGGGGGGGGGGGGGGGTTATGCTGAGAATTTCAGAATTTTCTTTAAAATCACAGGGCTAAGAAATAATGAGCTCTTAATTTTCTATATCTTTGTGTGTATGTGTATAATGCTCATTCTCCCAACATTTTATATCCTTTTAGGCAAAGTTCACTTACTTTCCAGTGTGGGCTGGTATAGTTTTATTTTTCCACCAGTATTGGGGCAAATGTGTTGCTACTTCTCAGAAACCTCCAAATCACCAGCCTTATGTATAGGAATATCAGTGAGACTATATGTTTAAGCACGCATATATGTATAGTATTATGTGAGTTTGTATATTCACACACCCTAAGTTCCCTACAAACTAAATCTTTATCAGCCACCAGTTAGAATTAGTGAGAATAGGTGCTTTAAGACATTGTGTCAGCTCTTGTGAGGATCTGACATCATAATTAACTCAATCTTATCTCATTTGAAAGGCAATAAAACTTTCCAAAGTTTTATCCTATTTACTTCCAGTGGATTGTACTGTTAACCTGGGAAGATGAAACTCCATGCAGAGTACCCCTTTTACAGCTCTTTTAAAATATAAAACACAAAGATAGACCAACATGCAAACACATATAGCCACACACACAAATTCCTGCCTATAAAAACTATATAGAATTTCTCCTTGCCTCCTATCAGGGAGGTTCTATTAAATAGCTTTTTCAGTATTATTCTCCTACTCAAGAAACCTGAATAACTCTTCAATGCTTACAGAAGTCTTTGCAATGAAGAGCTAATTTTTATAGCTAATTTTTATATACTGAAGTATCTCCATGACTGTGGACAGGATTTCTGAAAATAACGTCTATAAGTTATACATGCGCCCATTACCATACAGAGCCCACCACCTTAGAAATATGTGGTAAAACACAGAAACATAATTAAGGGAAAGAAGGAGATGCAGAATCTGGCATTCTTTAGGGATGAATCAAGATCGTGCCTTGAGGTCTGTTGGTCTATTTATCAGGAATTCCTAACTTGTAAGATTTTTAAGCATAACATTCACAGTCCTCCATAATTTAATGCTTCCATACATCTCCATGCTATTTACCCCCACTGCTCCCAATACATGCCCTATTACTCCATAACTCCCGGGGAGCAGGAACCCTCTTGTGTCACCCACTAGTTTTCCCTGTACCTGTTTTTTCATATGCTAAACTCTCTCACCTCTCCTCTCTTTCCCCTTAATTCAATCCTCCTCAGTCTCTCAGTGGAACCAGGCTTCTTCAGAGGTGCTTCAGGGTCTCATGTAGGATTGCTGGGAAGGAAGAAGGATTTGTGAGGAGCAAGTGAAATCCTGGGCTCTGAGACCCTATCCTTTACTTCAACAAGAGATGATCTATGTAGGTTGGAAAATGGAATGTAGCCTAAATAAAATTTGAAGAACCACTGCTATAAAACTCATTTCAAATGAGTCCACAAAGACACCTTCCTCTTGAAGGTCCTTATACCACTTTCTACAATTATGTGGCACTTACATTTTTATTTATATGGTTACATCTGCATATGCTTTCCTCTCCAAATTGAAATGCAGGGTTTTTTTTTCTAATGCCATTTGTATTATTTAATAATAATGGCACACTACAACGGATTTTAAAGACCTGCCCCCACTCAGTGCAACAGTTTGGATGTCTATAGCATTCAGGCTGCTTAAGTACCACACAAGAAATCTGTGCTTTCACACTTTCTGATCTATCCTTGCCTTTGTTGTGAAGTCAATCAATCTGTTAGCAAGCCATTAGTCTCACTTTAATTAATTACTGAACCTGTAAAATAGTCCTCTTGTTGGGAAAACTATATTTATGTGAGTGAAACAATTGAATAGTAATGCAAGATCTCATTTACGAAAAATGGAAGAGAAGGTTAGGCAATAGCTTACAAAAAAGAAAGAACTAAATCATACATGTTTAGTGCTATCGCATTTGCAAAATGCTTTCATGTTATCGCATTAATCAACTCCACAACCATTTCAGTGAGACACTATTATCCCCACGTAAAGTTAAGAAAATTACTTATCAGGGAGGTGAAGACTCTTGTCCAAGGTCATACAACACTAAGGAATGATCTAAACATAAATCAGAATTTTAAAATCTCCAAGTCCTCACTATAAATGTACTGAGCAATCAGAACAAAAACACCATAGTAGGGAATGGTTTCTGTGTTGGATCAGATGATAGACTATTAAAATAAATGAAACCGGTTGAAGAAAATCTTAAAAGAATCCTTAATTCTAATATTCTGCAAGTTTATTTGCAAGAGCTTTTCTGTGGAGATGTTTACATACTGACGCCAAGACATGCACATGTGGTTCTTTCTTTCACTAAGTTAGAATGCTATAAAACACGGACTCCTCCTTCAACATCTCTCTGCTTTCCACTCCTTCTTTGCTATTCCCCTCTCATTTTAGAAGAAGATGTGGCCCACTCATCATTTTTGCTGACTCCCCTTTTTATACATATATTCTTCATGTTATCTTGGTGTTTCACTGGAACTTCACTTCGTTAACTATTCCTTCCTCATACTTAACACTTTTCTCTCCCCATCCCTTCCTTCTTTAGATTATGCAAATCTTTATACAATAAAAAGTCTCAACCCTTTTTCCTCCTCAAAATACCTTTGATCTCTGTTTCTTTTTATAATCTAAATTCTAAAAATATTCTTCTTTTTCAGCATCCATTCCCTCATCATAAATTACTCACTGGTTCCCTTGAAATCTAATGCTTGCTCTCCTCATTTCACAGAAATAACTAGCTGAGCATATACTTGGTCAATAACAAATGGTCAATAACAAATACATTTCTCAATATCCTTACTGTATACAATAGATCTCATTTTTCACTCTGCTACTGGTTTTTCAGGTTTTGACTCAGGTTATAGCTCCAAACTGAGGGGCATATAAAGTTCTAGAAATATAATAAAAAGTGATATCAGTATAATTATTTGAATATAACTTCAATGAAGATATTAACTACATAGCAAATTGTGATACTATCTAGTAAAATTAAAGATGTACACAACATGTTAGGCAGTAATTTCATTTCTACCTTCTACCCTAGAGATAGGCCATACATACGCTGCCAGGGGTATGCATTAACAATCATCAAAAGCACCAATCATTAAAATCATTAAAAGCACCAATGTCTATTAACAGTAAAATGGATATATAAATTAGAATAAAATAGAATACACAACATGGAATTAGAAAAGATGAAAATATTGCTACTACAATTAACAATTATTTAGTCCTAGCCATTCTGTAACCAATTGGTTTTATCTGTAGTTTCTTTTTTATTTTTACTGCGATGTAGTTCATATGCCATAAAATCCACCCATTTAAAATATACAATTCAATGATTTTTAGTATGTTCAAAGAATTATGTAACTATCATAATATTAGATTATTTTTATCAGCCCCAAAAGATATGCTGTACCCTTTAGTAATCAAGCCCCCTTCCAACCCAAGTTTCAACAGTCCTAGGTAACAATTTGTTTATTCTGTACATTTTCATATAGAGGGAATCATACAATAGGTAGTCTTTTGTGGCTGGCTTCTTTCACTTATCATAATGTTTTAAAGATTTATCCAAGTTGTAGCATGTATTGGTTATTCAAATAATATTCAGTTTTATTGATATACCATATTTTATTTATCAGTGCATAACTTGGTGAACATTTGAGTTATTTACAACTTTAGGCTGCTATAAATAATGCTTCTATAAATATTTGTGTACAAATTTTTATGTGGACATGTTTTCATTTCTATTTCATTTCTCATATACATCTAGGAATATAACTGATGGGTCATAGTCATATGATAATTCTATATTTATCTTTTCAAGGAACTGTTGGACTGTTTTCTGAAGTGCCTGTACCATTTTACATTTCAACCTGAAGTATATGAGAATTTCAAATTTTCTGTGTCCATGATGATATTTGTTACCATCTTTTTTGAGAGGAGAGAGAAGTTGAGACTGGACCGGGGAAGGGGGGGATAGTCGGAGAAACTGAGAGAGGGTATTCTCAAGGATGTGAAATCTGAAGACTCTGGGAAAAGCTACCTTCAACGTACCTTCCTTCTCCCCCATCCTAACTCTGAACTTTCTCTTGAGCCACCAATAACTGGAAACTTTTGCAACTTGGGATTAAGTAACCTTGGACTGTGTTCAGGTCCCAGCTGAGGGAACTGATGTAGGGTTATCTGTACTTGGAGAACACATGGAACAGAGATCTAAAAGCAATAGATCCTGAGAAGAAATAGGTCTCCAGAGATCTGTGGGCCTTGGTGGATGGGCTTCCAATAGGAATCTCTCAGCATAAGGGGACTGAGCCCTTGAGGTAAGAAAACACCAAGAGATCTGACAGTAGAGGTGTCCTCCTGGTATCTTAACAGAAGATGGGCAGATTTCTGATTATACAGCCAACCTAAGGTGACAACAATGCTTGTGCCTTCCAGAATTTTCAGGATTCAAGAGAGTTATGGAACTAAAAATAGTGGATCTAAACCTCAGTATACAAACCAAATAAAAAATCTTCATCACATCTCAGAGAGAATATAGGATATAGAAAGAGGAAGATAAGGCAGAGATTCAAATAAATACCAATGGAAATAAACTTATCATATGAGTCAAATAAAATGCAAATTAAAAAATAAGGTTCATAAAGTTTTCATGTGCTACACAAAAATATGTTTCCAGAGCTAAAATATGATTTTTCAGGGGCACCTGGGTGGTTCAGTTCATTAAATGCCTGCCTTCAGCTCCAGTCATAATCTCAGCGTCCTGGGATCTAGCCCCATCAGACTCCCTGCTTAGCAGAGTTCCTATTTCTCCCTCTCCCTCTGACCCCTACCTCCCCGCTTGTGCTCTCCCTCTCTCTGTCTCAAATAAACAAATATAATCTTTGAAAAATTTTAAAAAATATATGATTTTTCAACTATATAATCCATTATGTGAATTGAAAGAAAAGACGGCCATTATTAAGACCTCGATTAATGACCTATATGATAAGAAATACATCAAAATTCAGAGAAAAAGGAGACAACTATTATGAAAGAACAGATGAAGAAACATGAGGTATATTGTTCAAATTGTAGTTTTAAAGAGAGAAACAGCGAGTTTTAGGAAAGTATTAATAATTAAAGAAGTAATAGAAGACAATTTTCCTGAACTGAAGAATGTATTAAGCATTGGGCAGGCTCAAAAAGTTTCAATCTAGAGTTGTGAGAAAAAAGAAACAAACAAAAAATAAACAAAACACTCAGGTATATCTTATACAATTCTTCAACCGTTCTAATAATAACAAGAAAAATCTTATAAACTCATAGGTAAAATAACATGTTATTTACAAAGGAAAAATAAATCAGACTACCATTGGACTTCTAATCTGTAACACTGAGACATGGAACACAGTGCGATTATCATCTACAGATGAAATTTAAAACCCAGTAAATAGGTTAAAGTACAGATTAATAAATTGTGTTAAAACAGAATTTGTAAACTAAAAGTTGAAACCAAGGGAATTACTTAGAATGGAGCATAGAGAGATAAAGACATAAAGAGCAATGCAGAAATTTTAAGGCAAAAAGAATTATGAACTTCATTACATAAGAATAAAAGAAATAATTTATCAGGAAACCTAAAAATAAGCTTCAGATTACATAATGCAAAAGTAGCAAAGATTGATAAAATTTTAAACATTGTCAAACCATAACCACACTGAGTTTAACATATACTTCAAGGAAATAAGAACAATTAGAAAAAATACAAATATATGAAATGATTAAATATGATTTTATGGATACCGCAACCAAACAAAACTATTTCTCTTTCTCTATATCTAAGGATTTACATAATTGTCTACTCATGTATATATCTACATATATATACAAATACATGCACAACTATATATATATATTTATACATAATCATTTGGTTTTATACATGTATATGTATTTATATTTCAAGCATGTATAGAACATTTACAAAAATAGAAACAGACTTCTCAAAAAAATGCCTAATGATCATTAACATATAAACTATATTTTCTGGGACAAGATGAATTCAAATTGTGAGTGAACAAAACAAAGAGCTAAAAATTCCATTCATGAATTTAAGCCTCTTCTTAAATAAACCATAAATCAAAAAGATCATACTGATAATTAGAAAATAATTTTAATTGATATATATATATATATATATATATATATATATATATAGTGAATATCTAAAAGAGATGCCAGAATAAATATTTGTAGCCTATAAGATAAAAATGGAAAACGAATGGTAGATGCTTTTGACTACAGAATTAGGAAAAAAAAATAGTAAATTCAAAGAAAGAAGAGAGTGAATAATGGAGGTAAGAGTAGAAAGTAATAAAGTATAAAACAAAGATAAAATATAAAGGACCAACAAAATAACAGATTTATAAACAAAGAAATAAGCCTTATAGAGCTTAATAAATTAGGAAAAAACTCTGCAATATTCACTCCAAAAAAGGAGGAAAAATAAGGAATTTTATTTATTTTCTTTTTTTTAAGATTTTATTTATTTATTTGAGAGAGAAAACCCATGAGAGGAGAGAGGTCACCTGGTAAAGCAAACTCCCTGCTGAGTAGGGAGCTGGATGTGGGACTCAATTCTGGAACTCCAGGATCATGACCTGAGCTGAAGGCAGTAGCTTAGCCAACTGAGCCACCCAGGCACTCCAAATAAGTAATTTTATGAACAAAAAGAACATGTATGTGGAGCTGCTACAGACACCGCCCCCCCCATCAACGCTGTACTTTTTTAACAATAAACTGAAAACCTAGATGAAATGGTCAGTTTTCCCAAAAGGGTATACATTGTCAAAGCTGACTCATAAAAACAGAAAACCTGAAATTATCAAGGCTATATTAGGTCTATATATTCTGTTCCCCATACCACCAGTCCCAGATGGTTTTCCTGGTGCATTTTTACAATTCTTCAAAGAACACTCCATGTTTATACACATTTTTTTCTCAGGTGATAGAAAGATATGGATCATTGCCACCTCCATTCTGATCTGGGAAACCTTGATAACACATCCAGAATAAATCACAACACAAAGCAATATTTTAAAATAGTCTCAAATTCTTAAATAGTCACAAACTGTATCCAGAAATATAATAAAAATTCATTACCAGGTTGAGTTTGTTCTAGAAATGTTATGAGGGTTGAATATTAGCAATTCTCTTAAAATAACCCATAGCATTAACAAATTAAAAGTGAAAATAATATGCTCATATTAAATTGATCTTAATAAATGGAGAAAAAGCATCAATAAAATTCAACACTCATTCATAGCAAAACCTCTCAGCGAACTATGACTACAAGGAGACTTCTTTAGCTGGGCAAGGGTCACTCTAAGAAACCACAGTAACTATCACCTTTAGTAATGAAATATTAAAAAAATTCTCTTAAAAATTTGGAATATTGAAATATAATGCTTAATAGTGCTTTTCTCCCCTTACATTGCTCTGAAATTTCTACAAGATGTAATTAAATAAGAGATAGAACAATTCATAAGGAAGAAACAAATTATCATAGATCATATATAAAGAATGCAGTATTAATCTTTGGTATTCTAGTTTTCTGCTATGCTGTGCTATTTTTAAGTATTAAGCAACAGGCGATTTTAGTATAATGTTATTAAATATTTTATGAAATTCACGGTATGAATTCTTTACATACTGAAATATACTCAGTTATTCAGAAGATTGAAATTTGAAAATACTCAAGGCTCTGACCAAAAATCATCCCTTTAAAAAACAATTTAAAGCTTTAAAAACATTTCATATATCATTGCTACACATGGTCATTCATCTGAACGGTTCCTCAGATCTGGCTGAACTTTGTCTTGAACCTTGTAAAGAAACCTTATAGAGGCCCCTGCTCTTTGGGTACCTTTGTTTGTCTCTAGCACATATGCAATATGTGCACTTGGCTCTCCCTGTTCTTGGGTTCCACAGACATCTTTCTTATCTCTGCCTTTCTCTGTCACTCACCTACATTATTTCCTTGTTTCTTGCTGATACTATTTGTTTATGCCTTTAAAGCTCAAAAGGGTTAGGCACTGTGGATACACAACTTAGAAAGACTTCCAGTTTTCTATTCATGCATATTTCCTTCCTGAAGGAAAATGGCCGAACTGACAGATAGATTGAATCACTTGAATGGCAGGGGATAAATCAGGGTGGATATAGATTAATAGTTCAAAATACTGTTAAGGCACAGAAGATCTTTTTGTAGTCCATCAGAACCTGTGGTCTGCACAATTTCAAAGTATGGTGACCAACTTCCAATTGTTCCTCTGATATTTGTGTCTCTGAGTGAGGGCTACTCTGGAACCTAGAAAGATCATGATTTCTCTGCCTAAAACCCAGAAATGCTGGCAAATTAACTCCATCCCAATCTAGGAGCCTTCAATGACTCTTGAGAGGTGGTAACAAATTGACTCCAAAACAAAAATATCAACATTTCCCCTAAAGAATTTAAATGAGACTAAGAGTCTCATAATGTAATATGCAAGATGTCCAGGACACAATTCAAAACTCCTTGGCTTATGGAGAACTATGACAACCTTAACTCTTCTGGGAAAAGATGTCTAACAGAAGTCCATGTGAAAGTGATATCAGCAATATAGCAGAATAGGAGGTTCCAACCCTAGTCCCCCACAGAAACACTGATTTGACAATTATCTGTGGACAACCATACCTTCACAAGAGCTCTGGAATCAAGGTGAGAAA
Organism: Mustela erminea; assembly: GCF_009829155.1. Classification (NCBI taxonomy): domain Eukaryota; kingdom Metazoa; phylum Chordata; class Mammalia; order Carnivora; family Mustelidae; genus Mustela; species Mustela erminea. Next base: position 34,319,110 of record NC_045626.1, on the reverse strand, counting down.
TTATAGCATCTGGATGGAGCACTGTGTGTTCATAAGACATATAAGAGAAGACATACTGAAAGGACAATTTCAATTTACCCGTATTACCCTCCCCCAGGACCATGAAGCCTGGTTCCTAGACTTATGCCTTTGGCCCAGGAATTCTTCTGTGGGGAAAGGGAGTAGACTGAGAGCCCAAGTAAACTGAGTGTCCAAGTTCAAGTATCAGCCCCAGTAAATTTTGTTTCAGCCATTCTAGTGAATGGGGAGCAATATCTCATCATGGGTTTAATTTGTATTTCTCTAAAGACTAATAATACTGAACACCTTTTATGTCTTTATTTTCCACTCATATATCTTTTTGGTGAATTGTCTTCTCACATTTTTAGCCCATTTATAATTGTGTTATTTGTTTTCTTATATGAGTTTGGGAGTTATTTATATACTCGATACAAATCCTCCATCAGATATGTGATTAGCAAATATTTTCTCACAGTTGGTAGCAAGTCTTTTTTTTTTTAACATCTTTATTGAGGTATCATTTACATACCATGAAATTTATCAATTTTAAGCTTACAATTTAATGATTTTTTAACAAATTTCCAGAGTTGGGCAACCATGGGTTGCTCATCCTTTTTTAAATCTTATGCATGGGCATTGGCAACCAGTTTTAGTCTTGATTATTATGACTAAGCTTGTACTTTGAACTCTAATTTCAGCACCCAGTTTCCTGTTTTAACTGTTCAGTGGCACAGTTCTTCCATGCTTGGTGTGATGGTCTTACTTGCTAGGCACTGCTGTGACTGAGCTTACAGCATCTGCATTATCTTCCTTGAGCCTTGCTTGAGTCACCAGAGGCTTTCCACCCACTATCAGGATATGAGCACCTTATCTATGTGACTTGCTTGTCCAGTTTCCTGTAGCTTGGAGTTTCCATGTCCTCTCCATAGTTCCTCTGTCTTTCTGGTCTAGAGAATCCCATTGCTCACTCAGTCTGGCAGATCACAAAAGTCCTAATTTTGACCTTCCTCTTGTGTCTTCCATAGCTCTTAGAAGACTAGATGTAAGGTGGTCCTAAATATAAAACTTGTTGTTGGGTATTATTTTTAAACTCTTGGCATTCCTCCTCTCTTTCTCTTATGTCTTTAAACCACTTCAAAAAGACCTGCAAAATTCAGAGATCCCATCTTCTTCTTTAAGCAGTCCTGTGTTTCAAAGTAATTTCCAGGGTATATAAGTCCTAAAAACTAGAAGTATGAATGCCAAAGAATGCATGATGGAAAGATGTTTATGCAAAGATGTTTATGTCTTCAAATCCCACTGGAAAACAACAACAAAACAACAACAAAAACAAAAACAACACCACTACTCTGACCCTGAAGCAACAATTTTCTCTCCAACATGAAGAGTTCTGTAACTAGAACTGTCCTGATTTGCTGCAAATACCTTTTTCAAAGGATTTTGGTGTGCCTCATATTTAAGCATTATTCATGTTAGCAGAGAAATTAAATTCCTCAAATCCTATTTAAGGCTGGAATGGGAGGAGGGAAAGGAGAGAAGGGGGATTTACCCACTGATGCTAAAGTAGAAAACAGAGAGCATGACTTGCAGCTGTTCAGCTCTGTCTTAAACAAGAAAACAAACCTCCTAACCAGCCACCACCAAACACCTTTCACTTGGTTCCCATGGCAACACCTCTATCCTCTGGTGCCCACGAAGTCTCTAATGCCTCCGACTAGTTGGATTCATTGGCACCTGCTCCCCTTGCCAGCTCTTGTCAAAACTTATTAGAATGAGAATCTTTTCTGATAGCGCTAGTGGGAGAAGAAAGCAAACACATTTAGTTCACTGGAGATCTCTTTCAACTCCCAGTCAGGCTAGCATCTTCCTAAGGCTTCCTAAGGAGGACAGTACTTGCCTGGGCTCACTGTGTCCTGCCCGCAGACAGGAGCACACTGAAGAAGCGACCTAGCAGCGTGTGCCCCTCTGAAAGGCTGTCCTTTCTCAAGGCCTTTGTTCTAGTCTAGGATACCCACGTCTGATGCTTTGCAAGGGAAGGAAAGAGTTAGTCCAAGGAGCAGGTATTCTGATCCTTCAGGTAACATCAACCAATGGGAACAGTTGCTGGTGATGTAATGCTCTTAACTCCTCCAGCTTGAGGACTTAAGGGTGGGGATTTGTGGGGGTTTGAATTTTCTCTGGCCTATATTGAACTAGATTTTTCTCTCCAGCTATTTATGTCCTGTCACTTAAGTTCAGGTTTTCTTGAGAATGCAAGGATGCTGCTTTTAAGACAGGATTCAGAGCAAAGCCAGACAAGCCGGATAAAACAGCAAGTGTGACAGCAAACTTTTGCCTATAATCCCGTGTTGTGGTTTTGTGTAGCTTCCTGAGAGAGTTTCAAGTGATGCATTCCCTCCCTCAACCTAAGCTGACCTCAAAGTTGAAGCAGCATAGATTCCTTGACACTTCTTCATCCCTTCATCTCTTCAATTCAGTCCATGATTCCCTATTAAAAATCCCCAGGGTTAACGGGGAACCACATGATCTTAGAGTTCTAGGGTGACCAAAATTCCCAGTTTGCTCTGGACTGATGGGTTTTCAGAAGCCTTTCCAATACTTAAAACCAGGGAAGTTCCAGACAAACCAGTTTAATTAGTCACCCAAAGCAAAGCCTATGATAAATATTTGGGGAACGGGGGTGAAGACATTACAATAAACTTTACCCAACAGAAAAATTCAGTGTCAAACAGATACATGTAGTGTCACTTGAGTCTAATACTTTGATTCCTCTTAAAACTCATGATTTGAAATATATGTTCAATATTGATTCAGTGGAGATGGAAACAAAATCATCATATATACATATACGTGTGTGTGTGTGTGTGCGTGTGTGTGTGTGTGTATCTTTTCAAAGGTTTGTAGCTCTTGTGCTTATTATCTTCTTATCTTTTTATTTGTGCTCCACAAAGCAAATTTTGATTTTCAAAAGAAAATTAATAAATGTTGGGGAATTCACTGACTACATCATCAGTGGCAGAGTAGTGGAAGGGGTTTACATTGCATTTTATTGAAAAATAAAATTACATGCTACTTTGTCTAAGTTTCTTCTCTTGTTTATGCAGCAACTTTGTTTCCTGTACTCCTCTTTTCATATTTTTCAGGACGGGTACCTTCATAAGATTACCACTCCAATTCTCTCTTTATTTGGGTGAAACAGTCATCTTTTGCATTACTTCTTTCTTGTAATTTATGTAACTCTACCCTGTAAGTATATTTAAGAATGTGGAAAACAGGGTTCCTGGGTGGCTCAGATGGTTAAGAGCCTTTGGCTCAGGTCATGATCCCAGGGTCAGTGGATTGAGTGGTGTCAGGCTCCTTATTCAGCGGGGAGCCTACTTCTCCCTCTGCCTTTACCTCTCTCCCAGTGTCTATCATAAATAAATAAATAATTTTAAAAATCTCAAAAAACCAATATGGAAAACATTATTTCTAGGATGTAGAATTTGTTTGTAATTAGCAAACAGGATCTGACTGTAGCTAGGACTCAACACTTTAAGAAAAATGCCAGGATTATAAGAAAAAAATTTTAATTAAATAAAGGAGAACAGTATTTTACTTGACTGAGTACTAGTAAAGACAATTTGTATTTTTATACTCCTACAGTTTAACATAAAAACACAGAGATCTGGGTAATGAAACCCGAGTTAACTAACAACATAGTTCAGATTTGTCCTGGTCATTATCTTTTTCTTATTTCTTTCCACTATTATATTATTTTAAAAATCTTTTTGTTAAGGTATAACTGGCATATATTATATTACTTGATGTATAATTTGTGATTTTTATATATTGCAAAATATTCACCATAGTAAGTCTAGTTAACATCTGTCACTACACATACAGATTTTTTTTCTTATGATGAGAATTTTAAGATTTACTTTTTTAGTACCTTTCAAATATGCAGTGCAGCATTATTAACTATAGTTGCCATGTTGTATGTTATACCCCCATGATTTATTTTATAACTGGAAGTTTATGCTTTCTGACCCCTTTCACTCATTTTGTCCTCCCTCTACTCTCTGTCTGTGGCACCCACCAATATGTTCTCTGTATTTATGAGTTTGGTTTGTTTGTTTATTATATATTTTTTTAAAAGATTCCACATACAAGTGAGATCATACAGTATTAATCATTCTCTGTCTCAGTTCACTTAATATAATACCCTCAAGGTCCATTATGTTGTTGCAAATGGCAAGATTTCATTCTTTTTATGGCTTAATAATATATATAATTATATATATTATGTATAAAATATATAATGCATACCATTTATAATGTATACTATATATACATATAGTATATGTATATATATACATGTATATATGTATATATATGTATATATAGTATATGTATATATGTATATACTATATATATGTATATATATGTATATATGTATATACTATATATACATATATACAGTATAATGTATACTATATATATATACTATATATATATGGATATATATACACACACATATTTTATACACACACACACCCATATTTTCTCTATCTATTATCTATCCGTGGACACTTAGATTATTTCCACATCTTTGCTATCGCAAATAATTCTGCAATGAACATGTGGGTGTATATCTTTTCCAGTTAGCGTTTTTATTTTCTTCAGATGAATACCCAGAAGTGGAACTGCTGGATAATATGGTAGTTTTTTTGTTCTGTTTTGTTTTTAGGAACCTCCATATTGTTTTCCAAAATTGCTGGACCAACTTATATTCCCATCAGCAGTGTAGAAGGAAGGAATCCCTTTTCTCTACATCTAGCCAACACATGTTATTTCTTTCTTTTTGATACTAGCCATTCTAACAGGTGTAGGTGATATCTCATTGTGGTTTGGATTTGAATTTCCCTGATTGTTAGTAATGTTGACCAACTTTTCATGTGTCTGTTGGCTATCTGTATGTCTTTTTTGCTATTCAGAATCTCTGCCCAGTTTTTTTTAATTAAATTTATTTATTTTCAGCATAACAGTATTCATTATTTTTTCACCACACCCAGTGCTCCATGCAATCCGTGCCCTCTATAATACCCACCACGTTGTACCCCAACCTCCCACGCCCCCGCCACTTCAAACCCCTCAGATTGTTTTTCAGAGTCATGATTCACCTCCCCTTCCAATTTCCCCCAACTCCCTTCTCCTCTCTAACTCCCCATGTCCTCCATGCTATTTGTTATGCTCCACAAATAAGTGAAACCATATGATAATTGACTCTCTCTGCTTGACTTATTTCACTCAGCATAATCTCTTCGAGTCCCATCTATGTTGCTACAAAAGTTGGGTATTCATTCTTTCTGATGGAGGCATAATACTCCATAGTGTATATGGACCACATCTTCCTTATCCATTCGTCCGTTGAAGGGCATCTTGGTTCTTTCCATAGTTTGGCGACCGTGGCCATTGCTGCTATAAACATTGGGGTACAGATGGCCCTTCTTTTCATGACATCTGTATCTTTGGGGCAAATACCCAGGGGCATCACGTTACCCGATTTCAAGCTTTATTACAAAGCTGTGGTCACCAAGACAGCATGGTACTGGCACAAAAACAGACACATAGACCAGTGGAACAGAGTAGAGAGCCCAGATATGGACCCTCAACTCTATGGTCAATTAATCTTCTACAAAACAGGAAAAAATATACAGTGGAAAAAAGACAGTCTCTTCAATAAATGGTGCTGGGAAAACTGGACAGCTATATGTAGAAGAATGAAACTCGACCATTCTCTTACACTGTACACAAAGATAAACTCAAAATGGATAAAAGACCTCGATGTGAGACAGGAATCCATCAGAATCCTAGAGGAGAATATAGGCAGTAATCTCTGCCCAGTTTTTAATCGGATTATTTGTTTTTATGCTATTGAGCTACATGTTTTTTATTTATTTTGGATAGTAATCCTTTATCAGATATATGAATTGCAAGTATTTTCTTCCATTCACTAGATTGCCTTTTCATTTTAATATGATACAGTCCCACTTGTTTATTTTTGCTTTTGTTGCTTTTGTTCTTGGTATCAAATCCGAAAAATCATCACCAAGACTGATGTCAATGAGCTTACTACTTATGTTTTCTTCTAGGACTTTTATGGTTTCAGGTCTTACATTCAAGTCACTCAAGTCCTTAGTTCATTTTGAGTCAACTTTTGTGTAAGGTATAGGATAGTGGTCAAGTTTCATTCTTTTGCATGTGCTGTCCAGTTTTCCCAACATCATTTTTTGAAGAGATTGTCCTCTCCCCATTGTATATTTTTGGCTTTTTTGTTGCCAATTAATTGGCTGTATATGTGTGAGTTTATTTCTCTATTCTGTTCCCCTAACCTATGTGTCCTTTTTGTGTCAATATTATATTGTTTAGATTACCATAGCTTTGTAATATAGTTTGAAATCAGAAAGCATGATACCTCTAGCTTTGTTCTTCTTTTTCAAGATTGCTTTGGTTATTTGGGATTGCCATTCCCTTCTGGGCTGTAAAGTTTCTGCTAAAACAAAACAAAACAAAACAAAAGAACCCAAAAGCAAAACAAAACAAAACAAAACAAAACATAAACAATCCCCTACCCCCAAAAAGCCTACAGATAGTCTTATGGGGGTTCTCTAATTTATAACAAGTTGTTTTCTCTTTCTGCTTTTAATATTCTTTCCTTGTCTTTAAATTTTGACATGTTGATTTTAATGTGTCTTGTTGTAGGTCTCCTTATTTGGCACTCTCTAGGCTTCTTCTTGTATCTGGAAGCTTATTTCTTTCTCCAGGTTAGGAAAATTCTTAGCCATTATCTCCTCAAATAAGTTTTCTGTCCCTTTTGCTCTTTCTCTTCTCTTTCTGGGACTTTTATAATGCAAATGTTAATCTGCTTCATGTTATCCTATATGTCCCTTAAGCTATCTTTCCCTTTTAATTCTTTTCTTATTTTTTTCTTTTCTTTCTTTCTTTCAAGATTTTATTTATTTATTTAACAGAAAGAGACACAGTGAGAGAGGGAACACAAGCAGGAGGAATGACAAAGGGAAAAGCAGGCTTCCTGCAGAGCAGGGAGTCTAATACAGGGCTCGATCCCAGGACCCTGGGATAATGACCTGAGCCAAAAGCAGATGCTTAAACAACCGAGTAATGAGGTGCCCTCTCTCTCTTTTTCTTTTTCCTTTTGCTGCTCTGATTGGGTGCTTTCCTCTGTCCTACCTTCAAGTTCACCAATTCTTTCTTCTGCTTCATCTAGTATGTTGTTGAAACCCTTTAGCCTACTTTTCCTTTTGGTTTTTATTCTTTTGCCCTATGACTTCTGTTTGGAACTTTCATATATATTTTATCTCTTTGTTGAAGTACTGTGGTGATCCATTCTTCTCCAAAATTCTATGAGCATCTCTATGACTGTAACTTTGAACTCTTTATCAAGTAAATTACTTATCTCTATTTCATTAAAGCTCTTTTCTTGAGGTCTTATCTTGTTCTTTTTCTTGGAACATATTCTTCTGTTTCTTCATTTACTTGGATCTCTGTGTGAGAGTCTACATGCTAGAGGAGAGTCTTCTTTCCCAGTTTTGAAGGGGTGGCCTTGTGTAGGAGATGACCTTAATCATTCAACCTCTTCCTAGCATTTTGCTGTCTCTTAAACCTTTGTGATTATCCAAGCTGTGTATCTGTCTGTGTAGTGTCCTGGGGTGGTAGCCTTGTATGAACCATCTCTCTAAATGTTACAATTTTATGGAACTTTATGGAATCTTACACAAGTCCCCTGACCACCAGAAGGAGGTGATCAAGAAATCTCCTGTGGGCAACAACTGCAAAAAACATGGAACAAGACTCAGAAACTGGGGTATTAAATGTGTATAAGAACTTCCTCCTGAGAGATGTGAGAGCTCTAAAGCACAGCAGAGGGAGAGCATGCAGACAGTGTCCCCTCTCTGAGGTTTCAGTACAGGTTTACAGCCAGCCTTTAGAAGTGTGTTTAATTAGAGGTCTGTTTTCAGGCTGCAGCTGTGATGATAAGCTAACAGGCATCTTTCCAGAAAGATTGTGCTCCTGGGTCTGCTGCTTTTTGCTGTGCCTTGGGGGTGCAGCTGATTAAGAACTCTTTCTCCTTTGGTTACAGTCCTGTGGGACTCACAAGAGTAACCCTGATGGCAACAAGAGACAGGCCATGCAGAGGTGGCCCCTCCAGTAGCTACAGAAATCAGGTCACCAGTAAAGGGTATTAGCTCCTTTCTGTAAGATAAACGTGAGCTAGAGTGAGACAGAGGATGAGCACAAAAAGTGTATTCATCAGCCTCTACTCCCTGAGTGTCCTTTGATAGGCCCCCGTAAATGTGTCAAATCAGAAGCCTGCCCTTCAGGCCAAGCTACTGGATAAGGAAAGAGGCCTCTTTCTCAGAAAAACTGAGGGTGTTTTTAAGTCTGTTTTCTGTGCAGTGCCCTGGGAATGACATTTTGCCAAGAATTCTCTCTGTAACAGTCCCATGGGACCCAGGGATGCAAGGCTCCCCTGGCTTCTAGATCCCAGTGATAAAGGGACATTTCCAGGGTGGCAGCTACAAAATCTGGGTTACCAGATATAAAACCAGGGTAACAGAAATTTGTAGAAGCTCCCCTCTGGTAGGTACTGATGATTTGGAATGTGGCAGAGGTATAGCACAAAGATGACCCCCACCAGCTGGAGCATAAAGATGCCACCTGTGGAAAGGGAAAGAAAAAAAAAAAAAAAGAAAGATGGTGTTTGCCAGGTTTAGCAAGCAGGGAAAGCAGGAAGATGGTGCTTATCAGCTTCCATTCCTGGCAGGTATCATTTATAGGCCCTTATCCCTTAGACCTATGCTTTAAAATTAGGAAATAAGTCTCTTACACATAGAGTCTGGAGACTTTTTAAAGGGCTGCTTCTTGCTGTGTGCAGGTCCTTATAAGAGATGTTTCTCCATTTACTGTAGCCATGTGGGTCTGGTTGGCATGAACCCTTTTGGTCTTGAAAGCCTGATGTTTTGGGGACACACCTTTTATGTGTTGGTCTTATAAGCTGTGATGCCCAGTGGGGGGTATGAACTTTTCACTTCTCAAAGAGAAGCTTTAGGTTTTGAGTTCCCTTCCTCCTGATTATGGGTCATCCCACTGGGTATGGGGTTTATGGTGAGATTGTGTCTCAGCCTTTCCTTGCTGCCTTGATGAGGTTTCCCTCTCATCCTCCTGATGTGAAGGGGTCATTCTGACAACTTTTAGGGTTGTTTCTTTTTTTTTCCAAAGAAAAATTGATCCATATATAGCTATGTATTTGGTACGTCTGTGAGAGGTAAGTTCTGGATCTTCCTGTGCCACCATCTTAGACCAAAATCTCAGTCCCAGTCATTACTGAACATATTGCATAAGTGATCCAGGCACTTGGCTGGCTGGCCCACTTCAATAACTGGTTCTCCTTGATGCTATAACTTCAGAGGACTTAAAATTTTTTCTGGAAGTAACACACACATATATATAGTGGTTGAAAGGTCATACAAGTCTGTCTGTGGACTTAAGGTGAGCAGTAGCAATAATGGTGCCCAACATAAATGGTGAGACCATGAAGCCTCTAGAGGGAAAGAAGATTCATGGGCTTTGAAAACTGAGAAGGCATTGTTTCACTCTTTGAAAATTATTAAGTTTATATACCAGTAATACATATATTTTTACACATATGCTGTACTTTTATATTTAAGAAATATTGCAAGTATATGGTGAAAAAACTAAGATATACACATACTACAGTTTACCTACTATAATAAACAGCAGTCTCCTACTCCATGCTATCTCACCAAGAATTTGTGTTTCTTCAGCTGTTTAACTATGTTTTAAAATAACAAATTTATACTCTTATATCTTGATTTTTTAAAAATACCTTCTTTGGACTTCTTACTCTGTCATGAAAGGTTTTGGCACTTATACAACCACCATCACATGTGGTGCGCACACACACACACACACACACACACACACACACACACATTGTATTTCCTCCTTAGATATACAATTGCAGCTTTTTTACTTTTTTTCTTTTATTTTCTCTTAATTATTAATCTCCCCCTGAGCTCTCTATCAGAGATGAAAAACATCTTTAATTTCAATCTCATCAAGATTAACTTGTCATAAAAAGTAAAATAGTAGTGCAAGTTTCCTTGGACATTTCCCTTCTGGAACCCTATGTTTAACTGCTACTATCTGAAATGACTGTCTTCTGAACCAGCTTCACAGCTGTCTTCCTGAAATCTCTAGCACTATTACCCTATGGATTTCCTCCATATTTCTTTTTGTTGCTAAGATCCCAGTTATTCCTTTTTCTGATGTCTGACACCATTTATACAGGCACTTTCCTGTTTTCATATATATTTTAGAGTCATCCTATAAATTTCTACAAAAATCTTCTACTGGAGTTTTGATTAGGATTTCATTAAATATATAGGTTATTTGGGAAGAAACTGACTTCTTGATAATGTCAGGTCTTCTAATTTCTAAACATAATTATTCAGGCCTTAGATTTACCATCAATGTTTTAGTTGCCAGAACACAGATCTTTCACATATTTCATAATATCTATACATAATATTTTATAGCTTGCAATTTTTGGAGTTATAATAAATGGCATTATACAATTAATTTTAATTTTCAACTGGTCATTATTAATATATAAAAATAAAATTAACTTTTGTATATTGACTTTGTATCCTATGATCTCACTAAATTCATTGCTTAGCTCTATCAACTTTCTTGTGCATATTTTGGTATTGTCTAGATCTCTAAATAAAAATATTTTATTTTACCCCCTCCAACCTATATAATTATCATTCCTTTTTCTGCCTTATTACACTGGTTAGAATCTCAAGTATGATGTTGAGTAAAAGTATTAAGAGTAGTAAGAGTGAAGATTTTGTCTTCTTCTAATCATAGATGACAAGTGTTCAGTCTTTAAGTATGATGTCAAGTGTAGGTTTATTTATTTATTTATTTAGATTTCATTCATCACCTTATCTTTCAATTTGGATAAATTATTTAAAACTGTTTCTTTGTTTAATTTTTCCTTTGCATTTTTCTATTTCTCATTTTAAAACCCAAACAGCTAAATATTGTACATCTAGTATTGATAATCTATTTTTCTCCTCTTTTTATCTCGCCTTTTAACAGTTTGTGATATGATTTAAAAACCGTAGAAGTCACCCACCTTTTAAAAATTTATTTAGAGAAAGAGAGAGAAAGAAAGGGGAGGGTCAGAGGAAGGAGAATAAGAATCTCAAGCAGACTATCAGTCAAGGGCATAGCCTGACATGGTGCTTGATCTCATGACCTTGAGTTCACAACCCAAGCTGAAACCAAGAGTCTGATGCATAACAAACAGCCACCCAGGTGCCCCACAGTCACCATTTTAAGTTCAATGGTACTTATTAGTACATTTATAGAATTTTTTACATTCAATTTTAGAACATTCCCATCACCCCAAAATAAATCTTCAAACTCCATGGCAGTCAATTCCTACCTCTAGACTCAGGCAACTTTTAAGTGGATATCCAATTGCTCTAGCACAATTTATGAAGGAAAATAATCTTTTCTTTCACTGAATTGCCTTAGTAGCTTTGCAAAAAAAAAAATCACTTGAGCATACATAAAATGATTTATTCATGTACTCTTTACTCTGTCCTTTCACCCATATGTTGTTTTTTCTTATGCCGATTATCACACTGTCTTGATAATTATTGCTTTATATGTTTTAAGGTCAATAGAGTCCTCTCATTTATCTTTTTGTTCAATAATTTTTGCAATTTTCAAAAAGATTTTATCAAATGCTTAAAGTTTGTCAACATCCCCAAAAAAATATCAGCAGAGATTTTTATGGAGACTGTGTTGGAACTATAAATCTGCAATTACTTGTGTAATTGTTCCTATATGGTTAATGCAATATTTCTCTCTGGCAGCTTTCAAGGTATTATTTTTATCTTTAATTTTCAGAAATCTTACTTATTTGTGTTTGGCATAAATTTAAAATTATTATCATTAATACTATGGAGTCGCTGAGCTTCTTAGACTGTATGTTTATGTGTATCTCAAAATTTGGGAAGCTTTTAGATTATAATTTCTTCAAATATTTTATCAGCTCCAAACTCTTTCTCCTCTCCTGAGATTTCACTAACCTCTATGTTAGACTTTTTATTAATGTTTCAGGTCTTTAGGTTTTTCTTCTTTCTTTTCTTGTCAAAGTCATTTTATCTCTGATGTTTAGATTAGAAAATTTCTATTTATCTACCTTCAGGTTCACTGATTCCTTCTTCTATCATTTCCATTCTTTTTTTTTTTTTAAGAGATTTTATTTGATAGACAGAGAGAGAGAAGGAATACAAACAGGGTGAGTGGAGGAAGGAGAAGCAGGCTTTCTGCTGAGCAGGGAGCCTGATGCAGGGCTCATCCCAGGACTCTGGGATGGAACCTGATGCAGGGCTCGATCCTAGGACCCTGGGCTCATGACCCAAGCTGAAGTTAGACGCTTAATGACTGAGCCACCCAGGGGCCCCTATCATTTGCATTCTTATATTGAACCAATTCGGCGAGTATTATCTTATTCTAAATTTCTCTGTTCTTTTTTATATCTTCTAATTCTTGGCTAAGATATTGGTTTCCATTTTTTCAAGCATGTGTGTAATCACATGGAATATTTTGATAGCTGCTTTGAAGTTTTTTAAATAATTCAAACATCTGTATCACCTCTATGTTGGGATCTGTTGATTGTCTTTCCTCAACTAGGAAAATTTGCCTGGTTTTGATATGGCAAATAAACTTGGATTTTATTCTAGATATTTTTAGTATTATGTATGAAAATGTAGTTTCTATTTTAATATTATATCTAACAGGGAATCAGCTTATTTAAGTCTAATCATAAGATTAGAGCATCTAAGCATAATCCTATCACACTTTTATAGAATGTGGTTCAACTGTTAATTGAGTTTTCAAAATCATGTAGAGCTTCTGGTCTGTCCATTTGTATGATATCCAGATGCTAATCTGAGACTTGGGCAGTATTCCATACTGTAGGTCATTTATCAAAACCCTTGGTGTATTGATTCTGGTTTATTTCATCATGGGATGCTCAGTGTTTTATTACAGCTTTATACACAGGTTTAAAGAATCCTTTTCACTAGACCTTCTTCTCTATAATGCATTCACATACTCTGTTAATGATAGCAGGTGAAGGTCCTCACCTTAGTGTCTAAATTTTCCTTTATCTTACCCAAGAACAGAGAAAAAAGCCATCAAGAGAAAAACTCATGGATAAAAATTATGTGAAAGCTATGCAACAGGGTTTCTTATATACCCCAAATTACAAGGCTGTAGAGGCAGACAAGTGACAGCTACACTATCTGCACAGTACTAGAGTCCATGATGAAAAATGTAAAAGGAACTGATGAAGTATCTTACCAACCTGAGAACAAATGAACTCCCAAAGGTAAAAGACATTCACTGGAAAGACTGACAGGCCAGGGGTACCTGGGTGGCCCCTTCAGTTGAGTGTCTGACTCTTGGTTTTGGCTCATGATCTCAGGGTCCTGGGATCAAGCCCCATGATGGGCTCTCTGCTTACCAGGGAGTCTGCTTGAGGATTTTTCCCCTTCTCCCTCTACCCCTCCCCATGCTCTCCCACTGTAAAATAAATAAGTATTAAAAAAAATAAAAGATTGGCAGGCCAGCTTGAGAACAGTAGCTAAAAATGTAAAGAGTCTGGGAGTCAAGATGGCATGGAGGAGTAGCAGGCTGAGATGACATCAGGTAGCAGGAGATTAGCTAAATAGTTTATCAAACCATTCCAAACACCTACAAATCCAAGAGGAGATTGAAGAGAAGAAGAGTGGCAATTCTAGAAACAGAAAATTGACCACTTTCTGAAAGGTAGGACCTGCAGAGAAATGAATCCAAAGCGATGGGAAGATAGCCTGCAGGGGAAGGGGCTGGCTCCTGGCAAGTGGTAACAGAGTGCAAAATCAGAACTTTTAAAAGTCTGCTCCACAGAGGGACATTGCTCCAGAGGCTAAGTGGGGGTGGTGCCCATGCAGGAACAGTGTGGTCTCAGGTCCTGCAGGGTCACAGAAGGATTAGGGGTGTCTGAGTAGCAGAGCTCACAGGTATTAGAGCAGAGAAGCTAGCTACAGGGATGGAGATGAGGAGTGAGCTCTCAGCTCGGGGTTACCTTAAATTGTGATCCAAAGCACAGTCGGACCTCTGTTCTTTGAGCAGGGACCCCACAAGTGACAGATTCAGAGAAAACCTCCCCTGGAAGAGCAGCAGGGATCTGCTGGGTTTGGAGACTCTAGGCGGGGCTGTGTGCCAGAGACAGAGACACTCGGTCACAGGCCGGGTGAGCTCAGAGCACAGCTGGAGGCCAGGGAGGCGGGCGTGATTGAGCACTTTTCTCCAAGGGTGCACTGAGGAGTAGGGCCCCAAGCTCTCAGTTCCTCTGGGCCAGAGATTGGGAGGCTGCCGTCATCATTCCTGTTCTCCAGAGCTCTACAGAAAGCGTTCAGGGAACAAAAGATCCCAAAATCGGACTGCAGCAGATTACTTAGCCAGGCCCCTGGCAAGGGCGGTGAAATTCCACCTTAGGCAAAGACACTTGAGAATCACTACAACAGGCCCCTTCCCCAGAAGATCAGCAAGAAATCCAGCCCAGACCAAGCTCACTTATCAAGAACAGAGAATTCCAGAGGATGAGAAAGCAAAGAATGGAGTTCAATGGCTTTCTTCCTATGATTCCTTAGTCTTGCAAAGTTAATTTTTTTAATTTTATTTTTTTTCTATTCTATTTTTTTTTAACTTTTACTCCTTCCTCTTTTAACTTTTTTAACTAGTTTGTCTTAACAATACCTTTCATTTAAAAAAATCTTTTTGAAACTTCATTATTATAGTCATATTTTATCCTTCATTGTATCTAACTTTATTTTTGGTATACACAAAGAGTTTTTTCTTCTAAAAAATTTTGGGATACAACTTATTCTAGTAGATCAAAATATATCCTAAATCTAGCACAGTGCTTTGTTCTAGTCTCCAGCTTGAGCAAATTCTCTCCACTTTCTTTTTCTTTCTTTTCCCAACCAACTTATCTTATCACTCCTTTTTTAGAATTTTCTTGAAATAGTCATCTTTATAGTCATATTCCATCTCTTCAGTGTTTACTCTCCTTTCGTATATATATGGTTTTTTTCTTTAAAATTTTGGGAGGTAGTTTCTTCTAAGAGACCAAAATACTCCCAAAATTAAGTGGGCTGCTCTGTTCTATTCACCGGTCCAATATATATACTTTCTCTCTTTTTTTTCTTTTTATCCCTCTCCCCCCCCACCATGATTTGTGGTCTCTTCTGATTTGGTTAATTTTTCTGGGGTATTTGCCACCCTTTTAGTATTTTATTCTCTCCTTCATATATTCTTATCTGGATAAAATGACAAGGCAGAAAAACTCATCACAAAACAAAACAAAACAAAAAACAAAAAACAAGAGGCAGTACTGAAGGATAGGGAGCTAATCAATAGGGACATTGTTAATATGTCAGATGTAGAGTTCAGAATGACAATTCTCAAGGAGCTAGCCGGGCTTAAAAAAGGTATGGAAGATATTAGAGAAACCTTGTCTGGAGAAATAAAAGCCCTTTATGGAGAAACAAAAGAACTAAAATTAACCAAGCTGAAACCAAAAAAGCCATTAAAGAGGTACAATAAAAAATGGAGGCTCTTACTGCTAGGATAAATGAGGCAGAAGAGAGAATTAGTGATATAGAAGATCTAATGACAGAGAATAAAGAAGCTGAGCAAAAGAGAGACAAACAAGTAATGGACCACAAGGGGAGAATCTGAGAAATAAGTGATACCATAAGATGAAACAACATTAGAATAATTGGGATTTCAGAAGAAGAAGAAGAAAGAGAGAGGGGGGCAGAAGGTATACTGGAGCAAATTATTGTAGAGAATTTCCCTAATATGGCAAAGGGAATAAGCATTAAAATCCAGGAGGCACAGAGAACCCCCCCCCCAAAATCAATAAGAATAGGTCCAGACCCCATCATCTAATAGTAAAACTTGTAAGTCTTACTGCCAAAGAGAAAATCCTGAAAGTAGCCCGGGACAAGAAGTTTATAATATACAATGGTAAAAATATTAGATTGGCACCAGACTTATCCACAGAGACCTGGCAAGCCAGAAAGAACTAGCATAATATATTCAGAGCACTAAACAAGAAAAACATGCAGCCAAGAATACTATATCCAGCTAGGCTATCATTAAAAATAGAAGGAGAGATAAAAACCTTCCAGGACAAACAAAAACTAAAAGAATTTGTAAACACCAAACCAGCTCTACCAGAAATATTGAAAGGGGTCCTCTAAGCAAAGAGAGAGTCTAAGAGTAGTAGACCAGAAAGGAACAGAGACAATATACAGTAACAGTCACCTTACAGGTAATACAATAGCACTAAATTCATATTTCTAAATAGTTACCCTGAATGTAAATGGGCTAAATGCCCCAATCAAAGGACACAGGGTATCAGAATGGATTAAAAAAAATAAAACCCATCAATATGCTGTCTACAAGACTCATTTTAGACCCAAAGACACCTCCAGATTTAAAGTGAGGGGGTGGAAAACAATTTACCATGCTAATGGACATCAAAAGAAAGCTGGGGTGGCAATCCTTATACCAGATAAATTGGATTTTAAGCCAAAGGCTATAATAAGATATGAGGAAGAACACTATATCATACTTAAATGATTTGTCCAACAAGAAGATCTAACAATTTTAAATATGTATGCCCCTAACATGGGAGCAGTCATCTATATAAACAAGTTAATAACAAAATCAAAGAAACACATGAACAATAATACAATAATAGAGGGGACTTTAACACTCCCTCACTGAAATGGATAGATAATCCAAGCAAAAGATCAACAAGGAAATAAAGGCCTTAAGTGACACAGTGGACCAGGTGGAAATCACAGATACATTCAGAACATTTTAACCCAAAGCAACAAAATACACATTCTTCTTCTTCTCTAGTGTACATGGAACTTTCTCCAGAATAGATCATATTCTGGGCCACAAATCAGGTCTCAATGGTATCAAAAGATTGGGATCATTCCCAGCGTATTTTCTGTCCACAATGCTCTGAAGCTAGAGCTCAATCACAAGAAGAAAGTTGGAAAGAACCCAAATACATGGAGGCTAAAGAGCATCCTTCTAAAGAATGAATGGGTCAACCAGGAAATTAAAGAAGAATTGAATAAATTCATGGAAACAAATGATAATGAAAACACAATGGTTCAAAATCTGTGGGACACAGCAAAGGCAGTCCTGAGAGGAAAATATATAGTGAAACAAGCTTTTCTCAAGAAACAAGAAAAGTCTCAAATACACAACCTAACCCTACAGCTAAAGGAGCTGGAGAAAGAACAGCAAAGAAAGCCTAAACCCAGCAGGAGAAGAGAAATAATAGGGATTAGAGCAGAAATCAATGAATTGGAAATCAAAAAAACAATAGAACAAATCAATGAAACTAGGAGCTGGTTCTTTGAAAGAATTAATAAGATTGATAAACCCCTGGCCAGACTTAGCAAAAAGAAAAGAGAAAGGACCCAAATAAATAAAATCATGAATGAAAGAGGAGAGATCACAGCCAACACTAAATAAATACAAACAATTATAAGAACATATTATGAACAACTATACACCAGCAAATTTGATCATCTGGAAGAGATGGATGCATTCCTACAGACATATAAACTACCAAAACTGAACCAAGAAGAAAAAGAAAACCCGAACAGACCCATAACCAGTAAGGATATTGAAGGAGTCATCAAAAATTTCCCAAAAACAAGAGCCCAGGGCCAGACAGCTTCCCCGGGGAATTTTACCAAACATTAAAGAAGAATTAATTCCTATTGTGCAACTGTTCAAAAAAATAGAAATGGAAGGAAAACTTCCAAACTCATTTTATGAGGCTAGCATTACCTTGATCCCAAAACCAGACAAAGATCCCATCAAAAAAGAGAATTACAGACCAATATCCTTGATGAACACAGATGTGAGAATTCTCACCAAAATACTAGCAAATAGGATCCAACAGTACTTTAAAAGGCTTATTCACCACGAACAAGTGAGTTTTATTCCAGGGCTATAAGTTTGGTTTGACATCCACAAATCAATCAATGTGACAAATACATTAATAAAAGAAAGAACAAGAACCATATGATACCCTCAATAGATGTTGAAAAAGCCTTTGACAAAGCACAGCATCCTTTCTTGATCAAAACTCTTCAAAGTGTAGGGATAGAGGATACATACCTCAATATCATCAAAGCCATCTATGAAAACCCACCGTGAATATCATTCTCAATGGAGAAAAACTGAGAGCCTGCGACCTGAGATCATTACCTGTGCCAAAACCAAGGGTTGGACGCTTAACTGCTTAACTGACTAAGCCACCCAGGTGCCCCAAAAGCTTAAGATCCATTTTGAGTAAATATTTTTGAAAGGTCTATGTCTAGATTCTTTCTTTTTCTTCTTTCCTTCCTCCCTCCCTTCCTTCTTTCCTTCCTTTTTTCCTTCCTTCCTTCATTTTTGTATGTGGATATTCACTTGTTCCAGTATCATGTGTTTGAAAAGGCTATTCTTTTCCATCAAATTACTGTTCCTTTCCCATCAAGTAACCTTTGTTCCTTTGCCAAAGGTCAGTTGACTGTATTGGTAGGTATCTATTCCTGGGCTCTCTAATCTATTTCACTGACACATTTGTGTATTCTTTCAGCAGTATCACACTGTCTTGATTATACCTTATGCAAGTTTTGACTTTGTGTAGTGTCAGTTCTCCTTTGTTTTTCTCTTTCAGTATTATTGTGGCTCTATTGGGTCTTTTGCCTTTTCATATGAACTTTAGAATTAGCTGTCAATACTCACAAAATAACTTACAGGAATTTAAGTTGGGAAAATACACATTTTCAAAGTCACAACATTCCCTTTAAGCATTAAGACTCCAAGCACTCTGGAGCTCAGAGTCTGTAAAATCCTTTCTCTTCAGTCATACCTACGCTGATGCATTCTATCAAGGTGTGGGAAAAATCACATGTTCCACAAGATGTTCTAAAATTCTACCAGCAAAGCAGTATGAGAACTTTATTCACATAAAACATAGAAGCACTATTAAGGCACCATTTTGGGTGAAAAAACTGTTCTGCACAAATCAATATCTTAGAGAGCTGAAGATTACTTTTAAGAGGTCTGCAGATTTCAAAGAACTCGAGTCCCATACCAAAAAGGAAATCTCTCCTTTTTACTCCTCCATCTCTCTTTTTACTCCTTCTCCTCTTTAGGTTCTTTGTCTCCATCTCTCTTTTTACTCCTCCTCCTCTTTAGGTTCTTTGTGCAGAATTAATAAGACTCTTTAATCTAGAGTAGGAAAACAAAGATGGGATGTATGTTGCTGAGATAAAGAAGAACATCTAACCTAGAAGGAAGAAAAGTTAGAACATGTACTGCAAGGGAATACAAAGAATTCAAGAAAAGAAGTTGTCAGACAGAAAAAACCCTATAATTTCACAATATGCTGATATAGCTGAACAGGGATTTCACTGCCTGAGTGGAAATGAGGGAGAGGGTGGTTCAGAGAGAAGATGGTGAGGCTGAGTTGTGAAGTACCCAACTATGTCAGGGGAAGGTCACTTGGAGAATTAGGAGGTAAAGGTTTGGCATTAGCCACTCTACCAGAAGTGCTGACTTGCTTCTATCAGTTGGGGTAGTAATATGAGAAATAATAAAAATAGCAGATCCTAACAGGTCCACTTTTCAGACTGTTAAATGATTAGTGTGCTGGGAGAGTTTGTTACTGGGATGGATTATAGAGTGGGCAAATCCTGCAAGCTGGAAGACTTTCACACCAGCCATGTTGTTTTAAAACCACCAAATTCCTTTTTTTTTTTTTAATGTTGGGAATAAATATTTTTCTAGAAAATAATTCTAAATTAGTCTGTACATTATTCAACTGCAATGCTTTTAGTAAAGGAGCTGCTCAATAATTTGCTGAATTGTTTTAAATATGTTATGAGGAGCATCAATTAAAGTCTTCTTGGTGACTTGGGGTTATCATAATCAACATCCTTGTTGACTGGAGCTATAATGCAGCTGTCTCCTCAGGCTTTCTGGTGAAGTATGAGGAGCTATTTGTTCTAGCACTAAGTAGATCACATTTGAGAACTTTGGGAGTTATTTTTGTTCTTTCCCATGTCTTTCTGGAAGTATTCACTTCTTCGCTTTCATTCTTATTTCTATCAATCTTGCTTAACTGTGCAACTGGTTGTTTTTGGTTTCTATATGTTGAGATTAATCATCAAAGTTATTAATTACTTTGAAATATAAAATCACAGAGTGTTTAGTTTTTGAGATAGGGCTTTTCAGCTGTGGATCATGATCCATTAATGAGTTGGGAAATCAATTTAGTGGTCAGGATGAAATAGAAAATATCATTGAAAATATTTTGTTCATCACATGTTGCAAGTGTAAATTTTTTGTGAAATCCAGTATTGGTATGATGGTAGAAAATGTAAACTATGAGCTATTATTTGAATGTAACTCATAGCAAGAAATAACTGAATAAATGTTAAGGCATTGGAGCTTTGACGTGTCTTTTTCCCCCAGCTGATTCCTTGTAACTTCTTGATTTCATTGCAGGACACTGAAGGAGAAGAATGTTATTTCCATGTAAAGTCTCTTCCTCTTAACTTTAACTTCATTAGGGGAGGGACCTTTGAGACCTCTGATACCTATAATGGAGTCATTTTTCAAGAGCAACCATTACTGAAAAGTTTGAGAATCATTACAAATCTGACATCTTCTTTAGGTGATGGTTATGACATACACCCGCTCATCAACGGTCTCAGAAGTAACAGCAAATAGCAGAGAGAAAGAATGGGAAGTGTTCCATGCAGCATTTTGGGTTGAAATATGGGTCTGGACATGCTTTCATTTTGGAAGACGGCTTTACTTTGCTAGGAGTGGCAAAATAGTGGCAAAATAGCCTCAGAAAAAGAGTGGAGTTTTCCTTAGGGAAGGCAGGTAGCACTTTCAAATAAAGGTACAACTGGAGTCTTTGAGATTGCTTTTGTGCCCACTTCAACGCACTATGGAGGGAAGTCTGATGGGGATCCTTGGCAGGGAGTCTAAACAGAAATAAGAGCATCTTACTGCATTTCTGTGAACCTTAAGTATGAGATAGAAGTCAGATAGGCAGGGCACAGGTTAAAAATAGGAACAGAAACTTCCAACTCAACTGATAGGCTAGATATTTAAATATTTATAAAACAAAAAAGATGATGATAAGCTGATGATTAAGATTTTATTGGTTTTACTCCTTTCTAGAGGTCTGAGAGGAAATATAGACACTTCTATACCTCCTGATATTTTCTTCACACCCCTTCACTTTTCTTGTCTCCATTTGCTTCCTTTTATTTCTTTCACCCTGATAAAGAAAGAAAGAAAGAAAGGCCCTAATATGATTAATTATTGATTGATTAATGTATTAACAAACTCTTGGTGCCAGTATTATAAGAGTCACTGGGATAGGTACTTTTAAGGATACAAGGCTATATAAAAGACTTTTGCTCCAAAAATACATAATGCAGGGTGGTCAGGACATTCGGAATACAGGAGGAGGGGGTTCAGCCCTCCATTTTCCTGTGGTCCAGATAATATGCATAACACAATCCACAAATGTACTTTTTTTCAGAAGAAAAAACAGACCAGGAATTTTTTCTTATTTTAAGTTCATCTGCTAGATCTCTATTTTTATACTATTAAAACCTAGATAAACCTACTTGGTATAAAAAATATCTAGCTTGATTGCAAAAGGCCATATTGTGGCCATATTTTTTACACCTACAACTCACTGTGAGTTTATCTGGAATAAATCTAGGTGTTCAATAAATTGGGAGGCATGGTTCCTTCCATGAATAATACAAAACCTCAAGAAGATTTTCCAGAAACTCAGCCATCATTAGAATTATTCAAAGAATGAAAACTTCTCCTGAAAGGAATTCCCAATAGCTCATTTGCTATGTAAACACATCGTGTGTCCTGAAGGTATGGTTGGAGTACATAAAATATTAAAATGTTGACACCTGATAGATTCTAGGAAGAAATTTAAATTTATAGGCGAGCATTTCCTGGAGCAGTGGGAGACCCTTATAGTTCAATGAGTCTTACATTAAAAATAAGACAAGGTAAGATAAATTAGCCCAGAGGATACTACAGGCATGAATTTTATGCCCAGTACCACCATTACTGTGGTTATGGGTACCCTTTTGCTCTTTTGGAATTGCAGGAAATGAAGACTACATCTACCAATTAATCCATGCAGATGCAGCTACTTTGTGTCACTGAATGGAAAGAGGCAAGGAAGAGGATGAGTGGAAAATGGAAGTGAATGATGACAACACATGATTATCATAAAAGTTATAATTAACTGAATCCTTTCAGTATAATTACGGTGATGCATGTTTTCAAGTGCCTTTTCTTATGTAATTGTTAAGGTAAGCCCCTGATGTAGATTTCAGTTTTATTGCTAAAAAGCAACAACTATCAGGTGAGGCTAGGCTTGGTAAATGTCAATAATCAAAGTGGTTTGTTCTGTTTGGTAGTCATGGAGGCAGGCAACACTGGAGACTAGGCATACCCTCTATTGGAATCCCAGGCAGTGAGTGGATTCAAGATGGGTCTTTGGCAAAAACTAAACTGTAAGCATTCTGTGTCATGCAAAGTGTCCTACAGGTGTCAGGGTCCCAACCAAGAGAGCCCCTATTCAGAGAGGGCTATCTACACAGACATTCAGAATAGTACATGGAACACTGAGACAGGGGGCTTCACAGAGGAAAACCTCATCATGACAAGGGTTATGGGCTATCTGCAACTTCCCAGGCACAAGAGTCTCAGGAAATGAAAAGATTAATTCCAGATTTCATGATTATGCTGTGGCCTCTAAGACCCTAATATTATCTCACCCTAACTTCAATGCTTCACAACAAACCTGGAAGAAAGGCATTAATTTTATAATCATCATCAAGATTATCACCATCACCATCATCATTTTTACCAAAAAAGAACTGTGGCTTAGAGCAGTTAGGTCACTCAGAAGAAGATAAAATCATGGTATGAACTCACGTTATCTGACTCTAAAGAGAGTTCTCTTAACAAACCACCAGCTTACCTAGGTGAAATTTCCAGGCTCACCCATTCACTCAGTAAACCAGTATCTATAGGGCAGATCCTATGTGCCAGCCATGGTGATGGGGTATAGTTATTAGATGCTCAATGAATATTGTTTTGATGATTGAATGGATGGGTGAATGAATGAATGCTTGAATATGCTTTTATATTTGTGAACATGTAGCTCAGAACACACCAATTTGAAGCTATGACGTTTTTAAAAAGATTTATTTATTTGACAAAGAGATAGAGAGATCACAAGTAGACAGAGAGGCAGGAAGAGAAAGAGGGGGAAGTAGGCTCCCTGCTGAGGAGAGAGCCCAATGCAGGGCTTGCTCCCAGGACTCTGAGATCATGACCTGAGCCGAAGGCAGAGGCTTAACCCACTGAGCCACCCTGACACTCCTGAAGCTATGACATTTTGAATAAACTCTTCTCTGGAGGCCATACGGTAAGATCACCTCCTTGTACATGGGAGAAGTCTTCCTTAGATTGAAAGGCTCTGTTCTTCCTGTCAATTACCCTGACATAAGGCCTATTTTAGATTTGGGAATGAGAGATGGTGAAGCAAGCATTAAACCAGAGGGAAAGCAAAAATTCCTTCTTTTCTTTTAGTCTCTTGGAAGTTTGGTCTGAACTCAGAGGCAGAGGTGCTCAGAGCACAACTCTAGGCACTGTATGCAGCTGTTTCTGACACATGGAAGGGGATCCTATGCATTGGCCTAAACCTATGGGCTCTATGATCCTTGGAATTTAGTTGTCATGCATAATCCACCTTTAGGTCTATACTTCAACATTCAGTAAACTCTTATCAAAGGTAACAGCCTAGCAGCCTTGGCTGTGTTGGAAGTGGGGCAATTTACAGTGAGGATCAGGGAAACTTGGGAATCACCTTCTAGGCAAGAGTGGAGGTTGCAATATTTCTGTAATTCTCAGTAGGGTGGAGATCTCCTGGGGACGGCACAGAAGAGGGCTGTGTCATGACAATAGGGTGGATGCTTAAAGCAGAAGGAGATGGGGAAATGTTTTCAAACACATATGAAAAACAGCTGGAAGGACTCATAAATTTAACTGGCAGACATGTAGTCAGAATTAGGGAATTAGGGCATGGGAGAGTTGAGAGGAGTTGACTTCATAAGAATGTGGTTTACTTCTTGGGGTACTTGCTGACGTTTATTGGGCAAATACAATTCCATGCCCATAATAGCTGCTAACTGGATACGTGTGGTATAGTGAACAGAACAGAGCCTTGGTAGCCAGGAGACCCAGGATCATCCCAAAGAGTGGCTGGATTAGTTTCTTGGGTATCTGTCACTTTCTTTGAAGCCAGGACCAATAATGTTCATGTGTATGACACATGCCCCCTGGAAGCCAAAGTCTTATGTTCAGTACTCATTCCTAGCACCAACTAAAGTCCAGTCCTTTCTTTCCCACTCAACAAAGCATATAGGAGCCTAAGGAAAATGTGAAGCTATTAAAGGGGTAATATTCATTCTTTCTAATTTATATGTAAAATAGGTATTTGCAAACTATAAATAAATGTGAAGCACTCACAATACCCCTAAGAAAAACGATCTGTAAACCATCTCCCTGGACTATTAATCTATGCCTACACTACCTTCCTATCATTTGGTATGGACAATCTTCCACAAGGAGAAGCAGTAAGATGGGAGGAATAGAGAGTAGAAATTTGGCATGATGGCATGAATTCATTCTGATGTTGGGAGGGTGGAGAATGAAACACGTAAAGATCGGGAAGTTGAGCTGGGTAGCACTGCATAGAGATGAACGTCACGGGAAGAATCCACTGGAAGAAGAGCTGCATCTCTTTTGCTCAAGCCACCACTGGCACATCTTGGAAATCCCCTCTGACTGGGAGGGCAGGGCATAAGCATCTTCAAACTTCTGCCAAAATTCAGGGGTAGTCACAAAAGGGGTTAGTCGCCATTTCCCTTCCATGATATCATTCTCAGTGAGAAGTCAAGATAGAAAACCAAAACAAACAAGAGAAAAAAAAAATAAATCATCGAAGTCCACATTCTTAGTTTCCATTTAAACCAGGCTCCAGGTAGACTCGTTATCTTCAGCACAGGATTCTCCCTTAATGTGCGGGGCATAGATTCAAATCGGGAGAGGGGATGAGAACACCTATAACCTGATCCAAACACTCCACTAATTTTTCCTCTTCCTCAACCCCTCCAGGGGGTCAGTAGCTCAGTGGTTACTCACCAAGGAAGAAAAGTTGAAGCATGCAGACTTACAGGGACCCACTACCAAAGAAAGAGTGAACCAGGGAATACAACAGAATCCTGCTATAGGGTTGACTAGCTCTGTCTCATTTCAGAGATGGCCTCCAGTAAAATCACATGTGAGGCTGTTTCACTTCTCTTAAGCTTATAACCCAAGGCAGACTCCCTGAGGAGGGGCATCTCAAACTGAATTCATGCTTTCAGGTGGGGTCAGGAGATTTTCACTAGGTAAGTGTGACTTTCACTTCTGACAAGCAACGACATCACTTGATCAGCACGTAATTCTTAGGAAAGAAACATTTGGCTGAGCTAAAAGGAAAAGCATCAGGCACAGACAGATTAGATTTTCCTTTAAATAAACATGGCCTTTCAGAAAGGCAAGAAAAACGTTTAGAGCAAAACATGCTGGGCATGAGAATTTCAGATGAAATATCCACCCACCCTGAGCAAGAACAAGAATCACATCACTATCCCCAAGTCAGAATCACTCCTTTGTTAAACCAATGAGGATCATTTAAAAGTGTATGTTCTCATAGGCAGAGATGTATCTCTCCAACACCAAATTTTGCACTGCTCTGGTCTCACAGAGCATTCATGGTGGATGATTATTTCATTAGATCACTTGGATTTGGGATACTTGAGGTTTTCCCAGCCTTCAACTTGATCCTAAAGATAACAAGGAAACCCCTCATCCAGCAGGTTCTTCATATTAAATGGAATGGCTTTGTTATAGTCCGATCACTGAATCATAATATAGTGCTGATCGGTTTGCTTCCTAAATTTCATAAAGCTCTTCACAAGGTTTTCATACACGTCTCATCTTTTTCCATTATGTATTTCTGTTTCCATTACATGCCCTTCATTTTCTGTCCAAACCCCACTCTTTCCCTCTACTTTTTATCTCATTGACCCAAATTAAAAAGCCAGGAACGTTTCACATTTCATTTGTATTGCCAATCACATTCAGTTAATCATCAGGTCCAAAGAATTAAAAAATTTTCACAAATGCATATGCCAGTTCAATAAATACCTGTTAAACAATTTGATACGTTTCAGCCACGTATCTGTACATTAAAGATATTGAGAGAAAAGGGTAATGCTCTCTTGGAACTCCCTTTTAGTGGGAGAGGCAAATGATGAGTAAACAAGATAATTCTATATACAGATACCTCGTGAAGATGATAAAACGAAGCATTGCGATTCAGAGTGACCTGCTTGCCCTCTCTAATTTAGTGACATTTAAACTGAGACCTAGATGACGAAATGAACCAGCTACACAAACATCTGGAGGAACAACAGTCCAAGTTGAGGGAACAGCAGGGGCAAAGGCCCCGTGTATTAAACAGTCTACTTATTTAACACAGGACAAAGTGCCTTTGGCTAGAGCGGGGTGGACTATGGTTTCACAGACTAACATGAATGGTTGAAAGATAAGCAGAGGAAGGGGCCTAGTGAGCTGCAATGAAGAGTTTTGATCCATTCTAAATGCTGTGAGATGTCATTGAAGGGTCTGGGAAAGATAGTAATATAAACCTAATTTCTATTTTAAAAGATATGAATATTGAACAATAGAGATGATGGCGGCTTGGGCTAGGTGATAGCTATGGAGAGAAGCTACATGTATATTCTCTGGATATTTGGGGATTTCAGTTGATGTAACTTGGTGATGGATTGGATACAGGATATGAGAGAAATCTGGGGTAAAGCCTAGGTTTCTGACCTGAATGACAGGCGGACAGTGGTGCCAATCACTCTCACTCACACATTATCATCTTTTACTTAGTCCAATATCTTGTCCAATATCTTTAGTCCAATATCTTGTCCGCCAAACTACAGGCCCTCTAAAATCTGCCATCCCCATCACTGCCAGGATAATTCAGAGAGAAAACAAAGCTCTCATTATTCCATTTCTCATAGCCTTTCTTTTTTAAAGACTTTTTGTTTACTTGTCAGAGAGAGAGTGTGCATAAGCAAGAGGGGACAGCAGGCAGAGGGAGAAGCAGGCTACCTGCTGAGCAAGGAGGGGGATGTGGGATCCTAGGACCCTGGAATCATGACGGGAGCTGAAGGCAGATGCTTAATCGACTGAGCCTCCCAGGCATTCCTCTCATAATCTTTCAGTAACTCTCTGTTGCTTAGGAGAGGTAACAAGCTCCTTTATCTAATGTTCAATGATATGGTCTGTAGAATTCTAAGATGGATCTCATACTTCTATGGCCTCGTGTAGTTAGCCTGTTAAACCCCTCCCCTTGAATGTGATTGGGACCTGTGAATATGACAGATGTCACTCCCATGATTAAGTTATGCTGGATCAGACTGTATTGGATGGGCCTGTCTTAACCAGGTGAAAGCCTTTAAAAAAGAGACTGGCTCTTCCTGATTAGAGACTCTTCTGGCCTCAAAGAAGCAAGCCATTATGAGTTTTACAACTGGTAGGAGGTGAATGTTTCCAACAGCCACATATGCTTGGAAGAGTACCCTAAGACCCAGATGGGACCCTAGCCCCAGCCATACCTTGACTGTAGGCTCATAAGACCCTGAGTATGGGTATCGACTTAGCCATGCTTAGATTCTTGAGCCATAGAAACTATGAGAGAATATATGTGCATTGTTTTAAGCTTTAAGTTTATGGTGATATGTTATAGCAGCCAGAGGAAACTAAGGCAAAGGCCTTTCATGCCTGACTTCTATTCATTTCTAACTTTATCTGTCATCTTAACTGGTCTGAAACTTTATACTTCAATAGTACCCAGTGATTTGCAGATATTGGCCTTTACTTGGCTGTCCTTCACCCCATACTCCTGGTGATACTGGGTCCTCTTTCTAGAATTTCCTCTGTCTCTCCATCATCTAATTTCTACTTGGAAACACTCTTGTAGGAAAACTCACTTCACAGTTCACCTTCATCTACCAATTTACTCTTTGAACACATATTTACTTCACACCAGTCGAGGGATATAGAGGGATAAACAGAAATTTCTGCCATCATTTCCACTATATCCCAATGGAAGAGAGAGATCTTCAAAACAAATAAATAACTAAATACATGGGATAAAACCTATGATGGATAGAAAGCTTGGATAAGAGAATAACAATGGCTTCTTCATAAAGCTTTCCCAGCCCATCTTGACTTACCCCACCATTCTGCATCTGTTCTCCATAGATTATATGTATATTAAAGGTAGGGATGGTATTTTTCTCCTCTCTATATTCTTAGCACCTCGACCATGTGCTTATGTACAATAGTTTTGTTGAAAAAATTTATATAAGACCTACCCATTGCTGTTGGCTTCTATGAAAGCCAGAGCAAAACATTACAAAACCAAAGCAAAACTAAAACCACAAATCCACTCTGTCCCTAAATCAAGAAGGGCCTGACCTAGGGATTTAATATCCAATACAGTGGGACCTTAATTAGCTAGCTGCTTCTAGCATATTTCCCAACATCCCTGGACACTTGTTTTAATATAACCCAGCAGTCTCCTTGATCCCCAAAATGAGTCATCAACCTGTCTTACTTGACTTCTAATCATAGTCCCTGATGCCCTTCTCATTCCCTATTAGTTCATTTCAGTTCTCTGGGGTTTTCTTGTCAACTAGTTCCTTTTAATTTCATTCTCTTCTTGCCATTTCCCTTGTACAGATTCCTATTACAACAGATATTTGTCAATTTTGAGGCCTCCCAGCAACTTTGAACACCCTTTTTAAGTTGAAGTTATTTATTTCTTATATTTTGACTCTGTTGGGAGCCATGTACTCAATTCCCCTGCCTCCTTTGAAGCTGGGGCACACTTATATGACCCATAGCCTCTTAATCAGATTTAAGGAATGGATGGTGAATTAGAAAATTAATAACTTAAAGAAATAGGCTCCACATAGAACCCTTTTGGGAAATGGTATTGGGACCTACATCCAGTTTCCATGGGCAGTGGTAGCTAAGGTTCTTGCAGAAGCATCCAGGGCTGGCTTCCATAACATCTGTACCTGGCAGAAGTACCAGACTGTCTCCACTGAGGCCAGTTCTGCGGTATGGCTTTGGACATTATTCTAGGTTGCATAGCTGGAGTCTGTGAGCTATCCAATATTCTTTAATATAGGCCTTAAACTATTGAAGCTAGTTCATATTTGTTATAACTAAAAACCTTGCTTGTTACATCTCTAACTACCCTCCCCCCAAACAACTTGGCATGCATTCTCTTAAAGAGCATTCCAAATGGTGTGCCTGGTCTATTCTACCATTCCATTATCCACCTGGCCATTGTCCCTATTCCCTGCCATGAACACATACATACAGAGAGTAGAAGCCTGAGCGTGGGCAAAGGTACAGAGTACAGGTGATTAGCAAATTCCCTTAGGTTTGAGATGTTCTACTGATCTTGTCTACTCCTCAGTTTGTCTCTCTTAATCCCTGACCCAGTTACTCCTAATACCTTTTCTTTACCAACTATGATCCTCCCCCAAATGCTTAATGGAGAGCAGTATTATTCTACAAATCTGTAAAGTGGAGAGCTAAGGGGACAGATTTGGGCAACCACATCACTTGAGGAGCCATGTAAGACTTGTAAGACTTGAGGAGCCATGTAAGTCATTCCCACACATCTTCCCAGAAAGAAAACTCACTGTGGTTAGCCTCATTAGAAACTGCTATATGGATCTGCTGCCAAGGAAACTACATTTTTTTTTATTCCCAGAAGTTAATAAAAAATGGAAACAGAAAAGAAGTTCTAAAACAGCCTAATTTTTTCCTGTGCCATAATCTCAGCAGGCCCATTAAATTGACAGGTCAGCTTATCACGGATTAATGCACACAATGACCAGGAGGGAGCAGGCAGGTCAGAATCAGGTTGGGGTGCAGTCGGTTAAGGTGACAGATCACCATTTTCAAAAGAGAGGTGAGCCCCTCATCAGCAGGGCTGACAGAGTGTCCGTCAGAGGCAGAGGTCCGTGAAGGTCAGGAGGATGCACCATGCACCCTGCAAAGTGCCGGGATGCAGTCCCCCAGACAGCCACACTGCTGTATTAAACAACCTTCTCAATGTTGCCATGCTTTTTGCTTTGCCTTTTTTTTTTTTTTTAATCACCTGCCTTTGAATTTTGCACCACAAAATGAAAAATAATTGAAGGCTCCAAGTATAATGATGGACCATGCTACTTAGCCTAGTTTACTTATGAAACTCATTTCTCTTGCTTGACCTCCTACCAAGGTACTTTCCTGACCATGGGAAATGGTTGAATGTATGGAGGCATGGAGTGAAGCTAACCCAGTATTGCTTCTGTCACTTTCTGGCTCTGGGTCTTGAGAGGCAAGTCAGTCTCAAGCCTGAACACCTTTCTTGTAAAATATCAGTACACACTCCACGAGTGATGCGGAAATGTACCTGGCATATAACACATCTGTCATGGGCTGGCAATCATATTTTCCAGAATCTCTGGCTAGCCCTATTCCCAAGCATAGAGTCCTATGAACCAACTGCAGGAGAAATAGAAAAGCATTAGGAATTTATTAGCTGGATGGCTTCCTGTCTCACCTCTCTCTTCAGCTATGGCAGGCAAGATACTATCGGCAGCTGTGTCCCCACATAAACAGCTGTCTACATGAAACAAGGCAGGAGGCCCATATTAAATAATGAAGATAGAATACATTAATTATACCATGGTAAGTAACTATCATATAAAATATGACTATTATATGATTGTTATTACTTTTACTGCATTATTCATGCTGACATAAATATAACAGCCCACTAGTCATCAGTGTCTTACTGTTTTTATAGAGAAAGAAAATGGAGCTCAAAGCATTTAATGACCTAATGGCCAAACCTCTAAAACACCAAAGTAATGGTTGGCAATGCATGAAAAGAGGCCTGCAGTCTTGCCAATAGGACAGCTTAATGGCTGAGCTATGTTTTAATTTTGACTTCTCATTCCACTGATGCCTTCCTAGTCCATCAGCCTTATAACTGGGCAGAACAGGTTGAAACATATGGGAATACAAATAGAAGAACCCGTGATAGGTTACCCTGGCCCGGAATGTCAAACCTGGTCTTCCAGTTACACCATGGGAGCTTCATTTGTTTGATTCTTAAAAATAACTATTTAAATCTATACCAGCTCTCCACATATGAGTGGTAACTCATATCATTTTAGAGTAATTGTAGCAATATCTCATATGAAGTGGGCAAAGCATATTAGGAAAATAAAACCCAGAGACAGTTTTCCAAGGACAAAATTGCTGGCATCAATATTAAGTTCAGTGAATTAAAATTCTTGTTCTTTTCAGCATTTTATACTACCTCTTATTATCTGTAAGTATCTGTAAGAAAATGGATCTGGAAAATGAAAGGACGAAGGGTAAACTGGTAGAAAGTGTGTAAGGCAAAACAAGTCTCCAGATTCACAGTTCTCAAAGACTTTCTTTCTAGACCTTCCAAGCTTATTGCCTGTCCCACTTTGACCTTCTTCCTCATACAAGTCTGGCATGGGCAAGCCAAGATCAAAACACAAACAAACAAACAAAAGAACCCATAACCTTTTTGAAATTATCAGAAAGAGATTAAAATGTACCCTTTGCTAGGCATTTAGAAAATATGAAAAACTCATATGTGAAAATATCTAAAGGGGACCAAATTTTAGACCCTGTAGAGGGCTATTTTAATCATATGTGGACATGGAAATGGATCATTCACTCATCAATGAATATTTATCGAGGGTCTTCTGTGTACAAAATAGAGGCTGGGATCATAATTTTCAGACTTTTGCTGATGTGTCTGGATCTTTACACCTCCCTTGACACCAATGACAATCACCATTATTTTATCATTACTATCTATCTCTGCTAAATTTTCAACGGTTATGAAAAATTCAGAAGTCAGAGTAAGATATTTAAGTCTCTACCAGAAGTGTCTCGCTAGATGCCAAGTGGGACAAATTTATGCTGGAGCTCAGCTACTCAGGATTTCTATGAAGATCACATGAAATTATGCATGTGAAATACTTTATAGCAAAGGGTCATATATATATGCAAGGTATTGTTATCAGATTTACTTTTCTAAGTAAATAATTTAATGGGAAATGACTTGGGTGCTGATTCTAATAACAAACTCACTTTTTTTCTTAGAAAAATTCATTGATATTTTATTTTACAGTAACTATTAAAAATTCACAGGTAACTTTATTATTTCCTATTTTATTTTATAATCACCATTTAACGCAGTACTTGAATTGCTAATGATTCTTATTGAACTTATTATTATGGAAAATTTTTAAAATATGTGAAAGTAGGGAGAACAGTATCATGAACCTCCATGTTCCCATGAACCAGTTTTTTAGCAATTTCTCTCCCACCCCCTTTCCCTCAATACACACAGTGGATTTTTAAAAAGCAAACACTAAACCTTGTGCCATATCATCCTTAAATATTTCAATATATGTCTCCAAAATATAAGGACTCTTTTCCTGTGTTTATTTTTAACACAACCACAATAGATGACCACATTTAAAAGAAGCCTTCAGGAGACAGTTTCCTATTAGGAAAGAATATTGTGCCATGTATCTTACTCAAGAATATTCTGTGACTCCCCAATGCCCTCAGGATGAAATCTCAACCCTAAGATCATGCTCTAATCAAAATCTTCCCATTGTCCCTCCCATCATCTGGGCACATTTGTTCATACTATTTAATCCATCATAATGTAGACCTCCTGCTGCCTTTCCATCTTGACCCTACCCATTTTGCAAGGACCTTTTAATTTCCACACATCACTGCAGCCTCTAGTGATTTTTTTTTTTTTTTCCTTTAAACCCTTATTGCATTTACTCTACCATTAGAAAGGAGTATTACAGAGATCAAAAGCATGTGCTCTGAAGTCTGACAAAGTTGGGTCTGGGAATTTCTCCATGACTTACTTACTAGCTAAATGCCCTTGGGAAAGTACTCCCTAAATCCTCATTTCCTTAGGTGCTAATAGGAACAATTTGTATTGTAGTTAAGGATACTAATTAAATTTATATGAGTTATATGTGTAGACATTGTATATATGTGTAAATCATAACATACTCACATGTACACACATACACATACCACACACTCACGTACATGCTTACATTGTTTGGCAGAAAACCATCAAGGTAGTGTTATTCCTGCTGTTGTTACCATCTGTATTCATTACCATATTCTGCCTTTTGATATGGAGTTTACTGTTATGTTTCACTACTTGACTCTTGGACGGTTAGTTTCCTTTATTTGTATTTACTTACAGACATCAGCTTCTTGAGGTCAGAGCCAACTCTGACTCTCTTAGCAGTTGGCTTCACAGAGGAGATTCTCAAAGATATTGCTGGAAGACAGCCAGCAGTGTGCAGAGACATCAAGACACCCAGAGTTCTTTCTCTTCCCCAAACCCCCAGGATGTTGTGTTAAATAGGAGAACCTCTCCCTTCTTTTCAGGCTCTCTGCCAGTCTTGCTATGTTTGTGTGGTACAGGGTACTTTAAAGTGAATCTGTAGATTTCTCCAAAAAGGAAAAACCTTTTATGCAGAAAAACAGGTGACGGGACAACTGGAAAAACAGCCGTTTCTAACCGAAGTGAGTTTCCTGACAGCTGATCCTATCAGAGGGCTGCTGTCTTATCCTGGAAATGCCATCCTTCTTTTAGTCTGTAAATATCATGCTCTAGAGAACACCTCAGCACTGGCTTCAGGAGGAGACAGAGTCAACGTTGTATGGCAGTTTACTGTCAACCAAAGGACAATGCTTCTTTCTTGGATTTAATAAAACAGGAAGGAGTTTGGGCAGGCTGCTCCAAAGAAAGGACACGCAATCCTGCCATCACATTGTAGTTTCTTTAATAAAATGATGAAAGAGCGTCTTTGTCCTCCAAATGCCAGTCTAACTTGGGCACATTCAGTTTTTTTCACTTTCAAATGTGTGAATCCTTGGAATGTGGCTGTGGTCTACCTTTTAAGCCTGTACCCACAACTCTGTCAAAGGCTCCGTAGGGCCCTTTTACCTTGCAGTATCTTCCCAGTCCAGGCCAGATCCTCTGTTTCACCTTTTCATAGTCTAACATGTCACCAAGTGAAGATGTCGTTCAGTTAGCCAATGCTTTTTGGAAAATAAATTCCCACAGAAATGGAAAGATTATCTTTCTTGCTGAGAATATTCTTCGCTGTGAATTACATACTCAGATTTCTCTGCATTCATTACCCGGCAGAGAACAGAAAACGACAATTTCATTGTGAAGGGGGAAGTGATTTTTGGCATGTGGATCAATTCTAGTAAGGGCTGGTGTGAGAAGGGGGTCGATATGATAGAATTTGTGTTGCTGAAAGAACTAAAGACTGTTGGTGAGTGTGGATGAAGGAAGGCATTTGGGAGGGAATAAAAAACACAGGAGATGGTATCAGAGAAAGAAATGGAAATTCGGGAGGATATACCTCTTGCATCTGGAAATTCTGCTGGTACTGCCCAGAAGCAGTAAGAATAGTGAAGACAGGGTCTGGAGTCAAGCGGCCTATGAACTAATCCTTGTTACCCAACTTACGAGCTCTGTGACTTTGGACAATTTACTTAGCTTCCCTAAGCTTCTATTTCCTTATCTGCAAAACGAGGATGGAATTGTGTGCGCAGGTCATGGGGCTATATTGAGGATTAAAGATCATGCATGTTAGACATTTGGCACACGTCATATACCCAATAAATACCAAATTTCATTTCATATATTTTTCTTAAAAGTAGAGAAATAATGATTATTATCAGAACTTATGATTTATGAACTGCCCATATGTGATCTTACTGTCTAAGGTTTTCTTTTAAGGGTCAGTGTTAAATAAAAAATGTGCATTCGTCTGCAAAAAACAGGCGCTCATCTGCTTAAGTTCCCTGTGCTAGTACCCAATGGAACAAAAGTACTTTAACAAAATCTGTTCTAGGTCTTCACATAGATATACACACGCACAAATATTACACACTTTCACTTATTCGATTTCCATAGTAGCCCACTCTCCAGGGGAGGATGCCGAGGCACAGAGAAATTAAGTATCGTGCCTGACACCCCTCAGCTATTATTACACTACATCTAGTGTCGGAAGATGGGTGGTTATTCCAGAGCCTGTGCTTTTAACACTCTAAGGCCTGGAAAGATGTAGAATGAGGAATAGGATGGAGTCCGACCCAGGGTTCTTTATTTCTTCCCGAATGGGATTCTTTCCTTACTAGCTTACATCTTTCCTCCATGAAGGCTGCAAAAATGAGTGGAGGAAGGAGGACAGGACTGACTGTTCAGAGGTCTGGGCTCCGACAGGGCTGCCACTTACCGCATACGTGACTTAGGGGGTGCTGAGGAGGGATTTAGTACTCTGAGTTTTACTGTCATCATATGCCACTTCACGATGGCAACTGGTCCACAGACCAACTTTCTGGATCATTGCAAAGGTCAAATTAAATAGTTAGTGGTAAATTACTTTGAACACTCAAGACTACTAAGACACGATTCTTATTATTACTAAATTCCTTTCTTTGCATATAGATTCTGCCAAAAGTCCAAAGTCACAAACCTGATTGATAAAAATTATCTAAAGGCTTTTTAAATTTTTGCGTATTAAACTACAGAGCCCCAGACCTCACCTTCAAGTACCTGATCTGATTGTTCTGGGATGCATTATGGAATGTAATTTTTAAACCTCTCAGGTATTTCTGGTTAAACAGGTCTACAAAACTTTAGTCTATGCCACAAAGTGTCACCCTGACTGATAGACTATCTTAAGTATTTCCTCTCCAGATTTTCTTGAGCCTGATATTTACCTTCTCTAAAACTGAGTTTCTTAACAAAAGTTATATATTCTTATTTTTTTCTTGTAAAACTTGTGGAACTTAGATTAGAACTGCATAGAATGGTTGATTGAGTTATATTTATCGACTTTATTGAAGCCCATTATAAGTGGATCTCCTGCACACTTGCATATATGTAAGGTACTTTTTAAAAGAAACAGCGAAAGTTGCTCAGAGAACTCTTTATTGACAATGAAGAATTACCTTCCTGAATGGCACCCCCAAGGCATGGGTATAGATTAAGT
The DNA here is from genome assembly GCF_009829155.1 of Mustela erminea. Classification (NCBI taxonomy): domain Eukaryota; kingdom Metazoa; phylum Chordata; class Mammalia; order Carnivora; family Mustelidae; genus Mustela; species Mustela erminea. The sequence continues at coordinate 34,282,508 of NC_045626.1, read as the reverse complement.
AACCTTTTAAGGTAATGACCCTTTAGAAAGGTTAGTCTTGATTCAAAGGTCAAATCTAGACAAGCAAACCATTTTGGGGAAAATAAAATAGCTGAATCCAGCCAGTGAACTGAATATTTAGTTAATCACTCTTTAAATGAAGTAGTATTCTTAGGGATTCACTAGAGTTTAAAATGTGACCCAGTGTTTTCCTGAGATGTGGTATCAGGGAGCACAGAGTGTAACCAAGCCTCGGACTGAATTCCAGTGTAACAACTGAACAACTGTGTAGAGTAGGCATGGTTCCTACTTTCTCAGAACCTTTGTTTTCTCATCTGTGTGACTGAGAGACTATAGAGTTAAACGAGGGAACACATGCAAAGCACATGTGATGGCACATGGTGACATGGAATAAATGGCAGCTACTATTCTTCTCAGACATAACTGATCTGCCCACAACTGTCTGTTTTACCCTGATGGTTGGAAGAAGTTAATGCAGTTGCTGAAGCAGTGGAGAAGTACATAAAGCACAGGAAAAGGCAGACTTAATACATGTAGCTTAATTCTAGAATGTGTTTCTGAAAATCCCCGGACTTCTTTGTGAACATCCATTATCTCTCTGTTAAAACAAAACAAAACAATCCCCCCCCCTACACACAAACACAACGAAGCAAGGTGCAAAACACTTCTTGTAGCATTTTGCCTGCTTGTTTTAGAAGGAGACATTGATAAATTGGAGAGGATCCAAAAATGATAAGAAGGATTAGAGGATATGACCTACAGAGAAAGATTAGGAAAAGAGCCTGGAGCCATGCCTGGAGCCATGAAGGCAGTGGGTGGGGGATATGATAACTGAACATAAATTCTGAGAATAGGTGAGAAGTATGGAAAAGAATATTTCAGGTGATTGGACCATGGGCAAACGAGGATCGATGTCCTTATATCAGAAAAGAAAGCACTTGTGTGAAGTATTCTTAGAAGAAAAAAAAATTAAACAGAGAGGTCACTCAATTAAGACCTTGATTATTCCATTTGAGATGTGATTCTCTGAAGCTCTTTAGCTGGCACCTCCACAAGCGGATTGTTCCGGAGTCAGACCTGATGAGTGAGAGAGGAAGGTGCATCCTGGCTGCCTGTGGTGTTTGTTGTTGTTGTTGTTTTTGTTGTTGTTGTTGTTGTTGTTTTGGGGGTGGTGGCACTAAACCTTAAGGCAACGTACAAAACTCCAGTGGGGGTGATCTATGTTCATTTCTTATCTACTTTTTTCCTTCCTAGTGTGGTGAGTGGATTGTACCCCTAAAATAATATGTCTTCTTCCTGAAAACCAGGACCAATAAATGTGACCTTATTTGGAAAAAGGCCTTTGCTGAGGTAATTAAGTTAAGGATCTTAAGATGAGGCAATCATCCTGTATCATCTGGACATGTCCTAAATCCAATAACATGTACCCTTAGAAGATACACAGAAGAAGGCACTAAAGACAGAAGAAAAGAGAGAAGTGCTATCACCATGGAGCCAAGGAAGCTAAGGGTTGTCTAGGGCAAACAGAAACTGGAAGAGACCAGAAAGGACCTTAGAACCTTCACAGCCTATCAACACCTTGACTTCAGACTTTTGGCCTTCAGAACAGTGAGAGAATACATTTATGTTGTTTCAAGACACCAAATTCAGGGCAATTTTTTATGGAAGCCCTAGGAAACTAATAGAACCAATATGAAGATTAATTTTTTTTAATATATAATTCCCAGACTTTCTCAACATCAGCCACCAAATTAATGCAAGGAAGAAAGTCTTGTATGCTACCTGTGGCTCAAATATTGGGATGAAGTGAGAGATGCCTTTAAGTTACTAGCTCTCTAGGGAAGATGGAGCTAGAAAAATGATGGTGGCAGGCAGAAGCCTAAGATACTGACCTAGTCAGGGGCTGGCCATGGAAGCCCACTGCAGGAGTGACCACAATGCCCAGAATTAGGGCCGAAGCTCTACAGTTAAGAAAATTCTAAAAAAATTTTTTAAAAGATTTATTTATTTATTTGAGAGAGGGAAGGAGATGGAATGAGATAAACAAACAAACAAATGCACAGATGGGTAAAGGGAGAAGGAGAATTCCAAGCAGATTCTGTGCTGAGCACAGAACCTGATGCGGGGCCTAACCCCGTGACTCTGAGAACACGACCTGAGCTGAAACCAAGAGTCACACGCCTAACCAACTGTACCTCCCAGGCGCCCCCTAAAAACACTCAAATTTTTATTTTAATTTTTTAATATTTTTTTTATTTTTTATTTTTTCAGCGTAACAGTATTAATTATTTTTGCACTACACCCAGTGTTTCATGCAATCCATGCCCTCTCCAATACCCACCACCTGGTTCCCCCAACCTCCCAACCCCCGCCCCTTCAAAACCCTCAGGTTGTTTTTCAGAGTCCATAGTCTCTCATGGTTCACCTCCCCTTCCAATTTCCCTCAACTCCCTTGGCACTCAAATATTTTTTAAGAAAGAGGATATGAAATGAAGTTGACAGGATATCCACTAAGTGTTGGACTCTGGGTTAGGCGCTTTTCATACATTTCAACAGTAAAAGCTATAATTTATCAAACATTTAGATACATGCTACCTACTCTTCTACAAACGATGGTATTTAATTTGGCCCTATGGTATAATGAATGCAATTAGTATTATACCCATTTGCAGTTGAGGAAAATAAGTTTTAGGAGATAACTCATCTTCCCAAGTTTCCACAACAAATAAGTAAAAGATCTCAGATTTGGACCAGATCTGTCAGATTTCACAATATATGCAATTCTGCTGAAGGTCACACAGGTAGAGTCAGGAAAGGTTTCACCCATATTCCTGCCATTTGCGAAGGCTGTATGCAACTTCACTTCAAATAACAAAACAGTGGTGAGAGAGAACAGAAATGCCAGGGTGGGTGATATAAATGGACACACGCTCATCAAGACCAGGAGCTTGCCTGCAGGAGGAGGAACAAGCTGTGCACCAGAAGCAGTAGCTACAGGCACAAGAACACTAAGGTGTGGAAAATGAAGAAAGACTGCGGAGGAATTCCTGAATGCAGAGGGCAGAGTTAAGAGAAAATCTTTGGGTATCACGGAGTTCAGTGCCTTCGGGTCCAAGGTGCACTACTGTCCCCAACACACAGTGAGACTCTTCAGCCAACTGATTTTCACTTATATAGACTTTGAGGATTACATTCCTCATCATGTATATTTTTTGTCCTAGGCCGCTGCTGGACCAGCACCTGCCATGCCACAGATGACCGTGCAAAGTGCTAAGGGTCAACAGAACGAAACACAACCAGCATGGTAAATCTACTGACACTATAAAGAAAAGGCACAGAATTCACACCAACCAAATATTGGTTTGTGATTGTCTTTTCACTTTTGGGCATGGAGCAGGCAGTGGAAGTATACATTGTGGACTTGCCCTGCAGGATAGAAATCGGAGTCTATGTGACTTGCTAAATGAGTGAACTCCTCCAGTTAGTGCTTCAGTGGCTCAAAGAAGGGCTGGTGTGGACAGGGAGATTAGATCATCAGGATTCAGTCTTGGTTCTGTCACCTCCGACCTGCTGTGTGACCTTAGGGGAGTTACTTAATTTTTCTGTTTCTAAAATTTCTCATCTGCTAAAGTGTAAACTGTAAGAAGTTATTGATTTAATAGAAGTGTTACAAAGATGGAGATCTTTTGACTATTATCCTCCTTTCTAAATGTGCCATTCCTGTTAAAGCATGCATACTAAAATTTTTTTGATATTTGAGTTTCGCAGTTCCAGAATTTATTATTTGCTCATATTCTAGGAACATTGAACTATTTCTCATCTTGCCTTATTTGTACTCCATATATAGATCTCAACTGATAGTCCTACAAAAAAAAAAAAAAAAAGATTTGGTACACCCTTACAGTACTGGTTGTTTCCATTATTAGAGTCTAAGCCTCTTGAGTCAAGTGATCAGATCAGATTCAGAAACATCACTGAACATGTATCATGCATGTGTTAGGCACATTCATATATATATTCATATATCTCTGTGAGGAAGAGACAGACGATCTACAACCTGAATGCATACTTTCTGCTCTAACTACAGTCACCTTTTTAAATTTATTTTTAACTTTAATTTTGAAATATTTCAAACAGAGAAGTGTGGAGAATAACACAATACAAACTTATGACCTAAAATACCAATTTCTTTCAGACTATTAATATTCTGCCAAATTTGCTTTATCTGTGAAATATCTGGGACTATATTAACTTTAGAGGGGAAAACATACTGCTACCCTTAATTTCAATAATTGTTAATGATTTATCAAGACTTCCTATTTTTTTTGAGTCATTCTGGCTTATTCATATTTTTTTCAGAAAATTGTTCATTTTATTTAAGTTTCTAAACTCAGGTACACAATGTTTTTCATTCTATTCTCTTAATATTTAAATACATTCTATGTAATTATGTCCCATTTATTCATATCAATATTGTATATTTATACATTTGTTTTTATTTTCTCCCACTTCATCATTCTTATTAAAGGTTTGCATATTTTAAATAAATTTTCCGAAGGAAGAGCTTTAGAGTTTATTGACACGCTCTATTGTTTCTTAGACTGATATTTAATTATTTCTTCTCTCTAGCTCACTTAGATCTGCCCTCTTAGTATTCTCAGTTAAATGAGTTAAATGCCTAAGTGATTTATTTATACTCGTTCATTTTAGAAGATCTGTTGAACTTACATTGTCATTCATTTCTAAATATTTTGTAATTTTCATTTCCTTTTTTATTCCACAAAGTAATTTAGGAATTCATTTCTAAGTAGCAAAATACATGCATTGGCCAAACTGCACTTTCTCCTTATTTATAATTAGGCTGTCTCTTGGACAAAGGCTGTAACTTGCATAATATTGATTCTTTGAAATATTTTGAGCCAGTTTTAAGTTGAAGTATAGCTGATATACAATATTATATTAGTTTCAGGTGTGAAACATAGTGATACAATATTTATATACATTACAAAGTGATCACCAAGAAAAATCTAGCCACTATCTGTCACCATATGAAGTTGTTACACATATTTTTTTAAGATTTTATTTATTTGACAGAAAGAGACACAGCCAGAGAGGAAACATAAGCAGGGGGACTAGGAGAGGGAGAAGCAGGCTTTCCGCCAAGCAGGGAGTCTAAGGAGGGGCTCGATCCCAGGACCCTGGAATCATGATCTGAGCTGAAGGCAGATGCTTAATGACTGAGCCACCCAGGCGCCTCAGTTGTTACATATTAACGATAATCCCTATGCTGTACATTTATTCCCTTGTATTATTTAGTTATAATTGGAAGTTTGTATATCTTTGAATCCCCTTCCTCATATGATCTATTTTTTTTTGTGTGTGTGTGTGTGACTGAACAGTTGGGTCAGTGTTTTCCAATGTTTTGTGCATATATTTTATCTATCATTTACAAATAAGTATACATATACATATCTAGCTCATTAACTTTGCTGATATTTTAACTTCATTTTTCAAATTAACATACCATAAATTTTGTTATTTTTTGGTGTTCAGCTGTATGACTTTAAGCAAAGTGGAGAGTCCTGTAGCCACAGCCACTATCAGGATAGAGAATAGTTACATCACTCCAAATTAGTCTCTCATGCTATCCCTTTGTTATCTTGTCTTCTCCAAATCTGTAAAACCTGGTAGTCATTGCTCAGTTCCCTGTTTCTATAGTCTTTTCTATTTAAGAATGTCATATAAATAGAATTATATACTATGTAACCTTTGAGATTGGGTTATTCTATTCAACATGATGCCTTTGAGATGTGTCCACGCTATTAAATATATTAATAGTTTGTTCTTTTTTAATGAGGATACCACATTTGGCTTATCCATTAACTTACTGAAGGACATTTGAGTGGTTTGGTGATTATGAATAATGTTGCTATAAATGTTCATGCACTGTTTTTATTTCTCTAGGTTAAATGCTCTGGAGTGGATAGCTGGATCATATGGTAAGTATATGCTTAATTTTTTAATCATAGAATGATTCAGAATATGTTCCCTTTATTAAAATATTTGTAAGATTTTGATAAAGACTGTCACTAATTACTTTTTTAGAAACATCTGGCGGAACTCACCAACGAAACTATGTAGTCTTGGACTTTTCTATGCTCGGAGGTCCTTCCTTCGTCCGAACCTCCTTCCCTCCTTTCTTTAATTCCTTCCTTCCTCTTTCCCTCCCTCCCTGCCTTCCTTCCTTTCTTTCAAGATTGTATTTATTTATTTTCCACATAGAGAGAAAGAGAGGGAAACATAGGGAGAGGCAGGCTCTCTGCTGAGCAAGTCTGTAGGACTTGATCCCAGGATCCTGGGATCATGACCTGAGCCAAAGGTAGATGCTTAACCAACTAAGCCACCCAGGCATCCCAGATTTTTTATTTCTTCCCCCACCTCCACGGGAAAATACACTTTTTAAAAATAAATTAACATATAATATATTATTAACCCCAGGGGTACAGGTCTGTGAATTGCCAGGTTTACACACTTCACAGCACTCACCACAGCACATACCTTCCCCAAAGTCCATAACTCTACCACCCTAGATTTTTTATTTCTAATTCAACTTTCATTCTCACTATTGGTCTACATAGATTTCCTATTTCTTGGATTCAAGATTCATGATCCAATCTTGGTAACTTGTACATTTTAAGGAATTATCTGGTTTTTTTTCCCCCAAGTTATCTGATTTGTTGGCATATAATTATTTATAGTAATCTGTTATCACATTATGTATTTCTGTGGTATCTGTTGTATTGTTTTCTCTTCCACTTCTCATTTTGGTTTTTGAGTCTTCCCTTTTTTTTTTCTTAGTTAACAGAGTTAAAGCATTGTCAATTTTCTTTATTTATTTCAAAAAACTGATCAATACTTTCAATGTTATGTTATTGTTTATTCCAGTCTCTATTTTATTTATTTCTGATTTTTCTTTATCTCTTTCCTCTACTAAACTTCAGCTAAGTTTCTTCTTTTTCTAGTTCATTGTGGTTAGTTATTTGAACTTTTTCTTAATACAAGTATTTATAGCATAAATTTCACTCTAACATCTGCTTTTGCAGTAGCCCATTAAAAAAATAAAAAGATTTAGGTTCCTAAGTTCAGGGTTCTTATTCTCTAATGCAAAACTTTGTGTGCAACCATCTAGGTCCCTCCACATTGCCAAGCAGGACTTGGGCAAAACGGGAACTGATACTAATATGTAGATGTTTGTGGTACTTGGGTCAGAACAATAAAATTCTTTATCTCTGAAAAAAAAAAAGGCTACTAGTAAATTGTAATCTTATTATATATTGTGAATATAATTTCTATAGTACATTACAGTTTGAAGCATTGTGAAAAAATATACATATATGTTTAATTTTAAATAAACTGCTAAATGGTTTTTCAGAGTCCTGTACTCTTTTGGATTCCCCCCAGCAGTATGTAACAATTGCCAGTTTCTTTACATTTTTTCCAGCTCTTGCTATTATCAGTTTTTTTTTTTTAATTGAAACCATCCTTGTGCAATGGTATCTTATCATGGCATTAATTTACATTTCTCTAACAGTCATTGATGTTGATACTTGTCTTTTTTCAAGTGATTTTCTTGTGGTTTTCATGTGGTTACTTGCCTATATACTCTTTGGTAAAGGGTCTGTTCAAACCCAGTTTTCACTGGGTTTTTTTACAGCTCTTTATATATTCTGAATACAAGTCCTCTTTTGTACATGAAATTCAAATATTTTCTCTCAGTCTTTGTTTTATCATTCTCTTATCTGTCATTTTATCAAAGCAAAAGTTTGAAATGTAATGAAACTCACTTTTTTTTAATTCTTTTATGGATTTTGTATTTGGTGTTGTGTGTGAGAACTTTGCTTATTCCCCACAAAGATTTTCTCCTAACCCCTCTTTCATATAATTTATCATAATATATTTTCTTATCCTGCATGCCGTAAGGTGTCTCTGAGCTATTTTCCAAACCATCAATTTTTTCTTCTACCACGTCTAGGCTACAGTTATCATATCAGTTACATTTTTTATTTAAACGCTGATATTTTTCATTTCCAAACTTATGAATTTGTTCTTCTTCTGATGCCTTTGGTCTTATTTTCTTTCTTTGTACTTTCATAATTTTTCAAATAAATGTTATATTGTCATTATCTTAAGTTTTTGTCAAATAGTAAAATTTAATCTGGAATGAATATTTTTGTAATATTAATTGTGCTGGCTGGCATGCTTACTGTTTGAATTTTCAATGTTTTTGAAATTTTGATTTGCATATTCATTTGAGTGGAAGGTTTGGTTTGTTTCAGACCTATTTTGTATTGTACATATTTCCCTGACAAGACGTTTGTGGTTATTTGGGTGAATTTACACCTTAGGTGACCTTACTCTAAATTATGTATTTCACAGGTATTTCAGGTGTTTTGCTCTGTAGGGGTGTTGTCTACATTACAAATCCACTCACAGAGCTAAAAATCAGTTCAATTCAGTTCAGCATCAAGAGAATATTCCTTTCTCCCACCTTCTAGTCCTATAGCTTTTAGTAAAGAATAATTCCATGAAGAAGTTGAAAATTGATTTTTTTTTTTATCTTTTTGTAAGAAAGGAAATATCAACATAGCCCTAGCTTCCAGGGCTAAGAATAAATTCAGACCCAAACCTGCACTCTGGCCTTTCTTACCCTATGGCAGCTGAGCTCCTAGATATCCGAGTTTGTATCTGTCATTAGAACCAGTAGAACCAGAAGGGATATTTGACTAAGAACTTTCCTTTTTTTTTTTTTTTCCCTCACAGATTCTCTCTTTTTGTAGGTTCATAAATTATTGCCTGTGTAAGGAGCTGAGGGCTGACAAACAGGGGACTTGAGGAACCGTTATGAATGAAAATACTTTTTATTCCTTCCACATATCCCGAATAGGGTTCAGGATGAAAACCTCTTTTGAGGAAACGTTTTACTCATGACTGTTCACTGGGCCATCTATTTCAGACATTCCAGAACAAGGTCCTCTGACCACCCACACAGAATACTGAACCATTTGGAGTACTGCTGGTATCAGTCCCTGCATCACTTCCTTTGTCCGAAAAGAAAGCTTCTCGCTTTCCTTCCTTAGACCCCATGTTCCTGAATCACTCAAATATTTTAATTGTCTCACATTTGGAGAGAGCAACATTCTCATGCAACATTCCATTGCTGACAGAAAGGCTGACAAGGCAGCTGACACAGTGGCTATTACTTTGAGCAGTTTCTAAACAATATCATTTTGCTGCCCTTCCGCTTTCAGTGAAATTACAGGGTGCTTTCTTCTTTGTAGAACAATGGAGCTCAGCTCCCACACCAGGGGTCCTGAACTGATTCCATACCAACCTCCTGAGCCTCAGCATTAATGCAATTATCACTGAAGTTGTCAATTCAGGCACTCACAGCCTCACTATATTGGTTCATTTTGGCATGCCAGAAAAATTAGGAATGGAGTTACAAGCCCTTCTCTGGATATATAATGTATGTGTGTGTATAAAATATATATATATATATGTATATATATGTGCATAAAATATGTGTGTGTATAATCTCCTGCTAATTTGAAATGCATCCTGAGTAAATAAGAGCAGTATTTATAGAAATGCATGGTGACAGATCAGCCGTGAATCTGAACTGGGGGCTGATAAATTCTCATTACCTTCATCTACCTGACAAATGAAATGACCTGCTAAGTAGCTGCTGAAAATTCAACGAGATACCTGCAAATAGCAAGCATCCCATGTGAAAAATGGACAAGTTTGGTGAACATCTTGGACTGGAATCACACAGAATGAAGAATAAAGAAGTTCTCCCCATCCCCTGAATCTGCAGAGTTACTGGAAACGGTGGCTTTTTGGGTTGCTGTTACCACTCTAACTTTCTTTCCATTCCCAGTCCACAAAGAAAGCAATCCCTGACTTTCCTTACCCTGAGATTTCCACTAATCTCCCTCTTAAGTCCTTAACTAATGCACAGACCTGAGGTATCTCTGTATATGGAATAGCAATCGCCAACACAGAATATGCACATCCAAGGTAGAGTTAATGGGATGATCTACTGAGCATTGAGGGTAAACCTTGAAAACTGCCCTTATTATTTTTGCTTTATTCATTTTAGACACTGTATTTGCAATTTTTTAATGTTTGTGACATATTAGTGTCATTGTATACAATGTCCTTATAAATGATAGCTATTATATCAATTTTATATTATATATGATCACATATAAAAATTGGTAAATATATAATAAACAATAAATGTTATATTATTATATATAATATTACAAATAGTGTGAGTGCATGCTCATTTTTTTAAATGATAGGACTGTGCAATTAAAAAAATTAAAGACCACTTTTCTAGAGAAAGTCTTCTGAAATGGTAATATGCACATAAGCCATCTGAGGATTTTGTACGATGCATATTGAGATTATGTAGGTCTGGGATATGGTTAGAAAGTTTGCATTTCTAACCAACTCCCAGGTAATGCTGATGCTGCTAGTCCTTGAATTACACTTAGAGTAGTAAAGCATAAGTATGATTTAATGTCCTCCTGAAAGCATCCCCTTCCCCAAATATTTTTCCTTCTAGGACAGTAGAAATACCTGGGAAGTCCTCCTGTGTTGAAACTTCTATTTAGAGGACAAAGGTATTGCTTTTTGTTTGTTTTGACTCAAGCCTCCTGGGTAAGTAGATAGATAGGTATGTTGAGGTTGGTATCCTCTAGAAACAAACAATGAGGCAAAGACCGGCATCAAATTTACTGGGAATTGCTCCCAGGAGATAGTTGTGAAGAACGTACATTAACCCATCACGAGATATGTCTCTGAGGAGGAACTGTGCCTTTGCATGAGGTGGTTTTGTTCAGTGGAGGGAAATTCACAGAGAGCAACTAAGGTGAAGGCTGTCGACAGCCTACCCTCCCAGAAGCTGGAGGAATGAGTGCCTCTATCTTAAAGGGTAAGCATCTGCATAGCACATGACAGCAGCTGCTATAATTTTCCCCAATTAATCCCTTGTTACACTCAGATACACTTTGTATAATAAGATCTTCCAGGATTCTCATGGGCCTCTATTCCTGTGCAATTACAAGATAAAGTTTTGTGGGATGAGCCAGAGCTCCTGTTACTGTAGTCTTTAAGACTATAACTAATATTCATCAAAATTGAGCCAAGTAACACCAAGAAGTTCCCAAGTGAATGACCTACATATCCAACATATTCTTCTCTGCCTACATAGTATAATAGTATCCTACCTCTTCCTGATGGTCAGGGTCCAGAACCCTTGCCTGGCCTTCCTGCTGGTATCTTGGAGTTGAGGGTGATGGAGAGGAAGCTATAGCTTAAAGTTCAATGGTATTCATTTGTGTTCTCCTATTGGAAGAGTTCGCTTTCTGAGAATCTGTAATCTTGCAGAGCACAAAATTTAGGATCTCACGCAGTTCCCAAGTGAGTCACTGAAACTGACAGTAAGTGGTCCCTTTCTACTGCTACCTCTTGGATTCCAAACACACAATATTAGCTGTTGGGATCTTTGATGTGTCCTGGAAGATGGCACTTCTTCCCCATAGAGCACAGTTATCAAGTTAGCGCCTCAGTTGCAACCTGGTCTGTTGGTGTGGAATCTTTTGGGTGGTATGGTATATGGACAGAACAAGCAGATCCTACCCATGATCATGTGTATAGTGCCATACTTTCTCTGTTGTAAAAAGGCTCCTTAGGTAAAATACAGTGTTATGCTGGATACAGTCCCTTGTTGTATGAAAACAATGTGGGAAGCAAGTTTTGAAATATATGTGATGAATCAAGTCTGCTGGGCAAGAAAAGCAAACCCATATTTGAATACATTTTAATTCTAGTGTTTGAGGGACCACTTTTAAGAGAGATTAAAAGATGCAGAATTGCATACAGGGTAAAGTTAACTTTGATATATATACAACAAAGGCATTAGGACAATTCTTTGAGAGCTCTTGACTGGAAGAGCCTTTCAGAATTCTCCCATATGTAAACAAGGGAACCAGGGTTATATTCACTCACATGGACAGGTTATTGGATGTGGGATGCTCTTGGGAAGGGATGGGACCTTGGCCAAGGTGACCATCCTCAGGCCAAGGCAATTCCCGCTGAGTACTTAACCTGAGAGCTGTCAGCTACCAACAGTCCCATGACCAGAAAGGAGTGCTTTACCCCCAAAGGAGATGAGAGGTCCTGAGCCATGTACTATAGTACCACAGTATTCACTACAATATATATGCATATTTTTTCTCTGCATCTTGTTTTTCTTTTTAATGATTTATTTTAGAGAGAGAGAGCAAGGGGAGAGGGAGAGAGAGAATCTTGAGCAGACTCCCTGCTAAGCATGGAACCTAATCAAGGCTCGACCTCAGAACCCTGAAATCATGACCTCAGCTGTAACCAAGAGTTGGATGCTCAACCAACCAAGCCACTCGGGTGCCCCTTTGCTCCTTGCTCTTAAAAGTGAATTATGATCAGTTTCTTTTCAATGGGAAATGGTAAGTTCCCAGCAAAAGTTGTAAGATATGTTGTCAATGTAGGATATAATGGTAGAAAGCAAAACAGCTTAAGATCCCTGAAAGTAGAAAACTCTAGTATATACTGCAATTGAGAGAAGAAAATATGGAAGTACCAGAGGACTTCAGTAGATATTTCCCAATTTGACACCCAGCTACTGTACCTCTTCCAAATCCCTGGAATGTTCATGTTTCTGTACAGTCCTAGGCTGGCTAGTATGCATCCATTGGTGGGCACGGAAAACTGTGAAATGCTGCAGAAGTATGCCAAGAGATGGTGACAAGGAGTCTTATATAATCTAATGTCTACAATCTAGTATTACAGATTTAACCCTAATAAATACAGAATTAATGAAAATGTGCCACCTCAGAGCAAAGGCTTTTGCACTATATGACAGTTAGGAACACAGCCTGCATTAGCACACAGTTCTCTGCTCAGTCTGGCCAATCTCCCACTGGCTGTCAATTAATCCTTATTCAGATACTAATCACACCTTATGTTGTATTCCTTTCCTAGGAATTTCTGCAAAACTAAGATCATTTCTACTTACCTTTCTATAGTTCTTTATTATACATTTACACATGATCTAGCAATTTCATGTAGTGGATATTATCCTTGTTTTTTCAGACACACAGAGCAAGGAGTTTTACATACAGAAGTTACATTGTTTCTTCCTTGAACCCAAAGTGTGACCTTGTTTATTCAGTTTCTCAGAATCCTATGTTTTTTGCCCATAATGTGGCAAAAATTAGGATTCAAGTGATAAAAATATTTAACAATAATAGTGTCCAGCTTATAATTTGTTTAATAATTTTCAACTATCATTTAAAACAATTTTTATCTTTAAGTTTTTTTAATGTACCAGGAGGCAAAATAGACAATACTGTGTATGTCTGTCAACTAACAATAAAGGAATCCAGCACAATTATGTGAATCAAGTGCATGAGCGTTTCCAAGCACATTTTATTTGTAATTATTTTGGCTGTTTATAATATGTTTAACTTTCACTTTTCCTATATTCCAAGAAGCTAAAGTTTTTAGAAAGCTGAATGCCAGACCAGCGAGTCCTTTCCCTGAATAATTCTTAGCACTGTCACTGTGTAGAAGACATTTAACATTTCATGTTTCAATTTCTTTATCCACAAACCAGAGGCCATCATCCTGACCTGCATCATCAAAAAGCAATTTCTATTAGCAAATTAATGACTGTTGAGGCAGCTATCAATGCTGAGTATCATTCATATTAGATTGGGCTTCAATTGCCAAACAGAAAGTGAACCATTCCAGGAAGCCCCTTTGGGAACAAGAGTTTAAAGTTCTTTTCTTTCTCTGGCTGCTAAGGAAAAGTACTGGCCAAAGAGAAGAGGGAAAGGCAAGGGAGGGGAGCAGGGAGAAGGGCAGGGAGGAGAGGAGATAAAACAGTTCAAGGTTGTACTTCCCTGACTTCATTCCTGCAATGTCCGCCTCACCCTTAATGACAAGGTCTGGGGAAGATGTAGTTTATGATGTGCTTCAAGTGTGATAAAGAAGCTGAGAGGTGAGCCCGGGAAGGGTTCGGTGTCCTTGAGGACTGGATGGGCTTGAGTACTCTGTGAGGATGGATGTTATTAAATTGAATTATTATTATTAGCACTTAGACAACGTGGAGAGGAAAAGGAGGAGAAAGGAAAGAGCTAAATTAAAACTGCGTGTGGGACACACTGTGTGAGAATTCTGAGAGATGCTCCTGACCTGTAAATAAGGCACAGACAACTCGGGGAGGGGCTCATTATTGAGTAGACATTCTTTAATCCCATGAAAAAATGAGTTTTACCAGGAGTTTTGTTCTGAAGGTTTGGAGGCAAGCCCGTGCCTCTTCTGTGGCTTCACTGAAACACAAAGACATAATGAAAGAGGATTTCTGAAGTCTGCTCTTTGAGTAATGTCTGTCCCAGTTAAAATGGACTCCTCTCTTCTGATCCCCCTGTATCTGCCCATGCTATTCCACCACCCATAGTACCTTCATGCTTTTCTGCTCTGATTCCTATTCCCCACACCTTTCTCTAGCCAGTTGTGAAACTGGAGTCATCATTTTTATTGGTAGTAGTTGACATTTATGAAGCACTTCCCATGTGCCAGGCACTGTGCTAAGCACTTTGCATTTATTATCTCGTTTTATCTTCAAATGTGCCCTGTGAGGTACATTTTGTTGGCTCTATTTCACATTTGAGGATGTTATCTTAGAGAGGTAGAGTAGTTTAAACCCAGGGCTCACAATTAGTGTCAGAAATGGGATTTAATACTGATTCAGTCTGACTCCAAATCTTGTGATCCTAAGTGCTATGTTTTCCATGAAGTCTAAGCAGAAAACAAACCCATATAGACTAGTCAATCCTATCAGTCTTTCTTCATTTCTGTAAATATACCTAGCAGTACAAATCAAAGAAATGGGAGAAACTGGGAGGGATCATTCCTATCCTGAAGAGATTATCCTTGGGATTATTTTGTACCTGATTTTTTTGGGGGTGTGTGTGCAGAAGTTTATTGGGTAATATCCGGGCTCAAAAGTAGAAAAACAACAACAACAAAAAAGGTGATTAATGAAACCACCAATGGAAGAGACCTTGAGTCAAGGAAAAGGTATTTAGAATAGATGAAGATACGCTGAACAATTTTCCCATAAAAACAGAAGACAATCTATTCAGAACATCATTAATGTCCCATGATACACGCACTGATGCTTACATTTCTGTTTTTGTGTTATTTAATTTATCAGCATCAATCAAATATTGAAAGATGCCTCCTCTTTGAAATACCATTTCTTTCTTCAGCTTCCACAATGGAGACAACATTGTCCTCCTACCCAAAATTTTCACTCACCTCATTAGTTTCTATCTCCCCAGGCTTCTGGGCCTCTTCTAGATATTGAAATCTTGGTGTGCTCCCAGATCTTTCCTTGGCACTCTCCTCATCTCTATTCACTCTCCTTTAGGTGACCTGAGTGACTGACTGTATCTATTCTCAAAAACACTACTTTGCATCTCTAGAACAATCTTCAAAAACAACATCTCTGTCCTAGGCTTTCCCTACTCCCCAGACTAGATTATCCAACTGATACTTAACAATTCTACATGAATGTCCAATAGCCATCTCAAACTTTACCTGGCCCAACCAAAAATGGCAACTTCTAATACTTCAGGAAAAAATTCTTCCCTGAACCAAGTCTTCCCATCTTTAAAAAAAAAAAAAAAATCTATTTCATCGTATTTGTTGAGAAACTAGAAATTATTCCTTGTTGCTTCTCTTTTACTCTACCTACCATGTTTCGCCTAATGGGTCTTACCAACTGTTCCTTCAAACATTTCTTAAATTGGCTCCCTCCTTTAAATCTCCATTATATCCTAATACAAGACTTAATAGCCTCTTACCTCTCCCAAAATCGAAATCCACTCTTCTCCACATGTTCATGTTCCACTTATCCTCAAAAAGGCCAGCAAACAAACTTCATAGAAGAGTAAATCAGATTATGCCATCCATTTGCTCAAAGCAGTCTCAGGATGCACCATCTGAACTAGGTAAACACTTAAACCCCTGATCCTGGTACAGAAAGCTCTCCATATGATAACCCTGAGTTATAGATCAGCCACTCCTCCCCTGCCTATTAGCATTCGGTTATATTGGTTCCTTTTCTCTTTGTACAACCCAAGGTCATTCTTGCCTTAGAACTGTCTCATATTTATATTTTCTGCCTGGAGTGCTCTCCATTATGATCTTCACAGGATTATCTCTGGCCTACTACTTCATTCTCTCTCTCTCTCTCTTTTAATATTTAATTTATTTATTTGACACAGGGAGACACAGTGAGAGGGAACACAAACAGGGGAGTGGAGAGGGAGAAGCAAGCTTCCCCGAGCAGGGAGCCCAATGTGGGGCTCGATCCCAAGACCATGGGATCATGAACCAGGCCAAAGGCAGCCACTTAACAACTGAGCCATCCAGGTGCCCCAACATTCTCATCTTAAATATCTCCTCCCAAAAAATCTGAAGTAGCTTCCAAGTCACTCTGAAAGCATCCCATTTTATTTACCCAAAAAGTATATATCTTCATGTACTCTTTTCATGTTTCTTTTCTTTCTCTCTTTCCTTCTGACTAGGATGCTGATTTATGCAAATAAGCTTTGTTCATTTTTATAGTACTAGTGATTAGACAATGCCTAGTACAAAGCAGACACTCAGTAGATTTTGTTGAAAGAAGAGGAAGAAATGAAAGGGGAAGAAAAGGAACAGAGAAAGAATGATCATCTATAGTGATGTGTCAAATTCTTATTATCCAAAAATGAATTTGAAATTTGACATAAGGATGTACATGTAGTGATGAAAGTGTCACTGAAATTTCATGAGGCCAGGCAAATGATTAGATGATGACAAATGAAGATTATGTCTTTTAAAAGAAAAAAGTAAAGGACATGGAAAACACACACACACACACACACACACAGCACTGCAATCAAAGAAACTATTATATTCCTGAACAGAAATCCTCAAATTCATCTGATGTTGTAGAGTGGAAAACACTTCAGTGATTAAGTAAAAAAGAAAACCAGAGCAACATCATTGTGAGACAATGCTATATCAAAAATCACTAGACAAAATACATGGTTATCAGTTTTCTAATATAGACTACAAAAAATGATATACAAGGAAGGTAAAGTGTAGCGTGAAAGGCAGATAGATAACTTCTTAAATATTTTCACATTTTTTTCAACAAAAGATACCACAGTTTTTGTACTTGTTTGAGTAAAAAATCTGAGTATTATACCTGACAATTTCCTCTCCCTTAAAAATCATATCAAATCAACTGCTTGGTGCAACCTCTAATCTGAATAAAGCTGATTTGCTTCAACAGTCCAGTTGCAGTCCATATTTTCATTAAAAAGTCAGTCACTTCAAGACTTTAAGTTTGTTCTCAAAACCACACAAAAAACATGACAAAATATAAAATATCTTCATTATGCTTATCCTGTGTGTGTGCCTATAAGGTGGGGGGCGGGAGGAGATTTGCTGGAATGTGTGTGTGCAGGAGAGGGGAGAAAGGAAAAGAGAGAGAGAGAGGTGGTGCTTAATCAGTATTGTTTTTTCATCTGTCTCTAGATTTTCTCAACCTTTTTCTTTTCTTTTCCCAATCCATGTTAACTATTCCCTGCCTAACCACATTTTTGTTTCTATTCTTCTTTCTTCTACCAGTAGCTCTGTAGTGTACTCAAAGTAAATACACTGAAGCAGGTCTAGGGTCTTCCCAGTTCTCCTTCTTACTCACATGCCAAGGACAGCTATTCTAGCTCTACGGCAACACTACAGTCTAAATATAAACAGTTTCCATTGTTACCATCCTGCCTACATCATAGCATCGTATCTCCTCTGGCTTCTTGCAGTTAATTGCTTCTTAATTGGTCTCTCCCACATCTTTCTTTGCACAGTAACCTATGCATTTTTTTTTTTACATAAATCCATTCAAAATACTTTCTTGCTTAAAACTCTTAAATACTTTCCAACTGGGATTAGAGTAAATTCCAAATGCTTTCACACAGGCCAAAAAGCTTTATAGGATATGACACCTTCCTGATGTTTGAGGCCTTTCTTTCTTTTTTTTCCCCTTTGGTGATAAAATTTATTTCTTAAGATTTTTTAAATTTGAGAATAGCTGGAACACAAAGTTACAGTAGTTTCAGGTATACAACATAGTGATTCAACACATCTCCATATGTTACACTATTTTTAAGCCTTTTCTCATGCCTTGCTCTACAACTCATCCTTATTCTACAACTGCAGGAGACTCCCATCAATCCTGGAATATTCCACACTCCCTCCTGCTTCTGGACCTTCTCATAACAACTCTTTCTTATCATAGTGCTCTCCCTTCCCTTCTCCCTGCCAACTCTATTCATCCACCAGCTGAGTCTCCTAAAATATCCCTCAGATAAGCTTAAATCCTCCTATCAAATGTAATCATAGAATAATTACTTTCTCCCCAAAGCCCTTATCACAACTGCAATTCATTGCATAAGTCTTTAGTTTTTATACTTCTTAGACTACAACCTACATGAGGGCACTGATATCGTTGATCTAGTACACTGAAGAAATTAAGAGATGTACAACACTTGTTGGGTAACTGAAATAATAAATAAATGCAGAAATTAAACTATTAGAGGTTTATACCTTCAAAAGCCAGTATATGGCATTTTCCTGACTCTTCTTGCCAATAAATTTGTCTTTTATAAGGATGAGGAACCAATTGATTTATAATTGATTACGATAAACAAGAAATCTTGTTCAGGAAGATTACAGTGACAAGGACTTGAGAGGAAAATGACCACGTCATCTTGAAATTAATAACTCTGAGGAAGAAATATGGCCTCTTTAATGGTTAACCCAGTTCCCCTAATCTGTCTGGTGAGGGTACCAGCCAGCATGTAATATGGACACTATAGTTTTCTGTGAAGACTTTGGTTCCTTCTCTATGTTTCCTATTCGTTGTCAGGTGTTTTCAGAAATGTTCCTAGAGGCAGCAATGAAAATAAAATTTACTTTTATGTTCCTCAGTTCCATACTGACCTCGATAGCAGTGGTCATACTGGCTAATTTGTACATATGCTTTCCTGATGCTTGATACATGTATTCATCCCCTGGAAGGGGAAAGCATTAGTTTTATTACATATATTCTTACTTCCTCTCTGTATTTTCAATTTTTCCCTGCTGGGGCAGAGTAACTACAATGGAAATTATCTGATGGACTCATGTTTTGAAGGACATGAACCAAAGATAGAAAAAGGAACATGCAAACAAAGAGATATGAGAAAGAGACCCTTGCATCTTTCAAAGTTCATCTGGGAAGTCAAAAACCAGAAGGAGGTGAATAGCCAGAAAAAATACTGGATTCAGGAAAATGATGACTTTTGCTTTGTACAGAGCAGGAAGAAGAACATGGTGTAGGGTAGATAAGGTACTGTTAAAAATGACAGCAAAGGCAGAAAGATCATTCATCTCTTACTTTACTTCATTTTAGCTATCAGGAAGAAGGATCTTCAAACTGTAAAGCATAGAACAGTGCACAAGGGGCAGATCATAGGGAAGATAGATGCTAGGATCTTCATGTGACTGCTTTAAATTAGCGTAATGCTTGGAGTGTTTACTGGATCCATACTGTCTTTCCCATCTGATACTTCCAACACTTGAGAATTCTACTTCAGCATCCTATACTATTTCTGCAACTTTGACTTGAGATGGTGTGCATAAATGTCCAGTGGAGCATTTCTATGAGCCAAAACTTAAAAGACTTTATCTCTGATCCAATGAATAGTCCCTGGTTGCTCTTCTTGTTAATTTGAATCTTATACCATTTTTGTGCTCCATCCACTTGTGGAGATCCCCCTTACTTCAACCTGCACCATATCCATTACTTGTTTAAAGTGTGACTTGAGATTGGAGCATACCTTTCTAGGACACTGTACTTAGCCTGCTCTGTTGGAATACTACAATTAATCTACTCTCTTCCACAATTTAGCATGTGCCCTGCCACGGCTTTTCCCCTGTTTGTGACAATTAGGTTGCTTTGCTTCAACAGCCAATCTATATATAGACCTTAGATTGTGCTCATTCAAATACCAAGTGCTAGGTCCAAGAACTATCACCTTTGTTACTACTTCTCAGTGACACAAACAGGAAACTTAATTCTTCCTAACGGTTCTCAAGATTCAGGGGACTCTTGTTTTCTTATTTTATTTTGTTTTGTTGTAGAAACAAAACCTGGGTCTACTTTGAGGCTTGTCAGTTTCATACAGACTTTAGAGACTTTGTGAGAACAACCATCTTGAATGCTGCCCTTCAGCATAAGCTTTTTTGATTTAAAAACAAAAACAAGATTTCATTTCTTTTGATGGCTGCATAGTATTCCATTGTGTATATATACCACATCTTCTTGATCCATTCATCTGTTGATGGACATCTAGGTTCTTTCCATAGTTTGGCTATTGTGGACATTGCTGCTATAAACATTCGGGTGCATGTGCCCCTTTGGATCACTACGTTTGTATCCTTAGGGTAAATACCCAATAGTGCAATTGCTGGGTCATAGGGCAGTTCTATTTTCAACATTTTGAGGAACCTCCATGCTGTTTTCCAGAGTGGCTGCACCAGCTTGCATTCCCACCAACAGTGTAGGAGGGTTCCCCTTTCTCCGCATCCTCGCCAGCATCTGTCATTTCCTGACTTGTTGATTTTAGCCATTCTGACTGGTGTGAGGTGATATCTCATTGTGGTTTTGATTTGTATTTCCCTGATGCCGAGTGATATGGAGCACTTTTTCATGTGTCTGTTGGCCATCTGGATGTCTTCTTTGCAGAAATGTCTGTTCATGTCCTCTGCCCATTTCTTGATTGGATTATTTGTTCTTTGGGTGTTGAGTTTGCTAAGTTCTTTATAGATTCTGGACACTAGTCCTTTATCTGATATGTCGTTTGCAAATATCTTCTCCCATTCTGTCAGTTGTCTTTTGATTTTGTTAACTGTTTCCTTTGCTGTGCAAAAGCTTTTGATCTTGATGAAATCCCAATAGTTCATTTTTGCCCTTGCTTCCCTTGCCTTTTGCGTTGTTCCTAGGAAGATGTTGCTGATCTTGCCATTTGCGACAACATGGATGGAACTAGAGCGTATCATGCTTAGCGAAATAAGTCAAGCAGAGAAAGACAACTATCATATGATCTCCCTGATATGAGGAAGTGGTGATGCAACATGGGGGCTTAAGTGGGTAGGAGAAGAATAAATGAAACAAGATGGGATTGGGAGGGAGATAAACCATAAGTGACTTTTAATCTCACAAAACAAACTGAGGGTTGCTGGGGAGAGGGGGTTTGGGAGAAGGGGATGGGATTATGGACATTGGGGAGGGTATGTGCTTTGGTGAGTGCTGTGAAGTGTGTAAACCTGGTGATTCACAGACCTGTACCCCTTGGGATAGAGTATTATGCCTCCATCAGAAAGGATGAATACCCAACTTTTGTAGCAACATGGACGGGACTGGAAGAGATTATGCTGAGTGAAATAAGTCAAGCAGAGAGAGTCAATTATCATATGGTTTCACTTATTTGTGGAGCATAACAAATAGCATGGAGGACATGGGGACTTAGAGTGGAGAAGGGAGTTGGGGGAAATTGGAAGGGGAGGTGAACCATGAGAGACTATGGACTCTGAAAAACAATCTGAGGGTTTTGAAGGGACAGGGGGTGGGAGGTTGGGGTACCAGGTGGTGGGTATTATAGAGGGCACGGATTGCATGGAGCACGGGGTGTGGTGCAAAAATAATGAATACTGTTATGCTGGAAATAAAAAATAAATAAATAAATAAATAAATAAAAACAAAAACATACAACAACAACAAAACAAAAACAAAAACAAAAAGCAAAAAGGTCCTTGTCAAACAAGGTTACTTCCCTCCATGACTCCCTTCTGAAACCTCAGTCCTCTCATGCTTTGCCTGGTCACATGTGAGCATAAAGTCCAGCCTACCTGGAAGCCAGGAGGGTGTTTGCCAGCATGTGTCACTTGCAGAGAACAGAGAAAGAACTTCACCCTCCACAAAAGCATCAGCCATTCTGGTTTAACATATGTCATTTTAAAAATGTCATTAAAATAGTATGTTTTAGTCATAAAAATTAATCTTAAAGTTATAAAATATAAAGAACTATGATATTATTTTCAGAAAAGAAGTAACACATGCTTTGGGGACAGAACGTAGATTAAAATCTCACTTTTATCATTCCCAACTGGGTTTTAAAAAAATATTTTTACTGTATCACAACAATATTTTCTCAGTGTACTATGGCATAATCTTTTTGTTTGTTTGTTTGTTTGTTTTTCTTTTTGTTTTTTTCTTTTTGTGAGAGAGAGTGTGCATACTTACAAGCACAGGGAGAACAGAGGGAGAGAGAAAGAGAACCCTAAGCAGGTCCATGCCCATTGTGGAAACTGATGTGGGGCTCAATCTCATGACCCTGATATCACGACATGAGCTCAAATCAAGAGTGGGACACTAAACCCATTGAGCTACCTAGGTGCCCCAAGGCATTATCTTTTTAAAAAATACATAGGTTACAGGGCATGGGCAACAGTATATTGTATATTCGAAAATGGAGTCCTATGTTCAAAAACTTTTGGAAAAAAGATAAAGTTATGTGACTTTGTTAAGGAAGGATTTTGCATAGCTTTTAATATGCTTGTATGAATTGTATATCTCTAAGAGTAAGATATATAGTATGCAATACTTCTCAAATTGACAGGATAGGACACAGCCCCCTTTTTTGGTCACAGGTCACTTCTTGTAGATCTCACTTTGGGAAAGTATGTTCTACATTAAGACTATTCCATGAATTCATTCATACCTCCCAGTGGGACAGTTGTCAAAAAAAAAAAAAAAAAGGAAGAGAAAGAAACATCAGATAACTCAGCATTCTTTCAGAGAGATAAGGACACGAGAAAGTTAGACCAGTCCAAGCAGAGAGGGTAAAGAGAAAGGCATCTGAAGACAAACTTGGCCTATATTCAGTAACTGCTTGGAATACTTTCTCAACTGTAAATTGTAAGACACTTCAAGATTCAGTTTCAAAAATCATTGTAAACCAAGCAGACAGAAATTTAAGTTGCAAATAAGTAAGTTACACCTGTTTCAGGTTAACTGTCATTCCTCTTTTCCTTAGTAGCTTTTAAGATTTTCTACTTAGTCTGGGTCCCAGTTTTGAAATTTCACTATAATGTAAAATCCTCAGCACACAGCAAACTTTTGATTGGAGAGTTAACCACTTTTTTTAATGCTATAAAACTTTTAGCCCCAGTCTACTCTAATATGTTCCTCTCCTAGTTACTTCACTTCATTTCCTAGGACTCCAAGTAAAGATAGTCCAGAGTCTCTCAGTTCTGTTTCTTGTATGTTTCAACTGTTTTTTCTGAATTAATTCCTCAGTACTATTTTCTATTAATATTCATTAATTCTATTATTCATTAATTCTATTAATATTCATTAATTCTTTCTTGGACTTTATTTAGTATAAAATTTATCTCATCATAAAATTGGACTTAATTTCCTCATTTTCTGTTTCTAAGATTTCTGAGCACTTAAAAAAATCTACCATTTTTTTTTCACTCATGCTTTGTTTCACAGTATCTTATGAACATGTTTTAATGGATTTAATAATGAACTTAATGGATTAAGTTCCTCCTGTTTTCTCTGAACACTGCAATCATATTTATTTATAAAGTTTTGCCATACTATTCTACAGCAGTTATTTCATCTGGAGTTTACTCTGTTGATTTTTTGGTTTTTTTTTTTGGCAGTCATAGGATTAGGTTCAATTTATATTTCTGTATTTCTATTGTAGATTTATTTAGGTTTTTTTTTTCTCTCTTTCCCACCCTTTTCAGTGATCCTTTTCATTGTAGAGGCTCTGCAGCTGCACCTAACCAGTCCTATGGCTCCATTTTAAGACCCAATACTGAGTCTTAAAATGGAAGTCTAGATCTCCTTTCCCACAGAGAAGTCAAAGTTACAACTGCTTGTGCAGATATGACTAACATATTTGTTCAATTCCTGGTCAGGAGGCTGAGCTACAAACTTTGAAATACTTGACAAAACTTCTCTCAGCTTCTACTTGTTATGAACAAGGGAGCCCACCCAACTTTCAGATCTAGGTTCATATACATGGATGTTTTTCCTTCCCCTTCATCCACATGACTTGCCACTTCCTGTACTCATACTCAGAAATCAGAACGTTAGTCCCACTTATTGTGCATTTTTTTAAAATCATCTTTTGATACACAGAGATATTTATGTTGTTTTTAATTAAGTTGTATTTTTCTTTTTAAAAGTTATTTAATAGTCATTTCATACATTTGAGACAGAGGAAATTTACTGAAAGAAATTACGCTGTCATATCTACTGGAAGACCTTAATTTTCAACTGTAACTCTTAGTATGTCTCATGCCTAAAAGTGGTTGGAAGCTGAAGGATCACCAAAATACACTAGAAGAATTAGAAGAAAGAAAAAAAAATATTAGCCTGATGGAGATAGATAATATAAGGGAAACACACACACACACAAAATAAACACCCTCATCATTATCTTCAGACATAGTAAGAAAAAAATCCAAGATTAAAATAATTAAAGTTGAATATTTACTAGAATTAATTAGGAATTAATATCCAATATATATAAAGAACTTACACAACTCAGTTATCAAAAAAAAAAATCCAACTAAAAAATGGGCAGATGATCTTAACAGACATTTCTCCAAAGAAGACATACAGATGGCCTCAAATACATGAGAAGATGCTCAACATCACAAATCATCAGGGAAATGCAAATCAATACCACAATGGGACATTGCTTCATATCCATCAAAATGGCTATTCTCAAAATGACAAAAAATAAGTGTTGGTGAGGATGTGGAGAAAAGGGAACCTTCATACACTGTTGATGGGAATGCAAATTGGTGCAGTCACTATGGAAAAACAGTATGGAGAATCCTCAAAAAATTAAAAATAGAACTACCATACAATCCAGCAATTCTACTTCTGGGTATTTATCTGAAGAAAATGAAAACACTAATTCAAAAAGGTATGTGCACACCTATGTTTATTGTAGCATTATTTACAACAGCCAAATATGGTAGCAACCCAAATGTCCATTGATAGATGAATGGATAAAGAACACATATATATCATAAAAAGAATGAAATCTTGTGTGACAAAATGGATAGAGCTAGAGGATATAATGCTAAATGAAATACATTAGACAGAGAAAGACAAATACATTATAATTTTTACTTATATGTGGTGTCTAGGAACAAACAAATTAACAAACAAAATAAAACAGAAATAGACTAATATATGGAGAACAATCTGGTGGTTGCCAGAAGAGAGGAGGGTGAGCGAATGGGCAAAATACAGGGAGGGGATTAAAAGGCACAAACTTTCAGTTATTAAATAAAACAGGGAGATGCAATGTATAACATAGGGGATACAGTTAATAATACTGTAACAATTTTGTATGCTGACAGATGGTAGCTACATTTATGGTGGTGATCACTTTATAATGTATATAAATGTTGAGTCAGTATGTTGTACACCCGAAACTAATACAATATTGTATATCAACTGTACTTCAATTAAAATAAACAAAACAAAATTTAAAATAATAACAAGTTTTTGCAAAAGTGAAATGTTATTTTTTTAGAAACAAAGTGAAGTTGGAGGATAAAGTCAAATTTTCCATAAAGTGTAACACAGAAACAGTAGAAATGAAAACTATAAGAAAAAAGGCAAAAGATTTACATAATTGATCCAGAGCCTAAACAGCAGATTTGGTCCAGAGCATAGTGAAGTATAAGAATAAGAAATAGCTATATCAGAGAAGTAATAACAGGTAATGTTTTTAAAAATTTAAGGGTATAGAACTCTGCATTGCAAGAAGAATGTCCATGTGGTGCTCAGCATAATGAAAAACAATATAATCACCCTATGACAAATCATCATGATGTTTCAGAACAGGGAGCATTGATAGAATTATTAGTTATATGTAAAGTAATAATTCATATAGATTATATTTTCAAAATAGCAAGAATGAATGCTAGAAATTAATATCTTCAGAAATCTGAATAAATATTATTTTCAACCCAGAATTAAGTAGCCAGCCAAGCTATTAATTAAATATGAGGACAAAGTAAAAACAAGGTTCTGGAAAAAAATTACCTACCAGTCACTATTATGTGAGAAGCAACATAAAGATGTGCTCTGGAAATACAGAGTCAACCAGGAAAAATTAAGACACCATATCCAAGAACAAGTGTAATCATACCAGGAGCGAATTTAAGGGAATTCCTTGGGCTTATAATGAAAAAACATTCTTAGAGACAGGGTGTAAGTCTACATGGTAGTCAGAAGATAGAGAGGTTTGGTAGGGAAGTTTTCATGGAATAGAGAGAGAACCGAATATCAGATATGGTAGAAGGTTTAGGGAAAAAGTAGGATTTGTGTTACTGGACAGTGCAAGAGAGTAAAGGAATGGCAAAAAGAAAGTTGATGGAAAGCAAACTGCTGTAAAGAAAAAGATGGCAATAACAATATATTATTAGACTCTATAGTGAACACTATTAGCATAAATATCATCATGTTAATATAACTATTGTTTTAACTCACAGACTTACTATTTTTGATGTATGTGGGAGATGAGATGCAGATGTTGTATGAGGAATAATGTCTAAAGTCAATACACGATATATAGCACAATATGCATTATATTTACAGACATGGAGGTAATTGCTAGAAGACACAGCAAGAGTGGTTGTAGAGGGAATGTACTGGGGCATGAGATTGCCATTAATAACTATCTGGTTTTTTAAACTAGGTGTATACATTATGTAGATAAATGCAAAGAACTCAGTTCTTCTCTCTTTCTTTTAGAAAGCTTTCCATGATCCAGTTCACTAAGTATCTCCTGAGTCAACCAAAAAACAAAGAAGATGATGGGCAACCATTTTCTATTTTTTCCAAGAATGGTACATAACTAGCACCGTTTTAGATGCATGGGAGATTTAGCACATTCACTGGATACCTTAGGTCATCAGGACTGGATCTATCTTGCTGAACAGGCGGAGAAAGTTGGTGCTTGGGATTTGTTAACACTTAATTCATTGTTGCAATCGTCTCTGCAGTGTCTCCCTTATACCCGTTGTATCTCTATCACTCTGCTCATACAAACACTTTCTAATTCTTTGCTCCAAAGCCTTTTCTCTCTCTCCAGCTTTCCTCAAAGAGGAACTCTGTCTTATTTACTACTGTATTTCTAGTGCCAAAACTTTGGTATTTAATACGCAACCAGTAGACCTTGGTTTAAGAGCATTAATTAATCCATGGATATGTATTTTGAAAGACTGAACTGTGTCCACCCACACAGTGGACAATTTAAAAAGCCAAATCTCCAGCTTACCTATTCACTAGCTCGTTGCACTTGGAAAAGTTGTTTAAACTCTCTGAGGCTTGTGTTTTCACTTACTCAGTGGTGATAATGCTAGCTAAACATCTCATGGGACTGTCGCTATTATCTGGAGGGAAGATGAAGGTGGTAATATGGAGTAACAATCTATACATGCGAAGGGATTGCATGAGTGATGTTATAATGATTATCCAGCACTTAGGAGGTGAAAGCAAAGGAAATCTTTCAGATCTTATAGTCCTTCCTGAACATCGAGGCTGGTCTTTCAAATCTAGCAAAATGGTTAAGTTCGCAAAGATGGTCAGCGCCAACCACAACTCCCAGCATGGGAGGCTCAATAAAGTAAGGGGGGGGGGGGACGGTAGAATAAATAAGGCAAGTCTGGGTACTGGAATGAGTTTAAATGATGTCACCTTATAAAGAAATTCATAAGAGGGTTTTCTGTCCCTGGGCTCTGCATGTGCTGAATATACACTGCAGTCTTCAGATTTATTGACAAGATATCAGCAAAAGGTGAGCTGCCGACAGATCTAATAAAAGTTGGACAGCCCTGTGCACAAATAGCTCCCACTGCAGGCCAGCAAAATGAATAATATCTCTGTGAGTGTGCATGTGTGTGTGTTGTGTAAACAAACTTTACCCCAAATAATTCTCTAAAATCTGCTCATCTACTCTCTCTCCCCCCTCACCATCGGGAAATGAGAATTGAAAATATTTAAATACTGGCAGAGGGGTGGGATCTGGGCGGCAAACCAATATTCTCCATTAAAGTCCGAGATTTAAAGATCCATTTATCAAAACCTTTGGTGTGTGCCCAAGTCTTCCTGAATTAATGCATGCATGCATATGAAAATCAATGTTTCCTGCCCATATAAACACTGCAGCTCTGAATCAATCTCTCAAAGCCGAAGAGGGTTAAATATTTAAACAAGCTATGTATTGAAATACATTTTTAATGCTGTGAAGTCATTCTGATGAAAGATTACTCAGGAGCCTTCATTACTGAGTGTAGAGAGTAATGTGGTATTATCAGAACAGATGGCCCAGCTGTCTGTGGGCTCTGGCCCCCCTCAGGGTAGATTCAAATACTACTCCTAGAGTCAGCTGTTGGTAGCCAGTGGCCTGAATGGATGGCTGCCTGCACACCACACATCCCTACATGAAAGCCATGCTGGCTGCTGTCTCCGAGAACATTTCCTTAAGGAGTCAAATGCTGCTTTGATTTGATTTGATTTCATTTCATTTGATTTCTTTGTAAGCACTTCATGTTTGTGCTGTTTGTTTCAAGCAGAAGCTGTTGTTCAAAATCCAGAGTGGACAAGCTGACCATTCCACTGCTGGTCATTTGACTACTGCTGGGTAACTCTTAAAAGTCTGCGTGGGGTGTGGCTTAAGGCTACCCTATTTACTTACTGGTTTCTGATCAGGCATTATAGTGAATAGAAAGCCCACCTCATTGCACTTAAATCCTAAAGTCCTGAGCTACGATGCTTTTTCCCCCCTAGTTTACTAGCTGCTGACTTTTTGGGAAACTGCTGTGAACCCAGTTATTTTTATTTGGGATCGCAAATGTTCCTTTCCTTTATAGCTTTCTCTGACTAGATTTTAAGTCATAGAATTATAGAAAAGAATCATAGAGAGAATATCAGTGATTAAAAGAGGACTGGACTCAGAGCCAGGTCGAGGGATCTGGTCTTCAAATGTCTTTTTAAATGTTGCATCTCTAAAATAAGATGAACATTCCTCTTCTACCCACTTCTGTTGAAAATCTTGAGGAATCTGCTAAAATATTGAAAAACATACATTAGTTGTTAAAAATATATGTTTCCAATTGTGAGAACTAGAGATGGGAAAACAGGAGAGGTTCCGACAGTGAGAAGGAGGGGTTTGAGGTGTGGCCAGAAGAGTCGGTACATTTCAGAGCACGCAAGTAATTTATAACTGAAACTCTGTGCTGTCCCACCTAAGTCATATTAGTTAAGTGGCTGTTCATTCTTGCTCTCCAAGCCCTATATGTTGTGGAAGGGAGCCTGTCATGAAAAGCAACCATCTGAGGCTAAATTTATTTCAGTACCAATCAGGTCAGAGCTAGAAGCCACATGGGGTACAATGAGATAAATGATGAGCACACATTGTGATTTTGCATCTAGATGATGAACAAAATTTAAAGGTAAATGATATCAATGGCAAAAATAATTATATTCTTGGGTTAAATACTGACCCTTTTAGGCATTTTTGAAATTTTCTAATAGTAAGTTGATGCTGGTATTGGTAATACGTATTCAGTAAAAATGACACTCTTTCCCAGGAGATAAAGTAAAAAACACAAACTATTCCAAGTAGCAACAATTTTCTATGGAAAAGCATGAAAAAGAAAAGTTGGAGAGGATTTAAAAGGAACACTTGGCAGCTCTTACATATAGCCTCCTTGTTACAACCCCACTAATTCGACAAGGATCAAATCATCAACTGTAGGAGGAATTGGAGCCAGACCTTTTGAGTCACAGACTGATAGCTGCCATTTTCATTAGGTAAAGCCTGTCATTCCCTCTGCTTGCTTATTAGCTGTGGAAGCTGATGGCTAGATATGTACAGCAGGGGCAGGCAGGTGCCAAGCCCCACAGCCCTGCACTAGTTTGGCATGTTCAGGGTCCCCAGTTTCATTATTTCTTTTTTCTACAGACTAAGTAGTTTCTACATCCTGCTTATTAATTTCACTTCTACCCATGAGGCATTACAGCTACACCACTGCTTCCAACGATATGTCCCTACTCGCAACATCACCAATTCATTCTGTCCCCCTGTGACTCAGATGGTTGAACCACTTGCCTCCTAATCAAATCAATGATTCATTCTGAAATTATATAAGTCAAGGCTCATGCATGGATTTGATCAATGGAGCTCAAGCCATGGATCCAATACATGAATCCACTGGAATATTCTACATAATTTCCTGCTTCTTATGCTTTTGTTTTCTTAAGTTCTTTCACCTGGAATATCTCTAAGCCACTATTGATATGGAATTTCAATATGCCACTATGTGCTACACAGAATTTTTCCCACCTTCTCTGTCCCTAAGTAAGCTTTGTGGCTTCCATGAAGCATTCCCTAACCAAGCAGCCTACTGAGTTATTTTACTCATCAGAACTGTACTACCTCTGGACACCTGGATGATGCAGTAGTTTGGATGTCCCACTCTTGGCTTCTGCTTGATTACGATCTCATGGGTCATGGTATGGAGCCCCCAGTGGGGCTCTGTGTTCAGTGCGGAGTCTACTTAGGATTCTCTCCCTCTTCTTCTGACCCTTCCCCAACTCAAACACATGTGCACACACTTGTGCTCTCTTTCTCTCTCAAAATAAATAAATAAATGAATCTTAAAAAAAAAGAATTACACTACCTCATGATCTTAGATATACTCCTTTGTCACAGAAAATTCATATCACACTAATAACTATGTATTGGAGATGCAACAGTGAATTATCCATAGTCCCTATCTTCTGCCACCTAACTAGTCTGTGTGACTTTGAGGAAATGACTAAACTTTCTCTTCCTTCATGAGAATAATGCTTCCTCCACAAATTATTGTGAGGACAAAATAAGACTGTGTGTAAAATTCCTTTGTAAATTTTAAGGAGCAACATAAACATAAAGCATTGTTTTTATTACGTCTACTTCCAATCATATCACCTCTCAATCATTTGTCTTGGTGTACAAAGATCAAGATGTTTTTGTTGGTTTTAGCAGAGTGATTTGCACATAAAGATTGAATTGATTGATTCATTTTTGCCTTCAGATTCATGATCTAAGGTCTAATAATATTTTAAAATCTTGGCAGCCCATGACTGAGGTTTTGAGTTTCCTTTCTCCTTAGTCCTTGCAAGTTCAAATAGAGTTGGATGCCATCTATACGAGATTGTGGTCACTCAAACAGGGAAGCTAAGGGCACCAGGGTGAGGGGCTGTGTTCTCCATATAATCTCATTATATTTTGCTCCTAACTTTCTAGTTTAGCAAAGGCACCTTGGCCTGCTGTTTCACCAAGTTTTTATTTGATTTGACTGATTTTAAAGTGTACTAGTCTTATTTCAGTGTTAGAACTTTTAGTGAAAATATCTTCAGACACAAATAAGAAAGCAAAAACAGTAAGACTGAAGAGTAAGTTTTGAATGTATAATTTTTAAAATTTTTTAATAAGTATATTCATGTGAATTATTCTACATAAACTTTTGAGCATGCCCACAAATCAAAACATTTTAAAACTCATTTTTATAGATGAGAAATCCAAGAAACCTGGCTCTAAAATTATCTTTTCTACATTTTTTCTTCTTTATAACAACAATGTAAAATAAACCTAATGTATTTGAAGAAGCAATTACAAAGTCAATTTTGCATACAGTCTATACAAATGACCATACCCTGGGACAGAGGGCTGATCTAACTAGATACGTGTGCGGAAAAGTAGTGGAAAGGGCTCTCTCACCCAAAGTTACAGAGGGCACTGCCATCATATTTGTAGGCAAAATCAACACTTAGTGCGCTCAAGGCAGCTGCTGGAAGAAGAAGTCTGAATGAATTGCTCGTAGAAGACACCAAACATCATGTCATGTTGGAAGACATCTACTGTAAGATGTAAGAACAAATATTTTATGAATGAAAAAGAAACAAAAATTGTCCATTATACTCTGACACACTGTTTTCTTATTTTCAGTTTATTTGAAAACATTCTTTTTTTAATTTATTTTTTATTTTCAGCATAACAGTATTCGTTATTTTTGCACCACACCCAGTGCTCCATGCAATCCATGCAGTCTATAATACCCACCACCTGGCACCCCGCCTCCCAACCCCCGCCCCTTCAAAACCCTCATATTGTTTTTGAGAGTCCATAGTCTCTCATGGTTCAATTTAAACATAGATTTTTATGAAAATTTCTTTTCTCTAGAAAAGAAAGCATAGGTAATATACACTGGTTTTGGAGGTTTCTGAGGCTATTCTAGGTCTGACGTTTCTCAATACTTCTCTATTAGGACATTAACGCTCATGCATTTGCAAACAATATTGTCCTCTGTGCCATGAAGAGAAGTGATGAGTCAGCATTACTTAAAGGGTGCTCTAGTATTGCCTCCAAAAAAAAATTTTTAACTGCTGTAACTCTTTCTAGAAGTTATTATGGGTATGCTCACCCAATGATGATGTGACAGACATCTAATAGTAATTACTGTTATTTTATGATCTCAGAGGTATAAAGTGTGATGGGACAAATGTATCTTGTTTTCTATGAAAGTATGGAAATAGGAAATGAATCTATAGTCAGGGATGGTGTAAAACAGGTTGTAAGTGGTGTAAAGTCAGGGGTTTAGTGGTCTAACAAGTTCTGCAGGCGATGGAGTTCATTGCTAGGATAGGTATGTGATTGGAAATGACTTTTCTGTGCCCTCTGGGGCTGATGCAATGGTGAGGATAAGAGATTAAGTTGAAAATGAAAGGGTGCATTTAATAATCCAGAATTGGGATTGCCCCATTAGTTAGACACTGGACCTCCACAATTCCAATATGCCTACTCACAAAACAATGAATACTGCACTGTATGTATTAAGAGCTGAAAGCTCTAAATTAGGCATCAGGCATCCTGAGTGCCAGTCATGATTTGCCATTAATCTGTGAGACATAACCTCACTGATCCTTACTTTTGTCATCTGAAAATGAAAAGAATCCCACTGGCCTCCCTTTCCTCATAGAGATTACTATTCGTTTCCACAGATAATCATGTAATGGTGTAATGGTGACAACACACAAAGTATGCAGGTTGTTAGGTCAACAAAGCTCAACTCACTAGTAAATGTCAGAGATGGGATTAAAATCCAGACCTCCTGAATCAAGTTTAGTTTTCTTTTATTATATCACATAATAATTGGGAAAGGTTTTAACATAATGAAGGGCCATAGGGGAATAATGAGTTAATAATATAGTCACTTTATCTATGGATTAAAGTGGAAGACTTTCTATCTCTAATATTTATCTAAAGTCTTGCTTCTGGGCACCTTGGTGGCTAAGTTCGTTAAGCATCTCTGCCTTCAGTTTAGGTCATGATCCCACGATCCTGGGACTGAGTCCCACCTGTGGCTCCCTGCTCAGCGGAGAATCTGCTTCTCTGCCCCTATCCTGGCTCATGCTCTCTTTCTCTGAAATAAATAAATAAATAAATAAATAAAATCCTTAAAAAAATAAAGTCTTGCTTCTTTTCCAGATGAAAAGTTACACAAATTCTGCTTCACTGCAGAATCTTATTTGGTGTGCTTAGATGTTTTTCCTTGTCTCTCTCACCTCCACCATCACCACCACCATTGTCAAACTCAGATGCTGATTGTTTTTTGAGAAACTTGGACTAAATAGATAATAAGTCAGTCTCAACAATGCCATGTTTAATAACACCTACAAGACAAAGAATGCATACACAAATAATCCAGCATGTACAAATGAACATTCACAGAGCTTTTATCATGAACTTGGCGCTGTGTTCTGTGATTTTAAATTTGTTAGCTCACACAATGCTTGCCATCTTGCTGATGAGAAAACTGAAGCTTGGCAAGGTTACCCAATTTATCTAAATTCACATATATAGGTCTTTTAATCCACTGTTCATTCCATTCTTGCCATTTGATTCTTTACAAGAAGCATGGAAATGAAAGACAGTCAAATTTAAATTCCTATCCTAATACTATAAATTACTGTGTTCCCTTTGCCATGAGAGGTTCCTTAAAATGGAATGCATCAGAATTTCAAGATGGCAAATGGGGAAGCAGGTTTTTTAAACTACTGACTACTTTACTTGTAACAAACACTAGCCTGGGTTTTCTGATCGTATGAGCATCTTCCCCAAGGAAAGAAGCTTATGAATACAATTTAAAACAAACAAACAGGGCACGTGGGCGGCTCAGTGGGTTAAAGCCTCTGCCTTCGGCTCAGGTCATGATCCCAGCGTCCTGGCATTGAGCCCTGCATTGGGCTCTCTGCTCAGGGGGAAGCCTGCCTCCCCCTCTCTCTCTGCCTGCCTCTCTGCCTACCTGTGATCTGTCTGTCAAATAAATAAAATCTTTAAGAAAAAAATAAAAAATAAAACAAAAACAATAACAACAAACACATCTTCAGAAACATGAACTCAGTTGTGAGGATTATAAGAGAAGTATCTGGAATACTGAAGCCAGTCTCCTCTGAAACTGTTCTTGGATGACAGCCTAGATAGTCTTAATCCTATTTATATAGATTCTCCTTTCCATTGTGTGTGGCTTCCGCAGTCCCAGAGAAAGCTGTGCATCACACCGAAGCTACCATGTGCAAACTAGCCTTTCTGAAAAGTTGCTGGTATCACTCATTAACTATCCCAGAAGATACATGGATGCTTGAGTGAAGAGCTAACGTTCTGCCTACTTTGTTAACCCCTAACTAACTACATGCACAGCAGGGTACAACAAACGTGTGATCTTCGGGCTTAGATAATTGTGTATTTATACAGGGAGACTGAATAAGGCATTTGAAACCTAATGCAACACAAGGCTAGACTCTAGTGTGGCCTTGAAAGCTGAAAGGTAACCCTTAAAAAAGTTCAGCAAAGACAAAATGACTGTGAACAGAAAGAAAAAAAAAATAGGTTCTTGAACGAAGTGAGAATTGACTTCACTTTTTATTTTAGATTCTTGTTTTCATTGTCATTTCCATTATAAAAATCACTGCAGTAAATTACCAGTATTTAGTAACCTCTCTAGTCATATGAGGAACCTCAGTCTTCTCTGAGTTTTCCACATTCTTCCCATTTTCCTTTCCTTCCTAATGTATTCTTT
This sequence comes from Mustela erminea, assembly GCF_009829155.1. Taxonomy (NCBI): domain Eukaryota; kingdom Metazoa; phylum Chordata; class Mammalia; order Carnivora; family Mustelidae; genus Mustela; species Mustela erminea. The sequence goes on along the minus strand of NC_045626.1, from coordinate 34,247,078 downwards.
GTTTTCTTTTCCTTCCTTCCTTCTTTTCTTTCTTTCTTTCTTTCTTTCTGTCTGTCTGTCTGTCTTTCTTTCTTTCTCCATCCATTAATCCCTGGCTTTTAATATGTCTCTCCCCCATATTTCTCCTTCTCTTCATGGCCTTTGACATACATCCCCCTATGCCTTGTTCGTTTTTCTCATGACTGCTTGGTCTCCCTTTAGTCACATCTCTCTTTTCTGATCCTGTATGGTCAGTTGTGAACTAATGAATGCATCTATTGAGATTCCCGAATTCAGGGGGAAAAATTCTGGGAATCCAAGGAACAACAGTCAACAAAGATCTTCACCTATCCTCTGCCCAAACAGTGTAAGGGGAACCTCCAATATAGAAGGGCAATATCTATAGAATTTAGGTATAAAAAGTGGAGGTCCTAGCACAAAAAGTAAATTGATAGCAACTAATCTCAACTTTCACCTTGGGCTCATGCTTAGTTATTTTAAGGAAAGAAGAAAAGAATCCCTTTTATATTGATTACCTACTATGTGCCAAGACTTGTCCTGGGCACTTTCAAACATTTAATTCTCCCAAGAGCCATCAAGGTGGATATTAGTATCGCCCAATTATAGATGGGGAAACTGAAGCTCAAAGAGTTTAAGTCTATCACCCAAGGTCATGCAGCTGACAATAGCAGAGACTAGATTCTGCCTTTCTACCACTATTTCTAATGTCCTTTCTACCTCCTTTCCCAGAAGGACCACTGCCACCAGACTATTGGGGAAGATCGTAATCCTAACAGTTGTCTCAGCCTTGTAGTAAAGCTTTGATGTCCTTTTGTTGTTTCAGGCAGGACCCTGGGTGCCATGCTGAGGAGAGGACAGCGACAGTTTCAGGCAGACCAGGAGGAGACAGGGCTGGGGGCTTGGTCACACAAGTGGGGGCTGGAAGGTACAGGAAGTTGGCAGGTCAGAGGCCACTTTCCAGGGAAGTCAGCCAGGCAGGTAGACATGAAAAGCCCAAACAGTCAGGGTCCAGAGACTCCGTGATCACAGAGGCAGCGACAATGGTTCTATTGAACGGGAAACATGAAGGCAAACAAAGATTCTAGGACAGGTACCTCTTTTGTTGCCTGCTGAGTGTGAGCAGCTTTGGATCCTAGGTGTTAAAGAAAGTTAGAAGGATCTCAGATACCCGCAGGAAAACTGTGCCCCTTATGGAACATAAAACAGAGATGTGGAAATTGTTTTACTGAGGTTAGTGCAGCAAAATGACTTAACTTTATATTGGATGATGCGTCTGAGACGTGGAATTAAGATGTGAATAGATGCACCTTTTTACATTACTCACATTTCATTGTGTCTCAGAAATCTCAAAAAAAAAAAAAAAAAGAAATCTCTAGAGACAATGAAGTTTTTTGGCCTCCGGCTTCATTATTTTATACCCCTCCCTTCTACCTATGACCTGGTGTTAAGTATCACCCCTTTATTCTCGTACCTGCTTCCAACCCTTGTCAAAACCTGCTCTCTGATTATACTTAGTGGAGAATAACTACAGGAGCAGAGCAGGGCACATTTCTTTCCTAGGGGAACTGATTTGCTCAGATGGAAGCCATGGGAAGTTCAGCTAGAAAGACTCTTTGAGCAAGGCAGGGCTCTCTGGATCCCCTCATCTCCCAAGAAGTGAGTGAGCAGGTGGCTATTCCACCTACACATAAGGTCACTCCTGACAGCAGTCAGTTTTTTCATGTGTCCTGGAACCATTTTCTCAGAGTGACATTGACATATGTCCCCATAAATAAATTAGCAAACCCATCTCGGCTGACACGTTTGGCAGGAACAAGAAGTTCATGTGCCAGTGTGTGGGTTAATTCCCGTGCCCGTTCCACTGGGAGAGATCAAGTGTATCAATGTGTGTTCATATCACAAGCACCAGGATCGCAGAAAGTTTTTCTTTTCTCCTTTTTTGTGGTTTTCACAGAAATACATTTTGATTTATCTCTATAAAAGATGCATGTGAGAAGTTATTAAACTAACAGAGAAGTGGTAGAAAGACAGGAGGACAGATGAGGCAGAAATAGTATGTTACAATTTATAAAAATAGAAATAGGGACCTCACACTGCTTAACCCCTAATTCTACTGTGCAAGGTAGATATTTATATTCTTTATCTTGAAAAGTGACTACTGCTAAACCTCCATAAGAAATGAAGCTATGAAAACAGGTAAATGATGTCTAGTCCCTTCAACCATGTTACCTCTGAAAGAGCAATGTCTGCTCAAATATGCCTTTGCCTGTCCATATAATTCAATTAAAGTTTAGAGAACCTCAGAGGTGCTAAATTCCTATAATAGGCATTCCGTGGGATAAGAAAAAAAATAAGCTGACAAAATTCCTGTTACAAATGGTTAACAGGGAGAAGCAATTACAGAAACAAACATAGCAAGTTTGTTCAATAAATATTGACTGAGCACTTGAAATGCGCCAGGTCCATGCTAGACGCAGCCTGATTCATGCCCTTCTTGCAGGTGAGCAGCGGCTCTCATCCAGATAACAGAATGTGTACCACAGATGTTAGTTCCCTTCACTGGGTCAAAATATTTAGAATAATACATGGAATATTTTATCCATTCATCTATTCACTAGTTCATTTATATATTTACTATTCACTTATTAGGTGCCATATACTGTTCTAGAGATATCAGGAGAAATGATGCTCCTGCCCTCATGGAATGTGTGGTCTACCAACCCTCAGTTTCTTATAAAGACAGCACAATGTTCATTTGAAAGCAAATGTGCCTATTCCATGTAGAGAGAATCGTGCTTTTCTTCCTGGTAAGAACCAATATAAGGTCATGGCCAGGATCTTCCTAAACTAGGAATTAGGACATTTAGTCCTTCCTTGAATATAGCTAATTCAAAATCTCTGTGTCCACGTTTCCATGTGCTAGATAACTGATAGATATTCAAGAAATGCATTGTACAATAGGAAAGTCACTAGCCTTATGCAGCTATTAAAATTAAACACTATAATTTAAAATTCAGCTTCCCAGTCACAGTAGTCCATTACATGTGCTCATAGCCATATGTGGCTGATGGTTATCATATTGGACAGTGCAGAACAGAACATTTTCTTCATCACAGAAAGTTTTCTTAGCGCTGCTCTAGAAAATAACTATTGGTATTAAGTTTGTCTTTTGGGTCTTTCAATGTAGAATTCAAGAGATAGCTCCCTGCTTTGAAAATTTTACCTCACCTTCGCCATTCATTATATGCTATTATTATATGCTATTATTATGCTATTATATGCTATTATTATGCAAACTCATAGAGATGTTTACATTTCCTTGTATATGCCTTTGTCCCGTATTAGACTGGAAGCAGTTGTGGGCAATGATCATGCCATACTCCTCTATATTCTAAATGCTTAGTGTTTTACAGATGGTAAGACCTCAATAAATGTTTGTGCTGTTGGTGAGGAGGATAATTTATGATATTCAACTGCACCCTAACAGACTGTGAGCTGTGCCTCTAAGCAACAGAGGGGACTTGTACTACAGAGAAGCCCTGAGGGACAGATCACGAGTTTGGACTTCACCACATTGAGTTTGATCCCAAAGGCTATTTCTGCACATCAAGCCATCTGGAGATAGCGTGGGTGCCAGGCATCATGCCTGTGCAGTGATGTATCTCATCCCTTGGTATTTAAATGCTGTCTTGGCATGGGACACTGGTGTCCACAGTCAGCCACAGGCATAGGAAAAAAGTTCTGACTCTAACTCGTGGGCTGCAAACTTCATTTCCTTGGTTGAACTTAGTTATCTCTGGGGCCAGCCACTCAGCCATTTCCACGGCTGTGGGGATTCTCACACTAGGTCTCTAAGAATATGATCACAAAAGCCTTATAATAATGAGAAGGGATTAGAGTTCTAGGGGATGGGTCATGTCCAAATTCAGTTCATAAAAAACTGAAAAATGATGTCTGCTCTCGAAGATCACATCCATTCTGGAGGATGAATTATTTTAAGTGAAGTAGCCTTCAGCATTAGTCAGTTGCATCAAGATCCAGCTGCCAAGAGGAACGATATTGGAGCCACTTAAATGTTTCATATGATAAGACTGCCTTCTTGTCACTGCTCCCTCTCTTACAGAGGTCCATTTTCTCAGATCTTTTGTCTGCTTGTATTTGCATCAAAGAAAATGTACTCTTTTGCCCAGAGTATTGGCTTTAGAAATTTGAGAGAAAGTCTGAAGCAGTGGGTCATTATTTACATCTTCCTTCAGAAAAATGCAGTAAGGTAATTCTAATTAACCACTGGGAAATGAAGACTCTGAAGACCAAGAGCTTAAGTGAATGGTCGAGGTCCCATAGTGAGATTATGGTAGAATCAGGATGAGAAACCAGTGTGGGACTTGAAACAGTGTCTTAACAGAAGATAAATTTTATGATAAGATTTCAGAGATGCGGGGCGCCTGGGTGGCTCAGTGGTTTAAGCCGCTGCCTTCGGCTCAGGTCATGATCTCAGGGTCCTGGGATCGGGTCCCGCATCGGGCTCTCTGCTCGGCAGAGAGCCTGCTTCCCTCTCTCTCTCTCTGCCTGCCTCTCCATCTACTTGTGATTTCTCTCTGTCAAATAAATAAATAAAATCTTTAAAAAAAAAAAAAAGATTTCAGAGATGCTGAAATGGATGTCTGCCTTCCATATGTCTCTTTGTCTGTTACTAAATTGTTTATCATGACTATTGACTGTATGCTTAGAATGTATATGAATATATGGCCAAATATTGGGTTTGAACTCCTTTAAGAAGTTCACCTGCCTACGGGTGCCTCAGTGGCTCATTCAGTTAATGTCTGACTCTTGGTTTCAGCTCAAGTCATGATCTCAGGGTCATGAGATCAAGCTTTCCTTCAGGCTCTGCGCTCAGCATGCAGTCTATTTGAGATTCGTTTTCCCTCCTTCTCCTTCCTACACTGTTCCTTCCCCTGCTCACATGCTCTCTCTCACTAAAATAAATACATAAATAAAATATTCTTTTAAAGAAGTCCACCTGCCTAGAGATGTTTACAATTCTGATTTAGAGTGGTTCGGAAGAAGAAATTAAAATATCAATGTAATATATGCAAAAATAAAAATTAATATACAGGTAACAAATGATAACTGAGCTCAGAAGAGAATAAGAACCCTTCATGTCAGTGCTAATACAGATAAATTATTATTGTTTTATAGAAATGAAATGCAAAGTAGAAATTAGTCTGTCATTCTAAGAGAAGGGGGAAGTGTATATACTACATAGATATTGAGAAGTCCAATACAGGTTTAGTCATAAAGGAACTACAGAAATGAAACAGGAAAGGCAGGATAGATCCATATTTTGAAGGTATCTGAATTCCTGGCTTGGAAATTTTGTCTTTATTCTGTGCAATTAAGAGAAACTTGTCGAAGAATACTTAAGTTCCAACATGCCCTTCGGACCCTATAGTACTATGCTTATTTGCATTCCTGGTTTGGGTTTTATGATAGTCATACCTTCCTTCTAACTCTTTCACTTTAATTATTACTGGAATTTCAGGGCTCAATTCGAACTCCACCTTTTTCAGGAATGCTTTCTCAATTTATGCAGCCAACTATACATACATAAACCCCATAATCTGCCACTTACATATTCGATGAGATATGTTTCTATAATGTTATCTGTTATGCCTGTGTAGATCACATAACTCTGTACATTATAAGCACTTTTAAAATGTAAACTCCTTAAGGTCAAAGAATTTATTTTATATCTCTATTCTTTCAAGGTATAGACCGGAGCTCATGGTAGAGAGAATTATGTTGACTTGAATTAAAGAAAGGCAGTTAGTAGGAAAGAAGTATTGTCTTTATACTGGTAAACTTACTGAAATATAACTCTAGTAATTCTAAAAATACAAACTCTTAAAATCACTGTATAATTTCCATCATTCAATCTCTGTTTTAGGACTGATGGAGGCAATAGAATGCATGATGGAATATAACATACTTTATCTCTAAAATTACCTTTCTAAAAAGAAAGCTGAAAATATTCTAAGACACTTTTTTTTTTTAAGATTTTATTTATTTGAGAGAGAGAGCACGAGTGCACAAGCTGGGGTGGGGCAGAGGGAGAGAAACTCAAGTAGACGTCCTGCTGGACGCAGAGCCTGACACAGGGCTCAACCTCATGACCGTGGGATCGTGACTGAAATCAAGAGTCTGATGCTTAGCCAACTGAGCCACCCAGGTTCCCATATACATTTCAAAACTATTCTCTAAAGACACAGAATCTAGTTTTGTAAATTGTAAGAGCATATGAAATAATTATCAGCTTGGCCAAAGGTGCCCAAATTTTAAAAAAATGCTCAATATATATTGAAATCATACATATGGGAATCAGAAACACTATGAGAAGTGTGGATATGTACACAAAGACTCTAGAAAATCCTTGAAACCTGAAGAGGTTATGTTTTTGTTCCAACTGTCCATCATATATCATGCTTTTTAGCCAGTTATTGTTAAATTTCCTTAATGGAAAACTCCCCATTAAGACTAAGTATCTTTTTGTCTTGTCTGGTGTCTAGCACATAAAAAGTTGGTAACCAAAGAATGTGTTGCGTTCATCCGTCATGAGCTGGGCATTTTACCTTGCCATTCCTTCAACTGATGACAGAGAAGATAATTCAAACCTCATGCCAAAGATGAATTCTACATCCTTCAAGACAAAGTCATTGCCTAAGACATTCATGCAGTTAAATGATAAAGATGGACAGACCTAGAAATTAAAGAGCCAAGTATTCATACAACATCTTTCCTAAGCATTACAGACATAATTAGAGTTAACCAAATTGAGATCTTGGAAATGAGGGTCCGGACAACTTTTCTTATTAAAGAGGAAATGTCCTTTGGAACACCACTTTGTTAAAACAAGGAAACAGATATCCCCTTTTCTCTTTGTTGATCCCACATGTCCGCTCATAGCACAATGTATAGATAGGAGTGTCTTAGTCATATTTTTACAGTGAGAAATCAAGCATCAGCCAATGTAGGGTCTAAACAAAGCAAGGGATGTTGGAACTCAAAGACCAACTGAAGTCAGACTATGTCCCGTCTATTTAATCTTTAGCAAACCTCTTCCTCCGCCCATCCAAGCAGTAACCACAGGTTTTATTATCCCTCCAACATTTGGTTCCATTCTCTGACATTTTTCTTGTTGCCTGTGATTTTACAAAGCATCTAGTTTTCACAAGTGAAAACTGATTTTGTCCAAACAGATGCTTGTTTCTATATTTTACATTCTGGAAAAAAATATGGATATGATTTGGTTGGGGAGGGGGCTAGAGATAGATGGGGAATGAAATCGCTGGTGGGTGCACAGCTTGAGCTGAAATTAGAAGCCAAGTGAGAGCTGTAAGCAGGAGGAAGGAGGTCTCCAAAGAAAATTTGTTGTATAATAAAACGCTCATTGAAAATATTCTGACAAGGAGCCCTAACAAAATTCTTTCATATTATAGGCTAGAAGATAAAATGGTTTCTCTCCTACGTTTCTGTGAGAATTTGTGGTAAGCTAGATTTGAACAAGTTATTCCAAATGAGTCAAACAATCAAATCCTCAATCAATTCCTCAATCAGCAATCATCCCCTGAGCACTATTTTTCATCCTGATTGCTGTTAGGCTTGAATCAAGAGAATCAGGAGAAAAACAAACAAGCAAACAAAACAAACAAACAAACCGCTTCGATGATGACCAGGAGGAGCTCAGTATAGGTGCAAAACAGGAATAACAAACATGCAGAAGGGGAAAGGAGAAAAGACAGAGAAAGTCTCGGGGTTATTTCTCCAGGGCACAGCTGGCCAACTGTTCCACAGCTCAGTCCAGCACTCCGGCCCTCACTCTGAATTTCTTGACTGTGCTCAGGGCTGGGAAAGGGCACGGTGCCTGATACCCCACCTGCTCTGCTGGCACCACATGCACTGAGGCACTGTCCATTCTCCTCAAGTGACTGTGCTGGCTCATGTCTTGAGAAGGGCCTCATTGTCCCTTGGATGCCTCTATCGAGAGCCGACTGAGCCAGGTTGTGAGAACTCTTTGTAGCCCATGCTCAGCATCCTGAATTCCTGAAGGTAGATTTCATGTCCCCAACCAGGGTAGCTGATAGAAATTCTTAAGCTGAAAAAGCTCCTAGGGACCACTAAATCAAGTACTGCAGGTGGTCCCTGTGAATGGAGTAAGAGTGTCTCCTGGACAGCTTCTCATTTTATCTCACCCACCACTCTGCTCCCCTAGCTAGGATGTTAAAAGGAATTCTAGCTTTCTGTCCAGACACAGGTCACTCAGAGCCATAAGTGCCCATGTGTCCCTCTTTCTCCTGCAGCACCTGAGGGGAACATCCTTGCACGTAAAGGCACTCCATGCCTGTATACATTCCGCAGCTCTCAGATGTAATTGGAATGGCTCCCTTCTAATCGGGTTTGGGCCCTGATGGTAACTGCTTCCATTTATACAATCAGAGCTCACTGCTGAGTGACTTTGTGTTCTACATCAAAGGTAATTATTATTTTTATAGTTCAATTAGCAAACATTACATTTCTGTTTGCCTTGCTAAGATGGTACAACTGAATTTAACAATAACACACTTATTCCAAAGCTACCAAGGGAAAAGACACTATTATAATATCATAGTACTTCATAGTACTTTTTTTTTTTCCCTTGTGTGTTTTCTCCCCCTCTTTCATTATGCAGACAGGTCATATTCAATTTGAAAATGAGAATGCTTCAAATTAAGAATGTTAGACCTAGAAAGGACTTGTAATCCTATAAAACTAATGTCTCATCTTAAAAATGAGGACACTGAGACCCAAATTCAGTGGCTGGCCGCAGATCATACCAGTCTGCAAAAGAAGCAGCTTTCTAATCAATGTCTTTAGACTCCTGCTACAGTGCTCATTTTTTTCTTCTTTCTTTGAGCTCTGGATGCTGAAAAGATAAGAGGTCAAAATTGAGGGAAGAAACAGTGATCTCTATGTGTGAAGCATCTCTTGCATGCAAGGCATACTGTAGAATTTAATGTCTTAAATTGCATATCTAGGCCCTACTCTCCACCCTGACATCAACCATTTGTGTGACCTTGTGACCTCATTCTCCTTGAGCTTTGACTTCCTCCCTCATACAAATAAGAGGGCTGGGACTAGAGTATCCCAGGAATTCTTTCTTGCACTATCATTCTAGAACAAGTGCCAGCCACACCTCATTTTAAGCATCTAAGTACCTTTTTAATATTCTTTCTATTTTGTTGCTCCAAATAAAGAGTGGGCCTTTTTGCTCTGTAGCAGGACTGCTACATGTTCCTGGATTTAACCACAATTAGAAGCCTTTAGAATAGGTTATTTCCCCCTCTTTATTCCCGAAACTGCTGGCACAGAGCCAGGAGGAAGCATATATACCATCCCAGACACTGAGCACAGTGTAGGGGTGGGTGGTCAGAGCTGTGTCCAGCACAGAGGAGGCAGCTCTCTTCCTCTCCCGCAGCCTGCTCGGTCTGTGTGGGCACAGGGCTCTCCAGCAATCTGACAACCTGTTTCCATATTATCACTGCTTTCCCCTCTCCAGCTTTATTAAGCATGTTAAGTAAGATGTTTTGCCATGTTCTTACAGAGTCTATTGCATTGATTATTCACAATGCCAACCCCCCTCCTCCCATTCTGGTTGGTAGCCCCCCCTCCAGCCTTGATTTATTACTCACTATATTGTTCCCAGCACAGACCCTTTCATCATTGTCACATATATGAGCCTGGTGATGAGATATACTTGGTACTGGCTGGGGAGGCAGGAGGGAGCTGTAGGAACCGAGCAAGGAGGAAGTTTGCAACTGATTATATCTTTTTCTAAAACTCATCTCTGTTTATATTTTGGAGGATCCCAAAAATAATTATCTTTGTCTCTGTATAATATATAATTTAATGGCCTATTTTGAAGAACAAAATTTAGACTTTATAGGCAAGTCTTACCAGGAGTTCTGGAAATAAGTAACAAAGGTACAGGCAATCAATTACTGAACATTTAGTAAATGTGCCAATCACAATGTTAAGTGTTTTATGTGGATGATCTCATGTGATTCTATTTTGAAACAAAAAAGCAAACAAAATCAAAACAAAAAACCCCACCTTGTTACATGTATCCTGTTTTAGTCCCACCATTCCTTTTCCTGTGAACAGACTGAAGCACAAAGGGGTCTAATCATATCATTACAAAGAAGGTAGGTCCAAGGTTGGAGTTCCAGCTCTCTGACATCAGAGGGGCACTCCTAATGATTATACAAAATACTCTCTTCAGATTCAGATACAATGACAGATTTTTTTTTTTTTTTTATCTGAGTGGGTTTTCTATTTATGGCTTTTAGAAACTTAGCTGAGGCAAAGAAAATATGACGTCTGTTATGGAAGACCAGTATGTTTAAAAAAAAAAAAAAAAGAGGCAGGCAAAAGTAGGGGAAGTAGCTCCAGAAAGAGATGGGAAACCATTGAAGGCTCCTGAGCAAGGAATGATATGTTATGAATGGTTATTTGTTTTTTAATCTGCTATGTTCAGATTATGTTGTAGAAGAGCAAGGGAAGAAGTAAAAAGAGCAGTTAGGAGACCAATTCCAATATTTCTCCTTCTGTTCTCTCTCTGCCCCCTATGACAGGTTTGAAACACGAAGATGAAAGAATTACACATGTGTATGTCCATCACTCAGACTACATCACAAATATTTCACTCCACTCCACCATGTATCTATTCATTCATCCCATTTCTTTGATTAGATTCAAACCAACCTTCAGGCATAAGCCCTCTTTGCCCTGATAATCCAGCACATACCCAATCAACCAGAGTTTAACTCCTGCATATCATTTTTTGTTGTTGTTATTGTTCTTCTTCACATACAAAGAAAAGCACAAATCTTAAATGAACTTTCATTGACTTTTGACAAAAGCGTACATCCATGTAACATAAACCCCTATCAAAATATAAAACATTGCAATCTGAGAAAGTTCTCTTAAATCCCTTCCCAGGGAAAGCCTGTCCCTGTCTTTCAGAGGTAATTATTATCCTGACTATTCCATCACTGGTAACTTGCACTGCTCTAGAGTTTCACATATACAGAGGCACATAGTATGTATTATTTTCTGTTAGGTTTCTAACACTCAGTATGTTTTTGAAATTAATGTGTATGTATTATAATGTGCTCCTCTTTGTTGGAGGAATAAATGTTAACTCTAAGTAATATTCCTTAAATGATCTTATCACTTTTTGTTTACTCATTCTTCTGCTGATGGACATCTGGGCTATTTTCAGTGTTTTACTGTGAGTAGAGTTGTTATGAACATTTTTATATAAGAATTTTTGTGAGCATTTGTTTCCATTTATTTTGTGTTAATACAAAAGGGTAAATCACTAATCTAGAGTAGAAAGATGAACACTTAGTTTTATGATAAGCTGCCAGAATATTCTCAACAATGTTTATGAGCTCTAGTTGCTCTACATCCTCACCAATATTTGGTATTTTAGTCATTTACATATTTTTAGCTATTCTGATGAGTGTGTAAATGTATCTTGTTGGTTAAATTCTGATGACTAATAATGTTAAGCACTTTTTTATTGGCCTAACAGATACTCCTACATCTTCTATTATAAAGTGTTTGCTTTTTCTTCCTTTTAATGGAGTTTAGCTTTTTATTATTGTAATATTCATATTTTCAATATTATAATGTATTATAATTAATGTACAAGTATTCCTGAATGTTATATTTGATAATAAAAATTCTCAGAATAGTAAAATAAAATAGCATACATGTAAGTCACCCTGAAGCAATCTGCAACTGTTCAACTACTTCATAGTGACCAGAGATTTTAATGTATTGAATTTTTTCTTTGTTACCTTAAATATACATTATTTTTTTCCTAGAGTAAGCAGAAATAGAGTGTAGAAACCATTCAAGGAAAAATAAGTCAATAAAAATGTCAAGAAAACAGGAAAATAAAACATAGAAAGTTGAAAATATTACAAAGAAAATAAGTCTAAATATATCACTTATTACAATAAATGTAAATGAACTACACTCAGGTTGAAGTCAAAGATTACCTGATTATATGAAAAATGCAAGCATACACTCTTTATGAGAGAGTTATTTAGCATATAACACTGAGAAAAGAAGAAAATATTAAAAAAGATTTATCAAGAAAATACTAACCAAAAGGCAGCTGATTTGACAATACCAATAACATATAAAATATAAAGTTATAAAGTGTGCTACTACATAAAGATTTCAGTTTGCCAGGGCAATACAATAGTTTTAAATTCATATGCATCTAGTTCTATATCTTTAAAATATATGAAATAAAAATTTACAAATCTGTGAAGAAATATGAACAAATCTATCACCAAATTTTAAGAGTTAACATATCAGCAATCAGGACAAACAGGAAAAATAAGTGACAAGAATATAGTATATATGAGCTACATTGTTCAAAACTTTACTGAATAGACATGCAAACCACACTGGACTCAACGAGTGGAGAATACAGAGTTCTTTCCAGAAGATGACATAAGATTATATAAAAATATTTTTAAAAGCTTTTAAATAATGCATATTTCCAAGTAGAAAGCACAGTGGGTATTTAAATTACTTAGAAAAAAAAAGATTAAAAAATACCCACATACCAAAACTTGTAAGACAGATAACTAGTAATTATAGGGGGAAAAGAAAAATTCTTAAATGCTCAAATTACAAAAGATAGAGGGCTGACCAACAATGATACATTATATATAGTAGAAAAAAACTACAAAATATATCCAAATGAAATTTTTTTTTTCTCAAAATCATTTTTTTTAATTTAGACAGGGTATTTTTCAAAATATAGTCATTTAGTAACATTTGAGAATATTAAATTTATGAATTCTATATCTGTAATTAATATTTCTTTTATTGATTGCTTTATCCATTTCCCCCCTAATTTTTAATGTGCTCTAGGTTGCATATATATCTCAGTTTGGGGGCAATTTAAGGAATAAAAAGTATGAGCTTGATTCCATGTGAACTTCTGCTGTACAGCTAGGTATCTGTAATTTACTTTCCATTCTAGGACACTTTGAGGATGAAGTGGAGATATTGACATGATCCAAATGAAATTTTTTTTTAAATTTTTTTAATTAAATTATTTATTTTCAGAAAAACAATATTCATTATTTTTTCACCAAACCCAGTGCTCCATGCAATCTGTGCCCTCTCTAATACCAAATGAAATTTTAAGAAGAATTGTTTTCAAAAAGAAAGCAGAAATTACTAACATAAGATAAAGACACAAATGAGAGAATTCACAAAGCTAACAATGAATTCATTAATGAGACCTCTGCTGACAGTGATCAAGAAAATAAGGTAAAAGCAAAAATGGATGCGAAGTTTGACAGAAGAGCCATAAGAATTGCAGGAGAGATTAAAAAGTGAATAGAAGTGTTGTACACCTAAACCTAATGTATGTCAACTATACTCAAATGTACTGTAATGTATGTCAACTATACTCAACTTAAACAGCAATGTATGCCAACTATACTCAAATTAAACAAACAAATAATAAACACAAAACCAAAAACAAACAAACAAAAAAAAGAACAGAAGAACATTGAGAGCAACTTTATTCCAATCCATTTAAAAACTTATATTAATTTGAAAAAAGTCAAAAACTATGAATAACCATCTGACTCTATTATAAATAAATGTTATTGAAACTGTTAACATTTTGAAATGGTTTAGAATCCTTGCAAAGAGAAGCATATCTAGATATTTTACATTTTTAAAAAAGATTTATTTATTTTAGAGAGACAGAGAGTGCACATGCAAGCAGGGGGAGGGGCAAAGGGAGTAGGAGAGAGAGAGAATCCTCAAGCAGACTCTCCACTGAGTGTGGAGTCCAATGAGTGACTGAATCCCATGAACCTGAGATCATGAACTAAGCTGAAATCAAGAGAAGGCTTAACCAAGTGAGTCATCCTGGTGCCCCATACAAAATACATTTTTTTAAAGTATTTTGTCTTAGTTAGGATTCTCCAGAAACTGACCTTGAGACAAGGGTTTGAGTGAAACAGTGTCTTTGGGAAATGATCTTAAGAATCATGGAAGGGAGTGAGAAAGGAAGGCAGAAAGGAGAAGGAATCAAATTGGTGAAGGGTTTGCATGTGGGCAACTGAGTCTGATCCCAGAAGAAACCTCTAAATGATATACAGTTAATGCTTTCAAATATTCCCTCCAGGAAAAAGGAAACTAGGATATATACAAGCTGACTCCTGTCTACTTATTGGTTGAGGGCTTCCCCCAAGGGCTGCTACCCTGTCTTAGAAGTATACCTCCAAGGGGCACCCTCCAAGGAGACTCTGGGTGGCTCAGTCCATTAAGACTGGCACTGGGCCCCATGCTGGGTGTGGAGCCTACTTAAAAATAAAAATAAAAATTATACCTCCTTGCTTCCAATAAGCAGACAAACTCCTCAGGCAAAGTTACTAGTGCTTGTGTTAAAAAACTTACATATATGGGATGCCTGGATGGCTCAGTTGGTTGGACAACTGCCTTCAGCTCAGGTCATGATCCTGGAGTCCCGGGATCGAATCCCACATTGGGCTCCCCGCTCCACGGGGAGTCTGCTTCTCTCTCTGACCTTCTCCTTGCTCATGCTCTCTCTCACTGTCTCTCTCAAATAAATAAATAAAATCTTAAAAAAAAAAACCTTATATATGGAGAGGGGTGGGGGTATGGGTGAAATAGGTGAAAGGATTAAGAGGTACAAATTCCCAGTTATAAAATAAATAAGTTAAATGGATAAAAAGTAGAGCATAGGGAATATAGTCAATAATACTGCAATAATTTTGTATGGTGACGGATGATAACTACACATATCATGGTATACACGCCACGTAATGTACAGAACTGTGCAATCATTAGGTTGTACACTTGAAATTAATATAACATTATATATCAACTATATTTAAATCAAAAAGAAAAGAAAAGAAAAAAAAACTATCATTGTGTCTGGGACTGGTGAGTCCTAAGGGTGTGGTACTGATACCATCAGCTATAACTTACTAATATTTAAGAAGAAGATAATTCCAACTGCCCCAATATATCTTAGTCCTATGATTCTGATGTACAAGCTACAGAATGAGGGTTCCCATTTCTCCTTCTTTGTGTTTGATTAATTTGCTAAAGCAAGTGGTAGAACTCAGAGGAACATTTTACTTAGTAGATTACCAATTTATTATAAAAGGATATAATTCAGGAATAGCTAGATGGAAGAGATGCATAAGGCAAAATATGGGGAAAGGGCATAGAGCTTCCATTCCCTCTTCAAGCCTGCACTGTTCCCAAATCTCTATTTGTTTCCCAACCTGGAAGTTCTCTAAAACCTCATCTTTTTTATGGAGCCTTCATTACATAGGCATGGTTGATGAATCCATTGACCACTTGTGACTGAACTTGATTTCTAGTTCTTCTCTCCAGAAGGTCAGGTGGGTAGGACTGAAAGTTCCAACCCTTTAATCACATGGTTGTTTCTCCTGGCCACCAACCTCTATCCTTAGGTGTTACCCAAAATTCATTCAATGAACATAACCTTTAAGACACCTGTATTGTTTTCATTATAGGAAATTCCAAGAGTTTTAGGAGCTCTGTGTCAGGAATGGTATAAAATTCAAAAGTATGTTTCTTATTATAAATAAGAAACCTCCTTAACCTGATAAAAGAAACTTCCTTAACCTGATAAAGAGAGGCAACAAGGGCGACAAAAACCAGGGACAATATGCTTCCACATGAATAAATACTTTAAAGCATTTTCTTTAAAATCAAGAAGAAGGCAATGAATCCCATTATCATCATTTGTAGACAACATCATGCTAGATATTCTAGGCCAGCAAAATAAGATGAGAAAAGAGAAATTAAAGGCAGAAGAATCAGAAAGATATAAACAAAACAAATTGTTTTCAGATGTTATGGTTATTTACATAGAAAACCAAAAAGCATTTACAAAATAATTATTAGTAATAATAAGAGAGTTCAGCAATGTGGCTGTGAGCTGTAAGATCAATATACACAATCAATGGCATTTCTATATACCAGCATAATTCAGAAAATATAATTAAAGAAAATATATTTCTTTATAATAACATCCAAAAAATAAGGTGTCTGAGAATAAATATAACAAAAGATGCTCTAGACTTCAAGAGAAAATTATAAAAGAAGGTTAAGATGAAAAGAGAGATATATAATGTTTACTCATAGTCATTATAAAATGTGACTATTCTCTTTATATTGATCTGTGCATCAATATAATTGTAATCAAAACTCTAATAGAGTTTTAGTGGAATTGACAAGCTGATTCCAAAATTTATGGAAAAGCAAATGAGAAAAATAGCAAGACTTTTTTTTTTTTTTAAAGATTTCATTTATTTATTTGACAGAGAGAGAGAGATCACAAATAGACATAGAGGCAGGCAGAGAGAGAGAGGAGGAAGCAGGCTCCCTGCTGAGCAGAGAGTCCGATGCGGGGCTTGATCCCAGGACTCCGGGATCATGACCTGAGCTGAAGGCAGAGGCTTAACCCACTGAGCCACCCAGGCGCCCCTAGCAAGACTTTTCTAAAGAACAAGTTGAGACAGTAGTATTTTCTAGGTATCAAGACACAGTACACAACTGAACTAACTAAGGCAGTGTAGTATTGGACTAGAGAATAAATTGCGGACCGAATATTTGTCTCCCCTCCCAAATTAGTGTACGAAGCCCTAACCCCAATAAGGTGATACTGGAGGGGGTGTCTCTGGAAGGTAATTAGGTTTAGATTAGGTCATGAGACTGGGGCCCCCATGATGGTGTTAGTTTCCTTATAGGAAGAAAGCGAGATGACAGAACTCTCTTTCTCTCTCTCTTCATCATGTGAGGATACGGTGAGAGAGTGGTTAACTGCAAACAGGAAAAGGCATCTCACCAGGAACCACATCTGCGGGCACCTTGAAACTGGACCGTAGTCTTTCAAACTAAGCGAAATAAATGTCTGTTGTTTAAACACCCAGTCTATGGTATATTATTACATAAGTCTGAGCTGACTACAGCAAACTGGAACAATTATTCACATTAAAATGTATATGTGTATAATAAATTATATGTAAAATAAACACAATATACATTATAAGTGACATATACGATTATATATTTTATACAATATTATCTAATGAATCTTTTTATTATATATTTTACAAAATGAAATTCCAAGAAGAATAAATCCTTAAACATAAAAGGTGAAATTTAAATTATTCAGAAGATATAAAACAGACTCTCTATGAGATAAGGTATGGGAAATTATAGTAAAGACAAAACCAAAGATTATTAATATAAAGGAAGTTATTGATGAATTTGACTAAATTAAATTGAAAAATGTCCATTTATTGACAGACACTGTATTAGTTTCTTGGGCTGCCACACAAGATACCACAGAGTGTGTGCTTAAACAACACACATTTATTTTCTCACAGCCCTGGAGGCCACGGGTATCAGCCAGTTTCTGGTGAGACACCTCCCCTTCACTTGAAGATAGACCTTTCTTGTTACATTCTTATGTGGTCTTATTTTTGTCTGTGTGTGCAGGGAGAGAACTAATTCTCACGTCTCTTCCTCTTCCTATATGGACACCAATCTTATTGGATCCTCTTATCAACTTATCTAATGATAATTACCTCCTCAATGGTCCTATCTGAAAATAGTCACATTGGGAACTAGGGAATCAACATATAAATGTTGATCAGACATAATTCAGTCCATAACAGACACCACATTAATTTAAAAAAATGAACAGAAGATACAAAGTAGGAAAAGAGATTTGTAACACATATAAAAGACAAAGCAACATATAAATAACACAAATCATTACAGAGAGATAAGACCATAGGAATCAGGCAAGAGTCTTAAAAAGATGTCCACAAAATTGGAAATACAAATGGACAATTTATTAACATATAGTTGACCCCCTTAGATCCCAGAGACAGGTAAATTAAACTAGGAGGAGATATCATTTTATACCCACATGATTTATAAAGATGAAGAAGCTTGCTAGCACTAACTTAGTGGCAAAGACGTGGTACAGCAGTCAAAGCACTTCGGTATACATTTGGGCATCACGCTGTACACATCCTTTGTCCTAGCAACTGTAGCGCTAGACAAAGGCCTAACAGGCAATATGTTATAGGAGGATCAGAAAAAAAAAAGTGGGCCCAATATTTGTAACAAAATAAAAATGAAGTGACTGAAATATTCATCAATATAAAAGAAGTTACAGCATAATTTTACAAATGGATGATAGAGAGCAGTGGAAAAATGAGCTATATCTATGTCCAGCAACTTGAATGAACTGAAAAAATATCCTGTTGGAAATACAAAAGAGGTCAGATAAAATAATAATAGCACAATACTTATTTATAAAAAGCTTAAGCAATAAATTAAATATTGCTTTAATGCTCTGTGTGTGTATGTGCTCTGTGTGTGCATGTTTATATCTTAAAATAAGGAAGTACATTGAGAATAACAGCATATATGTAAATATCCATATACAATAACAGCGTATATGTAAATATCCATATATTTACATATATGCTGTTATTCTCAATGTATGAGCCAAGATGCCCTTCAACAGATGAATGGATAAAGAAGATATGGTCCATATATACAATGGAGTATTATGCCTCCATCAGAAAGGATGAATACCCAACTCTTGTATCAACATGGATGGGACTGGAGGAGATTATGCTGAGTGAAATAAGTCAAGCAGAGAAAGTCAGTTATCATATGGTTTCGCTTACTTGTGGAAGATAAGGAATAACATGGAGGACATTAGGAGAAAGAAAGGAAAACTGAATTGGGGGAAATTGGAGGGCGAGACGAACCATGAGAGACTGTGGACTCTGAGAAACAAACTAAGGGCTTTGGAAAGAGGGTCGGGGGAGGGGCATGGGTGAGCCTCATGGTGGGTATTAAGGAGGGTACGTATTACATGGAGCACTGGGTGTGGTGCATAAACAATGAATCTTGGAACACTGAAAAAATTAAATTAAAAAAAAGAATAACACTGTATATCTAAGGAATACAATAATTTGCTTGAAAGAGCTCCCACTGGCCAAATATGGGACAATTTGAGTACATTAGTTTTCTATTTCTGTTTTCATAGATTTACAAACTTATAACAACACTCTTATTAGTTTTAAGGCAGAAGTCCAGGACTTATTGGGTCTTCAGCTCAAGATCCCACATTCAGGTATTGGTCAATCTGTTTTCATAACTCTAGGATCTATGTAAGAATCCACTTCCATAATCATTCAGGTTGTTGGCTAAATCCAGCTCCATGAACTGCAGTACTGAGGTCTCATCTCATTGCCAGCTATTGGAGGGAGATTGCTTTCAGCTCCTGGAGGTACCCATATTTGCCTGTAATGTAGCATTCTTCATGCTGAATGCCAAGAAAGGAGAATTTCTCACATCGAATTCCTCCCGTGTTTTGAATGTTTCTTACCCTGTTCCTTTTAAGGTTAGGTCTACTGAGGATAATCTTTTCTTAGAGAATTCTGCCATCTAATCTAATCTAATCATGAAAATTATATTCTATCATAGTGTCTCCACATTCAAGAAAAGGACATTAGACAAGATTTGGGATTATTTCAGGATCATCTTAGAATTTTGTTTACTATGTTGAGGGGCGCCTGGGTGGTTCAGTCCGTTAAGCATCTGCTTGGGCTTAGGTCGTGATCCCATGGTCCTGGGATCGAGACCTGAGTTGGGTCCTTGCTTAACAAGGGAGCCTGCTTCTCCCTCTCTCTTTGCCCCCACTCATGTGCTCTTTCTCTCTCTCTCTC
This sequence comes from Mustela erminea, assembly GCF_009829155.1. Lineage (NCBI taxonomy): Eukaryota > Metazoa > Chordata > Mammalia > Carnivora > Mustelidae > Mustela > Mustela erminea. The sequence continues at coordinate 34,227,177 of NC_045626.1, read as the reverse complement.
TCTCTCTCTCACTTGCTCCCTCTATCTCTCAAATGGAGTAATAAAATCTTTTAAAAGAAAGAATTATGTCTACTACGTTGGACATCACAATAAAAAATTATTATAAAAATAATTCATGGTGATATAATTAATAAATACACAATGGAGGGGCTCCTGGGTGTCTCAGTGGGTTAAGCCTCTGCCTTCGGCTCAGGTCATGATCTCAGGGTCCTGGGATCAAGTCCCACAACAGGCTTTCTGCTCAGTGGACAGCCTGCTTCCCCCTCTCTCTCTGCCTGCCTCTCTGCCTAATTGTGATTTCTCTCTGTGTGTGTCAAATAAATAAATAAAATCTTTAAATACACAATGGAAAAGAAAAGGCTACTCTTTCATGCAGAATGCCAACAAATACATGTAGGAGAAAACATAGAATTAGAAAATCACTATTAGTCGATCAGCATGGTGATAACTGATTCAGGAAGAGTCATCAGTGAATGACAATAAAAGTGAGAGAACTTTTGTTGAGCAGTAAATTAGTTTCAAAGAGCCTCCACTGAGTTGCTTAGCATCAACAAAGAGGAAAAAAAATGGTACTTTTACTGTAGAGAAACTCGGTATACATCCCTTTAACCAAGTGTAACACCAGCATGGGGCAAACCTACATGTGCTTACTACTATGATGTAGCATCACTTTTTTTGCACTCCTTTTTCAATAAATAACCTGAATCTAATCCAATCCCGCACAATCTTCAGAGAAACTCAGATGAGGGTCTTTCCATAAAATAACTGGCCCAGATCTTTTTTTTTTTTAACTGCTTAATATTTCTTTTTATTTTTTTTTCAGCATAACAGTATTCATTGTTTTTGCACCACACCCAGTGCTCCATGCAATCCGTGCCCTCTCCAATACCCACCACCTGGTTCCCCCAACCTCCCAACCCCCGCCCCTTCAAAACCCTCAGATTGTTTTTCAGAGTCCATAGTTTCTGATGGTTCACCTCCCCTTTCGATTTCCCTCAACTCCCTTTTCATCTCCATCTCCCCTTGTCCTCCATGCTATTTGTTATGCTCCACAAATAAGTGAAACCATATGATAATTGACTCTCTCTGCTTGACTTATTTCACTCAGCATAATCTCTTCCAGTCCCATCCATGTTACTACAAAAGTTGGTATTCATCCTTTCTGATGGAAGCATAATACTCCATAGTGTATATGGACCACATCTTCCTTATCCATTTGTCCGTTGAAGGGCATCTTGGTTCTTTCCACAGTTTGGCGACCGTGGCCATTGCTGCTATAAACATTGGGGTACAGATGACCCTTCTTTTCACTACATCTGTATCTTTGGGGTAAATACCCAGTAGTGCAATGGCAGGGTCATAGGGAAGCTCTATTTTTAATTTCTTGAGGAATCTCCACACTGTTTTCCAAAGTGGCTCCACCAACTTGCATTCCCACCAATGCAAGTTGGTCCTTCTGCAACAGAGCTAATGGCTATCAACATAGACAATATGTTGGAAAGAGAATTCAGGCTAACAATTATCCAGGCAATAGCTAGGTTCGAGAAAGCCATGGATGACCAAACGGAATTGATTAGGGCTGAACTGAAAGCTACAAGGGATGAGGTTCACAATGCTCTCAATGAGTTCCAATCTAATCTAAATTCTCTAAAAGCTAGGGTAACTGAGACAGAAGATAGAATTAGTGATCTAGAGGACAAACAAATAGAAAGGATCAGGAGGAATCCTGGAACAAACAGCTTAGAAGCCACAAAAACAGAATCAGGGAAATAAATGATGCCATGAAACGTTCCAACGTCAGAATTATTGGAATCCCTGAAGGGGAGGAGAAAGAAAGAAGTCTAGAAGATATAGTGGAACGAGTTCTTCATGAAAATTTTCCTAATCTCACGAATGGAACCAGCGTTCATGTACTAGAGGCCGAATGGTCTCCACCCAAGATTATAGATTCCAGAAAAACATCAAGGCACCTGATAGTCAAATTGAGGAATCATAATTATAGATATAATCTCTTGAAAGCTTCTAGGACAAAGAGGTTCCTTACTTACAGAGGAAAGCCCATCAGAATAATGTCAGACCTGTCCACAGAGACCTGGCAAGCCAGAAAGGGCTGGAAAAATATATTCAGGGCACTAAATGAGAAGAACATGCAGCCAAGAATACTTTATCCAGCAAGACTGACATTCAAAATGGATGGAGAGATAAAGAGTTTCCAAGACCGGCAAGGCTTAAAAGACTATGCAACCACCAAGCCGACACTGCAGGAAATATTAAGGGGGGGTACTATAAAAGAGGAAAAATCCCAAGAATAGTATTGAACAGAAATATAGAGACAATCTACAGAGAGAAAGACTTCAAAGGTAACATGATGTCAATAAAAACGTATCTATCAATAATCATTCTCAATGTGAATGGCCTAAATGCGCCCATAAAACGACACAGGGTTGCAGATTGGATCGGGTCCCATGTCGGGCTCTCTGCTCTGTAGGGAGTCTGCTTCCTCTTCTCTCTCTGCCTGCCTCTCTGCCTACTTGTGATCTCTGTCTGTCAAATAAATAAATAAAATGTTAAAAAAAAAAAAAGACAGACCCATCCATATGTTGTCTACAAGAGACCCATTTTGAACCTAAAGATACACCCAGACAGAAAGTGAAGGGGTGCAGAAGCATCTTTCATGCCACTGGCCCACCTCTTTAAAGATGTTTAGGATATGAAAGACAAAGAGTGAGGAATTGGTAAATACTAAAAGAGAATAATGCAACGGTAATTAAATGCAATGTGATTCCATATTAGATCCTGTGATAAAAAGGTAGTTCATTCCAATTCTTCCCCAAGCCCACTGCTTTTCTTTAATACAAGTTATTATCTCCTACCTTGACCTTTGACTTTCATTGGTTTTGTGACATTATCATAGATCTATTCTTTCATAAAGATTCTTAGCTCCTTCTCACCTCAAAGCCTTTTCTCTTTCACCCCAGAGTCTTCTCAGTTGCTGTTCCCTTGCCCGGAACACTTTTCTCTCACATCTTTATGGTGCTCACTCTTCATGACTGATACTCCTATCTTTGTTCAAACATGTCCTCTGAGAAGATTTCCCTGGCCATACTACTAAAGTTCCTTTCACTCCACCACTATCTATTCCTTTACTCTGTTTAAATGTTCATAGCAGTTATCATTACCTGAAGGTAAATGGTATCTTGGACTATTTACTTCTTTTACTTACAACCCCCTGTCTCTAACACAAGATATGTTCCTACCATTACACTTTCATAATGCAGTGACACATCTCTGATATCATTTGCCATCCTTGAAATGTTTACATGTATTTATAACCATTAGATAACTGTTTAATCAAGAACATGGAAGCTCTTGGGAAAGAGTATCAAAATTTTTTTCTTATAACTGTAAGAATAACATGTTGCAAAGTACATGGTAGTTTCTCAGTAAATAGTCTTTGAATTTATTCAACTATGAATGCATGGACATCATTCAAGTTCTTGCTTTTGCCCTCTCCTGTAGAGCTCAGGTCTAAAGACAACCTTAAAAATGGGCCATGTTTACTCTTCTTTTTCCTGTCTCCTTTTTAACAATGATAGAGCAAGACTGAATGAAATATGATTAAGTATAAAAATTCCAGAGACCAGGATTTAGATGATTTGCTAAATGAAAATCAGGACAAACATATCAAGAAGTAACACGAAATGAGGAAAAAAATAAAGAAGGCAATATATTTTGTAGCAAAACAAAAACAACAACAACAAAGAAACCCATGAAGCTATGGTCCCTAGTAAATGCAGCTAGGTTATTGCTATATGCACCATGTTCAGAGTGTTTGAGACTATCACATCTTACAAGTTTTTAGAGAAGTGTGATGGTTTGCTCTGGCCTCAGGGTAGGCACTTGATGGCAGATATGCTGTATGGCAGGGCATTAGGTGAGAACTGGGAATACATAGCTGAGGAGGTGCACATGAAAAGACAAGGCTCAGTGCTTGAGAGTCAGAGCTGCCCAATGCATAGACTGAAATGCTAGGCACCATCAACATTTGAAGATGAGGCAGATATCTCAGTATTTTACACAGAGGGAGAAGGTGGCATCTGAAAGGTGGAGCCATAGAAGACAGAGTCCTAGAGTCCCAGGGTTATATCCACAGACTTTTGACAAAGAAACTAGAAGAGTAATTTGGGTATGGGAACAGCTTCAGTATGGAATAAAAATATCTAGCTGGAACCAGGACTAAGGCAAAAACTTAATTATATTTGATTCATGGCATCCACAGAACTCTTCATTGATATTTGGGTATCAGTCTCTCTCTATAAATAGAATGGAGCAAAGAAAGCTAAAAAAGAAAAGAGAAAGAAACTCATAGATACTGGGCTCTCATCATGTCCAGGTGTTTTCAAGAATTGTCTCTCTTAATCCTTAGAGTAATTCTTCAAGATGAGTAAGCACATAGTGAAGAAGTGTTATATTGATATCACCTGGGGAACACTTTACCAACAAGAAATCTTTCCAGATATTTTGATCACCATTTCTCTCCTACTCTTGAGAATCACTGGGATGCACTAATTCAGGAAGATATGACATAACCTCAGATGCTCATTTTACAAAAGAGAATGAAGTTCAGAATGAAAAAACAAAATCCAAAACAGGTATAGCTAGTGTGGTAGGCAGATTAATGCCCCCCCCCCCCCAGCCAATGTCTACTTCCTCATTCCTGGAACCTGGGAATATGCTATGACATATGGAAAAGGAGAATTAAGACAGAGAGTGGAATTAAGGTTGTGAGTCAGCTGACATTATAAAATAGAGTATTGTGGATTACCCAGAGGACAACCCTGATTTCCCATGTAATCGCATGTAATCATAAGGGTCTTTAAATGGAGTTGAGTGAGGCAGAAGAGTCACGGTCAGAAGGATTCAATGTGACAAAGACTTGAAAGGCTATTGCTGCCTTTGAAGATGGAAGTAAGCCATACATCAAGAAATGTTGACAGCCTCTAGCAGTTGGGGAAGGGTAAGAAAACATATTCTCCTCTACAGTCTCCACGAAGCATCACAGCACCACTGACATCTTGACCTGAGCCCTTTGAGACCAGTTTTGAACTTCTGACCTCTGAAACTATAAAATAATAACTCCATGTTGTTTTAGGCCACAAAGTTTTTGGTGATTTTTTACAGCAGCAGTAGGAAATTAATATACCCAGTAAACTGAAGAATCCCAGTCCAGGTCTCTGACTCCAAAGCCAATGTCTTTATTACTTTACATGCTGCCTCCTTACCATCCTGTAGATGTAATTCAGGTCAACTAGAAAAGTTTAGTGGCCAAACTTGTGAAGGGTCTAATCTGTAAGGATGGATGCCTGGTTCTCTATGATTGAGTTTGACCCCCACTAAACAGGGAGCCTAATATGGGGCCCAGTCCCAAGACCCCAAGGTAATGACTGGAGCCAAAGGCACTTAACCGACTAAACCATCCACCTCTATCTTCTGGTCACCCTTTCACTTTAAGGCTTCCTTCTTCTATCAAAACACTTTTATTAACACTCAAAATCCAAAAATATTAGAAGAATATTGATAAACATGACTATATACACAGAATATCAAAAATGTTAAATGTTAAGTGAAAACCTGTAATTTTAAGTTTGAATTAGAAATACTCATATAAATACATGTTTTTGTTTTGTTTTGGTTTGATTTTTTACAAAAATGTGTTTTCTAGGGGCACCTGGGTAGCTCAGTTGGTTAAGCATCTGCCTCCGGTCATGATCCCAGAGTCCTGAGATCCAGTCCCGCATCTGGTTCCCTGCTCAGCAGGGAATTTTCTTCTCCCACTCTCTCTCTGCCCCTCCCCCAACTTGTACACATGCTCTCTCTTCTAGTAAATAAAATCTTAAAAAAAAAAAAAAAGTATTTTCTACTTCTGTTTAAAAGGTCTAGAAACAGGGAAACATGGGTGGCTCAGTTAGTTAAGCATCTGACTCGATTTCTGCTCAGGTCATGATCTCAGGGATGTGGAATGGAGCTCTGCATCAGCTCCTTGCTCAGCATAGGCAGAGTCTTTTTGAGACTCCCTCCCCTGCCCCCAAGCTTGCTCTCAAACTCTTTCTCTCTCTAAAATAAATAAATAAATAAATAAACAAAATCTTTAAAATAAAATAATACATCTAGCAACAGTAACAAAACCATTGGCAATGAACACATGTAGAAATTGCATTATATTCTCAAAATAACTATTTCCATTAAAAGAAAATATGGTTCCTTGATTTCAGATCTTTAACAGAAAATGTACCTAGCATGTATTTTCATACCAAAAGGCAAGGAAGTTAACAAAGACTTCTGAAGTTTGGTCAAAAGAATCCAGAGACCAAATTTAAAAAGGATAACTTGAATAACAAAAATAACTGACTAAAATGAATTGGATATACAAATAGGATTAAATCCACGAGTTGGCAATAATACTAAAAAAATACTGATCACTTCTGGAAGAGCCTAGTGAATCAATTCATTACTTTGGAAACTAACAAATAAGGGAAAGAAAACTTTTATATTGCCATGGCAGACTGAATTATTGTACACAATTCTTCACTCATTCTCCATTTTCCATGCAACTTTGCAAATCCTTCCAATTAAAAGCAGAGTATATACTTCTGCTTCCTCTGACTTTATCTTAAGCAATGTGATAAATGAATTTGGGGGAGATGGGTAGCTACAAAGTGCTAGTTTTGAACAGAAGTCTTAATAGACCCCACATTTATATCTTGAACTTTTGCACTTTTGCCATGGCTATGAGTAAAACATATTCCAACTAGCTTGCTGGCCCCAAGAAGAAAAAGTATAAATGGAACATACCACCCACAGAGAAACGCTGCCCACAGCCATTCAAAATCAAAAGATCCCCCAGCCTATCAGTTTTTCACCTAGTGTTTTAGTAGCCATTGTTGACTATTACCTTGATACATTATTTCATTTGGGATTACAAAATGGTAAGTATTTAACATTCATTTTTTAAAAAATTTATTAGCTTGAATACTTTTACCAGGGAAAATATTCCCTAATCAACTAGTTACCATGGTGTGTACCGTTTCACAAGAGTCAGGTATATTCTCAGCTATTGTAACAAATAGCCACAAAATCTCAGGGATATTCAATAATAAGTATATATTTCTCACATGTTTGGGAATTCTATAATTAATGGGTAAGGCTGAAAACACCTGAACCCCTTGTCAATTTTAACATCAAACTAAATTTTTTTAAAAAAGGAAACACAAACTTTAACTTAATAAATTTAACTAAGTTAATTTAGTTTATGTACCTCTTCAGAAATATACACAGCTTTTTTGTTTTTTAAGAATTCTTGTTAAAGTAACCTACCTGAATTTGATAAAGGCTCTACCTCAACTACCAATTTATGGAAATACAGGGCAAATGGGAACATGTTAATATCACAGGGATGCAATCCTCAAAATCCAGAATATGGTTACTCTGCAGGGTAAATACCCTGTTTTTCAGGTAGATAGATTCTAAGGAAGAAGAAAAAAGGAGAAACATAGTCAAGGAATTTGACGGATCCATTTTGGATCCTGATTTAAATAAATCAAATGCAAAGCACAAATAAAGAAAATTTAGCACTTGCTGGTATTTAGTAATGTTAAAGAATGAAGATTTAAGGTGCAATGATGATTTTGTGGTTGTTTTAAAAAATGATTTATATATATGCATATTTGTATAAATCTATATTGGACTAGTTATGGAAGAAATTACACTGAAGTGATCCAGGGTTAGAGAAAATGGTGGTGGGTATAAATAAAACAAAATTAGCCATGAGTTGATAGTTGTGGAAGCAGGGTGATAGGTCTATGATTATGCGTTATCATATCATCTCTCTTTTCATCCATGCTGGAACGTTTTCATGATACAAAGTCCTATGAATGAATAAAGCAAATATGGCATATCCACAGAATGGACTATTGTTGGACAACAGAAATGAATGAAGTACTGTTACATGCTATAACACAGATGAAGCTTAAAAACTCTGTGCTCGGTGAGGGGTGCCTGGATGACTCAGTCAGTTGGGTGGCCAATGCTTGTTGTTTTGCTCAGGTCATGATCTTACAAGATCAAGCCCTCCTGTTGGGTTCTGCACTGGGCATGGAGCCTGCTTAAGATTCTCTCTCTCTTCTCCCTCTTCCTTATGCCCCTTTCCACCCTTCTCTCCCTCTCTCTCTCTCTGTCTCTCTCTCTTTCAAAATTTAAAAACGTCCAGAATTGGAAAACCTATAGAGAAAGAAAGCAGATTAGTGGTTGCCTAAGGCTAGGGGATAAAATGACTGTGGGTGAACAGCTAAAGGACATTAGGTTTCTTTTCTAGTGTGATGAAAGTGTTCTCTAATTGATTGCATTGATGGTTGCAGAACTCTAAATATACTAGAAACCACTGACTTATATACTAGAGGTGGGTGAATTGTATGGTGTGTTAATTATATCTCAATAAAGCTGTTAAAAGCAAGTTTTAGTCCTGTTATTGGGTATGGACAACTTAGTGTTCTGCTAAGTCATTGTGTTCTGCTTTCTAGAGGGATTCCCATTTTCAGCCTGATCCCTCAATTGTAAAAGGAAATTGTTATGTGACAATAAGAATTTAGGCATAGTGGGGGGGGGGGCGGTATTTTGATAATCTGTGGCTCCTTCAAAATGAAATTCTATCTTGTAAATTCAGTTGGACTCAGACTTTGACCAGTTCGTGCCCTGGGCAGGGGAGTCTCTAAGCAAGACAACTGTGCAGTTTGGTAACTCAACATGAAGTCTCTGGAAGGGCTCTTCCATTCCTTATGCCTGGGCCTCTGGCCTGCCCTGCAGCTTCAACCTCAGTACTGGTTTCCTGGCCTTTGATCCTCTCTTGGTCTGTTTACACTCTAACCAATTGCATATGTCTCTTCTTGGTCACTTTGTTTATCACTCTCACGATCACTGCTATGGGGCACCATCCAATACACTGAATCTGCACCGGCTTTTCGGCTGCTATTTCTTGAATTCCCAACCACCAAAGAGGTGTTTCTCTCTGGGCATATTCTGCCTATTCTCACTCAACTCCTGATTAGTGATAATCATGATCTTGAGTAAGGAGTGGCTTAGGCAGTAAACTTTTTCACTTGTCACACTATATTATGCAGTATGTTAAAAACTCGATATTTACCTGCATATTATCTTATCTCCATAATTCCCAGCTACCTTAGGCCATTTTCTACAATTTCATGTTTCATAAAATGGAATTCCTCAGCAAATCTGAAGGAAACGTTTTTATTTTTCTGGCATAAACATCAGTTAGTCAGAAAGGCCTCTTGAAGGTCAAATGCCTTGTTTGAGGAAAAACCCAAACTAGTTAACATAGTCAGTGAGAATGTACAATGATGTGACAGCCAGTGTTGCCTACTATAGAATTGAGGATGAGTCCATTGACTTGAAAAAAGAGAGTATGAATTAGAGAAAAAACAGGATGGTTAAACAGAGGAAATGCCTTTAATAATCAGATGATCTGGGGCAACTGGGTGGCTCCGTTGGTTAAGCATCTACCTTAGCTCAGTTCATGATCCCAGGGTCCTGGGATAGAGTCCCACATTGGATTCCCTGCTCAGTGGGAAGCCTGCTTTTCCCTCTCCCACTGCCTGCCACTCCCCCTGTGCGCATGCTCTCTCTCTCTCTCTGTCAAATAAATAAAATAAAATAAAAATCTTAAGGAAAAAATCAGATGATCTTTCTTGAGGTCCAGGGTAAATGTACATGACATGTTTTGGGATCTGAGAGTATAGGGTACCTAGGGTCTGCTTTCTAACAGGAATTCTGGGAGGCTGAAGCCATCCTGTTGTCCTTATGCCACCAAGATACTTATCTGTGGAGTCATTTGGGATGGAGAGGGCTTAAAACTAGGCCTAAGTTTCCTGGTATCTGAGGACTCCTAAGGTATCCAAAAAGGGAATAAAGAAAGAAGTTCACCTTCTTCGTGTCTAGAACACCATGCAGGGACACATGATGGAGGAAACCCACAGTAGAAAGTGCCAAGGAACTAGGTCCAGAAACCAGGGAGGAAGTGGGAGTCTCAAGGAATGCCTAGTTGAAAGGAGAGGATACCTAAGACCCAGAGTGGGGACAGTTCATCCCAGTGAACACCAACATGAATTAATGTTGAGAAGTTTGGGTCAGATACATGCTCTCAAGGGTTAGGTGATACCCCAGGCGAATAAGTAGTAGAGAAGAAATCCCTAAACTGACTAAATTTAAACCTGGGAAGAGTACTTGGTCATGAAGTGAATACGATTATATTCTGTGATCAAGTGGATAAGGAGGCTCAAAGCAGAGATGAAGTTGTGTCATAAAAAAGAAATAAATAAAGTTACAGTTCCTCTGCACCTGAGAGAGTGAGTGAGAAACTGCTAGTCATGCTTCAGTTTACAGACTAGAAACTCTGGAAGTTTCTGACTTTCCATTTAGAAAATATGTGTAGGGGATACCTGTGTGGCTCAGCCAGTTAAGCATCTGACTCTTGAATTTAGATCAGGTTTTCATGTCAGGGTTGTGAGTTCAAGCCCCACATTTGGGTCCCACGCTAGGTGTGGAGCCTACTTAAAAAAATAATAATAAATAAAAATTAAAAAAAACGAAATTATGTATGATTATTTTCTTCTATAGCAAAGTAGGAGTGGTGCTACAGACATTACACTGTCTTCTGTTTACTGTTTATTTTCTATTCTGTTTTTATTTGTTGTTATTTGCTAAATCAGATAACTTCTTGGGAAGCATATTAAAGGTTTTCAAATTTCGATGAAGTAAATAATTTTCTCCATGTACACAGCAATATGCCATCCATTCTTCAGTTTTGGAAAGGGCTAACTTTGCCCATATGCATTAAAAATACTCAGCACTATTTGGTTAACACAAGCATTGTTTTCAGATGCTATTTTAGTGGAAACTAAACTATACTAAATTTTTCTAAAGTCTAAAGGAGTTAAATTTATAAACACCGAAATAGAAACCCCAAATTATTGGCACTGTATTTCTGAATTAGCACAGTGATTTTTAAAATTTTTCTTTTTTGATGATTCTTATAGACTCCTTCCTGGCAAGTGCCCATAGACATGCTTCATGATCCATCCCTGCCACAAGTGGAAAATCTTGGCCAACTTCGATTTCTACTTCACACAGCTGGATTCAATAACCTCCTCACTCCTAGTGGATGAGAAACACTTTTCATCTCCTTCTATGGGAGACAGTAGGGCTATCAATCACAGTAGCCATCAGAATCTTGACATTGGCTGCATAGCTTGGCTTTCTGCCTTAGACCTCAGGACATGTTCCATTGCATCCTTCAGGCTTACTCTTTCCATGACGAGAGCCATGGGTACTCTTCTTTTCCCTACGTTTTTACCCTCCTGATCCACTTCTACCATTGGCAACTAACCTACTGCCACCTGCTAATAGCCATTCAAATTTAAACCCCATGAACATAAAGTTAGTGGAAAAGGAGAGAAAGTTTGGTTTACTGAGTTTCCTATCAGTTTTATTTTCTCATTACTACTCCCTATATTGAAAGTACTGGACTAGACACCAAGGGTCCTGAAATTAATCCCAGTCCTGTTCCTTTCTAATTTTATAAACTTGGGGATCTCAAAACCTTATCTGCACAGCAGAATCATCTAGAAATCTTTTAGACATTCCAATGTCCAGTAGATACCTTCCCCCCCAGACCAATTAAATCGTAAGTTCTGGGGCTGGAACACAGGCATCAGTGGATTTTGACCCTCCCCAGGTGATTCTAATGTGCAGAGTTTGGGAACCACCACACTCACGTCTTTAAACCTTAGAATACCAGTCAATCTAATTTTGATAACCTCAATTCAGATCCTCACCTTGTAGGATTTAATTGATATTATATATGTCAAAGCCCTTTGTAAACTGTTAATAAGGTAGTCACTGATATTTTCACAAGACACTATTTTCAAGAGTTGGGAGTAAAATAACTCATTTGATAGGATTACATGAATAGGTAAAAACAAAGGTTTTTACCAAATCTTATTCTGACTGAGCATCCCTTTTCCCTACATAGGCTTTCCTTGACTTTAACCAAAAATGTGAAACAATACAAAGAATCCCAGAAACCAGTCTCAGGAAGCCTCACCTACTTTGAGTAAGGACTTTATATACTACATGAATTTAGTATTTTGGAAAATCCTATTTGTTCCCTATACCATCTGTCCCACCCCAGTGTCTTTTACAGGATACCTAAAATGACAGAAGGAGTTATTTTTAAATAAATTTTTATTTTATATATAAGAAAAAGTATTTTTTTTAATTTTTAAATTTTATTTTTAGTAGCCAATACTCATATAAACTAATTTATATATTCCTTCTGATACTAAAATAGACTACTTTGTGATAGAAAAGGTATTCACTTGGGGTGCCTGGGAGGCTCAGTAAGTTAAGCATCTGCCTTCCGTTGAGGTCACAATCCTAGGGTCTTGGGATCAAGCCTCATGTTGGGCTCCCTGCTCAATGGGGAGTCTGCTTCTCTCTCTCCTTCTGCCCCTCTGTTCATTCTGTCTAGCTTTAGCTCACTCTCTCCATCTCTCTCTCAAATAAATAAATAAAATCTTTTTTAAAAAAAAGGCATTCACCTAATAGTAGTAGAATGAGGAAAAAGACTGAGGAATGAAGAGTAGGAAATGAGGGGTGGAGCTGTCCAGCCAAAAGCAGAGTTTACAGTACTATAAGCTGTATTCATGGGCCCAGCCCTGGGCACAATAGGACCTGTGAGACAATACAAAAAGCTGATGTGAAAGGAAAGGACAGTAAGTGGTTTTATTCAGTACAAAGACAAATCTTATCTCTCCTCTAAGGCATGGGAGATTACACAGATACACACACACACACACACACACACACACACACACTCCCATGTGAAACCTGAGAGATGGAGTTGAACTGGTGCTGATCAGGCTTACAGAAGAACCTGGGTCTCATGCTTCTTAGTCCTGAGAAGCAGACCCCTTGGTCATTTACCAGAATTGCTATAGTGACACACCTAGCAGGAACCCTGGACATTTCATTGCAGTGAGATCACACGGCTCCTACCCAACAAGCTACAAACCATTACAGAGATACAAGGTGAACCTTTTTGATCATAGTCTTGGGTATTTTGCAACCGATGGGAAGATTATGCTTTATAAGAAAAGAACATATTAGTAATGTTCAAGTTACAACTCAAGAATAGGTATCCCTCAATTCACAACCTGTTTACCTAACCAATTACAAGTATTTCCAGCAAGAGTTCTGACACACATTTTAGTTCCATGCTCACAAAACTGAACTTGTGATTCTACCTTATTAAAACTTTCACTTCCTCCCCCTTTCCCATAACCTAGTAAACAGCACCACCATTCACCCAGTTGTCCATTTTGGTCACCCGGGGACAGCTCTTTCCCTTTCCCATCTCTCACCAATTGGTTAGCAATTGAGTTAGCAAGTCCTAAAATATCTATACCCTAAATATCAATAAAACATTTTCCTTATGTTCCATATCCTCTATAACAGTTACAGATATGATTCTTATCTTCATTTTACAGAGAAACCAAGAGAGGTATAGAGAAGCCTAATGTCGTTCCATAAGCAAGTGACAGAGCCTGGTTCTCACCCAGCTGTCCCTCTCCAACCTCATTTCCCAGCACATACACCCTATATTTATTTGTCTATTTACTATTTACTGAAAAGAATGGTAACAACAACAAAAAAAATGTGGTACGCCTTTCTGCCATTTCCCAATCATTAAATTTTTCCATTCCACTCTACCATTTTCTTCCCATATGTACATAGTCTTCTTAATACTATTATTAATCATTATCACTTTTATTAAACTATTTGAGTGTAAGTTGTATATGTGATATCCTTCAACTCCAAATACTTTCATATATATTTCCTAAGAACAGTGATCCAAATCAGGAATTTAAATTTGTTACAATACTATTATCTAATTTAAAGACATTCACACTTTGCCATTTGTTCAAATAATGTTGTTTATGGAAAAAAAAATTTAATTTAGCCTGAGATCCAATCAAGGATCACACATTGCATTTAGTTGTCACATCTTCTACCCCCCCCTTTTTTTTGATACGGAAAAGTTCATAACAGTTTTTAAGAGACTAGGCAAGCTATCTTAAAGAATGTTCTTCTATTTGGAGTTTTCTGACATTTCCTCATAATTAGATTTAGGTCATACAATTTTGGCAAGAACATACATACACACAAGATGTCATTGTCTTTCTCCATGCATCACAGCAGGAGACATGTGTCTTTTTCTTCTCATTCCTGGTGATATTCAATCTGATCACGTGATCAAGGTGCTATCCTCCAGGTTTATCCACTTAAAACTATTTTGATATTTTAAGATATGACATAGTACATAATTCAATTATGCCATCTGACTCACAGTTTCTTTCAGGTACGAAACTTGAGCTTGGCAGAGTGGTTTTATAATTTTCATTTTCATTAGAAGCCTATTTCTAGGTGGAAAGTAGTTGTTATAGTAAACAATATAAAGCATTATCACAGTTATTAATTTAATATTTTTCAAACTTTTTAATTTTAAAATAATGCCAGACTCACAAAAATGTAAAATTTGTACATCTTCCACAATGAAGTTCAATTATCAACATCAGGAAATGAACATTGATTGATTCCATACTATTAACTAATCTATAGACCTTATTCAAATTTTACCAATTGTCTCAATTGTCCTGGATTATATATTTCAATATTAGTACTGTTATATTGCTTTGTTTTCTTTAGGGACTCTAAATGTGAACATTATCCTTCTTTGCCTGGGTCCTTAATTCTTACCACTTTTTCTCTAGACTGCTTTATTTCTTTTTTCTTTTCTTTTTTTTTTATAAACATATATTTTTATCCCCAGGGGTACAGGTCTGTGAATCACCAGGTTTACACACTTCACAGCACTCACCAAAGCACATACCCTCCCCAATGTCCATAATCCCACCCCCATCTCCCAAACCCCCTCCCCCCAGCAACCCTCAGTTTGTTTTGTGAGATTAAGAGTCACTTATGGTTTGTCTCCCTCCCAATCCCATCTTGTTTCATTGATTCTTCTCCTACCCACTTAAGCCCCCATGTTGCATCACCACTTCCTCATATCAGGGAGATCATATGATAGTTGTCTTTCTCTGCTTGACTTATTTTGCTAAGCATGATACGCTCTAGTTCCATCCATGTTGTCGCAAATGGCAAGATTTCATTTCTTTTGATGGCTGCATAGTATTCCATTGTGTATATATACCACATCTTCTTGATCCATTCATCTGTTGATGGACATCTAGGTTCTTTCCATAGTTTGGCTATTGTGGACATTGCTGCTATAAACATTCGGGTGCACATGCCCCTTTGGATCACTACGTTTACCAACAGCAAGACAGAGGAAAGAGAAATTAAGGAGTCCATCCCATTTACAATTGCACCCAAAACCATAAGATACCTAGGAATAAACCTAACCAAAGAGGCACAGAATCTATACTCAGAAAACTATAAAGTACTCATGAAAGAAATTGAGGAAGACACAAAGAAATGGAAAAATGTTCCATGCTCCTGGATTGGAAGAATAAATATTGTGAAAATGTCTATGCTACCTAAAGCAATCTACATATTTAATGCAATTCCTATCAAAGTTCCATCCATCTTTTTCAAAGAAATGGAACAAATAATTCTAAAATTTATATGGAACCAGAAAAGACCTCGAATAGCCAAAGGGATATTGAAAAAGAAAGCCAACATTGGTGGCATCACAATTCCAGACTTTAAGCTGTCATCATCAAGACAGCATGGTACTGGCACAAAAACAGACACATAGATCAATGGAACAGAATAGAGAGCCCAGAAATAGACCCTGAACTCTACAGTCAACTAATCTTCGACAAAGCAGGAAAGAATGTCCAATGGAAAAAAGACAACCTCTTCAATAAATGGTGCTGGGAAAATTGGACAGCCACATGCAGAAAAATGAAATTGGACCATTTCCTTACACCACACACAAAAATAGACTCAAAATGGATGAAGGACCTCAATGTGCGAAAGGAATCCATCAAAATCCTTGAGGAGAACACAGGCAGCAACCTCTTCGACCTCAGCCGCAGCAACATCTTCCTAGGAACAACGCCAAAGGCAAGGGAAGCAAGGGCAAAAATGAACTATTGGGATTTCATCAAGATCAAAAGCTTTTGCACAGCAAAGGAAACAGTTAACAAAATCAAAAGACAACTGACAGAATGGGAGAAGATATTTGCAAACGACATATCAGATAAAGGACTAGTGTCCAGAATCTATAAAGAACTTAGCAAACTCAACACCCAAAGAACAAATAATCCAATCGAGAAATGGGCAGAGGACATGAACAGACATTTCTGCAAAGAAGACATCCAGATGGCCAACAGACACATGAAAAAGTGCTCCATATCACTCGGCATCAGGGAAATACAAATCAAAACCACAATGAGATATCACCTCACACCAGTCAGAATGGCTAAAATCAACAAGTCAGGAAATGACAGATGCTGGCGAGGATGCGGAGAAAGGGGAACCCTCCTACACTGTTGGTGGGAATGCAAGCTGGTGCAGCCATTCTGGAAAAGAGCATGGAGGTTCCTCAAAATCTTGAAAATAGAACTGCCCTATGACCCAGCAATTGCACTATTTCTTTTTTTTATTTCAGATATGTTCTCCATGCGCCTCATCCACATGCCTTCACCTGCTATGCCAACACTTGGTGCTCTCGAGTCTCCAAAAAATGTGGAGAGCTTCTTATAAGCTGTGGAAAAATAAGGGTGCCTGAGGCTGAGCTGTGCTTGCCCTCAGATCTCTTCCAGGGCACTGCCCAGGGGCTGTGCAAGCGGGTGGGGAGCAGGACCCCCTGGACCCTCTGGGTTAGGTGGCTCAAGCCTCTTCTATGTGGTCCTCATGCTTCTGCTTTCTATCTTCTACACTCTCTGGCTCCTGGGTTACTAGGACCTGA
Organism: Mustela erminea; assembly: GCF_009829155.1. Classification (NCBI taxonomy): domain Eukaryota; kingdom Metazoa; phylum Chordata; class Mammalia; order Carnivora; family Mustelidae; genus Mustela; species Mustela erminea. The sequence continues at coordinate 34,210,112 of NC_045626.1, read as the reverse complement.
AGTCATACTTTCCTCCTGCTTCCTTGCCCTATTTCTAAGACTCCTGTGCAACCCCCATCTCTACCAGTAGTGCCTTCAGTCTCTACCAAAGACACTAGTGAATCCCCTCTCCTCACAAATATTGATTTCAGAGGCCCCACTCTGTTGTTCCGAGACCCTGGGGCTCCAGGCTCTGGCCACGCTCCTGTAGCTCCTTCCTATGCCTGTCACCTCTCAGTGCTGACGGTGCCTTCATTCCCACCAGACCCTGCCCTGCCTTCTGCTCTCTCAGAAGGTAGATCTCAACCATCCTCCCTGTATGGGACCTCGCTGATATGGGGAGCTAAATTATCTATATTTTATAGAGAGAATTCTTTATTTGTAGGGGATGCAGGGGCCCAGGCTGGGTCCCCGTCTGTGTATACATTGTACAGACTGTGAAAAAAAAAAATTACGTTCTCTTGGGTGTTTTCTTGGTTCTTCAGTGGTTCATTAAATAATCTTTTGGCTCTTAGTGCTTGGGAATCTTGTAAATTAGCCTTTAATTCTGAGTTAATTTTTTCCTTCCATTTTTTTTTTCCTGAGTTCAAACAACTCTTCCTTCCTTCAGATTTTATTCATTTATTTGAGAGAGAGAGAGAGAGGGAGAAAGAGAGAGAGACAGAGCATGAGCATAAGAAGGTGGAGGGACAGAGGGAGAGGGAGAAACAGGCTCCCCACTGAGCTCAGAGTCTGGAGTCTGAAGTGGGGCTAGAGCCCAGGACCCTGAGATCATGACCTAAGTCTATGTCAGAGGCTTAACAAACTGAGACACTCAGGTGCCCCCTCATTTTTTCTTCTCACTTTATGTTTTTTTGCCAATTTCTGTTTTTCAATTTAGATTTCAAGTTCAAAGGAGTATTCCTATTATTTGTTTGAGTAATTTTACTTAATTTAAGTGTTGTCTTACAGTTTCTTCTGGCCCATGTTTATTTGTTCATGGGGAATCTCATCACTTGAGGTATATTGAACTTCATTTTCTGATTTTTTAAATTTTTATCTTTATTTTTAAAGATTTTATTTATTTATTAGACAGAGAGAGCGAGAGAGAGCATGATCAGGGGTCGGGCAAAGGGAGAGGGAAACCACAGACTCCCCACTGAGCAGGAAGCCTGACGCAGGGCTTGATCCCAGGATTCCAGGATCATGACCTGAGCGAAAGGCAGCTGCTTAGTTGACTGAGCCACCAAGATGCCCCTGATTTTTTTTTTTAATAATAACTCTGTATAGCTCTATTAACTTTTTTCTGTTCATTTTTTGATCTAAAAGTAGCTTAGAGAAGTCTTTTCACTGTAGCAAAGTCCATATTCTTTAATGGCTTTCTGTGCATGTGTATATGTGTGGGGGCAGGGAGATGATATGTGTATCCTCTGACTTTTTTGGCTCCCTTGGTCTTATGGGACCTTGAATTTCTCTTTTTTACATAACTTACCCTTCAGCACTTAATTTCAAAAGGGTTCCTCTCCCTTCCATTTTGTTTGGTTTTTAGTCCTCCAGAAATTAGGTATTCTGAAGACTGACTTCAAGTCATATACATTTTTAACTCACTTTCTTATAGACTGTTCAACTGTACTCTGATCCATCCAGACACTTTTTTAATGTTTAATACTTTTACACATAGCGTGGACTTAAGCTTTCTTGCACTGCTTTAATGTCCACGTTATTCCCATGAGTAACTCTCCTGTTCTCCCATTCCCACGGTTTTTCTTGGCCGGCACTCATTTGCCACAAAGCCTTGAAGAATGAAGTGAATGTAAGAGATTGCCTGCTGAGATTTGGTGCATTAAAAAACTTATAGCTATTTTGAAGTTAGGGTATTCCATATCTTCAAATTATTCTGAAGGTGTAAGGGTTTTTCTGTTGCTCTTGTATATTATCTTCAGCGATCCAGAATGCACAAGCTATTAATTTGAAGGAAGTTTTGTCTTTGCACTCTCAAGGGTTGAGAAACAATGCATTCCTTTGAGGCAGACTTCTGTCTCTATTTCCTTTGTAAGAGTCCCGTCTCTCTGCAGTCCTCTAACTGCCCCTGTTGCCTTTCATGGGTGCCAGAGCAATCAATTTATGATAGAAGAGAGGCCTCTGTCCCTAGAGATTGTATATGTGGCTTGATCTGCTCTTCCCTTTCCCCATGGCTTGTTTAAAAAGGTTTCATTGAATTTCTTGCATGTTGTGCTGCTTGGGTGTACAAAATATTGGCAATGTTTTATAATAAGTAGCAAATCATTATTATGTGCTTTGGTGTTCATCGTATTACCATTAATCATCGTAAATTCACTGAGTGTATTCACACAAATAGGGTAGGTAATTCCAAAGACAGTTTTATTCATGAAACTTTCAATTTATTAATGTGTTTTCACCTTTAAAGATACATGCAAGGAGTTAAATCATATTTTTCAATATCATCACCATCAAAAGGACTTTATGGAGTCTCTGCCAGTACACAATTCTGCAAAGACTCATCTTGAGCAACTGCAAAGAATTGGAAATTCACCTTTGGCACTTTCTTACTCCCTTATTTTGGAATCACTGGTGTACCCAAATTCTCTGCTGGACCTCTCTTCTGGTTATCCAGATACACTGCCCATCCTTGCTAGAATTTATGTTTACATGTGCACTTTATATTTCTCCTTCTCTTTTTGTTAAACTTTAACCTCAAAGGTAAAGAAAAAAAGACATTAATATCCAGAGACTCTTGGGGACATAGGCATGCTTTTTTTTTTTTTTTTCAATTTTATTCATTTATTTGAGAGAAAGAGAGAGAAAGAGAGGGAAAGAGTATGAGTTGAGGGGAAAGGCAAAGGGAGAGGGAGAAGCAGACTCTCCTGAGCAGGGAGTCCAATGTAGGGCTCTATCCCAGGACCCTGAGATCATGATCTGAGCCAAAGGCAGAAACAGCCAATTAAGCCACCAAGTGGCTCACCCAAATGCCCCACATTTGCACATTGCATGCTATGAAGAAATACTTTGTCTTTACCTAAAAAAAAATAAAATAAAATAAAATAAAAATGAAATGCTAACAGAAGAAATGTGGGAACCAGAGTAAAATAACTGAAGTACATTTATAAGCATCCTTCAATTTTTGTTACCTGAAAAACTTTCTATTTTACTCCTTGTCTTTAGAAATAGGAAACCTTCAAAACCTGGCTCCATCATGTAATATCTGTCTTTGTCAAGAAACCTAACTTCTGAGCCTCATTCCCACATCTATAAAATGGGAAAAATAAGATCTCCTTGACAGATCATGTTGAGGTTAGGGCAAAAAGGATGTCACAATTTTTTTTCTGATCCTCATTCTTAAAATAGAGATATGATGAACCATTATTTAATGATCAATGCACATAAACATGTTAAATTACTTGACACATTAATGTTACCCAGTAAATGTTCATTTTCCTTTCTGACTTACTGATGGCCCATTCAGCCAAACATTTTGAAACAAAGAAGGCAGTCTTAATTGAAAAGGCACAGACTTGATGATTCAGGTATATTTATCTTACGGACACACTACCATATTAACTTTATTGGAAAGGGAAGGGAGAGACTAGGACAGACAGTGACCGCTCAAGGGAACCTATATGAGGTCTCAGAGAGGAGACAGAATGTGGGGAATAAAATACAGAGCACTAGACTATACAACTTAGACAACACTGCAGAGCCTTGATGACATCTGTTACATGTGACAAAGAAGTTAACAGGGATAGGATAAAACATTACTTGTGCCACCATATCCAGACTTTCTTCTGTTGCTAAGGTGACTAGAGATCAACCTTCCTCCACCCTGTCCTTCCACTGACATCTCACCAAGTAGATCTTTCTTTCTTTCTTTCTTTTAAAGCATCTCTTTATAGTTATGCTTAATATTGTACTAATGCCTGCTTGGCTTTTGAAGCCAAAATTTATCTACCTATCATCTGTGTATCCATCCATCCATCTATCAAATAGTATTGTTCAAATATCAAATGGTATTGCTCAAACATTTCAGAGCAGCCAGGCTGAAGCTCCAGTACTCCACATTCTACATCCTGGATTCGTCCATCTTTTTCTCACATCAAACAATTATGCCATTCCGTCTGTCCCTCTGCTTTGTCAGTTCCCATCCTGACTATACAATGGAGATGTCAGTTGAGTATCATGCTCCAGATATGCTCTGCCCAACAGAATCAGCAGTGAGTAGACGAATCGAGTCCATTAATTTTTAATCAGATGTAACCTGAGACTACTCCTGCTTTTTGGCATACAGAATAAGCATCAATCAAGGAAATCTGCAAAGCCTATTTCATGTAAATTGTTAAGTTTCCTCAAACCCATGTTTGCTGTCCAGACTGCCATTTTTACTTGATAAATATCATCTTCTTAATTTGCTCCTGTGTTTTCAATCTTCATTTCATCATCCATCAATCGACTATCTTTCCTAGCTTCATATTAAATCCAAACATTTTTAAAAGTGCCACTGATTCCTTAAAAATATTTATTGAACCTATAGATATAGTTAATAAGATGTTCATAGATACCAGCTTCAAAAGTATTATATACTACTGGTGTATATATATAGGTTAATAATTTAGACTTTTAAACTCTCTTCAGTACTCTACACCAGGGATTATATATTTGCTATTCAAGCAGGAAAGACAGACACGAGGAAGGGGGCATTATAAATGATAGTCTTTTATAAATGTTATTTTCTTAATTAAGATGTTGGTAGTATAATTTGTAGGAAGGTATCTTTTTATGGGAAATACACACTTAAGTATTCAGGAATAAAAACAAAAGTATTTAAGAATAATGGAGCATCATATCTGCAACATGTTCTTACTTGGTTGAAAAATGACAATGGTGTATACACCTATGTACATATGAAGAGAATGGTTTTTAAAAATTACCAACTGGGAAACAGGGTGAAGATTGCAACTTCTTTGTATGTTCTTTTAAGTTTGAAATTATTTCAAAATACAGAGTTAAAAGAAAAAAATAAGACAGGTAAGTGTTGGTCTAAGGTGAAAAATGGGATAATGATAATGTGCTGTGGCAGAGTTAAGGAGCCAAATGTCCACAATCCTGTGTCATTAGCCACCTTTTTCAATGGATATTAATTTATAGCACATGTACATTACATTGTTCAAATATATGGAATTGTATGCTTATGGCAATATTGAAGGATTACTCCTCTTGACTTTTTTTCAAGATAAAATGAGGAAGTAATATGCTAGTATTTGTGTAGATACAGAGATTGGTAGAGATCCAAAGTTAGTATTTTGGAATTCAGCTTTGAAGAGGAAGGTAGTCTTTCCTCTTCTAACATTACACAAAAAGCCTCCTCTTCTCCTCTCACCCTGAACTGTAAACCCATTCCTGAAAGAAGCCACAGAATGCTCAGTCATATCATTGGATAAACTGTTGTGTTTCATTGGATGAAATAATTTGCAGGACATTCTTACACAACTGGAACCTTTAAAAGGTATTTTTGCTCTGAGTCGAGTTGTCTCTAGAGCCTCTTGTCCTCTGAGGTTCTGATCCGTTCTAACAAAGAGACATCTGCACAGAGAATACACTTAGGAAAAAGTAAAAGGGCTGTAGCTCCTACTCCAACACCTATGACCCCATGAAGCTGCAATGAATTTGGAGTCAGGAGACACAGAATCTAGGACTGATGCCATAAATGACTATTTGGATGACTGTGTAAATTGTTTCTCCTCTCAAAAGCTTTAGTTTCCCATCTGTAAAAGGAGGGTGCTGGACTTGATTTTCCATCTCTGACATTCTATGGTTCCATGAGCATTTAGCGCTATTGAATCCTTTTTGTTATGACAGTAATTAGTGGTTCCTTTCCGAATTACTTGGAGCATTTCTGAAAGGTTTATAGCTTATTCCTGATGTAGATAAATGTTTTTAGAATATTTGGTTTTGCCTTTCATGAATAAAAAGGTGACTGAACAAAGCATGCATTCATCATTCCATTTATTGCCCCGAAACAACGAGTGTAATTTATAAACCAATAATACTTTCGGGAGTGTTATACACATGTATGAAAAGAATGCCTTAAATTAATGGGAGGCCAAGAAGACACTAATCCAGCATCCCCTGGAGGAAGAGGTAGGAACTCAACCAGAGAGGAAACTTAGATACATTTTATTAGATAATATAGGTGGTACTATATTACTTTTACCAAACACTAATAAAGGAAGAGAAAAGATCAATGACTCCGGGTTGGCCTCTTCCCTGTTTTCAGATGTAGGAGAATGATCGCAATGATCACAAGAGTTTCTAACTAGAACCAAAGCAAATGCTGGAATATATATTAAAGAACACATCTAAATATAGAAAAATCCACTCCTTATTAAAAAAAAAAAACTGTTCACAGAAACATACTGAGTTTTTCTTTGTTATAATTAATAAAATTCCTAGTAAAGCTATAGGAATTAGTTAAAACCCTAGCAGGTCTACTTTAGAATGACCATGACCCACATGAAAGGACATCCTTTTAGAATTAAGAGAATTAATGAGAATTACTTAGAAACTTTTGTTTGTGATTATTCAGTGGTTTGCTTTGCAAACTTGTTATTTAGTACATAGCACCATAAAAATGATTTCTTACAAAGAACGCCCTTCATTCTTGTATTACACAAGCAAATCTCCAACACCTACTCAAGAGTGATTTATACTCTAACTTCCTTGCATTCTTTGTCTCAGTCACATAATTTCCCATGTTTATAGGCATAGTTAGAACTCTTTGAATATCTTACCTCTCTTACTTATTCAAAGTATAAGTAAAAATTAAGTTTCTGAGCAAATAAAATAAATAAATGGCAGTAAGTTCATGCACTGAAGTTTATATACATGGTAAAAAGACAGCCATGTATAAGGTTCTGTGGAACCAATTTACTGTTAATTTACAAGCATACTAATAAGTTTATAAAGATTAAATGAGTTAATACATGTAAGGCACTTAGAATTTGCCTGATACATAGTAAGCATTCAATAATAATTATTACTATTTATTTTCCATGTCAATAAAATACTAACAATAACAAATTGAAAGGGACAGAGAAACTGCTATGAGTGGGTACACTCATAATAGAGATAGGTGACATTGTAAAGTAATGGAAAGAGCTAGCAAAGCAATCAAAATCAGACATAAGAACTCAAAACAAAGCTATCATTATTCATTTGGTACAGATCCAAGCACATCTAAGCAAAGTCAGAGGCATCACTGTGATAGTACATTCTAGCAGTAATAGCTGTTAATAACAGTAACTTTGAGTCATCAAGAACTGTTGAAATAATATTCAATATCCTCTGTCTAAGAAAGCATGCAAATCTGTAATAAAAATTTATAGACTCCCATCCAAACCGGTTATGATTTTAATGCTAATGTTTCACCCATAAACTCTCTGTAATCTAGAAAACCTATTTTCTAGACTCTTTGAAAAATATATATCTAAATAATAAAGGTGTATGTCAATTATGTTCATTAATCTTAGTAATTTCTGGACATAGTTTGAGCTGCCCAAGTAGACACCATATTTCTCAAGGACAAAAAAATATCTCTGGGCATATTATTCTCAAAGTGCATGACAAGAATGGGTATTTAATTGCTGTTTCTCTCATATATAACAAAAGGATGGAATCCTTTTTACATGTTCAGTGCTTGGAGACTGTAAGATCATCGAGGCTAGAAAAGAAAAGTATGGTCAGCATTTAATTCCTTACTTTGGTTTTGCTCCAATAAATGCCTCTTTTAGGGTGAGTTCATAAGAAAAAAATGCCCAAATGGGGATTCTATTGAAAGCCATTTATTGAGAATTGAGATCTAAGAAGAGGATTACAATTCAAAGGATAGATAAGAAGAAGATATTTAAGCAATAATGTTCCTTTTAATGGAGACTGGCTTCAGTCTACTCACATGGAACCCCAGAGGCTGACTGGCACCACAGGGCTGGGCCATGAAAGCTGGTTTATTTTACCACTGTGTCACTCAGTCATTACCTGCTGACTGCAGTCTGGCAAGGGTGAGAATGGGGGGTTACATCCCAGGTGATGCTTTCAGGTGAGAGGTGACTCCATTCAGCAGAGGGGCAGTTATCAAGAAAAGGGGGAAGCTATGAACAGTTATCAGCAGATACTGCAGTTGCTGGGGGATGGACATCCTGGACGATAAAGGCAATATTAGTGGGGTAAAAAGAGCAGACACTAAAGTCCATCTCTTGTACTGCTCACATCCACTCACTTCTCACATTAAGTTCACATTAACCAGAGACAGCTAATCCAGGATTCTGACTGGTCACAATTTCTGGGATAATCTCCAAAGTGGAAAGAATACTGATGCAGTTGGTCCTAGGGCTCCAAAATGCTCAGCATGTTTCCTACCCATCTAGAATTGGTGTGACTTCTCACATCCTCAACCAGCATTTCTACAGGGCTAGATGGGTTGGCTGGTGGTGTGACTCAGAGCCTCACGCTGGAGGGATGTGACTCCTTGATACCACGCCTTCCTCATGCTATAGTTATATATCATCTACTTATAGTCATAGTTCTCAAGAGTACTAACACATGATCTAGAGGATCACCTGCATGCCATACATACTTCCCTTGCTCTCACTATCCTACCTTGCTTTCATGATGACTGACATCAGAGATTCATTTTTGTTCTTGCTGATCTACTGTCAGGAGGAGAACAAAATAAAGTTGAGACAACTAGAGATTTAAATTTAATGACATTCTTAATGCACTCTCTGGTGGACCATCTTGCCTCTGGATGCCAGGACCAACAGTGGCAGGGATTGATGCCCAAATTCCTAAAGTGGGTCAATAAAGGTCATAATAAGCAGAAGCATCTTACTTTCACCTCTTGGCTTCCAGATCAAATGAATCCACTATATGGGACACTGCACTGCATGTATGATGACTGCTGATTTATCATGTGTCCTGGAGAATATGGCAATCCACCCTCACAGGGTGTTACTTTCAGTTATACTCATGAGAGGTTATTCCAGTGCTTCATCAGGCTGGCAGCTTCTAGAGGGTGTGGTATGCGCTAAGAGAGAGAGATTCAAAGATTTTGGCCCATTGCTATACCTCTTTTGTCATAAAGTAGACCCTTAGTCTAAAGAATTAATATGCAGGATATCACGTTCTTTAAGTCCTCAGTTAGAGGTGGTAGCTGAGACACTGGGGGCAAGAAATGCAAACCCATAAGCAACTGGCCAACTTAGCTTGAAATATTACCCTTTCCAAGCCTGGTTTTAAGGTTGACGAGACTCCTTAAGGGATGATGCCTTATCAGAGGGATCTGTTTGAGCCTAATTTCAGATGTACCATTTCTATTTTTTATGGACTTCTGCTGAACCCACCTGAACTTAACAATTTTGTGGTCTTAGTATAGCCAGCACATGGTGAACAACTCTAGTTGTGTGGTCACTTGATGTCCCATGTTTAAATCCTCAGTTTCTACCAGGGCCCAGCAGCATACTAAGACCTGACTTGCTAATAGTATATAGTTTTCTGCTGCTGATGGCATGACTTTGCTCTAGAATCTAAAGATTCCATCCTGTGGTTCTATTTTTGAGGCTTACCAGAGGCTTAACCAGGCATATATCTTGACTATGTATATATCTCTAGTCATTGGGGTTCTTCTGGCTTATGGGTCATATAACTCAAGTGACAAATATGCTTTGTAAACTCTGGATCTACTTCACTATTCTCTCTCAGTCTTTGCTCAAAACTGGCAATCTTTCATGCAACTCAATAACAAGATCAGAGCAGGATTCCCACGTATGGATTGTGTTTTTCCAGCATTCAGAGAAGCCTGCCAAATATTGTGTGTATCTCTTGGTAGTAGAAAATACCAGCAAAAGTTGCTAGTAATTTGGAAGGGACACCACAATGTGTACAATATTACTGCAACCCTAAAAATGTCATTGACACATCAGGCCCCATGGTAAGGTTTATGTCTCACCGTCTGGAGTAAATGTGTCTTTTCAGAAAACCTAGCCTATTTCCTTCCTCATGGTTACCAGGTTTAATTGAAATGGTGTCATTGATACAACGGACTACTGCACTATTCTCTAGAACGTCCAGTCACGTCCCTTTAGATTGTAAAAGAGAGCAGGACAATTTATTTGACCCTGGGAAAGGACACTACTGTTTGTCCCATCTGATTACAAACTGCTTCAGGTCCTTTTCTGATGAGTATTAGAAAGATCAAAGTCATTATATTCTCTTAACAATATTTGTAGATCACTATGGGCCAGGCTCCCTTGTGGCCATTCTACCCTCACTGCCCACCACAGTCATTTTGCCCACACTGCTTCTGCTGCTTTATGTTGCCACCTGGTCCCAGCTATTCCAGGCTCACATGGTCTTATTGCTGCTATGGACATCAGTCCTGAAGGATCATTTCTGTACTTATTCCAGCCTGACAGAGGACAACAATCACTGAATTTCTCAGCAAATCTAGTGCCCCCTCATCAGTGCATTTCTCAACCACCTTGGTATACAAAGGGTGCTCTGGCCCTCTAGAGGGATCAACTTCTAGGTCTTCTGCTCTTACATACTAAAATCATTTTAGCATGCCCACTTCTCTGAGAACTGGATTCTTCATTTAGGAGTTTGCCACGGCAGTTCATGCATCTCCTCTGTAATTGATAAGCACCATCTCTTTTCCAAACTTCTCTCATAGCCCACGCAAAATGATGAATCCTATGCAATGAGAGTGTACCCCATCTTCTCACATATCCTGAAGTGTTTTTTGTAGCCCCTCCCTCTTCTCCCTTAGGAGAACCCGCATTTCCCCAAGAATTATACTAACATTTGATATTTTATTAACATTAATGAATGATAATTATACTAACATTCTGAATTTGATGGCCAAGAATAAATGTAGAAATAAATCTTGAGTATGGCAAGCATTCCCTTGGAAGGCCTGCTTTATTTGAGGCTGCTGCAGACTTCTCAAGCTAGAGGGAAAAGGTGGTATATTTCAAAAAGGAGAACTGGTTTCAGACCTAAGTGTTCAGGACAATCAGCAGATTTAAGGGTTTTAAGTGATGAGTCTCAGGATTCCACTTCTTCCCTATTAGAGCCTTGATTTTAGCGAAGTAGATTTCCTTAAACCGAATATTCCCCCTTCTCAGAAATTCTGCCACTTGTAAGTTCTTTGCCTGGTCTTCAGCTCTGTCTGCTCTTTGACTGCAGGACAAGAATGTTTCCATAAATTTTTTTTTAAGGTTTTATTTATTTATTTGACAGAGAGAGATCACAAGTAGGCAGAGAGGCAGGCAGAGAGAGAGAGAGGAGGAAGCAGGCTCCCCGCCGCCGAGCAGAGAGCCTGATGTGGGACTCGATCTCAGGACCCCAAGATCATGACCTGAGCCAAAGGCAGCGGCTTAACCCACTGAGCCACCCAGGCGCCCCTCCATAAATGTTTTAAGTTGCTGATTATTCAGTCTGACTCTGTCATGTTTCTCTCATCAATGAATTAAGAGTCATAAGTCCCCCATCTAGTCCTTATAGTTAATCTTTTCCTATATCTATCAAATGCCAGAAACTTTATAGTGAATCTTCTTCCACAGGTGTCTCCTTCCAGGTCATTGCAGATGAAAATCTTAGCTATCAGATTTCTTAAGAACCCAGTGACCATCAATACTCCATCTCCTACTCCCTCAGCCCCCTCATTGTCATCAGGCCATCAGGCTGAAGAGTGATCAGTTTCCAAGAATCCATATTTAGTTCTCTTCTTAACACCATCTTTTGTATTGACTATCTTAGGTTGAGGTTCCTAGGAACAGAACCTGAAATATGTGAAATTCTAGTGAAAGTAATTTATCAAGGGTGTAGTCTTAGGAGAAGAGAAAATGAACTAAGGAAGGATGTGATCTTTGCTGGAGTCTAGTTTCAGTTTAATTACACTGAGAGCTCTCGAGTGTGAACTGTGCTGAGTGTGTCCTACACTGAGGTAAGGGCAGCCTTTTGCACCCCATTTAGTCAGTCATTGGCTGCTGGCTTCCCAGAGAGGAGTGGATTTAACCTCTGGGGCAAGGTGGCTCTTATTTAGACAAGGGCAATTTCTCAGAGGAGTAGCAGTGAGCTATTAAGAGGAGATCTGGCAGGGACACTAACAAGACCTACTAGATGGTATAATACAAAAGTGGGAACTTGTGGTCTTCAATAGATTTTCGGAGGCATTTCTTCAAAGTTGAGTCAGAATGTGTTCAAAGAAAGATTAACATAAAAATAACATTAGAATCTGATAAGCCTTATACTCAGTTTAGACTAACACAGATAAATATGAGCCAGGTAAAAATAATGTTTAAAGTATTTATTATTTGGATCAATTGGCATTACTAACTCATCTATTTTCTAGTTTTCATAAATAGTTTTTATTTTTCATATATTAACAATGCAGTGGCGTCAACAAATTGTTCATTCAACAAAAGTTTATGGAGTACTTCTTATTTGCCTAGCACTAGTTAAAGAGCTGAATCTTTTTTTTTTTTTAAGATTTTATTTATTTGAGAGAGAGAGAGAGAGTGCACAAGTTGGGGAAGTGGCAGAGGGAGAAGGAAAAGCAGTCTCTCTGCTGAGCAGGGAGTTGCATGCCAGGCTCCATCCCAGGACCCTGGGATCATAACCTAAGCCAAAGGCAGATGCTTAACTGATTGAGCCACCCAGGTATCCCAAAGAGGTGAATTATTAAACAATTTGCCCTTGGTCATTTAGGATACTATGGCACTTGTATCTATTTCTATGCATTATAAAAATTAGGTTATTTTTAAAATAATTAATATATCATAATTTTCATATTTTTACCTTATTATGAATGCTTTATCTTTCAATTTATGTTGACTGTTTTAGATGATCAGAGTAAGGGTATGTATCAGTCCAGCAGGTATTAGAGTATAGCAAACTTAACTCTCTTAAAGTACTCTACACCGAGTTCACCAAATATGAATTAAGCGCTTACTATATGAAACTCATGTTTTCAGCATTTTGAGGGAAGAATATGAATAATGCAGTATTTCCCTCAAATGGGAGTTATAATCTAGGGATCTTATGGGAATTTTAAATAATCTATGCAAATGTGAATTAGAAAAAAAAATAAGCATTTTCTGGTAAAACTGCATAGGTGTACGTATGTAAAAATTCAAAACACACATTGCCATGAGTGTGTATCTGCATACCTTAGGCCATAAGAGATTTGTTGTTTAGGGATAGAGCATAGAGACATTTGATATAACATCAATTAGTTACTTGGAAGCCATAACTTTTTTTTTTCTCTTTGATGGGCGGCGTGGGGAGAAACCTCTCCCTTTGTTCTTTTTACCGAAAGTTTGTGTGATGCTCTTCCATTTTTAAACAATTTACATAGGTTAAGCCACAGACAAAGTAGCCCTCACTTGAAAAAGAAGCTGAATAAAGAAGAAGCTATAATTTTACATGTTGAATAAAGCCAGGCTACAAAAAATACTGTGTTGTAAATATGTGTTTTAATTACATGAGCCAAATACACTAAGTATAAACCAAACCCTGTATTTTTGGCATTAAGTATGTGGGGGACGAGGGTGTTCTGTGATGTTCTATAGTGTGAGGATGATGTGGGAGCACATCTGAGGAAAGCTGCTACAGAATGTCAAAGAAAAATGGGCTGTGAAGAAATAAAAGAGCCTTAATTAGGTATTAAGGTCTAAATGGCATCAATGCTGACAGAATCCTGTCAGAGAAAGGTTTCAATGGGCCTGACAATATGGTGAGAAATGACAGGCTTAAGCACATTTTGGTCCTTGGTGAAACTGCTATTAGAATGGGATTTTATTATTTTATTGAGTGTTTGATCATTTCATTTCTATTATATATTTCTTCTTAACCAGATCATATATTTATCCATTCATGTATTATGCATGTTCTAATTCTTATGTTTAAATATATGTTAGGGAGGACAAATAGCCAGAATTTATATAGTCATATTTCATATATAAATAGTCCATCATTGATTTGTCTTCGCTGGAAAAAAATAAACCTCATCTTTGTAATTCTAGTTCTCCAAGTTCTAGAGTACTCAGTACTATCTGCTAAGCTTCTGGTAATTAGTGGCAGCAGAAATGTGCCACTGTGGCAGCAGAAATGCCAAGGAGTTGGTAACATCACTGGAATCACTACATAGACCTAGTATGACAACATCCCAAGCAGGGTCTGGGATGAGGTTTAGAAACAGAGTTTTGGAATTCAAAATCCAAAGGTAGATTCATCCAATGAGTGGCCACTGTCTAGAACAAGCAGATTCTATGGAATCCAGGCCACCATTGGCGGTCACGGAAATGCTGGGATCCTGGGCAAGAGAGGGACAGATGAGGAATGCTTTGGTCCCTCCACATTCAGTTTGAGGGCTGGCCCAGCCACAGAATATGCTTCCCTATAGAAGATTCTATCCTGGCTCTCACAGGTGCTTGACCCTTGGCACATTTTAGAATCCCCCACAAGTGGTCTTGTCTGAGGTCATTAAAAAAAGTAACACCCCACTTTTTGTGTTGCCTAATTGAGTTAACTTTTTCATTAAGGGAAACACAGAAGCCTGTTTTCCTCCACATGTACAGTTTTCCTTGAATATTATTTATAATGAGTAACATCCTTTGTTCAGACAAAACCAGACTGCAGGGATTTTAGTTATAATAATACGATAAATCATGTATGATCTCAGGCCTGTGAACACAGACAGGAACATACACCATCAGTGTTCCCTGGCTCTAAGACCATTGAATAGGACTGAATCACAGCACCATTGACTTTCCTGGTCCTCCAGCTCACAGACGGCACATTTTTGGGACTTTTCAGCATTTATAATTACATGAGCAATTCCTGTAATAATGCCCTCTCTAGATAGACAGAGATCTCTCTCTCCCCATATATATGTAATATATATATATATATATATATATATATAGAGAGAGAGAGAGAGAGAGAGAGAGAGTATATATAAATATATATATATTTATGGAGTATATAAAATTAATGGAATATATATATGTGTGTGTATATATATATATATATATATATTTTCACACACACACACATATTTTTCCCCTTTAAAGAGCCCTGACTAAAAAACAAAACAAAACAAAACAATAAATTTAAAAAAAAGAGTTAAACAACACTTATTCTATGTCCTGGCAATTTCTCTTCTAGGTGTTCATCCTCTAGAACTGAGTACATGTTTCCATAAAAACATTTACACAAGATTGTTCACAGCAGTGTTATTTATAATATTCCTAAATGGGAACAACCCAAATATCCACAATCAGAGATTTGAATAAAAAATATGATATATCCTACAATGGAATAATATACAGCAATAAAAAATGAATAAACTACTGATACATATAACCACATGGATGAGTCTTAAAAATATTATGTTGAACATAAGCATCTAGACACAAATATGACATACTGTAGGAATATTTATTTAAAGTTTGAGAATAAGCAAAACCCTGTAGAGTGATGGAAAGTAGAACAGGAATGACCTGAGATTAGATAAAGATGGGAACTAGGCATATAGGAAATTCCTAGGGAGCAGCAATGTTCTATATCTTAATTTTGGTGGTGGTTCTAATTAATTACTTTGGCATTTCACTGTATGCAACAAATTATATCTTAATAAAAACAAATTCATGCCTGCCTCCTATGTCAGAGAAATCCATAAATCCTCAGTTCTTAATGACCTCTTCCACTTTCAGAGAAATTATAGTATCATTATAGGGTAAGAAGAGGTGGTATTTTAATACATGAGAGAAAGGTCTCTTAATGTCTTTCCCACCTTTTCTTTGCCACTTCATGGTAGACTTTCCATTTTCCTCAGAACGTTAGGATCCCTGTGAGGTCGTGCGTCTCAGGGGAACCAATCCATCCAGTTCAGGTTAAAGGTTATAGCCCCAAGGAACCCACAGTAAGTACAGTATCGTTGCCTAGTTCATTCAGGACAAGAAAGTGAGATAGGTATTTCTGAGGCACACCTTTGTGAAAGGCCAAGAGTTATAGTCACATCCAGCACCATGAAGTAAGGAGAAAACATATAACAGCTGAACTGGAGTATATGGAAGATGGATATGCATGGCATTTAGTCATCAACAAACCAAGTCATCTTCAGAGATGATGATCAAAGCATGCTTAGTTTGCCTTGATTCTGTGTTTAGGCAGGATTCTCAGTTTGGCTGAAACATCCACCACGGCAGGATCCAGTGCTTCAAATCATGGTTTCTAGCTGATGGATCCTCTGATACGGTCTAGTACAGGTATCCATAAGTCACATTTCTGCTTATAGGTGAAATAGGAAGGGAGATGGCATTGTTTCCTTGCCCTCAACCAAGGTGGAAGGAGGGACAGCATTGCCTTCTTGCCCTTTTACTAGATCCTGTTGAGGGAACCCTTTGCCCCAACTTTCACTACCCTCCAGGATATATTCTATACTCCAAAGACTAGAGAGCTTTTAGTTGATTGAAACTTAGGGTTTTCATTATTTATTTATTTGTTTGCTTATTTTGAAACTTTGTGTTTCTTAGATCTCCCTTTTCCTTAGAAACCGCACACAGGCCCCTGGGCACAGCAAGAGTTGAAGAAAATTTGTCTCACTCTAACTTGCTCTTGAATGTTTTCCTTTTAATTCCTCTTTTTTTCCCCCTATATTTATTTATTTTTATTATGTTATGTGAGTCACCATATGGTACGTCATTAGTTTTTGATGTAGGGTTCCATGATTCATTATTTGTGTATAACACCCAGTGTTCCATGCAATCCGTGCCCTCCTTAATACTTTTTATTTCTTCTAGTCAGTTTCCCTAATAAGAAATGTGTGGTTACTTCATTCTCTCCCTTGTTCTCTCATTATTTTAACAAACGCATATTGAATGCCAACCATATGTAAGGAATTCTGTTGGGGATGTAGTAGGAACAAAACAGCTTATAACTGTTCTCATGGAGCTCACAATAAAGTAGGGGTAGATAGATATTATAAACACACATGTGTCAGGAGGTGTTTAGGACTGTGAAAAAAGTAAAGGGACAGTCAGCCAGGATCTAATCTATTCTCCATAGATCAGTCCGGGAAGGCTCTATGGACTGAGGGAATAAGCCATCCAGCATGCAATGGTAAATATGGACTTCCAAGGAAAGCTGTTCCTCCCTCGGAGGCTCCTATGAGGTCTGAGGTCTGAGGTAACTGCACATACTGAAGGTGGTATGTTAAGAGCCTCTTGCAACTTCCACAGTCCTGTTGCTGACGCTCCCATTCTGAGGCTTTCCCTGCATGGATGGCTTTATTTTAAGTGAAATATAGCTGACCCACAGTAAATGTACAACTGTTAAGTGTATAGCTAGAGGATTTTTCACTTAACATATGTGACTGTATAACCACCAGCCACATCAAGACACAGAGTATTTCAAATCCCCAGAAAATTCTCTTATTTCCCTTTCTAATCAAAGTCAAACCCCTGAGGTCACCACTACTTTGATTTTTTAAACAGTATTGAGTATTCTTGAATTTCTTATAATGGTATTGTTCAGTATACACTAATTTGCCTCTGGCTTCTTTCCCTTAACATAATTTTTCTTTTTATTTAACCATGTGATAATGTGTATCAATAACATGTTCATTTTATAAAATTTATAAAAATTTTATAAAATTCATGTTATATAAAATGTTCATTTATAAAATTTTTAAAAATTTATAAAATTAATTTTATAAATACATTATAATTTGTTTCTGTAATGTATTGTTGATAGATACATAGGTTGTTTATAGATTTTGATTATCACAAATAGTCCTTCAATGAACATTCCTCCAAATATCCAATTTTTTTTTTTACTTTCAGATGCATTATTCCACTCCTTTTATTATTTATTTATTTTTTTCCCAAGATTTTATTTATTTATTTGACAGAGATAGATCACAAGTAGGCAGAGAGGCAGGCAGAGAGAGAGGAAGGGAAGCAGGCCCCTTGGGAAGCAGGCTCATGAGCAGAGAGCCCGATGTGGGACTCGATCCCAGGACCCTGAGATCATGACCTGAGCTGAAGGCAGCGGCTTAACCCACTAAGCCACCCAGGCGCCCCTTTTATTATTTCTTTTCCTAACCCTCTGATGATCTCTACCTGACACAATCCACAACTGCCTTATTTACTTTGCTCTCATACTCATTAATCCATTCATATATTCCTTCATCTATTTTATAAATGTTTATGAACACTTCCATATGTCTAGAACTCTGCTGGGCAAAGAGGATTTAAAACAAACATGTTACTGCACAGAGAGATCCCAAAATCTAGCAGGAAAAACAACATGCAATCTGCAAGTATGCAAGTATGCAAATGCAATCTGCAAGTATGTTACTAGAATAGTTACTAGGGACATATTAGCACAGAAGAAGGTACAAAGAAGAAAGAAAGAGAATGAGCAGGGCCCAGGTCCTGGACAGAAGCTGGAGAAGACTTTATAGGGAAAGGTTGAAAGAAGCAGGGACATTCCATCCAGAGTTCTACACTCAGGTGTGGTGACTGCTTAGCCAACAGCTTCCCTGGACTCCCCCTTAGTGTTTTTCATTCTGTAGGTCAGAACCTACACTTTAAACAAAGAGATGCTGATGTAGGCTGTCTTAGTACCATACCTTGAAGCCAGCTTATGTCTTTATTCTCCATATTAACAGCAGTGTTTAATATGCAAAGTAAGGCATCCAATAAAATCTTACAAAATCCTGTTTAAATTCTTCCTTAAAATTGTATTTTTAGCATAAACTTGGATTTGTAAGCAAATCTCCAAATCAGAGTACATTTGGTGTTTGACACAAGTGTATGAGTTAGAGCCATGGCTCAGGGAATCACTGTAAGTTTCGTTACACGGAAATGTCCAGTCAACTACACTAAGGGACATAAGAAGAAAGGGACTGTGTGATTTTCAATTTTCTCCCACGTGGCCAGAAAAAAAACTCAAGAACGATGACTTTCTACTGAGAAAAAAAAGCTTTATTCTATCTCTCTGATGTGAAAGAAAACAAAGTCTGCATGTATTTCTTTCTCTTCTTTTCCACACGTAGGGCCAGCAGTGAAGCTAAGACCAGGAAATGAAAGTAAAA
Organism: Mustela erminea; assembly: GCF_009829155.1. Classification (NCBI taxonomy): domain Eukaryota; kingdom Metazoa; phylum Chordata; class Mammalia; order Carnivora; family Mustelidae; genus Mustela; species Mustela erminea. The sequence goes on along the minus strand of NC_045626.1, from coordinate 34,190,983 downwards.
TATTGTCTTTCCATTCCCGAAGACACCCCCTTAATAATTTATCTTCACCTAATGGGATAAAGGAGTGAATTGCAAAGCCAAGAATCCAAACCTTGTCTATATTTGAAAAGAGAAACTTGGGACTCTCTTTTCCGGGACAGGCATTCTCAAAGAGTCATCCAGGTCAGCAATGCTGGCCTTGTCCAGAATCATATCATAATTCTGGGTGGGCCCAGCAAACTGTGTTAAACTCTGTCGAAGTGTGCAATCCAGCAAATCCGAATGCTATTAGCAATCATGGTGTATGAATCCTTAGAGGAGGAAGTGGGGGGCATGAGTGTTTCAAACAAGGAAGCATGGATGAAAATGAAAGACTGACTTTTGAAGACACGAAATGGGAAGCACAAATAAATAAATAAATATAACAGAAAACAGGATCAATAGAAAATTGTTATCTACATATTTTTCTTCAAAGTTTGGTTTCAAAGAGCATCTAATCCAGTGAATGTTTATATGATGTTGCCGTTCTAATTAAAATAAAGTAGATTTGTATTAAAAATTCTAAAAAGTATGTCCTCTATCTCCAATATATGATAGAAGACTATGGGTGGTTTTGCTTTTTGTTTGTAATCCCTCAGAGTTCCTTCTCTTCTTTTCTTATTTTCAAAACTGGGTTTATACGTACTTATCAAATTAGCATAATCAGAAATGAAACAGTCTCTATTGGTCTTGTTTAGGCAAGATGTACGGATTGGCATCTTTGCCCTTCTTCCCATCGATCCCCTACTCTTTTATCTCAAAATTAGCACGCACCGCCATTTCTGCCACAAACTGTTGTATGAAAAATTACTCTTTTTTACTTTAGTATCTTTTCTTCAAAGTTATGAAGTTTGAATTTCACTATAGTTACTTAGATTTAAACCCATTATTACATGGCTTCAATGCTCACTGCTGATCTTCTCACATGCAACTTCAATAGTTACCTGTTGTGACTAAAATCTGTTTATTCAGCTTTATTTTGCCTCATGAGGGTCTCTTCTGGAAACTTCCCATGATTCTCCATTGTTAAAAAGTGTGCATGTGTGATATCCCTTCAGATACTTTCCATATCTGAGCATGCCTATTGCTCTCAAACCAAAATTTAAAATTTTACTGAGTTAGGTTTCTTCACTTTCTCTGTGTATGTATGTATATATCTATCCACCTATCATCTATATATCCATGTATAATATAATTTGTAATTATATACTAATCCGTGTCTTTGTTAGATTCTTTCTCTTTCTGAACTATGAAGGCCATGTTTTCACAGAATGTACCAGTTTTAACAGAAACTCTTTCAAAGATTTCATCAATAAAGAAGAGCAAAGACATTAACAGCAGGAAGGGGACATGGAGCTCAGGAAGATGGCAGATGACACTTATGATTGTTCACCAATGAGAACAGCAAAGCAAAAAATAAAAAGCTATAAAAAGAAAACAAAGAGAAAGGAGATGCAGGGTTGAAGGGATAGTTTATAATGATAAAGTCCCTGAGTAGTCAAGAGGGTTGGACAAAAAAAATGGGGGGATTTTCTGAGGTAGGAGAACAGCCAGTTTAATCAGTGTATCAGAAGAGATGGTGGGGCACTGAGACAGGTGAAGGCATGATGATAGAACAGCAGGTGGGGAGGTAAAATAGTTCTCTTCTGATTGCTCCTATTTTATCAATAAAGGGTCAAGAGGTAATCAGCTCACTGATTCAGAGAAGACATACTAGAAATGAGTAATAAAAAAGGTATGCAATAATCACTTTGGGACAAGAAGAATTAGCTGATGGGGGATGGATATAAAACAATTCTGGTAACCCCGAGGCCTCCTTGATGGGAGTCATCATTGATTCATGTCCATCTAACTGGGGGTTGTCCTGCACCTTGTTGTCCATACCACTGCACCTTGGGAAGTATGGTAGAGACAGAGTTGCATTAGCCATGGTTGGGGCTGGGTCAAGAGATCATGACAGAACAAGAGGAAATAAGGAAGCTGTGAATATATAAGGAGTGATTCTAACAATGTACCATGGAACTGAAATTAAAGAGAGTAGGAAATGAATTTAAGAGAGGCCTGATAGAGCAAAAGTGTCTGGGGTAAGAGAAGGAAGGTATCATTGTCTTTGCATTATTGGTGGGAGGACCTATGAAAGGGAGCTGAAGAAATACAAGTTGGTGGTCAGAGGGGTATGCTGGAGACAGAAATTCTGAACATAGTGCAGAGGCTTGAAAGTAGGGCTGGGCTGTGTGTGGGGTGAAATGGAGAATACCAGAGGGAAAGAGGAGAACTCAAGGAACTAAGAGGCTGAAGTCCATACTCAGCTTCATCTATTGCTCTGGAGCCTTAACCAATCTCCTCTGACTGAAACCTCTCTTTCACCATTTTGGACCTGACTATGAAGCCCACTCAGTATCTGGCTTTGGAAGACATCTCCAGAACATTTCAGTGGCATGACCACTTTGCATCTTTGTTGGAAGCTTTCCAAATCCTCAGCTAACTCCAGAATCATCTTCCAAGGGTATTCAAGAACTTCTGAATTGTGTCCAAAGACCCCTTGTAATCTGTCACTGCTCTAATTAATGTTAAACCATCCTTCTGCATGAGCACCAGGCTATACAGAAGCCCCGAGAGGAGCTGCATTCCAGGTGATCTGCAGAGGAAGCCCATCTATTCTGGGCATTATCCTCATCCTAGCAGTTTTCCAAAATTCTCCAGGATGTGGGACTCTAGACCTACTTCTTGATATGCTGAAGAAGGAGAAAATGAATTTTAATAATCCTTTAGTTTTCCATAAAGCTTCACTTTCAAAACTATCTTTTACAAAAGTAGGTAGAAAAAAGTCATCCTTGAAAGAAAGTTGATTTATGGGATTTCTTTGTCCTGCTGGCAACTCGACACCCACATTCTCCTAGTTCCATTAACTCTGAAGCTAAATCTTAGAGGTAAGAGATAAATAGAAATTAAGGAACAAATTAAAGTCTATTGGAGTATATTAGCAAATACTATCCCTGTTTTATCAATACTGAGCCATCTTGGCATATTGGAAAAAGAACTAATGTCAAAATACATGACTGTTAGCTAGATTCAGAGAGTGACTTTCTGTGTGACCTTGAGTAATTCACTTCATTTCTCCCAGGTGCAGGTTCCTCATCTGGAAAATGAGGGTGTTGGCCTAGCTGAACTCTAAGGGACCTTCCAGCTCCAGCAATCTAGACCCTTAAATAAGGCTCAAAGGCAAAGGCAATATCATGATCTATTGATAAGTCAGGTTTTAAAAATGTTTTCACTAATCTTGGCTTTTATGTTATTCAAGGTCATTGGACAAAGAATGCAGTATGCATAAAGATTGATATTTCAGTTGGCCCCCCCCAAAAAGACATATACATGTATCTAATGGGTACTACTGATTCTGAAATAATATAGTCCAAATAATATAGTCCAATATAGTATCATAGACCTTCAAAAACATATGGCTAGGATTTTTCAGAGAAAGATTGAAAAACTGGCCTTTGTTTATACCTCCTCAGTAATCAACACTGATTTGTATAAAAAAGAAATCTGAGGAAAAAAAAAGTAAAATGTTTAGAGACATCTTCTTTTAAGTATTATTCTTAATATTATTCCCATATGGTGCCAAACTAGAAAGCAATGATTTATTGTTTTACTCTTTGCAAAACAATGAAATGAACTTCCCCCATGCATCTAATTTGTACACCAATTCCTTTTATTGCATTAACAGAATTGTCAATTAAGACATTTATCTGTGTGTCTGTATACTGTAGCACATGGGAAGTAACTTTCCACTGAGCAAAATGATACGGAAGAAACTGAGGAATTGAGGTACCACATCTAAGCACCCTCTGACCTCTGCCAATAGGAACTGTGTATACTTAGGCAAGTCACTGTTAACTCTAGGCTTTGGTCTCCTTATGTGAGATCATAACAAAGAATTGACTAAAGTCCTTTCTCATAGTATTTTGTTGTAGCAGCCCTAGCAGACTAATACAAGTGCCTAAAGCCTAGGTGCATGCAATTGATATGTCATTTTAAAGATACCTATCGATCTGTGTTCTCTTATTGTCTGCTAGAGCTTGTTCTGCATTTGAACATCAGGGAAAGGGAAATGAAAAATTAACCTCAACTAGAAAGAGAATACAACCTGGAAGAAAAAAAAAAAGAGTCCACTCTTTACTTGACAAAGAACAACTGAGTTAAAAAAGGAAAAATAATTGGAAGAGGGTGTGATCCCATATGAGTTCAGTCTTCCTGTTTAGGAGCTTTGAGATAAAAAATGGGATATGTGTTATTCAGGTTGAGGGGAAACATCTAGAACACATGTTTTAACAAAGTCATTTTAGAAACTCTAGGAAGGGGCAGCTGGGTGGCTCAGTCAGTTGAGTGTCTGCCTTTCACTCAGGTCATGATCTCAGAGTCCTAGGATAGAGCCCTGGGTCTGGCTCCCTGCTCAACTTGGAGTCTGATTCTCCCTCTGCCCCTCCCCCCATTTGTCCTCTCTCTCCCCCAATAAATAAATAAATAATCTTTATTGTAAAAAAGGAAAGAAAGAGAGAGAGAGAGAAAGATAGATAGGTATAGGGATATCCAGAGCACTTTTCTCCCCCAATTCTTTTTATATCCATCGATCTACACCCATTGATCTCTGATGGTCCTATAATTAAAAATTTCTTTCTGAAATAAAACTGTATAATTATACTTATGTGAGATACTTAGAACAGTCAAATTCATAGAGATAGTAGATGATTTCTAGGAGCTGAGGAAAGGGTGGGGATGAGGAGTTACAGTTAATGGATACCCAAAGCAATCTACAGATACAGTGCAATCCATAACAAAATCCCAAAAGCATCTTTCCAATAGAATAATTCTACAACTTGTATGGAACCACCAAAAACCCTGAATAGCCAAAGCAATCTTGAGAAATAAGAACACGCATGCACGCACACATGCACAGACGTACTGTAATCTCTGATTTCAAATTATATTACAAATCCATAGTAATTTAAATAGTACAGTATTGGCTCAAAAATAGACACATAGATCAATGGAATAGAACAGAAATTTCCAAATAAATGCATAAATATATAGTAAATTAATTTATGCCAAAGGATCCCAGACTATACAATAGGGAAAGGACAGTCTCTACAATAAATGTTGTTAGGAAAACTGGACAGCTACATGCAAAAGAATGAAACTTGACCACTGTCTTACACCATACACATAAAATAACCCAAAATGGATTAAAGATTTAAACATAAGACCTGCAAACATAAAACTTCTACAAGAAAACAGGTGGTAAGCTCCTTAATGTAGGTATTGGAGATGATTTTTTTAAAGTTGACACCAAAAGTAAAAGCAAGAAAAACAAAAATAAATAAATGGGAGACTACAACATAGTAAAAAGTTTCTGCTCAGTAAAAGAAACCATCGACAAAATGAAAAGGCAACCTACTAACCAGGAGAAAATATTTGTTAATCATATCTGATAAAATATATAAAGAACTCACACAACTCAGTAGCAAAAAACCAAACAACCCAATTTAAAAATAGGAAGAATGTCTGAATAGATTTTTTTCCAAAGACATATAGATGCCCAAAGGTGGTCAAAATTACTAATCACAGGGAAATGCAAATCAAAATCACAATGAGGTATCACCTTCTACCTGCCAGAATAGCTATTAAAAAGATAAGAAATAACAAGTGTTGGGGAGGATGTGGAGAAAAAGGAACCCTTGTGCACTGTTGGTAGGAACATATATTACTCCAGCTGCTATGGAAAACAGTATGGAATTCTGACAAAATATTAAAAATAAAACTACCATATGATTCAGCAATTCCCTTTTTGGGTGTTCATCTCAAGAATATGAAAATACTAACTCAAAAAGATGTACATATCCCCATGTTCACCGTAGCATTACTTACAATAGCCAAAATACAGAAACAACCTAAGTGACCACTGAGAAATGAATGGGTAAAGAAACTGTGAGATACACACACATGCATGCACGCACATAAACACACGCAGGAATATTATTCAGCCATAAAAAAGAATTAAATCTTGCCATTTGTGACAACATGGATGGATCTAGAGGGCATTAAGCTAAGTGCAATAAGTCAGACAAAGACAAATACTGTATGATCTCTATGGAGAATCTTAAAAAGAAAAAAAGCTAAGCTCACTGATACAAAGAACAGATTGGTCATTGTCAGAGGCAGGGAGTGAGGAAAGGGAGAAATGCATAAAGGGGGTATAAGTTTATTAAAGAGAAGACGAAAAAAATTCCACAAACACCTGATTTGAGTGTGTTGTATATTCTCTGATACACTGACACATGAATTATTATATTTTAATATGGTCCAAAATGTTCTAATTAAAATAAAAATACTACATTAATATTATGAAAGTATTATAAAAGTAATACTTGATCATTGTAAAAAGCAGAAAACAAAAAGACAAATAAAAGCAATATATTTAATCAATCATAAATTCTATGTCCAGAGAGGGTCTATATCAATATTTTTTAAATAAATGTTTTAATTATTGAAGCATAATATCTATTAAAAAAGGGAAAAATAAATAATTATATCCATAATTAAAAGACAGAATTTTCTTAACACATCCATGATCGAGAGAGAAAAAAAGTAGTTGACAGGGTTGGGGAATGGGAGAAATAGGAAGAGACTGGTAAGGGATAAAGTTTCAGCCATAAGATAATTAAGGTCTGAAGATCTAATGTAAAACATGATGTCCATAATTGATAACACTATATTGCATAAATGAAGTTTGTTAAGAGAGTAGAACTTAAATGTTCTCACCTAGATAAATAAATAAAGAAATAAATAAATGGTGGACTGGTAGGATTGTGGGATATTTAAAGTGTGCATCCTGGTGATTGGTGTATGTATGCATTGAAAAAGGATATGAAAATTAACTAGATAGGAGCAATTCTTTCACAATGTATGTGTATCAGGTCACTGCAATGTACACTTTGCACGTCTCACAGATATGTCAATAAAAAAAGGCTTAAGACAATAAGCTTCATGTTATTTGTATTTTACCACAATAAAAAATACATAATTTCTTCCTGCCTTTCCCCTTGTTTTCTTGGGTGATATTTAAGTCTTATCAATCATTCACAGCCTACATGAATGAATCACTATAACCTTACGTTAGGGCAGGGGAACCCAGAAAGGTTCTATTATATTTTCAGAGGAGATAGGGGAAAATGTAAGGGGAAAGCTGAGAAGGAGGAGAAAGAAAATCAAAGAATGCCACAGAGAAGGGGGAGAGGACACAGGGCTGGGATGCTCACGGCTGCCCTGATTTTGTTACATTTATTCAACACATCATTATTGAATATTTTTCATGTGCTAGACACTCTTCTAGGCTCTAGAAAAACATCAGTGAATAAAACAGACATACATTCTTGCACCTGAGGAGCTTAGGTTCTACTAAGACGAGACTGACAAGTGTGCTATGCTAGTTAGTATCCTGAAGGTGATAAAAGAAGAAAAAGAGAAAGATAAGGAAGATCAGGTAGATGGGTCGGGTGATGAAGACAATCTTAAACCGAGCAGTCAGAGGAAACCCCCTTGAGAAGACAACATCTGAGGACAGCACTGAGTTTTCTTATATTAGGTAAATTGTTAAAATCAGGAGAACTATCTATGGGATGAGACTGGCTGTTTTGTGTTAGAGGCCAATTCTGATATTCATTTAAAACAAAAGCAATATTGCCACTAATCACTTGTCATAAGGGAACAGGCAAGCTTTTCTAGAAACCGGTGTGAATACGTCAGGTGTCCTTCCTCAGAACCCACAGGCAGGAGTGAGGCACTGGACTTCCAGGTCTGGCCCTCAGGAGATAAAAAACTAAATTAGTCAAAGGAAAAAGAATGACCTGCTTTGTGAGAGCCATTGTTGTCAGAATTTTAAAAATAAAAACAAAAAAAGGAAAAGCAAAGACAAATAATTGGGTGTCTGGCTAGCCAGGAGTGTGACATGCTTCTCTTGGGCGGCGCTTTTCCCTCCAGACAGACACTACGTGCAATTCTGTCTCAGCAGACACCGCCACGTGAGCAGAGCTGGCTGTGAGCTGCCAGGCTCTGTGGCTCTCGGAGCCTCGGCAGACAAAGGGCAGAATTGGTTTCAAGGGCGGCAGCACATGCAGGAGAGCTCTGGCTGCGGACACCAGAGCCCAGCACTGTCTGTAATCAGCCCCAGGTCTGGCAGTTGGAGGGGAAGGCACAGTACAGAGCAGGGGGGCCCAGCTGGGGCAGCCATCTGAGGGTGGCCACCCCTGCCCGGCAGCTCACAGATGTGAACAGGTCCTCTCTCCACCCGTCTGTGCCCGTTCTGGGCTCCACATTACTGGCCACTAACAAACAAGAAATCAATACCCACATCAGCTTCATGAATTTGGAGTTCTGGAAAGCAATTTAGTTCTAGGAAATCTGAATGGTTTTGTGCCTGGGAATGCCAGTTACAGAGTCACCACACAAAAAGACTGAGAGTGCAAGGAGCAGGTCCTGGAGGAGTCAAGTCCGGAGGAATCAGAGTGCCCACTGAGGCAAATGTCAGCTTTGTGCCAGCGTGGAATGTGAGCCAAAGGCCTGCCCAGCGTTAGTAACCTGAGGAGGCTGTCCTGAGACAGTGTCCTAGAGTGGGAGGTGAGTTAGAACCCTGCTCTGAAGTCTAAGCACTCAATAGTGAATCCAGAGGAGAGGGGAGGAGGGAGCAGAACAGAAGGAGGAGAAGGAGCAGGAGAGGGAGGGGCAGGAGAGGGAGTTTTGTATTTCCAGACTTGCGGGGGGGGGGGGGGGGGGGGATCAGAAATGGCACTCCCAAAATTGTCAATAATGGTTAATTTGGCGGGGGCGGGGGGATTAGATGGACTGAAGGAACTGTTTTCATTTGCTATTTTGTAACAATTCAAAAAGTAGCAGGAATATGGGTAATTTCTGTTTAGTGTTTTTCAAAGAAAGCAATACATACATATATACATACACATACATACAAACACTCATATCTTCCTAATCATTCAGTGGTATGTTAGTTACGTTTCTAAGTTTTAGGCCTATACTTGTAGCTCAAAGTTTGGTTTCCATTTTTAAATCAAGCTTAATTCCTCTCTCCAAATAAACACCAAACTAGGTATTTCACTGGAAGAGTTAGATTGGAATAGTGACAGGGTCAGAGGAGGCAGCCAGGAACCCATGAAGGCAGGGAGCAAGAGAAGCCATCTGGGAAGACAGGCAGGGAAAGTGAAGAGAAGGAGGCAGAGGGCTGGGGAAACCCAAGACCAACACTGTTACTATCTCTTCCACTCCTCTGAAGGCCAGTCATACCTGCTAAAGATCTGTAACCAAACCTGCAGGTAGAACATGATGGCCTATCTGGTTCCTAGAGACCCGTGTCTGCCACTTAAAATGACTTCATGTGAGGGACAGAAGGACAGCCTAATGGACAGAGTTTCATCACTGTATCTTTGTGGAGCATCTAGTGTGTGCTTACTTCTGTACAAGACACTGCATGGAAGCAAAGACAATAAAGAAGGAAATTCCTGCCCTTACAGTTTATTTATAAAAAGGAGTACTCAAGTAATATTACTCATAATCATGTTAGGGACTTGAAATCAGCCCTAGTAGAAATGTTTACAACCACGGAAATTGGCAAATGCTACTAATCAGAGCTTGAGCTGTTTTGTTGACCATTGAGACATTAGAAAGTTAAGGAGAAAGTGTTAATGATACACTTAAACTTAAAAGTATGGCATATCTGTAGCCATCGCATTGTGAACAGCAGAACGAAACTGAGGAAACCTTCTAAAAACTTCTTCCAGTATTTGAAAATAATTATACAATTAAGCACAAAAGTCACCCATCTTATTGACAAATGAAGTTCCAACACACATCTCAGCGGATTCCCTATCGTCCAACTTAACTGTTACTGTAGAATGGGAGTGGCCAACAACAGCCTCCAGGCCAAATCCAGATTGTGTCAGGATTGTATGTATACAGCTTGAGAGCTAAGAACGGTTGTTGCTGTTTTTTCTGAAAATTAAGTTTTAAAAAAAAAAAAAGAATATTTCATGACACACAGAACGATTGGAAATTTGAATTTCAGTATCCACACAGAAGGCTTTATTGGAGCACCACCACGTTTGTTCATTGTGTATTGTCTAGGCTGCTTTCATGTTCCAGTGCTGGAGTTCAGTAGTTGTGACAGAGAATGTGTGCCCTGAAAAGCCTAAAAGATTTACCGTCTGGCCCTTCACAGAAAAAGTTTGCCAACCGCTGCTATAAAATGAAAATATCAATAAATATTCATGTCAGAACTACATTTAGAGAGCCAGTTGTTAAACATTTACCAGGATACCACTGGGCCAAATAGTCAATAATCTAAAGATGGTAAGACAGGTCTTCAGGGAAGCAGGGAGGAGAGAAGCGTGCGTGTGGACTGCAGGAATATGGGCTTCTGCGTCTATCTGGAACCAGCTAATGGCTCCATCTTTTCTCCCTCCCCTGTACAGCCCCATTTACGTCATTCCCCAAGCAGCATGAGAAATCTGCAAGGCTTGGAACCAAAGGGTTCACTCATTTGCTCAGCATCAGGGATAAAGAGGACCCAAACACAGGCACTAAGCTCTTTTACCATAACTGGTAGCACATTTGGATGGAGAGATTTGCTCCCATTTTAGTTCCATATTCCAAACAAAGGTGCTTTTTAGCTAGCAGGGGGCTTAACATCCTGTTTCCCAATGTAACGATTTTCATAACTTATGCTTCTATTGTTCTTGGATTAATACTGACCACATTTGAACAGGCAAACGGGTAACCAATTAGCTTGAATTCTTTACAGTCAGGATTTGCTGTGTGTCTTGATACGCCTTTCTTAATCTTCCCTTTGAAACATGTTTTCTCATTTAGGCCAGAAGTAAATAGCACAAGTAACAGGGTGGTTTTCTCCCCCCTTCCTCTTTTCTCTCTCCTTGAAAAATAATGCTGAAGGAATTGTTTTGCAGTTGAAAATTAATGTAACCTATTATGTCCAGGAAATTTCTTCAATATATTACTTGCCAAGCCCCTCGGCCGTTGTGAAGAAAATAATTTTAATTTATCTCATTTTTCACCGCTGAGTCAATGATTGTTTAACCTAAAATGCCATTGTGACTAAGTGCTCAAACCCCATGGTCCTTGGCTATTTTGCGGGGACTCAGCTATTACATCCATGAGCCGGGCCTTAGAAGCACCAAAATTGTCATATTAAAAGGGCCGCTGTCAACTTGCTTTTGTTTTTATTGTTTTTAATTTCTGCTTTTCCATTTTCTCTGCTATTTATAATGTTCTCTTTAAAAGTTCAAAAATAACATCTCTCTCCTTAGCCTCTTGGTTATTTTCTACTAGTGAACGTTTCTTTTCCAGGTTCCAGTGCCTTTCCTAGGGCACAGAGCAATGTCATCAGCTTGGGTTAATTTGGATGCTGTGACTATGATTCCCCTTGTGATTCCTATGCAGTTTTACCCACTAAAATCAGACTAGCATCCCAAGGGAATACAGAACTATGGTGATCACAAAGAAAAGTCCTTGGAATCATCATAAATTTTGCCAGAAGGTTCCACATCAAAAAAAGTCCACTGAAGTTTTCAAATCCTCTTAAGGTGAAACTACCACCTACTTACTTTTACCATGTTTACCTTTCTAGAGAAAAGCAAATTTGCTATCACTTTACATATTCTATTAGAGACCTTTTCTTTGTGCTTGCCTACCCATGTTGTAGCAACAGGGTTATGTCTCAATCTAGGTTCCCCAGAGAGCAGAGGCTGAGATGAAGGCTTGTGTGTAATTATGCTATTTGAGGTATCAGACTCAGGAAAAAAATAATAAGTAAAGGATCAGGAACAACAGAAGACAGATATGAAAATAAAGAGTCAAATATAAGGATGCATTACCAGCTGGTCACTGATGTAGATAACGGCTTGCTCAGTTCTGTGAATGTGTATTTCAGGACCATCTCTGTGGGGTCAGAGAGGAGGAATTTTCTAACAGTTCTGGACCTATACTGGTCATAGTTTATCCTGTGGGTTGTTACCCTAACTTCCCTGCACTTCTGGCATATGCATGCCTAGACTCCAAGCTGAGTGTGTTTCTGTGGCTTCCCACATCTCGTCAACAAAGACATTCTGGGGCCGGAGGCACAGGCCTAAAATCAGGTGGTCTGGCTGTACCTGCAGGAAGCTTCTTGAAGATGGCAGAACTAGTCCCCACAGTAGTGGCCAGAAAAAGAGACAGATGGGCCAGAGAGATTCTGAAATGGTGAATAAGAGGTATCTAAGTACTTAAAGTTAGGCAAGGTATCGTTGTCCATATTTTACAGGAAAACAAAAACAAAACAGGGTTCCAGAGGACTGAAGCTGTTTTTGTGCAGGGATAATAACTGAGAGCTTCCTGGCTCCAGTCAGCTCATGTTCTTTTAGGCCACAATGTATATGTCAGCATCTGTGCTTGCTGGTGGCAGGTCACAAGCTTTTCCTTGCAGTCTACATAACATTTCTGAACCTAAAGGAAGATCTCCCTGTGTCATTCTGAAAGTCAAGAGGACGTCTGACTCTAAGTCACCCAAAGACTACATGTACTAGCCACAGCCTATACAGAAATACATTGATGTCTTTACTGACCAAGATTCTTCCTAAGCAATAGGAGGGGAGGAAGTTCCCATATTTTGGAAAAGGTCATTTACTTATTCAAGCCACTGGGGGGACTACTGATAAATTGATACTTGATTTCTGTGCAATGTTTCTTTGTGGCTCAAGTCTGCTTCTAAGGCTTGAAGAGACCTATTTTATTTACGGGAAGTAGGTATTCAATCAGCCAATATTTAGTTAAGCACACACTGTACTCAAGGTATTAAGATAGGTGCTCTGGAAAATAACATGGTACTAAACCGTAATCTTTCCCTCGGAGGGCTTTTAATCTAATGAAATAACAAGGAACATAAAGCATGACTGCTGTTGACTGTAGAAAGCATTCTAGTTAGAGGTAGTAAGTGCTATGGGAACTTGAATAGAGTAATTCAAGTAATTCAATACTCTGACTTGCGTACATAAGAAAGCTTAAGAAGAATGTGGCACATACATTTGGCCATGAAGGATGAGTGGTACTTCAAGGGTAAGGGGGCTGTGAGGGATTGATATCACCGCACATGAGGATCTCTGTAATTGCATAAATGTAAGTAGACAAATTAGAGCATGGGGTGGGTTCAGGGGTAAAGACAAGACTGATACAGGGGTGGAGAAATAGCAAAATATGAGCAAGATGGAAATGTTTTTCTGGGGCTGGCCCAAGAAAAGCTTGAATGAGTGTTTTTTAAAACTTCTGGGGAGAGGTCGTTTGGTTTTTTTAAACCAACATTGGGATTTTATACCAATAAAAATGGGGGGGGCCAGGAAAATTTTTCATGGCATTTTGGAATTAGGGGGAGGGGAGTTAAGGATATTACCTAGATCCTTTTTGTCTGATGACTTCTGATCAGAACAAGTGGCTAGAGGGAATATATACCTGGAATGCTCCTAACTATCTCCCCACCACATGGGAACGTTCTACTCAGGCTCACTGTCCCTAAGCCAGCTCAGGTGCTCCAGTTCCAAGACTTCCGGCAGGGATGTCCCCATGAATCTCTCCTATGCAGTTAAGAATTTAAGGAACAGCGCTTCTTTTTTAGTAACTTATGGAAAGAATCAAATTCAAATGTAGATTTCCAGGACTACTAGAGGTCTTTCCAGTCCACCGAAATGGGACTTTTGACCTTCTTCACCTCGGCCAGCTGCTGGGATCCTAACGTTGAGCAACTGGGAAGCAAGTTGACCTGTCTTTGTAGGGAGAGCTCTCCTTAAAAACCCCAGAAAAAAAGTTTAGCAAAATTTTATCTAACTAATGAACAAATACTTCAGTCTTAACTTCATGAAAATTCTTCAACCAGTACCAGTTTGGTATCCAGAGAAATCAATCCAGTTTCTCCACATGTCACTAAGCTAGAGTTCAACTCCCTCCATATTATTGCCACTGCCATATTTCTCTGTGTCTTTCAGCTTTTCTCTTCCCGTCACTTTCTCCATGCCCATCTCTTGAAATCTCCTTGCTTTGTAAGCAAACATTCCTCCATTCTCAGCCTCATCACAAAATGTTGTTTCCTCTTATACTCCGTGGAATTACAATGGGATTGTCACAATCCCAAATGTTCCTGGAGGTTCTGATTCATTGGTCTAGGATTTGGAAAATGCATCTCTGGATTGGTCAAATCCCAAACACAGGCCGTTCATTTTCTCTTGCATCATAATCTCTGCAAGGGTCCCATTGTCCTGTCCTGGCCATTCTTCTATTCTTATATTTTAAAAAAAAATCCTCTTTTGAGACTCCATTTATATGACTATACAACCTTTTTGGTGTTCTCTGTAGAAGGCTGAGGTATTTATTCACATTTGGTGAAGACTTGGCAACCTAGTTCCAGTCTTCTTCAGTACCCTACCTTCTGTTATGGTGAATGACTAAAACACACTTGCGGTAGATCTGATGGAGGCCTGTGCCTTTAAAGCTCTTTTTATGTCATAAACTCTAGGGTCCCTCACCTCAGATACATGTCTTCCTAGTCTCTCCAAGATAAGCAAGTGTGGGCCATGGACTCTGAACAGTACTGAGAATATAAGTGAGTATCAGAGACTCAGGAAGAAGTTGATCAAAAGGATTAATGATACATGTGGTTTTTAAGACCACAAACAATATGATAAAGTAACAAAGACTCTCCCCACCCTGAAAGTGACTATTAGACAAAAGCAAAAACTCCAGGTGAAAGAAGAGCAGGAAGGAAAGCACAACCTTGAAGAATCACTAGAGTTAATTAGTACAAGGACCTTGTTCCTGCAGCCTTGGGCTGGATGTGCCCGCCAATATGAGAGGGAAGACTGACAGGGCACTTCAGAAATGCACTCCCACAGGTACACCTGGAACTTTGTGTTGGCCTGCATGGCCCTGCCCCTGAGGTCTTACAGCTCTACACCCCAGGTCCTCGGCACAAACCCCCAGCTTTCCCTTTCATCACTTGCTCTCACTTTAACACTGCTTCACCTGAGTGAACCCAACAGCCTCTTACTCCTCCTATTTCCTCCTATACTCATGGCTTCATTTTTTATTTCCTTGCCTGCTGAGCCCAGAAGAAATGAGGAGTAACTTTAACCAATTCGTTGCCAGCCCTTCAATTCCTTTTCCTTCTGCAAAATCCAAACCTTGGGTCAGTTCAACCACCGGCCTACACAGGGACTATTGGAGAGCTGCTGGAGAAATTCTATTATTGTACAAAAATTATAACACTATAACAATGGTCATTTAGGAAGGGTGGGAGAAGACAATAAGCAAGTTAACTATAGGTTACATAAAGCATTTCCTATCTCAAGAATCCAAGCTAGTCTCTCTGGGAATAAATATAGTGAAATCTAGAAGGCAAGAGGCAGGACCTGGAGAGTGGGAGGGAAGAGTTAAGAGTCAACAATCAACTACTCTGAGTCATAAAATCAGAAAGGCATTGAACATTTAGAAGGAGAACTGGCCCCATAAAGAAAACAATGCCTCTTAGTAAGCATATTATCTGCAACAAAGCAAAACAAATTTTCAAGCATCTTATTGAAACTGCTGGGGAGGGAAATCATGAAAAGTTTCTATTAAGCAAGGGATAGAGAATGGAAATTAATAACACAGTGCCCGTTATTACTAATTTAAGATGTATAGAATGCCACTGATATGACCTTTATTTATGGCAATGTTGTTTTTACTTTGTTTGAAGCAGTATAGCATAGTTGGGAAGCAGAAGAGCATAGCGAAATAAGTCAGGCAGAGAAAGACAACTATCATATGATCTCCCTGATATGAGGAAGTGGTGATGCAACATGGGGGCTTAAGTGGGTAGGAGAAGAATCAATGAAACAAGATGGGATTGGGAGGGAGACAAACCATAAGTGACTCTTAATCTCACAAAACAAACTGAGGGTTGCTGGGAGGAGGGGAGGTTGGGAGAAGGGGGGTGGGGTTATGGACATTGGGGAGGGTATGTGCTTTGGTGAGTGCTGTGAAGTGTGTAAACCTGGCGATTCACAGACCTGTACCCCTGGGGATAAAAATATATGTTTATAAAAAATAAAAAATTTAAAAAAGAAAAGAAGGAGAGCATGGTGGCTGAAAGCCTGGGCTTCATAGCTACACAGCCTGGGTTGCATACTCAGCTCTGCAGTTAATTAACTAAGCCCTGAGACCTTCCTTAAACTCCCTAGACCTCAGTTTTCTCATTTAAGACTAGAACCTGTAGGAGGCGCCTGGCTAGTTCAGTCGGTTAAATGTCTGCCTTCAGCTTAGGTCATGATCTGGGGATCTTGGGATGGAGCCCCAAGTCAGGCTCCCTGCTCAGCAGGGAGTCTGCTTTTCCCTCTTCCTCTGCCCTCTGTGTCTTGCTCCCTCTCTCTCTTAAGTAAATAAATAAATAAAATCTAAAAAAAAAAAAAAAAGACTAAGAACCTCTATTATGTATTCTCGGTATTTGTATTGAGTCTACTGTGTCTTGTAAATTCTAAGGACTTTAAAATTTCTAACATATCTAATTCGCATAGCAGCCCTATTAGTTCTATTATTACAACAGCTCTACTATTTCACAGATGAGCTGAGGCACAAGAGATCAAATAACGTGCACAAGGTCACACAGCTACAGAATGGCAGTGTCACACTTATGTTTCAAATCCAGGTAGTAAGACTCCACTGCTCTTAGCTGCTCTGCCTCCTGTAGGGGTCCACGTCCCTGCTCAAAGGGCTGTTGGAGAGGAAGGTATTAAATGAATTCACTACTCATCTCCTGTTATCCAACGATCACTGTACCTCTCCCTTATCTTCTTAACACCTTCAGGACAGGCAGTGACTCTGAGTAGAACTGTCCTGTAATGCTCACCTGAAAAGTTTATTGGGAAAATGAATGGGTGCAGGGAGGCAGGTGTGGTGGAAGGTGTGGTATTAATTCATATGTGATAAATCATAAATGTAGTTTTAATTGAGAATAAAGAGCAAATGGAGACAAAAAGGACTTAAAAACCAAGAGGCTGAGGGAGTAATTAATGGAGAAAGGGCCCAAAGGAAGCTGAAAATGTTGATTTAAGAATATACAAAAAAGTAGGTTGGGCTCAGCCTGTGGAGGTCTGAGAGCACCAAGGATGTGAAAAAATATAGATAGGTTTGGAGAAGAATGGAAGGTAAATTGAATTATTTCACTCCTATTGACCTTTCATTACTCAGTAAATATTTGTTGAGCCAATGAATAACTTGTATGCTCCTGAAAGGAAAGACTATGCCTTTTAACTTCTCAAGTATCCTGAACACAGATTTGACACTTAATTAGTACCTTTGGATAAGGCTGCTGCTTGTTCTATAAATTGTCTCAGCCTAAACAATTAATTCAGTTGATTCCTTTAAAAACCATACTGACCCACAATCTTTAAACACAAAACGATAGAGCCAGAAGGATCCTTGGAGACCCTGTAATAAGGTAGGCACAAATAAGTGATTGTGTCTGCAGACTGCTTTGTTTGTTCTGTAGTCTCTTGTGTTATAAGGTTTTGAAATAGTTTCCACATGTAAAAAAATGAGAGCTTTCCTATGAAAATCTGTACTTCCTGCCTCTGTTGAGAAATTATATATATTCTACCTACCCACCCCCCTGCCCCGGCAAGACTGGCTTGCATTCTTGAATGGCAGCAATGACTTGAAGCTAAGGGAGAACTACCCTTCTATACAGAGTGATTTCCAGTTTCCTGAATCTCTTCTAAATCCTATACTGTTTTTTGATCACTTTCCTCCTTTTTTCCCAAATCCTATAGGCATTTGAGTTTGTGGCATTCACAAGGAAACTGAGGCACAAGCAAATGACGAAATACACCTCAAACTTGGGCTTTCCTATTCATTATTTTTTTAAAGATTTATTTACTTATTTGACAGGAAGAGACACAGTGAGAGAGGGAATGCAAGCAGGAGGAGAAGGAGAAGGAGAAACAGGCTTCTGGCAGAGCAGGGAGCCCTATGTGGGACTTGATCCTAGGTCCCTGGGATCATGACCCAAGCCAAAGGCAGCTGCTTAATGACTGAGCCACCCAGGCACTCCCTATTCATTACTGACACTCTCCCATAGTTGATCCATTCCCTGATTTCTTTTGGGGATAATATTACAGTGTGGCGATTCCATTAGTCCTGACTGACATGCACAAGCCAGGGACTGTAAAAGAATCATAATCTAAAAGGAAATCTTTGATTATACAATGCATTAGTCAGATCCACACTTAGATTACCATGATCAGTTCTGGTCATCACATTATAAAATAAAATATTGAAACACTTGACAATGCAAAGAGAAAGAGATGAGTTTGATCTTCTGCTGTGATTATATTGTATTAATGACTTCCTATCATATTACTGTTTTTTGGACCCTATTAGAAAAAATAAAATGTGCTAATATAATGGGAAGGGAGCTAAGAGAGGAGCCATGTCACTTTCCTAAATATTTTGAAAGCTAATAAAATGCTCTCCCCCCCCACCTTAAAGTAGGTACTGCTTTCTTAATCAGGGTGAAATGATTTATTAATCAATAAGATTGTAAGTTAGGGAATTATTTATTCAATAGACCAGACAAAATTATATCACTCAAAAATTAAGCTGAAGGCAAAAAAAAAAAAAAAAAAAAAAAAAAAAAAGTAATAAAGGAGCTAGTATACTCTTCCAATTGAACATTGTGCCCAGGATATAATTTCAGATAATAACATAGTGTAGGGAATAACATAGTTACCAAAGACACTAATTCTCTTCATAAAGAAGGAAATTTCGAAGTATGACAAGGACTCTTGGTATCACCCAAAATTTGCTGCTTTTCCCAGCTCACTAACTGCCGATTGGGATGGTGAATTTAAAATGAGATTCCGATTTTTTAAATCTTAAGTCTTTTGGCACAAAATGACAAAATGAAAAGGTTTAAGCACTGGCCATTGGGCAGATCTAGTATGATTTTGCCCTCTATTCTATTCTAAAAAACATATTTAAGTTTAGGCATTTGCAGATGCCAATTACAGATACTATTAACCCTCTTAAAGAAAGATGAACATTAATTCACTTACTTATGTGTCTCAGTCCTGTGCTATCCTCCCCTTAGATGTAAGGATGTTGATAATTTCTAGTCTTTAGATTAGGTGTCAGGTTCAATGTTTCTATTTTATATTTAAAAACATACAAAAAAACATATGAAAGTTGCATAAATACTTTTTCTATATAAATTATATATAATGAAACTTAGGGACTTCCAGTGTCTGCTCAGAGATATAAAGAATGGGAAAGAACATCACTCACACACAGAAAAAGAAAAGGTGAACCACAAATGAATGACTTTTCCTAAACATACCAGAAAATGAGAAAACAGTTCACAGGTCAAACAACTAACCAAAATTATGAAGAGAGACAGGAATTTTTAAGGAGAAATAGGACCCATCCTCAGTGGGAAAAAACTGAGAGCTCTTTTTCTAAGATCAGAAACAAGACAGGGATATCCACTCACTACTGTTTTTGACATAGTACTGCAAGTCCCAGCCACAGCAATCAGAAAACAAAAAGAAACAAAAGTATCCAAATGGGCAAGGAAGAAATCAAAACTTCACTCTTTGCAGATGACATGATATTCTCTGTAGAAAACCTGAAAGATTCCACCAAAAAATTTACTAGAACTGATAACATGAATACAGTAGTCTCAGGATGCAAAAACAACATACAGAAATGGGTTGCATTTCCATACACTAGTAACGAAGCAGCAGGAAGAGAGGTCAAGGAATCAATCCCATTTACAATTGTACTCACAACTATAAGACACCCAAGAATAAACTTAACCAAAGAGGTAAAAGACCTGTACTTTGAAAACTATAAACCATTTATGAAATAAGTTGAAGACGTCACAAAAAAATGGAAAAACCTTCCATGCTCATGGATTGGAAGAACAAAAATATTGTTAAAATGTGTATACTACCCAAAGCAATCTACACATTTAATGCAATCCTTATCATTTTTCACAGAGCTAGAACAAACAATCCTAGAATTTGCATGGAACCATAAAAGACTTTGAACAGTCAAAGCAATTCTGAAAAAGTAAAACAAAATGAAAGACATCACGATTCTGGCTTTCAAGTTATATTACAAAGCTGTAATCATCAAGGCAATACAGGACTGGCACAAAAACAGACACACAGATCAATGGAAGAGAATAGAAAATCCAGAAATGGACCCACAACTCTATGGTCAACTAATCTCTGACAAAGCAGGAAAGAATATTCAATGGAAAAAAAAAAGACAGTTTTTTCAACAAATGGTGCTGGAAAAACTGGACAGCCACATGCAGAAGAATGAAAATGGACTACTTTATTACACCACACACAAAAAAAGACTCAACATGGATGAAAGACCTAAATGTGAGACAGGAAACCATCAAAATCCTAGAGGCGAACACAGGCAGGAACCTCTCTGACCTCAGCCAATGCATCTTCTTAATAGACACATTGCTGGAGGCAAGGGAAAC
Organism: Mustela erminea; assembly: GCF_009829155.1. Taxonomy (NCBI): domain Eukaryota; kingdom Metazoa; phylum Chordata; class Mammalia; order Carnivora; family Mustelidae; genus Mustela; species Mustela erminea. The sequence continues at coordinate 34,170,333 of NC_045626.1, read as the reverse complement.
AAATGCAAAAATGAACTATTGGGACTTCATCAAGATAAAATGTTTTTGCACAGCAAAAGAAATAATCAATAAAACTAAAAGGCAACCTTTGAACTGGAGAAGATATTTATATCTGATAAAAGTTTAGTATCTAAAATCTGTAAAGAACTTATCAAACTCAACACTCAAAACCCAAATAATCCAGTTAAGAAATGCGCAGAAGACACAAATAGACATTGTTCCAAAGAAGACATGCAGATGGCTAACAGGCACATGAAAAGATGCTCAGCATAACCCATCATCAGGGAAATACAAATCAAACCTACAATGAGATACTGGTAGTACCTCACACCTGCCAGAATGGCTAATTCCCCTCCTACACTGTTGGTGGAAATGCAAACTGGGAATAGCCGCTCTGAAAACAGTATGGAGGTTCCTCAAAAAGCTAAAAAATTGACCTCACCCTATAACCAGCAACTGCACTACTATTTACCCCAAAGACAAAAGTAGTGATCCGAAGGGGCACCTGTACCCCAATGTTTACAGCAGCATTACCCACAACAGCCAAATTATGGAAAGAGCCCAAATGTCCATTGACTGAGGAATGGATAAAAAAAGAAGTGGTATATATTATACCATTATTATCCAGCCATAAAAAAGAGTGAAATCTTGCCATTTGTAAGGACATGGACGGAACTAGAGTGTATTATGCTAAGTGAAATAAGTCCGTCAGACAAAGACAAACACCTATAATGTCACTTATACATGGAATTTAAGAAACAGAAAGAGAACATGGGGGGAAAAAAGAGGCAAACCATAAAACAGACTCTTTAAATATAGAGAACAAACTGAGGGTTGTTGGAGGTGAGGTGGTTATAAGAGGATGAGCTAAATGGGTGATGAGTATGAAGGAGGGCACTTGTGATGATGAGCACTGGGTCTTATATGTAAGTGATGAATCACTAAATTCTATTCCTGAAACTAATATTACACTGTATGTTAACTAACTAGAATTTAAATAAAAACTTGAAACAAACAAACAAAAGAAACAGGACCCAAACATTTGCTTACCTAGAATGTAAACCACCAAATGCCATATAAACTGTTAAAAAGATTCAACTAGAGATTTTTTTTTTTAAAGATTTTATTTATTTATTTGACAGAGAGAAATCACAAGTAGATGGAGAGGCAGGCAGAGAGAGAGAGAGAGGGAAGCAGGCTCCCTGCTGAGCAGAGAGCCTGATGCGGGACTCGATCTCAGGACCCCGAGATCATGACCTGAGCCGAAGGCAGCGGCTTAACCCACTGAACCACCCAGGCGCCCCTCAACTAGAAATTTTAAGATTGCTAAAGGCTGAGTGTCGGTTAGCTACGTGTGTAAAATTCCTGATGGGTAAACACAGAGGAAGGTTTGTTTGCCCTCTGCTCTAGGCTTTTCTTGCAGGAATCCTAACTTCCTTTCATAGGTAGGATATGAAGAATCCAGAGATTCGTCATAATCCCTTATGTTGCTGGATAGGAGAATGTCAAACACCACCTACACCCAACTACCTATGAGACATTTGATTGCCCAAATGTCACTGTAGAGGAAGAATCATAAAAAGTGTAGCCTAAAATGGGCACTGGTAGAAACACAGACTGTAGAGATACAAAAGGCAGCTACCTGAATTATGGGGGAAAAGGTTTAATCTGAAGGCAAGTGGTGGGCAACAAAAACGGGAGCCTGAGAGAAACCTACTGTCGCAAGGAAAGAAGAAAAGGGATAAGAAAAAATCTATTTTGGGTAGAAGCAGAAATACTTGTTTGGCAGAGCATTAGAATAGATGTGTAATGGAAAAACAGACAAAAACACACAAAAACTATTAACTTAGAATTCTCTACCTTGGGCGCCTGGGTGGCTCAGTGGGTTAAGCCGCTGCCTTCGGCTCAGGTCATGATCTCAGGGTCCTGGGATCGAGGCCCGCATCGGGCTCTCTGCTCAGCAGAGAGCCTGCTTCCCTCTCTCTCTCTCTGCCTGCCTCTCCATCTACTTGGGATTTCTCTCTGTCAAATAAATAAATAAAATCTTTAAAAAAAAAAAAAAAAAAAAAAAGAATTCTCTACCTAGTGTAACAATACTTTGGAAGGAAAGGAAAAATCAAGATTTCTCAAAAACATAGGGAATTCATTGCCAAAAAAAAATTATTCTATGAGAAATGTTAAATTAAGTTATAAAGGCAGGTCAGAAATTGGATCTGTATGAAGAGATGAAAAGCATCAGAAATGGAACAAAGACAAATTAGTTTTATTCCTATTTATTCTCTAAAAGGAAATGGATAGTGTAAAGTAAAACAAAAAGTCTGTTGTATATTTATAGCACATATACAAGTAAAACTGTTGATAATAATAACATGAGGAATAGGGCTGAAAGAAAAATTAGAAATAAACAGTTTTAAAGTCCTTATACTATGAATGAACTAACTATATGATGATCTGAAAATAGATTCAGATTACTTTAAAGTTTATTTCGTAAGCCCGTGGGCAACCATTAAAACTTTTTTTCCTAAGTAAAGTTTAAATAATAAGTAAATAGAAATAAGTAGGATAAAAAAAAAAAAAAAAAAAAGCTCCATTAACCCTAGGAAAAAGAAAAGAGAAAAAGGGAACAAATTCAAACACCTAGAAAGATGGTATCCTATAATCCAATGATAATCACTTTAAATATAAAAGATCTTCAGTACCAGTTAAAATACAGATATTATTAGATTAAATCATTTTTTAAAAAGCAAGATCTAATTATATGCTTTCTATAAGAAACCCACTTAAAGACATATATAGAGTAAAAGATAAAAGAAGGAAAAATATATACAATGCAAAACACTACTGAAATGAGAAGCATCATATTGATAAAGGGTCAGTTTTCCAAGAGCAAAAAAAACCCCTAATGTGTAAAAATAAAATTATAGACCAAGAATATCCCTGTACATATGGAAATCCTCAAAAAGTATTAACAGACCAACTCTAAGAATATATGAAAAGATGATATATCATGATCAAATACAGCTCACCCCAATCATGCAAGGTTGGTTTAACATTGGAAAATCAATCTATGTGCTTCAACATATTAACATACTAAAAGAGAAAAAAATATGCTGTCATCTCAGTTATTCAGAAAAGCATCTGACAATAAACAATTCTTGATACATACTCTCAGAAAACGAGAAATAAATGAATAATTCCTCTATTTGGCACAGCACTTCTATGAAAAACTGGTATCTAAAATTATACTTAATGGTGATGGACTGTTTTTCTCCCACGATGAGGAAAAATGCAAGTATGTCTATCTTTTATGCACTTCTGTGTTGGAGATTCTATATGGCCAAGACAAATAAAACACATGTAGACTGGAAAAGAAGAAGTAAATCTATACTTACGAGATACATGATCATCTATGTCAAAAGTCCCCTTGAACTAAGGAAAAAAGCTACTAGGACTAATCTGTGAGGCAGATTAGCACAGTGGCAGAATCGAAAGATAATATCTGGGTGCCTGGTGGCTCAGTCAGTTGGGTGTCTGGCTTCCTTTCAAGTCATGATCCCAGGGTCCTAAGACTGAGCCCAGTGAAGGGCTTCCCATTCAGCGGTGAGTCTGTTTCTCCCTCTCATGGTGCTCCTCCTCCCCTTGCTTGAGGTCTCTCAAGCAAGCAATAAATAAAGCAAGGTCTCTCAAACAAGCAAGCAATAAATAAAATCTTTTAAAAAATTTAAAAAGAAAGATAATATTCAAAGATTAATTATGATTCTATATAGTAGTAATGAATAGTCAGAAATTGAAATAAAATACAATACCACAGCATCAAAACATATATAATACTTAGGAATAAATCTTATTAAAATATATGAGATCTATACATTTTTTTAATATTGTTGAAATTAAAAACTTTAATGGAATTATATATCCTATTTATGGGTCAGAAAACTCAATAGTATTAAGATACCAATTCTCTTCTAATTGATCTTTTGATTCAATGCAATCTCAATAAAACTTTCAGTGGGCTTTTCTGAAGAAATTGGGAACTGATTCTTAAATTCTTATAGAAATACAAAAGACCTAGACCAGCCAAAAATATCTTTGAAAAGGAAGAATAATTGAAGATGAACTCTGTTTCACAACTTATCCAAAGCTCTAAGAATCAAGAAAGTATGGTATTGGTGCAATGATAGAAAAGTAGATCAATGGGACAGAAGAGAGAGTCCAGCAAGACACACACACACACACACACACACACACACACACACACACATTATTTTCAATAAAGGCACAAAGAAAATTTATAAAGAAGGAATGGTCTTTTTTTAACAAATCAGTCTAGAACAGCTAGATATCTATATATATGCAAAGAAAAATGAACTTTGATTCATACTTCCAAACAGATATTAAACTTCTAAGATCATTGACATCAATGTGGAGCTTACAATTATACAATCTCTAGAAGAAATTTAGGGCAAAATTTGTGATCATGAATAAGGCAAATATTTCTTTGATATAACACCTAAAGCGAGATCCATTTTTAAAAAAGATAAAATAGAATTTGTAAAAAAAAAAAAAATCTCTTCAAAAATACTGGGAAGAAAATGAAAAGATAAGCTATAGACTGGAAGAAAATATTTGCAAACCTTATATATGAGAAATGATTTGTATCTTGAATACTTAAAGAAAACTAAAATCTATATATTTTCAAAGATTAAAACAGACATTTATGACATATGGGTGTCAAATGAACTCATGAAAAGATGTTCAACATCATTGAAAATTTAACTACAATAAGATGCCACTATATACATGTTACAATGGCTAAACTGGAAAAGACTGAACATACCAAATGTTGTAAGGACCTGGAGAAATTAGAATTCACATGCACCACTCCTGGGAATCTTAACTGGTACAATAACCTTGGAAGGCAGTTTGACAATTTCTTAAAAGGTTAATCATACATGTATTATATGGTCCAGTCATTCTATGCTTATGTTTTTATGAAAGAGAAATGATTACCATGACCACACAAAGACTTATACCAAGAGTTTTCAAAATAGCTTTTTTTTCAATTTTTATTTAATTTTTTCAGAGTTCTAAGATTCATCGTTTATGCACCATATGCAGGGCTCCATGCAATACCCACCACCAGGCTCACCCAACCCTCCACTCCTTGCCCCTCCAAAATAGCTTCTTTTGAAATAGCTTTAAATTGGAAACAACTCAAATATCCATTAATAGTTGAATGCAAAAATAAACTATAGTATGCCTATAAAATAGAATACTACTCAACAATAAAACAGGAATGAGCTATTGATACATGCAACAAGACTGATTTTTTTCAAAATGATTATGCAAAAGTAAATGATTCAAACAAAAAAGAGAACATACTGTATGATTCAATTGATTGACTGTATGATTCAATTTGTATAAATTACATAAAATTCAATTTATTGAATAATAGAAAGAAGATCAGTGGTTTCCTGTGGATGAAGGTTGGGGGAAGGAAGGGTAGAAGGGACAGATTATAAAGAGTACTTGAGAAAAGTCTTGAGAGTGATGATATGCTTCTTGATCACGGTGATGGTTTCATGAGTGTACATGTACTTAAAAATATTAAATTCTATGCTATAAATATGTACAGTTTACATATATTATATCTCACTAATATATTTTTAAAACTCAGTAATCTCCTGCTACCTCTATTGATGTCCTAGAAAATGGGAGAAAATATTAAATATATATCTTTATGAATATAAATTTATAATGTATACATTACATATATATGAAAAATAAAGATGATGCACTCTCCTGTTGGTTCAGAGATATTTTTGAATATACTCAGTGAGTTGGAGAAGATGGTTATAAAGTTGATAAAAATGGTTGATACAGGAGGATCATTTGAGATTTATTATTTTTTCTCTTTTCACCTGCTTCAGCCCTAGTGGACCATATAGGCCTTGCACTCACTGTCTTGAAAAAAATAGACTCAGATTCTTCCACATTGTAAAGGTCCTCTCAAATTGGATGACACTGGAGGCTCTACCAAATATAAGAACCACTTTGAACATGTCTGATAACAATATTATTTTAAAAGATTACTTTCCTCAGGAATGCTGATGAAAATATGGTGTAATAATTCTTACCAATATCACTGATCACCAATAATAATAAAGCTATTGAGGATGCTGCTGGTAATTTTAATTATGCTAGTAATGACAATAAGAGTTGTGACTTATTGGAAAGCCAGAGACTAGTACTTTTTTTTTTTAAGATTTTATTTATTTGACAGACAGAGGTCACAAGTAGGCAGAGACACAGGCAGTGGGCGGGGGGTGGGGAGCAGGCTCCCTGCTGAGCAGAAAGCCCAATGCAGGGATCGATCCCAGGACCCTGGGATCATGACCCAAGCTGAAGGCAGAGGCTTTATCCCACTGAGCCACCCAGGTGCCCCCAGAGACTACTTCTAAGCATTTCAAATATGCCATCTTATTTTTATCTTCACAACGTGCTTCATTTAAAGATGAAGAAACCATGGTACCAAGAGATTAACATTTTGTCAAGGGGCACCCAGAGAGTTGTTTGTATCCTTGATGCCTGGTATATGGTAATTGTGTGTCAGTCAGGATATTGACAGGAAGGAGATAACATATCCAATGTATTTAATTAAGAAGAAACTATTAATAGCATTGTGGTCAGTGGTAAAGAAATCAGCTAAGGATGGTAAAACTCATAGCATCTAGAAAATATGGGAAATTATTAGCCATCGTAAACCCTGACGAGGAATGTCTTTGCAAAGTACAGAAAAACCTTGGTGCCTTAAAAGAGGGAACAACTAGTAGGTATTATAATCCTAGACAGCAGCTACAGCCAGTAACACAATGAAGCAAGGAGGGAGTCCAGGAAGGGGTGCTGGGATAAAGATCCAGGTTTTTGCTGTCCTCTTATACTGTGCTCTCCTTTGTGTTCTTCCCTTGTCAAACCCACCTAGTGGCCAGAGGGTCAGGCAGCTCAGGTGAGGAGATCTTCAGATACCACTGCCAGGCACAAAACAGAGAAGAGAAGAATGGATCTGGCAGTATCTTCTTCACTTGTAATAGGAAGCTTACCTCTTCAATAGCTTACCTCTGAATCTCAGAATCCTATGAGCCACCATTTTGTCACTATTGTGTCAATAAAATCATTCTCACATATGAAACCTAAGCTGTAATGTATACTTCCTAAATGACACATGAAATGGAGGAATTAATTGACTTCCATGAAAGCTGCTATAGCCACCATTTCAGGTATGGTTTTAAGGCCAAGGATTGTAATGACTTCCATTCCATGTCTTTTTTGCTCTCAGACAGCACTTCAGTTCCTTGATATTATTTACCTGATAGAATACCCAAAACTTTTCATATGATCCAAGTCCTTTGTGTTCCTGTGGTTATGGTTCTGTTAGCATTTCCTCTTGCCACTTGTCATAGAAATTACAAGGTTTTCTGGTGAATATCCTGGGCTCTGGAAATAGCTCTTCTTGTCCAAGTTGTGTAGTAGTCAAATGGTAAAGAGGATCAATCATGCTAATAAAATGAATTCATATCTGTCTATCCATTCCACAAGATAAGAAGCCCAAGCATTGAGTAATGCATAGAATTGCTGAGTCACTATGTTGTACAGCTGAAACTAATATAGCATTGTATGTCAACTCTACTTCAATAAAAAACAAAGAAGCCCAAAATGTCCAAATGGTACTCTCAGATTCCAATTTAACAGAAACATGAAGATTTTCCATTTCCTGACAAAGAACTTTTTCCTTAGGCAAAAGACCCCCAAAGCCTCAAGGTACATGAATTCACAGATAAAGGAGTCTCCTTTAGTTAATTAATAGGTGCAGTATGAGGGGAGCTACTTCCTCTTCACACCTCTAATCCCAGAGATGTATGATATGGCAATGCAGCAAAATCCTACATGTTGCAACTTCATTGAAGTCAGGTATCCTTTGGACAGTACTTGAGTCTCACAGTGTTGTTTCCCAAATGAGGCAATAACTGAATCTTCAGAAGTTCATTTCATCATTCTATCAAGCCAGATAATTCTGGGAAATGGGGCATTGTGGTAAGACAAACAGATTTCATGGACATGAGTCTGTGGCCATTTTCTCTTGCTCATGAAATTAGTTCCTTGGTCTGACATGATGCTATGTGGATACTATAATGAAAAACAAGATATTCTGTAAGTCCAAAAATAGTATTGCTGACATAAGCATTGCAAACAGGAAAGACAAAGCCATATCCAGAACATGAATCTATTCTCATGATGAAAATGATTAGGAGAATCTTTCTGTCAGAGGCTGGCTGGTCCTTTTGTGGGAATGGTGCCATGTGAGGAACTGAGCACCAGTCACTACTATTGACTCATTAATAGTCAGCAATGGTGGCATTCAAATCACCCATATAAAAGAAAATACATATTTTGGGGTCTAAGAATGAACTCCATCCCTACTGCAATTAGTGCTCTGTACTTTGACCTACTGAATAAATGGAATGGTTATGGGAAAAACTGACTTACATGCTCAGGATGGATCCTTATATTCATAATTATCAAGAAATCCCTCTGTAATGGAAGCTCTCAGGAAGACATTTACATAGATGTTAAGTATCATTTTTTCTTCCTAGTTTGTTGCATACATCCACTTATTTCTTCTCTGGACTTCCTGATCACTAATCTTTGAAGCTTGTTCTTCCTAATTCCCTGATAAGCTGATCAACTTCTCAGTCTCTGTCCATGAATGAGTGTGGATCTATACCTCTAATCATCCCTTTCATAAAAAGTGGAGCATCAGATGTATTGTTTGAAGAGCTGTCCAGGGGAAGAATTTTCCTCCATCGTTGTCTTTCAGAGCCACCCTTTGAGTGGACCTCTAACACAACAGCCACTCACCTGTTCTGGTGACTTTATACAATGAAGATCCATCTGTTAACTAGGCTTGTGTTTTTTCCTTCTGTGTTAACTGGTTATAAAGGCCACTGGTGCAGTTGAAGAGGAGAAAGTAAAGCAGGCAGTGCTGTTCTCTTCTGTTCTTCTTGGTAATAGCTCTGATCTTTTACCATAAAATGTACGTTGTTTCGTTACTATAAGAGTGGGAACTCCTAGGAGACTGGAGAAGACATTTTAACATAAAAGGGGGCTTATCTGTGAAAGTCTTTATGAATGTTTCTTTATGCCACATAAGGGAAATAAGAATTCCTTTGTTACTAAAATCCATATTAGCCTTTGAATTCATTATATTATTTCAAAGTTTTATAAAGGTTAGAAATAGACAGTGAACCTCAGAAACATAATAGAGATCACAGCCTTGAAAGTATCAACGCTCTAATTTCACTAATCTATGAGAAGAGCTAGACATAGATATAGGTAATAGCACTGAGAGGACAGTGAGTCCAACGAGGTAAACTTTTCCCCAATCAGGAGTTTGGAAACACAATATTCTGAAAAATGACTTTGTACATCTAGTGGATGCGTGGGCTAAGCAGACCTAATATTGATTGGATCTTCATTGTCATGGACTTCCAATGATTCTTTAGAAATGCTCATGACTTCTACAGAGGCTCAACAAGGTCATTTTTATAACTGATATTTAAAATTATTTATGATCCTGAATAAAGCATTTTAATAAAAATTTGAACAAGGTTATTTGAATATAGATTTAAAGAGTTGAACACAGAATCAAACTTATTCTGTGCATTGCAAAAAGTGGTGAGATATAAGAGCACTTCATTGTATTGTTATGTTAGTGCATTTTCAAAAACCTTATTTAAATGTCCATATGAAAAATATCATGTCCAGAATACACTCCAACCTTCTTTACTGAGTGGAAATGTAGTGGTTAAAATTTCAATCATTATAAAAATTCATCAAAATCAAAAGCTTCTGCACAGCAAAGGAAACAGTCAAGAAAACAAAGCGGCAACCCACGGAATGGGAGAAGATATTTGCAAATGACAGTACAGACAAAAGGTTGATATCCAGGAACTATAAAGAACTCCTCAAACTCAACACACACAAAACAGATAAGCATATCAAAAAATGGGCAGAAGATATGAACAGACACTTCTCCAATGAAGACATACAAATGGCTTCAGACACATGAAAAAATGTTCATCATCACCAGCCATCAGGGAGATTCAAATTAAAACCACATTGAGATATCACCTTACACCAGTTAGAATGGCCAAAATTAGCAAGACAGGAAACAACATGTGTTGGAAAGGATGTGGAGAAAGGGGAACCCTCTTACACTGTTGGTGGGAATGCAAGTTGGTGCAGCCTCTTTGGAGAACAGTGTGGAGATTCCTCAAGAAATTAAAAATAGAGCTTCCCTATGACCCTGCAGTTGCACTCCTGGGTATTTACCCCAAGGATACAGATGTCGTGAAAAGAAGGGCCATCTGTACCCCAATGTTTATAGCTGCAATTTCCACGGTCGCCAAACTATGGAAAGAACCAAGATGCCCTTCAACAGACAAATGGATAAGGAAGATGTGGTCCATATACACTACGGAGTATTATGCCTCCATCAGAAATGATGAATACCCAACTTTTGTAGCAACATAGATGGGACTCGAAGAGATTATGCTGAGTGAAATAAGTCAAGCAGAGAGAGTCAATTATCATATGGTTTCACTTATTTGTGGAGCATAACAAATAGCATGGAGGACATGGGGAGATGGAGAGGAGACGGGAGTTGAGGGACACTGGAAGGGGAGGTGAACCATCAGAGACTATGGACTCTGAAAAACAATCTGAGGGTTTTGAAGGGGCAGGGGGTGGGAGGTTGGGGGAACCAGGTGGTGGGTATTGGAGAGGGCACGGATTGCATGGAGCACTGGGTGTGGTGCAAAACAATGAATACTGTTATGCTGTAAATAAATTTAAAAAATTATAAAAATTATAATTTTAATAAAAATAAAATATATATTATATATAACATATTATATATAATAATATATATTATATTATTTATAATAATAAAAATAAAAATATAATTATAAATAATATATTATATTATATCATATAACAATAAACATTATATTATTTATAATTATATTTTTATTAAATATATGTTATATTTAATATATTATATAATATATTATAAAATATAATGATATAGTTATAAATATAAAAATAAAAATTATAATTATAATAAAAATTATAAAACTCATATGACTCTTCATGAGCATAACACTACATTATAATACTGTAGAAAGTATTCATATTTTCACCTGCAGGACAATTTTAGTAAGCTACATACCCATTTGGCTCATATGTCTGAATTTCATTTCTGGCAATATTTCTATCATTGGTTATGAGCTACCAGAGACCCAGGACTATGTTGGTTCTAAACTTGCACTCTACTTTTCTGAAAATAGACATCCAGCAACTATGATCACAGTGATGTTGTACTCAGTGACTTCATTTCACGAGTGAGACTAAACTGCTAATGAGACCAAGTTCAGACCATATCATCTCATCAGCCCTTTTTAGCTAAAAAGAACTCTTGATAGTAAGAAAGGCAATGCATGAGTATGTATGTATGTATGTACCATTCACCAACGAATTTGTCCAACAAGCATTTACCGAACATCTATTATTTTTGAGAAGAATTATAACATAGTATATTCACATTGGTGACTGTGGAATTTCATTTTGGAGGAAATTAGGGATAATGACATGGTGGAGACAGTGTTGCATGTCTTTCTGTAAGTAAACTTTTTATGGAAACAACAGAAATTATCCTAAATCTCTAGCACAACAACTCCCTATTTATAATTTGCTGCACATCAGTTAAGATTAACTACACTACATAGCATTGTCAGTAAGGGGGTCTATATTGCAATAGAGCTCAAGTTTCCCTCTAAGCTCTATTAACCCAATCACACATCCAAGAAATACAATATATTGTATGTTTATAATCTGTTTTTATAAACATAAATTTATTCCTGTGTGGAAAGCTCCCCAGCATGTGAATTCAATTTCTAGTGCAATTTGGAGTTCAAAACTTTTCTTTATGAAAGTTGTATTTGCAATTTTTCTATCTTTCTTGACTAAGTTATATTGAAAAAAAAAAAGAACCATTTCTGGGTACCTCAATGTCATTGTCATGAATATTAGTTAGCCATGCTCTAAAAGAATAATGCTCCCAGTAATTACATGCTTCCCAAGGAAAAGCTCTGAATTACGGTTTTCCTGCCTCCATTGTCTTCTCCTATATCATTAGTTCAATTTTCTTTTCTTTTCTTTTTTTTTTCTTTTTAATATTGTGAATCTCTATCTGGCCATTCTGCCTGTAGCCTGTACCTCTTAAAACACTTAAAATTTCTGGTGAAGAAGCAAAAGCATACGTTTTGGCATTGAGCAGCATAACCATTAAAGTATGGCCTTGAGCAAGGTGCTCAAATTCTTGAAATTCACTTCCTCACTTTTTTTTAAATTTCTTAACCTTTTTCACAATCAGTTTATTCATCTCTTAAAGAGAATTATAAAACAAAACTTTATATCATGGGACATTTTGGGGGATAAAATGAAATAACAGATATTAACACATCTTGACTATGCTTGTGACATGGTAAAAAGTAAACAGCAGCTGACATTGATATTATCATATTGAGACAACAGATTTCAACTCCTTGGTACGGAGTAAGTGCTAAATAACTATTAGTTTTTTCTCTTTTTTCTCAAAAAAGACTAAAAACAATTTACCTGAGAATGAGTTCTCTTTTGTGTATGTGGAATAAAGTACATGAGCTCTGTAATTCTCTTTTCCTTACTCCTTTGGAGCCATCTTTACTTATTTCTGGGTTCAAAGTTGTGCTTCTATAGTTTAGATGTCTGGACATCTTCCTGTAAGGCAATGGTGCTACTACATTTTATACCTAAGGAAACCAAAGAGTATAATTATCTGCCTCACTTTCCACTGCAGGTCAAGATTTAGTTAATTGACTCCAGTTCATTTTGCCCAGGGCACCTCCTCTGAGACAGATACCATGGTCACTAGTATTAGCTGATAGGAACTGTGGTTCTGTAGAGAGAAAAGAGGGATGAGACTCTCCCAGTCATAGAATTCCCAGTGACCACGAAACAGCCACTGGCTGGTAATAACTTCCTCTCCCCTCTGACTTGGAATGGATTGCAGGCACTGACCTAGAGGGGAAAGGCTTCATCTCCCAACATCAGCCAATCTCATCTCATTGCAAGGGAAAGGCCCCTCGAGACGTGCTCCTATCCATCATGTGGACAGCTTTGGCCAAAGTGCCCACTACATCACTGGCTTTAATAAAAAGTTGCTGGAGGCTGCAGTAGTAGTAGTGACAGATGTAAACTGCAGCATGGCCAGAGCCTACGAATTCTCCCAAGTTGGAAGTACACTTGAGGAGGAAGAGGAAGAAAAGGAAAGAGAAGACAAAAAGAGGAGTGAAAAATGGTAAGTAAACACTTCCGAATATCCACTGAAAGTGAATTTAATAAATTGAACTAGACTCTAAAGGGGAAGGCTTTAAAAATCCTGAGAAGAGAAATGACAAAAGTTTACAAAAGATACAATAAAGAAAGTAAATCAAGAAATCATGAAAACTTCCTATTAAATCCAAGAATGCCAGAATTAAGGGAGCAATTAGGTACCCTAAAATTTGAAAGCAATATAAATGCAGAAAAAAATTTTGAAAAAGTAGTAACTTTGAAATTTGACCAATTTGTAAATTTAAATATTTCTTAATGCATTTATAGAACTTCACTGTTGTGCACGTAGTAGCTTTTGAATAAAGTTTTGTTGAGTTAATGACTTACCAATTAGTCAAATATCCATAAAAATGACAATCATTACTGTTTAAAGACTTGGCCAAGTCTCAAGAGGTCAGTTTAAAATGTTTCATACGTGAATATTTCTTCACATCTTCTAATTGATTTAATGTCACTATTTTCAGTAGCATAAATAACCCAGAAGTTTCTCATGAAGTATGTAACCTTGAAAACTACAAATTCCTCTTAAGACACAACATGCTTGTAGACTCAGATATCTATGATATATCCAAACTAAATACAAGTATGCATTGCATGTTATGATACATGGGTCAGATTGGAGTCCACAAGTGTGCAAAATCCTTTCTTTGCTAGCATGTTCTAGGATGGGAGTGGATCAGTATGGGAGTTACAGGAGACCTAGCAAACCTCAAGTCTTGGACTCTTGGACTTATGGAAGTCCTGTGTAGAATGTTCTAATAGTGAAGGACATCCCCACATATCTTATTACATGAAACTATACATAGGCAGTAGAGCAATAATCATTACCTTTGGTTCTTTTTGCAGATATTGAGTATTTGCCATATGCTAGGCAAAAGGAATATAAATATGGAATTATTCACTGTTGGATCCTTGGCACTAGAATACTGCCTGGGCCACCATAGGTGCCTTATAAATATTTATTAAGTAAATGAATAAGACAATCCTTATCTTCAAAACTATAATATAATGTGGAATCTGATGTAATTATAGTTGTACAGTGCAATAAAGATGCTAAAATGTGTATTTAAAAGTCTTCTCTAGCCTATATAAACTTTCTGCTAAAACTTTACCTCCAGATAGTCTGAACAATAACCTAAAACTTGTTAATTATCTCAGTCACTTCTGGCCTAATCAGTTTCTTTCAGATAAGGAACGTCAATGAGATAGTGGGCTTCTTTCTGCATCCTAGAACAAAGAATGGGCCTATTATGTTTTAGATTCTTGATACATGTTATTTGAATGAATCAATGTGTCAGTGAATGAATCAGTAAATGAATACATAAAATTAAGCTTCGTTTGGAACTTTGCTCAGTTTTTATATAATTTTCTTTTTCTTTTCCAACTCTTCCCCAAGATGTCATCCAGGTATACAGGACAGGGATCCAAGCTTTTGTCACAACCTTTGGAGTCTGTGACCCAAACCTAAGGTCCATTTCAGTTAAGTGAGGGCCTCCTAATCTTATCTCACTACCTGTGTGCAATCTCAGCTCTATCTTAGCTGCAAAGTACTCTGACTCCCAGATTTAACTTCCATTCATATCCTAACCTAACTACCTTACATGGAAGTCTATTTTTCTTCTTGCCATGTTTGTACCATGTATCCTTTTGTGTCAGTATCCTTCTGTGTCCTCTCTGAGATGTGCAGGGAACTGTAGATCCCTTCTATATCACATAGGATCCAAAAGAGTTTCAGGACATTAAATACTTCTTTCTCAGCCTAACCATATTCTGCTGCTAGTTTTTATTTGTTGGGATAGTTCTGTACTGGCAAGACCCCTTGCACCATGTTTTTCACCCTGAATTCCAAGTAAGGAATGGGGAAAAAACCCTCCCTCCTTGCAACTTTTAATGATACAAGATAATTAACAAGAAAGAAAAATCATCCTTTAAAAGCCTGACTCATGAAAACCAATTCATGAAGAAATGAATTTGCCAAATACACCAAATGGAGAAACTGATTTTAACAAACTATTACACATATATTTTATCATCTTTAATGAAGCTTTGAATGGCACTTACTATTTCCTCAAATGTTGGGGCACCTGGCTGGTTCAGTGGGTTAAGCCTCTGCCTTTGGCTCAGGTCATGGTCTCAGGTCCTGAGATCTCAGGTCCCTGGCATCGGGCTCTCTGCTCAGTGGGGAGCCTGCTTCCCCCACCCCCCCACCCCCGCTGCCTGCCTCTCTACTACTTGTGATCTCTCTCTCTGTCAAATAAATAAATAAAATCTTTAAAAAAAAAAAATATATATATATATATATATATTTCCTCAAGTGTTAATTCTCAACGCTGCTACTATTCCCTAAAATTTTTAATAGAATTATGTTCAACTTTTACATTTTTATTTGATTACATTTAAGTTGATTTAAACATTTGATTTAAATTTTTTTTTTTTAAAGATTTTATTTATTCATTTGACACAGAGAGATCACAAGTAGGCAGAGAGGCAGGCAGAGAGAGAGAGAGGAGGAAGCAGGCTCCCCGCGGAGCAGAGAACCCGATGCGGGACTCGATCCCAGGACCCTGAGATCATGACCTGAGCCGAAGGCAGCGGCTTAACCCACTGAGCCACCCAGGCGCCCTGATTTAAATATTTAATATCAGCATTTAAATTCAAAATTATAAGAATGTGGTATGAAAATTGAATAAAATTTGGTGCACCTGGATACTTCAGTTTGTTAAGCATCTGCCTTTGGCTCAGGTCATGATCTCAGGGTCCTGGGACTGAGCTTGGCATCACATCAGGCTCCCTGCTCAGCAGCGAGTCTGCTTCCTCCCTCTCCCTCTGGCTCACTCTTTCTCTCTCAAATAAATAAATAGAATCTTTAAAAAAATAAAAAATAAATAAAAAATAGAATCAAATTGAAAATGACTTTTCCTAGTGGCTTAAATGTATGTTTTTGCTATTAATGAAATTAACAGCAGAGGTATTAAAAAATGATATAAACCCATACAAAAATGACATGAGAGGAGATGATAACATATGAGAGACATAAATATAAATTAGGAAGTTAGAGTATGGAGCTTGGGTTGGCAATCAGTTAAGAGGCTAAAAAATATAAGTATTAAGGGAAAAGCTATTTCTTGAATGATGAAATCTCACTGTAAACAAAGCAGGTTCAGGATTTATATGTTCAAAACTACAAAATGCTGAAAAAAGAAATAACCTAAATAAATGCAGAAAAATAAATAAATAAATAAATAAATAGAAAGAGTACTGTGTTCATGGACTGGAAGACTTAAAGATATTGATTCTTTCCAAACTGATATAGAAGTTTAATTTAATTCCTACCAAAATTCCAGCAAAATTTTATAGATATAGGCAAGATATCTAAAATTTCTATGGAAAGACAAGGAAAATAGAACGTTAAATCAATTTGGAAAAAATGAAGACTAAAGTGGGAGGAGTTAATCAATCTTTTTTCAATACTTACTATATAGCTACAGTAATCAAGACTGTTGAGAAACTGACACACTGATCAGTGGAACAGAAGAGAGAACCCAGAAAGCAAGTGAATAGCACAGATATACCTAACTGAATTTTGACAAGGTCCATAAGCAATTCAGTGGAGGAAAGATAGCTTTTCAACAAATGGTACAGAAGCAAATGGAGATCCACAGGCAGAAAAATAAATGAACCTTGACATAAATGTCAATCATATACAAAAATTAATTAAAAATGGATTACAGCAAACACAAAACATAAAACAGTAAAATGTTTAGAAAATGTATAGTTAGAATCTAGGGCAAGCAAAGAGTTCTTAAATTTGATGCCAAAGGAAATATACATACCAGAAAAACTGATAAATTGTATTTAATTGAAATTAAAATATTTTGCTCTGTAAAGCATCCTAACAGGATAAAAAAGAAAGCTACAAAACTGGGAGAAAATATTTGTGAACCATATGACTGACAAAGGACTACTACAAAGACAGAGACTATTTTGTTGGTAGAAATATAAGATGTACAGCCACTCTGGAGAACAGTTTGGCAGCTTCTAAAACAAAACAAAAAATTAAAAACCATACATTACCCAACAATTGCACTCTTGTAAGATAGGTGAACTGTATATTGACCAAGAGAGGGGGAAAGAATATTTATAGTGGCTCTCTTTGCAAAACTCAAAAACTAGAAATAACCCAGATATCCTTCAACAAGTGAATGGTTAAACAATCTATAACTGTTGTAGCATGGAAAACTTCTTACAATAAAAAGGAATGAAGTCTTGATACACTCAACAACCTGAGTCTCCAAATAATTATACTGATTGGAAAAAGTCAATCCCCAAAGGAGAAATATTGTATGGTTTAATTTATGTAACATTCTTAAAATGACAGAATTTTAGAAATGAGAATAAATTAGTAGTTGCCAGGGATAAGGTGGGAGGGTAAGTGGGTATGGCTATAAAAGGGACACATCAGGAAAGCTGTACTGATGGAAATGTTCTGTACCTTGAATGTAACCAATGTCAATGTCCTGGTTGTGATTCTGTACAAGTTTTGCATTACCATTGAGGAAACTGTGTAAAGGATGCACATGATCTCTCTGCAGTTTTTCTTAAAACTGTATATGAATTTATAATTATCCTAAATTAAATTTTCTAATTGAAAAAATGAACAGAACTACAGTGACCTGTGGAACAGTATCACAATCTAAATTATGTAATGAGAGTCTTAGCAAAGGAGGAGAGGAAAAACTGGCAGAAGTTAAAAAATAAAATATTTGATGATAAATGAACTTCCAGACCCAACAGGTTTTTAATGTAAAACTTGCATGCCACCCCATTCCCCACACACATGCATGCACACTTAGGCATATCATAGTTAAACTGATTTATATCAAACATGAAGAGCTATCTTTAAAACTAGCCAAAGAAAAATGACATATTACCTATAGATCACTAGCAATTATGATACTTTCTTCTCATAAATAATGGAAAACACTAGACAATAGAATGACATCTTTAAAGTACTGAAAGGGAGGGGGAAAAATAACTACCAACTAGAATCCTATCTGGAAAAAAACACAAATCTAAAAATAAATGAAAAATAAAAATTTTTTATAGAAACGGTGATAAGAGTACCCATTGCTGCAGACTTTTGTTAACTAAATGATAAAAGAAAGTTGATCACAAAACTATAATAAAACAATATAGTCTGTTAACTAAAAAGAAAAACAGAAGATAGAGACCCAAAAAAGGGGGTGGAGAGAGAGAGAGAAAGAAAAGCAAAAGGGAGAGGTAAAAAAGAATAGCAAAAGACATAAACCAAATAATATTAAGTGTGAGCAGACTAGATATTCCACTTAAAAGGCAGAGATCATCACACTGGATTAAAAAGCTGGGTTCAATTATGAAGTCTATAAGAGATGAAGATAGGATGGAGATAAAATAATAAAAACATATAGACAATGCAAATAGTAAACATAAGGAAGATGGAATGACTATATAAGACAAAATAACTGCTGGATGCATATTATAAACTGTGAAACTCATAATGAGAGAGGAAGTTCACTAGGAAGACAACACAATTAATATATTTATAACAAAAACCAAAGCTTCAAAATGTATAAAGCAAAAAGTAATGGGAGAAATAGACAAGCACATGATTATCTCTGGGGATATTAAAAAAACATCTCTTTGGGTGCCTGGGTGGCTCAGTGGGTTAAAGCCTCTGCCTTCGGCTCAGGTCATGATCCCAGAGTCCTGGGATAGAGCCCTGCATCAGGCTCTCTGCTCAGCAGGGAGCCTGCTTCCTCCTCTCTCTCTGCCTGCCTCTCTGCCTACTTGTGATCTCTTTGTCAAATAAATAAATTAATTAAATCTTAAAAAAATATCTCTTGGTAACTAGAAGAAAAGGTAAACAAAATATCAGTACAATAACACAAATAATGCATAAACTACAAAATATGTATACTATATAAGTATACATAGATGTTTCACCAAAGTAAACCATATGCTGGTCAGGAAATAAGTCTTAATAACTTAAAAATATATTAAAAAATACTAACAGTATATTTTCTGAACCCAATGAATTTAATTAGAAACTAGTGACGATGTAAAATATGTATTTTAAAAAGTCCTAAAACTTTGATAATTGAATTTAAAATAAACTATAGTTCAAAGGACAATAGTAAGGACATTTTTAAAATATTTCAAACTCAATTACATAAACACAGCATAACAGTATGTGTGGTATTTTATAAAGAAATACTTAGAAGTAAATTTTTAGCATTAAATGAACACATGTAAATAAAAATGATTTTAAAATTAATAATTCTGGAACATTGAAAAGAAATAAAATAAAATAAAATGAAAAAAGTAAAATTAGTAACCTTATTTTTAGCTGATGAACCTAAAAATGGTAAGCAAATTAAAACTAAATTAAATAAAAGTAAGGATATAATGAAGATAAGAACTGAACAGAAAATAATGAAATAGAAATCAAACAATAGATGACATTAGCAAAATTGAATCAAAAGTTGAGTTTTTAAACAGATTACTAAGAATAAAGAGATCAAGAATATACAACTGACTAATTTTAAAAATTTAAAAAGAAAATATCATAACAGATCCATCTGAAAGCAAATTGATAATAAAAAATATTACAAGCAATTTTATGCCGTAGATAAAACAAATATTCTCCCTGAAAAACACAGCATTCCCAAAGTAACTCAGGTGGAAATAGAAAATTTGTTTGCATTAAATTTGTTATCAAACATGTCCCACAAAGAAAAGTACTGGCACAAATGGGTTCACTGGTGAATTCTATCAAACAAGAAAAATAGATATCCGTATTACATAAGCTCTTTTACAAAAGAGATGGAAGAAAGCCTTCACTTGTTTTCTGAGACCAGCATAATCCTGAGACAAATGCTGAGAATGATATTACTTGAAAGGAAATTAGAGACGATACTCCTCATGAACATAGGTGTAAAAATCCTTAACAAAATATCAGCAATCTGAATCTAACAACAACAACAACAACAAACCATGGCCACAACATCTATCCCCCAAACTCTAGGTTTGTTCATTATTCAGAAAGTCATCAGTAGAACTCACAGTAGTAACAGAATAAATGAGAAACTACTTCCATTACAACCCTTCTCTCAAGTTCTGAATGAGAACTGTAAATATGATAGGATTGAGCAGTAAGTCCCATACCTGAGCAGTCCACTTTGATAGAAAAAGAGGCAGATCAGGTTTTTGGAGAGCTGGTCTGCCAGTATCTGGCCAAGAGAAAGTCCTAGGAGCAAAAAATACCTACCATGAATATTTAAGGCTGGAAAACCCTGGAAGACTTTTCTTCTTGTAATATGCATGTTATACAAGATAGACTAATTGTGCCGGTAGAAGAGTGGGGCTTACCCCCTTTTTTAGCTTTTCTTTCTATGACAGTGTAGCCTCTACACCAGCTGCCAGTTGAGGAGTCCATGCCAGTGGAGAAGTTTCCTCTGGTGAGGATTAAATTCAGAAGAGCATGAAATGCCTGATCTCTAAACTGGGTTTACTTCATAGACCCTGAAGAACTGAAACCATATCATCAAACATAAGCAGTTAAACAAGCAATAGAAAATAGAAACAAATGAACAAACCGTAAAACTGGATATAAAGTTACAGTGTTTTGGGTTTTGTGAAGACCGGTTTACCTCATGGCTCATAACTCATTCACGGCTATTTAGAGTTCTCACAACTAAGATCTCAATGTGCTTCATTAATTGGCATAAACCTCTCCTGCTTCAGAAAATTCAATAGTCCTTCACAGCCTTCTTCCAAGATCCAAGTCCTAACATTCAATATCTTTGTGGGAAAAAAAAAAAATACCCTAAGCCCATGTTTCCATTATATTTCAGATAATTTTTTTCATGGCTTACAAAATCAAATGCTTAAATGGAATAACTAGATAAAATAAAGGCAAACAGAGATAATTCAGCTTCTAGTCATAATAGAGTAACTGGGACCACACCAGCCCTCCTGCCATGAACAAACATAAAACTGGGCATAATACATGTCAATAGTTTTCAGGAATTGGACCACAGCTGGTAAAACTCTGTTATCCCTGGGGGAGGGAAACTTACTAGGTAAGTCCCATGATCACTCCAGCTTTCTTCCTGGTGACAGTATCCTGACAGTGATATAGGGACCAGCAGGATGGGATCACTGAACTGTAAAAGCAAAGATGAGAGTTTAGGACTGCTACAGTGGCTGGACTTTGGGGGCCATGGCAAGGGAAAAAGGGAGATGCATGGGGGAGGGCAGAAGTTTAAGTGGAGTCTCTCCAATAAATGTCTGACTAGGGGCTGGGCTGCACCTGTGTGGGGTTAAAACTACAGAAGATGACCACTGGGTGTTATACACAACTAATGAAATCATTGAACACTACATCAAAAACAAATGATGTTGGCTAATTGAATTTAAATAACAGGCAAACAAACAAAAAGACTACATGAGAAATACCAGAAAGAAGCTCTGAGTTTGACAATAGACAAAGGTATCAGAAGCCAAGAAATGTAGTAAGACTTTGAATTTTGGCTTTTCCATAAAAATATTTTAATATCCTAGGCATTTACCTGCAAATTGAAAATTCACACCTTAGGAGTAAATTCCATACACCAAAGTGGAGCCTATTCTAGAATGGTCCTAATATAGCTTAAAACCAAACATTAATATGACCCACACAAAGGACTGCTTGAAAATAATGAGCCAGAAACTAAATCACCTTATAGAAAAGAATAAACACTCTTTAGATAAAGAAAACAAAATCCAGAGTCTCCAAATTGTATAAGCCATGATATCCAGTATAAAATGAAAAAATTATGAAATATGCAAGGAAACAGAAATATGTGAACCAGAGTTGGGGCGGGGGGAGGCTGTCAATGAATAGCAATCTCAAGCAGTCAGCTGTCTCAAATATTGTGTTTTGTAGACCATGACTGTAAAGAGTTATTAGAATGATTATCTAGGACTTAAAGGCAAATCTGGTCTTAATGAATGGACACACAGGAAATCTTAGAAAGAAGTGAAAAGTATAAAAAGAACTATATGAAAAAAGACAATACCTAAAAATGAAGAATTCAGTTTATGTATAACAGGTTGGAGATATCATAAGAATAGGACAGCAAATTTGAAGACAGATCAATAGAAATTATTCATTCTAAAGATGAAAGAAAAAAAATTAACGTCACCTGAGTTTCCCAAACAGGTGGTATAATACCAAAGAAACCAACATGTGTAATTGAAGCTCCAAAAGGAAAAGGAGGAGACTGGAACTAAAAAAAAACACATATAACAAAATTATAGCTCAGTTTTTTTCTGAATTTGATAAACATAATGTCTACTACGTCCAAGACATGAAGAGAAACCCACGTTGGATAAATGTAGAGAAAATCACACCTAGACCCATCATGATCAAACTACTGGTGACCAGTAATAAAGAAAAAGTCTTGACAGCAGTATATGAAAGAAAAGACTCATTACTCATAGGGGCATATAACATGAATTATGGTTCACTTTTTATCTGAAATAGAAAGCCAGAATTAGATAAAATTTTATTTTTAAAGAGGCAAAAAAAGAAAAGGTAACTGTTTTCTTAGAATTGCTTACCTAGGAAAAAATGGTTTTAAAAAGCAAGAGTAAGGGCACCTGGGTGGCTCAGTTAGTTAAGCAACTGCCTTCAGCTCAGGTCATGATCCTGGAGTCACGGGATCGAGCCCCGCATTGGGCTCCCTTTTCAGCAGGGAGTCTGCTTCTCCCTCTGATCCTCTCCCCTCTCGTGTTCTCTCTCTCACTCTCTCTCTCAAGTAAATAAATAAACTCTAAAAAAAGGTATTTGTTGTCAGCAGACATGTACTACAGAAAAGGTAATAAATGTTCTTTAGGCTGAATAAAAATGATACCAAATGGAATTTTTCACCTATCTATAGGAGAGAGAGAAGAGCACCAAAAATATGAGGTATGAAAATAAATACAAATGCTTTTATTTTATTTCTCACAATTTCCTAAAAATATGTAGAGCAAAAATAATGACACTGTAAAGGTGGTGTTTATAGCTTATGTAGAAGTAAATAATATGACATCAAGAGCATTAAGGGGTACTTGTTAAGGGGGGGGCAGGTAAATGGAAACTTACTGTAATAAGATTATTACATTCATGACATGAGATGTTGCAAATGGCATGTGGCAAGTGGAAAGTGTTAAGTATGAATTGGTAGGATATTGACTATAAATAGCTTTTATAAATGAATGATGCATATTTTGACCACTAGAATTTGGGCCAACAAACTACTACCCACAGTTCAAATATGGCTTGCTATCCATTTTAGTATGGTCCATGAGCAAAGAATGATATTTTAAAATTTTTTAAATGGTCAGAAAATAAACCAGCAAACAAATAAAAGGAATGTACAACAGAGACCATATGCAGCCTCCAGAAAACTAAAGTATTTACTACCTGACCCTTTGAAGAAAAAGTTTGCCAACCTATGATCTAGAATTAAAAACCAGCTAAAATTCAGCAGAAGAAAAAAACTAAATACTAATAGGAAACCACTTAACCATAAAGAATTAACCAAGAATTAATTAGCCAAAAAGAAATCAGTAAATGAGTAAAACAATGACAACACACACACACACACACACACACACACACACACACACACACACCCAGAAGGGACATATTGACATAAATCCAAATATATTAATAAGCACATTAAATGTAAGTATACTAAACACTCTAATGAAGAGGCAGAGACAGATATACTGATAAAAATGCAAGACCCAGTTACATGCTATCTATAAGAAACTTATTTTAAATGTAAAGACCCAAATGTATGTTAAAAGTGAAAAAAATATATACCATAAAAATAATGATCATAATAAAGTTGGTACAGTTAAATTAATATCAATGTAAACTACAAAAGAGACTCTTAGTAGAAATAAGAAGGGATATTTCATAATGATACATGGGACAATTCATCAGAAGGAACTAGCGATCACAATGTGTATGTAATACACAGGGATTTGGATTTGGATGCAAAGATATTTTAGATATGAAGCAAACCAAAGAAGCTACACTTGTGGGTCCAATTCAGGCCACTAGTGACTTCTGAAGTCTAGTTACACTGGGATCATTATTCTTTCACTTTAGTTTATAGATCCCACAGTTAGGTTTTTTGTTTTTTGCTTTTTGTTTTTCCTTCTGGAAAACAATCCCTTTTGGACTACCTGAAAGACCACTCTCATTTAGCTGGTGCCAGTCAAAATTCTCAAGATTTATAAAGGAATAAGTGATTCAGTTATGTGGCTTCCCCTAACCCTGACATTTTTGGTAGAATATTTTCAAATAATATAGAAAAGTAGAAAGAATAGTACAATAGGCAGGCATATCTACCCTTGAATTATATAGTTATTAATACTTGGCCATATCTGTGTTTTTTCTCTCTCTTTATAAATAATGTTAAAATACATTTCAGAAATCCTAATATTCTACTAACAAATATATCAGCATGCCTCTACAAAAACCAAAGACATTCTCCTAGAAATCATAATGTCATAATCACTTAATAAAACTAATGATAATATCCTCATTATTACAGTCTAATAGTTCATATTCAAGTTTCCCCTTCCATCCCCCAAATATCTTTTTTGAAATAGCTGTCTCTCTCTTTTTCTGTTTGTCAAATCAGGACAAGTCAAGAGCTAGCTGATCAATCAGATTTTAAAAAATAGATTACAACTTGTATCTATTTAAACCACTTAACATTACTGTTACACATGATATATTACAATATAAAAGAGAATCAGGAGACTTGAAGCCGAAAGAAAGTAGGATGTGGGTAGATGCAAGGAGAGACGGGAAGTAACACTGACAATGAAATGTAAACCCCTACAGGAAGATGTGATACCAGAGTCCCAGCAACCATAACTGGAAATAATACAACTGCAAAACTGGTCTAAGAATAGAATCATTCACAAATACATATTCCATGAAAGTGGCACCAAGGTTACATGTGTAACTGTTTCTCACGTTATTGTCAAGCATCTGAATCTTTCTCAATGAGGATAGACATTTTTATAGCACTTTCTGTTTAGCATTGGACATCTGAAGTGGCACATAATACAAAAAAGGAGACTGTTGGCTATAAATTGTGTTTTGCAAAGCAAAAGCTGCATAATAATGAATATTGAGGGTTTTTTTTTTCCTTTCCTATTTTCATTTTTCTTCTTTGCTCAAGAAAAAAAAAAATCATTCTGGGAATGCATTAGAAGTCAATGACAAAGTAACAGAAAATGCTGACATGTGGAAATCCCTTCATAGCAAATGAATCTAATTTCTCGTGTTCTTAGCCAGTTTTAACCTTAGGCTGGGTCTGGACAGGAGAGCTTCCAAGGGCCCATTCTACCTGCAGCACCTTTGGAGTAGAGAAGGTACATAGCTGTGAGAGAAGTCCCCATAACAATTATTTTATTCAGTTTCCTCACTTGGAAATCCTGTCTCAGAGAGGTAAAATGGCAAGGTCACCTCAGCACTTGGGGTCGAGTATAGCTAAGAAACTGCTGACTTACTACGCAGTTCAGTTTTTGGATTCCATTCCTGAAGGCTAGAATTGGGACTTCAGAGTTGTGGAGAGTAGTTGATAAGCTAAGTTCAAACCTAAAGCCCTTTAAATAAAGGAACCTGTCAAAACAAACCAACAAGCCAAAAACCCAGAGTACGGACCTACATTTTGAAAACAGAATCACAGTGATGCCACCTTGGCACTCACAAGTACAGAAACACAAAACAGATCAAAGAGTTGGTCCTGGCCTTCTCTGTAACCTCAGAAATGCCAACACAAAAGTCTCTTAGAGCCAAGGCCCCTCTAGCAGACAAACAGAACTGCTAAAGTACTTTGAAGCAGGCAAATGTCTTGATGAAGATGAAAATTAATATCCAGTCATATCTGATGGGGAATTGAGGACATTCCCCTATTGAATTCAAAGGAGTTGGGAACTGAGGCACAGACTTTCTTGACCTGGAAGAGACAAGAAAATGTGTTTAAAGTATCTAACAGATTAGAAAACCAAATCTTTCAGTCTGATGAATGTTTTCAAACCACCATGAGCTATAATTCATTAAATACATACCCAAATCATTCATTTACTGAAATCCACTAATTTTACACACAAAGAGCCATTCATACCATGAAAATCTTTCACCTAAATTACCATACCTAAGTTCCTATTTCCTACTGCATCACAAATCAAAACCTACAAATTAAGATATAGGACAGTGCCTCGATATTGATAAAGAGTTTTAAGTGAGAGCAGGCAGCCCTATACATTTGAGTAACTCTTGTGGTCATCACAGCACTACAACATAATATATAATTTATGTTCTTTCTTTCTTTTCTTTTTTTTTTTTAAGATTATTTATTTATTTATTTGTCAGAGAAAGAGCGAGGGAGCACAGGCAGACAGAGTGGCAGGCAGAGGCAGAGAGAGAAGCAGGTTCCCTGCTGAGCAAAGAGCCCGGTGTGGGACTTGATCCCAGGACGCTGGGATCATGACCTGAGCGGAAGGCAGCCGCTCAACCAACTGAGCCACCCAGGCGTCCCTATGCTCTTTATTTAAAAACAATTTTCATGGTGGTAAAATTTTTCTTACACTGCCAGACATGGAATACAAATGTAAATATCAATGAGTTGTGGTGATTGTATAAATCCGTACAATCAGCACCACATCAAGATAGGGGAATAGTTGATGGGTAAACTTTGCGTTGATTCCTATCACCTCAGATTAGTTTAGCCTGTTCATGAACTTCATATGAAAAAAATCACATGTGTCTATTCTGGTTCTTGTCCGGCTTCGTTTATCCAGCATAATTTATTTGATGTTCATGCACACTGTTGTAGGTATCAGCAGCTCACTCTTTTCAATGTTGAGTAATACTCCATTGTGTGAAAATGCCAGGATATGCTTATTGCATCTCCTGTTTATGGGCATTTTAATTGTTTTTGGGTTCTGGCTATGATGAGAAAAGCCTCAAATCCATTCATAAGAAAGAAGTGTTGTTAAGTTAATGAGCTAAGTGTCCATCTCAATAAATTAGAAAAAGAATAGCAACATAACAAAAATAAAATCAAGCAAGCTAAATGATAACATTAATAGCAGTTATATGAAATAGAGAGATATCATAATAAAAAAGACTGAATTAGGAAAATAAAAGTTGGATTGTGTAAAGGCATAAAAATAGATATCAGTACTGAGAAAATCACCACAGATGCTGCTGACTATTAAACAAAGGAGATATTATGGGGGGGAAAAACCAACATTTTTAGAAATCCAGTTAAAATGGACAAATTTCTAGAAAAATAAACTATAGTGGAACAAAGAGTAGTTCTATGAATAGTCTTATGACCATTAAAACAACTGACTCAGTAATTAAAAACATTCATCCAAAGAAAACTGTCTAGATGGTTTTACAAGTAGTTTCTAAAAAACATTTAAGAAAGGGTTCCAATCATACACATGTTCTTCAGAATATAGAAAAAGATGGAATACTTCTTAACCTATTATGTAAATCTTACATGACCTTGATACCAAAATTAGATAGGGAGACCATAAAAGAAGGAAAGTATAGGAAAATTATATGAATGAAAATTTATATGCAAAAATTTCAGGAGCACTTAGCAAGCTGAATGCAGCAGGACAAAACTTGATACATATCATCACCAATGTGGGTTTAACAATGAAGCTAAGTGTGGTTTAACATTAGATAAGCAATCATTTATATTAACAGGTTATGGGAGAAAAATAAAACATAACTCAATAAAAGAAGAAAATGTTTTAAATACAACTCAACATTCAGTCATGCAGTCATGCTTTAAATACACAAGAAACTAGGAATAGAAGGGAAGAATGAGAATTAACATAGTCTTATAAAAGCTACCTAAAAAAAAGAGTCAACTCTATCTCTTGGTAAAATGTGGAAAGCTTTCCCCTTGAGCTTGAGGTTAAGAAAAATATGTCTACTGTCACTCTTGTGTCTAGGGAGACCCTAACCAATACATATGGCAATACATTAATGGGTAGATGATAAATAGATGGATGATAGATAGACAGATAAACAGATATAGACAGACAGACAAATGCTATAAAATTGGATTTCTGGGGGTGCTTGGTTGGCTCAGTTGTTAAGCATCTGCCTTTGGCTCAGGTCATGGTCCCGAGATCCTGGCATCAAGCCCCACACCCAGCTCCCTGCTCGGTGGGGAGTCAGTTTCTCCCTCTCCCACTTCCCCTGCTTGTATTCCCTTTCTCACTGTGTCTCTGTGTCAAATAAATAAATAAAATATTTTTTAAAAAATTGGATTTTGGGGGAAAAGAAGATTGTCATTATTCACAAATGATATTGACAGATGATATAATGTCATAGGTAGAAAATCCAAAAGAATCTATGTATAAACTACTGGAATCAATACAATAATGTGGCATGATTGATGGATATAAACTCAAAATACAAAAGTTAACTTTATTTTTAAATATCAATGAAAATATTTAGAAAAATAAAACTAAATAACTGTCTATCTAGCTATACATACATATATTATTTTTATAGATCAAAAATTCAGTTACCTAGGAATAAGTCTAGTGAAACATTTATGAGGCCATTAATAAGGATACCTAAAAATGACAGATATTAGCAAAAACCTAGATAAATGGAGAAATATTATATGATCACAGATTGGAAGACTAATACTATCCCTGTGTTAATTTTATTCAAATTCAGTGCAATCTCCAAAGTTCTGATGTAACTTTATTTTTGACATATGAAAGACTAATTCTGAAATTTGCATGAAAACTGTAAAGGGCCAAAACATGGTAAGAGAATAATGTGAAAATACTTGATGTATAGAAGTTAAGATAGTGTGTTATCATTGTACAGACAAATCATATAGCATGACTGGTAAAAAACCATGCATATATGAACTTTTGATTTTTGACAAAGTGAAATGATAGAGCAAGAAGAATAGCACTTTCAGTAAATATTGCTAGGGAAATTAAATATTTATATATGAAAAAATAAAATTCAGAAACTCCATTTGTATTTCACATCAATAAAAAAAGCACTTTCTTATAGATCATAGACCTAACCATGTAAACTAAAACAATGAAGCTTTTGGAGAACAACATAAGAAGTCTTTTAGAAAATAATGTAAGAGATCCTCATGACTTCAGGATGGACAAATAACTTTAAAAAGATACCCAAATCACTAAACATATTAAAAGAAATCAAGAAATTTGACTACATGAAAGCTAGGAACTTTAGCCTACCAAAAGACACCTTTAAGAGAGTAAATGTTAAACCACATAAAGTCAGGGAATATCTGTTTATACACACAACTTGCAAAAGGCTCACCCAAAATCCAGAAAGAATGTGTACAAATCAATAAGATAGAGATGAGCAAAACAGTAGAAAATGGGCAAAAGATTTCAACAAGTGTTCAACAAAAGAAAAGATCCAAATGATCAATAAATATGTGAAATGCTGTTCCAATTAAATAATAACAATGGAAATGCAATTTAAATAATGATGAGATACCACTGTTCACTATCCAGGTTAGATAAAACGAAGAAATGTGAAAATACCAAAGTTGACTGGAATATGTTACAATGGGAGGCTCATACACTGTTAGTAAGCGTGGAAACTGCTATAATCTCTTTGGAAAACCATTTTTCATGTCTAACCAGCAAATCAGCAATTTCACCCAAGAAATACATACGAGAATAATATATGCATGCATATCAGGTACATAAATGAAAATGTTTATTAAAAACAGTTTTTAATAGACAGAACTTGGAAATAATCAAAATGTTTTCTGGTGGTAGTATGTACAAATTAATTGTTGATATATTCATACGATGGAGAACTATATAGCAATGAAAAGAATTGAGTACAATTATATACAACAATAAGAAAAATTCAAAAATCATTATGCAGACTAAAAGAAATTAGGCACAAATAAATCCTTAATCTCTGAATACTTTTTTAAAGAAGATTTTATGTTTTTATTTAAAAAAGAAAAAGTGAGAGACAGAGCATGAGTCGGGGAGAAGGGGCAAAGGGAGAGGGAGAAGCAGACTCCCTGCTGATCAGAGAGTCCAAGGCAGGACTCAATCCCAGGACCCTGGGATCACAACCTGAGCCAAAGGCAGTCGCTTAACCAACTGAGCCACCCAGGAGCCCCAACTCTGAAAACTTTTATTAAATACTAAAGAAACTGACAAATAATAACAGGGTGTTGTTGTTGTTGTTGTTTTTGAAATGCATAACTGAGTGGTCAAAATAAAACAATAACAGTAAGGAAGCGATTACTATACAAGTCAGAATAGAAATTCCTTTCAGGAGGTTTGCTGGCATGGCTCTATGTCCTGAATGGCAGGGAAAGAGGCTTGTTAGAAAAGACTATGTTTATGATATTTTATTGAACTATACATTTGTATTTTGTGCATTCTATAAATGTTTTATTTCACAACAAAAGGGAATGACTAAAAATATTGGAAATATGTAGTATGCTATCGTATGAGATATTCTCATTCAAATAATTAACAGAGATAGGCTGCTTCTTTTTTCCAGAACCATTTATCTCATAGCATTATCTTCCTTAATGATAGGAGATAAATGAGGCTGCTTTTTGTTCCATTTTCAGATACACTATATATTATTGTAGATGTTGTGGAAAGAGAAAGGTTTTCATTATTTCTTGGCTTTTATTTGAAAGTTAAGTTGCACATAAAGTAGCCAAGAGACATTTGCAAACTGATCTCAAAAGGTAGGTCATGATTCAGACCCTTGCAGCCTTGATGGCGTGTCTTTAATTAACAAAGCAGAGGCTCTAATGGAGAGGCCTCTGAGTGCCACTGCAGTTAATGGTCTGTTAGCATTTCATTTTAAAGGCCTGGGGATAGAGGGCTTAACCCTGGAAAGGGGCCTTGGAAAACAAATTAGAAAACACCAAATGATTAGGCTCCTTAAAAATAGTTCCATGTAAACCCCCAAAAAAAAAGAAAAAAGAAAAAGGAAAAAAAAAGGCAAGAGAAGCTAAAGGTCTTCATTTACTTGTTTTTCACCTAGAAGTATAGCATCATCTCTAATATCATGTTCCCCCCTAATATGGTCAGTTCTTCTTAAAAATAAAATCTCTAAAACAAATCAGTTTCTGGTAGTCGTTTCAACACCTGATAATAATAAACTCCTCTATACGAATGATAGTTAATTCCTTTTGAAGATTCTTATCATCTTTTTGATCAAATACAAAAGGGAAGGGTAAACTGAAATACAAATGTAATTTGTATTTCAGTTTACCCTTCCTTTTCAATTTTAGAGAATTATTTTTGTGGGCACAAAAAAACCCTAAAGGTCAGAAAGCCATGATTCCAAGTGGAATAGCCAACAGCTAAGGCACTTTTTCCAATGGCATGTAATCAATTATCCAAGAAGAAAGCCTCACCAAAACAAAGATTATTTTGTTTCCTAGAGAAACATTTCTCTCAGAAGTTTGCATGTATGTATGTGTTTAAGGACTAAGTAGTAAGCCCACCAAAAAACCATTCCTTTCCTTAAAATAAAAACAAGGCGAAGGGGCATCTGGGTGGCTTAGTCGTTGGGCATCTGCCTTCGGCTTGGGTCATGATCCTGGGTTCGTGGGATCCAGCCCCGCATGGGGCTCTCTGCTTGGTGGAAGGCCTGCTTCTTCCTCTCCCACTCCCCCTGTTTGTTTTCCTTCTCTTGCTGTGTCTCTGTCAAATAAATAAATAAAATCTTAAAATCAAACAAGGAGGAGACGTGGTGTCCAAGAAAAAGAAAAGTGGTGATCCTGTAGCTACTAATATACACCTGAACATGTATTTAGAAATGGTACCATATACCTCTCACACCCTCCCCCGTTTTTTTTAAAGATTTTATTTATTTTAAAGAGAGAGAACACAAGCAGGGGGAGCAGCAGAGGGAGAGGGAGAAGCAGGCTCCCCGCTGAGCAGGGAGGCCAATGGGGCGCTCTATCCCAGTATCCTGGGATCATGACCTGAGCCAAAGGCAGAGGTTTAAGGACTGGCCCACCCAGGTGCTCACCCCCACCTTTTTTTTTTTTTTTTTCTTACTTAGGCTGCACACCCAACGTGGAGCCCAACACCAGGTCTGAACTCACTGAGACCAACCAAGACCCTGAAACAAGACCCAGTTTGCCCAACGCACTGGGACCCCCACCTCTGTCTCTTCTTTAATCAGTTGATACCTAGATGAGCTAAAAGCCCAAGAAACATTGCCAGCGAAGTCATTTTGACTGTTTAGAGGCAGAGACTTCTCAGGCAGTATGTGATGGACAGGATCTGCAGCCACCGGGAGTAATCACTCGATAGTAAGATCTGGTTTCTTTGAATCTCTGGGTTTAGGCCACTTGTACTCCACATGTTTATTGCCTTTACAGCATTCATTAGTAGTCTTTTTGAATACCATAATTTGTCCCATTAGGCAAGGGTGAGCCAAGAGAAATTTTGCTTTATGCTCTGCCTTTCATACTTTGACGTAATGATTGTAGCACTACTTTAAGGTGATACTCAGACATATAGTGAAAACTGCTTCATCCTGTTGCGTTTCCCTACATAAACATACTCTGTAGTGCAAAACCAGCAGATTCTATATTTGGTTTTGATAAGAAAGACAAATCCTTTTAAAGGGACTTTTTCTGGTTGCATGTTTCATACCTCACAATTATACACACAGTGCCCTGAACATAGTGGGCACTGATATCTACTGGTTTGATGTCATTATGATAAGGGAACAGAAGGCAAGCTAAGGACAAAGCAGAAGCTGGCATGTCCCCCCACCCCCACTCCATGACATGTGTGACATTCCTCAGGCACTCCTGGCTAAAGGAAAAACAAATAGTTAACTTGTAGAGATCACAATCCTGCAAGACCTGAGTCTCCCTCACTTTAAAAATGTCCTAGTGATGCACAAGGAAGAGGCTTTCTTATGAACAGCCTAACTTCCAGAGACCCATAGCTCAGTTTCTGAAGCCCTAACATCACTCTCCCCTCCATAAAATTGAGGGAGGCTAAGGCACAGAGAAATGTAAATAAAGTTAAATTTCTTCTAAACCTAAGGACATGTGATAGTAGGAGTGTGACGTTCCTCCATGAAGCTCTCAACTATCTTACTGTTAATACCTTACTAAAAGAAAAAAACACCTTAACTTGACAAATAACAAAGCCTCTGGTATCCTGTATGCTTTCTTTAACACAGCGGAAGTTCTTTCAAACCCTCCCTTTTCCTTACCTCGCCTAACCCCAGAGTATATAATCAGCCACCCCTCACAACCCCGGGGGCAGCATCTCTTTCTGCCCAGGGTTCCTGTCCCTGTGCTTTAACAAATCACCATTTTGCACTAAAGACATCTCAAAAATTCTTTCTTGGTCATTGGTTCTGGACTCCACCCCACTGAACCTCACTTATATTCTAAAACTTCATAAATTAGATCCTTTTTTGATCCCAATCTAAATCTAAAATGCAAGGTTTTGTGTGTGGTGGTAGTGGTAGTGGGGTTGTTATTTGTTTTTTTTTGCTTTTGTGTGGTTCCTCCCCTTACCCCTGCTGGATTGGTTCTTTAGATTTTCTTGAATCCAACATATTAATTTATCAATGATGTCATAAGATAAACTGGAGCCTCAAAAAGCGAAGACTATGGTACACAAATGCAGGAATAGAGAGCAAAACATTAACCTTTGTGGTTGTTCTTAATTTGTACTGTGGCTAGCTGGGGCAGAGGACACCATGTTGTGGGGAAAAGTGCTCTCGAGGGCTGATGGACAAATCTCTAGGCTGCGATCTGAAGCTTATGGTGAAACCCTTTATCATAGAGCACCATCACAACAGTGGATAAAAAAACATTAAGAAAAAAAAAAAGCACAGCAAGGGATGCATATTTACATATTTTAATGAAAACAAATTATCTCTCCTGAAAGTAATTAATTGTGAAATTATTTAATTATGTGGCAGTAGTAAGGGGGAAACAGTGTTTGAGGTTTTCAGTAAATTCCAGTTTATAAGTAAACAGTTATTTGAGACTGGATTCTTTATTAAGTAATTTTTTATTGAAATCTCAGGATGTCAAGCCATTTTTTTCACTAGTACTATACCAAAATGCAGCAATTATGCAATTAGAAAGAAATTGCTTTTGTGGATTTCTTTCAGTTCTGAAATATATACATTTAGAAAGTGGTGGAGAAAGGAGATACAATAGAATACCTGAGAAAGATGGGCTTGACTTTGAAATATTTATTCAAGCAAAAACTCTCATTGATTGCTCTGTCAATTTCTCAGCATGCCTGCATAAAAATAAACATAGAAATATAGAATCTAATATCTGAAAGGAAACCTACAGATTATCTAATCCAGCTTCCTACACAATACTGGAAACTTTGCCACTACAATTCCATCAGTAGGTCACCAATTTTCACTTCCACAAAATGTGTGGCTCTGAATTCACTTGTAGTAGTTGTAGGATAGCTCTACTGGATACATTCTCTTTAAAATTTTGTCCATCAGATTAATTTTTGCTTTCTCACAGCACAGGGTGTGTATAATTACTACTCCACCTTTAGTCTATCAAATATTTGCACATGTTTATTTTTGCCTTTGCATTTTTTTTCCCCCTGATTCAGGCTCAACGTTCCTATTACACTCAAGAACCCCAGATACAGCATAACTTACTTACCAGTCACTGTTCTGGATGTTCTCACTTGAAAGAGCTTCAGTGTGTGAATGCATAGTTTTTCAAACTTGACAATATGTTCTAGAATAGAAGTGGCACCATCATCACCACAGATCTGCTCCCAAAAGTCAACTACTCTCTTTCTTGTGTTCCTATAATATATTTAAGAGCCAATGAAGGATACTGATTAACCATAAGGAAACCACTACTCAACTGATTTTTATCAGTGCTGTGACCATAGACAAATTACTTGACCTCTCTGTGTCAGTTCCTTAGTAAAATGAGGGTAATTATAGTACCTACCTTTCATTGCATTGAAAATGTATTACGTTATAATTTGTAAAATGCTTAGAACAATCCCCCACACATAGTAATGTTTTCTAAGTGTCTATTGGTTCCCAAATTGTCCCCTGAACACAGAGGGCAAGGAGAGGCCAATGAAAGCAGCAGAACAGACTGATATGTGGAAAATTAAATAGGAAAAAGAACTTACATATGAGGTTAATATTAGGTAGCCACAAGATGGGTGGATCTCTGCATTACCTGCCAGAATCTCAAAAGTGTGTATAGAGGCCTTAACTGGATTTAGGGTTTCATCCAGATGGTTCCAGCAACACTGTTCTTTCTCTCAAGGCTGCATTCTTGAAAACAGCTTCCGTGTGGGAATGGTGGGTGAAATGTACATTCTAGGACAGGGGAGGCAGTTAGGAGCCTTCCAATGCTCACAGCCAGCTTGTGAGTCAACTGGAGGTCCCATCACCTGATGACCTCCTCCAACAGTGTTCATTAAAGATATGGCTGAATCTAAGTCTTCATAGTTTTATTAAATTTCTTAAGTTTGCTTTGGGACAGTTTTTCTGTCCTTTAATTTTTCATAAATATTTCATAAATAATTCATAAATATTTGTTTAACAGAATGAGCCCTTTTGTTAGAAGAAATACCATGCAGCTCCACTACATAATAAATAAAAGAAGTGCTCTGTGTACAACTGGGATAAAAGTCCAGACACCTAGCTGTAACTAAAGTGAACTTCACCCCATACATGCCATGAAGACCAGAAAGTATCTGTGTGATGTTGGATTCTGAAAAAAAGAATGGAGATATATTTTTTAACCTTTTGATCCTAACTTGTTTTCCAGTGTATGTGGTAACTGTTGCATTCTCCATAAATTTCATAATCAGAAGGATTTCAATCTACCTGAATCACCAAAATATAGTGGAAGAGGGTAAGTTCGAAGTATTGGTCATTGGCATCCCTGAAGTTTCCTTTCTTGTCCCTGAACCATTAACATTTTCATCTTTTGTAAATACCTAATGAATTCTACTATCATCCAGTTCACCTTCCTGCATTTTTCCCCTAACAGTATTGGACTTTGCCAAATTTCTGCCAGAAATCAAGATATATCCTATCTATAGCCTCCACCTAACCTGAATGGCTGTTAATCCTCTCAAGCAAAAAAGTAAAGCTTATAAATTTTGTATTTGCACTTACAGTGCTTCTTAGGAATCCTTTTTTTTTTAATCTGTGCTGATAATCCTTCTGATAGTTCACCCTTTCAGGGCTATATTAATGGTCTAGGTTCAAATAGAAACAAAGATTAATAAATTTGACATCATTACCTAGTAAAGATAGCTTTATATTTTGGATATAAAGAAAATTTTTGCCCCTTGGTTTAAACTGATACATTACCTGATCATTAAAACTTCTTAAAGAAAATCAAAAGTGATTAATGATGTCTTTAAAGACTAAACCTAAGTAGTCTTATCTAGATATTAAGACCCGTATTAGTTTCGTAGGTCTGCCATAACAAAGTGGTTTAAAATGACAGATATTTATCCTCTTTTAGTTCTGGAGCCTGGAACTTGGAAATCAGTACATTGGTAAGGGGTGCTTTCCCAGAACCCAAGTGAAGAATCTGTTCTTTGCATTTTCCATCTCCGGTGGCTCCCCTATTATTCTTGGTTTGTTGCTGTATCACTTCAATCTCTGCCTACATCTTCATATGCCTTGTCTTCTTTTGTGTGTATATTATAAGAACACTTATCATTGGATGTAGGGCCCACCCAGGCCTAATCCAGGACCGTATCCTTATCTCATGATCTTTAAATTTCATTATCTCTTCAAAGACCTCTTTTCCAAATAAGGTAACATTCACAGGTTATAGGGATTAGAATGTCACATATCATTTCAGCCCCAAAGACTTAAATTCACATGTAATTGTTAATCCCCTTTATTTTTTTTCTCCACTATCCAAGAACAGTGTCTTGTACAGAAAACAGGTTGGAAGTTTAGAGGATGAAGATGAGTGTGATGGTAAGGGCACTTGAAACCATGATGTAAATGGTGAAAGAAATAGAGCTATTTCTTCTGGAAAAGAAAAGACTTAACGATGTGGCTGGGGGCAATAATAGTTCTCTTTATATATTTGGAAGATAGAATTGACTTCTATATGGTTCCTGAGGAGTAGAATTAAAATTGATGTTTGGTGGATACCAATAGATAGATTACAGGTTCAATTCAAGACACATGTTTCTAAAAAAACTGTCCATAGCTTCAATGGATTGCCTTAAAAGGTAGCAAATTACCTATTACTGAGGGTGGTCATATATAGAAATAATAAAATGAATTAAAACCTCTAAATGATTTATAAACTGATTCTCCTGTGATTTTCAAATCAGAGTGCATATTAGAATCACTTGGGAATCTTGTAAAACTTGAAATTTCTTTAAGAGTGAGGTCTGAGTATGTGTGCTTAATCCCTTATTATCCATTGGTTTAGACTGATGGATTCCAAAGTGTGTTCCCAAATCAGACTGAGCAGCCCTGAGATCCTGAGATCCTTTAAAGAAGGATCTTTTAAGTCCCTTCCAATCCTGAGATTTTGATTCTAAGATACAGAAGAGAAGGACAAGGTATTCAATCAACAACAAATCTAAAACTGAATTGAAAATGATTCTTGGGCAAGATTGCCAGCAAATTCCACAGAGGCCATATTGTTCTGTGTATTGTTCTTCTAAGCCTGGATAATCATGCTCAATGATGTATATTCACTTTAAGAGGACTCTTCAAGTGGAAAATGTTCCTGAAAGGTTTAAACACCGTGAATGATCCCAAACTCATCATCGTGTCATGGGAGCCGGGGCCACTAAGAATGTAACCACAGAAGGAAAATAAAATGAGGCAAGAGCTTGGCAATTTGATGCAGATGAGACTGAGGTTATTACAGCCTGGGCTAACAATGTAGTCTGAAGGAAAGAAGGACATTTTGTTATGGGCCAATGTATGTCACTAACATTTGAGGAATAAACTTGAAAAATTAAATTAAATAGATAAAGAAAGGGGAAAAGGAAGAATACAGATTTAGGAGGCAGGGTCCAGAAAAATATTAGGTGTAGTCACTATCTTTCAGTGAACATTCTAATATAAATGTGACATGTCTATCATGTAGAATAGCACGTGTTTTGCTATTTTTCTACATATAAAAAACCATGTGTGCTCTGGATGTAAAAAGTACTGCAACTGGTAAAGCAGCACATATTTACTGAATAGACCTTGAATGGGCAACAACCTTACAGTTCTTTTCTTACAAGGTAAGAGAACATTAAAATCTTGCACTTATTTAAAACAAAAGAAAACAAAACAATTTATTGATGTATGGAGAAGTACAGTTTTCTAGGTTTCAAGTAAAATTTGACCTAGCAGCTAACTGATGATGTATCTAACAAACAAGTTGAAAGTCATTTGTTTTTCTTTTATTTCCTTCTTCTTCTTCTTCTTCTTTTTTTCATTCTCTCTGTTCTGATATCCAAGGTGCTGGCTTTAGCTCAGGGCTGGCTCTCCCTGTGGTTGCATCAGAATTTCTTCTACCAAACTAAGAGGCTTTCTTTCATGTTCATGTCAGGGGGGCAAAGGACTTCTCTTTTTCTTACTCATATTGAATTATTAATTATATTAGGTTACATATCCATCCCTGAACTGACTGTCAAGGTAAGGGGCATAGGATTGGCTTGGGTTAAGGAGGGCTAAATGTTGAAGTGAGGCGGTAATAGTCATCCTTCTCTAACCATAGCAAAATTCCTCTCTGGAAGAAAGGCACAGAAGCCAGGTAGGCAATGGGCAATGGAAAAGAGGCAGGTCAGATGAGAACCTGATAAAAGTTTGGAATTTTTCCAGAGACATACTATTGATAAGTTTTTGTTTGATTCTTATAAACACAAAGTTGTACATGATATTCTACCCATAAAACATATTGATAGTTAACATCTTCTCTTATTTTTATTTTTTACTATCAAAATGAAAACTCAGTAGGCAAGCAGGAAAGCCACTTCATAATTTATCAAAATGTGAACTCTCAGGGTCGATATTTTAAATCCAGACATCACAGTGTACATATCTATGTGTGTAAGTTGTCCAAAGAGACCATAGCTTCTTTACAGTTCAAAAAAAAAAAAAAAAAAAAAAGAGAGAGAGAGAGAGATGGTGACCTCAGAGAACACTGAGTAGAAGTGCACAAGAGGAGCAAACCAGTTCAGACTCCCACCTGTGCAAATCTGAGCCCAACACGTAGCCTTCCTGAGTCCCTGATTCATCTACTCATTTAAATTATGAATTTAAGAAAGTATAACCATTCTCTTCCTTGTCAGTTGACACCTTCTCTTAATTGTACTGAAAAAAACGATCTTGCTTCAAAAACTGAAACTTATGGGGAGGCACCTGAGAACCTGAAAAAAGTATGTTGGAGGCCAGAGGGTTCTGAATAACAAGAGACAATTGTTCAGTCAGCCCAGAATGTGGACATTCAGTATAAGCGAGTTTCTCTGTAGTACCACTTTTCTATCCTTGGTAGTTAGATTCTTATTAGAAAAGATAGTCTGCTACCATGTGGTTAGCCAGACAGATCAACACACTGGTTTCTTTCAAGACACGGTCTTGGGGCACCTGGGTGGCTCAGTGGGTTAAAGCCTCTGCCTTCGGCTCAGGTCATGATCCCAGGGTCCTGGGCCCCACATTGGGTTCTCTGCTCCGCAGGAAGCCTGCTTCCTCCTTTCTCTCTGCCTGCCTCTCTGCCTACTTGTGATCTCTGTCTGTCAAATAAATAAATAAAATCTTTAAAAAAAAAAAAAAAAGACATGTTCTCTACATACTGGCTTATCTTTTATTTGGAGTGATAGTTGAGGGGCACAAAATAGGCATGGTCTGCCAGCAGAACAAGCTCCAGGAAGGCCGTCTAGCCACCTGTAAGTATGGAAGCCTGCTCCACAGGGGTCCCTCCTCTTGGAATGTACACTCAACCTGCCTATTAAAATATCTTTTGATATTTCATTTAGGCTTTTCCCTCATAAATGCAATTTTCTCCATTGTTATATTTATAGTGGTTAATTTAGGGCCCTTTATGGGTAGGCATTTGGGGCAAATGGCCTGAGGGCCGGCTGCTTAATCATCTTCTACAGCTAGCAGTTCTCAATGTACCTGTCTTGGCTTCCTGCCTTGGCTCTGAAAAACATTCCTACTGAACATGAACATGATTTGTACAGGTTTTCTCTCTTTAACAGGAGGGAGAATGTGGTATAATTGAGAGGAACCTGGACTGAGGGTCAAAGGAGGTTGGTTTGTTCCCAAACCTGCTACAAATTAGCTTCATGGATCAGTGGATCAGTTATGATCATCACTCTCGGCCTCAGTTTCCTTATCTGTAAGGTGAGGGGGTTGGATGAGGGTTTAAGTCACTCATGAGCTCTAATTTCCATCTTTCCATTTATTTATGTCTCCTCTACTTATAAATCATGACCCTCCCACTCCCCCAACCCAAAACTATGATTTCCCAAGACCATAAGATCCATTAAA
This sequence comes from Mustela erminea, assembly GCF_009829155.1. Lineage (NCBI taxonomy): Eukaryota > Metazoa > Chordata > Mammalia > Carnivora > Mustelidae > Mustela > Mustela erminea. The sequence goes on along the minus strand of NC_045626.1, from coordinate 34,129,205 downwards.
AAAGAAAAGGGAAGACTATGAATTCTCCTCATTTCCTTACCTAACTCACAGATACTTTGTAAAAATAAAATACATATTTTTAAAAAGATGTATGTTGAGAGCCAAGACAATGTATACATGTGTGTATCTTTTTTCTGATAATTACCCCCTCTGTATTGTTTCTGATAATTACCCCCCTCTGTATCCGGACATAAACTTAAGTAGGAAAAAAAAAAAGGTATTCTTTTCATTAAATATCCATTTTGGCTTGCATCTTTGCAGCTCTAGAATTAAATTCTTTGGCAGCAGAAGCCAAATACTTTGGGTATAGTATTGGGCATGACAATACCAATATGATAGCAATAACTACCTGTCCATCTTAGTTTTTTCAGAGAAAGCATTTATACAGAAATGATTTTAAACACTCTATTGTTTCTAGAGAGAACTGTGAGGTGTTGAGAATTTATCTTCATATGCATTATAATGAATATTCCATAAAGGAAGGAATTATTATCTGTTCTGTTGATTGTTGTGTCCCCAGCCCCTAGAACACTACAAATATTGCTGAATGAAGGATATAATTCAGCACAGTTTAGAGAAGAGAGATAAGTGTCACCTAGTCTTTTTTTTTTTTTTGGTTTGTTTAAGATTTTATTTATTTGTCAGAGAGAGAGGGAGTGAGCACACAATCCAGGGGAGCTGCAGGCAGAGCAGGCAGAGGGAGAAGCAGGATCCCCGCAGAGCAAGGAATCTGATGCTGGGCTCAATTCAGGACCCTGGGATCATGACCTGAGCTGAAGGTAGCTGTTTAACTGACTGAGCCACCCAGGTGTCCCTAGGTCACTTATATTCTTGAGCCTACACTCCCTTCTTAGTTCAAGAGCAGCCAGGTTGAAGCTTCCCTAAACCTTTAATCACAGTATACTATCCTCTCCAGTCCCAACATCTGTCTCCTGCCCATCATCCACTTGCTCCCTGATGGGCTGCCATGTGCTTTTCTCACCCTTTTCTGAATGATGTCCTATCTGCTAATGCCAACTGAGCAGAAATTTCCTCCATCACCAGGTATCTACTTAGCTAAGGTGTCCTTTAATAAGGATTAGCAATTTGTGGAAACATTAGATAGATAGTTGACTATTATAAACCATCAAACTGGCATGGAGTAGAAAAGAAATGGAATTGACTGGCAGGGCATAAAGAGAAGTTGGGGGAAATAATAGTTATTTCTACATTACTTTATGATAACTCTTCCTGGAGACTTACAGACTTTGTTTAGAAAAGCACTGGGATCTGGTATAAAGGATTAGGAACTCAATCAGATTATCAATATTTGAAAGGCCCAACTTCTTTCTACATAATAGGCAGTATTGAGATGTGTAATAATGCAAATACATTTTTTAAATGTACAAAATGATCCAGATTTTTGTTTTTTGTTTTAATTTTTTTTGTTTTGCTTTTCAGAGCCATAATGGATTCTACTAAAGATATTTAAAGATGCTTTAACTATAAAATTTCATTCTAAATTAAATTTCAATCTTCTTAAATTAAATTTCAATCTTAATCTTAAAATTTAATTTCAATCTTCTAAGTATGAACATTGTTTATAATGACCTGCTCCTACAACACATGCATTTTTTTCAATACCTGCTCATGTGCCATCCCTTAATTTGCTTCTCTATGTCTTGTCTGCCACAATAAGGCTGATGGGATGCATTTGTCTTAACAGGCAAGAAGAGGACCAGAAGTCTACAGTCCATCCTTGGGTCTGAAATGTCAGACAAGGCCTTCCAGTACCAGGAGGTTGGGAGGTTGCAAAATGCAGTGCTCCTATATGATTCTATCCTTTCATAATCCATCACACGCAGAAGCAGGTCCAGGACTTGAGGTCAGCTCAACATGCCTAATCTCCCATGAACTCTGACCCAACTCACTTTTGCTGTCCACCAGACTCGACTCTACTGATGGGTCTTGGAGGCAGTGTGGTTCATCGGAAGTAAGTTCTGGTACAGTCCCACATCTACTGTTTTCTTACTAACGTCCCACACTTTAAGATTAGAGTTTTCCTCTGAACCTTAACCAAGACCTGAATTCTTTAGAATGTCATCCTGTTCCATCCATCACTCCTTCCTTAGTGTAGGTTAAGGAGTCATGCATTATAGCTACGAGCATGGACCCTGGAGCAAAGTCAACAGGACTGGACCATCTTCAGCTCTTCCTTCCTGTGCGAACTTGGTAAATGACTCAAAGTCTCTGTCTTAGTTTCATTTGTAAAATGGTATATTCACAGTCCCTCCTTCAAAGATTTATTATGAGGGCTAAATGACCACATGTATGCCATCTATAAATACTAGTAATAAAACATTTCAAGAAGAGAGAACCACTTTGTCTAATGCTTGTAGCAGAAATGAAGACTTGCATGATCCTCGAGGATTATAAACTGGTTGAGGGATAATAAATGATATATTATATATTAGAGATAAAAGTCCCCACAATGTATCCTCACAACTACCATTTGCCAAGTTCACAATTAAAACTTTTGATGAATAGTATTTCTCTATAAGTACATGGGAGGGGGTGTCTGGTTGGCTCAGTGGGTTAAGGCCTCTGCCTTTGGCTTAGGCTCAGGTCATGATCACAGGGTCCTGGGATCAAATCCCACATTGGACTCTCTGCTCAGAGAGTGGGAAGCAAGGGAGCCTGCTTCCCTTCCTTTCTCTCTCTGCCTGCCTCTGCCTACTTGTGATCTCTGTCTGCCAAATAAATAAATAAAATCTTTTAAAAAATACTTTAAAAAAAGTACATGGGAGAGCTATTCTTTTAAAAGGACATATAAAAAATAAATTTAAATAATTAAAATCTCATGAGCACAATTTAAACCTTTGAGGGTTCAGCAGTCAGTATATGATGTTCAAGTTACTCTGGGGTCATTATTATGAACCTCTCATCAAGCACCTGCTTTTACACATGACATATGCTCAATAGGTATTTGTTGGTAGAATGTCTAAGACATGAATGGACATCAATGATCACTGCATTACTGTAGATAAGTAAAATGCTAGTAAAGAGAATGTCAGATACTTCACTGCCCAGAATATCACCATAAAAAAATTTCTGATCCCAAAGAATACCTTTTATTTAGAGGTGGTGAAATGATTGATTGGCAATCCAAAGCTAAGACATGGTAGAGCAAAGATGCAAGCCCTCACATGCTGCAAAGTAGGACTGTCAGATTAAAATACAAATACCCAATTCAATTTTAACTTCAGATGAACAATGAATATTTTTAGGACAAGTATGTATCAAACATTGAGCATTTTTAGGATAAGTATGTTCTAAATATTAACAAATTTATTAAATGGGGCACAATTATCTTAAAATGTTACTGTTTACTTAAAATTCAAATTTAACAGAGGATCCTGTATTTTTACTTGCTAAATCTGGTAGCCCACTCTAAAACCCAATTGCTACCCCACATACTCTTTCTGTATGGCCTCCCTTTGTGACCTGATATGGTCTGGGATGCTTTTGGACACACTGGGATGCTAATTCTCTAAGATTTTGTGCCTCTTTCTGCTTCCCATGATTGGAAAAACCCAGATCTCTGCCACATTTGCCTCCTGTTTCATTCTTCTTCACCTTGTGCTTTTATGTGCTTGATAATCTTTGACCCTTCTTCCACATTCTTGTCCTACAAGTTTACTTGTCATCAAGATGACTCACTGTCACCTCAAACTCATTCCATTTGTAAACTAAACTCTTCTTTCCTACAATTCTTATTCCTCCTCTGAATTTCCTCTCTTTAAAATGCAATAACCAATTTCCCAACAATCAGACTTGCCAAACCACAAAATAACTGCAATCTCTCCCCACCCTTCCTCACTGTGGCCACATCCAATCAATTCCTTGGTCCTGTTATTCCTTTTTTCAAACACTTCCCCAGCCTATCCTTTATACTGCCAAGGACCCAAGCCTAAAGAAGGCTCATATCACCTCATTTTCTGAACAATGTGATTGTTTCCTGATGGCTCCATCTCTCCCTCCTCCAGGCAATTCTGCCAAACACATGCCCAGGTTAATGTCTCTAAAATACAAGATTTTCTGACAAGAGAAAGACAAATAGCCTGACATAAAATGAACAATGTTTATGCACAAGAAATTGGCAGTAGAGAAATTATAAATGACTGAGAAACATATGAAGAGATGCTCAAATTCACTAATGGTTTGGGGAAATGCAAATTAAACTAATAATGAGACATCACTTTATGACTAGGAAAAAAATGGAAAGTATAAAAACAGCTAATGCTGAGAAGGATGAAGGAAAAACTTTTCTTTCATATACAGCACGTAGAAATGTCAATGGGTAGTTTTTGAAAGCAATCTAGCATAATCCGTAAAAATTGAAAATGCACAGATGTTTTGACCCAGCAATGCCACTCACAGGAATCTATCTAATAAAATGAAATCCACTAGTACTTAAACACATATGCACAAGGGTATTTGCCATAGACAGCTTTGAAACAGAAAAACAATCCAAAAAAAACAAGAAATCCTTGAGGGAAAAAAGGATACCAAGAAATAAGAAATGTGTTGAATAACTTAAGGTCTATCCATACCATAGAATATTAGGCAGCTATTAGAATAAATTAGTACATCAGGAGAGTCAGAATTGATTAAATAGGATTTCTATAAGTGAAAAAAAAATGCAAAAACATGTACATGCAATGCCATCTTTATTTTATTTTTTTTTAAGATTTTTATTTATTTATTGACAAAGACAGAGAGAGAGAACACAAGCAGGGGTAACAGTAGGCCAAAGAAGAGGGACAAGCAGGCTCAACACTGAGAAGGGAGCTGAAGGCAGGCCTTTAATGACTGAGCCACCCAGGTACCTCACAATCCCATTTTAAATAGTAATCCAACCCCTTTATATATTTGTGTCTATATAATGTACACATGCTTGCACACACACTTACATTCATATGTTCATATGAACATGGAAGGGTACCCTCATCAAGTTGTTCACATGAGTCACCTTGGGAGGGAATAATGGGATCTGATATGAATTGGCAGGGGAGATGTAAAACTAATTTTTAATGGTCCTCCATTGCCAATAAAAATAATAAGTATTTAGCCCCCATTAGCGACCTCAGTCTATTTTCCTGGCCTTCAATAGTACTATTTCTTATAAGGTCTTTCCATCGCAACCAAACTGATATTTCTGGTGATCTCGTTCTTGATTCTTCGTAAGTTATCTCTCACCCCTGCCCTGTACTTAACCCTCCACACTCACCCACATAATTGACCCCCCTTCTTTTCAACTATTCCCTTAAGGAACCTCTCAAATTTCATTTGCTTTATGAAGAGCTTCCTATTCATGGTGACCTTCTTTGTGATATCCTTTCTGTGATAGTGATACTTCAGTTTTCAAGGACCATTCCTTCAATATCTGCCTGATCATCCCACCAGCTCACCTGTGCAGACAGCATTCCATTGACCACTGGGCCTAATGGAGCTGCTCCAGGACACACCAGCAGGATGTAGCCATCAGCCCTTCTCTTCTAACTCATAGTTAAGTCTAGCCTTCTGAGCCCAAAAGCTGTACTCTTTTTAAGCCATGCTTGCTATATTTTCTTCTTTTGTGTGTGAAAGAATGTCATCCGCTGCCCCATCTTTCAGATAGAGACTGGTATTACCTTACCCCTGGACCTCGTTTTCTCTGTCTGATCTTCTGGGCTCCTGACTTTACCCTTTTTCAGCAGAGTAGTGGAGGCAGTGTCCTGTAGTGTTCTAAAGTTCCTGTGAATTCTTATCTCAACAGGAGTTAGATACATGTCATTGCCATTAGCGAGGACCTGCCCCTGCTAGGTACTGTCCCCAGCATATTATATATAATAATCGTAGAAGCAATGTTTCATTATTAGTCCTTTACAAATAATGTAAAAAGGTTAGGTAAATGGTTCTGGGTCTGGCAGGTTAAGGGCAAAGTAAGGGCTCTCAGGTTCCAAAATCTGTGTTCCCTTCCATGAGCAGAGCTAGCTTTAGCTTCAGAGTTAGGACTTAGAAGAGGGTACAAGAACAGGTTACTATGGAAGGAAGAGACACAACACAGCACAAGGAGCATAAGACTCTTGGCAAATATAGTCACAGCTGGCAGGAGTTCACACAAGGGCAAAGATGGGAGCCGGGAGCCAGGATCCTAAAATCATTATCAAAGGTTTTCCTTTTGCCCTACAGGTAGTGTGCACCCTGCAAAATGGGCTCAAAACCTGCTTGAAAATCCTTACATGGGTATGCCTTATATATATTTACCTCCTATCACTAATCTCCCTTTATGCTTACATCTTGACACAGTCAAATTCCCTTTTGGATACTGTCTATCCAGTTTCCACCCATGTCTAGGTGCGGCCCCTAGAGTGAGAGTAAACTCATCTGGGGGACTACATATTCATGCCTTTCTGGTGCTTCAGATGTGTGCAAGACCATTTGTTCATCAACCAGGCAAATGAGTGAAAAACAATGCCCTCAACCAGACAGGATACATCCCAACCTATTCAGAGGGCACCCCTGATTTTAACCTCCCTGGCAATTTCAGAGAGGAAAACTTGCAGCTGTTAGTCCTGGGCTTCCTTTCCCTCTCCTGGTAGGTACAATATCTCTGAGCTGTGGTATTCACAGCCCAGCGTGCTGCCAGCAGGGATCAAAGACAGAGTCAGAAGAGGCAGAAATAGCAAAAATTCCAATTCCAATGCTTTTACGGCTTGCAGTCATTTAGCATTTCATCTCCATGAATTTCCCAGGGTGCATTCCAGAGTTGTGTGCATTTAAGTTTTGACCCTTAGCTGCCCATTGTCCCATTCCCTTTCTGAGTATCCAGAAAGTCACACTATTAGTCAGAGGGGATACCCATGGGGTAATAAGAAGAAAATCAACTCAGTAACCTGACCAAATTGTTTTAAATAATTTCTGACTCAGAATGACCATATCTCTGCCCTTTTGCTGCCCTCCCCACTGCACCCTCCACCCCTTTGGCAATTTCTGTTTCCATTCTGGCCTGGTGGGGTCAAAGTATCATGAAATCATCCATTCTAACATGAGTCTTATCTGATTTTTTTTTTTTTTTTGAAATATCAAAGAAGTCAGAAACACCGTATATCAAGAGACTGGGTTCTCTGGTTCTCATTTGAACTTTCTGAGGTTCCTGCAACACTAGCTTAAGTTCAGTCAGTTTGATGTTATGACTTTGAGTTTGGTGTTTAAGGCGCTATGAAATAAACATCAATACAATGCTGGCTCTTGTTTCATTTGAACTATTTAGCCCTCTAGGGCAGACTCGGGCAAATCTAGAAATTTGAGTTTCACCGATTACTGAACTTTAAAGGAGGACTGAAGTTATGGATTAAGGGAGTCTGACTTTCAAAAACCGCTTCTAACTTAAAGTAAACAGCTCAGGCTCCTCATCAGCTTTTCCTGAGCCATCTCTGGTTAAAAGTTGGCCCCACTGGAAGTCAGTCTACAGCCTGTCTCTATTCTTCCAGAATTACAGGTTGCCATGGTTACAGTGGCTTCTGGAAATGAACTTCATAATTGCTGCATATTGCATATAAACAGCTGGATTCCCTCTTTCAATTTCACTCTGAAACAATGAAGGCCCAAGAAAATGTCCTCGTATTTGAATCATTGACATGCTAAAGATCATTATACCAGTAGTGAAGCATCATGGCATAGGGAAACTTGAAGAAATGATGATGTCAAGTTCCCCAGGCTCTATATATGTAGATGAATGTAAAATGTGTATGTGTGATTCCACATACACAGAACAAGAATCCTTGAAAAGCCGAAAGAGCCCCACCTTTCAAAGATCCATTAATACAACTCCTGTTTTACCGGGTGTGAAACAGAAACCCAGAGACTGAACATTTTCTGTGCATTCTCCCACAGCAAGACAGGTACAGAATGGAATTTACAGAAGAGCCTGGTGCTGTGGATATGGCTCCCATCACGTTCAGAATTTGGGCTTGAGTTCCAGCTCTGCTACTGATCAGCTGTGTGGTCTCCGAGTGTCATTTAACCCAACCCTCAGTCTGTGTCAGTATTTTAAGAGTTGGTTATAGAGTTTTCGAGGCATGTACCTATTCATGTCATCTCTCTATCAACAGTAGTTGCTGAGAAGCCAAGGTTAGCGGCTAAGATTGTATTCTCTTTTAAAGAAACATATTGATATGAATTTTAAAATAAAGTCACTTTCAGGAAGGAGAGATATTACTGGTTGTTAATATCCTAGCAAAGATCAGTTAATGAAGTTAGTTAATCACATAGTGCAGTGTTGAGAATATGAGACCCAGATGATAATGAGGATGGGGTTCTTTTTGGAGAGGAAGGTTGGTTGAAAAAGACAAGTTCCTAGAGGTTTGTGGGGAACCTAGGTCAACAGATTTCACCTAGTTGAGAGAGGAGAAGAAAGAAGATGCTGAAGGGGTCCAATAAGGAGACAAGAAGACCTATTTCACAAAATAAGGGTATTTTTCTGTGTCTTACTATCCATCCATGTAGTTGTCTCTCTCTCTGAGAAAGTCTTACAGTGTTCCCAAGGAAAGTTACATAGAGAATAATAATACTGCTAAGGTAATAATAATAATAATCATCATCATCATCATCTCTTAATAAAGAACTATTTCTCTGTCCTACCTAGAGCTTGCACAGGTAACATCCTGCTTCTGAATGTCAAATCTCAGCGGCCAGCTGTGTTACTCTCCAGGGCTGTGCAACCTGCCCTCTCCCTATTCCTGATTAAGGTTTGATCTTCTACAAGATGACCTTACCATGGGTAACAGCCAATAATGAGGACAGAATTTCATTCTCCTCCTTGGAACTGGATTTTCTTTTCAGGCAAGAACTGGGTATAGCTTTCTAGGAGTCTTGAAAGGACGAATGTGCAGTGCTAGGTAGCAATCACTCTGGCTGCCTTTGCCCCTTTTATAGAGCCCAAAATGTACTAACTTTAAGAAAACAACAACAAAAAAAATCAACTACTTTAAACCCCCCTCTGACTCCCTGGCCCACAACTGGGGGTAAGAAAGACCACTGGGGGCTCCTCTACCTCTCCTCATTTGGAAGAAATCCTTTTGGTAATCAGGAACATACGGGTACGGTCCAATCCACCTTTGATCTCATAAATCTCACCTGGTTTCTTGTGCATTGAGACCCTTTCTGAATCCTTATTTGTTGTAGGTTTTGTCCCCTGACTTGTTTTTTCCTCCTTCCTCAACTACATGTTTCTTGGTGTCTCATCACTGATAATATCTTTTCACCATGAAACCCTCCCCCTAAAAGAGGTGTGCCTTTTCCTCAGGCAAACAAGGTTCAACATGTTTCAATTCTTGAATCATGCCTCCCCTAAAACACAAGATGTTCTTTGAGGGGAGCATCACAAAGGATTAGGACTTAATAACTATTTGTTGATTTTTTGATATTTTGATATGCCTTGGAATACTGACACCTAGGCTATCTGAATATGAACCACTCATTCATCAATTTTGTTGAATATCTACTATGTTGTAGGATTTTCATAAACAGTATCATAATTCTTCAAAAGTTTCTTTTTTCCAGGAATAAAGATAAATGAAAAGTGAAAAACAGAAGATGGAAGATTTTGTTAACAGAGGGAGTTTGAATTTCTGCCATTACTCTTTGAGACCCCAGGCTTACCAATTCTCTTCATATTTTATTTCCGTTCATCTTTGAGAAAAGCCAGAGGAAAGTTTCTGGGTTTGTTGGGAGAAAGATGGGGTTGTGGAAATGTTAAAATAAGTTTTTTTGGCCTCTACTTCCAAGGGAATCCTAAGGACCAGGAAGATCTATGGACATAGGGCCTCTGGCTAAAACTCTTTTGCAGAGTTTATTTTAGGAAAATAAAACTTGCCGCTGTCCAGAGATAAGTCAGAAGATTACTAGATGGGGGTGGAGGTGAGGAGGAGGAGTGTTAGCAGAAAGAACTTTCCATGACAGAACTCTACTTGTTTTATGTAAGCCTTATCCACTCACCCAGCGCTGTCATTCCTGCCTCTGTGCCCTCAAGAGCGAATGCAGCCAGCACAGTGACATTTTAATAATAATACTTTGTACTTATACAGCACCTGTCAGCCAATGATCTCAAAGTACTTCTCCTGTGATTAACTCATTAATCCTCACAAGGATAAGTGACTTTCCCAAGGTCACAGAATAGTGAATGTCAGGGGCAGGCATGTGCCTTGAGTTCTCCAGCTCCTGCTCTGAAGACAATCCACTTTCCTGCCTGCCACAAAGCCGCCTCTGACATAATCCAGGCTTACTGAGCCACCATGGGTTTATAATTGCATGTCTGGGTCTTCCATTATACCATTTTACTTAATTAGTCTAGTCGTGAGACCATCTCTGTTTAGTAATCCTCCCATCCGTGGCTGGAAATGCAAAGTTCTTAGGTAGGGTGGAGATACTGTGATGCACCACCCTAGAGAACGCGCCACTTTGTGTCTTGGATTTGGTGGTTAGTGGCACACAGTGCACTCACCCTGATAGAGCGAGGCAGCTGGGGAGTGGCACCTAGAAAACAGCATTAAAGACAGGCTGGCAAAGAGTTAGGTTTAGCACTCAAGGTGGCTACATCCTCTCTTTCCAGTGTAGATGACAATCGGCACGAGGGACTTAGCCTGGCACAGAAGGGATGTCGACAGATGGTAAGAGTGCAGAAATAAGGGTTTTGGACAGCTTGTTGATCTTTGAACATTGGGACAGCCCCTGAGAGGAATGTCTTCCTAGATAGCAGAGCCCAGGTCATTGAGCTGGGCTTCACAGGCTGGACTTCATTCCTACACAACACCTGGGTTAGCAGGCAGGTCCCAGAGCAATGATTCATACATAGGAGCTTTGATTCAAGCATATTTGCAAGAACTGGGGGATACCACATTTGAAAATTCAAGTTCAAACAAACTGAAAACAAGATCCTTTAAGAAAGGAGGAAATGCATTGAGGAGCATCTGTTTTTACATGTGGTTTGACAGGGTAAGGTCACAGTTGCAAGGAGCTTACCCAGAAATACTAGGGACATCTGGGTCATATTACCAGTGAAAGTGATTATGGCATGGAGGGTCAAAACATCTTAAGAATTTTCTGAATCACTGGGGACTGGATCAAGAACCAATGTAGCATACCTCCCTTACATGGGGTAGGAGGGAAGACAGACAAAGGAGATAGTCACTCTCAGTCCTGTTGCATATACAGACTGTATGTCCATGAAAAGGTAATTAATACAAATAACTAAGTGCCCAGTAAGTGTGTTTAAAAATAGACTAAAAGATTTCAGAAGAAACAAAAGCCAATCAGAGTTAGTGCTATTAGAGAAGTTCCATGCAGTGAGTAAAATCTAAACAGGGTCCTCAAGGGTAGGTTGGCTGTATCAGAGGGAACATAAAACAGTGAAAATAGGGGCACCTGGGTGGTTCAACTGGTTAAAGTTCTGCCTTTGGCTCTGTTCATGACATCAGGGTCCTAGGATTGAGCCCCTCGTTGGGCTCCCTGCTCTCTGGGGAACCCTGCTTCGCCTTCTCTCCACCCCCAGCTCATATTCTCTCCCTCTCTCTCAAATAAATAAATAAGATCTTAAAAAAAAAAAAAAAGAGTGAAAGGAGAATTACAATGTATTAAGTCTGTACTATGTATGGGATACTTTATATTCACTAGCTTCTGAGTCTGCACAAAAACAAATATCAAAGAAATTATTACCTCCTCTTCAAGTTGGAGAAGCAGCCTCAGAAAAATATTAAATAATTACGAAAATGTTACAGAGCAAGGAAGTAGCAGAACTAAGTATTCAAACTCATCTGCTCAACGCTGGTCTCGTGGCCATTCCACTATATCATATCTTTTCTCTCTTCCTGTGAAATTCTGCATAAAAGCAGAAGGAATGCCAGGTGTATAGCAGAAGGTAGGACCCCTTAGTGCTGCCTAATCAGGGACATAATAAGAGAGTAAAGGCAGTAAGTTGGAGGCTATACAGCACATGGCCCTGAATGCCTAGCCTAGAAATTTAGGCTCTACCTAACAACACACATGGGATCATGGATGTGTTTTAAGAAAGGAAGTCTCTAGAATGCTTTTGTAGGAACACTGATGTAACAGTGGCATGGACTGTGGCTGGGAGGTAGGGACCCCTGTGAGGGGGTGATTACAGTTGTTTAGGTATGGGGTAGCACTGGTCAGACACTCAAGCACCGTGGCAAGAGGCGATGGATGCAAGAATAATTTTTAAATAACACTAAAGAAAACATTATAACCATCAAAAGTCACCCTCTTGGACCCTTTGGGACCCTCTGGGGTCACCCTCTGGGACCGATGGAGGAACAGATTCATGAGGGAGGGCCTCAGAATGCCTGACTTGGGGCCCAGTGGGAACAAACTAGCTTGCACATTTGATGATCAGTTTTCCTCTTCAGAATGGCTGACAGCAGGGACCTTATGCCCTACTTTGGTTGTCCTTCTCAGAATTTGATCCCCATCTGTGGTCAGGGACATCTACCCTACCAAACCACAGTCTTCCCTGTTTTTATTTAAACATTCTTTTTCTCTAGTTAGAAGTTGGTCGATTAGGAGCTTTAATACCATATTAAGTAGTGATTTGAAATCCAGCAGTCAGTGACTTCTCATAAAGAAGAGGCTATAAGACTACTACTATGGCCTCAAGGGATCTGCATGTGTCTGCAGAGGATGGATTCAGACCAGGATTGACTGTGGAACAGAAGGTAGATTTTAGGCAAGGAGCTTAAGATGGAATACAGTTACATGACTTTATCACAAAAGAGCCTGCATATCAATTGTCTTAATTCTATACATGATCCACAGTCTCTTTTTGTGGGCTATTAACCTGCCAATTTCCTTCCACTGCCCCTCTGGAGAGAAAACAATGGAAGTACCCTAAGGTTGGGGGGCAGTGGGGAATGGAACTTGCCCACTTCTCTGCTCTGTTTTCTCTGGTTTCTTGCAAGGTGGAAGGAAGGGCGTGTGTATGGGCTGTGTTCAGTTCACCTTCCTCTGCACACTCCTTTACCACAAGTTTATTTTTTTGCTTTTATTATTTTTAAAGATTTTATTTATCTATTTGACAGATAAAAATCACAAGTAGGCAGAGAGGCAGGCAGAGAGAAAGGAGGAAGCAGGCTCCCTGCTGAGCAGAGGGCCTGATGTGGGGCTGGATCCCAGGACCCTAGGATCATGACCTGAGCTGAAATCAGAGGCTTTAACCCACTGAGCCACCCAGGTTGCTTTTTTTTTTTTTTTTTTTTTTTTTTTTAAACCATGAGTTTAAACAAAGAACTAGTTAATCGCCACTTGGCAAGCATGGTGGCTATGGTGTCTCCACACCAGTGAAGGCTGAAGTAAAGGATCCAGCTTCAGAGATGAAGGCAATGGTGCAGCTGCTGGTCCCCAGTGTTAGTGGAAGGGGTCCACCTGAGTTCATGGCTCAGGTGGAGTTTATATTTGTGTCCCAGCAAGGGTTCAGAAGGAACCTGAACTCTGGGTGTTGAAGTCCTGGCTTCAGGAAGCAGCGCCAGGCATTAGAACAATGCAGGAGGAATACTGGCAACGTGTTGTACTGTTAGTTTGAAAAACTATTTTCATGGCCAAAAGATGGGATCCTATTTTAATTCTCCTGTAACCTCTGTCCCACATCTTTTCACAGAGAACTGGCAAGTAGTGGGAGTACTATAAATGTCTCACCAACTACCCTTTATAGTTTTAATGAGAAAGTTCTAGAAGTAATGTTCCCTACAATAAAAACTGCCTAACTTATTATGGAGACAAAAGTCAGGAATTTTCAGTGGTTCTTAGGTCCGTGGTCCGTGGAAGAGAGATTAAGGAGGCTAGCGAAACTGGGAAGCCCATATCAGATCACAGAATGCATGGTGACAACTTCTCCCCTCTCCCTTCACTAAGACCGCAGCTTCCATTGAGGCTGAGGAGCTGTCACCAAAGTGTGCAATTGCCTCATTACCAGAGAGAGGAGCTGCACCCTGGGAACCTTCCCAGCCCCCTGAGGCACAGAGACCCAGGATAACAGCATGGCAATGCACCCCCTGCTGGCTTTTATTGTATGCTAATGTAATGGGGCCATCAGTCTGAAGGCTGTCTGTGCATAGAAACAGGATTTCTTTTCCTCTCCTTGGAAGTCATTTGAGATTCTAGCTAGTAGAAATGAGTGTGTGTTGCAGGAGGTAGGGTAAGAGAAGGGCACCAAGGGGCGCCTGGGTGGCTCAGTGGGTTAAAGCCTCTGCCTTCAGCTCAGGTCATGATCCCAGGGTCCTGGGATCGAGCCCCGCATCGGGCTCTCTGCTCAGCAGGGAGCCTGCTTCCTCCTCTCTCTCTCTCTGCCTGCTTCTCTGCCTACTTGTGATCTCTCTCTGTGTGAAATAAATAAAATCTTTAAAAAAAAAAAAAAAAAAAAAAAAAGAGAAGGGCACCAAGTAGAGAGGGAGGATACTTTGGGAGTGGGTAAAATAAAGATTCTGTGAGGGAACTTGAGAGAAACTCAGAGAGTTTTCTGCTTTAATGAAGTTTAACTTCAAAGTATAACAAAATGCAGGGTAATGGACCAGCATATACTTCCCACTGCAGATCACCAAAACAAATTCATAGTGCCAGGGTCACACACAGCAGGGAAGCCCAAGGTTACCCAACTTCTGAAGAATGAGAAATTGAGCACAGGCACATCTCCAAAATGCATTTTTCCTTACAGAAGAATTGCCATTTACTGTGCTGCTTTCCCTTTTCCAGAAAGGACACATGTCTATTAAAGCAATGAAAAAAAGGTTTCTGTGCTGCCTTTGGAATACCTTTCTTTCGGAGACTTCTATTCCTGGGAGTGACTTTGTAGAGAATGATTGTCAAGTGTGCAGAAAGAAAGGAATAAAGAGGGAGAGAAAGGGGAAGAGAATGGAATAAAGCAGGACGGAAGGGGTGGAATGGGGAGGGGAAAGGGCAAGAAGGAAGGGGGGAAGGAAGGCAGGAGGGCAAAAGAGGAGGGCGGAAGTGTTAGCCTAACTGATTGCCACATGCCAAGTAACTGTGGTGCCAGTCTCACTCTCCACGGTTTTACATAGACTTTCACCTCATTCCCAGAGCATCCTTAAGCAGGAGACTACAGAGGGGGTCACATGAACTCATCCACAGGAGAGGCCCCATGTCACTCTGCTCATCATTTCTTTCTCCTTGGTCCTTCCCAGCCCCCACACCATGAGGCACCCAGTCAGACTCATCTGCTTCCCAGTAGTTGGGTCCTTCATATCCTTCTCCAGCTGAGCATGGGGCCCTTAAAGCAGGAAGTAGAGACTGCATTATCTCTTTCGTAAATTCATGAGTCGCATGATGAAGGCTTGAAAACACATCAGGTTTCCAGTACACGTCTGTGCAGTGATTATTTCCTCCAATACAGATTTTCTAAAAGACAACTCCATGCACTATCTAAGTTTTAGCTCTATCATAAAAAGTGATGCATAAGCTTTGTAATGATTGAAAAGTGTTCAGTGGCATCGCATCCTTTAACGGTAACCCCCCTCTGGTGTCCAACAGCATCAAAGCCATTTGATATCAGAGGAACAGAGCTTGGAGACAGGCCCACAATGTTGCAGGTGAAAAGAGCCATCACCCTTTTTTCCTTTTAAAAATCCAAGTCCATTTATTTCCTGTGAGTTCACATAACCATTTTGCTGTATTTGGGACTCAAATTCTTTTCAAACACTCCGTTGGATCATCCTCCATGAGGCAGGGGCCACGGAGACTGAAATGAAACAGCGCAACTGATTGGAAAGAGCTCTGACATGTAAGTTTTGCTACTAGTTTGTATGATAGTAAGTGTCACTCCTTACTGGTGCTTCAGTTTCTATCTGCAAAACAAGGACCAACTAGGTAAAACCTAATGACTTCCAGTCTTCACACCTAGGCCCACACCAGGAATTGGGTAGAAACTTCAATCCCTAGACACCTCCAGGGGATTCATGCATTAGCACCCCAGGTTTCTCTGACTCTCTTAAAGCTACCTTGTTTTACAGAAGATTTTAATCCTAATGTCCATCAAGGTCGAAGACAGTCAGCTTCTGAAATAAAAAGATGAATGTTCCATGGATGGGAGAGAAACCAGAGGGAGATTTCTACCCGAGCATGAGAATTCTCTCTTGTAGGATTTTTTTTTTTCTTCACAGCAAATAAGGTTTATGGATTGCAATGAGGAGTCTGTCGCATTAAAATAAGTCTTTTTACAGTATTTTCCCATTTAAGCCTCACATGGGCAGCATGCTGGATTGGGCCCGGAAAGGCAGACTCACTAGTTTTTCAATTTAGTTTGTTAATAGCCTGCCTTTCATAAAAGCATCAGGCACAATCACACCAATCCCTAAATCAATAGGATGATGCAGCAATGCCTCACAGAAATGATATTTTTGAAATAAATATATACCATTCAGCCAGGCCCGTTTGACATCAAATTTATATACTCAATAAGAAAGCACAATTAATGGTCCCGAACTGTATTTTCCTTCACCTATTTCACATTTCAAGAAGCACAGGATTTCTTAAGGAAAAAAAAAATAATAATAAAAGGAGAAAGAAAAAGAGCAAAAAAGCATTCCATTCATAAATGGAATGAAGGTATTAAAAAACAATGCTGGCTTGTTGGTGCCTCCTACAACCCATTTATCTTGCCACCAATCTCACTTTTCTCTTAATTCGAGTCTTTGCACAGGTGTTAGTTCTTAAGAAATTTCCCTGACACCTCAGGTAAAACAGCACCCCATTCTCTCTCTGTCCATTTACCCTGCTTTTCATAGCATTTCATTACATTATGTTTGTTTACTGTCACTCCTCCTCCCAACAAATGTAAGCTGCATGGGGGAAGGATGTTTGCTATTTTGTTCAGCACCACATCCCCAGTGCCTACAAAAGTACCTGGCTTCCAGTAAATGTCTAACAGAATTTCTTAAAGGATGAATGAATAAATAAATACCTCATTTCCCTTCCCAGGTGTACTGGTCATGAAACTGTGTTCACATTCATACAGTAAAACAACCTTAGAGGATGTACATGCTTCCACTTACTAAACAAATCAATCAATAACAGTGCTTAGTTTTGATGAGACTTCTCTCTGGGGTCTGTACAGTGTGTGTATATATGTTGGGGGGAATATTCTGTATTGTTATAAATAATGCAAAGTAATGATAAAATTATGCTGATTGGGGAACACTGCCAGTATTATCAGGTTTACTTCTATCCTTCCTCTGTGTCACCACATGCTAAGGAAAATTTTACCTCCACTTTTACAAGTTTTCCATTTTTTCTACTCCTCTAACCAACACTTTTGTTCAGTTATGCAGTTTACCTGGTAGCAAACTTGGAGGTAAAGGAATTTTATAAGATATTTCTATGGGTTATTAGGGGGAAACTCTTTTATGGTCTTTGAAAATTCAAATTAAGGACAGAAATCACATTTACATATTTTTAATTTTTTTAAAGATATTATTTATTTATTTGACAGAGAGAGATCACAAGTAGGCAGAGAGGCAGGTAGAGACTTAGGAGGAAGCAGGATCCCTGCTGAGGAGAGAGCCATCGCGGGGCTCGATCCCAGGACCCTAAGACCATGACCTGGGCCAAAGGCAGAGCCTTAACCCACTGAGCCACCCAGGCACCCCCAGAAATCACATTTAATTTACTCTTTGTTGCTGAGTTATATTTCATTGAATCCAACACATGCTAAGACTGAACTCTATGGGATCACAGGTTATACTTGGATTTCATTTGATGACCTCCATAAGAGACTTAATAAGGTGCCATCTCCAACTATACCTCAAGTGTAATTATCTTCCTACACTAGTATCAAGAGTACATTTTTTACCATGAGTGCATAGATCTATTGTACTTGTATTCTGAAGTTTGAGTTCACCCAACATAAACCTTCACTGTTGAACTGCAACAACTGGAGATATTACAAAGAATTTCAGACTACAGTGATGACAGCACTCCAAATTTAGGAGGAAAACAAATATGGTACGGGAATAAATGTTTCAGGCAAGAACTAACCTTAAGAGATTTCAGTAAATTGAAGAAGTCAAAATATTCCCTTAGCAATATTTGAACTGGTTATTAGACATTTTGTCTTAACTCCTACAGACACCCATTTTCTGAAGAAATCAGTCATTTTGAGGCAGGGAGAAGAAATCAGTGTCAAGGCTGATCAGATCCATGGAGAACTTCACTGGCAAAAGCACAGATCCTGCGGACTGAGTTCCACTCTGTCCTGGGACTAATGCCAGTTTTTAAACTTCTGGTTCAGGTGATCTGATTTAGAAAGAAAGAAGGAAAGAAAGAAAGAAAGAAAGAAAGAAAGAAAGAAAGAAAGAAAGAAAGAAAGAAAGAAAGAAAGAAAGAGAAAGAAAGAAAGAAAGAAAGAAAGAAAGAAAGAAAGAAAGAAAGAAAGAAAGAAAAGGAAAGGGAAAAAAAAGAAAAAGAAGTACCTGAAGGAGCCTACCTTTCCCATGTGCCTTTTCCATGTGCCACGGAGAAGTTACTGTGCTCGTAACTGAAAGGAAGGGACTGTTAATCATGTTTAGAGCATGCCACTGAAACAGGAGCTGAATAAACAGCTATGGAGGAAGACAATTGATGGGATTCAAGGGAGAATTTAAAGGGCTAATATCTACCAACTTTGTCGCAGGATATTCTGCCAAATTGTGGGGCAACAACAACAATGAAAAAGAGTATATATGATGGTCTCTTCCTTCTAAGAGAGATAAACTATATGTAAACAAGTACAACATAAATCATGTGGAATATTCCCCAAGAGGATTAGGGGAAGCCCATGTTGTTTGGTCAAGCAGGTTACAGAAAAGGGCAAATTGGAGCTGGACTGAAATGTGTCATTGCCACAGGTCTTTATGAGTGGAGGAAGGTTCCTTGCCCTAAAGACAGAAAATGGGTTCACTTGAAACATCAGTCTAGTTCATTTATAACTGGAAGTCACTCTTACTGTGCATTAGGCACTGTATTCATCAATGTAGAGTAATTATCTCATTTAATCACCACAACTCCTCCATAGAGCTGGTGAATATCATTATTATTGCTTTCTTACAGATGAGGAAACTGAGGCACAGAAAGGGTAATAACTTGTCTGTGGTCTCATAGATGACAGAGTCAATGTTTAAACACTGAAAACACTGGTGTTGAAAACACTGGATTCCAGTCTTTATTGATAATAAAAGCTAAGTCTGAGTATTTACCATAATTTGGGTTATTCGGAGCACTGTGAAAGCCACAACTCATTTAACACCACACTGTCAGGCAAGTGCAATATTTTCTATTTTGCACATAAAGAAACAGAAGCAAAGAGGGAAGTTGTACAAGGTCACACAGCTAGGAAGTAACAGAGCTGGGATTACAACCCTGGTAGCTGGTGTAAAGAGCCAATGCCTTTGTATCTAATGCCTCTCTAGGTTTACATTATGCAAAATGTTCTCCACAAATTTACTGCCCATTCTATCCTATAGCCCAGTTTTAAGGTGTGGAAATGATAGTGATGCTTAAACCCTGATTAGTCTTTCACCATTCACCTGATTAGTTATTTTCATTTAGGACCAGAATTGGCTTTCTTAACTAGGGGAGAGCATATAGAGAACGATCAGAGAGTCATGAAAAGTTCCCTTGGCTCAAGAACTTCTTCATGGACTTCAGTCAAGGTTTTGAATTTCTAATCTTTGGATTCCAATCTTTCTACAGGTCAGAATTAAAAAAGAAACATGTTGGTAGTGA
Organism: Mustela erminea; assembly: GCF_009829155.1. Lineage (NCBI taxonomy): Eukaryota > Metazoa > Chordata > Mammalia > Carnivora > Mustelidae > Mustela > Mustela erminea. Next base: position 34,109,402 of record NC_045626.1, on the reverse strand, counting down.
ACAGAGAGAACTTTATCAGGGATAAAACACCTGGAATGACTTTCCTTGAAAGAATGGACCAGGGGACTGATCAGTTAGGACAGAAAGAGGAGAGTGAAGAGACACAAAAGAGAAAATATGAAGTGGGCAGTTAGGCACTTAGTAGGCAACGACCTGGGCCCTGGACTCTGAGGAGGGAAAAGGAATCTACTAAAAGAGAAGAGACACTCTCTAAAAGGAGAATACATGGAGAACAAAAATCCTCCTTGGCCTCCGCATCATTTCCCTTAGTCTAAACGCTGTCTCAGGAACCGTGGCCTAGACCCATAGAGGACAAGGCAGTATCAGCCCTGATGCAGCCACATCTCCCTATTTGCAGCAGGTAAAGACGTTATATAAAGAGAAGGGTTGACATTATATCAAGATGAGGTCTGAAAAAGTGAATGATATTGGCCAGTATTAATTACTTCCGTTTTAGTACGAAGGCAAATTGCCCCCTTCCCTCTGTGTATGTGGGATTTATCTGTTGGAACCACCTCTTCTTCACATGCCCTGCCCACTTAAGGATCTGGCTTTAAGGCTAAATTTTGCCAATTTTGAGTCATGTGTTGAGGCCAATTCACTTCACCTCCTGGGCCATTATATCTTTATATATGTGCTATTCTTATAGCTTCTATTAATTAAACATGTAAATTATGAGTGCCAAATATACTTTCCCTATTTTGGCTCTGGATAACGTGCTTACCAGCACTATGAGGCAAATGTTCTTAATCCCATTTAATGGATGGGAAAATGGACATTCAGATACTTTATAACTTACTCATGATTAGAGAGTTTATGGGAGTCAAGCCGGAATTTAAACTCACTTCTGTTTGATTTCAGAACTAATGTATTTCAGCATGCTGCCTTCCTGTTTCTGTGTCTAATTTCTTGTTGCAGAGTGAAAAAAACTAAAGGAAAGAAGCAAAGAAAGGTGGGATAAAGGGAGGGAAGAAAGGAAGAAAGGTAGGAAAGAAGGAAGGAAGGAAAACTTTGTTTCTTTTCAAAGGTTTATTTCAGGCATCAGTATGCTGGGGTTCCCAGGCTTTGACACAGACTGAAGTAAGAAAAGGTCCTTGGCACCTACCTATTAAGCAGGTAAGAACAATTTCTAATCTGTGGTGCCATATGCCTGACTCTTCTCAAAATCTGAAATTTTCATTGAGTCTCTGATTTTATTTGCTTCTATTTCAAGTGTGACTGCTTTCTGGACAGCAGATGTGAGTGTAGGATGGTGGTATGGGGGTGGGGAGGAATATAATTTAGTTTAAATTGCATTTTTGAGCAACACAGACACTTGGATATCATTCTTCATGTACTAGAATATGCTATTCAGTATATTCATCGGGGCATACTTAAACCTAGAATCCCCACCTCCTGAGGCTGCACTTGTAGAAAATAGCATTAAAATTTGGATGGCAGATACAAACCTGAGATTTATGAGGCATGGATGTTTACTGGAATACAACAGAGACCACATATCAACTCAACATAAATGGCATGATCTCTGGTGATGCTCATGGGTCAGGGAAAACAGTCAAGAGGTCAGCTCATCTACTGACCACACAAGTCCACCTGCCAACACATTGCAGCAGACTCTGTTACCTGGAAATGGGGGAGATTCTATAACAAAAAGGAGTTATAAACATGATCCTGGGTTTGATCTTGAAGAGGAATTCAAAAAGCATGAAGTAAAGTTGGCCATCATTTCATCATACAAAACACAGGTTTCAAGTCCATTTAGTGGCCAAGATGCGGCACATTCCGAATCATAGCTGGATTTCTTTCCTCTGTGGATATAGTATCTACCACTGGAACAGGTCTTGACTCAAAATCAGTACCTGGAATATCTAAACTATGTTTCCTACCTCTTCACTCAATCCAGCCACATTATCGAAGGAAAAGAACATAAGAGGAATCTTCTCAGAGACTATGTTTCTCTAGTCATTGTTTCCAGTCATTTATTCCAAACAGCAGTCACTTGAAGCTGAAATTTAGAGCAGTCAGTCCCCTTAAAGTTTAGAGTTCTCATTTATAAATACCTAGTACACTGGCAATGGATACTCAAGGCTTCCAGAGTTTGAACATCATGTTTTCATTGGCCTGCACTGCTTTTCTGCAGACTACCGATATGTGACTTGTCTGGGTTCATATCAATATAGAAAAGCTAATCCATAAATAGTCCAGCATCAATTTCTGAGGTAAGCTGCTGCTTCTCTCACCAAGACTAAGACCTTGTTGAAGTCTCTCAGCTTCACTACCATGGGCACTCTCACTGTTCCTTAACATTCAATGACTCTTACAAATATCTGTATAGTACTTTACACTCTTCAAATGACTTCCATAATCATATCTGATTTCATACAAACATTAGTCTCCCCTCCCTCCAAATCATTACTTTTTCTCACCTTAGACTTGAAGAAACAGAAATCCAGGAAGTGGTACAAACAGGAGAAAATATCAGAGGTACAGTTTAAACCTAGGTTTCATGGTAGTGGGCTTTGTGTTCTGTCCTCCCTTACCCCTGCCTATGGCCTATGGATTTAGGTCTGAACATTCAGAACTTCCTTCATCTACATCACTCCTGACTGTGCCATCACTTCTAGAATTCATCATGCAGGCCAACTGTAGTCCTATAAGCCTTCCCTTTGAGGGCTTGTTTAAAGGTCTCAGTCAACTACATTTTTGTTGTTGTTGAAATCTTTCAACTAACTTTCAGAACCAATAAACAATAAGCTCATTCATACCACAGTAGAGTTGATAATATCTAAAACGCAAATGACCTTTCAGAATATTTGAGTTTTGAGATAAAATTAATTGGAGAATCCAAGAAATTCATTCCTGATAGTGGAATTTTAGACATTACAATAACTAGATTTGGGCTATTTGAATCTATGCATACCATGCCACCTACCAACCTCTTCTTTAGATCTGGTTTTGCCTTAAGGTCATTGCAACTAAAACTAGGTCTGGAAAACCATCCCCATAATTTGGTAGAACATGGAAAAAAAAAAGAATTACTTGTAAAAGCATCTTTGAGTTAAAAGTTTTCTTGTACCTACTATAGGGCCAAAAATTCCAGTTAGTCATTTGTTCTTTTAGGTTACACATCTTTTCCCCCATATATCTCTTTTAAAGTAAAAAAGAGGTCTGAGAGCAAGACTTCATGAAGCTACTTTCAATGGCTAATACTTCATGATAAATGAGATAATCAGATACTTTCCACCATTGCAAGAAAAGCCATAGCACATGCCTAACAAATTATTAATACTCAGCATCTGTAAATACTGTCATTTTATTATCCATTCAGAGGTATTAACATGTATTTCCTTAATTTTTCCTCCATTTTTGTGTAATCAAGGACAAATATTTAATAACTCTGAGCCTCAACTGTCCTATTTAAAAATGATATTAATCCTATTTAAAAATGATATTAATAGGGGCATTAGGGTGGCTCAGTCAGCTAAGTGTCGGTCTTTGGGTCTGGTCATGTTCCCAGGGTCCTGGGATCAAGCTCTGCATCAGTCTCCCAGCTCAGTAGGGAGCCTGCTTCTCTCTATCCCTCTGCCTGCTGCTCCCCCTGTTTGTGCTCTCTCTCTCTCTCAAATAAATAAATAAAATCTTTTAAAAAATAAAAATAAAAATGATATTAATAATGTCTACTCATTGGTAATTATAAAGATTATAAAATAAAACATCAGCGTACATAAAGAAAAATATATTGATCTGAAATATAAGGTATTCATTAAAAGTAAAGGCATTCTTTATGATCCAACTGTTTGTACATCCAAGTGCCAGGAATACCACAAACTCAGCTTCCCTGGCCAGTGTTGCTCCCTGAGTGTCCTGCTCTGGCTGTGTCCAGGGGCTCACAGTAAGAGCACCATGCCCATCAGCCTGGCCTGGAAGGAGATAGTCACCAAACGATACCATGAGTTCTGTCAGGGACAGCTAACTTGTAGGGACTTCGCTCTCTGATTGTTGAGATTCGATGAATACAACTCTTTGGACAAAGAGTGGTGGGAAGGTCTCTGAGAGCCCTCCATAGGTTGAAGTGACTCCATAGGTTGGAGTTTTACAGAATTTATACATCCTGCCTCAAATTCACAGAACTGCTCAGAGTGTTTCTTTCTCTAGGTTAGTGGATCAAAGACAATACACCCTACAGTTTGTATTTGTTTACATCCTGTACAAGTAGCTATCACTGCCAAACCCTTCTATATAAGTCTGATGGATAGATCTATGACTGAATCCCAAGTAACTTCACCTGAAGTCCCTGGGTGAACCCTCCACAAACATGCAAACTCTACCATGGAGAGGGGCCCTTCAGAATCTCTACCTTCCGCGTGATTTTTTCTTCATATAAAACTCATTCATTTAATGATTACTTGCACTGACTCAATACCATTTCCTTTTTTGTTGTAATTGCTCTTCCATATTTTTCAGTAGAAATTTTTGCCTTCCTTCTTTCTTTCTTTATTTTTTTTAAAGATTTTACTTATTTACTTGAGAGAGAGAACACAAATGGGTGGAAGGGCAGATGGAAAGGGAGAAGCAAACTGCTCACTCAGTGGGGAGTCTGAGGCAGGGCTCAGTCCCAGGACCCAGAGATTATGACCTGAGCCAAAGGCAGACACTTAACCAACTGAGCTACTCAGATGTCCCATGCCTTCCTTCTTAAATGGACCTTTCTTTTGGACTTTTTTTTAAAGATTTTTTGAAACATTTTTTTAAAGTAATCTCTATGCCCAACCTGGGGCTCGAACTTACAACTCTGAGATCAAGAGTCACATGTTTTACCAACTGAGCCAGCCAAGCGCTCCACATACTTCTTGATTAGCTTCAGAAAGCATAATCACTCCTGCCTCTGTCACGTGGATTTTGCCTCCATGCCCTCTGCCCATAGGCCAGATTCACTGGCCTTTCCCTACATCTAACCTACATTCTCACATAGCAACCTCAGCCTGGACTAGCTCTAAGGTGAACACGTAACTGCATCTCAAGGTCTCTACCTACCATATTCTTAAATTCCTTTTAATATATGTGCTACACTCCTGGAAAAGGTAAATTTTATAAATTATCAAACAGGTACATGTCTTTAGAAGTAACATTTTTACATCTTTTAAAAAATGTGGTAGGACTATTGAGGTACGGTAAAAGAATGAAGATCTCAACTTCCAGACTTCACCTGTGGTTAAAAAAAAAGTGCCTCTGAGCATAAAATGAAACTTCAGCTCCTGAAGATGAAATCTGCCACTCTCCCAATGTTGTGAAGAGCTGGCCCTGTAAAACACTTTCTTTCATGAACTACAACTGCCTGTCACAAAATTTTTTGATAGGCATTCACCCCTATTTGGATTTAGGCTGTAAATATTTGCCCAGACCCTAAAACTGATGCCCTAACTTTACAATGCACATATTGCTTAAATATATGTTGATAAATAAACTTGCAAGCTGGTATATGCATTGCATGTAAACTCTCTTTTTTTAAGCAAAGATTTGAATTTTATAGACTGTAAAATATGGATATTGCTCTATTTATCTTGATGTACCTCTGTGAAAAGGTGACTGCTGTGATTGGAAAGTCAAGCCATATAACTAAAATGAGGTACTTTATTTGGAATTTTAAGATATCCTCTGCCCAATATGTATAACCATAACTATCTTGAAAAATTAGTTGTTTATTGCATAAATATTTTCAAGTGCTCTGCCTATAATACGGAATTGGTTTATAAGCACTGTGAAATGGGAGATGCTGGTCACTGCCATAAACACAGGATTCAAGGATTCTAGTTGGCCATTGTAGGTCAAGAAGGCTATTAATGAGCCTAGGTGGTATGGAGGAATAATGCCATCAAATATCAACAACAACAACAATCTAGATAAAATGTTAGAAAACTTATTTTTAAGTACTTATACTAGGAAAATTTGTTCTTCAATGTATAAGATTGTGAATGTTTTAGGTTCTGTGGACCAGGTGTGGACTTTGTTGCATATGGTTCTCCTTTTACTTTTCTTTTACTTTTTTTGAAAGCATACTTTTAAAAAGATAAAAGCTTCTCTTGGGTTATGGGCCATGGGCCATGGTTTAATTATCCCTGTTCTAGAGCAAAGGTGTTAAGATAATTTTTAACTGCAGAAAACTTTAAGTCAACTTTTGTGGTAACTACAGTAATAAAAATCAGTCCACATGGACTGGCTGGGAGGCTGTTGATGGTCCTAAGACTGCCTATTCTACTTTCTCTTCTTGGTCTTCATAGCCTAGAGGCAACCACACAGAGCAAGAGTCCTCTTGGGGACAACAGCTTAGATATCAGATATCTGCATCCCAGAGAATTTCCAAAACTCTCAGCAAAGTAACAAAAGTGTGCACTTATCAAAAAAATGCTTAGACCTTATACCAACAAGGAAGGAAGCACCAACAAGGAAGCAGATATAGTCTGCAAATTTTGTCGATGGAATTACCATGTTCAGTCTCCCAAGTAAAAATCTCACAATGCACCATGCATTTGATAGAAATGCCTTTACAATTTATTCATTTGCTTTTTGCCCCAATTCTACCAGAAAGAGTCTATTTTTATTTTCTTACACCAGAATATCTGTGCAAATTTCTTAACTGGTTCCCCTGCAGGCTCCTTTTAGACTCGCCACTCTTTGCCCTAGCCAGCCTACCCCAGATAGGCTGTTTTGCAATTACATAGCTTTGATTTGGTCTCCCTATTCTTCTAATAATCTACATTCAATTCAATTCATTTGGTCATTGATCAGATATTTATGATGCCTTCCATTTAATGTGCTAGAAACTGCAGGATCCCCAGATAAAGGTTAGAATTTCTGTCTTCTAAGAAGAGATAAGAGTGTGATAAAATACCTGTGATAGAAGGTGGAATACAATTCGAACCATTTGAGTAATGCAAGCAAGCAAAGTTCAGTAAGTTGCTACAGGAAATTTCTGGCCAATGAAATTGGGAAAGACTTGAGAAAGCACTGAAGATTTACTGGAAAATCACTGCAGGAAGATGGTAGTGGCAGGAAATTGTGGTGAAGAGAAAGGCATGAGCAAAGGTATGCAGGTAGGAAAGCACAGAGATTACTCTGGAAATTAAGGCCATATAATTTTAGTAGTTGAGTGATGGAAAAAACCTGGGGAAGGAGTTAAGACAAGTTTTTAGAAAGTCCAGGATGCCAGGCCATGTTGTTTGAGCTGTATTCAGTAGAATTTGGAGAACAGCCCATGTGTTTGAAGTTCATGTACCCTGTGATTGGGTGAATGTATGGCTGGTCTGCACAGAGATGATGTAGTAAAAGGGCTCTGAACTGATAGTTAGAGAACTCATAGATTTGAATTTCTGTGATACTTGCCTCTGATTCATCTTTTTAGATCATCAATAAATGATCAATAACTCAAAGCAAAATGCGTGAAAATATCATTTATGTTTCTATTGTGAAATGTGTGTATGGACTGTGGAGTGATGGTGCTATATGCAAAGTGAGGAAAGAGTTCTAGAAAGTGGCAAGAAGGACTGGGGTGGAATTTCCATGAAAAGATGAGATACAGTGGGATTGTATTCAGTAAAATTGGAAAATAAGAAAATACTTGTTTCTAACCTTTTTAGCCTAATATTGCAGATTAAAGCTTCTTGCCACCCTCACATCAGATCATGGAATCCTAAGGGAAGGAAGCATATTTGCTCTGATTCTTGTTTGTATTCTCAGCACATAGCAGAGAGCCTGGCTCGTAACAACCACTCAGTAAATGTTGCTTGAATGAATGATCTCTCAAAACTCCATCAAAACCTCTGCTCTAGAGGAAAATCTGTAACCAAATACATGCTAATGAATGAATGATTATCGATATGTTAAAAGGAATTTCTCTTATGAGAAACGGATATGGAATAACCCACTGCCAAATAAGACCAATTTTAATGGCAACATGCACAGAAGAGGAGGGATATTTAGAAGAGCAATAATGGTTTATGCAGCTGGGTACTCAATTGACTATTTCCCACCTTTCCTACATCTGGGGCCCCTAGATTCCCATTTAAAAGCCTAGATATTATAAGTACAACTGACTTTTAACTAAACTTACTCTGTCTTACCCTGCCATAAGGCAAGAAAAGAACCACTGAATCAGACCCTGCAAATTACCCCAATTTTTTTTCAGATTGAGAAGAAAGCCATGTGCTACCATCCTCCTGTGGGAGGATGTCCTCCAATGTCCTGATTACCTGGTCTCTATTTGCAAAAAAAAAAAAAAAAAAAAAAAAAAAAAAAACCCTTACCTTTCATATGGAAATCCTTCCACAGGTAAAACACTTTCACTCTGCTATATCAGGTTGTATTTATGTTAAATTCCCTTCCTTCAACATTTAGGAGACTTGACATGTCTTATATTCATGGTTTCTAACCTGGCTTCTCTGATTAATGCCTACAGCATACAGTTTAGACAAAATAATGTTGTTGGTCAAAATGACTACGTCTCTTCTCAGAGTGGGAAGATGTCATAATGGTTCAATTTCACATATCTAAAATGTCTGTACCTAAGTATCGTTTCTGCATTAATATTAAATGTGACAACATTATTTCCACTTGAGCATGGTACCCAGTCTCCACCCTACATTTTGAAACATTCCAAGCAGTTTTGAAGAGAAAACAGCAAGGATAATAAAAACTGCATAAATACATATACCATTTACTGATTTAATTCAACTATATCAACCTGTATACAAAGATGAAATTTTGCAACATTAAGAACTAATAGGAAGTCTTATCTATGTTGCATTTTTCACTTGCTACAAAGATATTAAGGAGGTATACTAACCAACACCTTCAGTTTTTAGTGACAGAAATCTAACTCAAACCACCACCAGCCAGAGTTTTGTGAAGAATGTGTTGCCTCACACAATGGCAAGTACAGTATGGTGTTGTTTAAGTACAAACTGACAAAGCAGCTCAAACAGCATCATCAGGGGCCCATGGAGACAGCACCTTCCTCGACAGATGTATTAGTTTCCTACTGTTGCTGTAACAAATTACTATGAACGTGGTGACTTAAAACACCACAAATTTATTATCTTGCAGTTCTGTGGGTCACACATCTGAAATAGATCCCGTGGGGCTAAAATCAAGTGTGAACAGGGCTGCATTCCTTTCTGAAGATTCTTGGGACTTTCTTGCCTTTTCCTGCTTCTAGAAGCTGCCTGCATTCATTGGCTCACAACTCTATCACTCTGTGCTGTTCTCCTCACACCTCAAACTCTTCTGCCTTCCTCTTTCACTTACAAGAATGCTTGTGATTGCATTAGACCCACCCATATAATCCCCCATAATCTTATCTCAAGACTTTCAACTTAATTCCATGTGCAAAATCCCTTTTGCCATGTAAAATAACCACGGTTCTGGAGATTGGAATATTGATATATTTGGAGGGCCATTATTCTGCCTACCACAACAGGTTTTGGTGGGGGGTGGGGAGTCCTAGGAAGAACTTTGAGTGATCTAATTTCTGTGCCTAGGAGGACTATATGTATATACACTGACTGGCTAGACTGGGTCACATGAGGTCATGTCTGATAGTGAGGGGGAATGGTTGATTTTGTCTTCAATCATACCACATGGAATGGTTTCTCTGCAGGAAAAACAAAGGAATTTTTTTTTTATTAGAGTAGGGCAGAGGGATGATGGAAAAGGAAAATGACCACCAACGTCTGTTGCACAGGACATCAGATAAAGGGGTATGCTTGTGTAGTTCCCCACCCTTATAAGGAGGGCACTATGAGTTAAGAACTAACCATTTAAAAACTCTCTTTTAAAATATAAATATTGAACTTTGGGCAAGAATAAATATTCACACTGAATCACATATTAGCATGCAAGGGTTTATTAACATTTTATTCTTTATGCTGGAAGTGGCTGAGCCTACTTAGGGGGAGGAAGTTAGAGGGTCTCAAAATGAAAGGTCCCGAAGAGAATACAAAAAGAAGGTAAAAACAGGAAGATACCACTAGCCCCTCATAAATTCTTCATGGGCTAGGTCTGACTTGTAAATGTACCCTTGGTAAATGGACCTATTTCATTAAGTGGGGTCCTTCTTTCCCCATTCATCCAGGCCTCTATCCTGTCCTTCAAACAACCCTAAACTGGGAACTAGTCATAGTGTCTCCTTCACAACTCCCATTCCTTATGCCTACAAGGTGGCAAGATCTGCTCTGTCCCAGAGGGGAGGCAATTGTTCATGGGCAGAGCTATCCCTCCAAGGGCAGCAGCTCCTCTGCATTTGGGCATTAATTCATAATCAAACATTGATGAATCATGCGATTTTACTGAAAAGCACAGTCCTTAAGTCAACCACCTAATCTAAGGGAAGAAATTAAACTCTAAACCAACATAAACACATTACAAGTCATTAGTGTAATTAAAAAGGAATGTATAATTAAAACATTTGTGTATTTTAGCTCAAATTCATCTGCGGTCGGAAATTTTAATGAACTGTTCATCAAAGAAGTCTCGGGAGTCTGGGGATAAGTTTAGCATAACAAGAAACTGAATGTTTTCTTCCCTCTGCTTCAGGAGCCCCATTCCCTCTGGTTTCTAAAAAGCAACCTGTCATTGGTTCCACCAAACTAATAATGATTCTAAGTGGTTATGATTGCTTCTGTGTTTTAAACTGATGTTATCTTTTTATCCCTTAAGAATCATGTTTTTCATAATTACTTCTCTTTTGTCCTTTCCTTAAGACAAATGATTTTGTAATTAGCGATGAAGGAAGGAGTCGTCACTCCAAGACATCTGTCAAGTTGTCAGGAAGTATGTCTCCCTGTAGCTATATTTAAACTTTCTGTTTAATAGCCTCTTGCTTTATTTCACAAGAACATCTCTGTGGAATCATGCCTAGGATCCCCTAATGATCAGGTTCCATAAAACATAGAGCAATTAGACTGTAAGAAATATCGCTCCCCAGAATGTCCTTCCTATTCATAATGTGCACCTCTCCCTCCTAACACTTCCTTTCTTGGGCCTCCCCGCCCACATGGATGCTTCCCTCCCCACACTCTGGTGGGCTCTAGTTTTAGGCTCCAGCAGATGAGATGGTGGAGTGTGTCAACAATTAAGCTAACATTTTCTCCAACTTCAGCATTCAGTTGTAACAATTCTGTCTGTCTCCAAATGAATGGCAAGCTATTGTAAGAAACAAAATACTTCTCCCTTGGAGGGAGCAAAGCCTTAACAGTGTTGTGTATTTCCCATGCACTCTATAGAGAAATGACATGCTTGCTCACATGTTGGCTGTTCTTCTATATCATCTGCAGTAAGAAAGAGCATCCCAGTGACTCCTAAAGCCTTCCTCCTTAGGAAAAGAATTCAGACTGACAGAAACATCCTGCAGAGTGCTGAGAAATATGGACAGTCCCTCTTACCATAGTATTCAAGATTACTGCTGATCTACAATACCCATGCCATTCTGTCAATAGCTAACACCCTAAATCTCAAAGAAATCTCAAGCTGCTCTAATCACTCACTCTATTCTTCAATAGCCCATTTAACCCATGACTCTCGTTCTTTATAACAGAAAGCTAGGTATAGGAGTGGAGAGATTTTTCTGAAAGTCACATGCAAGTATCAGACAGATCCAGAGACAGAAAACTTTGTGAACTTATACACTGACTGTGACTTTTCACCTGGCCCTGGCAGAGACAGAGACAGGACTGATCCATGTTGAATGAATGAACACATTAAATTTTTTCCGTATCTTAGGAGAAACGTGAAGTTGGTACATTTTCCCTCCCCTTGGGTACTGTACAAGCTTTTCCCTCTTTCAAAATACCCATACCACTGGCCTGGATCCCAGGGACTCGCCAACCCTTGAATTTACCTGGAAATTATCACAATGAAGTGGGGAAAACTATTGCTTGAGCTATTTTTTCTCACAAGGGTATTTTCATTTAACAGTAGACTCTTAAAGATCAAAAAGGCTCTATAAGACAAAGAACCATCCTTAAAATTAGAGGGATTAGGGCATTAAAACTTTTGCTTTCTCATGGGAACTGGAAGACCGGCCCTGGATCGATTCTCACTGCATCATGTGGTGGCTGCTTATTCTTCCAGCCTGAGTACAGTCATAAGCATAGTGCAAGTTGTGGGCAGAGGTATGCCAAACCCAGTAGCTGAAATGATAAGGCAAATAATTAAACCAGTGTGTTTACTTTTCTGGTTAGTTTCCCATCCTATTCCTTCATGGAGCTCATGATCATAATTCTATTGAAGATGAAATAAAATCACAAGATGCCTCTAAGCTTCCAGGTCTCTTTTTCTATTCCAAATGCCACGGCCTTCCTTATGGCTATTTCAATCTTCCTTACATTCTCTTCATTTCCACTTCACCTTTTTAAAAACCATTCTTCACATCAATGTCAGACGTAAAATACTAGTTGTAGCACTATCTTGTCTTTCTGCTGTTAAGAGAATGAAAAAGCTTCCCAATGCCTATGGATTAATTAATGCATGGCTTCATGTCAATGCTTCTTACCTCATCCATCCTTGTTGCTCATCATTTCTCAGCAGTGGACTCTCTGAGCTCATTTAATTGGGTACCTCCCTTTGCTCCGCCCACTTCATCTGACTTCCTATTGGCTCAGCTTATTGTCAATATTGCAGAAAGTAGAAATATTGAGAAGGTCTGAAAATACCATGTAGTAGTCATATCAGCCCTAGCCTTTCTACCTCTAGACTTCCATAAGGACAGAAATAAATTTCACCTGTATGACCTGTTGGTTCTCATATTCAAGGACAGGTGATCCCTCCCCTTTATTTGTTCTTTGGTTTGTTGATTTATTTGTTTGATGATGCAGTGAATGCTCAGCAATTCTGAAACTCTTTAACTTAAATGATGAAACACATTTTTGAGCCCTTATTTGAAAGGTACTAACTAATCATCACTTCTAATATTCATCCCTGGGCTTTCTTTCCTCTTCTTTGGCAGTGCTTTGCCTAAGAAGTGTCTAAAGGGAAAAAATATCATATAAAGATAAAAATAATATTTCTTTCCCATTATATCACTTATCTTTAGCCAGTAATTGCTATGTTCTTTGGTGGTGGTTTCCAAATTTTATACGAACTTGTAAACATATAGAGGCACAGCTAGAGTTCAGAGAGGTAAACCAAAAAACTTTTTATTAAGTGTTTTTTAGACTACAGCAGTTTAAAAGTTATGGGTAGAATAAACGAGTAAATAAATGAATCATAAACAGATAGTGAAAATCCCATATAAAAAAAGAACAAGGACAGATACGACACTATAAGAGAGTGAACAAGTGAAAAGTTTTTACATAAGGAAGCTCCAAAATTTTACATATGTTTACATCATGTGAACTGAGGAATATTTTTTAAATGTTATGAGATTTGAAAAAAATAGCATGTCATCTTTGATTCTTACCACTTCCCTTCTTTAAAGTGATACTTATTGATTAATTGAGGGGCTACTAGTGTTCATATTTGAAAAGTCTATGCCTTTATGGGAAAAGAGAAGAAACTGAGTGAAGGCAGAATTTTGGGCAGCAATACCCCAAAATGGAGGAAGGATCTTGGCCTCCAAGACAGACAAATGGTGAGAGTGAGACATCATGTCTGCAGAAAGAGGAATATGGAATCTGTACCCCAGGGAGAAACCTGAAGAGTTTGAAAAATTCCAATATAAGTAAGTGATATGTAAAGGAAGTAAGATCTATGTCTCGTTTACCTGTAGACTATCAGACTGTGCCTAAGCAAGAGAAGACTAGGGAGAAACAGCCATGGTCAGCTCACTGTGACATGTAGCCAAGGACAACTTTTCATGACCCAAAAAGTGTGGTGTGGGTATTGCCTGTATACAGTGTGTATGCAGAGAGAATAACAGAACATAAGGAAGAGACAGCCCAATAGAGGCCAGGGTTCTCAGGAGCAACCTATCTGGACCAACCAGGACTAGATGGAATGTCACCTCTAACACCTTGGCATGACCTAGCCCTTCTTGAAGAGTAAGCCTTTGGGGAAAAAGGAAACTTTATCATCTCCATTGTACAAAGAGACAAAGAGGTCCAAGTAACTTTCAAAACAGGGCCAGGCTCCTGTGTAGAAAAAGGAAAAGCATCAAGCAAAAGGCTATGGAGGTTGCATAATGGATGTCAAAAAAGATGTTTTCAGATACTAATGTGCAAAAGCCTGTCATGATTGATCTTTAAGGTTGGATATGATCCTTATAAGGTTTTTCTTTAAAGTGTGAACCCTTCTGGGAGAAGTGATATATTAAGTGCCTAACATTTTAATATGGAGACATATATGAGGTCACCCTTCTGAGAGGCTGGGAGGATTTTTTAAAAATGAGAATTTGTGGGGGTCAAGAAAACCTAAATAGGTAAGAGGCTGGGGTCTTGCTGTAAGATGACAACAGAGTCTATCACAAGTGATGCTCCTTGTTTATAAATCCAGAATCAATGTTAAAACTGCTTTTGCATATATTTTAATATCACTGTCCACAGATCCTACTTACGCCTTAGTTTTTCACAATTTTCCCGTAACAAAATGAGAACAATGGACTACACACTCTCTCTGTCTCTGCCTCTCTCACACACATGCACACATATTCGCTGCATACACATTTTGGTGTGTATGTGTGAGCGGGAATAAACTTTGTGGTCTTCACTGGGATGACTGAATGTTGAATGAAACCTCAGTGAAAGAAGTATCCTATAATTTAGATGCTAGGTCCTTAGAACTTTCTTGATAATCCTGAAATGTCTGATCTCACTGAAGATGCCATCATGGATCTATTTGTGATACTTGTTTGTTCATAGTCAGATCAATGACTTTTTTTAATGTTAGTATAAAAGGGAAAACGAGACAAGAAATAAGGAAAAGAAAAGAAAGGAAATGTAAAGGTAATCAGTAAGATCAGATTAAACACAAGGAAGGTCTTTTTAACCATTTTAGCTGTTCAGTAAAGGAAGAATTACCCTTCAAATGGATGGATGTCCTATCATTTTATAAACATTGGTGAAATCAAGGATGCTGTGGAAAAGGTGTCCTCTTAAAGTTCCTCAGTTGGGTACAAGGACCCATCGACTTCTTGGGTCTTTTTCTAGCTAGCTCCATGACTTTACTCTTCTGTCATCCCAGGTGAAGGATACTTCCTGATGAAAAGCGCTTGTACATATTGCAAGCTCTGCAGCCTCCATAAAATTCATATCTTTTCTGGATATGCATTTTCCCAGGTGTGTACACACATTCAAACTGAGACTTTCAAAACTGTTGATGTCAGCAAGGTGAATATTTAGGTGAACTGGACCTGTCAGAGAAAATATTTGTAAGATGTCCCTGGTGACCATGTTTTTCATTAAGGTTTCCAGTTTCACTTGGTATAATTAATCCTAAGATTGTAATCTTATTCACAAAAATAAAGTATCAGAGGATGCTGGTAAATAAATTTCCTAGCTATAAAGATACTACTCCAGAGACTAGGAAGCAAACATGATGGCTACTATTGTCTTTCCAATGACTCTTGAAATATGTTAATAAATATTGGGTTTCACAATCCCCAGGCAAATAAATATTTAATTGTAACAATGGGTATTTATCTAAAACTCCTGGGTGCAATCTCAAGTATTATGATTTAGAAAATCATACATATAATGATTTAATCCTTAAATATCTTCCATAATACATTGCCTTGGGCCATTAAAATCCTACCCTGATTTCCAGTTAAACATGGTGAATTTAAAGGACACTTTTATCTCCTCTTTGCTCTTGAAACTCCTCTACACTGGGACATCAGAAGAGATAGAAAAAAAGAAAGAAAGAAAGAAAGAAAGAAAGAAAGAAAGAAAGAAAGAAAGAAGAGAGAGAGAGGAAAGAAAGGAAGGAAGGAAAAGAAGGAAAGGAAGGAAAGAAGGGAAAAGAAGAGGGTAGGGAGGAAGAAACAGCATGAAAAAAGTCAATGAAAGATGTCAAAAAACTTCAGGAACTGGAATGAGATAAGCAGGGTCTTACTGGCTGAACATTTCAGAGGAAGTTGAAACCTGAATGCCTGCTAGGAAATAGCCAAATATTAGCAAAACCGTTCATGGCAGAAGCCTAGAAATGTTTAGAATTTAGAGATACCAGCATCTTGGATAATGAAAGTACCAGTTAGGGCTTAAAACTGGAGGATACATTGAAAGTCTTCATAGGGGCAATGAAAAACCTAGATGCCAGTCCTCATCTTGTGTAGCCAGGAGATTCCATGTGCCAATGGAGTCAGAGGAATGTAGTTTGTCTTCTGGAATACTGAGACCATAGAGCTCTGATTTTAGAAACAGCAGTCTTAACTAAAAGTTAAAGTAAAATGTTGCATAAAAAACAAATTATTAATGAAAGTCCACATAACAAATTAATCAGATCCTGGCCTACTCTTCTTTATCATCTTTCAGAATGCCAGAAAATTGAACTTTTTGCCTCTCAAGTCAGTATCTGATACTCTGCCCTAGAAGAAAATGCCATCACCCCCAATAAACCAAGAGTGACATCTACCATTTGACAGTTCCTGCTCTTGAACACAGAAATCTAGATCAGTGTTCTGTGCTTCATTCTTAATTATGAATGTACTAAAAGTAATTACCAGGTGTTTGGGGGAAGGCCTGAAAAATAAGAATGAAAGACAGATCAAAGCAAAGAGATAAAATAAGACCAAAAAACCCCAAAACAAAACAAAACAAAAAACCAGAGATAATGTAAGGAGCAAAAAAAAAAAAAAGAACAAAAAACAAAAAACAAAAAAAACTTCTAATAGTCTAAAAACATTTTTTTTCCAGATAGAAAAGTGAAGACAATTATGAAATAAAAATAAATTGTTTCACAAAAGGAATATTCAGAGAAAAGAAAGGGCTATAGGATATTAAAAAAAAAAAATTGGAGCAGAAATGTGAAAGTTCAACCCAAGAATACTAATTAAGGAAACCTTCTAGGGGTGCCTACGTGGCTTAGTTGGTTGAGTGCCCAACTCTTGATTTTGGCTTAGGTCATGACTGAGTCCCTTGTCTGGCTCCATGCTCAGCAGAGAGTCTGCTTGTGATTTTCTCTCTCTCCCTCTCCCTCTCCCTTTCCCCTGCCCCACTGCACTAATGCATGTGCTTGCTCTCTCTAAAATTAAGTAAGTAAACAAATAAATCTTTAAAGAAACCTTCTAAAAGACAGAATAATAAGATAAAGGCTAAATAAAAGAGAAAATATATGAGAACTAGAACATTTGTCCAGGGTTATGTCACAAGAGTAATAGGAGTTATGAAAATGGACACAGTTATGAAAATGGAGACAAAACTGAATCGATGTTATTGTCTAAGAAATAATGCAAGAGATCTTCTCAGATTTAAAGGACATGTTTCCAGATTTTAAAAAATGAGGCCACCAGGGTCTCCTGAGTGGCTCAGTTCATTAAGCATCCAACTCTTAATTTTGGCTCAGGTCATGATCTCAGGGACAGGAAGTCAAGCCCTGTGTTGGGCTTTGCTCTGGGTAGTAGAGCTTGCTTAAGATTTTCTCTCTTCCTCCCCCTGCCCTCTTCCCCTCCCTGCTTGTGCATGTACACATTCTCTCTGTCTTTAAAAAAAAAAAAAAAAAGTGAGGCCACGACCTATGTAAAATGAGTTAGAATAGAACCCTCAGCAAAGAAGCAAAGAGTATCATTGTGAAATTCCAGAACTGGGGGGCTAAAGAGAAGATCTTAAATTTCTATAGACAATAAAAGGACAGGGTTTGGAAACAGACTCACATTTCATTTCTAAAGAGGAGATATCTGAAGCTTAAAGAAAATGGAGAAAAGCTTTCAATTTATAAAGAAGATAATCTGGTACTTAGCATTTAATATCCAGCCAAACAACCAAATATGAAGGGAAAATAAAGACATGTTCAGACATGCTGAGTTTCAGAATCAAAAAATGTATGTCCCATTCATCCTTTCTCATAAAGCTGCTATAAAAAATTCCTATCTGAGCAAAAAAGATGGGATCACATAATCCAGGACATGGGGCTTCAGCAGAGGAAGAGGCAATGGAATTCTCCAGATGATGTTGAAGGGAAATCCTAACTTTAGAGATTTGTCTAGATTATGTCCTGTCTACACTGAAGTAAGGCGAAAGAGGGCTGAAGAACAGATGTCTCAAAAAAAAAAAAAAAAAGTTCAACTGATGTTTATTATATGATACCTAAAACTATATTTAGAAATGATGTAATCTATAGGAAGTGAATTAGAAAACTAAATAAAAAAATAGAGACAATTATTAACTGCAGAGAAAAGGAAAAGTTGGATGGAAGTTATAGTGTAATCACAATTCATGATTACATAGTCCATTATAATGTTAACAGATTAGAAGCATTTACCATGGCTATTGTACCACATAGCACTAAAAGCACTCTATCCAATCAGTTTGTGTTCACTGTGCTCTGTCATTAAACATTGCAAGTGTGTCTGTGTGTATGTACTTCTTGTCTTTCCACTTAAACCAGAAGCTCTTTGGAGAAATAAAACAAAACAAAACAACCCAGCACCTTATGTTTCTCTAAATGCCCTTACAGTGGGCCAGTATCTCAGTAAAAAATGGAAGGCAGTGAGCAAATCTTTAAATCACTAACACCTAGGTCTGAGGAAAAAACAAGACTAGAGTCGGTACATAAGAGGACCAAATAATAATCACCACAAATAAGATACTTGCAAGAGTAATGTGAATACAATAATTGGCTCTTCCCTGGGTACTGAAAAGTGTTGATTGCTATTTTAAGTGCTTTATATGCTTTAACTCATTTAAACTTTAAAACAGAATTATAAAAATTCTGTATTATTCAGAATTCTATATAATTCAGAATTATAAAAATTCCTGTAAAGTGATTTTCACTTTACAGGAGAGAATAATGGGTCAGGGTGAGTTAAAATGTGATGGGGGCCAAACAGGACAGCATATAAGCTCCTCCCTGCCCACGACACTGTGTGTCCTGAACTTCACTGGTAACACTGCCCAGAATGTTCTTACTTATCTCCATGTGTGATCATCCTCCAGAATCTATACTCAGAGGATAGGTACCTTGCTTCATCCCTTTAACTCATGCATTTCTAAGCAGAGCATCTTGCACGGAGTGAGCTCCAAGCACTTATGTACGAGCCCACCAAATGAGAAAGCTGTGATGGATGAGGAGGCCTGCTGCGTAATCTTTGACATAACACTGACAGACAGAGTAGTGGGAGATTGGGGCAGAAGTGGCTCCATATACCATTTACCATTAAATGATCCTAAATAACTATTCCAAAATGAAAATTCTAGTCAAAATGTTTCAGGTGATGTAGGTGAAAACATATTTGGGACAATTTTAAAACTTTTCCCGGAAATGAAATAGAAACAGTATTTACAGATACCTTTTTGTGTTAATTTGTATCGCAAATGGCTTAGCTTTTGGGGGATTTGAATCCCTGTAACTCAGGATGATTTTAATATGTATTTTCATATTAGGTACAATAAATAAGATGGTTTTATTTCAGCTTCAAAAGACAAACATTGAGGAAAATATTGCTATATTCAAACATCAAACATTTCACATCATTTTGTTAATTTCTCACTTTGCCACATATGTAAAAAGTTGAGGAAAGTCAGATTTCTTAAAGGATAGGCTGAGTACTGGTTTTCTTAATTCAAGTCAGCAGAGTGAAGATGCACAGCTGAAAATTCTGGTTTGTTAAATTCTGATTAAATGGAGTTTCTGGTTTTATTTTGCTTTGTTTTGTTTATTTTTCTGTATCAGGACTTCACAGGCTTATCCAACAATCAATACATGCTTTTCTTTTTGTCTTTACCAAGCTATGGGACTTTCAAATTATTGTCTTGGTTTTAGTCCCTCAGGTGTGAGGCATTTCAGTCTGAAAAGACTTTTGAGCCCTTTGCTGTGTGTGTGTTAATTAGAGTTGGTTTCCTGATCTTTGCTGTCAGTTTCCTCTGCTCCACAATTTGAGAGACAGTGATGCTAAACCAATCCTCAAAGGTCTCTGGAGACCATTTCCAGTTGCATTACTGATTTATTTTTGTCTTGACCAGATGGCTCCAGGTTCCTATGACTGTACGGGAGTCCTTTTGATTACTCTATTTATCTCTCCCGGTGCTCAATTTAAGGGTCAAATCTCATGTAACACATTTGCCAGCAAGATAAACCATTCAAGCCCACTGCTGCTTGGACACCATACTTCTGACATATGCTCTGTGGCTCATTACACACCAAAGTTATTAGATTTAATACATGTTTTTATAAACTCCATAACAATAGCAGACAGGGTTTTTGTTGGTTTGTTTGCCGTCCCTCAGAATATGCAGCCAATGGAAAAACATGAGCCAGGAGGACTTTGCAGGAAGGAGGGGACTCTGTGGGTCCCCCAAGGCGCTCTCACTGAGGCTTCCTTGCCTTTATGGAGGTGGCCATGAAAAAGATGAGCAGAACATTTTTAATGAAACCAATAAAAATGCAAAGGAAGATTTAATGTTTAAAGAAACAATAAATCAAAACTGACAACTGAAATGCAATATTTCACCATGAGATTGAGGAAATCAATTCATCCAAAGGGCACACTTGGCTTCTGTTAAAAAAAAAAAAAAATCCCCACATACTCACACAATAAAAGCTATCATATCAGGCGAAGCTAAATAAGCTCTAGTTAATGGATTTTGAAACCTTGAAAAACATGCATGAAGCCAGATAATACAGAGTCTCATGGCATACGGACACACACACACACACACCCCACAATATGTACAATCTGAGAATCATGTATTATTGTGATCAGAACCCTCTCTAAGTGGGGGGTTAGGCTATCAAAATATTGTCCATTGTTAAAGAGGCTCAATGGGCTCAAGGTTGCCTAATTGTCAGTTTATTTATTTTAATTTCTAAATCATTTCCCTTTAAGACTCCTCATACAGTGAAAAATATAAGTGAATCCTAAAAACATAAGTAGTAACTTGGATACTATCCTCAGGAAGAAAACAAAGCAAATTAGAAGCTTTGGGCCCATCTCATCAAGCTTCTGTAAAGAGACACCCTCAGGAAAATTAAATTTAACAAAAAGTATTCCTGCCTTATAAGGGCTCACAAGTCAATGAGGAAGTGTCACCTGTACTAGAAATTATAATACAATGGAATTTATAGTAATAGTTGTAACAGAGGTTAAAATGTGCAATAAAATGTGCCCAGACATCTTAGAATGATTTTAAGAGGAGATGTGTCTTGATGTAGGCCTGAGATGGAAGACAGCAAGCTAATATAATTTGGGGAACAGAAAAGAGAGTTAAGGGTAGAGAATGACTTCAATAGTGCAATGAAGGGAGTTCCAGTTCAAGATGGTGACACAGGAAGTTCTGGGACTCAACCTCCTCCCAAGTACACAATGAATCTACAGCTATATATGGAACGATTTCCTCAAAGAAACAAACAAACAAACACCATAAAGCCTGGCAGAATCTTCACATCAGGCAAATGAGTGGGAAACTGCATCGAAATGATAAGAAAGGCTTAGACACAATCTCACCATCAACTCCATCCCTGTATAGCAACCCACAATCAGGAGGGAACTCAAAACCCAGAGCTTTTCCCTGAGGAGTGAAAGGTTTATACACCATATGGGGCACCCCAATTTTAAAAGTGGCACCTGAGAGACAAGCCCCCAAAACATCTATCTTGGAAAACTAAAGAGGACCCGCACCCATGCGTGCTGTGGCAAACCCAGTGTTGTGCTGTGAAAACACAGACTCACCTGCCCTGGGGCTCACAGAGAAGCAGCCCTTTGAAAAGCACACAGACTTTATGTGAAAGAGACTTGTTTCCTAATTTTAAAGCACTGGTTTGAAGGACAGAAGCTTGCTGGGATAGTTTCCATAGACAAAGGCTGTTGAGTGCCATCTTCCTGCTCTCCATCTGCTTTGCTAAAACCAGTGGGCACCATCTTTTTTTTTTTTTTTTTCTGTTTTAATTCCATTTTTTTTCCTTTTTATTCTTTTCCTTTTTTCTATTTTTTTCTCTTTGCACTATTTTTCTTCTTTCATTTTTTTCTTTCCATGCTTTGGTCTTTCTTTTTATTTATTTGTTTGTTTGTTTGTTTATTTATTCATTTGGCAACTGCCATCTTTGCACTTTCCTTCTGCATCATTCCAGCTAGCAGGTGTCATCTTCACACTCTCCCTTTGCCACACCTGGTATTTCCAAGAGTGGAGTTTTCTACAGATGTCTGATGCCCCAGTTTTTGTCTAGTGACCCAGTTTTTATGGCTACAACCCAGAGGCCACCCATTGATCACTTGTCTCTGGAGTTTAAGGGGGCTTGTGTTCCTGTGTCCTATGGGACTACAACAAACAGAGATTCTGTTCTCGGCAGATTACCACTCCCAGGGCACTGCACAAATAGGAGACTAAAACATACATCCAGTCTTTCCCTTGGCCAGGAGCCTGGGGCTGAGGGGCAGGTTTCTGGTTTGGCAAACTGGAAGGGGCCTATGGAGTTACTCTAAGAAAATGGAGGCTGGTGGATACAATGTTTATGCCCTCCCTCTGCGTCTCTCCAATGTACCAGTATCTTCCAGAAAAGCGCTTACACCCTTCTCTGCTACCTTGATTGTTGTAGTTGCTGCCAGGGAACACTGCTATATCTCCTGGATCTGGTAGCCAGTGGAACCTATGCTTGTGGGTCCCATAGGATTGTAACCAATAGAGAAAGTGTTCTTAAACAGCTACCATCCCCAGGGCAGATCCAGGAGCTCTATCTTTCTGTGAAAAAGGCTTAATTAGCTTATTATCATAGCTGCAATCTGTGAGGAAGCCTTCTGATTAAGCACACTTCTAAGAGCTGACTATAAACCTTTTCTGAGCTCTTGGAGGCCAGGAACTATCTTTGTACTCTCCCTCTGAAACGCTCCAGAGCATCAACATCTCTTGGACGGAAGTTCTTATATATGTCTGGTGTTACAGTTTTCATATCTAGTGTCCTGGTTTTCTTCGCTGATGCCTAGGGCATACTACTTGATTTAATGGCTCTAGTGGCCAGGAGAGCTTGCATTCCTGGATCCCCAAGGGTGGTAACAACCAGAGAGACATTTCTTAACAGGTTATCACCCCAGAGCACTGTACAGACGGAAGACTAAAACAAACACCCAGTCTTTCTATGAAAGAGGCTTACTTGCTAGTCTGAGACATTTGGCCTTATGGGCAAGCTTCAGATTTGGCAGACATCTAGAGGTTATGGAAATACTCTCAGGGAACACAAGAAAGAGGATGTCATCTTTGTGCTCTCTCTCTGCCTTGCCATAGCTCACCAGTATCTCCCAGAAAGGAGCCTATACACTTGTTTGGCTCTCTGATTGTTGTGACTGCTGCCCAGGGGACACTGCCAGATTGCAAGGCTCTGGTTTATGCTTGCAGTTTCATAGGAATGTATCTATTGGCATTCTTTAAAAGCTGTTGCCTGAGGGTCTGGCTTCCTATCAGCCTGAATTTAGGTGATGACTGGGATTCTCCCCTTTGAGACACTGACTGGTTTAGGTACACCATCAAGACTGGGAGCTATTAAAAATAAAATAGTCTGCTTGGCCAAACATAAGGCTTGAGAGACAACCAAGAGCCAGGGCAGGGTTGAATGATAAGGTTTATCTCCTATACAAGGCCAATCTTTCAAGACTGGGAGAGGTGGTTCTTCCATTTAATGCATAGAAACAAGCACAGAGAGTCAAGAAAAATAAAGAAACAGAGGAATATATTCTAAATAAAGAACAAGACAAAACAGAAAAAAGTCCTTAATGAAACAGAGATAAATAATTTACTTGATAAAGAATTCAAAGTAGGGATGCCTGGGTGGCTCAGTGGGTTAAAGCCTCTGCCTTCAGCTCAGGTCATAATCCAGGGGTCCTGGGATCCAACCCCGCATCAGGCTCTCTGCTCAGCAGGGAGCCTGCTTCCCTTCCTCTCTGTCTGCCTGCCTCTCTGCCTACTTGTGATCTCTGGCTGTCAAGTAAATAAACAAAATCTTTTTTAAAAAAAAGAATTCAAAGTAATAGTCATAAAGATGCTCAGTGAGTTTGGGAGAAGAATGGATGGGTATAATGAGAACTTCAACAAAGAGAGAGAAAATATTAGAAAGTTACAAACAGAAGTCTTGGAGTAGGATACAATAACCAAATTGAAAAATACACTAGAGGAGTTCAACAACAGAGCAGATGAAATAGAAGAAAGGATCAGAAATCTAGAAGATAGGGCAGTGGAACTTGCCCAATCAGAGCACTAAAAAGAAAAAAAAAGGGCAGAAGTGCAAATGTGAAGGAAAGCTGGGGTGGTTATATTTATTCAGGGCAAAAGAGATGATAAACAAAGACTATAATAAGAAACAAAGAAGAGCACTATAATGATAAAGAGGTCAATTCAACAAGAGGGCCTAATGTTTACAAATATTTATGCACCAGCACAGGAGCACCTAATATGTAAAACAAATATGAACATATTTAAAGGCAGAAATAGGGCGCCTGGGTGGCTCAGTGGGTGAAGCCGCTGCCTTCGGCTCAGGTCATGATCTCAGGGTCCTGGGATCGAGTCCCGCATCGGGTTCTCTGCTCCACGGGGAGCCTGCTTCCTCCTCTCTCTCTCTCTGCCTGCCTCTCTGCCTACTTGTGATCTCTCTGTGTCAAATGAATAAATAAAATCTTTAAAAAAAAAAATAAAGGCAGAAATAGACAGCAATACAATAATAATAAGGTCTTGGGTACTTACATCAATGGATTATCTAGGTAGAAATTTTAATTTAAATTATATTAATTTTTTAATAAAAAATTTTAAAAATAGTTACAATTAGATAAAGATAAAACAAAGCAGTGCAAAAAATATATGAGAGACAGGGAACATGTGTTCAGAAGGTGATGTGAGAGACTAGGGCACAGAAGGGTAGTATCTACAATAGGTAATAATGAAACTAATGAAAATGGCTGTATATGAGCTGTTTAGTCTTGGTACTATGCCAGGTGGTTATCATGAATTTCATATGTAATTCTCCCCACAGCTCTTCAGGGCAGGTACTAGCTTCATTTTACAGGTGAGGAAAGGGAGGCAATGCAATCTTTTATCAGTTGCCCACTGTCCCAGGGTTTGTAAGTGGCAGAGCCAAAATTCCAAACCTCTGTGTGATTCTGTGACATGGGGACACTGCAGATCTTTGTACTGGTGCCAGACAAGAACTGAGCAGGAGGTTTTTGACTGACCAGTCAGCTCATCTACTGCTGACTTGGCTTACTCCCACACTCATGCACCTGCAATGTCCCCATGTACCCTCCCCCAAATTATCCAGTACCACTGTTTCCATAAGACCCCCCCATGATATGTCCAACCCTCAAAGACTGAGTTCTGTTAACTATAGCAATTCCAGTTCCAGTTCCAGACTCCATTATCTTCTTGCATTATTCTGAAAGTGTTCGTTCATGTGTGTGTTTTATCTTCCTAAAGAAATATCTATTTATTTGAGAGAAGAAATACTTTTCTGCCCTTTATTTTTTTTTATCTTCCATGGAGTTAAGAAGTTAACTTCCCTATGCTGATTGATTGATTATATTTTTCTTGAGATTCTTCTCAGTCCCACCCCAAATGCTTGCCAAATGCCATACTGAATACTTCCCTCAACAACCAACTTCTGGAACACGCATTTTCTGCATGTGAACCTGATGCAGGCCCTAGAACATACACAATCTCATTTCTTTCTCATGGGTGTTGCCTAGAACAATTCAGCAATATTGGGGAGTATGATCAGAGTCACCCAATACCAGTGTAGAAAAGAGAGGGGTAAGATTTGGAAATGAGTTAGTCCTCCAGAGCAAGGATCTCCTGTATGGTCTTGTCTCCTCTCAGTACCTATTTCCACTGGATCCCTACTGTACTGGGTTTTTCCTGAACTTTGTAAACTTTTCTTATTAGTTCTACATTGTTTAGTTAAAACAAATAAATGTTTCTTTCAATGGTCTTTAATGTAGGTGCATAAATAGAAACCAATTTCAGGATAATATAAACTAAACATTCACATGGATGATACTCAATTCTATCTGAAATATGGGAAATGAGGGGGATATATATATATATAGATAGATAGATAGATAGAGAAAGAGAGAGAGAGATCCTAAATATCTGATATGTTTTGTTTCATAAAAACAAATTTTAACCATTTTGTAGTATACTTTTCAAGAATATATATTTTGCATTTTCACAGCAGTCATGGAATGCACCTTTTTAATTTAAATTCAATTAGCCAACATATAGTACATCATTAGTTTCAGATGTAATGTTCAATAATTCATCAGTTGCACATTAACAACCAGTGCTCATCATATCACGTACCCTCCTGAATACACTTTAAAATACATTTTTATAGACATCAATTTTTGTGCTATGAAGCAATATGTTTGTTCATTGTTTTTTGCTTTTTTCTTTGTTTGTTTCTTCCTTCAATTACATGTCAGCTGTCACATACCCTTCTGTTATCAAGAATATATCTAAAAGCCCACATCTAGGTCACTGGTTTTAATTCCTGTGGGAAGAGATGCTCGAAAAGCAAGCTTGTTAATGAAATCACAATGCCAGAATGACACCCAGGGGAATAAAGTGTATAGGTTTAGTGCCTGGGCTTTGTCACAGCTGTTTTAGGAGCTTAAAGGCCTCTGTGACATCTTCCTTGTCCATGTCTTTGGTTGAGCTGGCTGAAGTCAGATTCCTTGGGCAGATATTATGGCAAATATGAATTCTATGCAGAGTTTTTTGCAAGATCTCTTTTAGTGACAGCAACAAAGGGGCACAGAATTATTCTGATTTTTAAATTCATTATCTAGTTTTGGAGACTAAAAACACATCACATTTACATTACCAGAAGAGTGGATAAGCATCAAAAAATATTTTGTGGCCAGGTAAGTATGGAGCCAATGTACCTTTGAAAAAGTGAAAGATACATCTGGAACAGCAACTCCTGGCTGGGCGAAACCTTGGAGGTAAAAGTGTGGAGGTCAAACGGGGGGTCGTTAACTTAGGTGGGCTTGATATCTGACCAGCTGGATATGCAATGATTTATTTCTGAGCAAAGATAGAAATCTTCAGTGCCCAGAGTTCCCTTGTGCTCATGTGTAGAATGTCTTTGGGATTCTTATCAGCTGTTCCTACTTTAGACCTGTGACTGTCAGCTGTTTCGCAGAGCCAGGGCCTCTCTGAAGTCATTCCTTATGAGGCTTTGTGAAAAATTTGGACAGCTTAGGAAACACACATGTAGGTGAGGAAAAAAGAGAAAGAGAGAGAGATGAGAAAGGGGGTAGATTTTATTTTTTTAAGTTGGCCTTTATTTTTTAAATAACCTTGTACTCCTTTTCAATTTCCCCTTGAAACCGTTTCTCCTCTGCTCGCTCCCTTTTTCTTCATTATTTTAATGGCTACATCTTTGCTCTGATGTGTCAATGGGAGTGGAAAATCCTGTGAAGCCAGGGCTTAATGAAACGCCAGCTGGAACAGAGGGATAAAGTTTCTTTGGAGCAGCTTCAAAGGGATGCGGGCTGGGCGAGCTCCGGGACAATGGCGCCCAGGCCCGAGGACAGGGACAGCCTGGCCAGCTGGCCCTGGCTGGCCCTAACGAGGCGTGAAGGGATGGGGACTAACGTCACTGAGCCATCAGGGGTGCAGGATGGGGGATTTTAACCATTCTGTCTCACACACAGGCTGTGTCCTTATATTTCACAACAAATGGTATTTTTATGATATGAAGGGCCAAAATGTGACTTCTGCTGGTAGAAGCATTAGCTAATTTTGCTCAAATGCCCTGGCTTCCTGAAGCCTGCCAGGCACCTCCCCTCTCCCCTTCTCCCATTTTGGAATAAATTTTACATTTCTTTTTATGAGAGAATTACCACAGAAACTTTAGTTTTGATAGGACTTGAGTGAGATTTATGAACACTCATTGGTCATTTTTGGTCAGGTGGCATTTCTCTTTTCTTTTTTTGGGACTAAAGCACGCAAAGTGACTTAGAAATAGGCTATAAATTTAGAAGGCTCAAATGTCATGTCTGGTTGTTGGCCCCATTCAGACCTCAGTTTCAGAGGCCCTTGTACTTTGAATGACATCAAATATAATCAGCTTCAGTTTAAACTTAGAAGGGATTTTTAGGAAACTACAAGGTACCTCAGCCTCTATATGGTTCATTTAGTTATATTAATATGCCTAGTATAAACCTGCCTTCTTACCCATGGTATTTTGCTATTGAGGGCACTTGATCAATTATAATGACTAGCTTATTTTATTAAGTTATTACTTTCAGACACCTTAAAGCTGTGTTTATAGTGGTTATTTCTTTGTAAACTAAGTCTTCTGAAAGCTAAAATACTTCAAGTCTAGAACAAGAATGGAAAAATAGTTTTCACCCATTTCCCTTGCTTATGAGAACTGACAAACATGGGT
The DNA here is from genome assembly GCF_009829155.1 of Mustela erminea. Classification (NCBI taxonomy): domain Eukaryota; kingdom Metazoa; phylum Chordata; class Mammalia; order Carnivora; family Mustelidae; genus Mustela; species Mustela erminea. Next base: position 34,080,896 of record NC_045626.1, on the reverse strand, counting down.
TTCGGTTATGTTTTATGTCCCAAATAACAAATATTTACTGAGAAACCAAGATTGATATGGTCCCTACTCCTCATGGCTTAGAAAATATAAAATATGGACCTTTGTTCAATTCAGTTCCATAAGCAGGCATAAATCATCCATCATTCGCAGCTATTCAGCTACCTGACAAGGGATAAACCCAAATAGGAGATTGCCCTACCTTCAGGAGACTTTCTTATGGGCAAGAGAGACAGGACTCTACATATGAAATTCCATTTTTATTGGTCCAAACAACAGAACAGCAGAAACTTCATATGGAATAATTTAATTCAACGGTTAATTTGAGAAATGAAATATGTGTAGAATAATGTGGCTTTTGGCCAAGGATTCCCAAAGGAGATGACATTTGAATTTGACCTATAAAGAGAAACAGATATTCCAGAGGAAACTCCATAAACAAAAACCTAAAGGAAAGAAGTGACATGGTATGTAAGGAGAACAACAAAAACCAGTAAAATGATTCTGATTCATTCAAGGAAGTAAAGAAGTTCTGCAGATGATGCCAGCAAGGAGAGTCAAACAAGAACAAGGAGAACTTTAAGCTTCTGGCTTGGGCTTAATTCTGTAGGTTATTGGGAGGCAAGGGAGTGTTTCAACGACTAGAGTGATCTGGTCAAGTACAGCATGTTGGGTACACCATTGTGCCTCTCCTGTGGAAGACAGATTTGTGGGAATGTTATCCTCTACTTCCTTCACCCCTCACACATCCCTTCTCTGTGCTCATTTGTCTTGCAGGCTAGTCACTATGCATTGCCTAGGCCCCTTGCCATCTCAGTATTGGTAGGGATTTATCAATGGAAAGCAATGGCAACAGTTTGAAGTCAGTCAGAAGGAGGGATAGTTTGTTTTATTCATTCCCCCAGGTCCCTCTCTGCTTCCTCACATGTTTAGACGTGGTCGTTTTCCTCCATGGTCACGACACCAATGAGGCAACCCCTCTTCTTTGACCAGACTCCTTTAGGGGTGGTCATGACTTTCTGCTTTTGCTAGTTTGAGTCTTTCATATCCTTTCGGTTTCTTTACCTTCTCTCCCCCTCTTACCATTGAGAATGGTCCTTTTATTAAACGCAATTAACTCCTCTGAGTTTAGCATCTCATTTATTGCCAGGACATTGATAGGGTGTCAAAGACAGAGATGGAATGAATGTTTAATTGGGAGAACACTATGATAGCTCACCTGAAAGAGATGAGGCGCTAGACTGCACTTGTTATATTCTAGAGGAATTTAGGGTATAAAGATCAGTGACTGATTAGACTAGGTACTCTAAGACCAATCGGTATGAGGTCAATTTTTAGAGGGGCAGTCAGAAGACTAGAAAAAGGTCTTAAGGGACAAATGTCAATGTAAGTGGGGTCACAGGAAAGGGTTAGAGACACTGCAGTGAATACTGATCCTAACACAAAAATAGTTTGAGTCCACTTTTGCCTATTTGAAAGTCTTACAGTGCTATGAGTATTATAAAGCACTCTACTCTGGTGAAGGTCTAATATATAATTGTAATAATTACTGCATTTCCTTTGGATATTTTTATGCCTAGATTAGTATGTTTTAGTCCTACACAGAAGTAAATCAGAGGCTTGTAAGGAGACAAGAGATAGTATACCTCTCAATTCTTTAGTTTAACTAGAGCTGCTCTTTCCTTTAAGACCTTTTTTGGGGTGCCTATCTTTCTAGCGGTCTCATTTGGTTAAATGTCCAACTCTTGATTTCAGCTCAGGTCATGATCTCAGGGTCCTGAGACTGAGCCCTGTGTCTGGCTCTATGCTGGGTGTGAAGCCTGCTTAAGATTCTTTCTTTCCCCCTGCCCCTTTCCACTCCATGCACTTTCTCTCTCTCAGGAAAAAAACAAAAAACAAACAAACAAACAACAACAACAACAAAAGACCAAAAAAACCCAGACCTTGTTTCTTCTCAAAATGCTCAGTCTTGTGTCTCTATCTACCATTCTTGACACTTACTGTGAGTTGCAGATAAGGGAGGGGAAAATAACACCAACTATACTACACTATTTTGTCTTTGTCTCTGAAGCAGCTTTGACTTTTAGTGTCTTCTACAGGGTAGATGTTTCCCCTGAATGATGATGATGAAGCCATTTGGTAATGCACCCAGGAGGAGTCGAAGGTAAAAATCAGATAACCTACCAGTAAATATTTCAGTATAACTCTCACCCATCTTATCTTTAATGTAGTACATGTAATTTACAGAGCAAACAATTAATACCTGGATAATCAACCAAGCATTGACTTGACATCACTGTTTTTGGTGAAGCTACCACCATCCTGGTGAAGCAACATACAAAAAATCAGATGCCTTAAAAGTCTGTACTCATAAAGGCATTCTTTTCTTGCCTCAGTTATAGGTGCTTTTGTAGGAGTCTATGGCCTACTGCTCTGTGCTGGAGCCCTCCAATGTCTTTATCCCAGCCAGTGAGGCTTTACTTAAGGCCAGAGCACCCAAGAGAAATTTTCTTCAAGCTGCCACTACAGTAATAGTAGCTCACCCTTGGTCAAAGGTGCCATAAGCTGTTGTGTCCTACCAAGGTCAAAATACCTCATGGTCCACTTAAATCCTTATACCATGTTCAAAGCAATAAAAGCCAATTTCACAACTCTAAATTCCACCTGGCTTAATAGGAGCTTTTTAAAACTTTAAGATCAAAATGCTCTGTCCACCCATTCAAAGCTGAGGCTCAAAGCTACAATCTTGGCCTCACCAGAATTCTCAGCCACTAAATGGTTATTTGTTCTACCAGATCCAATTTTTATTACACAATATTACCAGACAATGCACAAAGATATCACGATTCTAAACTTACTTCACTAGAGTACATCAATCCCTGTCCCACCACTGGCTTAAACAGTAAGTAAAAATTGTCAGAAGTTTCACACTATCTTGTGTGTGTATTCCCACCACTGTAATTAGCATCATATGTTTGAGCATTATGCCATATTTTTATTCCTATAATAAAACAAGGGGACCACTGTAAGAATTTTGGGAATACTTAAGTTTCTGGTGTGAAAAGAAGGCTTGTTTGTGTTTCCATTTATTGGGATACCGTTGGTAAACTGCTGATAAAATTGCTAGTGACAAGATAGGCTCCATATCTCAGAGGAGTTAAAGGTTCATCAGAAATCTCTAATATTGCTGTTTGCCTCTTGCTGAGATGTATTTATACAAAATCATTTTTGTAATTGCTAGCATTAAAACTGATTGAACTTCAGAATCAGTTTCTAGCCTTTATTTCTGGGTTAATGTTTACAGGCAGAAGCCCCTGCGACCATGGTTTCACCAAGCTTGATGGAGTTTCATTCCTTCCTCACTGGCACACCACTACCTACAGCTCTCAGAGAATACTGCCAATCCATGTACCTGCAACTTCCTTTAATTTTGATGAAAATGCATGCCTCCTTACCTGAAAAACTCATATGGCACATTTTACTTTTATAACTTGTGGCTGCACGGAAAGGATGCTCTAGGTAGGAGCCTTCGATTTCTTCCTAGATGAAAAGGCATGGAGATATTTTCTAGGACTGCCATTTTAGTTGCCTCAACTATTTTTGGGGAAGTCCTTAGGAGGGGTTTATTGAAACTGAATTCAGCATATGCAACATTTCAGAGGCACTTGAGGATATATTTGAACACCAAAGATGTAGCAGAAGTGATCATCTCTATGAAATAATAAGCATTGTGCTTTCATAACAGGGAGGAAAAAAAAAACCCTATTTCAGCTAGATGTGTTACTTGATGGATTCAGATCTATTTTTATTTGTGCAGTCACTCTTGAGTGCCTACAGTCTGGCTGGGATTGAGCTACAGACACAGGAAAGCAGAGGAACAGTCAACATCCTTAAAATATAGTAAATACACACACACTCTTGAAGCATATGACACAAAATTAGATATAATTAATTATGACGGTTCCCCAAATTCAATAAGAACATAGGATAAAACGATTCTTCACGTAACAAAGTTGCTACATATGCAGGCTTTCAGGACCTCAGCCTCTTTGGCTGTTTTATGGCATATACCACCTCAGGCATCTGACAGAAAACTAAGCTTAACTGTGAGAAACACACTCACATACACAATTGTGCAATCCATACTGGGGAGGGTGTTATGGATTCCCTGTACCACATCTATAAATCTTCCCCCTGCCTGGGAGTCTGTCAAGGCCAGATTAAGATATTTTACATTGCTAGGACTCTTTTGAGCTCCAAACACAGGAGGCTTTGGTTCTTTTAGTAAGTACTGTTTTCAGCTTTGGCTGCAACTTTCTCTTTCAAACTTATCTTTTACTAAATTCCATCATGAACCTTCTCCTGTCAGGAAGATAGCCTAGCTGCTGTTTCATACTCCCCCCACCCACCACCACATATCTTGCTCTTGTTCTCATCTCTCAATGATGCATTCACACATATTTATGATGACTCAAAAAGGCATAATATGGTACCTCATACATATTTACAGTTCCCTAGAATACATTAAAGAGCAGACAGACCAAAAGCCCTCATGGAGGTTACATTCTACTCTCCAGGAATGACTGACTTGTTCTTGCCCTCCACTGTCCTACCAATTTGTTAGACCAAGATATAGTCCTATATCCTTTGTGAAACCAAAGTTTCTTTTCTCTGATATTTTTGTATTTTCTAAAATGTAAACCACCTGTTCAGTCTTCAGCAAGCAACACTTGACTACGTGTGACCTTTCCTGTATCTAGTCATCACATCTATTTAGTTTGATGCAGCTCCTTAAATTCTCATGACCCTGACATATTTCTTTGCCCTCTCTGTGTAGTACCTATTTGATACTCAGGACATTTTGATTGACTGATGATCATATATGCTATGCTTTCCTATAACAGCCTATCATAGTTAAGAAACCATCGTAAGGAAAATCTTGCATTTGTATGTCATTTTAACCTTTGTATTAACATATATTATTCTACTACATTCTCAGTATAATCTCTTCATTTCTAAGGTAAGTAGGGAAAGGGGTATTATTTCAATTTTAAATACAGGAGAGTTAAAGGAAATTCAGTCACTTGCTCAAAGTCACAGAGCAAATTAGTTCCCAAACTAAGAGTAGATTTGAAGTCTCTTGGGTCTTATCTTATGCCTAGTTCCCTCCACATTCCATAGGGTTACAGTATTCTGAAACAACCTGCTAGGAAGCACAATCAATACTTTAGGCAGAGCAAAATGCAGTGCACAAGAACTTGCAGTTACTTGTGAGGGGGTGGGAGACAGACAATTGCAACTGAAGCCTGCGGGTAAGTCAGAGACTTCAATTTAGTTCAGCCTCTTCCTCCACAAAACGGAGACGAGTAGCTTAATATGACACGCTCCTTCCTCTTCTCTCCGATCTTACGTTTATGTTTGTATTCCAATCTCACTGCCCATTGCTCCAGATCCTATCTGTATGGGACAGCTTACTATGGGATCTTGAATATGATCATAAGCTTGCTAATATGGACTTCAAGTTACCTAAAGGGAAAAGAGGCCTAACAACTTATTTCCTAAAGCCTCATGTAATAATGGGGTTATACTGAAAATGTATGGCATCATATTTGCTAACACAAAGTTAAAGGCACCATATAAATGAAATCTCCAATCCACATGAAAGTTCCAATCCAAACCCCAGTCCCAAAAAGGGTTATTTCCAACTACCAATGCAGATATGGATTTTCCTTCTCTAGATTAACAGAATATATAACATTCATTCTAAGACGTGTGCTTACATACAGTCTTGAACTAAATAAGTGTTGCCTCCCCCTTAACAGGAAGTCTATAGTAATTCATTCATAAGGCCCTTAATATTTTTAGTCATTTCTTTAAAATAATCTCAGTAGGTTCTATTAAAACCCATTAAAGTTTAGTCCAGCTGGATACTATAGTTTCCATTTCTCAAGGGCAGTGGTAACTTACCCTGCCTGTTGGTGGGGTCAGCAACCTTAATCCTTCAAAATGTAGGTGTTGATCTTTCTCCAAGGCTGCACCTCACTCATTCTCATGGAAAGTGCACTTCAATGAGAGCCTACCCTGTGTACTTCCTCTTTCTACAACACACACCATTAACATGCAAGGAGCTTTAAAATACTTGATTGAATAGATGAATTCATGACTCCCTATAGCATAATTTATTACTTGATAGAGAAAAATAAGGACTTTAACCTCTGTTTCTTTGTTTTCTAACCATCTACTGTCCATTTTACCTAAGTGCAAAGTATGAGTTTAAGACATGAAAATATGTGACATGTAGGCAACGGGCTTAATAAAAATTCTTTACATGTGATTACCTCATTATTATTATACCACCTTCAGACTATGATTTTCTATACCCCAAACTGAAGAAATGTGTGATTATAAAGGTTATTATTCTATTTAAAGCACAGATGTGTTTAAGCAGCTGTAATGGTTTTCTTTAATGTGTTGAGAGGAGGGGTAGCTTGGAGAACTGGAGGCTGTCTCCCAGCTTCACAACTGAGGAGCTGTGTGACATTTGTCAAACCAATTAACCTCTCTGTGTTTGAGAGTTTCCATGTTTTAAGGAGGTTAAAATAATACTTGTTTTCTATAGCTGTCTATACCCACAAAGTGAAAGACATGTCTTAGGGGAGCTAAGGCAATTATTCAGATGATTCAGGCTAAAATCAATCCTGCCATGGAAGAAAAGGAAAATAGTGTGCATTTGGACCTCAGCTGTCCACACTGCCTGTCGACATCAATCAAATTTAGAGAATAAATGGTTCAACCCTTTGCTTCCCTTTGCTTGTATTGTGAAAGCACCTTAAGGGGCATATTAGCTTGTTAAGACCAATGAGTGAATCATTAATGGCTTCAGGTCACTTAACATACAACCAAGAATACTTGAAACATAAGAAGGCCCTGGATGACTAGAATTCCTGGGTTTTAAAGGACAGTCATCTCCTACAATCACCTTCAAAATTAGCACCAAAGGGCCAAGGGAGGAAAAAGGAACCCAGACATGGTTTTATGTCCAGTATGTGCTTGACATTGTGGCAGGTGTCTCGTTCATTTACTTACTTCATTCAGCCCTCCAAACAACAGTATCAGGTAGGGAGTTCCAGAGGAGGAAACTGCAGCTCAAAGAGAGTGAGAAGCCCCAAATTCTAGAATCAATAGCTGACACCCTGGGACCTGGAACTTCATTCCAAGTGAATGAGTGGGTGAGCTACCCTCCATATCATTCATGCCCTGAATGCAGGCCTGATATGATTCAATAAAATTCAATAAACATTAGTGAATCCCTACAAAGTGCCAAGCATGATGTCAGGAGATGGCCAGAGTAATATAAATGAGGCATGGTCCTACTATCATAGACTCTTACCTGCAAAAGGTTAAGAGTGACACACATGAACTTGATGGTAATGCAGCGTAAGTCATGTCCATGAAAGTTCAGAGAAGAGGCTGAGCCATAGGCTCCTAGAAATACCTCTATGGAATACAGTAGAAAAATATTGTCCCCAGGGCCTGGAATTCATTCTCCCCTTGAATTAAATCAAAGGTCAGGAGAAAAGTCTAACCTAGGTAGGTGGGTTCATTGTGCAGAGAAGATAGAGCCTTACACTTAACCCCAACTTTGTGGTCTTAATATCAGTGACATCTTTTATAGTATGCTAAAAATGGCACAAGTTGCTTAACTTCTCTGAGCCTCCAGAGCCTGCTTTGGTAAAAGGGTGAGGGAAATGGCTGCTTCATTGGACTCTTGTAATTAGACAGAAATCATGAATGGAGAATGCCTATTATATAGCCTGACATGTTTAATACTAAAGAAGATGCCACCATTTTAAGTCCAATTCTTTCTTCTTAAAAAGGAATATGATGGACAGCTAACAAAGAGTCCATTAAAGTCTATCAGGGATTAAAGAGTGGATTCTTAGTCTCTGTTGGCATTGTTGTTCTTGAGTTAAATCATTCATGGAACAAACTATATATATATATATATATATATATATGTATATGTGTATATATATATATATGTATATGTGTATATATTTAAGTTAATTAAGCATTATGAGTCAGCCCCTGTTCTTGGCATACAGAGTATTCATTACCTACCAAACAAATTCTGACAGTTAAGACCATTTTTATAATGGTCCTGGTCTCTCCCTTCAAAAGTAAAATTTGTCAAGTCACCTCAGCTACCATCTGAATTCCTCCTTTTGTTATTCTGAACTTTCTTTGCCTATAAACCCCACTCTGGCACATAAAGCAACCTTAAATAATAGTGCTAATCAATTGCATTTTTTGATCAGCTGATCTCTGTACTTTCTAACCAACCAAGACTGACTGAAGTGTCAAGGTCAACTGGAACATCTTCCTCTTAGAACAGAGAGTCTCTTCAAGTTTGCGAAGGTGGGCTTTATCCACTTAAAACTCTGGCCAGTGTCTGAAATATAGTGTTTCCATGTATTAATGGGATGGGATATACATTGATTAGAAGTGTAAATTCCAGTTCGAAAAACCATCAAGAGCCTCTTTAAACAGGAGCAAAGATCTACAAAAATAGAGTTGTTAGAGGACAATTCAATGTTTCTCCCTCTGCTCTGAAGTCCTTGTTAGTGGCAGAGTTTATAAATTGAGAAGATGTACATGGTTATCAGATTCTCCTAAGAATTATTAGCCAGCTACCAGCAGAACCCAACTGACCAAGTAGAAAATATTGATATATAAAAGACACATGGCTTCCTCAATTAACGAATTGACCATTCATATAACCTGACCCTATGAGAATCTAGTAAGAGGAAAGCAAGGCTGGACTGTCCTGAATCTTCAGTTTAAATGAGACCCCCAGCACAGGAGACACACTGGCTAAGCACTGTGAAATAGACAGGAAGAGATCTGCATTAGGTCTTGGCCAGGATAAGTACAAAATCCTCATGATCTGATAGAGAATACAAACAGAAAGGATATTTTATTGGACAATGATAAAACTTGGTTGTAGATGAGGAGATACTGATTGATGATATTCCAGTTGGATAGAGAGACAAAAAAATGTTTCAAAATGTCCCTCCCTACAGCCATGTTGAAATTACGGTGGTGGCAAGACCCTTAGATTAGAGGCATGCTCCCCAAAGGCCTCAAGCTAAGAATTGCAATCAGAGGAGACAGATGCTTAACATGCAGTGCTGCAGCCAGGAAAGAGGCTAATGAGATTCTAGGCTGCTTGTCCACAGGGCCAGCCATCACAGTGTCACCAGGCAGGGAGGCTGTTGTCCCTCTTACAACCACTCTTCTGAAACTGCATGTGTGACATGGCATTCTCAGCAGCCTAGTAGTGACATTGTCTACTTAGTCTAGCTAGACTGCAGCAGGGAGACAGGGTGCTGATTAACTGGCTGGAAGGAGATGTCTTCTTGGAACATGGCAGAGGGTCCGTGTCTGCATTAGGAAGCCAAAGCCACAGGAGGCATGGGAAGGAGACACATATGCAAGTCTCTGCAGCATGAACTGAGCTACTGAATTTGGACAGATGAGGGTGAGGTATAGAGCTGAATTGTCCTATGCAGATGCTTGTATAAGTTTCATGAAGTGACCCAGCCAAAAATAAAAGCAAAATGTAGAAGAGATTATCTCCCCATTTCCTGGAAAATTTGGTTTAACAGTTTCACAAAAAAACCAATCAACCTACCAAACAAACAAAAGCATAAACAAAAAAACCAAATGTACATATGTCTATTTCTACCTGGCTGATGAAAGGAGTTCATGGTCTTGGCAGGGCAGAGATATAGTGTTGACAAAACAAAAACATGGTTGATTAGGACACAGAAAATGTGGGATATCACTGCTCACTATGGCAAAGACAATTTCTTAATCCTCTGGATTCTCAGTCCCATGATCCGTCTTGTGAACAACATTCACCCTAATGGGGACAGTTGAATTGATTTTAAAAATTATTAATATTATACACAAATGAGACACCTGTGAGTAAGACATTTGCATTCATGGTTTTGCTGGTAAGTGTTCAAGATAAGAGACGGATTAAGAACATTGAGAGGGAGGGGATTGATAGCAAGTACCTTGTCCTCAAAGCCACAACTCTATTCTTGAAAGCATGATTTAAAAGTTTCCATAATTATTAGAAATGAGGTTAAAGTTCTAAAAATTTGGAGAGAGCTTGTTGAATGTCCACTAACCACTTGGTATTTAGCAAATCTACTTAACTAACCATCAGTACTGTTTAAAAATCATTCTCTTTCAAAATCGCCAAGGTGTGTGGGCCGGTCTCATTTATGCTCAGATGGCACTGCCATGTACAGGTGCACAAGCTGTGCCTTAAACAAATTTCCTGCAACATTCACATAGACCTCAATAAAAAACAGCATCCCTTAGAATTGTGTAATATAAAGCCTCTAATTCTGAGAGTAATTCAAGAAGAATTTTTTCAGATGTATTTTAGCCTATATTCAATCCAAGTTGTATTAAAATCAGTTTATTGCAGGTCAGATCATTTTTGGTTTCTTATACATGCAACAAATGTGAAAAGTAGTTTACCACAAATCTTTTTTCTTTGGAGGAGAGCTACTTGCATCCTCCCATGGAATTACTTTCTTTCTGTGCTTGTCTCTCTGACACGGGGTTGGAAAAAGGACTCTGGAGTGTGGAAATTCAAGTAGGTGGCAAATAGGCGAGGGGTTACTTTGAGGGTTGGCTTATGGGGACACCAAATTCTCCCTCCCATAGAGTTGCCCTGTAGTATAAAGAAATCCATTTCCAATTTTTGGCTTAAAAAAGATGATTTCAACAGAATAAGTATTTCATTTTTCTTCAGTAGCCTGGCTCTCATCACTAAGAGAAGCTACTGATATTATTACAACACTGGTATATTATGATGCCTAACTGAAGGCTGATGACACACATTTTGGCACTATACAAGGTATTCTTAATGAATTAGGTACTCCCTAAAATGCAAACTTAGAAAAATTCATTTATTTTTGTTTCTTGTATATGTAATACCTGCCAATATATATATATTCTTAACTGAGCCTTTATTAGAAAGTGTTCTACAGGCTGAGATTTTCCTCCATCTCAATCCTTCTCCACATTAAGTGTCCTCTACCTTCCATAGCCGGGAAAGGAATGGCTGAATGTTATCTGGATGATTTCCACCACTGCTACCCAAGTCTCGACTCACTGCCCACTACCAGTCACTCATCTGTGGGGAGCAGGCTTGGCCATACTGTTCTTCTAGCTAGACTGGAGATTTGGGAAACAACAACAGTGATGATCTTTATTTTTCTCTACTGAAAGGTATGCCAGAGAATGCTCCTCCCCATATCATAGTTTGCAAAGAAAAGTGAGTGAATGGGATTAATTTAGGATATTTAAAGACTAACAATATCTTCAGAACGTCTTGGTCATATATATTAGTGAGCTTATTCCCTAAGGATTTCACTTATTTTGTGTATTTCCTGTATTCTTTCATCATTATTATATTCTCCTACCTCTTAATTTGCATGTATTTGGAGTTGTGATTTCCTACCCCCCCCCCTTTTTTTTCCTGCTCTTGTCTATTCCTTAGCTCAGGTCACCCTGCCTGTTAATTTTTGAAATCCCTTAGTGTCCACAACAGGACTAAGCAGTAGGCTATAGGAAAACAGCAAGGGTCAACTCTTTTTTCTCTGTGAGCTATGGAGAACTGGAACTGTTAGAGGCCATGGGCATCTTAAGGAGTGCCCTGCTCACTTGAGCTACATTTCTGTTCTTTACTATACATTTTATTATGCCAAGTGGGAAAATAACTAGCATGAATTCTTTTGAGACTTTGATTATTGGTAATAATAGTTTATAAAAAGGTTACTTTCTGTTAGATGCCATTTTGAACAGATTTGTACATTTTTGTGTGTGTGACTATAATGGCCTCGTAGAAAGGAAGGTTGAATAAACATAAGACAAGAGATAGAGAACCAGCAGTTTAGTCATGACATTGGGAGACAATATAGTAGGAAATACAGAAATTTATTTTGCAAATAATTTTTAGGAAAGCAATAATTCGGTCTAGAAAGTTCAATTTTCTACCTTTTTCCTTTCTCTTCTCATCCTCATCTGAGGTTATTTCCCTAGGTCCTCAATCTACTGGCTGTACATCTATGGCAAGCCTTAAGTGAGGATATTAAAACAGGGACTGATGAGCCACCTTCTTCATCGCCCATCTTCATCATCAAAGCTGCTGTCATTCCTCAGTGGGGGACAATGAGACACAGATGTGTCAGCTGTTTTGTTCTATGTAGATATTATAGATTTTTCTCCTTTCCTGACCAACCTACTCATAAATTTGTCCCTGTGGTCACTATGCAGATGAGCAAATGGAAATGGACCTATCAGCACAGATGTCTTACCTTATGTCTCCATTTAAAACAAGCAAGCTTGATAGAATTGTGCACCAAAAGGAGTAGATTTTACTGTATGTAAATTATAGCTCAATTTTTTTTTAAAGTAAGTATGTGTTTCTTTTCAATAAATGTTAGTAGAGGATCTCCTATTGGTAAGATCTGGGTTCAATTATCAGGGGATGAGTCACCAGCTTTGTTCTATGTTTTTACACTTTTCCCATAATAGCTAGGATTTTCTGGGGGCAATTGTTGATACAATGACAGAAATAGTATTACTTTCCAATATTCATCAGCGTGAATTTGAGGCCATAATGTTTTAGGTTTATTTTAAATATGAGCTCTGCCAATAAGCCTTCCCTGACCAAACTTCCCAAGCAATTCATTAAAGAAGAGGAAATGGTTTATATTGGGGTAGTCCCTCCTAGTTAGAAAAGTAAATTCTTACATGCTACCATAAATTTACTTCTCTACTCTTCAGATGAGGAAAGTCAAGCCCGGAAAAATTAAAGACCTTTTCCACTGTACACAACTCACTAGTAAACCCAAATGCAGGGCTGCTGACTCCTTTGTTCTACCACATCACATTACCTCCCTGATGTCCCATCCTTAATATGACTTAGTCTGAGGCACCTGAGGAGAGCACTGTGTCTCTTCCCCTCACAAGAGGATCTTTATGGATGGAGGGCCTCAGAGTAGTCATTTCCTTCCCACCTACCATGTGATCTGAATATGAAGCTGTGGCTGGAGCCCAAAGAAGGGCAGCATGACTATGAATATGAGCGTCTCCACATACCAGATAGATGAATATAATTGTCTCCAGATATTTCCTCCATTTCTTTTGCATATTCATGTATCTTTTGTTCAGCTTCTTTAAATCAAGCTTTTTCTCTTGAACATCATTACTTCTTTCTATTTTTTCCTCTTTTAAGATTATCTTCTGGAAATCTTCCAGTCTACTCAAGTACTCATATCCCGCATTAACAAAAATCTCTCTTCCCCTGAAAAACTGTATCTAATGAAATCAGCTGATTGTATCCTGCCCCATCTTTGACTTCCATTTATCTTTACTCATTCATTGTTTGCTGTTTATTTAATGGACAGATTTTTGATATCTTTAATGTTATAGTTAGATATTTTTCTACTCCATATACACAATTAAAATTTACACTCAGGTACTTTTCAATAACTTAAATGATTACATCTCACTTTGATTTTCCTTTTGTATTATCCTGTGAAACGTTAAGCTAAATAGTTCCTTTTAAACAAAATTTCTGCTGAACCTATAAACAACTGAGTATCTGTTTTCTTGTGTGTAAAACCTGAGTCCCATTGAATGGGTCCGAAGGGCCATGCACTGGATGTTTGCCAACATATCTAGAGTCAGATATTAATCCATTGATTACACAAATCCATACTGAGCTCCAAGTTTGTGAAGATCCCGTGCTGACTCCTGCTGTTATGAAAGCGTCAATCCTGCTAAAATCCAAGATCTCACTTTTAAGCACTTGGGATAAACTTTGACCAAGTGATACACAATCCTCCTCATAAAAACTTCCACCTCCAGGTATATATATACACAAAGATTGGCAAATGTTCTATTTAAATAACCTTCTCAATTTCTATTTCTTTCCTTAAATTCACACTTTAAAGGATTTAAAGTGTGCTGGAATAATGAAAGCAAGGGCAAAAACACGTTTTTTTCTTTCCTTTTTTTTTTCCTTTCATTTTAAAAGCATGGGGTGTCCTCTGCTCTCCTCCAGCAACACACTTTCATTCTAAACAACATAGTCTCATTGTCTTTCAATATAAATGCTCACATCCTCAAGGAACAGGAGGAGCCAGAGAGGCAGCAGAAGGGGAGGTATGCCGAGAAAGGCATTGGTACCCTAAGGGACAATTTTTATCTCAGGAGAACTGACCTTTTAGAGAAAGCAAATTGAATTATCTTTCTCATCCTTTACTTTTGCTGTGACATCATTAAAATGCATGTTACATACCAACACTCGTTGTTTTGTATTCATAACCTTAAACTAAAATTAATCAGTTGTCACAACGACTTAGCACATTTCTTAATGGTTCCTAGCCAAAAATCTGTATTGTTATAAGAAAAGCAGCTTTATGTATACACCCTTGAGAAAAACAACAGAGGAGAATTAACTGGTGGACAATGAACATTCTTTTTTCCAGTTCAGAAAATAGTCATCATCCTTTTCTCTGGTTTTGAACTAGTACTTTGTTTTGATGTTTGACATGAAACTTGGTGCTTTTACAGAAAGATCTTTTTGTCTAAGTCAAATTAATATAAATTAGATCCTACAAAGTTAAAAAGTCATGAATTTAGCTAATAAGCATTTATTAAGCTCCAGTTTGGAGCCCAGACTTACCATGGATTCGTTATTCAACACATATATTGAGAACATAAGAAGCTGGTGAAAATTTATTTATGAATGACTCAAAGCTATTGCCTTTGAAAAACTCATATAGTATTCTCAGGCAAAAGATGAATAAACAGTTAACTCATACCATGATGTTTTAAGTGCTCTAAACAGGATAAGTCTATTTCTCAAAAGATGAGGTTGGGAGACATAAAAGCATGTCTCTAGGGACTCATAGGCATAGGCCTATGAAACCAACCTGGTGTAAGTGGAAGGTGCCCTGGGAAAAATGATCTGGTAGATCATGCCAGGTAGAGAGAAAAGCGGTGCCAAGCCAACAGAGGTGTGCTGAGGTGAGATGGCATTTTGGGGACAGTTCAAATCACTGAAAAGTTTCAGGAAAGAGCAGCGCCTGATCTGATTTGCAGTTTAGAATGCTCTCTGGTCTCAGTGAGAACATTTTTTGGAGCTGAGCAAAACCAAAGGAAGAAAGACAAAATTAGTTTACTTTTTAGTGTTCCACATGAAAGATGATGGCAAATGTGGCTTCTACGAAGGGAGTGAAATTGAGGGTAGGAAGAAGCTGTTGAATTCAACATATGTTAAAGAGGAAGAATCATCCAGATTAGCTGGATGACCATGTATGTATGAAAGGCATTTAGGTGCAAGAAACATGTAGCCTCCACTCTCCAGTACTTCATATTCTGTTTGAGAAAACACAACTAGGAAATTTAGGCCTTAATATTTTTAAGCAATTAAGTGTTGCAGAAGTAGCTAAACTTTGTAATTAGCTAATATCCTGCAATACCATTTATTAGCCATAGCCTAGAAATAGTTCCTTTCTATGTTATGACCACTAATGTATGGAAAATATATGGTACTAAGTGATAATCTAAAAATACTAGTAAATATTGCTGTAAAATGACTGGTATACTATTAGGAAAATAACACTAATTATATGTTAAACAGCTAAAGCAAAATAATTAATTTAAGACTCCTTTTTTTTTTTCATTTATAAGTCTCCAAGGGAGAAAGGAATCATTCTATTATGCAATTAGGAAATTGAACAGATATATTTATGTCTCAGAATATCTTGAGGCAATGGATTACTCACCTCCCTGATCAATATTTGATCCCTATTAGTCAATAAGTTCTTTCTCATGTCTGACTATGATCACCCCAATTCACTTTAAGCCCTTTTGCTTTTACTGGATCCGTTCAGATTTCTTTTTGGTCTACCAAATGCAGTTATACTCTTTGCAGGGAGTGGTTTATCAGTATGATCTCGTGCATCTTGCTATGCTGGGACTGTGGCTATTTTCCTTTCCCTGGCTCTACTTAAAGATCATGCTAGCAAATATCCTTAATACTTGTATATTTTCTAAATACATAGCAGCTAGTCTATAAATTGGGGAGGGGAACAACATATTTTATTAATTTTTTATCTTAAATTTTCTGAAGTTTTCATTTCTGTTTCTAATTTAGAATTTCCTCTCAGAGAAATAGATATGAATGTTTGTTCCATGCAACACATTCCCCAAGTACGAATGAGTTATTTCCAGTCAAGTTGCTACATATCCTTGGTACATAGGAAGGTTTGCCCCTATCTCCTAGACAGGAATCCAAGGCAAAGGAAAGACCTCACTTGTCTGTATCACACACACTTAAATGCCCACATTTAATTCAAATAGCCAGGACATGCTTTGCCTAAGGAAAAAAAAAATGTAAGTTCACATTTTTTATTTTTAGTGCCCTAGTATTTTCCTTCAGGGGAGACCTTCAGTTAGCCCACATTTTCCTGAAATTTTCTATTCTCTGATCAATTTCTCCCAGGAAAGGATCTTGTCTAATTTAGATATGTGTTTCAGACTGGGTGCTAGAACTCTCCAGGAGATTTTATTTTAGGTTCTCTCCATATCTGTGAAATGAAAGGTGTTGTTACCGGTAAAGGAATGTGGGCATTAACACACAGGCAGTGGAGCTCATTGATAGAGTAATAGGGGTCCTCCCCAGAACCCTTTAATTGCTGCTATAGAGCCACAGTCTAGTCTGTCTCTATATAAAGCAACTGTACATCTGAATAATGACTCAGTTCTTCCCTCCAGGTGTTAATGTTGGCGATCCACAGAGTCTGAATTTAGAATCCAGTGCAAACTCTGAGGGTATATCCTTCAAGGCAGACAACATGAATGCAGCATCTGATGTTGTGTGGTCAGATCTGGACTCGGAACCTGGATTTTGGCCTGCTGATTGCTGCGAGACATTTGGTGAGCTACTCTGAGCTGTAGTGTCCTCTTTTATAATGTGAGTAGTATAGACCCTACTTCATACGGTTACTGAAAGGATTAGCTTCAAACATGAGATTCCCAGCCTAGCACAGTGCCCAGATTATAGGGCCTTACCAAGCATCCCTTCTACTCTACTTCTAAATCAAAATCTGTGTGTTTTGGCCAAGTTTTCACTGTAGATTCTGTCCAGGGTCTCGGTCTCTGAAGCATGGAGCAATGCTTTGGAGGTGTATGTGTGTTGGGGAGGGGGTGTGGAGTATGTAAAAGAAAGTTATCATGGGTACCTGCAATTTATAATGAATTCAGTATGCGCCAGTCTTTCTAGTAACCTGTAATTTATACAACTGTGATCAATTATTGGGCTGCCTAAAGGAAAGATATTCAGATACCTACAGTTATGAAACTTCCAACATAAATGTTTACTAGTGCATTCACATCCGTGTCTTTTCCAATTTTTGGTGGTTTCTAGAGATCCCTAGGTTCATTTAGTCTACATCTCTGGCTCTCGGCAGATTAGTGCATGATTTGACCAATCTTCAGTCTAGATTGCATATGGTAGAGATAGATTGTGATGTATCACATTTGTGAATATATCTCCTCACAAACACAGCTCTATGAATATTATCTCAAAAAGGCCTGTCCCAGGGGTGCCTGGTTGGCTCAGTGGGTTAAAGCCTCTGTCTTTGTCTCAGGGTCCTGGGATCGAGCCCCGCATCGGGCTCTCTGCTCAGTGGGGAGCCTACGTCCCTTCCTCTCTCTGCCTGCCTCTCTGCCTATTTGTGATCTTTGTCTATCAAAAAATAAAATAAAATCTTAAAAAAAAAAAAAAAGGTCTGGCCCAAAAGCAAAACTGGAAGTATAGTTATGGTATTTGCTCAAAAATAAGATCAAAAAGTTATCACAATGCTAAGCAATAGCAGAGGACTTTCCTCTTAGGTGAGAAGATTCCTTGAAACCACTTAGAATAAAATATTATCAATAATAACTTTAATAACTTCTTTCTAATACATCATAACTATAAATTAAGCTATAATTTTACTACGTTATAGTTATAAAACTAACAATCATGAAGCTTTCATTTTTTTCTATGTATATAGGGGTTTTTGTCCAGGATTCACAGATAACAGGATTCACAAGTAAAAAGGAATTGCTGAAATATCAAGTGTAAAGTACAAATGGATTGAAAGTGAAGAAATGATAACAAAAAGTCCTGCTCTTTCACTTCTCTAGCTCTATGTTTCTGTCTGCAAAACGTGTGTGTGTGTGTGTGTGTGTGTGTGTGTGTGCGCGCGTGCGCGTGTGCATGTCCCCATGCACAAGTGTGTGTGGAGTGGCCACCTATTCACAACAACCATCCTGTAAACATTTGCTTTCTTAAGTCCACCTACCTCACTGGAATAAAATTATTTAAATTATTCAGCATCTAAAAGCACTAAAATGCACATGGGCCCAGTTGGCAGTTATTTTATGCCTATTAGAGGCCCTGCAGCCCACAATAAAGAAGGAGGGAGCTGGGTTTTTTCCAGCATCACAATGACACACTGTTCACACATCAAAAGCTATACAACAGAGGCAGTTGATGTTTATGGGTTCCTGCTTGCATGATGCCACTTTGGTCGCTCAGCTCTGAGGTTTCTTTTGAAGGGAGAGGGAATGGAATGTGTGGAAATGTTGATAGTAAATTCCACCCTCCCTCCTTAGCAGAACTAAAGGGTATAATTTCCAAAGTGGCCTCATCTGAAATTTAGATAACATTTGACTCTTCTCATCTCTCTGTGAGACCTCTGTCCAGAGATAGAGGAATATTCACAGAATTTCCTGCTTTAATTTCTCACATAGGACTCTGAATAATACCCAACCTGAGCATGCTCATGTTTAATGCTTTTTTTAGGGAAGCAAATTTGCATTGGTAATAACCAGAATATGGATCTGTTATGTAGTTTGCTACTCTCCCTCACCCAAGGGCAGATTTCCCTTGAGAAGTCTTTAAGAAAAGCACTCATTGTGAAGTAAAGTCTCATTGAGAAGTAAAGTTTAGAAGGAAGAGGTGCAGAAGATGGGGCAATCCAGTTTTCTCTGCATTTCTCCTGGGTAAAGCCAGGGGTGCTTGGATGCCTTTAGAGTTTATGCCCTTGAGGATTGAATATATTAAGGTCCAGTGTGTGTGGTGTTTGTGCACATTGAGGATATGCTGAGTATTTACTACCACGTAGTCACTGATGCATTACAGTTTATAGAGTCAAACTCATCATTCATACAAGTAATATATTCGTACAAATTGGACAAAGTAAGAAGAAGAGTCACAAAAATGATTGAGGGGATGAAGGAAGGCCCTAACATATGAGGTGAGATTGAAAGAATGTAGTGTGTGTAGCTCCATGATGCTGCTGCTGAGGAGCTCTGGTATCACAGCTTCTGCCTCAGGGCTGTAAACCCCCAAAGAGGAATTTGCAGGCTAGTAAAAGGGGCATTACTGAGAAGGAAATGAGCAGAGAGGAGTTGTCTGCATATCAGGGAAAAAAAGTTTGTTGGAGTAGAAGCTATTAGGCAGCAGAATTACCTCCCCAGGGAGACAGTGGAGTCTGTGACCCCATTATAGGAGACATAAAAGCCTGTGGGATGGTCCAGTTCCCCAGTATGCTGTAGGGAGGGTCTCCTACCAGGCCCTTGGAGACTCCAAAGGGCTGGAGGATGGAGTGTGACTCCTTCGTTCCTTACCATTTATGGTTCCAGTTTGGTGCTGAGAGGAATACTGAAGGTGGGATGCCCCACCACCCGGATCTGACGCCAAGGTTAGATTTTATAATCCTCTGATATAAATTTAGGTATTACCATCAAACTCTTTTCTTAAACCTTTGATATATGTAAATGAAATAAAACCTCTAGGTTGCTTTGGAAACAGCAGCATTTGAAGCACACTTTAATCTGGAGGCATTTCCCCAAATATTTTTTAAAATGTGCATGTATGTCCTGTGGGGAGTCGGGTAGCAAATGAACCTGTCTGAACTGCAATTCATCTCAGAGTTAACTGTTTTTATGCAGCCTATGTTCTGTGTGTGTGTGCCAAATCTGCAGCCATGCTAATGGAATATTAATATATTCATACTAGGCGGACAGATCGAGGTTTGAAAGGAAACAAGAAAAAATAAAATAAAAAGAACCAATGAAAGAAATTGGAGCCAGTTGGATTGTGGGGTCGCAGCCACAACCCCCTGGGGGAAGGACAGGGGGAAAGAGAGGCAGTGCTTTCTCTTTATCTTGCAAGCAATTACTGGCAATTTGTTCTGGCCAGTAAAACTTCTGATATTATCATGGTTGCTGAGTAATTTATCATCAAAGTTTAATGTGAAAACAGGTGACTGTGTAATCACCAATCTAGGAACAGAAATAGAATCGTTATTATTTCTGCCTGAAGAGAGAGATTTTTTTTTTTCTGTCAATTGACTTAACGGCCAAAAGGCTGTTCATCATATCACCATGAATTATAAAACCTCTATTAAATATTCATAAAAGTTTTGAAATGAATGTGTGATAGAGATGAAAGCTGGGCTAATTTAAATACCTACCAGACCTGTCTTAATTACAGAGGTAAAATGAGATATAAAAATTATAGCAGCAAAGAAAAAACTTGAAACAGTTCATTCCATACATTAGAGAAAATGCCTTTGCAAGCCACCATACACAAAGCCGGGAGCTCACTGGGCAACACTGATTTCCATCTCCCCTAAAGCATTACTGAAATGCAGTTGGTGATGTCTTTCTTCTACAGGAAATAGAAGAGAAGCTTCTATGAAACTTTAGGCCACATGATTTGTGCTGGCTCTCTGAAATGTAAATAAAAATCCTAACTGTAGAAGCACATTCATTTTGTACCTGCTCAAGTCCTTGGGGGTGGGGGGTGTGGAATCATGTGAAGCTGAATAGAAGTCAGGATGAGACCAAAAGAATGCAATAAAAATTTCCTCTTTCTTTTTTATACTATGATTTTGTGGATTTCATGGACTTGTGAAAATGACACATAATCTGTTTTGTTTTGTTTTAAGCTTGGGCTATTATAACCTCTTCTGCCATCTTAAAAGGGACATTCTCCAGAGGTCCTAGAATAGTCCTAGGAGAATCAATCAGAAGCCAAGATACATCCATGCTCCCAAATAACCTCAATCATAATTTGCTAAGCCAAGGCATTTCCTGTTCCTCCACAAATCAGGATAATGGGAATGCAGTTATAATTTTGATCTTCTATCTTCAGGCAAATATCAAACCTGACATTAAGAGCTGTATTATTTGTGAACTGGTCATGAGTACTAATTTATATTTATCTCAAAGTGATCTTGTGCTCTCAAGGATTTCTTTAACTAAACACAGATGTTTTGATGGGCATAAAGAGGAAAGGGGAAGAGGATGCTTTCAGGGGGCATAGGTCTATGTTATATCATGATGGACTCTCAGGCTAAAAGTTAGGTACCGGGTGGCTTGACCTTGAACAAGGTGCTTCACCTTGCTGAGTCCCAGCACTGACATCTGTAAAAGGAGGGGATTAATTTGTTGGTGGCTAAAGATCCATCCAACTCTAAAATTCTGTGAGTCTACAATTATAAATAGGATGATAAGATGCTCTCTGGCTCTTAGGCTGCCACCCAGGAGAATGAATTCCAGTTTTAATTTCCTTTTTGGTGATAGGAAATCTGAAGACAGGCAAGGTTAAATGACCCACCCGGAGGCCCAGAGCAATCAGTGATGGAATCACAGCCTCAGCTCACAGCCCTGGTTCCCGGCTTCCAGTTTTATCAACTTATTGAGACCGAGACTTTGAGGATGTTTGTTAGCATCTTATTGGCTTAATCATACTGACGTCCTAAATGATAACATTGATTAAGTGGAGTATTTTTTAAGTATTTCATAAATAGATGTTGCCTATTCAATGAAATTTTTGGTTCTTTAGCAGGTATATTATAAATTATTTATATATATATTTATACACACACACACACAGAAGTACATAAATACAAAAATATATGTAACATATGTATATTTTAAACACACACACATTTCTTTGCATGTATTTAATGTTATTTAATGTCCTATTACCACAAATAATCTAGAAAGTTTTAAATTGAAAACACAGGAACAATATCAATAAAATCCAAGGGGGACAATTTGGGCTGGGACATTACTAAGAAATATTATTAAAGAAATGTAGTAAAAATATATATTACTGTCTTCCTTTCCCTTCTTCTCTTACATTATTAAATTTTAACTTAAATTGGTCGATTTCTTTTTCTATTTTTAAAATTTCTTTCTCATTAGTCTGCCAACATTCTTCCCAAGCATTGCCTAAGCACCTCTGATCACTTCTCTTAACCAAAGCACTCTATCTCTAGAAGCAACTCAGTAAGCTAGAGGCTGGCATCCAATAGTGGAGATGCCAAAAGTCAACTTGTAATGACAGTTGACATTTGATGGCTTCTAAAGATAAATATACCATTACCCAGATCAGTTAATCCAAAGTTATATATTTTTATTTTTTATGGAAGATAGTAAGTCCAGCCTCAGGTTGAGATCTGGTTCCTAGGTCAGAGTGTTGTAAGGAGGGGAAGAGGAAGGAAAAAGACCAAAGAGTAGAAGCAGAGAAAGGAGAAGAAGGATGTCACCAAGACACACTAGGATGGACACTAGGGTGTGTACAGTGGTTACAAATTGTGGCCATGATGGCACCCTCAGTTTCCCAGTCTCATCTTCAGTTGCTCTGTATGTGCTCTCATAATTATTATAAATTAGATCCCATTTTTATTTCAGGAGAATCTTCATCTTACACACATTCTAATACCCAGATAAAATTCCAGGATCTAAACAAAATGGCTAAAAGGTTGCTTGATATAATGTTTAGGTTACCTCTTGCATAAAAAACTACTCCAAAATGTAGCAGCTTGAAACAACACACATTTTCTTATTTCTTATGATTTGCTGCTAGACTGAACTCACTTGAGCGGTTCCTCTGCTCTCCATGACACTATTGCATCTATTGTTATCTGGAGGTTCAACTGTGCTCAGTCTTCCATGACAGTTCACTACATGACACAACTGGCAACTGGTGCTAGTTGTCTGGCCAAACAAACAAAAAGAACCATGGTTCTTTTCCATACAGACTTACCGTGTACCTTTGGCTTCTCAAAGCATGGTAATGGGTTACCAAGAGCATGAAAGCCCAGAAGGTTCCATCCCTTTTTAAGTTTAAGCTTTAAATTAGCTCAGTGCCACTTCTATCATATTCTATTAATATATCTATTAAAGGAGGTTACAAACTCAGCTCAGGTTCAAATGTGGGGACTCTACAGGGTGTGATGCACAGTTCATTTTCTATACAATGGCTCCCTGACAGAACTGGGGAGGTGGCATGAGCTCCTCTATCCCAAGTGTGGGATGGAATCTGGAGAACTCAACTCATTCAGCAACTCTCTTCCAGGCAAGATACCCACTAGAACACATGCCCATTCTCACAGCACTCGAGAGCAAACAGGGTTCCACCCTCTACAAATATGTTGTATTAACCAAAATAGCATTTAACTCATGGCCCATTTCCATTATTTCTTTCCTCTCTGGAGATTAAAAAGCCTGGTGAATGCCCTTCCTACATGTACTTCCTGTACTTGAAAACATAGCCTGGGACTATATATGTAATTTGGCTCAGAAAAACAGTTAAAAGCCACAATTAGCAATAGGTTATTAATTATCCTTAAAATAATGACAACCTCATTATTTCTTTTTTTCAAAACTCAACTTTTGGGAAGGCAATCTCTGATCATGTTAAGATTTGACTTGTTTAACTTCTTCTGAGTGTCTACTTAAGACTATTCAGTAATGTTTGTCTACTCTGAATCAATCCTTTATTTTACTCACAAATTTCAGACATGTATAAACATGTATAAACAGACATGTATAAACAGTAAGCTACCTTCTTCCTAAAAAAAGTAGTTTTTAGGGTCTACTCTGAAACAGTAGCTGGGGTCACTTTATCACAGAAATGATGACACTTAGATGAGGGCTCAGAACATTAGGGTGCCCGAATTTATGGCCACTCATTTTTAACTACCTACTTTATCCATTGAGGTCTTTCATCAGCATTCTTGAAGGTTGGCTGTCCAGCTTTAGTTCAGATGGCACCTGCCAGAGCCAGGAAATGAGAGTGCTGATGTTGAGGAAACTTGATATGAACACATATTACGTTATGTGCTTGGATATAATGATGTAGTTAAGCTGCAAACCACCATAGTCTTATGCCATGTACTAGTTGTAAGCCATCATATTCTTACACCATGTAAAAGCTGGGATGTAAGGGCTTCAAGTCATTGAAATATAAACATCTTTTTTTTAGCTTCTTTTGACTACTGTATTGTTTGTTCTTTTTTTTTAATATATATTTTATTTATTTATCAGAGAGAGAGAGGGAGAGCAAGGACAAGCAGACAGAGGCAGAAGCAGGCTCCCTGCTGAGCAAGGAGCCCGATGTGGGACTCGATCCCAGGACGCTGGGATCATGACCTGAGCTGAAGGCAGCTGCCTAACCAACTGAGCCACCCAGGCATCCCATGTATTGTTTGTTCTAATGCTGAGCCCAAATCACTCTTGCTGATGATCCCCCCTATTATTCTCAGTTCTACCACTTAGGAAGGTAACATTTCATTTTCTTACCTTCCTACCTCCAATCTCCTATCTATTCTTACATCATGATTTTGTCTCATATTTCATAAATAAATTAGAAAAATTCCAGACAGGAACTTCTTTAGCTATCAAAGGCCAAAGTTCCCACCCAGGTGCAATTAAGTAAGCCCACAGTTACTGCCTGCTTCACTGGGTGACTGGTACTCCCTTGAGCCCATGAACAAAAGTGAATGTGGTCAGAAAAGTCAGCTGCACTGAAACACTTGAGCCTATGGTAAAACAGGGTACGTGGACATGGAAGGGTGGGGTGGCAATTCCAGACCAGCTTCCCCCCGGAGGGCTTGTGCGCCAAGCCCGCGACCAGAGGCTGCTCTGGGCGGGACCATGCAGTGCATCTCTGGTGAGGAGGGACAAGAAGGACCAGTCACAACAGGGACTGCAGCCGGGCATGAGTTTATTGGCTTCTGGCTTCACGCTCCTGCTTGATGAAGTTGATTAGGCCATTGGTGGAAGAGTCATGAGAGGTCACTGGGCTACTGCCTCTCATATCTGCTCCTCTTGAGGTAAAACAATTCAATTCTTCTATATCTATTGTACCAAATTCCTCACTTCTCAATCTGTCTTCAATCTGTTCTATTTGAGCTCAATCTTCCACTGCTCCTCAAGTCATCTAGTCAATGTCCGTAACATGCTCCATCATGACAAATCCAAGGACCACTTCTCTGTCTTTATTTAAAAATGCAGCAGTTGGGGCACCTGGGTGACTCAGTAGGTTAAAGCCTCTGCCTTCTGCTCAGGTCACAATCCCAGGGTCCTGGGATCGATCCCTGCATCAGAGTCTCTGCTTAGCAGGGAGCCTGCTTCCTCCTCTCTCTCCCTCCCTCCCTCCCTCTCTCTCTCTCTCTCTCTCTCTCTGCCTGCCTCTCTGCCTACTTGTGATCTCTATGTATCAAATAAATAAATAAAATCTTTTAAAAAAATCAAGAGAGTCTAAGAGTCATATTATGAATATTTTCCTTATAAAGCCTACATGAAAGTGGTACTATCCTTGTTTTGATAACTTTATCTTTATAGTTCTGTTTGCAACAAGTTTAAGATAAAAACCTACATGTTAAAGTATCCAGAATTGACTTTTGGGTTGTGGTGGTGGTGACAGTAACGGTACTGGACAAGTTGAGGAACACTGGGAATTTATGGTTACCATAAGGGTAGGTTAAAGGGTGTTTGCATGACTTTGACTTTCTCAGTTCTCAGTTTAATGTGCAGACTCAGGTAGTTTGGATAAAGAGAAAAATAAAAACTTGAATATATTAACAGTTATATGATCAGATACAATTTGAACACTGGTGCCTTCCAGAGGAAAAGAACAATGAGATCACTGAATAGAAGAGAAGGGAGTGTGCCATTTTTGCACATGTATTTTGCTTGAAAAAAACAAAAACAGAAACAGAAACTTATTAGGACTATCACAGGCCAACCTCTTGCCTTTGCTTTACAATCATTGTTCTTGCCACCAATTAAAAATGAAGCACTAACTTTATCATGTTTAGTTGTATTATAAAAAGGACAGAAAGTGAGATGATATTTCATAGGTGTCTTTATACATGGTATCTTCATAACAAGTTATTTTTTGAATATTTTTAATATGCATATGTAAACCAAGCCTTTCTGGGTTCACAGAAAATGAACTATAAGAACACTAGCTTGTGCTGTTACATATTTATATGTACTATAAATAACAGAGATCATTAATAAATATTATAACATATAAAAGTATGTGAGCAATGCCCTTTAGGTTGTAATCAATTTTATATGGTCCCCCTGAATCTCTTTGTGACCTCACTTAGGCAGCACCAGGGCTTAAGTACTGAAATGTGGAAAATTTATCCTATCAGGAACTAGGGATGCTCAAGGAACACTGGAATTGATAGCTTTGGACCTCTTAGAAGGCTGGCAAGAAGATGGACTATCAAACCAGATTCTTTAACTTTCCCCACCTCTCCCCTTCTACCACCAAGTGATATAACCAGCTTTATTATTTCTTAGTTACAGAGAGACCACTCCTTTTCTCTTTGGTGTGGAACTGAACAAAGAGTAGAGAGTTTTCCTGTTGCTGTCCTAATTCAGCACCCCAAACAAGAGATAAACTCTGAAAAAGACTATTATGCTGAAATATAGCCAAAGTGGCTTGTAATTCATTGTAATAACTTGAAATTCACCAAATACACATGAGTATTTAGAGACAAATTCTCTGTGTTAGCATGGGGATTGAGGTGTGGGAGATGCTGAATACTATGGAAAGACTGAGAAGTTAGACCATCCCAGCCCCCAATCCACACCAATCATAATGATGAGAAATGACAAACACATGTGAAATAGTAGGGACAGCCACACAGAATTACAATATCAAGTGATGAATGAATGGTACTCTGCAAAGAGTGAGATGGTGAGGGGAGGTGCAGCAGAGTTGGGGTTATTCAGAAGGAGAGGGAAGTATAACGTGCAAGAGGAAGAGTAACTGAAGCTGGGTCCTACACAGAGTATAGGCTTAAATACAGGGAAGTAAAGAAGGGGAGCTTTCTAGCCAGAAAGACATGGAAACAAAGATTTAAGCAGAGAGTAGAGATTTGATGAAAAGATGGAAGCAGAATTTAAACAGTGAAAGGGACAAAGGGAAGAAAGGAATCATACATGCATCCAACAAAAGGGATCACATGTATTCCAACTAAACGACATTCCAAAGTTTGGATTTTATTTTTTAAGTGCTTGCAAGGCAACAGAAGGTAACCTGGAATCCACTCTATTGGTGCTGACTGGGAGTGGAGAAGACTATAGGCTCTACCTGGCTTGCATCCATCAAGGATCCTTAGAAGTGACCTGCCCTCTGGGCACACCGTTTCTGTACCCCATCCTATAACCCTCACCCTTGACCTGGAGTACATGGAACCATGGATGGTGGGAATTAGGTGGAATGAGGATTTTAGAAGACAAAATAAATATAGAATAAGCATGTCTGCTTTTCTGAGAGGATAGAGAAAGTTGCGAACTGAAAAAATTTTCACATTAGTTTTGGGGCATCTGAAAGAACATATTTTATTTCCAATGTCATTTTGGTATTACGCTAAACTTAACTTTTTCTCTATTCATAGACTTTCTTCATGGTTATAGACTCAAAGAAGAGTTGGCAATGCTAAGGGTCTCTTTATGAAGAAAAAAATTCATTCAGTGAAAATCCCCCCTTGTGCTTTTTTTTATTGTGTTCCTACCCTTTCAGACTTTAATAAGTGATACAAGGTAAAAGCTTTTTGCAGAGCCCACTTGGCCTTCTCTGGCAATCAGCTAACTATTGTTCATTGAGTACGCATTAACTCTACTGACTACGGTCAAGGACTTTGGAGGGATATATAAAAACTCTAACCCTGTCTTCAAACACCTAATTCTTGGGAAACTGAGGTCATTAATTTAGATACTTAATTTTGCGGCATCATTTGAAAAATGTACATATTAGAGAGAAGTGTCCTCAGGATTGACAGGAAGAAAAGAGATACTTTCCATTTGGACAAGTTAGAAAAATCATCATAAAATGATTTTGAAGATGAATGATAAAGGCTATGTGATGGAGTAGGCTTGGGAAGGGTCAGACTATGGGCAGCACATGCACCAGGGGCAATGGGAAGCTGTGGCACAGGGCAGTGAGGGTGCTGGATATATTGGGTTAGGAATCAGAATAACACGATAATAGCCTATTATTTAAGCACTTACTAAGGTCTGTGATGTATGCTTTTAATATACTGTCAGTTTAATTTTCCCAATAAATATATTAATTAAAAAGTAGCAATAATCTTTAACATTCATCACACATTTAGATCCTCCAGACCCAGTCCTAAGTGATCACTCATTTCTAGTGGACATGGATATAGACTCTTGCCCCAGATAGATTCAACCAAACTGATCGTGATACTCCCTCTCACTCTTGCCAGTAATTGGTTTTAGGAAGCAAAGGCCTAGGATAATTTGTGCCAATAATGATAAGGCGATCATATTAGGAAGTTTCCAGCAACAAAGCATTTCACTGTCGGGTAAAGCAAGGGAAGCTTGCCTCTCTTTCCTAGAGGACACAAACAATAATGTGTACTTTCCAGGTGATGCTAACAGTATCTTGGGTTGAGAGAGGAAGCCAGTGTGAGGTCAGAGCTCACACATATTGGCGACATGCAAAAGAACCTAGAAAAAGGGAACTGAGTCCTAGCTGCAGCAGGCATGCTGCTCATACTCAATACCTGTCAGGGGATCAAACAATGTTATTCATGATTTAAGGCCATTGGAGCCTTCTTGAAACCTGAAGATAAAAGCGTTCTAACACATAATTTAATTCTCAGGGCAATTCAATGAAGCATATACTAACACAATCCCCACTTTATAGGTGATGAAACCTAGGCACAAAGAGATTGAAAAACTTGCTTAAAGGCATACTCTTGTTAGATGTTGGAGCAAGGATTTTAAATAAGAGCAGGTGAATCCAGAGATCATCTTTTTATTCCCTATATTACCCAGTCTCAGGAGGAATGTAATGTCCTAGAGATGAGGAAGTTCAGATTCAATGCTATCTACCAACTCTAAACCCAGTGATATAAAAAACAATAATTTTATGCCTAACTTCTAGACTGTCACTTCCTGATAAAGAGGATGGCCATCAGAATAATGTCAATGATGACGATAATAGCTGATATTCTGAAGATTTTTTAAAAGATTTTATTTATGTATTAGAGACAGAGAGAAAGAGCATAAGCAGAGGGGAGGAGCAGAGGGAGATGGAGTAGAAGAAGCAGTCTCCCCGCTGAGCAAGGAGCCTGCCACTGAGCTTGATCTCAGAACCCCAGGATCATGACCTGAGCCGAAGGCAGACACTTAACCAACTGAGCTACACAGGTGCCCCTCTTTTCCAGATTTTATGGTATGCCAGCCATTGATCTAATCCCTTTATAAAAGATGACATACTTAATCTTTCCCAAAACCTTATAAGGTGTTGTCTATTATTCTCTCCATGTTAGAAATAAATACACCGACTCGCAGCAAAATTAACACCTACATTCACTGGCATCCAGAACAACTATGTCCTGAGCACTGTATCCAGAGGTTTGCAGTCATTATCTTGAATTGTCTCCATTGCCTAGTGGCAATGAAAAAATTTTACCACCATTTTGTAGATAAGAAAACTGAAGCATCAGGTTTAGTAACTTGAAGAACACATAGCATGTAAACAGAGTCAAATCCAACCCAGTCTTTCCCTCTCCAAGTCTCCTCCATTACTGCCTCAAGCTTCCATGAATATGGAACATGAAGTACAGGAATCTTGGGAACATGGGCTTTGACCTTTTAGACTCTTCTTTAGAAAAATCCCACTTCTCAGCTTCACTTGGGATAGCAGACACTCTGAGCTACAGAAAGTGCATCTGCCATGGAACCTTACTTATCTGGAGATCCCTGAAGGTCTGGTTCTCAGAGTAAGAGACCTGGACATGTGCCTCAGTTTTAATCAAATTGGACGTGTAGGGAGAGGAGCTTTCCTTGTGGTATTGCTGTATTTCTTCTTCTGGCCCCAGGTTACACACAGAATCACAATGGTGCAAGTCAACATTTCTACGGAAGGAAGAAAAAGAGGTCAGCAGAATTGCTTCTGCATTTCCAAAGGTCTGTGCCTTAGACAAGTTTTTATTCTCCTGCTTATCTGATCCGTGTCAGCTCACCTTCTCTGTGGATGCACACTACCAGGTTGGTGGCCGATATTTGCTTTGACAAGACTGTTTCTTAGTGAGCATAGAGATTTAGTGCAGGAAAAGAAATTTGTGCTGCCAACCCCATGCTGACACTGTTTCCCATCTATAAAACGTTTCAGGCTGTCAGAATCTGGGGGATGAACCTCAAAAATTATCTTTTATGGCTAATAAAGCTGGAATGTGCATCATTCTGTGATCTTAATTACTCTTTGATGGTTTTGGAAATTTTCATGTTAAAAGGGAAGATCATATCTCAAAGAGTAGAATCCTAGAATCTTAGCACAGGAAGGGACCTTCCAGATGACTCAGCCTTTCACTCTAGATAGAGACAAAATGTATCTTAGAGAAGTAAAGTGTCTTGTTTGAGTCACAAAGGTTATTTTAATCAGATTCTAGCTAGGTCTAGCCATTGGTCATCCTCCTTTTATGTATATTATATTGTACTTTCTTTTGTTCTACAAATAATTATGTATATAATCCAAATACCTATTTGTTTGTTCACTGACTAATATTATGGGCTCAGGTAGCACATGAAAGATAGTGTATTGTATCAAAGAACTGGGCAGATTAAGGGCAAACAGGAGAACAATCGGGCATACACAGTGTGGTCAACCACAATTTGTTCTTTCCTTCTCTATCTTCCTCTCATTCTCTCATTGCCTTTTTCTCTCTTTCTCCTGTTCTTTAACAAGAAATATCTCAATTATCTAAAAATCACTCATTCTGATGTTTTAACCATTAAAAAATAGTTGAATATTAAGAAAAAAAACACCAATAATCATATACTTTATATAATAAAATCAAACTTTCATTTATGCCTGATTTTATTATAACAACAAGTTAACTATCTTAGGTATCCTACCTACTTATCGTAGCCCATTAGAGATCTATGTTTAACCAGAGACTGGGTAGGTGCAAGATGATATTAGCTACTAATAACAGGAGAAAAAAAAAAAATTTGAAGTAGTAGTGGGCAGTCTGACACTTGCAAGAAAGCCCGATACAGGACCAAATTACCCTAAAATGTAACTCCTCATCTCTTGCAGTACGTGAAGACAGGAGTCCCTTCCTCTGTAATAAAACATTTTATCATTACATAAAAACTCATGCTTATAGCATTAAGCATATATCACCAAGAGTTAAACTGTGATATTTGGGTTATGTTTAAGAAGGCAGGAAAGTAGATAGCTTGCTCCCACTCCTCTCTCTCTCTCTCAAAAAAAAAAGAGAGAGAGAGAGAGAGAGAGAGAGAAATTTAAGTGACCACTGTCATTTATCTAGAAAAATTTAAACTTTTTCAGATTGCTGAATTTTTGGTTATTGCTGCAACTGATATAACACTAAATAGTGTTGATCCCTCAGAAAAAATCAGAGGTCTGAAGAAGAGGGTATCTGGTGAGAATCTTTGTTGTCTCTTGGATATTAGGGGAAATGTACGTTGAGGCTATTTTTTTTTTTTTTGGCTAAATTTAAGGAAGAGCATAGTTAATTTTCTTTGTTCTTCTACCCCCTCTTTCAGTACAATTCTCTCCACATTAGTTCCCACATCCAATCCCTTTCTGAGTCCACTATGTCAATAGGCTCAGAAAGCCTACTTGCCCAAACCCAAGTGGTAGGAGTTTGGGAATACTGCATTAGAAAGGTGACTTTCTTAACCAGAATCTCTGATCTCTAAGAGAGATTTCAATTCTCCTGCTGTAGGACCACAAATAAATATCATTATTTCTTTAAAAGGGGCGCCTGGGTGGCTCAGTGGGTTAAGCCGCTGCCTTCGGCTCAGGTCATGATCTCGGGGTCCTGGGATCGAGTCCCGCATTGGGCTCTCTGCTCAGTGGGGAGCCTGCTTCCCTCTCTCTCTCTCTGCCTGCCTCTCCGACTACTTGTGATTTCTCTCTGTCAAATAAATAAATAAAATCTTGAAAAAAAAAAGTGTGAGTATATAGCTCAAGTGAATATAAATTTTAAGTACTCAATTACTTACTATGTGCAATATAATGACATCTTATTGGCAAAATATTAAACCTATAATGTTTGCACTGGATTCTCCTGGGGTTTCTTGAGGTTGACTCCACAACTCAGTTATGCAATTTTCTTAACCTCAAACTCAATTTTTGTAGGTGAAGAGGAAGTAGCCCTTAGTTTTTTTGGAGTTTCCTAGAAGGACAGAGCTTATGAAGACATACAAATGCTCCAATTCATGTCAGTGCATAAAGTTTGACATTTCATCTGAAAATTAAGTCTTTGAGAGGATTCTGGGAAGATGGTGAAGAAGCATCAGTGTTCTACCACTACCAACTGGACTGGCAGACTCATTATTTCAGAACTCTAGATTCTTACTGAAGCCTTCCAACTTCCAAGGAAAGCCCCTAGTGGTAAACTGTGGTTATTTCAGTCAATTTCAGCTCCAACCTCAGAAGCAACTACCCATCTCCCACTCTGCAGCCCTTTGGCAAGCAGCTTGTATATACTCTTGGAGCAGCTTGCACACCATTTACAGGAGGCAGAGTGTACAACAAGGATGTGGTCCTCCAAATATCAGGGATTTGTGTTTCAATTGCTGATCCTTGCTTCTAATTACAGAGGTCCAGACAAAAGAGATGGGCAGCCATTGTTGCACCCCACTCCCATTGTTGTAAACCCCCACAAATCCCCCAGAAATTGCTTTAGCCTAAAGAGGGGGGCTTTAGGCTAAAGCAATTTCTGGGGGATTTGTAGGGAAGGTGCCTTTTCCCCCTTCTTCATTTTTCTCTTTTTGGATGTCAGATATTGAAGAATAGGACACTGAACGCAACCACATATATGAGAGAAATTCAAAAGTCACCACACATGTCCACAGGAAGGTACAGTCTCAGAAAAGGCCCAAGAAGTCCTTAAGTTTACATTTCAGGCTAGTGCTCTGCATAGACACATAGACACAGCTTACAACTATAGAAACAAACACAACAGCAAATCCTGGGAAAGGGGAAGAATGAGACTACTCGAGTTAGCACATTATTAAATTCAAATATTCAGTTTTCAACAACAAAAAAATCACAGGTCATACAAAGAAGCAGGGAAGTACGGCCTGTTCAAAGCAAAAATATAAACCAACAGAAATGCCCCTGAGAAAGACCAAATAGTGCACCTACCAGATATTTTCTAGAATATGCCATATGGTACGTAACAAATTAAATCTTAATAAAATTTAAGGTATATTTAATTCAAAGTAACTTCTCCAGCCACAATGGGATAACATTAGAGTTCAATAACAGAAGGAAAACTGGAAAATTAAAAAAAATATGTGGTAATTAAACAACATACTTAAAAAGAAATGAATCAAAGAAGAAATCATGATGGAAATTAGAAAGCTCCTAAAAATAAAAATGAAGGGACACCTGGGTGGCTCAGTTGGTTAAGCAGCTGCCTTCGGCTCAGGTCATGATCCCAGCGTCCTGGGATCGAGTCCCACATCGGGCTCCTTGCTCCACGAGGAGAATGCTTCTCCCTCTGACTCTGCCTTCCACTCTGTCTGCCTGTGCTCGCTCTTGCTCGCTCTCTCTCTAACAAATAAATAAATAAAATCTTAAAAAAAAAATGAAAATGAAAACACAACATATTAAAACTTAGAGGGTAAAAAGAAGGCACTGCTAAGGAGAAAATTTATAACCATAAATGCTTACATCAAAAAACAATAAAAAAAAATTCTTGAATCAATTATCATCTCTACAACTTAAGGAACTAAAAACAAAACAAAAAGGAACAAAATAAATGCAAAACTAGATAAGAAAAGAAACATATACCTAAAATAACTAAACACAGAGTCTTGAAGAGGTATTTTATACCTGTGTTCATAGCAGCATTACTCACAATAGCTAAATCATGGACAAAACCTAAGTGCCCATCAACAGATGAAGGGATAAGCAAAAAGGGGTACACACAATGGGCTGTTATTTAGTCTTAAAAAGGAAGGAAATTTTGACACATGCTACACATGGATGAATTTTGAAGACACTATACTAAGTGAAATAAGCCAATCACAAATTACTGTATAATTCCACTTATAGGATGCATGTACAGTAATCAAAACTGCAGAGGCAGAAAGTAGAATGGTGGTTGTCAGGGGATGGAGGGAAGAGGGAAATGGGGAGTTTGGTTTTTGGGTATGGAGTTTCATCTCTGCAAAATCAAGAGAGTCCTAGAGATGCATGGGGACAATGGTCACACAACGGTGTACATAAATGTGCTTAACAGCACTGTGTTCTGAACACTTAAAAAGGGTTAATATGGCAAATATTAGGTTATGTGTATTTCACCACAATTTTTAAAGTGAAAGAAAACCATTATTTAATTTTAAAAAAAAGTTTAAGTCTGTCTATTCTGGCTCTATCAAATAACAGAGTTAGAGGAAATCTTAATTCAACCCTCTTAATTCAACCCTGCCATTTTATAGATGAGATCACTGATATCAGTGAGTGAAAAATAAGAAATTACTCAACCAACAGTATCTATATTAAACATAATCTAGATGCTTAGTGCTGCGATGATTAATATAAAGGCTATAATACACTTATAGACTTATGAAACTTACACATCGAGTTACTCATTGTTACTCCATTTTACTCAATAAATAACAGAGTATCTCATAGTACTGATAGTAAAGGTCATATAACATCATAGTATTGATGCTAAGTATCATAAAACCTGCTCTTTTAAATAAAGTTTTATTGGAACACAGACACACTTATTTATGTATCATCTGTGGCTACTTTTGCATTATATTTATGAAGTTGAGTAGTTGTCATAGAGATTATATATCCCCCCAAACCTAAAATATATCCCTTTATCAACTCTTAGAGAATAATTTCAGCAAAGGCTTGAAAGGCCTTAGAGAAGAGCTGAAAATCAAGAGAGGTATTAAATATTGTGGCAATTTGGAGAGAAGAAAAGAGAGAACATGCCTAAGAAGGAAACCATATAAATGAAGGCATGGAGTAAAAAAACAGGTATAGGATAGAAATTTCTTGATGAGAAGGAAGGAATTTCTAATGGACAGGAGGGGACAGGTGTTATGGAGCCAGATCACAGAGAGACCTGAGCCAGGAAGAAAAGTATTGACTATACAGGTGAGAACTAAAAAAATTGTGGAAAGATTTAAGGTATGTGAATGACATGAGGAAAGCCATGTTTAAAGAATTTTAATCTCACTGAGACAGGAAGTGCAATATAGAGCTGAAAGCCACTCTGGTGACTTCTCTGCTACAACTGGAGGGACTTGTGATTTCTAGTCCAAGCCCTCCTCTTAATAATAAGATGATACTCCAGAGAAGGGAAAAGGTACGCTAATTTGCCATTTTTTGCTCTTCTGCAATTTCTTGGTAGCTCTTGCAGCTCTAGGGTTCCTCGGCCTGCTTTTGGGGTGGTTGGTCCCCAACCTAGAGGCACTTTCTGTGACCTCGTGGGAACTTCTCTCATAATCATTCGTTAATTGTCTCCAGGGAGGGCCATTTGGAGAAGATGAAATCATCATCATTTGACCATGTCTGATGTGAAATTCCCTTTTAAAACAGATTAGCAAGGGAGGGGGAGGGAGAATAACAGAATAAAAGAAAACCAAGAGAGAAGCTGTCTCTCACATGATGACATTGACCTCAAGCCAGCTCTTCAGGGAATGGAGAGAATAAATTACCAGGATATGATTTTAGAAGCAATATCCCAATTGAGCCAGGAGGGCTTTGCAATTAGAAGGTCATTTGTGTGGTTAACAATGTTGCCATAGCCCCAGTACTGCTTTCTCTCAAGCCACAGTAGAGAAAACCATCCAAATAAGTGTGGGTTATTATTTTTTTAAAGGAAAGCTGAAGAGCATTTACTTAGTCCTTAGTGGTGTAGCAGGCAATGTGGAATATCTTTCATCTAAATGAAAAATTGGAAACATAACTTTTATGCCTAGATACTACCAGGGAAATCAAGATATTAATATACAGGCTGAGAGAAAATAAAGCTGAAATGAATTCTCTCTTTTTATTTAATGGCTGAGGTTGGGATGTTTTTTTCCAGTGGAAAAAGTAAACCAATCCAATTTCTTTTGGCTAATTGTAAGCTCTTGGTGAGAGCTTGTTCATAAGTTTCTACTGCATTTCAGAGTACCTAACATTGTGCTGGAGTATAAAAAGTGCTCTCAAGTACCAGAACTTTGTTAGATGGTCTAAAATCCTGACTCTAGAAGACCATTGGTCAAACTAAGAGACATTTAAGGAATGCCTACTACAGAAAAGTGTCACCCCAAAGGGTTATTTATTAAAGAAGCTCAAATGTATTTTACACAATGTGAGCTGTGCTGAGGTGGGAAGATGTTGGACCAGATCTGCAAACCCCCAAATCCTCTACAGGCCATCTAACCCCAGTTAGGGCTTGAGAGTGTGAGATGCTGAGAGTAGCCTGTGAGTGTGAGAGGCTGAGCACATATGCTGAGCAATTTTAAGTGCTGTTTCCTTCTACAAGGCTTTACACTAACAGCCTACCATGGTATACCTAGCTTATTCTCTCCTTTGCTCCTCCATGTCTATAACTTCTGGGTATAAAAGCAAGGCAAAAAAGGGTGGGCACAAGACCAGCGAGTGGAAACAGGGTCATAGTTGGGAACTGGGAGGATTTTGCTATACTTAGACCCTGATTCTTAGAAAATATTTAGAAAATATTCTTAGAAAATATTTAATGTGATGAGATGACACATCTTTTCACCACCCTCAATGACCTCTAAATATCAAAGTCAGTCTCCTAGTTTTCACACACACAGCCAGTTTTGAGCATTTGGGACAGCACTGCTCTGAACTACTCAGGCTTTCTCACTTAGCAATGAGTCTGACTAAGTGTATATACTACTGTCCGATGAGGTTGTGACTAAGCATTGAATATGAGAACAGAGAAGGTCTCATCAGTGTTCTTAAATGGCACACAGGCAAACAGCTCAGGAACTTCAAAGACTAGAGACACACAGGGCAAGTTTGAAAAGAAAAAAGAAATTAATATATAGTAATTTACATAATGGCATAGCTATAGGGCTCATTAAATTCAGTCGCTACATAACTTAGGGGCCCTTTCACCTTATAGGTCTTGACTGGAGATGCAGCTCAGTAAGGATCATGAAGAAGGGTTTTGTAGAAAGGACATGATTGCACATCTCTTACATCTAGAACTGGGATATGAGCAGTGAAGGAAGGGACAAGTGTGAACAAATGCTATCTCACTATCATATTTTGATTCACCTGATTCACATAATACATAGCTTCAAGTGTCTTTTAGAGCATCTTAAAGCCTGGCCACCTGTGCTCTGTTATCTCTTTGATGAATGAAGTTGGAATTCGTGCTTTCTTTCAGGAAGATCTGAATTCGAAACCAATTTTGTTTCTTCTGTACTGTTTAATACCGTTGCTTATCCTTTCTGAACTTAAGTATTCTCACATGTCAAGTGTGACTATTATAATAATTAATATGAGAGTTGTGGGTATGAAGATGAAACAGGTTTAGTTAAGCGTATAAAGACGGTTCACAGGTCTCACTTCGGCAGCACATATACTAAAGATCGCTCATAGTGAATGTTAATCCATTCAATACCTTGGTAGGGTAAGAAGCAGATGGTAGAGTAGCAAAAATCATTTGACTTGGTGTTAGAAAACCGTGGTCTTACAAATAGCAGCTAACTTGTAATATGGCCTTGGTTAAAGCACAGAGGCTCTCCGTGCCTCTAGTCTCCTGGCTGAAAGTGGGGTCATTTTAGAAGCAGCATGTGAATATCTTCAAAAAGGTGCATGCCCCAGAAAGCAGCACAGAAAAGAAATTTTTTTGGGAAGGGAAAGGCATCCTTCAAAATCTACCTGAAATTTTTGCTAAGATTAGGCCTTTATCATAGAGATTTTGCAAGAAATACACAGATACTTTCATGCAGTACATAGCCTAATAATAACAACGGGACTACAAACTGTAAATAGTCTAAACAAGTGTACCTTAATATTAAGGAAAATGACTATAATTTATGAACATATATCATGACCAAAACTGAGCTGGCGCTTTATACAAAGCATTTCTTTTCTCTCTCAAGAGCCTGTATTTACATGAGGAAAACAGAGTTACAAATATGTTAAGTTTCCCGATCCCGCAAATCAGAAATAGTGGAAATGAATTCTAATCCAGGTTTCTTTGGCTCTAATTGGAGTCCCCCTTATAGCAAGGCATTTCTTATATCCAAATCAGTGTTGGCCTTTCAACTTGATACTGTCAAGAAGCAACACCTATTCAGTTCCTGCGACCAGAATCTAAATCTTTCTTGGTATTCCACTTCAGAATTTGCTCCCAGAAGCACATAAAGAAATCCCTCTCATTCCTTTTTAACCACAGCCTGTTTAAAGTCCACATGTTTTCATAACTTCAGATTTCACACTTACTAACCAGAATTAATTCCAATTATAACTTTCATTGTGAAAAACCAAAACTATGTTCAAAGACATACTTTGGCCATGATGAAGAACAGTTGAAACAATATGCTTTGTGTTTTGAAGGCAATTCCAAAAAGCAGTCCCAGAAATGGCTTACTCTACTGAAATGACTGTATTGTCTGCTTAGTTGAGTGCTTTGACCATAAAAATAACTTTTTTTAAGGCCTTCAATACTGATACGGATTTTAAAAATTTAGCCTCAGTACCTCATTCAATTCCTTGCCACCACTGCTCCTCAATATATTACATTAACTAAGGTGTGAGAGCTCCACATTGGTGGGATAGACACACCAACAGAGAGAACAGAAGAACATATAAAATCTCTTTAGTTACTTTTCTAAATTACTCTGGGATCAATGGTTTTAATCAGCAGTTGTTTTCTTGCTAGAAAACCTAATCTGAAACCCCCGTGTTGATAATCAATTGCTGTACATGTTGATGTGGAACTGAGGGACTCAGAGTTTGACCCATTCGTCTTTTTCTAGTTGTGAGAGGCAGATCAAAGAAAACACTCATGGAATTCAGAAGTCCGTGCAGCTGAAAGTTAAAAATACTGATGAGATCATTTGTGGATTTTCTTAGATATTTTTAGTGAAGAGTTTCTTGTATACTGTATCATAAACTGTTACCTTCATTTTGTCACTCAACAAGAAGTGATTGGACTATATGGCTTATCTCTAAGGTCTCTTCCAATTCTAATAATCCCAGGTTTCATGGATAAGCCCTCTGGAAAGTGAGGGGAGAAATACTTAGTGATGAGCTTTCCCTAATTGGTTTCCCATGGTTTTATTTCCTTAGGAGTATGCTGAGGAGCATATTGCCAGGAAGCTGGAATTCAGGTAACTTTCTTTCCATACTAGCTCCTTCTAATGATGAATCCATGTAAATCTTTAAAAAACAAAACAAAACAAAACAAAAAACCCCTAACCATTTGTTTCTTCCTCAATTTCTGTCATAAGTCTTCTGCAGTTCTCAGAGCATGGATCTTTAACCCTTTTGGTTAGGTTTATTCCAGGTATCCTACAGTTTTTGGTGCAATTGTAAATGGGATCAATTGCTTGATTTCTTTTTACGCTGCTTCATTGTTAGTGTATAGAAATGCAACCGACTTCTGTGCACCAATTTTATATCCTGTGACTTTACTGAATTACTGTATCAGTTCCAGCAATTTTTGGTGGGGTCTCTGGGTTTTCTGCATAGAGTATCATGTCATTTGCAAAGACTTAAAGTTTGACTTCTTGCTGATTTGATGCTTTTACTTCTTTTTGTTGTCTGATTGCTGAGGCTAGAACTTCTAGTACTATGTTGAACAACAGTGGTGAGAGTGGACATCTCTGTTTTGTTTCTGACTTTAGGGGAAAAGCTCTCAGTTTTTTCCCCATTAAAGATTTTTGCCATGGGTCTTTCAAATATGGCTTTTATGATGTTAAGGTATTTTCCTTCTGTCCCTACATTGTGGAGGGTTTTAATCAAGAGTGGATGCTGCATTTTTGTCAAATGCTTTTTCTGCATCTATTGAGAAGGTCATATGGTTCTTATCCATTTTTTATTGATGTGGCATATCACATTGATTGATCTGTATTTGTTGAAACACCCCTGTAGCCCAGAAATAAACACCACTTAGTTGTGGTGAATAATCCTTTCAGTGAATTGCTGGATACTATTAGCTAGTATCTTGTTGTGAATTTTTGTATGCATGTTCATTAGGGATATTGGTCTATAATTCTTTTTAGTGGGGTTTTTGTCTGGTTTGGGGATCAAGATAATGCTGGCTTTGTAGAGAAGGTTTGGAATTTTTCCTTCCATTTCTAATTTTTGGAACAGTTTCAGAAGAATAGGTATTAATTCTTCTTTAAAGGTTTGGTAGAATTCCGTAGGGAAGCCGTCTGGCCCTAACTCTTGTTTGTCAGGGGATTTTTGATTACTGATTCAATTTCTTTGATGGTTATGGGTCTGATCAGATGTATAAAGAGTAACCTAAAACACAGTCCTATCCCGAAGAGACATGGAAAATCAGATTGGAAAAGCTAATTATGGCTCCTATGTAAAAGGCCTTCCATGCCAGTGCACAGTCTGTGAGGGCTTTTGAACAGGACAGTACTGCTGATAAAAGTTTGTTTATTTATTTATTTCTGATAGAATTTTTAGCTGGAATAAGACAAAATCCTAAGGGAGAGTGCATAACAGCATATAGATGCTAAGGTACTAACCAGATAAAATTTTATTTGGAATAAGACAAAATCCTGAGGGAGACAGCATTATAGATGTTATGGTACTAACCAAAGAACTCTGTGGTAGAGAGGAAAATTGAGCAGACTTAAGGTCAAGTGACCTGTTAGGTCCCACCTTTGCATTGCTTCCACAGATTGACTTGTTCACATTTTGTTAATAATATTGTAATGTTATTATTTTTGCCAACTTATAGTCAAAAACAAAGTATTGATAAACAAATATATTTTTCTTTATTTTTTTTTAAATATATGTATTTCCTAAATGTCTTCCAAAAGAAGGCAGAATCATTAGTAAACCCGTACCTGCCTCATTTTTGTAAGGGAAAGGGGGAACTTAAAGACAAAATTCTGTAAGCTCCTATGGGAATCAATATACTTTAAAAGATAAAATTAAACAATCTGGTTAGAATTTTTACAAAAAGAAGTGTATTTTTATTGAGAACTTCTAAATACATTATCACTTCACTATTACCGATTCTCTTGCCATTTCTTTGCTTCCTTTTCTTGCACATAAAATTGTGGTCATGGTAGTACTGACTTCAAGAATTCATAAGGATTAAATGCAACAAACATTGTAAATTAGTCAAAATAAATTAAAGAGAAAAATCATCTGTTTTTGTTGTGATTACTCAAAATTCATGTTAAGAGTTCTACCACTTAACTACCTATCTAATCTCTCAATACTCAGTTTCTTCATCTGTAAAACAATAACAACTCTTTCTTGGAATAGCTGCAAGGAGTAACGAGATCACAAGCATGAAGAGGATACAATGGCTGACACATGATCTACCCTGAATAGATGGTAGCAGTTATTGTATCTATAATTTACGTATATTAAAATTCATGCTGGATAAAGGGAAAGAGGTAGTAGCCAGACTCATTTATCCAAGACTGCTATCTGGGTTTTGGAAAAGGAAATCTTAGCACTGGTAACAAAATGACCTTAGTACTGGATTCCTTAAGAAATACAGAGGCAACAGAGGCTAAAAAGTCAAGCTGAGTATATTACCGACTCTTTTTCAGAGGGGAAATAAAGATAGATGAGAGATACGAAGAGAGAGAGAGAGAG
Organism: Mustela erminea; assembly: GCF_009829155.1. Taxonomy (NCBI): domain Eukaryota; kingdom Metazoa; phylum Chordata; class Mammalia; order Carnivora; family Mustelidae; genus Mustela; species Mustela erminea. The sequence continues at coordinate 34,038,634 of NC_045626.1, read as the reverse complement.
AGAGAAAAATACACATAGAAATATACATACAATATACACTTGACAAACTACTTCAAGTCATTTTGTAAAAGTTTCTAGCATACTCTGTCTTTTGTTCTCAGTAATAACATGGATATCTATCTATCTACCTATCAAGGTAGCACATGTAAAAAAGATAATATGGAAAGCAGAATAAAGCACAAAAGTTTGGAAATTACGTAGAAATTTCTTATCAAGAGGTAAAAGGATGTTGTATTAGCATAGTTCTTTCCAGTCTTTTTTACACTTTCATTACTTGAATTCATACTCTATGAAATGTCATATCCCTAATTTTACTTAAAATCATATTATCAGCACATTGTGAAAATTTAAAAAAAATATTAAATAACTATATAACTGTCCTTATATATCCCCCAAATTTAAAAAAATATTGGTAATAGATAGGCATGTCACATAACTCTTGTTCTTAAAAAGGCTAAGGAGTTGGGGTATTAATTAAGCATAAAATGGAAGTCCCTGTATTGTACTAGCCCTATAGGATGGAGAATACAGAATATTTAGGGAAAAATAAAAATTCAGCTAACTACAAAATGTAGAGTTTCAGATTTAGGGTAGAGATGCTTCTGAAGGAAGGAGGACAAGAGGGAAGAAAGGAGAAGGAAGAAAGCAAAAAAAGCAAAGTGTTTTTCACACCATGACTTTATCAGCATTTATCAAGAAAACAAAAATGAGGGCGCCTGGGTGGCTCAGTAGGTTAAAGCCTCTGTCTTCGGCTCAGGTCATAATCCGGGGGTCCTGGGATCCAGCCCCTCATCGGGCTCTCTGCTCAGCAGGGAGCCTGCTTTCTCCTCTCCCTCTGCCTGCCTCTCTGCTACTTGTGATCTCTGTCAAATAAATGAATAAAATCTTAAAAAGAAAAGAAAAGAAAAGAAAAATGAACAGAACATATTAGAGAGAATTGCACATAATACTGGCAAATACTGTTTATGAAATTTTGTTTCAGTTATATTACCCACTCTATTGTGACAGAGATGCATGTTTAAAAAAACATTATTAGACTATTAAACCTTTGGTCTTTGCATCATTCCTTAAGTCCATTGAGCTTACTAATACCTTAACTTTAAAGAAGTTTAAGATCCAGAGAAGAATGATTTGCTCAAGGTTACAGGACACAGGGAGTCAGAGCCTGATTTTACTCCACTGCCCTTTTCACACAACACCAAATACTAAGTTGTGAATCGTTTTTTTTTTTTTTCTTTTCTGTCAAACTCACAATTTCTTCCATATCCTTTGTTCAGTTCCCTTCCAGATTATTTTTAGTTCTCCTGAAAGCTTGTTGACTAATTGGAGTCATCTATGTCTGGTCTGTCACACTGAATGAGGAACTCAAAGCCATGGTATGGAGAAACTAAAACTACAGTTTCCAATTCAATGGCATTCACATTTCTAGCCCTACAGTGTTTTTATAATCTTATTGTAAATATAGTCAGTGACAAATCGTATGGTGATTATACAAATACAAAAAAACACAAAACAAAACAAAACAAACAAACAAAAAACCACTCTGTGTGCCAAACAGAACATTCTCAGGTATTATGCCTTTAAGTTAAAATTTATTGAAATAAAATGAGAAGGGGGGGAGGGTAGAGGCACAATGCAGTTTGCATTCTTCAGAAGCCTTGCTCAATAAGTACTGAGTTTTGATCGATTGATACAGTGTCATATTTGACTAAAGAGGTGGGGAAGTTGCTACTGTCGCTTTGTGCTGGATGGCAGCAGAATGCACTATTGATTTTATATGTTGGATGGGTTGTCAGTGTATAGTGCATTGTTGATTTTGACTTTTATAGCCAACATGTTTCCTTTAATTGGATCATTTGTAAAAGAAAGGAGGGGACCTGTTCTCCTTTGACAGTGACTGATTACAATCATTTCATGTTTGTCAATATTTGATAAACCCACAGTTACCCAACAACATGGCTGCCTTTATGCATTTGTTCATTCTGGTTCCACTTCTCTATTTACCCCAGCATTATTCGCGACTGATCTGTCCCGATTTTTAGTCACAGTTCACTGCTATATTCACTTTTTCAGCAATAGACAGTCAATTTTTTCTTAAGTTTGCCAAGCAAGTCCCTTCTGATAGTAACAACCAATCTACTTCCCAACATTCCCTTTGGTCTCCAGCCCATATGAATCCTCTTTCCTTTGGCAGTTTTTACAAACTCTCAAGTCATGCAGGATATTACAAATATCCACCATGAACCTGTAATTATCATACTACAGGTTTTGAGCTATCAGATCCTAAAATTTCCTAGAGGAAAGAATAATCCATTGCTATCCATCATCTTTACTCTCTCACATTGGGATTATTCCATACCTGTGGATGATACCCTATAAATTCACTTTGGGTGGAGACCATAGTTATTAAAATCTTCCATTTGTTCCCAGAAAGCACCATTATATGTAACTAAGAGGTATTTTGTGTCCTAGATATCCATTTATTTGACAGCTGCTAATTTTATCTTTTGTACTCTACAGTTGGCAGTGTCTTCCAGAGAGAGAGAAAAATTACCAATTTAGTTGCAGTCCTTGTTTTTCTTCACAGTAAAAGAGAATCTTCCTAGCCCCCATTTTCACCTAAGTTCCTTAGAATCAGAGTTGGAAATGTTTCTGAGGTAACTAAAATGTTTCTCAGGTAAAAACAGATGTTTTGGGGGGAATAGGAATCTTAGTGGAAAAAGACTAGACTATAATTAAGAGGTATGAATCGTGGTCTTGTGGACCTTGGGCAAGTCATTCAACTTGTCAGTGCCAAAATTTATTCACTTATAAATTATGAAGGTTATATTAAATAGATTTTAAGATCCCTTTTATAGTTCCTTACAATTCCATGGTTCTCACTTATAAGGCTTTGGGGCTCCCTGATAGAAGCTTGCAAGGCAAGCCATGTATTTTTCAGAAAGAGACTTTCCAAAGTAGGTAAATGATTCAGGAAAATTGAGGCATCCTACTGTTCACTCTCTGGACAAATGTTGCCAGACTGCCTCTAGATGTTCTCCACGTAATGATGGATGATAATACTACTACTCTTTTTTTTTCCCCTGTATTCTACAAATCATATGCCTTGTTGACAGCTTTTCCTATTTGTGCCAAGGATGAGTGTTTCAGAGACCAATTCTTTTTAATTAGAGGATTCTGACAGCACATAGTCAAATATAGCATATTGGTTATTTGCAGGTACAAATATTCACTGTAACCTCATTGACATGAGAAAAACCAATACAACTGGAATTTGTGAGATTCAGAGAAAGATATTGGCTGTATGGGAAAATAAATATGAAAATGCTGCTTTGTAGGCATTTCTCACTTAGTGTTATATACAACGAGACATTTTCATTTATTTAGATATTTGGATATCTGGAGTAATAATATTAAAAATTGTTGTGTGAACTAGGATTTTGTGTACAATGTTACTGTTGTCATAGTTAAGATCTAAACCAACCTTAGTAAGGATAGATTAGAGTCTGAACTGAGTGGGGCAACAAATTTGAAATAGTTTCATTTATTTTTTTCTGATTATTACCTTCAATTTTGCAGTAAAATTTATCTTCTCATCTCTTAAAACAGAGGAGGTTGCTTCTAGGTTAACAGATAACTTTTTGGTAAATAAAACTGAATTCCTTCCATTAGGGACCTCTATGGTGGTGAGTGGGGCCTTGTCCTGAACACCGTTCCCTTTCCAATAACTCTTTTTTCTCCTCTAGTAGGTTGATTCCTGGCAACTGATAGAAAAGATCAAGTATTTCTTACTTGTGAACCCGTACAGAGCTTGTATGTGGTGGGTATTCAAGTTGTAGTTCAGAGGGGTACATGTTAAGCCCTACAAGAGGTAAGTTTTCTGATGTGGGGAATGTCCTTTATGGCTTAGCTTATTATTTCTTCACATTCCAATTCTTGGTAATACACAAGATAATTTACCAGTGAGGAATCCTCCAATACAAGAGGGACATTTCAGGTCACATATGGAAGTCATTTCAAGCCTATGTATGCTTGATGCATACAGTTGGCCCAAGGGAAACTTACTTTATACACCTTTGCTACTTCAATCATATAAGTGAATGGATGTCCCTTCTTTTTGTCTGCAGATTCTCTCCAATTCTTTTTCACCTACTCAAATAGGTCTAAGGTCACATCAGCTAGAATGATGTCTCAACAGATGCTTAACTAGGGAATGGGAATCAGTTTCTGGTAGATACCACCAAGCTCAACAAAGAATTGGATATTGAAACACCCCCTTCCCAACAGTGAGAAAAAAGACAAAGTCATAACATTATCTCCCAAGACTGACATCTCACAGTTAAGTAAATTTTCTTGAACTCTTCATATTCTCTTTATATAGGCTGAAGTTCTAAGAAACAGAACTGGGCTCAAGAGGAATATGTATTGCATTATGATTAACCTTAGAAAGGTGTATATTTGGGACTTCTTTTCTGCTTTGTGATGTTGATTTTAATCTAATAGGAGTGGAACATTCCTTTCAATATCATCCTACATAATCTGGATTTGTGCTGTATCAAGAGACTCTGAATGTACTGAAAACTTCTCTTTGTTCTCAAAATGGCCAAATCACAAATTTATGAATAATTTGAGGTTTAAACTGAAACTGTTAGATAATATCAAGACCAAAAAAAAATTATTTGCTTAGGTGCCAGAAATTTCACCCACCCTAGCTTTAGTACCATCAATACAAATGTCAAGACAGTGAAAAAAATAAATGATATCTTAATATTATAATGAAAGTAGGGATCTGTCATCCACACTTTGAGGTCAGCTGCCTATTGTAACTATAGCTGGCCAGATTAGGGAAACCCAAGGATTAGCAACCAGAGCATCTGATTATTCAAAGTTATATTAAACATTCCACTTATAGTTGGGTGGGTTGAAGAAAGCAAGCTCAGATATCTATGTTCCCCATGTTGTGCCATACACTTTTAGAGAGAGAACAATAAAAAGAATCCAAAAGAAGTACAAGAAATAGTACCAATATTTCAGATGGCACGGGTGCATCCAAACATTCCCAATTCCACACATGACAAAGTTCACAAAGGAATGTTACAGAAAGCATGTATCATATTCATTTATGTCAAGGAGAGTGTGGGCCAGTGTAAGTCATGAAAGTGCAGGTAAAAAGAGTACTGATCAAAGAGAGAAGACATTATTCCCAAGCAGGCCAGCTTCTATCCCTGGGCCACACTGTATTTATTGCTGTTAGATACATAAAGGACACACCAGCCAAAACCTGGCATTCAAAACACAAGGCAAGCAGGGAATTCTCTCCAGCCTTATTGTGCAGTGTTGTTGGCTTTATTTTCCCCTTTCTTCTTTTTCTGCTTTTAAGGGTTTCAGTCATTTTTATTCATTTCAACAGCAGGTGTGAAATAGTAGGCTGTCATCTGCCTTTTTGTAGAGCTGCGGGCCAAAATTATAAATGGGTTGACATTAATGGCAGTCCAGAATTTAGTGCTGTATTGGTAGATGGTATTGAAAATGTTTTGATATGACAGATGGAATGCCTACTGCTGAAACTTCAGTTAGACTTTAGCTGGCTACATCTGGCAGAGACTTTTTTATGCTTTGTTATTGGTATTCAGTTTTTAAGTCATTTCTTTATCTTTATACTCCATTCTTCTTTCTCTCTTTTCTCTGATGTTTAATTTTCTTTGTCTTTTTTTTCTTTGTTTCCAATTTTTGGCATGACTAAGAACTAATGGAGAGTGAGGATGGTCTCACTCAACTAGAAAGAGCAGGGCTTGAGTAAGAAGAACTGAGACTTCTTATCCTTTATCAAAGTTCCTCAGGAAGGAAATGCCCAAGGCATGAGAGATCTTCTGCAATGCATGCACCTATTTTACTCTACACACACACACAATCTGGGTAAAGTAAACATCAGGAAAGCCCCGGCAGACAGAATTCTCTAAACTCAGCTGGATAGGTTACTTTGCAGAAAAATAACATTGTTCCATGTTTAAACGTTTGTGAAATGCTGGTTAAACAAAGATGAATGAATTTCTTTTCCAAAGAACTCCTCAGAGTCTTTGAAGAGTGATTTTCAGTGTATGTTTTCTTTCCATCACTACAGTCCCTAGGTTGTTACTTCTTAGGGTCTCTTGGTTAATTTTACTTATCCATGTAAGACTTGTTCTGTTAGAGCAGACAAATGTTGACCTTAACTACTTTATGCGAAAGACTATCTTTCCCACATAACTTTCCTCAAGAATTTCAGAGATAAAAATATTTACTTTTTTCCCCTCCGTGTGAACTCTGAACTTGCTCACACATATTTTTCTCAATTGTATAAGGTGGGATTTGGTAGGCTGTCTCAGGTGCAAATTTCCTACTAAGTTTTTAGAAACTTCAATTTGAAGAGTCACAGTATAGAGCTCATCTCTGAAAATTCAAGATGATAGCTCATCCCCATCCTTAAAAATAAGAAATATCTTTGTTTTTACTTTTTAAATGTCCATTTAAAGATTTCCTTTACTGTTTCTCTTGAAAAATATCTGAGCACTTGCCTTTTCCTGTATTATCAGTAGCAAATATTCTTCAGTAAAATGTATCAATTCTTTCAACATTTTTATATTTCATTATGTAAGATATTTGGAAATTGTTCAGATAATCCTAATGTTTATATCCAACATAGACTTGGCCACAAGAAATAGGATAATGGACATAAGATAGATGGTTAGAAAAGAAATCACCACTTACACTCTTGAGAGAGGGGATGTTAGGTATGGTAAGGAGGATGGAGACTATATGAAAATGTCAAATAGCACATAATCTGATAAAGAACAAAGGGCTGGCTGTAGTTTTGTGACATTACTAAAGAACAATTAGTTTATGTTAACAGTGAAAGGATTAAAAAATTCATGCAGACTGAATTTGGGCTGGACCCTGAGATTGAACAGACATGGTCTGGGTGTAGAAGGGTATTTCAGGCAGCAGAAACAGCTGGAATGAAGTAACAGCCAGAAGCATGAAGACACCTCTATTACGAAATTCTTTAAATTACTGTAAACCTTGATTTATTTGTGACCTGGATAACTCTTTAATGTTGCATTGCATTCTCTTTTGTCGTGAGATGTTTCTGCACAATGTCCCTATATGTAATATGTTATTTTTATGAAATTTTAGTTCTAATATGGTATATTTACATTGGACACTTAGGGAGCCTTGCATGAGTCTAAGCAATATATTGGGTTCCATGATGTCAGAAACATCTAGTATATCTCAAGAGTTTTCCAGAGCAGTTGGTTTATGTCATAAGAAACTAAACCACCATAGGACAAAGGCAAAATAGTTGGATGAACTCTCTGAGAATAAGCATCTCTGAACTGGTAGTGAGTATCACATTTGGCATGTATATTGCTTGTGAGAATTATACAACACTCTCTCCAATTATCATGCAGTGAAGAAGCACAAAATTGGAAGAAGGAAGGAAATGAACTAGTGATGCAATGGAAAAACTTCAACTTATTTTTGTCATCAAAATGTGTGTTATGAAGATGAGCATCTTGCAGTGAACCAAATTTTCTGTGAATCTGAAAGCCAAGCTAGTCTCAGTCCTCTTTATGTCACACCTAATAAAGGAGGATCATCAAGTCTTATCTGCTTTATGGTGTAAACCTTAGGCAATAAACAGAGGGAAGAAAACGAAGGCTGTAAGATCAGTTGAGATTTGGGGCAGAAGTCATTATCTAATTTTACCAAGTTACTTGACAACTGTTTCTTTGTCAGTGATGGTGTGTTATTATTACTGGTATTTCTTCGAACTTTTGGGGGCTGGCACTTCTCTGAGATTGTAACAGAAGGTGGAGAGTGTACATTCAGTGAATATTCAAAATGCAATGGGAAAATAATGGAAAAACCAACTGCTTTGCATCATCATTAAGGCTTCACAGAGAATGACATTTGTATTGAATTTTAAAATATGAACTGAATTTTTCCATATGGACAAAGAGAGGGAATAGTGAATTTCTTGAAGTTTTAGAATGGTGTGTTCTAAAAGGGGTGCATAATGCGGAGTCTAGGTGGCTCAGCGTCCGACTCTTGATCTTAGCTCGATCTTGATCTCAGGGTTGTTGAGTTCAAGCCCCACACTGGGCTCCATGCTGGGCATGGAGCCTACTTAAAAAAATAAAATTAAAAAGGGTGCATAACAACAATGGGGCAGCTAAGCAGAGCTTAAAAATTTCGGTGGGAGCCATGTTAAGACTAGGCCCGTCTACTAACACAGAGACTTGGAATGTTTACCTGGAGGCCACAGGAAAGCCTTGGAGATTTTAACCACTGAAGTGACATGGTGGCAAATTTCGTGCAGAGTGTGGAACAGTTGGATAGGACTATAGAAACACTAACTGTGTGATATACATCATTATAAATACAGCACCATTTATCTGATAGACACTTCTCTTATTCCCGACCTACTACAAAAGAGAAAAAAATAAGAGCACCATTTGACAATAACAAAACAAATCAATCCTGATGCTAACTGTCACAGTTTATGGGTTCTTGAAAAGGATGATTTTAGAGTATCTCTAAAATATACATACCATCCTTTCAATACATTAAATCTGATTAAATTCAACATTTTTTTGAGTTTATAACCATATGATGGGCACTGTACTGCATATCACCAAGAAAATACTGAATAGGACACAGCCCTTGCCACAAAAGAGCTTTAATGTATTGGCGCAACCAGGTGAGTGATGAGGAAATCTTCAACAACATGTGGTCAGTGCTATAATAAGGATGAATAAGGGGAACCCGTGGGAGAGCTGTGCATCCCTTTTTTCTTTACTTTTTTGTGGGGGAAGGGAGTGGGCAAAGTGAGAGTTGCAGAAGGAAGAGTAATTCTAAAGATCAGTAACACTAACATATTAATAATAAGATTATAAAGTATTTAGTTTGCTAAGGGTGTCATAACAAAATACAATAGAGTGGGTGGCCTAAACAATAGAAATGCATTTCTCATAGTTCTGGAGGCTTGAAGTCCAAAAATCAAGATGTTCACAGGTTTGGTCTCTCCTGAGGTTTCTCTTCTTCATCACTAGCAGACGGCGGCCATTTTACTTTGTCCTCACATGGGCTCTTCTCTGTGTGCTCCACGTGTCTCCTCTTCTTAGAAAGACTTCAGTCCTCTTGGATTAGAGGCCCACCTTTATGATCTCATTTAACTTTAATTAACCTCTTTAAAAGCCACATATCTCCAAATACAGTCAAATTATGAGGTAAGGTTTCAACATATGAATTGCTTTGGAACACAATTCATAACAAAAGAAATCAGGTATTTCTTTTTTATATCTCATTTCACTGAAGTTTAACCCAGTGACTGAACAGCTAAGTTGAGAAACTAATTCAGGGAAAGGTGTTAACAGGTAACACAAATTTAATATATAATCTCTCCTGGCAGTATTTTCTAAAAAATGGGGTTCTTTACATTTGATGTCTAATATGAGAGCTCCTGGCTTTAGGACAAACTGAGGAAGAAGGCAGTTTAAGGCAAAGGATAGATTCTGATGATATCCAAAATTATACCTGCCTTATGAGCAATCACCTCAGAGTTTATGCAAAGGGCCAGTTCTATAGTCATGAGCTGTTCTGACAGAAAAGAGAATTATAATGCATGGGGTCCATGATTCCGTGTTCTGAGATGTTGTGGCTGCCTGCACACTACTCAGAGATCTGAAATGGAAAAACATATACACAAATACACACAGAGACCTAAACAACAGCTGAAAGCAGATTCTCTGTGCTTCCTTTCTAAGTGTTAGGTTGTCACCTGCTCACAAAAAAACACTTAAGAGCTTAAGAGCTCGGAAGAGTGTTGGCTAGCTGTGGGTAGAAAAACCTATATATGGAGAAGGGTGGAGAGATAGAACCAGAGTTTCTCGTCTGCTCACAGATAACAAGTGTCCCCCAGACTGATCTTGGAGGGTCACTGAGGTTCTGGGAACCTGTTCAGGGTGTATCAAAAAGACTTGCTAATTTGTTTTGTTCCTAGCAGCATGTTTCCTTAAACTTACCAGTTAAGGTTTTGGCTGCAATATCATTTGAATAAACACTACAGTCTTCTCAATCATAGGTTATAAAACCAGGTTCTCAAGAATTGCGCATTAATTGAGTTAGGTAAAGTCACAGGTGTTCTGAGAAGTAGTTAAGGGGACAAATGGAAAGAGGAGTGGTCTCTCCCATGGATTATCCCTCCCCTCTGGCAATTTAAAACCTGCCCATCAACCCAAGATTCACTTAGGACCCACCCCGATTAATATTATGCCTTATCTTCATACCCTCTGAATCTGCAGTATAGCTCTTAAACCCTGATCACCCACAAACTACTTCATTTCCAGTATGAATCTACCTCTACAGTTAGACATAGTTTTCTGTGAGGCAGGAGTCACATGTTTCTTTTGTTGGCATTCCCACAAGGCATAATATTTTGTCTGATGTATGGTAATCCATTCATTTTTATAGTCATTTAACATATATTTATTAGGCACTCACTATTTGCCAGGCACTCTTTTAGACTCTGGTTTTACAGAGTTGAATAAAATGTGCAAATTTCCTCTTCTCATGGAACTTACCAGGAATGCTCAACTAATTGATATTTAAGAGGTTTTCTGTGTGATAATGTCAGTGTTGCATTCTATAAGATCTAAAGTTTTCAATTTGTAGTTAAGAAAGTAAGCAAGGGATAGCAAGACTCGCTTTCTTATGTTTGCACAATCCAATTCCTGCTTTCTTTCCTTTAGCGCATGACAAAACTAAGGGGCCTCCCAGGGGCAGAAAGAATCCATCACAAGGGACCTGGAGTTATGCTGGAAAGAATTCCGACCAAAGAGATTTATGAGGCAGTATAGTCACTGCTCAGGGGAGGGGACGGTAGTGCTATAGCTTAAGATGTTTAAAACCTGGCTGCAAGAGAAGCAGGAAAATGCACCACGGGGAACAATTCCCTGCCAGGTTCTGAGGGATGGAAAAATGACTTAATGGCACTTTCACTGTCTTAACTTAGGTAATTTTTTTTCTAGTAAGCAGACATCTTCTATAATTCCCTTTGTAAATAGACTCATAAGATATAGATGTGCCTTTTTCTTAGGTGACTTATACAAACCACTACTGTTGTTGTTGTTATTGGCTCACAAAGAGTTGGAAGTTCATGATTAAGTGATGAAATAAACTACGTAGCTAAACTGAAAATCATTTCTTCACCCAAGTCCTGGGTCAAATCATGCCCAATTCCAGAGGCCAAGAGACACTCTGGGGCTTTAGAAACTCTAAGGCTCAAAGAGTCAAAAAATTGGAGGGGAGCCTGCAGATTATCTATTTGAACTTTTGACATTATATGTGAAAGGGCTGGAGGTTTTCATTAAAGCATGTATGGATGGAAATAGGTCTTTGGAGGGGGAAGAATTATAGATATTACAGGTTCCCTGGGCATCTGACTCCAGTCTTTTGTTCTAATGTTGTATCCCTCTTGTGCTTTTCCAGTTCTGCCAGAATGTCCTCTAGTGCCTATAGTCAATAACCCAACAGCAATTCACACTTATAGCAAAGGTGCTCTTAGTATTTCTCTGTTAGGCTAGCCTGACATTAAGCTCATATCCTCCTCATTCAGAGAAAAGGAAAACAAAACAAAACAAGGAACAACAACAAAAAACTTTCCAAGCCAAAGAGGCCAATACTATTGGCTAATTCTTCTGAATTCCAATAAAATGCATTGTGTCCCACCCATTTGGGCTTAGAATGAATTGCTTTGTATACCATCTTTTTAATGTGGATCTTCTGTGACTATTTCCTATGTCTCTCTAGTGAATTCAGCATGGTAGAGGTTTGATAGGTACTTAGTAGATTATGGGGAGAAAGTCCCCTTTAATCCTGGAGAAACTGACTAGAAATACAAAGCAATCTAGGTGAGAGTACTATTGAGTTGATCTATCAAATCTTCAGGAGACAGCAACATTTTCATGAAATCTAAATTGTTCCACATCACAGAGAAAAATAAAATTTTTCAGTTCATTTTTTGTAGCAGGAATAAACCTGATATCATGCTTGGTAGAGAGCATGTGTATATGCAGACACATATGCATGCACACAGATTGCAGAATAATCACACCTGTAAGTACAGTTGCAAAAATCCTAAGTAAAACTTTAGCAAATTAAATTCTGTGCCATATCAGAAGAATGATACGCCATGGCCAAACTTCAGGTGTGTAAGTTGGGTTCACCAAGGGTGCCTGGGTGGCTTAGTCGGTTAAATGTTTGACTCTGGATTTTGGCTCAGGTCATGATCTCAGGGTTGTGAGACTGAGCCCTCCATCAGGCTCTGAGCTAGGCATGGAGTGTGATTAAGATTTTCTCTCCTTCTGCCTCCCCCACCTTCCATGGATGAGGGGGGAGGATGTGTTTACCTATTAGGATAGCAATAAATATAATTTTCCCCATTAATAGGCCAAAAGAGACACAAAAACATGATTAACCTAGTAGATGTCAAAGTGCATTTCACAAAGTTCAAATCTATTTCTGTTTTTAAGAGACTAAAGTGAAAAAAAGTAAACACTTCAGAATGAATATGGAATGTGGATAAAAACTTGTTTTGAAACTATGTGTACCTTATTTGACTACACAACTCCAGAGGCATTCCCAATAAATTCTGGGAAAAAAATGGAGATGCCTGCTAGCACTGCTATTATTCAACAAGTTTCCAAAGTTCTACCTGATGAAATAGGATAATAAAAACACAGAGCTATAAATACTATAAAGGAAGTGACAAAATACCATTACTTACAGATTATAAGATTGTCTACTCCAAAAACTCAGTGAATCAAAGAAAAATTATTTTGAGCTAACAATGAAATACAGTAAGGTTTACAGTTACAAAATAAGTAGAGAACTCTAAAGCTTTCCTATACAGCAGCAATAACCACTTAGAACACATAAAGAAAAAAAAAAGGACTATTTTCCATAGCAACCAGAATAAAAAATATCAAGAAGCAAAAATATATTAGTCAAAGCAGTCTATAAAACTTTACCTAGCTATATATTTACACATCTACAAGCATGTGTTTGTGTGTATGCATGAATAAACAAATAGAGCAATGTCCTATGTTCCTGAAGGGAAAGATACAATACTGTGAAACATTTGTTCTTCTGAATTAAACCTTAATGGTTTCAATAACATTTCCAAATATTTAACTTGGAAAAAAACCATACTATGTATTTCTTCTAACTAAATGACAGAGTAGCTCATTTGGGAGGGGGGACATAATTAGTTCATTATCTTATTATTTTTTACAACTTCAAAAATTAAAATAGTATGATGCTGTACAGAAAGAGACTAATAGATCAATAAAAATGAGTCCAGAAATCAGTCACACTTCATATCAGAATTTAGTACACAACACAGAAGCAATCTCAAAAAATTAGGAGTACATTATGTTTACAAATGCAGACGGAAAAAAAAAACGCATGCAAAATTGGGTTATACTTCACCTACTATACCAAAATGAACCACAAAAAATTTAAATACAGACATATCTTTTAAACTTCAAATAACAAAAGAAATATTAGTGAATAGTCATGTAATTTTAAAGGGTAGAAGTGTTTTTATATGATCCTATCACCAAAGAAGGAAATCAAAGAGGAAATACTGATAGATTATACCAAATAAAATTTTAAAACATCGGTAGAGAGAAGTAAAATAACCTCAAAAAAATGGAGATAAATTAGCACAAATATTTTCAGTATGTACAAACAATCACAAGGTTAACATTTTTGTTATATAAAGTATGTTTTCTAATCAAGAAAAAAAGTAAGAGAGAAATGGAATATAGGCATGAACAGACAGGTCATTCTAAAGAAGATGCAAAAAACAGTTAACTATCTGGACTATATAATAATTTCCCTCAGAACTTCCACTTCTATGATTTTTTTTTTTTTTTCTGAGAGACTACAGATGCATACATTTGTGCTCACAGGCTTATGTAAATTTAGGACAACAGTTTGATTAGCAAACAACTGTGGAAAACCTGAATTCCACAGGCAAGAGGTCCATTTAACAAGTGATGGGTTGTGCTACCATGGATTAAGATTTATATTTTAGATGAACTATTAGTGCTATGAAAGTTGTCCATGATTTATTTTTGAGTAAAAGTGCAGGTGGCAGAACAACCTATAATAGACCATATTTTTGGTTAAAAGTTGGATATGTTCACACATACATATATGCATATGCTTCTTATAGTTCATATTAATAGTGAATAGATCTCCGTGGAATTACTGAATTATAGATGTTCTTTTTATTATCTGCATTGTTCACTATTACTGCTTTTACATATATATATTACTTGTATATATTTGTTTTTCCTTTAGAAAAAGAAATCTGATTTAGACAAATTTGATTTTGAACTAAAGGCTCAAACCAAAGAACATTCTACTTTTGTCAAACTTTCTGGATCCCTTCTCTCAGCTACTACTCCCTACCTCTAGTTTAATTCCTTATAAAATTTCAAAGTCTTAGCCTTAACCCTAGGCATACCCTGGGCTCCATCCAAATTTCCAAATAGTTCTGCTACCCACACCCACTATGGTATCTCTAAAAAAAAAAAAAAAATAGCCAACCACAAGATCTGTACTATTAGCTAAAAGAGGTGGGTGCACTTATAATCTAATCTTCATTATTCTAGAAATTAGATAGAATATGTTTTCCACTCATACAAGAAAAAGGCATCAGTTCTTTCATCTGTGAATTACAAAGTATACTTTGCATTAAAATTTAGGGATTCTAGATAAACTGTTCATCCAGATGATAGGCACAGTATCCAGTCCCCACTCTACAGTTACCAGTACATGAAATGTTGGAAGAGCTCATTGAAAAAATGAGACCACTAGTTGACCAAGCTGGTCCAGGAGAATCAGACACTCTTTACCCCCACCCCTTTCCTCAAAATGTATTTTCCATCCACCATTCCCTCACTAGATGTTATTTGAAGGACTTGGACTTGAGAGACTAGGGTGCTGTTGACACCATCTGAACTAAATATGTGACTGAACCCCGTTAAGACCTCTATATCAACTTGGGATTCTGGATGGTGGGTGTAGATAATCTATTCATCTTGCAGCTGCCCCAAGATAAACCTCTTATTTAAATTCTCTTCCTAAGTAAAAGTGCCAACTACCAATTTCCAGTGGCTTACCTTTTCAGTCTCTCCTTGCCCCTTGTGTACAGAAAGCCACTTTGCAAACTAACATGAAAGTATTTCAATTTTAGTTTCTTTTAAAATTAGAAGATAAAAGCAAATATAATAATAAATAATAATTATTATTCCATTATCAACCCAGCCGGGATTGTTTTCGTCTTTATACCAACACAGTCATTAGATAGGTAGATAGATACATATGTAAATGCAAATACTGAGAGAGGGAACTATGAAGGAAAGTGCCTAGGGTCCTCAAAAGTCATAAGATAGTCAGTCCTGAGTGATCCATAGTTTAAGTAATTTGCTGAGGTTCCAGAGGACTTCAAAACTATCTGAAGGCTGAAGAATGTCACTACATCTAGAAGGGTCTGTGGCTGGACACTCCCTTGGCCAACTTGAGTAATGGATTCCTGTCTGCCTTCCACTGGAGTCTGAGCTCACCCTCAGAATCCTTCCCAGATTCTGTAGCCACTAACAACCTCTTTACCATGGGGCAGGGTTTTCAGTTTGTCTGTTGTAAGCCATTAAGGATGGAAATTCATTTAGTATTTCTTAAATGGATCAAAAATATCAGAGAATGTGACTTAAAACTAAGGTTTATTTTTTGTTGTTTTTGTTGGGTTTCTTTCCTTTTTGTTCATTGTTGTTCTGGTGATAGCTACTTAGGATTTATGAGAACTCAGAAGTGAAAGTGCTGTGTTTAGAGTTAAACAAAATGAGCTGAAATTTCAAGAAAAGTGAATCCTCATCTAATGAAATATAACTGCAGTGAGATTCCATGTAAAAAAATAAATTTGAGGGGCGCCTGGGTGGCTCAGTTGGTTAAGCTTCTGCGTTTGCCTCAAGTCCTGATTCTAGGGTCCTGGGATAGAGCCCAGTCAGGCTCTCCCTGCTCAGCAGGAAGTCTGCTTCTCCCCCTGCCCTTCCTCCCTTCACCCCCACCCCAATCCTGCTCATGCTCTCTCTCTCTCTCTCTCAAATAAATAAATAAAATCCTAAAAAATAATAAATTTCACTGCTAAAGGCCAATATCAGAAAGCAGATTCAAAGTCAGTATTTTGGAAGTGGGAGATTTCTAAAGGGAAAAATGTATAAACTGTCCAATGAAGATACAAACTTTTGTCAAAAATTGAGTGTATGTGTGTGTTTCTGTGTGTTTACATGCTGGGTCTCAATGTAAAATATATTTCATACTGTGGGCCATGGTCAAATAAAGTTTGATAAAAGCACTACCAGGGAAAGACCCCATTCAAACTCAGGCCTTTGTCCTGCCTCCGCAGAAGAAAAAGCCGACCAGGGGAGTGGGGGAGGAGAAGGAAGAAGAGGAGATATGCGGCAAATGTCAAGGCTTCTTCTAAGCAAAACATCTGTTTAAAAAAAAAAAAAATTAATTCACTGCCATTTTTCTTGAGAATAAAACCATAGCAGACCCTGAAATGGCACTGACATTGGTGGCCCAAGTGTCCCCTACTGCTTTCTATTAAGTCTGAAAGAAGAGGAATAAAAGCTCCATGAGAGACTTCAGTTTCATTATGTTCCCTGCAGTCTAAAAAGCAATGGTAAGTGGCGTCGAGGTCTTTAAAGAAATCTGAACAATCACAACAGTTTCCAAAATGTTTACTTTGAAGGAAGGAACGTGTATTTTTCTCCACATGAAAACAACAACAAAAGAAGCCATCATTCCCAAATCTGAGTGCACAGATGAGGAAATGTGGGAAATGGGCTGGTGGGGGCCTTGACCCCTCCCCTTCAGGAGGACTCTGTTGGTGATGAAGCAGATAAACCCTCACCATCTCCGTCTTGTTTCACACCAGCTCCCATGTTACACATAAAAACCTAAAATGTGTGCGTGTGTGTTTTTAATTCACTATTTGAAATACACCTGTGAAATCTCTTTGGAATTCCTGTTCACGTTTTATAGTTTTTGTTTATAAGACAATGTAGTTTCCACATCCAGACTGTAAAAGTTCCAGAGAGAAGAGGCTATTTATGGCTGGCTTTCTTCTGTGCGTAACACTATAATGTGAGGGCTCAAAACTGAATGAATGAATGAATGAATGAGAATTCTGTTAAAAAACCACGACAAGAATTCGAGTTGGCCTTAATTCCTTATGTTTGCTAATTCCAGTCAAACTCTATCTAGGTCTCATTTTCCTGAATGAAATGGGGAGTATGTATATTCTTGTTACATATAATAAATATATAATATAAATATATTTTTATTTATATTTTATTACATATATACATACACATACACACACACACATATATATATATATTAAATTATTATTATCATTATTTTTTTTAGCAGAGGGAGAGAGAAAAGCAGAGACAGAGGGGGAAGCAGACTCCCTGCTAAGCAGGGAGCCTGATGCAGCACTGAAATCATGACCTAAGCCAAAGGCAGATGCTTAACTGACTTGCCACCGAGGTGCCCCAGGGAGGATATTTGATCATCTCTAATCTCTCCATCCTATTAAAAGTTACAAGTCTCACTTCATACAACATGAAATGTTTCTGTGTGATTGGGGCAGAGTATGCCCTAACACATTTGAACTTTGTTGTCTACAGCATTATTTCTCAAAGTGTGATCTGAAGACAGGTTTCATCAATATTACCTGGAACACTTATTACAATGGGGGCAGAGATCTGCATTTGTAATACGGAGTCTAGAGGATTGTTAAACCAAAAGTGAATGCATTAGGACACAAATTTAGGGAAATCCTAGATAGCACTGGATCTGGGGGGAAGAACAGCAGCACAAGAAATGGGGGTTTGGGGGTTCAAAGTAAACATGTTTGGTCTCTGAATTACAGTGAATTTCTTTTCACATACTAAAGGAATGGGGGTGGGTGGGTCCATAGTAGGGTTGGGATATGTTGTTCTTGTGTCTAGGTTAACAAAGTTCTCCTGTTATTTAGGACAGTCCAAGGAATAAATTCCTGAGGGTCTGAAGAACATCATAGGTTTTGAAGTGACATCTGTTATCTGCATGTAGCCTGACCAACTTCAGTTATACAGTCAATATTTTTACAAAGTTACAGGGAGAATTCTGTTAAATCTATGAAAAAGCATCCAGCGAAGAGCTGATACTCCTGCTCTAGTGTCTACTTATATGTACTGCTATCTTCATTCATTTATTTATGTATCTGGATGCATTATCAATATTAAAAATTGATATAATATAAATTATATGTAATACTCAGAACTCTACACAGTTTTACAAACATAATCTCCTTTACTCTTCATAATGCCCCAAGATGGAAAGATTTTCATCCATATTTCATGGACAAGGGAGCTGGAACATTGATAGGTGACATAACTTTTGCAGTATTATCTGGATTTACAACTCACCATTTACAATGTATGAGTTTTGGGCAGGACATCAAGATGCATGCAACAAAGGCTTCAGTTTCTAAGATTCTTTCTGGCCAGATGCAGGGTATACACAGATAGTCTCCAACTTACAAATTTTTGACTTGATGGTGGTGGGAAAGCAATACACATTCAGTAGAAACCATACTTTGACTTTTCAATTTTGATCTTTTTCCCAGGCTAGCAATATGTGCTATGGAACTCTCTCCTGATGCTGGGCAGCTAGCTGCTCAGTCAGTCACATGATCACAGGGGTCAATGACCAAAACACTTATAGTCATTCTACACCTACACAACCATTCTGTTTTTCATTTTCAGTACAGTATTCAATAAATCACCTGAGATATTCAATACCTCATTATCAAATAGGCTTTGTGTTAGGTGATTTTTCCCAACTGTAGTCTAATGTAAGTGTTTTGAGAATGTTGTAAGGTAGGCCTGGCTAAGCTATAATATTCAGTAGGTTAGGTGTATTAAATGCATTTTCAGTTTATAATATTTTCAAACTACGACAGGTTTATCAGGACACAATCACATCATAAGTCAGGGATATCTGTATAATTATTAAAAAATAATATTAATATGCTCCAAGGGTTATGAATAGAAAACCATAAAAGTTCTGAGAAGAAGAAGTCATTTTCAAATATAGTAATAGGGAAGAGTTCAAAGAGATACCTTTGAAATGAAGACTTGCAAGATTTTTCTGGTAGTATATGGCAGGTATGGCTATAGGAAGGTCCACTCAAGGAAAGGGCACAGCAAAAATAAAGTTGCAGAAATGGAAAAGCACATAGTATGATGGAAGAGGAATAAAAAAGCCAAAAGTAGGAAACGTACAGGCAACAAGGTGAAGAAAAAGCAAAGTGACATTCAGTAGACACCCTGAATATTTATGAAATGAATACAGAGTTAATTTGAAGCCACTTGAGAAAGCCTTGAATGTCAGGGTAGAGTTTAGACTTTTTTTTAGCAGATACTGGGTAACAATTTCAGATTTTTGAATCAGAAATGACATGCTGAGGGGCGCCTGGGTGGCTCAGTGGGTTAAGCCACTGCCTTCAGCTCAGGTCATGATCTTGGGGTCCTGGGATCGAGCCCCACATCGGGCTCTCTGCTCAGTGGGGAGCCTGCTTCCCTCTCTCTCTCTCTCTCTCTGCCTGCCTCTCTGCCTACTTGTGATCTCTACCTGTCAAATAAATAAATAAATAAATAAATAAATAAAATCTTTAAAAAAAAAAAAAAAAGAAATGACATGCTGAGAACATACTATAACTTTGGAGGCAGTTTCAGAATAGCCCAAAAAGGGAAGAGAAAAGAGCAGTGATGAATCAGAAAGCAATCATAAAATTATAGGTAAAGGCAAGTTTTAGACATGCAATCGTACTGGAGGTCATGGAGAGTAAAGAATGAAAGGTAATTGAAGAGTTTTTCTTATATTTAGCATATAAACTTATTTATACACAAAAACATAGACACATACATATTCGTACATTATGCCCTCTTAACACAGAACCATACATATTCACTCAAGAAGACAAATATAATCTCCCTTGGGAAAATCAGACCAATGCACACCATTTTTTTCCCAACTTCCTTCAATTTAATTACAGAAATGGAATGTATTATGTCACCTTTAAAACTGCATACCATGGATACATGCTGAGATCCCTTTCAAACTACATTTCAAACAATTCCATTTCTAAGGTCTGTGTTAAAGGAGATAGGAAGAAACTGACACTATCAATCAAAGGGTAGTATGAGTTCGTTCATATTTTGTTGGAAGCTCATTTTCCAGTCCCTTGTACAGCATTTAAAAAAAGAGATTGTATTTATTAAGCTTTGTAGAAAAAAACTGCTGTGATAACTTAATGATTTACCCATTAAATTAAGACTTGTGCATGATCACAAAAAAAAAAGAAAGAAAGAAAGAAAGAAGGGAAGAGAAAAAGGGCACCTGGGTGGCTTAGTCAGTTAAGTGTCTGCCTTTGGCTCAGATCATGATCTCAGGGTCCTGGGATCCAGCCCCATTTCTGGCTCCCTGCTCTGCAGGGAATCTGCTTCTCCCACTCTCTCTGCCCTGCCCCCACCTCACCATGCTCACTCTCTCTCTCTCAAATAAATAAATAAAATGTTTAAAAAAAAAAAACACCCTACATTTTAATATGAGTCTCCTTAAAGCCCTCCCCTCTAACAAATTACATCTTTTGGATCCTTTAAATAAACACATTTGGGGTTTGTGTCCTAGAGGAGGACCCTGCTTGGCTAGAAAGACAGCACGCTTTTTAAAAGCACCAGGCCATACTGTCAGCTTTCTAACCTTTCCCAGTGTTTGGAAAGTACTGGGCTATTTCTGAGGCAGTATTTTGGTAGGTTCCGACTGTCATCAGCTGGGAAATGTGTTGTTCACCTTTCCTTCCCTGTTCTTGAACACCTTGTCCTGCAGCACAGATTGCTCCAGCACAGAGAGAAAATACAAAATGCATAAGTCCTAGTAATCATAGAGAGGAAGGGCTCCATTTGCATACCCTTCATAATTCAATTTAATTTTTTTTTGTCAAGAGTTCTGAATGCTTTGTGTTTGCTTTAATCAGAATGTTGACATTTACACTGAAGCCAATTTCTCTTTTTCTCCTCCGTGTTTTGTTTAACCACGACAAGTGACAGCAAACTGGAAAGAACAGACTTTTTAAATTGGCTCCTTGCCCGGAATGCATCATTTCTCTTGTAGCTTTTCCCCCCTTCTCTATGCATTGCAAGAGGAAATGTGAAAACATACTCTACGAACACAAGAGTGAGGTGTTAGTGCTTTTAGATAAAGATTTGTGTTGTACTTTAAAACTAGATTGCTGTACAGTTTCAAGCTATTAGCAGGAGCCTATTACATCGTGGCTCTGGGTCCTTGGAGAGATATGCTTAGTATATTTCAGTAATTCAAGGCAAATAGGAAACTACATATGAAAATATTTAATAGCAAAAGCATCAACTGCTGAAGGCTACAGGAAGCAATGAGCAAACATGGCACCTGCCATTAACTCTTTCCAACAATATTTTCTCTGATCTTTTCCTGTCATGCCCCAAATGGTGGAAGGAAGCACCAATGTGAAAACGAATCTCTGGATGTCAGCCATTCAGAAAAGCCTCAGTGTAGCAAACACCCTGTCTTCTTAGCAGAACATGCTATTTTGGGGTTTCACACTTGATGTTGAGCAGTTCTATGAGAACGTAGCTTATATTTGAACTAGAATTTGTCTATATATTTGATCTGATGGTTTAAAACAAAACTAAGTATATAAATGGCTTTAATAAACACAGAAAACAAAACAAACAAACAAACAAACAAAAACAGAACCAAAGATCCACCTCATTGAAATAAAATGTGCCCTTCTATGAAATTTAATCCTGTCTCAACAAAAGGGAAACAAGAAAACAGGAAACAGGAAAAGAATGGGTTTCAAGAAATGAACTAATAGATTACTCTCATACAGTGTAATCTGAAGAGATAGAAACTCCTTTAATAAATCCCTGAAAATACATCTTCTGCTGGTGTTACCGGAAATCTGAACTAAACAAGTAAACTTCAGAGAATTAACTGAAGGGAATCAAAAGGTCTCACCTGCACAGTAATCTTCAAACTGGAAGAATATTTCTTACTGTGAATTCATTTTCATTGTTCATGAACATTGGACTCTTAACTATAAAAGCACAAAATAGAATAGAAAACAACAGAAGATTTACATCTTAGTAAGCTAAGCATTGTTGCAGGAAACTTTTTTTTTTTCCAATTAGATCTGTGTGTCTGTGTAAGTAGACTTGGTCATGATGTAAAAAAATACTTACTATTGGTTAGCCACTGAAAAAAGTTTCAAAAATACTAAAAATGCAAACATACTCAATTATACCTAACCTGTCCACTAGCTATTGTGCCTCAGAATTCACCATTGCAATTTGTTGAAAATGGGAGAAAATCTATTCCTAACCACTAAATATGAGGTTACCAAATAATTCTTGCCATCAGAGGTTCCTGGAAGAACCTCAGATCTCTTGGTACTTTAGCTAAGGGATGAAATAGTCCCTGGTATATACAAAATAAGAAATGAGTGAGTAACTGTTAATATAGAGGTCAGATAAGAAAGAGAAGGTAACAGTAAAAGAAAATTAACCCAAATGTTACCAGTTGCTGACAAGGAATCTGTCAAATGTCTGTGAAAGGGCTATGAGGTTAATATGAATGGAAGGAGAGAGGCCACAGTCAATTTAGAAACTTAGGATTCTGAGAAATTCTCAAAGGGTGGGTTATATTAGTTTAAGATGGGATTGGGAAGGAGACAAACCATAAGAGATTCTTAATTTCACAAAACAAAGGGTTGCTGGAGGGGTTGGGCTGTGGAGAGGGTGGTTGGGTGATGGACATTGGGGAGGGTATGTGCTATGGTGAGTGCTGTGAAGTGTGTAAGCCTGATGATTCACAGACCAGTATCCCTGAGGCAAATAATACATTATATGTTGATAAAAATAATTTTTAAAAAATAATAATTAGAAAAATTATGATAAAAAAAAAGGCTAAAGGTGGAATATATAAGTTTCCCGGGGCTGTCATAACAAAGTATTATAAACTGGGTGGCTAACAGAAATTAATACTCTTACAGATTTGGAGGCTGGGAAAAAATCAAGGTGTCAGCAGGACCATTATCTCTTCAAAATCTATAGGGAAGAATCTGTTCCATGCCATTCTCTTAGTTTAAGGTATTCATAGCACTCCTTGGCTTATAGATGCATCAGTTTAATCTCTGCCTTCTTCATCACAGGCTATTCACACTGCGTTCCTCTGTCAGTTTCTATTCTCTTCTTATTAGGATACTAGTCACACTGAATTAGGACCCACCCCAATGGCTTTATATTCATTTGATTACAAGTTTAAAGCCCCTATTTCCAAATAAGGTCACATTCAAAGATACCAGGGGATAGACTTTCAACATACCTTTTCACGGACACAATTCAACCCATAACAGGGGGATTGATTAAAATATTGTCATACCTAGCCATTTTCTGAGATGAGGAGGAGGAGAAGGAGGAGGAGATGGAGGAGGAGCAGGAGGAGTAGACTGAGTTGTGTATTTACAATGAAAATTATCTGTCAACATGAAAGCCGTATGCAAGACTGTGAAAAACAAAAGTATTCTGAGAATGGAAGTCTAGGTAATGCAGAGCAAAACAAGTAAGGCTGGGAAAAAAGTATTTTAAATAAAATGTTTGAAATCATCTTACAAAGAAACGGAGAGTTATTATAGCAAGAACCAAAAGAAGAAAGAAACTCAGAGAGGTGAAGACTGGTATTTAAGATTGCTTTTCTCCTCAGGGTATCTGCCACTTCCAGAAGAGGTTGAGAGCCTAAAATCTTGAAAATTGTATATGATGGACTCATGGAACTTAGGATAACTGGAATTCAAAGCCTACTAATAGAGTCCCTGGTAAGTTATGCCCACTGAAACTTCCAGGCGAATTCCCAAGTGCTTCAACCTAGGAATAGGTGGTGAACAGAACAGCAACTGGGGATATTAGAGTCCAGCTTTAAATCATCTTAATGCTTGGTTAGACTAAGGTGCTATAGGATTGTTAGTACGTATTATGACCTGCCAAAAGTAAATATAACACTTCATGGAAGAAGGAAACATAATCCATGGTTTCAATAATCTCTAAATTTTATAGGTATAACATTGAGCACTCAATGGAAAATAGCCAGGTACTTTAAAGAAAAAAAAAAAAAGGCAGGAAAATGTGATTGAAAATAAGAGAAATAATATATAACAGAAGTGCCATAAATGATCAACACAATGGAGTTAAACTTTAAACTTTAAAATGGTTAAATACAGTAGGTTCAAAGAAATAAAAGGAAAGATGAAGAACTTAAGCAGACAAGGAACTATGAAAAATAAATGTACATTTTAATTAAAAGAAATGAAAATTAATTAAGTATTCTACAGATGGGGAAAAAAAACCTAGGGAACTAGAATAGATAAAAAATATTCAGAGACAAAACCAATATAGAAAGTTTTTATAAAAAGGTAAAAGACATTGAAGCCATCGAGAATACAGCAGAAAAGTTCTAACAGAAGTATAATTTGAGACCCACAGGAGACAGGGGGAAGAAAAGTTTAAAGGGATCATGGTTGAGAATTTTCCAAATTCAAGAAAAACATCAACATACATATTCTAAAAATGCAACAGACACTAAACTAGATTAATAAAACAAAATCCTACTTAGATAAACCACAGTAAAATGACTTAAAAACAAATATAAAAAGAGAGTCTTAAAAGTAGGAAGGGTGGAAAGAAAGGATATATTTTCTTGAAAAGAGCAACAACAAACACTATGACTAAAGAGAAATGTTGTCTACAGAACAATGGCAACGAGGAAGAAAAATAAAGTCATATCATCAAAGTATTAAAACAAACAAACACAAAACCTGTCAAACTAGAGCTCTCTACAAGCAACTAAAACATATGCTAAGAACGCTTCAAATCTAAATGGAATTAATACTCCATATGAGATAAAGATTTTCAAAGGGAACAATAACAACAAAAAAGGCTCAAAGTTGCCATTTTACAAAATATACATTAAAATGTAAATATGAAAAAAATGTAAATATTAAAATGTTAATACTAAAAGTGGAACATTATGGCATAGAAATACTCAAAGAGAGAACTGTTATAACCATAGTACTACAGATGAAGTAGTTATAAAAAACATTATTAGAGATAAAGAACAATCTTTCACAATGCTTATGTGTATGTGTGTGTATATTCATATACAGAGAGAGGTTCATACCAAATTGTAGTAACTGAAAGAACAAATGATGAAAAAATCAGAAAAATCAGAATAGAAGTTTGAAAAGAATATTAACAAGTATTCTAATATTTGTTATGAGCATGTATAAAATGACAAAAACTGCAGAATAAAAAATATTTTTAGAAACACTGGAGAAAAATTAATCGAAATTAACTATATACTACGTGGCAAAGTGAGTCTCAACAAAATTCAAAGGATTAAAATCAGACTAAATTTATTCCTCTGATCATAGTGTAATTAAGCTTGAAATTGATTTAAAAATAGATGGTTAAAATAAATAAATAAGTCTTCGTGTAACGAAAGTTTAGCAATATACTTCTAAGTAATCCAAAATCAAAGACAAAGTCACCATGGTATTTAGAAAGTATCTTCAGCTGAATAGCAATGAAAAATAGACATATCAAAATTTGTGAGATGCATCAGAAGCCATGACTGGAAGAAATTTATAGCTTTCAGTTACTATATTTGAAAGGGAAAAAAGTAGCTAAAATCTAATTAATTTAAGTATCCATCTTAGAATATTAAATTTAACTGAGAAAATATAGAATGTAACAATATCAAAGATAAAATAGTAATTAATAAAATGAAAAACAGACAAGAAATAGCATCAACAAATTAATTCTTTTATATTTTAAAACATATTCCAGTGAAATAGATTAAGAAAAAAAAAAGATAAAATGTACAAATAACCAATGTCAGAGTTGTAACTCAAAACTTCAAACCACAGATCCTACAGAAATCACAAAGATCATAAGAAGATATAACCAATATTAAACAAATTTCAGGAAGACCTGGGTGGCTCAGTCAGTTAAGTCACTGACTCTTAGGGTTTAGGCTCATGTCATGACCTGATGGTCAAATGGCTGGGCTCCGGTTCAGTGGGGAGTCTGCTTGAGATTGTCTCTCTCTGTCCCTATCCCACCCTCCATTGCACACTCTCTTGCAAATATATAAATCTTTAAAAAAAAAAAAAAAAACACCAAATTTCAAAATTTAAATTAATACTTAGAAAAACACAGTAAATCAAAAAACATTCAGAAAGTATAAATATTCTCAAAGCATTGAAATAATGAAATCTGTCATTTAAAATCTTCCACAAAGGATAACCCAGGCCCCCGTTGACTTCACCCTGAAATCTACCAAAGATTTAAAATAGAAATAAAAGCAATCCTATAAAAAAAAATGAGTTCAAAGGGAAGACTTCAGTCATGAGGAAGTGAAGAACTTGAAAAATCCTTACCCAAATAAGCAATGGTAAAAATAGAAAAACTTTATTTAGAAATCTACCATATTTTAGAAATCAACTAAAGACATACTACAAATTGAGAGATGTTTATTTAAGAACAGTAGGAATCTCTGGAGTTTTAGCCTGAGTTTGCTTCCTTCTTTGAACTCCATCAACGTAGAAATTCAAGTATGGCAGGGAAAGCTGTGAAAACCAGCAGCTTCCCAGCTAAAAGAGGCTAACAGGAAATGGAACAGAAAGAAGAAGATCCCCACACCCTGAGACATTGTTGAAAACAGAATTGATCTCATTGTCAAATAAATGGAGAATACCAATGTCCTTGCATACAGCCTGAGGTTGGGGCCACAACACAATGATAGAATAGCCAGAATTTTAATATGGAGTGCTAGGAAATGAGAGCCATCCAAGGCCTTGAAAAACACTCATATATTTCTGGCATTCTGGAAAGCTCACACATGTGCAAGCCTGCAGAATCTCAGAAAAGATAGAAGATGGCCCTTGCTATTTGTAAGTTGCTTGCTGAATGCAATGGCTTATACATGTGTAGATGAGATACCACAATGCCCTGCAGAAAGTAAAAGCTGGGGAAGATTTCTAAAGTGCTTGAACACTGAATGAGTTCCAAATAAAACTCAGCTCTCTAGGCAATGGACAGAAGTCTTACTTGTTCAATGTGTTTGAGTACAACCCCCGACCAATCATCAGCTGACTACAAAATAATGTATATCCATGAATTACATCTAGGAAGCCAGGCTTAAAAATGAAAAAGAGGGAAAAAAGAGAATTTGGTGATGGAAGACTCTGGGATAAGTAGAATCTGCAGAATGAGTCCGGGCAAATCATTAAACAAACAAAAAAGCAGCAACAATAAGAATTCTGGAAATGGGGAATTGGAATCTATAAGTGCTATAATATATTATGTAAAGTGTCCAGTTTTCATTAAAAAATTTATAAGACATGCAAGGAAACTTGTGAATTTTTGACCTGTATACTTTCCTTCTCTTTGAAGAATTCTTTTAATATTTCTTGCAAGTCAGGTCTACTGGTAATAAATTCCTTTAGTTTTTGTTTGAGAAAGTCTTTATTACTCGTTCACTTTTAGAAGATAATTTCACTAGATGGTTTTTTTGTTGTTTTTTTTTCTTTTAGTATTGGTGTGATCATTTTACAAATTTGAGTGAAGTAGATAAAGCTTAGCTCCTTTTATGTGTCTTTATAGTATTATAGGAGTATAATATGTAAGCATTTTCTGTACATAATTTAAAACCACATTGTACAGTGTTACAACAGCTACTTAAACCAATCTCAGAAGTTTGCTTATAATGTGTTTTATGTCTTGGCATGGATTTCTTTGGGATTAACCTCTAGGATTCACTAAGCTTCTTCAAATCTGTAAGTTTGTTTCCCTTGCTAAATCTATGAAACTTTCAGTCATTATTTCTTCAAATACTTTTTCAGTCATGTCATATTTCTCCTCTACTTCCAGAACTCTGATGACATAAATGTTAGATCTTTGTTGAAATTTTCTGTTTTTATTTGCTTCAAGTATGTTTTTCCTTGTTGAAGAATTTTTGTTAACAGCTGCTTTAAAATCTTTGTCAGATCATTCTATTATCTCTATCATCTCAGCATATTTTTTCACTCAATGTGAGATCTTCATTTTGGTATGAGTAGTGAGTTTTGATTAAAACTGAGACCTTCTTTGTATTATGTTGAGACTATTTAACCTTCCTATTTGAACATTTTTGTTTTATATACCCCCCCTTTTTTTTTCCTGACACCATTCCAGAAGAGGAAGGATGGTGCTGCCTTCTTACTCTCAGGTGAAGGTAAAGTACCACTCAGCTTACATTAACAACTGAGGGAGGGTGCTCTTCATTACTGACTGCTGGGAAGGATGGGAGTTGCAGTCCCCATGTGCTCTTCACAGATAACACAAAGGAAGGTGGGTGTGGCCTTGTTTATTGCTCAGTGATGGTCGTCAATGTCCTCACTTTCTGCTAGGCCTTCTTTGGCCTCACCTCATCCTGAAATGAGGGCTGTATTATTAATGTCGAGTGGAGGTGGAAGTCCAGCCTCTTCATGTGCTCTCGAGTGATACCACTGGCAGGGGTGCTCATTACCAGCCAGCCAAAGGGCAGAAAAGCTCCTTACTGGAACTTCTCTGACACCACTCCAGTAGGAGTTTTAGGGTTCCTTGTTAGTCTCATGACATTGGAAATGTAGGTTTCCCACTCAGGCTTTGCTGACTTGGGTGGAGATTCAGCAATAAATTTGGGTGATTTGTTTCTGTAGTATCTGGCTGGAATAGAGCACTTGCTGTCTAAAAGTTTCCTCTCTTGCTAGGTTTCCCTTTTTTCCATCCTCTGGCTAAAGAGAGAAAGATTTTGTTGGATTATTTCTGTGTCATGTGTCTGCGCCTGTTGGTATTTATGATTTGTTAGTTTCTTCAGCCCCAAGTCTAGAATGTTATGAGGCAAAAATAGAAAACGGAGACAATTCGCTATTCTATTATTACTCAAGTCCTGAGTTCTTTAATCTTTCTTACCCTCTCTACATTTCAGAACTATTTTATGTTTACTATATTTAAAAATGTCCATAGTTACTAGTCATCCTTGGCAGGGATAAAGGAAAAAGTATGTCTATTCCAACTTCCAAAAAGTATAAATTTTCCTGGTCTTTTGTTGTTGTTGTTCCTCAAATAAACCAACCTTGTATCTCTTTCATGGATTTCTATCTGATACTTTCTCTAACTAAAACTCTCTTTTCCGCATCTTTATAGGGATGGACTTGTATCACGGCTTAAATGTGACTTTCTTGGATGACCATAATAAATCAAGCAATCTAACTCTATCTTTTACAATGCTAATCTTCACAACATTGCACTGTTTAATTTTATTCATACTAATTAAAATGGTATCTTCTTGATAGGTTTCTCTTTCTCTTGTGGTACCTATTTCTGGTCACTAGAATATAAAATTCATGAAAGCAGAAACCTGGTCTATGTTGGTAACTACTGTCTCTACATATTTCTAAAACAGTCCCTGGCACAGAGTAAGCATTCAACAGAGATTTCTTATATTTGAATGAATGATACAACTGTTTTCATCTTACATTTTCCTGAGTTAGTCTCTCATTATGTTGAAGAAGAAATGTATTTCATCACACCATTGTCCTATTAGAACTCCTCTTTCCCTTTCTTGATAATCCAAAGTTACTGGCAAGCAGAAGCAAAGGCCTGAGTGACAGGCTTATGGCTTTGTGGTTACATCCTGAGGATAATTAACTCTCGTAGGCCAGCTGTGACCCCTGCTGGGAGTCAGCCTGTGCCTAATATGATGACAGAACTGGCCCCAAATGAGGCCACTACACTTGAGGCTCTGTAGTGACTCCTGAGATTTTAATGAACCTACGGCCCTGCCAAATATGAAAACCAAGGCAGAATTTAGGGACCAATTGATTCCCTAGAGAGCCCTGAAAATGATTTGAATTTTAGAGAGCAGATTCTGTGGTCCTTCTTGCCAGTTTGAATGATTCCCAGCAGTGATAATATAGACTTTGCATTTTTTTTCATATTCCAGTATTTTGCCATGTCTGAGTTCAACAAATAGAAACTTATTATCTCAGTTTTAGGCTTTTCTCACCTTTTAAAATGCAAATACTTCAGGGAAGAGGAACAGCTGGTCAGTCATTCTGATCTGAATGTAATGAGTTTATTAGAGCCAGTCTGGAGATGGAATTCTGACACAATGCATACTATGTATCCCTCAAACATGGCTCTCTTTTGAAGCTTGACAGTACTGGGACATCTCCCTACAGGAGAATTTCTCATACATGTAGCAAGGTGGTAATACTAACATGTAGATGGAAGGCATAGCATGGGACATGAGTAACTGGATCTCAGAACAAACTTCCATTACAGACAACAGTTCTTTTTTGACAGGTGCAGGAACCTTAAATCTTCATCTCATTGGGTTTCACATAATAACTGGCCAATGAGTTCAATGAAAACCTGGCTTAAAATCTTATCGTTTTAAATTGCAAAGTCCTGTCATTTAAATATCAGATTCACTGCTATAAATAAAATAAAAATGGACACTGCAGTTGAGAATGACAGGGTAAGGGATAAAATTAGATTGCTCAGACAGGGATGGTCACCCAAAAAAGGTGATATTTGAACTAAGATCCAAGGCCATTCCTATGAAGATGTAGGAAGGCAAAGAAAATAGCAAATAGAAATCTGTGAGGTAGAAATGACTTTAGTCTGTCAGAAGAAAAAAATGAAAGGATAAGAATATTGAACGCAGTACTTTTTAGAGTTGTACAATCTTTAAACTGTATTTTCCAAAAATAGTAAGTGCGAATGAGTATTTGGAGGGATAACTGACAGATAATACTAACAGAGGTGTAAAATCTTGATTATAAGAAGTCCCAATTTGGAGTTTTGTGAATGTCATTGCTAATATGAATATTTTAAAATTTTGTGCCTAAAAACAATTATTTACTTAAAAAATGTATCTACTTAAATAACTCCTGAACAGAAAATCAGAATGATAGCTGAGATCAGGTTTGGCCTGGAAATTTAAAACAAAATTTAAAATTGTTTGGCCTGGAAATTTAAAACAGAGTGTAGGTCTCTGCTTTAACCAATGAAAATAGGTAAACCTAATTTTGAGAAGGAAAAAAAAAATTAAAATACCAATAAAAATAACCTTGATTTAAATAAAATTAACTTCCTTTTCAGTCTTATTTCCTTGATAGGCAACCAGCTAAATGTTCTCCATTATCCTCTTAACCTGGAACGGTATCACAGGTACAAACCACAGATGGCTTTCCATATCACAACAGTGTAGAAACACTTGCCTCTAAGCCCTTTGATGGGTTACCGAAATGTAACTACATGAGACACTTCAGTTTATGGGGAATGAGATAAGACAACAATGTGAAAACTTCTCTGTAATTAGCTTAACCAATTGATGGATGGTTGCTGAAGGATTTAAGCATCCTTTTCCATTTGCCAAGTATGGAAGGGGTAATAAACATTTGTCTAAATGCCTGACCGTCTGATGGAGCTTTTCCATCTTAATAAAAATATTGAGGTTCAAAAAATGGCAATTTTTAAAACAGACAAAAACATCCTTTTCCAAACGTTATTATTATAAGATTTATGCTAGGACCCGGAAAATAACACGAGAATAAGGCCCACATTACACTCCCACCTCCTTCTCCATCAGAGAGGCTGGGTAAGTGGGAATCAATCTGGTCTGAGCCTCACGGGACCCAGGCAACCTATGAGCATTAGTACAGGGATGTAACAGGATACACAAGAGACTGTGCAAAGGCACTGCACGGAGATCCTCCCACTTGGTTGGCCTACCTTGGGCTCTATGGTAAGGTACTGGAAGCCTGAAGAGTAAAGCCCTGAAATTGAGGATCAGGGATATTGACTCAAAAGTGATGGGTCACAGAGGAGTAGAGAATCCAGTTCCAAGCAATTGTTCCTCTTGTGGAGCTTTTACATGATATACTAGATAAGGCATTATGTACAATATAGGAGACAAATTACTATCTTTTCCTCTGTCACCCTACTTTTTTCTCCATGCCTCCACTAAACCATAATGCATTCTGTGAGGTTGCTGGAGTCAGCAGGATTGGAGGGATTACTTCCAATGAAGACATTCAGCCAAAACTAAGTCCTAAAAGAGCCAAAGTATTTATTGTTCTCCATCCAGCAGGACTTCCATAAAGTATTTAGGTTCCTGAAGAGACAGTACAATAATATAGGATGTATATGCTTAGGTTTGGGGCACATAAAGCAGGGGCCTGAGCTAAATCTGTGATAAGGTCAGTAGGTATCAAAAAGTAAGAGCAACAACACTTGGTAGGATAAAAGACATGGTACTATCTCCTCTTCCTGGGTTTCTGTGAATGGACACAAGAGCCAGGAGATACTTTCTTGTCTTTTGCTCAACAGAGGAAGCTTTCAGATGGACTTCTGGATCTATTCTCCAAGCTCCCTACCCTCTTTAGATTCCAGAGGTCAGACTGGCTTAAAGCCCCAGCCTTCTAATGAAACGTTTGGTCTTTCTGGTGACCAGCCCCATTCTGAATCATCTCATGACATAACTCAGGTGTGATCCAAGAGGCTCAGGAATAACAAAAACATTTATCACTCCAGAAATTCCAAGGATCTAAAGTGTCCCTCCCAGAAACCAGCGACAAAAGTCAATTTCTTTATTACAAAACAAACTGAAAGAGAGAAAAGGGAGCAAAGGCCTAGATCTGCTGATCCAGGACTCACTTCCAGATCTGGGATTATGAGAGGTCCAAATCATTCTCGGGCAAGCTTACAGTTTTACCAAGAAGTTAAAGATAAAAACAAAACAAAACAAAACAAAACAAAACAAAACAGACAGACAAACAAATAAGAAACCACAAGTAAATATTAGTAGTCTGGCATATTTTATTCTGGGACCTTTTTTTCCCATGTGGTCCCATGGCCTTGAACTTGCAAACCTAAGCGGCCATTCTCATTGCATCAGACTTCTTTGAAAAACACCATACTATTGTGCATTTTTGTTGTTGTTGTTCTCATTATGTTCCTGCATTTAATACGTGTTTCTTTATATTTTCACAATCAGCCTAAAAAGTTAGCATAACAGAGTAGGTAGATAATTATTTATGGTATTATGTTAATCATCTAAAATCACACAGGTGGTGAACAGCAAACTTGAGCCACAGTATTACTCAAAGTTCAGGATTTGTTTTCTGAAAGGCTTCTGTTTGTGTCTCCTTACCTGTTTCAGGCCAAGTGTAGGTAGCCTTTTTTATTTATTTATTTATTTTTTAAACTTTACTCTCCAATCTTTAAAATGGTAATCAATTAACAACGGCACAAACTTTACTCTCCAATCTTTAAAATGGAAATCAATTAACAAGGGCACAGACGCAAACCTCAGCCCTGGACATAAAACTTAGGATCCGGATGTAAAACCGGAACCCAAACCATAAACCTGGTCGGGAGGTAAAACCAAGAGATCCCAAACGTAAAACCCGGGCCCAGGCCACACCGAAGCCTCAGGAGTCAAACACAGGGCCCCGACTCAAACCGGGACCCAGACAGAAACAGGCTTGCAGGCACAAAACTCAAATAAACCGGGCAACTCTGGCTGAGCTGCGTGGGGAGCCTCGCCCGGGACAAGGGCCCCGGAGCTGGAACAGCGCCAAGACTCCAGACCCGTGAGCCCCGCCGCAGCCCTCAGTCGCTGCTCTGCCAGCGGATGCCACCCACCGCCGCCTGGTAAGTCTCCCGGAGCTGGGGTGTCCGGGAGAGAGCTGGGGTCTCAGGCGCCAAACCGGGTTTGAAGAGCTAGAGGACCCGGCATCTGCTCCTACCTGCTCCAGGCACCCTCAGCCAGCTCGCAGGGGCTCCAGACCGCGTCGCTGCAGACGAAGCCGAGGCCTCGTGGCCCCGGCGCCGCCATCTTGAGCCGCAGCGGCGGAAGTGGTGGGAGCCCCGAGGCGGGTGCGCCGCGCGGCCTCTCTGCACCGGGGGCCTGTGGTGGAGGGGACAGGGGCGGGGATCCCTCGGGCCGGGGCGCCATGGGGTGCTGGCCTTCTCACGCTGGGGTGCTTGGATTTTCTTCCCCAGTGTGGATTGCGTGCCCCGCCCGCCCCTGTGCGGGAGTTAGTAAAAGGGAGGGCACTTAGGAGGAGGAGTGTGCGGGCTGCGGCGGGCCCTGAGGCCGCTGGAAAGGAGAGGAGGCCTCGCGGGGCTCCAACCGTATGTGGAAGAAATAATCTGGAGAGAGTTCTCGCTGAGAAAGGACGCTACAATCATCGTTTGATCAATGAAAACTGTCTTACAGCATGATCCTATTAGGCATCTTTTTCTGAAGGTTCTTAGATTAACCAAAGAATATTTTTGATCTGGATTTCTTGCAGTAGGGAACCGCTGTTTATTGGTAATAGAGCAAAACCCGTGTAATAAGGACCAGCAGAATTTTAGCAGGTGGAGAGCGAGGGCCAGGCTGCCCTTTCAAGGCTGCTGTCTGCAGCAGGAACACTGTATGTCAAGGAATCGGGGACTGGCCCATTTGGGTACTTGCTGTGGGACAGCCTCTGCAGGTAACCCAAGTTCTCCCCGTACATCCTCTCCCTCACGGCTGCCCTAGGAAGTAGAGGTGAGCCTGCATGAAAAGTCCTGAGGAAACAGAGATTCCAGGGGGTTGAGTCATTTGCCTAAGATCATCCAATTAGCTTGAGATAGATAAAGTCTGCACGGGAGTCTTCACCTAAATGCCTCACCTACAGGCCACTGTGAGAAGCTTCCCTGACGCTAGAAGTCACCCTCTCCTGCTGGGACACGTGGCTTGTGATTCCGTTTTTATGGATCCTGTTCTATTTGGTCTATTTTGAAGTGTTGCCTAATGGACACTTCTCTGTTACTGATGTGTATCATTCCTGCGTACTTGAAATCTTTTAGAAGGTAATACCTGGGGGATTGGAAGATGGAAAGATGGGAATGAAACCGCTGAGAAGAGACAGCTGAGCTGCACTTCCTGCCCCACTGGGAGCTCTTTTGCAAATGAGCTGATAGGTGAAGGTGGAGGAAAAGTCTTCTTTTTCAAGACTCTGCCTCTGGTGGAGGGCAAGTTTGCTCCCCTTTTATCTTACAGATTTGGGGGTGTTCATATTTATTTAGGGAGGAGTTCTAATGCAAAGCATTTGTCAGATATCTAATTGGGGAAAATATATTGACATCCTTACTCTAAGTCAAGTGATATCATTTTCTGTAGGAAAGTGTGTGCAGAGTGTGTGAAGTCAATTGACACATTATTCTAGCATTGTTTAGTGTTTACATGAAACATGCCAACTATAAGAATAACTCCCTGTTTGAAAACATACTGGTTTTTACTTGGCAGTACATTAAGTGTTTTTTTCAGATTGCAAAATATATTTATTTTAGTAAATTTGGGAAATACAGAAAGAAACTTGAAGACCCACAGGTCTTCATTCCGCAAGTGGCTTCTATAACTATTTTGTTGTATTTCTTCCTATGCCTGTATATCTATTTTATTTGAATGCACTTTAGGTCATGATTTTTTTTTTCCCCTGAACATTAGATCATGGGATAGTCTAATTTTATTTTAGCACTATCTGGAAGCTATTCAATGTAGTTGTAAAATGCACAGGAGTTAGATTTCAAATATGTTTTTTTCTAGAAAGTAATTAACATTCTTATTGAGGAATTAGACAGTGAAGTTAAGAAGAAGAAATTAAACATGTCTCATTCCATCACTTAGACATGAAGACTGTTGTTTTTATTTGTTCCTTTATGTGTATATACATTCTCTTTCTTTCCATGCATATGTGGGTATTTTTGTTCTTTAATGGTATCATTTTATTATAAGACAATATATCATGGAATAACTTTCTATACCAAATAATTATATTGCTTTTACTTTTTTCTCCTAGAAGCATTTATTTTTAATAACAAAGCAGTGAAAACATCTTTCTTTTCATTTAATACGAAGTCTAATGGCATAAAAATGGTTATTGAAGGAAGAATAGTTTTCTTAGCTTTTTGGAGAAAGATAAGCTAATATAAAATCCACCATTCTGGAGTTCTTTCCGCCACATATTGTATACATATAAATATTTTTTCTCAAAAAAATTTGTAACAATTCTAATATGCATCAAAGAGAAATCAAATAATCATGTAGACCTATAAAAAGAAATAGTATGTAGCACTAAAAAAGGTTAAAAAAAAGTATCTGTACTGATGGCAATGATCTCTAAATTACCTTCTTAATTGAAGAAAGGGAGGTACAGAAGTATTTGAAAAATATTATAGTCAGCTATCTCTATATAACAAGATAGTAATTAGAAGATATTTATTTATATATATATTTTTATATAACTACCTTAAATTTGCATGACCTATCACTGAAAGGATGCCCAAGAACCTGAGATCATAGGTTTATGTGGTGGAGGGAACTAAGTGTTTGACACTTGAGTTCACAGTACTTCTGGTTATATCTTTGATTTTTGACCCATTTTAATCTCTTGCCTAAAATGTTTTAATTAAATTTAAAAATAAATAATAATGATATCTATAGTTTTTTAAATTTAGTTAAAAAATAATCTACTGTATTATTTTGATAACTATTCTGATAAATGAATAAAATACTAGATACAGAGAGAAGTAGGGCAAGCAGAAGAGAACATAAATCAGGCTTATAAGACAGTCTTTAAAGAGTTAGTAGAAACAAATATTTATCAAAAGGTTATCTAAATTAAAATGAGAATTCCGTTTACCTACCTTCTGCGGAACATAGCTTCCCTGCATACTGAAGAGTCCAGGTTGTCTACACAGAGCATCTGAGGAGACAAGTCCAGGTCTGGTTAAGAGCTGGTGCCTGGATATCTCTGCCAGGTGACCTTGAACAATTTACTAATTTTCGTAATTTTTCACTTTGAATTTCTAAGGGAAACCTTTCATATGGGGAATTTTAAAAGAGAAAAAAAAATCACACACCATTTTAAGAAAGAAAACCTCTTCCTCATTTACCTGTTTCTTAAGGGGGATACAGGGGTCATCCACTGGGATAATAGGCTAGAACACTTTGTAACATTTCATTTGTTCACTCACTACTCTATTTGTCCATTCCTGGACTCTCCTTCCCTAGGCTCCTTGGGGCTGGGAAAATAATGCATGTAAGTCCTGGCACAGACATGCAGAGACCTAGAGCTTCTTTCCTTATTCTTCTTATAAGTGGTACAGCAACAAAAATAACACTGTCCCTGTCCTATGACATTTTTCATCTCTCAGGTACTGCATGTGGTAGAATCAGGTTCAGCCTTCTAGGACCTCACTTATCATATATAAATAATCAGTTAACTGTTTTCCATTTTTCTTTGTTTTAATTGAGGAATCATTTGGTGTGGAGAGCCATGTAGCAGGAGCAAGGAGTCATGTACTAAGCAAGGCATGAGAGGCCAAGGCTGTAGATAGTTTGCCTAAGGAATGCGAGCAGATGCAGGGAGTCACGCACTAAGCAAGGCCAGAAGAGTGGGAGGAGTGAGAGATTAACCCAAGGACTGTGAGTGCATTCGCGGGTGACGTTTGATAGATACCAGGAGTCAAGGGAAAGGCGCATGATCTGTAGAACAAAGAAAACCTATGGAGTCACATACGTGCTCACGAGCACGATGCGTGCACATAGATAGTCCTTCTGATTGGTAGTTTTGTTAGTCGTGGTATACTCTGATTGGATATAGTTCGCACTTGGTGGAGATATACTTGGGGGTCTTAGACTGGGGGGGGTCCCCGGCTGAAGATTGTGAATAAAGAAGTTTGCCACTCACCTCGCCTACGGGTCGTTCTTGCGGGTCGAGAGCGACAACTGGTGCCGAAAACCCGGGGACCGAGACGCCGGACGTGGAGCGAGGATTGGGGTAAGAGCAACGATAAGGAAAGTGTGCACCCATTTCTGTCTTTGGACAGGGAAGGTTCTCTGGGGACGATCATAGACAAAGCTATTTAGGCTCCTCAGGGACTATAGTAACGAAAGATTTCCAGGATGGGAAACGAACTTGCTAGATATAGGATAGAGGGCCCCTTAAGAGACATCCTTAAGGCAAACGGCACTCCTATGAAGTCAAAGACAGCTCGTGACTTCTTAAAAGAGGTAGGGGAGATTGCCCCCTGGTTTATAGAAGAAGGGCTCCTAAATGTGCCACAATGGGAACACCTGGGCGAGGACTTAAAACTCTGCCCCTCTACATCCCCGGGGACTCTCGCCGTGTGGTCCCCGGTGAAAGTATGTTTGCAATCCCCCCGAGAGCCCCTGCAGCGAGCAGTACTACAGGGAGGGGAAGTTTTTTTGCAAGTGAAAGAAGAATCCCGTAAGGGCTCCTCCCGAGACTCTGACTCCGAAAGCGAAAGCTCAGAAGGGATGTCAGAAAGCGAGTTGCAGGAGCTAGGAAAGATAGAGGCAAACAACAAGAAGGAGGAATCTCCCGGTCTCCAGACAGACTTGGAAGCCATGAGGCAACGATTTGAGGATAAAGAGGCGGAATTGCAAAAAGCATTAGGAGAGTTAAGAGTGCAGGGAGAAGTAATGGCGCAGCTGAGAGCAGGGGCGGAAGCCGCAGTTGTAGCGCAATCGAAATTAAAAACGAAAGTTACGCCGCTTCCACATTCTAGCTCCACGGCGCCACCCCATGAGTGGCCCCCGCCTTATAAGCCCAGCTGCACCAAGACGTGCTATTGTTCGGGCTGCGCCGCGGAGAATTGGAGAGAGGTCTTTGGCCCGGGAAAAGGTTTTTTTCCAGTGTTAAAAGATCAGAATCAGCAGAGGTACCACCAGCCACTAGATTTTAAGTTGGTAAAGCAGCTGAAGGAGGCAGTTACCGGCTATGGGCCCCAGGCAGCCTTTACGGTCTCCCTTGTGGAGTCGCTGGGAGCACTCTACCTCGCTCCCGAGGATTGGGCCAACTTGACCAGGGCGATATTAAGTGGAGGACAATATCTAGAATGGAAAATCCAAAATCAGGACAATTGTCTGGACACAGCACGGAGAAATGCAGCCGCGGGTAACCCGCAATGGAATTTGGAAATGCTGACAGGCACGGGGCCATATCTCAGGGCCCAAGTGCAGAGTACATAACCCCCTGCGGTGTATTAACAGATAGCCACGGCGGCCCTCAGGGCTTAAAAGACTCTGAGAGGGGCAGGAGACTTGCAAGGCCAATTATCCAAACCCAACCCGGTGCTTGGGTGGCACCGAGGTTCCCTTTGTGTTTTCCCACAGGATGTGCCTGCTCCACTCTGGGTGCCGGAACGCCTCACCAGGCTGGTGGCCGTGGAACCTGTGGAGGATGCTGCTAATGATGATGATAGCAACGACGACCGTCCTGCAACCTGTCCCCGTGAAGGCGGAGTCAATTCAACTGTGGCCGAGACAAGAGACTGCCCAGCTTCAAGCCCTTCTTCAAATGGCTCAGCATAGAGTGCAATCTTCTCACCCTAACTCATGTTTGTTACTGACGCTTATTTTAATGCAAGCTTGCTAATAGCTTTATGAGCCCTCTTCCTGTCTCATTTCCCCTCTCTGACACATGCATGGTATGTTATAGGATCTATTATAGGTGTGCTAGTAGTGGTTGTTATTTTTATGTGCCTTTTACCGTGTGCGGCTAAAATTATACTTGTAGAAGTTTACAAGTTGAGAGCCATCGTGCGTAAACAACAGCAGGTCCATCGTGGGAAGCTCAAAGAGCGACCTTAATCGCCACATAGGTGCCCTCTGACCCTGGTATTATAAGAAAGTGTTTGACATTATTCCTCCTCAGGCTGGAAAAACAAACAAGCCTAATGAGAGTGACTCTGATGCTCTTAAAGCTGTTGCTGCTAAAACACATGGCAGACATGGCCATGGTGGCTCCAGAGACTAGCCATTCCCCCTCAAAATTATAGCTGGCAATGCTGGATCGGTAGCCAAAGACGGGTAAGACTGATCCCTCACCATAGCAACCTAAGACAGGGGCTCCTCGGCTAGGGGGAGTACCCGATGACGGGTAAGCATGTGTGCAGAGGATTGGCGACCTAAGACAGGCACGATCCCTGCCATATAAAAATACAAAAAGGGGGAGCTGTGGAGAGCCATGTAGCAGGAGCAAGGAGTCATGTACTAAGCAAGGCATGAGAGGCCAAGGCTGTAGATAGTTTGCCTAAGGAATGCGAGCAGATGCAGGGAGTCACGCACTAAGCAAGGCCAGAAGAGTGGGAGGAGTGAGAGATTAACCCAAGGACTGTGAGTGCATTCGCGGGTGACGTTTGATAGATACCAGGAGTCAAGGGAAAGGCGCATGATCTGTAGAACAAAGAAAACCTATGGAGTCACATACGTGCTCACGAGCACGATGCGTGCACATAGATAGTCCTTCTGATTGGTAGTTTTGTTAGTCGTGGTATACTCTGATTGGATATAGTTCGCACTTGGTGGAGATATACTTGGGGGTCTTAGACTGGGGGGGGTCCCCGGCTGAAGATTGTGAATAAAGAAGTTTGCCACTCACCTCGCCTACGGGTCGTTCTTGCGGGTCGAGAGCGACAATTTGGAACATCTGACAAGTATAATTGTATATATTTTAAAAAATATTTTCTATTCTTATCGTCATTATTAATGAAGTGAGAGGGCAAAGAAGATACAACCCAGAGCAATATTTTAGGAGCTCTTTGGAGCAGAAAGCTATATTCAAATGGAGGAGTGGATGATAGTGCTGAAGGGTAGGTTAGTAGAATTACAAGGGAGAGCTGCTCACTTTATCCAGAAAAGTTGGGAACATTGGCAAATTGTATAGCTAGTAATTGAGTATGGGACCAGCACAAAGTCGTGAAAATCCAGTTCTCTTTGCTTCTGGTGATGAATTGAGGTTCCAACAAAACAAAGGACAGAAAAATGTTTTGCAAATTTGATGCAGAGTATGTCATAGCATTTTAGGGGTGTCTGGAATGATGGGTGCTGCCCGTTAGGTTCCTTGGGAAACCCACTCTGAGATGGAGATGGAAAAATTACAGTCCACTGGAGAGTGCACTCGGGAGCACCATTTGCAGGAGGGATGACTGAAGGACACAGGGTCGGGCAGAAGAAAAAGCTGGGCTGCGGTGCAACAGCAACAGAGGACTAAGCAGAGTCTATGCGGTCTGGCATTGGTTCCTGAGGAATTATCTGAAATTAGGGCAAAGGTGCCCAGTTTTTATCCACTTTAATGTTTTACTCTTAACTCCAGATAGTAAGGGAGAACGGCCCTCTAGGAAGGCAGTATGATCTTGGACAAAGCTGCTCTCTTTAGCCAAAAGCTAATTATGGCAAAGTACAGACTGGGCTGAGAGCTGTCCACACTAATACTCCCAGCACTTAGGACCTGGGGAAATGAATGCTTAATCCTGCCCGTGGGCACCTGGGCAACTGCCACAGCATCTAGTACAGATGGGGGCTGACCAGGTTAAGGATGGGATTATGCTCACCAGCTGCTGCATCCAACAAAAATTCAG
Organism: Mustela erminea; assembly: GCF_009829155.1. Classification (NCBI taxonomy): domain Eukaryota; kingdom Metazoa; phylum Chordata; class Mammalia; order Carnivora; family Mustelidae; genus Mustela; species Mustela erminea. The sequence goes on along the minus strand of NC_045626.1, from coordinate 33,996,866 downwards.
TTCAGGTGAAACACCTTTCTTTAAGAACAGTGTGGGTAGACCCATTGCATCTCTTCTCTGAAAAAGAACACCGTGTGACCGCCGTTGAGTTATTCTTACAGTCGTTTCCAAGATTTCTCCAGAATCTGATAGAGGAGGTTTGTGTTTGGCACTGGCATTAACCTATATTCCTGGCACAGGTCTTCCTCCCCTCAAACATGCACCTGAGAACTCCAATGGCTCACAGTTGGAACTGCCTGCAATCTTACTAGTGATGACAAAATGGAAAGATTCAAGCCAAGAAAATTTTAAAAAGACATACGGCATGACAGATGATGCCTCACACCAAGAATGCCAAGGGCAAGTTAATCCACCCTTACCTGAGGGCATTCAGATATGAAGAAAAGTGTGTACAAATCACAGCTGAGCCCTTCCCAGTCAGCAGGACCAGAAGCAGGGCTGCCTGGATGTGTAGGTGGAGAAAGTAACTGCTCATACAGTGATTTCGAGGGCCCAGCAAAGCCATAAGTTTCCAAACTACTTACTCCAGAGGTAGTTGATTTCCTAAAATTCTATCATGCCTTACTTATGGCTTGATTTTTGTTAAGAATATAAGTGTGTTCATAATCATCAGACCTAAAAAGGTAGGGACAAGGGTCATGAGAAGTGGGTCCATCCTAATCATACTTGGGACATTCAGTAAGACTATTCTCATTGGGACTTAGATTCTGTGATTTGGTGCTGACGCCTTTGCTTTTTCTTGGTGCATGTGTGCCTCTTAGTTATTGCTCCTTCCAGGCCGTCTTCATCATTATCACCCCCTACTTTGAAAATTCTGTTTTGGTTCCATTGTTGCTGATGGATATCTGACAGCTGTCTTAAATGTGACAAATAAATGTCTTCTATCTTAAATGTGATGAAATTTTTGGATCATGGAAATGGTATACTCAGTTCGGGAAAAGTTCTCTGCCTTTTCCAGGAACGCTTCCATTAGATTTAGTGTGTGTGTGTGTGTGTGTGTGTGTGTGTGTGTGTGTTGGGGGAAAGAGGGTAGAATATGTAGATCTCCCTCTGATCCCATTCTCTGCAGTCTCTCTGCATATTCCCTTGTAACTCCACCAAGGCAGCTGATCCAGAAACCCTCATGCCGACAGGAGGGCTGGCAGTCTGGGTATTCTGCAGTTTCTGAGTGGGTTGCAGACTGGGCCACATTACAGTACTTTCAGTTCCCTTTCTTCTTTGCAACTCCGTGTCCCAGCCTACTGACTGGTATGTTTTAATTTGAATAGTTGGTTAAATGAATGGATGAATGGGCAAACAGAATGAAAGAAAGTGAAAGACAATTAGCCAGCTTCCCTGCAGAAAGGAGCAGTCCTGGGATTCTAAGGAAGATTATTGACTGAACGGGATTAAGGAAATCAGCAAAGGGTGTTGAAGCCACTAGCGACTTCTAAGAGCAAGAAGCCACTGCCATTCTGCAGACAGCCAACTGAGTGGTGTCTGTTCCACCACTCAGGGGGAGGAGGAGAGCTGCTGGGGAGGGTCTGTGGAGAGAGAGGTATAGCCCCTGTCAGACCCTGTCCACAAAGCAAGGCGGGGAGCAAAGGAAGAAGCACCCTGGAGACCTCCTTTTTAACTTGTATTTCTTGCTGGTCCCTCCTACTGGCCAAACCCAACTAGAAGCCAGAGGGATAAGGGCAATACCCAGGATTTAATCTGTAGAGCCCATCTCCCAGAGTCCTAGAGGACAGATAAGGGGATTGTAAATGAGGGATATAAATGGAGAATGGCAGCACAAAGGATACAAGATGATTTTCCATGGAGGGGAAAATGGAAGCAGGCATAATGTCCTAGAAGGAGAAGGAGGATTCACCAAGAGAAGGAGGGAGAAGTGTGTGAAGATGCTGGAGACAGTGACAATTCCAGTTATGTGGGATTTGGAAATGAATAGTGCCTGACACCTTTAAAGAATCTTGGTTCTTTTTCTACCCAAGATTCTCTCAAGTAGTATTCCTTTTTTTGAGAGAGAGAGGGAAAGAGCTGAGGGAGAGAGAGAACGAGCTGGGGGAGGGGCAGGGAAGAAGGAGTAAGAGAATCTTAAGCAGGCTCAGCCTGGAGCCCAGCCCGAGGCTCAATCTCATGATCCTGAGATCATGACCTGAGCAGAGATCAGGAGTCAGACATTCAACCAACTGAGCCACCCAGGCACCCCTCAACCCCTCAAGTAGTATTCTTTAGGGTGAATTGTGTTCTCAAAATAGACAAGCTTAGCTAATGTACATTTTAGAATAAATAATTTAAAGAATTATAATAATTTCCTAGCTACTTTATGGTATCAGGTACTGTGCCCAAAGCTTTATATAATGATCTAATTTCATGCTCACAAAATCTATGAGAGATACTGTATATTGTAATTTTTATTTTACAGTTAAAGAAACTGAGCATAATAGTATAGCAACTTGCCCAAAGTTGTATTGCTAGGAAATGAGAGAGAGAGAGAGAGGTCGGTGTGACTTCAAAGCCTGTTCTCCTCAGCACCAGTTAACTATTTTGCCAAGCTGGTTTGTGAGTAGATCATGTGCATGAACTGTTCTTAAACTTGCATTTGAGCTAGAGGATTTGGCTAGGTTTCTTCTTGCTGGCTATTATTGGCTGTTAACAAGTGGTGTTTTAAAGTGCTGTTAGAGGGCCAAGAAGGGAACTTAAGTGATTCACATAACTGTTGAGAAGATCAATATGATCAATCAATTCAAAAAACCAAGTTTGTTGTTTATTGCTCTAAGATGGTATAGAGACAGTGGTACAACCAGATACTTTTAGGGTCTTACGCTGTGTTTGAAGTTAATTAGAACCTAACCCATACTACAGCTTCAGAACAAGGCCCTGTAATAGGTGCCCAGACTGCAGGAAGGGGAAGAAGCTGTGAAGGGAACCGAGGTGAGTAAATTTCACCGTGAGTAGATTTCACCCAGAAGGGTGTCTGTTCCGCCACTCAGCTTTCTCTTGCTGCCCACAGGTAGCCTCCTTTGTGTTCCCTTTGTATTGCTCTATGCCTTTATGATGGGTATTGAAAGACAAACTAAGGCGTATTAAAATTTTAGGAGTTTATTTAAGCAAAAATCGATTTGAATCAGGCAGCATCCAACCTAGCAGATAGAAGGGAGCTCCAAGGAGCTTTACAAAATGAAAGATTTTTATAGCCAGGAGGGTGGAGGAACAAGGAAATTACACTAGGCAAGGAAACATGTGTTGGTTATGGCAAAGTGACTTTCCTCTAGGGGGATGGCAGGGGTCTATCACGCAGATTACCTAACTAGTACTGATCCTTTGATTTCAGAAAGACTGGTTGAAAATTCCATTTCTGAAAGAGCCGGAACTACAATTAAGTTAAGTTTGGGTTTGGTGACTCTGGGCTTAGATAAACAACTCCATTTGGGGCCTTTTGTCTTGTTCTCAACACAAGACATATCACACTGTGTTCTAAATATTTACCTCGCTTTCTCTGTAATTAGAACATAAGCTTCTTGAAAGCACAGCCTGTGTCTTTTACTATCTTTGAATTTTTAACCCTGGCACCCTATTTTATCTTCAGAAGGCAATCTTTAATTGGACGGTGATGATTGATTATAAAACTTTAAAAAATCGAAATCCCTATTCGGATTTAAGTTATTGACCTTGTGTCATTTAAAAGCATAGTTGAATTCCTTCAACTTTCTTTGTGGACTGAATTTTTGTATGTCACATTATCATTTAAATGCAGAGGAGAAACTAGCTATTTTTTAGGAACATTTTGGTGAATACTCTTGTAAAGGAAAGAATCACCTTGGAGTTTAAGAGAATTCTGATTTCTATACATCAGGTTTGCTTCAAGCAGTGAGGATCTGTATGTGGCAGGATGGAGAAAAGCTGGGAAGCATAGTTTTGGGGACTGGAATAGAATTTAATATGTATTTTAAAATACAGATTGCATTTTCACGTGGTGAAGTCCATGTTGCGATGATGGAAAGCAAATCTGTATTTTTGTGGCCAGGTTTCCACTACAATAATCTTAAAAGCACTATAAAATGGAGATGCCAATAACCATGTGGAAATAGCAGGAAGAAAGACAAATCACACGTAACTTCTCATTTTCTTGATAATAACTTCCTTATTTTCCTGAGTTTATTCCACTTCAACTTGGCTTGAATAATAATAAATATGAATGTTTTAGGGATGAGGGTTTTGTTTTATTTTCTTATTCCCTCCACTATCTCACCAGACGATAGCCGTGAAGTGGTGGAAGGCAGAGGGCTGGTTAGCTGGTTGGTAGAGGAATGGAGTCAGAATTGGAGGGTTAGGTGGTTAGAAAGGAGACCAGTCATAACAACCTTCAAGTCCAATGAAACAGACATGCAACGCTGATAGAAGAAAATATCTGCATCAATTGTTTGTTTGTTTGTTTTTGAGTGAAGAGTTTGATACATAAGATAATTACTCTCTGGTTCATTCACTGAACAAATTATCAATTACTGAATAATCACTTATTTTGGGTACTGGGAATAGAGAAGTGAACAACACTCAGGCATGGTCTTGTGATATCTACTGTCAGCCTACAAAGGAAGATTCCTCCTTTCTGGTAGGTGTTGAATGTCATTCTATAGCACTATCTAATTAATTTATTCCGCAACTGTATCTGTGTATCCTCATACACGACTTATGAAGGGTCAGGTGGGTTAAGAGATGACCTGCCACTGGGGTTAGTCCTGAGAGGGAGGGCACATGCACCTGGCCAGGTACCATAGCAGGATTTCCCTAAATCCAAGACATGGCATGGAGACTTCTTGGCAAACACATACTTTCTGGCTGATGTTGTTTGTAGTGTGGTCTGCCTATCTGCTCACATTTGATGGGTGGGGAAATAGAATCACCATCTTCTTATATTATCAAGTCATTGTATTAATATTATGTTGTTCTCTTTGCACACTTATGATAGTGTATAGTGTTAAATTCTGACTATAAAAATAACCTGGCTCATGCACCTTTATCACAGTTCCAGATCTTTTATAAAGACATGAGAAAAACCACAACATTCCTCTTCCCTATTTTCTCTTGTGGTTAAACCTGCAATCTCAGTCAGAAGAAAAAATTCTGAAAGGGTATACACCTCGAAGCCTTGAGAATCTGATGTGCTCACAGTGACAAGCTTTAGTTTGCTCTCCTACTTTGAGTACTTAGCTAAACCCACTGCCCTCTTTCCAGCGCCTGCCCCGGGAATGTCCTGCTGAGTATTTTCTACTCATGGAGTCCACAGCCCTCCTCAAGCTCACTGAAAAGCACCTCAGACACTGGAGCTGATCTGGCCCTTTCCTGCCCTTCAGACCCTGTTCCCAAATTTCTCCAAAGTGCAGTTACTCTGAACATAGAATGTAGCTGCTGCCACACCAGCAAGCATTTTCTTCCCAGCTATCAGAGGCTCCAGTCCTGTTTTCTCTCCAGCGAGTGACAAATGTTACTGTGATAAGACCCTTCTGTTCACTACATTTGACTTTACCTTGACTCTTAAAATATCCATCAACAATTACATTTTTTTTTTTAAATGAGAGTGACTTGATGCCTCATTGTTCTTAAAGGTAGTAACGTTGATGCCTGAGCCAATGGGAACTGAGTAATGGTGCGGAGGAGAGCATGCAGTTAGAGCTCATTAAAATTATTATGCATCTGAAGCGTTTTTTCCTGAGGATGATTGGATAGCTCCAGTTGACAAGGAATTAGTGCAGGGTTCATTTTCTTGCTGTCTTTGTTCTGGCTGTTCCTAGTCTCCTGACATTTCTCCAATAGGATATAATTCCAAAGCTCTTATGTTTGATCATATTTGTTCCCATATATACCCAGTTCTTAAATTCCCCCAGAGAGGTTGATCTGAGTTCAAAGTGAAATATGGATGACTTAACCATATTCCCTGTTGCTCTCAAATTAATGTTGCTGGCTGCCAAACACCACGGGGCTTTTCTGGTGGTATCACATAATCGGATTGTATTCTATAGGAAACTGTAAGAATCACTGCCTGCAGTAGCAACATATTTATAAAATGAGAAAACTGAGGCCTCCACATGTTAAAGTATTAGACCAAGGTTATACAGCTACTTCGTGGTATCCCCAGGAAGGTAAGCACTTGAACCCTAATACCGGGGCTTCTCCTATCTCATAGTTCTATCTTTCTCTTCCTTTTGTTTCATATCACTTTAAATTCAAATTGTCACATTCATTCATGACAACCGCAGAGGGAGGGCAAAACATACACTTAGGATTCAACTGAGAAATATTAACTTATGCCACATGTGACTCACATATGTTAAGTATTTTATTATATGCCTAGCGTGGTGAAATTCACACCACAGTCTGTCCAGTCACACTGCCTGGCATTGCAGCCTCACTCCACCAATTACTAACTGTGTAGCCTTGGGCAAGGTGCTCACCTTCCCTGTTTGCTCATCTGTAAAATGGGGATAATAATAATACTTCTCAGGGTGCGTGGGTGGCTCAGTGGGTTAAAGTCTCTGCTTTCAGGTCCTGGGATTGAGCCCCACATCATGCTCTCTGCTCAGTGGGGAGCCTGCTCCTCCCCCCGCCCTGCTCTGTCACCTCTCTGCCTACTTGTGATATCTCTGTCAAATAAGTAAAATCTTTTTTTTTTTTAAAGATTTTATTTATTTAATTGACAGAGATCACAAGTAGGCAGAGAGGCAGGCAGAGAGAGAGGAAGGGAAACAGGCTCCCTGTTTTTCAGAGAGCCCGATGCGGGACTCAATCCCGGGACCCTGGGATCATAACCTGAGCCGAAGGCAAGAGGCTTTAACCCACTGAGCCACCAAGGTGCCCCTAAATAAATGAAATCTTCAAAAAATAATAATAATACTTCTCATGAGTTGTTGCCAGGACTATGCGAGTTAATCCACAGAAGAGTGAGAACAATGTTTGGCATATGGTAAGAGCTGAATAAGAAATGATTATTATTACTATCTGATAAATACTTTCACATTGAGAAAACTCTAAGTGGAAAAAGTCAGCAGGAACTGAAAATACCACAATTGCATTCAATCTCTATCTTCATTCTGGCAATTATCTGCCTTGTACTCTTCAACTGTTATTTCTCTTAACCTAGATTTGAACCGTGGAATGCATGTCTATCTTGTTTTTTTAAACCTGTTTATATACTTCAGGACCAGGACTGCTCTCTCATCAAGTGCATGCTCAGAAGATGTGTGGTGAATCAGAGACTTTGGCTGGGGAGATGCTAGATCTGTGTGATTTAAGGTCCATAGAACAAAGCTTGAATATGAAATAGTGTATTCATCTCATTGGGGCATTACGTTTCTGTTACAATGTTACTGATCATTCTTTCAACAGGTAATTATTTAGTATCTAGCAGGTGCTAGGCATTCTTTCACAACAATGAACAATGCAGATCAAAATCTCTGTCCTTATAATCCTTATAGTCTAATAAGGGAAGATTAAAAAAACAAAATAAGTAAATTAAAGGTATGCCAAAAAGTGAAAAGTGCTATAAGAGAAAATAAAGAAGAGGTGTGGAGGGTCTTAGAGGAGTTGGCCTTAGCCAGGATGGGAAAGGAGGACCACCCTGCAGAGGTGGCAGTGAGCAGTCTTGCAAGAAGCCTAGGGAAAAGGCAGTGTAGGGCAAGAGAAGAGAAAGCAAGCAGGCCTGGAGGGAAGAGCTTGGTATGTTCAGAGGTTAGCAATAATCCGAGCGGCTGAAACTCAGCAAGTAGGGGTAAGAGTGGTCTGTGCTCTGAGGTACCAGAGGCCCAGGTCATGTAGGACTCACATGAGGTACAAGGGGCCCAGGTCATGTGGGACTCACAGGACATTGTCAGGCAAATGAGTTATTTTGAACAGGTGAGTAATGTGATCTGACTTACATATGACAGAGTCACTCTGGTGGCTGTTTTGAAAATATACTATGTTAAGGACTTGTGAGCAACATCGTGTTTACTTACATAACAGCCCTAAAAGGATTAGTTTTTCTGAGATGAAAGCCAAGGTTTACAGAGACTTAGAGTGGCACATCAATGATTCAAAATCAGACATGCCTACCTCCAAATTCCAAGTTCTTTATCATTAATTTTTACTTCTGTCCTATATTCTGTTAAACCTTAGTCTCATTATGGCTGTAGAGGACCTTTTACTCTTTATTTTTCAGCAATCTCCTTTTCCTTGTTTCCCTTAGTGTTCGTGAATTACAAAAGATCTGTGTGTTTCCCGCATGCGCAAACAAACCTGAGGAAAGCCTGTGTAGAACCAGATGTCAGGTCTCCAGGCAAACTGACAAACTGACAAACTGACATGAATCACGTGAGCTGATACGAGCTATCCTGAGATTATCTCAAATATGGATAAACATTGAGAGGACAGGCTGAGGCAAAGGGAGGGCTTAGGGACATATCAAATTCATCTTCTCTAGCAAGGACGTCTCTGATGAGAGTCTCATCTTAGAAATAGGCTGTTCTCCAAAATCAGTTACTTGCTAGTAACTTAGAGGAGACTAGCCCCTAGACAAGGTGTTAGGTGTGTGCGCACAGGAGCAACCTTCCTAATAACACCTCTGTGTTGTAGTGGCCTTCACTATAACTCCTTGAGTCATCCCTTCTTCATCCCAACAATCTCTTGTCAAGTCAATTGTTGTGCTTTTCAGTTTTTTCTTTTTCTTTTCTTTCTTTCTTTCTTTTTTTTTTTTTTTAAGATGCGCTATTTATTCGTTAGAGAGCGAAAGAGCAAGAGCATGAACAGGGTGGAGGGTTAGATGGAGAAAGAAGCAGACTCCCCACTGAGCAGGGTGCCTGATACCATGCTCAATCCCAGGATGCTTAGATCATGACCTGAGCCAAAGGTGGGCACTTAGCCGACTGAGCCACCCCGGCACCCCTCAGTATTTTTTTCTAGAAATATATTCGCTATTTTATTTTTATTCTATCTCTAATCTTCTATAGGTGTTATTATTCTTACCTAAACTCATTTAAAAATCACCCATTTTTTGTCTTCTCCCAGCCTCTTCTCCCTTTAATTCCTCCCCTTAATATGTTCCTCACTACAATAGATGATTATCTGTTGCCAACAGGATTAAGAATGAATCCAGTGTTAACATTCTAATCTATGTCTTCTGGGTTATTATCTACTTCTTACTATATTCTTGTCAAATTTAATTGTTCATTTTATCCTCAATGGAAATGACACTTTTCCACTTTTATGATTTTGTGTGTGCTTTTTTTTCCTTTAAAAATCTTCCTACCTCTATCCACTATCTAAATCTCTTTGCAAAACAATACCTCAGAACCCCTCTTTCACTGTTTTAGTTAGAGCAAGCTTATACTGCAGACAAAAAATATATATATACATCAGTTACTAAACACAACTTATTCCTCATTTGTGGGAAATCTGTTGTGGGTCTGGGCTACTTCTCAGGACATCATTCTTGTGATAGCTCAGTACCTAGGGAAGAACTTGTTGAAATGGCACCTCCGTATCATCAAGGGCTTCCACCATTGCCTTGACAGAGAAGACCTCATGTGGACAATGACATACTCTGGCCTGAAAGTGACACACATCGATTCAACCCATAACCCACTGACTAGATCCAGCCACGTGGCTCCACTCAAACAATTTGGAGTCATCTGAGAAATGAGTCCTCTCATATGTTTAGAAGAAAAGACCAAATATGCATAAACACTAAGCTTCTGTTCCATCCACAGAGGCTTTCTATATCTCTTTAAATTATAATAATAATAGAGTTGCTTGTGAATGCATCCTGTACTCACAGGAAGGCAGTACCTTTTAGTTGCATTTAGATGAATCTCAAGGAGGCATATTCAAGATTATTAGGAATGCCCCCACTTTTTTCCTCTCACCCGACCAAATATGCAGTCACATCTGTAGAGATGGCAGTTTCCATTTCTACATTCCATTCTTATACCTGTTGCCTGGATATGTTCACAGCTTTAGAAATGATTTAGGAAATATGATTAATGCTTGATTTTACAGGGATTCTCGGAGACATTTTGTTAATTGGAGAGCTTTCATATAGTCTTTCCTATGAAAATAAGATTATACTTTTTCCTGTTTTGCCTCAATTATGAATTATGAAAAAGCTTAGCTCTTTATGATATGGTGGATAAATAGCCTTTCCTAAGATAGAAGCCCAAATATTCTCAGAAATAACACAGAAAATGGGAAAGGTACCATAAATAACAACTTGGGAGACAACATTTCTAACTTCAGAGCCCTTTCCTATATGAAATGAATTGAGAAGCAACTTTCCTCTGACTGTTCTAGAAGTTATGCATCAAGCTAGATTATTTTTAGAACCCAGTATGCTGAGAGCATTTCTGGCAAAGTGAGTTTTTGAGTATGAGAAAACAATGAGACAATATTTAGTCCAGGTACTCCAGAAAGAATTTCTGATGGAAGCTTCCTTGTCCTTGTACTATCTTGAACAGAGATCTGGATAATGGTTTCCAGAGCACAGTGTTTGAGATTTGTATTGGATTTGGGCCATTAGACCAAAGTTATAACCACTTGTCCTAAACCTCTCTCCAATTAACTAAACTATGAATCTTAAAGTCAGTTTTGCATTTTGAGAGAAATCTTCAAGCAAAATGTCAACAAGGTATAAATAGCAAGTATTTATTCAATAAGGATTCTCCAAGATGTTCTAGAAGGAGTAAATACAGAGTTTGAGATGCAGTCTTAGACTCTTCATTTAATAATATGTGTGTCTTCAGTTCTTACTTTCACTTTATTGTATCTCAAAGGAAAGAGTGGGCATGGTCTCTGGAATGCAAATAAGATTCCTTTTGTTTACACCATTGGACTTCAAACATTTTGAGATTATGGCTTCTTTATTTATTTTTTTTAAAACAGATTTATTTATTTATTTGAGAGGGAAGGAGAACATAAGAGCATGAAAGGGGGAGGCAGAGGAGAGAATCCTCAGTCAGACTCCCCACTGAGCCCGGAGCCCTGTGTGGGGCTTGATCCCATGACCCATGAGATCATGACTTGAACCAAAACCAAGATTCTGACACTCAACTGACTAAGCCAAATAGGTGCACCAAGATCATGGCTTCTTTAAAGAACTGTTGAGATCTTGTTGAATCTTATGGTTCTTCTGAGAAGATGTTATGAATCTCCCAGAAATGTGCAGACAATTTGATTACATTTTTGAGAGATTTATAGCCATAGGAAGCACCAACTGAGGTGCATGGAACTAAGAGTAAAGACATTAACATCCACCAACAGCCAGTTCCAACAATCAGCCTCATGATGATATATACAGAAATAAATATATCCTGCAGATACTACGGTGGGCAAAATGAGGTACTTCTCTTTCCCACACACCCCCCCACCAAAGACCCCAGAGGAATAGATAGTGTCATTCCCAAAAGTGCCCGAATGTGCTTGTGCAGCTTCTCAGAATTAACGCCCACAAGCTATGGACTCAAAGCCATTTCAGTTCATTGATTCAAACTTAACTGCATCAGAAAATCCTCTAATGGGATTAAATTCCATTGCTCTAGTTATGACTACTGATCTCCTATATCTTTTTTTTTTTCAAACTTATTTTTCTGCCAATCAGTTTTTGTCTTCTGATGACTTGAAATTTTAGCTCTCAGATCCTCCTAAAGCATTGTTTTGTTTTGCCTCAGTTTGTAAGATTGGGATTTTGCTTCAGTTCTTCTCCAGATGTACAGTCCAGTGGTGAGATTCAGCTAAGTGGTCCTCCAGCAAGGATATGCTGGCCAAGATATAATGATACCAACCTGGTTATTGTGCCCTAAACACATGTTGCTGCCTTTTGCTTCACTGTAACTCTGAAATACCTCTCTCAGCACCCTTGTTTTCCGAATCAAACTCTTTTGCCTCTTAATAACATTCTGCAGTAGCTAGAGTATTTAATCCCAAGAATTTTTCTGAGATTAACTCACCAAAATTAGTTTGGCTCTGCTGTTTTTTACTGATTCTTTTATAATCTCTGTACCCCTAGATCATAACACATGATGTGTCATATTAAATGACCTCTGTCATTCTTCTAGATGACGACCTCCTATGTGCATGAATCATGACTTATTCCTCCTTCTGTCACCTGCACGTATTATGATACTGTGCACTTCTAGGTGCATTTGGGTGTTTAGAACAGAACAGTGCACCAGGCCTCTGGACACCTCTAGACACTGGTTTCCTGTACTCCCAGATTTGGCTCTCTATCCACCAGGATATGCTTCTTGATGGTGATGTCCCCATCGGTGACAGAGATATTATGATCCCTTATACACTGTGTCTTTTGTGGTCGGCACTTCCTTCAGAGAACATCTTTATAACTTGCAATGTTACCTCAGTCATGAATAATTGAAAATGGCTGCCTTGAGTATATGACGGAAAAGGCTCAGAAGAAAGAAGAGTTGAGATTTGTCAGTAATATCACCTGGAGGCTCTAAAGTATAAACCAACAAGCCACATGCCAATATTAATCTTCCCACAAAGTGAAAGAGTTTTATGATAATCCCAACACTGTTTTCGGTTCATTGTGTTTTGCTGCGGCAAATAGCCCAAACTATCCTATGTGAAAATTGTCTTCAGTGAGGACATTGGTGAAACAGTGTTAGTGCTCACAGAACCAAAGGAAGGATGTGGTGAAGCCACAGGTGTGGGGGGGACCTGCAGATTTCCACTGTTTGTTATCTTCTCACAAGTATTGAGCTTATCTTCATAAACCTTAACCATCACCAGGAAGGATTGGGGCCAGACAGAGCTATCCCTGCACTGCGTAATTCTAGGAAGTATCATTCACAAAGATGATAGTTAGAAAATAACAAAGTATGGGGCACCTGGGTGGCTCAGTGGGTTAAGCCTCTGCTTCAGCTCAGGTCATGATCACAGGGTCCTGGGATTGAGCCCCACATTGGGCTCTCTGCTAGGCAGGGACCTGCTTCCCTTCCTCTCTCTCTGCCTGTCTCTCTGCCTACTTGTGATCTCTCTCTCTCTCTCTCTGTCAAATAAATAAATAAATAATCTAAGAAAAGAAAGAAAGAAAGAAAGAAAGAAAGAAAGAAAGAAAGAAAGAAAGAAAGAAAGAAAAGAAAGAAAATAAATAACAAGGTATTCCTAAGTAGCTGCTTTAATGTAATGCTTATAAGGTAAAGGGATTGTTAGGGACTTCCCAAATACTCTGGATAAGAAATTTGACATGGGACCTGTTTTTCCTCCTCCTTCTTCTCCCCAATCATCTTTAAAAATCCAGTCGTCATATCTCACCAGTCCTCCAAAGGTCAAGGATTCACTGAGTATTTGCTGTGTGTAACTCTCTAGTCTGTGGTCTAGAAGTATATTTTTAAAGACAAGGCATGATTTTTGTTTTGTTTTTGTTTTTGTTTTTTTGTCTGAGATTGCCTACAGTCTTATTACAATGCTGATACATACAAATAAAGCCATTACTATAACATAGTGGCAGTATTCAGTGCAGTTATAATTTTTATGGCACAGACTCTTACTGTTGTGAAGGAAGGAAACCAAGGAAGAAGGAAACCATGTAATAGAGAAGGTTCTAGAAAACTGGGTGACACTTGACCTGCAACTGCAATATGAGAGATCATTGCCCTGATATGGACTACCATACTCCATGGTGAGATTTTAAAGGCATATGGACCTATATAACTGGGTTCAAATTCTGACTCTGCTGTGAAACTTTAAACAGAGAACAAAGCTTATTTTCATCTGAAAATAGTTCTAATAATAATACTGTAAAACAAATGGTTAGCATATATAAGATTTATAATATAGTTTTTGACAAATAGCTGATGTTCAGTCAAATTAATGTGATTTCTCCTCTTTTTTTTTTTTTTTTCTTTTATAACCTGTGGGGGGAGAAACGTCTATCATTAGCCTGAGGATATCCCTGGAAGTAGGAAAACATTAATTTACATTGACAATGAAGTGTAATTATTGATATTAGAGATTTTCTTCATAGAAGAAGAGATGCTAAGGGAGAAGAGTATGTTGGCACTGAGCACCCAGAGGGGATGGCACACCATAGGGAGACAACATGACATGGATAAGGGGAGAATACTGACCTTGCAGGATTGCCTGTGGCCAGCTTTTCTTAGAGAATGGATGGTTGTCATACTAGAAAAAAGGAGTTGGGGCATTTCTCCCAGGTATAGAGGAAGAGAGCCCACAACACTTAGAGGTATATGGAGACTAACTCGGCTGTAGTGTTAGGAAGTATATTTTGAGCCAAAATATTTCAGTAGAAGTAAAGAGACAAATAAAATAGCTCTAACTCTAAGCAAGACACATGGGTTCCTAAAATGAACAGTTACCCACTAGAGCCAAGTGGAGGTGGGGGAATTTGGAATAGTAAGGACATTTTAAATTTCACTGGAAGCTTGAGTAGTTTGCCCAATATATTTACAAAGCCAGGTCATGCAATGGTCACCTAAAATCAATGCCTAAAAAAACTCTAGCAATTCCATATCAAAAAAATAAAAAAGGAGAATCATAGTCCTTGAGAGGGAAGAGGGGAAGAGAAGAGAGGAAAGGAAAAAGGAAAAGGGAAAAGAAGAGCAGGGAAGGGAAAGGACGAGAAAGGGAAAGGAGAGGAAGGGAGGGAGTGAGGGAGAAAGAAAGACTGGAGAAAAGAAGGAAAGAAAGTTTTTCCAGGCAATGGCCCTGGACAACATAATTGTTAATTTCCTCTCAAGAAAGTTGACTTAGTAAGTCTAGAGAACTCTTTTCCAGCATCTGATTCCCATGTGCCAATAAGCATCTCTCACCATGAAAGGCATTCTTGCCCTCACTCCTGCAGATATCACAAACTGATTTTATATGTAGCGAGGGACACGAACAAGGAGAGAAGGTCTCCCATCTCTTAAGACCTGGACTGTCATCAATGCTCCAGGAGCCACAGTGGATGTTTGTGATAAAACTGCACGGAAACCTCCTGGCAGGTCTGGGGTATTGAAGAACCCAGTGATGTATGGACAAGGGGAGATCAGCTCCTGTTGGAAGATTGGCCTTCCTCAAACCGTCAAGTGTTAGAATATGGCATTTACCTCTCAGCCTGGACAAGAGTGGAATTTCTCAATCAGAACATGGCAGTCATCCAAGGGTTAGTGGGTGATGATTTTGAGTGGTATGGCCATTAATAATATAAACAGTGGCTCATAAGGCGGCTACACACATGTGTCTGGGTCAGCCTGGATCTGCAGGTACAGCAGATGCTGATAAGCTGGGATGGCACAGCGGCCTTTGGTCCTTACGTAGGTCAGTACTCTGACACTGAGGAAGAGAGAAGAGGTGATCAATCTAGTAGGTCTGCTTTTACAGATTGCCGGTCTTTAGCTGTTTCCTAGGGCTCCTCTTCAGTAGATGCTTTGTGAGTGACTATTCTAGGATAGAGTGAGGCAAGGATTTGGGATACAGAGTGAGACAAGATAGTTAAGGTCCCTACCTTTATGACTTTATCAGCTTTATATTGGTTTATTTGTTGCTTACAATTAGCAGACTGTAAGCAACTACCCTTTCTGAAAGGTTTTGTTTTCTAAAACTTAATTTTATTCCTTATGATTTTTCTGGATAGTATTTTTCACACTTTGAAATAAGTAGGCAAGTGATTATGTATGAGGTGCCTGGTATAGCCTATACTTCCTGAGGGCAAGCCCTGAATCTGTTTTGTATCCCCAAGGCCAGTGCATATAAGTTCACTTCTTTAGGTAAATGAGGAAGTACTTCATTTGAGTCTCTAATTAAAGCTCAGCCCTCCCCCATACAGAATCTAATGCAGTTGGGTCTAAAAGCACAAAGTCTGGGAGAAGAGTGCCCAGATTTGAATTCTGAAGGTCTCACAGAAGCTCTCTAACTCTTTGGTGCCTCAGCTTTCTCATTTGTAAAAAAGAATAAAAGTAGTGCCTACTTCATTAGCCATTTCCAACAAGCAGTTAGTTCATACATGGAAAGAACTTGGAAGAGTGGATGGCACCTAGTCAGGCCCATATAAGTGATTGCTACTAATATTGTATTATTATTATTTGCATGACATCCCTTTTCTTACAGAAGCTGAAACACAGGACTTATGATGCATGTTATCTATCATTTAATTTTTTTTTTCAGAGAAGTCTGTTTCAAATAACCTATTCTCTTATCTCCTTAAATGGATTGAGTTTTATGAGTGCCAGTATATGGTTAAAAAAATGTGGCAATGGTAACCATGTGATGTAGCAACAGTGCCTTCCTCTTCTAGACTGTATGGCCTTTTCTGTACAAATATTGACCAACTTCTGACTATATGAGTATCTTCAAACCATATTTTTTGGAAACAGTAGGGGAGTTATAATAAAAATAACAAGTCACTAATGGTGGTTTTACACATAATTTCTGATAGTCAGGAACTGACCACTGCTCTGGAGTTACCGTAACTATAGCCAAATAATTCTCTCCATTTTGTGGATAGAGACAATGAAGAACTCGAGGGGTCATCACAGAGGCAATCAATTCTTGAAATCCTGTTGTTTTCTGCAACATCAAAAAGTGTCTATACTTCGTTTTAAAAAGTCCAAACTGCAAAGAACTGAAAACATGGCCATAGGAAAAACAGATTATTACTATGGTCTTGCTCCAAATCACATCAAAATGAATTTAATTGCAGTCTCCAACAATCAGATTTCATTTGGCACAGAAGTGGTCCTGTCACTTTTGTGATTTTAACAAACACTAATTACGATTTTGTAGATAGTGAATGATAATGGAAAGTTATAATGTTTCATTGTTTTATTAAATATATTATGAAATTCTCTGTTTAAATGTCTAGCTTTATTTCTGCAATCCTGGAAAAAGGTTCAGATTTTATATTTCAGCTCCCCATCCCACAAAAATGGTAGAATGCATCCTTGGGGCCGGCCGACATGTACCTAGAGAAATGCAAATTAGAATTTAGATATAAGATGTTCCAGGCAACTTTCTACCTGAGCCTTTTCTAATCCATACTAATATTTCAAGATTATTCAAGTGCTTAAAACACTTTAAAAACTTATGCTTATATTGAACTTCTTGTATGCTGGGCAATATTCTGAGGCCTGTACATATATTATTCCATTTAACCACATGATCCTCATGATGCCCCTATGAAGTAGATATTGGTATTACTAGTATTTGGTGCATAAAGAAAGAGAGACACAGAACAGTTAAGTAACATTGCTAAAGTCACACAGCTCCTAAGTGGCAGAGCTCAGAAACAGACTCTGGCCAGCTAGCTTCAGAGTCTGTGTTTTATAACCATGCTTTACTATTTCTTAAAATGAAGATCAACATAATCATCAACTATATTCTGATAATCATTTTTAGCATATTTTACTTTAGGAAAGTATTTTTAAAAGTTAAATTGAGCCAGCTTTCAAATAAGCTCTAAATTGGATTTTTTTTGGTTGACAAGCTTATGTTTCTGGAATGGCTCAGGTAAATTCAGTTTACTGCCACTTATTGTATTTTCCCAGCCTCAGCCATCTCTCCTTATTCATAAAATTTGCCTTCATTTTCCCCCAAGATTTTCTTAAGCTTCTCGCCTTTGCTAAAATCTGGTATAGATTTCAGAACTGTGAGTTAATTTCAACATTAGCCCACAACCTAAATGATAAATTCGGGGGTGCATGTGATTATGTTCCAACATAGAACAGCGAGAGACTTCTCTGTTCAGAAAAAAGAAAGGTGACATAATCTGGTATTCTTTGGGAATGCTTTCTGGAGGAATCCAGATGCACACAGAGGCCTGAAAATTGGATAGGCTCTAGATTCTGGATGAGTGAGAAAGGGCGCTATATATAGAGGACAGATTCAAGGTCCGTTCTTTGTAGACAGATGACCACTGAACTGCTGGAGCTGATGGCCACTGTTGAAAAGCAGTGGATAACACTAGCCTATAATTTTCCCTCTCTTCTCTAATCTACTGTTTCTCTCCACAACACAATCTAGAATTTTATAATGCATGTTCTACAGTTACCTTGCATTTTAGCACCAGCAACACTGTTAACTTCAGTCATGGCCTAGTTTTCAAAATTAAAAATAAATAAATTCTGGGTTGCAGAGTTAAAGATCTTTCACACTGAGCCAAGCAATATGGTACTACCTTTGACTTTGCTGTGGACATGGGCAGTGGTAGTGGTAAATCCATGCTTGGCACGTATTAGCTATCAAAGCTCACATCTCTGAATTCTGAGATAAATGGATGATTACAGTAGGTAGAGGCTAGCAAAGTATAGAATGCATACTAGGGAATTCTAGGTTTCCTATAGTATACAAAGGTCTTGAATCATCTTGAAGATGGATCTACATGCCTGATGATTTTCTGAAACATTCCCATGATATGTAGGTGTTTCTGGTGGTCTGTGTTTCTCCATGTAGTCCCTGGATTTGGACTGGGGTCTTTAAAATACTCTGGGTACTGAGAGTAAAGGAATTTGACAGCTTAATTCATTGTAATAATTTATGCGTTTAATCTTTCTTTTTAAATGAGCCCCGAGGTTCTGCAACTGGTGTATACAGTATTTATAAATACGATTAATATGGTGTCCACTTTCTGGAGTGGGATCAAACAAAACAAGAAGAAAAAAAAGCCACTGAGTCAAACAAAAGCAGCTGGCTGTACTCTGTTTATGAGTAATGGGGGCTCTGTTGCTTTCATTCATTCTGGAGTCAGAAAATCATGAAATCTCAGCTGGCCCAGATCTGCACTTTTAGATAGGTGAATGTCTGTCCAAAAGATATAGTCTAGAGTTCTAATTTGTCAGCAGACACACCTTCATATATCAAGGGTATTTCGTACTCTATACATGTGTGGGATTGAGGTAGTACTGAGGTAGATGAATGTAAGTATGCATTGTGTCATCATCCTTTCTTTGAAATGCTTAAAATTTAGAATTTGAGGTGTGGTAAGAACAGAGTGTATACTTCCATATATCCACCTAAACCAACAGGATGAAGTAGCAATATCAGTTGCTCCCAAATGACTGGTAAAGTAATTTCTCATAATGACTTTAATGAAAGGGCTGTTGAATCATGACCTATAGAAGGAGGCCAACGCCAGGTGGTGGAGAACTGCCATCAAATCTGTTTCATTGCAGAATAAATAAAACCCTAGACTGTGTGCCACCACAATGCCCATCATGGAGAAGCATCTTTTGGCCTGAACCAGAAGCCTCTATTTCAAAATTATCTCGTTCTACACAAGCTGAGTTTTCAGCCTCGTAAAGTATACAAGGATCATCGTGGAGGAAAAGAGTATGGAAAGAGCAGAGTGAGGAAGGAAAGGGGTTAGTGATGAGAGCTGGGAAAATCGTACTTTTCGTCTCCTATCAATCTGATTTCCTCCAACATCTGGTCATCTTCAAGGGGAAGGAAAACTTCATAAAAAGCCTTGAAGTATGTGCAATCAAATGTCAACATGCAGCTAATGCTTCACAAAGCGTATTTAGTAGATAAAAAGAAAAATTTTAATGCCATCATGGATAACCATGAAAAATATATTCATAGCCTTGCAAAAATATAGTTAGACAGATAAAAAAATTTTGAGCAAGTTATACTAACTTGTTAAGCAGATAGACCTAAATGTAAGCATTTTAGTTGATAGTCACCATTTCAGAAATAAGGAACATCTAGGCCTAACAGTTGAATCTTTTAGAGTGAGGATAGAGATTAAGTACTACCTATAAATGTAAGTCTTGAGAGGATATAATGAATGACCAATAAATACCTAAAACTCTAGTTAGAAGGCAAATAGCCCTTTTTCTTTTTCTTTTCTTTTCTTTTTCGTTTTCCCTGATCAGTGAGCTTTCTACTATACCACAATGGTGAGCTAAGAAGATCTACAGGGGGAGTTTAATGAAACAAGAATAATTTGACCTGAGAGTGGCCAGGATTCATAAGAGACAGTCAGTCATGACCTTTAAAATCATAAAGAAATGGCCCTCTATTACAGTAAGAAAATTTTGGCCAGCTGGAAGGAGGTAGTTGCTGGGAACAAGAATCTGCAATAAACATATGCCACAGGAATACATTTTCCATAATAGAACTGGTTGTCCAATCACCTGTCCAGAGTAATTAAATCTAATCTTGCCTACAAACGAGGTGAGGAACTGGTTGAACTTCCAAGGTCCTACCCAGTTCGGGAGATTGGAGCTGGAAACAATGAAAACATATGACCCTCATGAAAATCCCTGTTTATTTTCTACTTTTTACTGCCGATGGGACCCTGGAGAACTAGGACACATATTCGAACAGAAGTCATGCTGATGACATTTCTATAGAAGTTTTCTCCTTCTCAAAGAATCAGAGATGCAAGCCCTGGAACAGACCTATCACTCCCTTCTTCTGTTCCCCAGAGGCCTTTGCAGAAGTGCTCCCAAAGTACTTTCCTGCTCTGCCCAGTCAATTTGTAAATAAACCAAGAAGCAGAGAGCTGTTTTATAATCTAATAGCTCTTCTATTTGAGTATTATCCTCAAAACAAATCCATTGTAAAAGAAAACCATCCTCTTCTCAGTGTCTCCTGAATTGCTCCCTAACTTCCTCTGCCTCAGTGGCCAGGGCTACCAAAGAAAGGGAATGATGTTGACAGTATTGTCAGCCATCTAGTTCACAATGTTTTATCCATTTTGATTTTTCAGCCATCCTCTCTAGGTGGCTTCTTTGGCACCATTTCTCTGAGGCATTTGGATTCCTCCAACGTGACCAATGCCACATGGTACCCCTGGGCGGCAACCTGGGTGGGTTAAGGGAGGTGTGAGAGAAAAGGTATTACACTTGGCGTCAGCTGATTCTCAGTTTTCAGGCAGAGGACACTATAGACTCTGCCTTTCCCCCTCCCACAGGGACTATTGCTGTTGCTGAGAAACCTGCGTCTCTCTAAATAAATATTTTGTAATAAGTAAGAAAAAAATCAGTCTTATTAATTTCTTTGTGCTCAGACGAACCTAGCTGATCATTACAGCCTGTGTGCTGTGTATGTGTGTGTGTGTGGAGTTATAGTTATATATAGTTATATATTTTGTTTCTTACTAAAGGAACGGTTGAATAGAACTATCTGGTTTAAAGGATGAGCCTGACTGATTACTGTAATTCATAGGGCCTTAATTAGCTGCACAAACCATTAGCTACAATTAGACTATTATAAAACACTTGATGCGCTATGTCAACCACGGGGCCTCATTTATTCTTGTGGCAGGGATCAGGAGGGGGGAGGGCAGGCACACTATACCGCCAAGCATGCTAATAAAGAATGATTTTTGATTTAAGATGTTGCCGATAGTGCCTCAAAATTAATCTCAATAGCTGTCTAATTTGTGTCGGTGGATGGTATATTTATTGTAAAATGACACCAAAGCTAAATGAGTTACCTGAAGCAGGAGTGTTAATGTCAGTGCCTGGAGACTCGACTCCATATGCTGGGATACTGTGAGAGCCTGGTGCCGAGTGCTCCCAGCGGACCACTTGGCCTCATCTGTCTCAAAAAGCTCAGCAACCTGACTTCCACTTTATGATCCTTAAATAATAATAATAAAAGAGAAAGAGGGTGAAATGGACAGACACTGTCTAGAACGGGAAGAGACAAAGAGGTGAGAAAAGGAGAGAGAGGAAAAAAAAAAAAAAAACCTGGCAGAGAGGCATTGTTACAGCGCGAGTTTCCTAGGGTGAAGTTTAGCTCTAGATAATTATGGAAATGAAGAAGATAGCAGAGCCCAAGGTGTCCTTCAGGAGGTTTTCCATTAAAGAAGAAGGAATGAAAGGCCATGCTCGTGGGTAATAGTCTCCCAGGAGGCAGAAGTGGAGCAGGAAACATCCTCTTCCACTCGAAGACTATCTGATGGTAATAATTCACATTTTACAAGGGCTTTGACGCTTCACACCTCATTCGTGTTCATTAGAGCTGCCCAACAAGTGCAGAGTCCATTGTGGTGAGGAAGCTTTGCTTTTGGGGACAGAAGGGGGAGGGCACAGCTATAGTCACATGGGCAGCTACAAACAGCGGTGGGACTGGAATTCAGATTTCTGAAGTTGGTGCCCTTCACAGAATATTCCCAAGGTGGTTCCCAAACCCGGCAAATATTCAGAATTCTTAAAAAAGTACACGAATAAAAACTTTTCTCAGCCTTACTCAGACTTTCTGGGTTAGAAACTAGAAGCAGCGGTGAAGCTGAGGAATTTTTATTTCCAGAAATTCCCCCACATAATTCTGATGATCAGATTCGGAAACCACTGCCTGGACCAGTGGTTCTTTTTTTTTTTTTCTTTCTTTTTTTTTTTTTTTAAAGATTATTTATTTGACAGAGATCGCAAGTAGGCAGAGAGGCTGGCAGAGAGAGAGAGTGGGAGAAGCAGGCTCCCTGCTGAGCAGAGAGCCCGATGCAGGGCTTGATCCCAGGACCCTGAGATCATGACCTGAGGCGTCCTGGGATCATGACCTGAGCCAAAAGCAGAGGCTTAACCCACTGAGCCACCCATTGGCCCCTAGACCAGTGGTTCTTGAACACGGGCATGTCTCAGATTGAATCTGGTGCTGTACCCCACACCAAACATTTCCAATTCAGAAATTTGGGGGGTCTGAAAATTTTATATTTCAAGTAAGTTTCCAGGTAATGCTCAAGGTGCTGGTCTGAGGGCCCAATTTCAAGATGATTCTCAACACTGCATGTTAGATCATCTAGCAATCTTAAAAATCTAATGCCTAAACTTGTTTCTATTCAATTAAGTAAGAAAGTGGGGTAGAACTCAAGTATCTGTGTTTTATAAAGCTCTCCAGTGGATTCGAGTGTATAGCCAGGCTGAGAATTGAGAACTGCCTTTGTACTAAACCATCTTGAGTTAATACAATTCAGTTAGCATCTGTTATGGGCAAGACATGTTTTCTACGTAATGACCCACATTTATAAATTACTCCTTAACTTTAGTTTTAGGGATTTTAAAAGTTTTGCTGGTTAATAAATATACTTTCTTTTGGCAGAAAATAAAAATGATAGAACTCAAAATGCCAGACTCAGCTCCTGAATTGGCTGTTTTGGCAAAAATAATTAGTATCTTTTCCCCCATACTTTGGTCAATGGGACACTTGAATCAGAATATCCTCTGGAAATTTCAAATTGCAGATTAATAGGCGATGTCTCAAAATATGTGAATCAGAATTTGTCACATGTGACCCCCAAAGTCTGCATTTTTGAGAGCACATGGCTGGTTTAAATACCAAATGCTGCAATGTGAACTCAAATTCTGAAATCATCTCTTTTTGTATCGTAGAGGTCCTTTTTTTAAAAAAAAAAAATCAAGTTTATCTTTATACCTTTATTATCATAAAGAGGAATTTTGGAACACTGAAAAAATAAAATAAAATGATATTTAAAAAATAAATAAAAATAAAAAATATATACCTTTATTATCTAAGGTATCCCCAGATATGTTTTTTTTTCCCCCCAGATATGTTCTTTTTCTGTTGATCATGAACCTTAAGTAATTCAGACTAAAGTTATTTATTGCCATATGTTAGAGTATTCATTGGCTCTGAGATCTGGCTAACTGCTATAACAAAGAAACACCCAAACGTATAATAGTCCAAACACAATAAGGATTATTTCATGCTGTCTTTATAGTTCAAGCAGGTATTGCTAGTCAGTGTGGCGTTTTCCTCCGTTGATGATTGAATAACCAAGGCTCATTATTGCTTGTAGTACCATCCCATAGGGCTTCAGTATTATTTTCCTCTAGTCGGAGGGGGAGTAAGAAAGGGAGTATGAAGGGATCATACCCACTTACAACCCTTGGCCTGGAATTTGCACCAATACTTCTGTTCATATTCCATAAGCTAGAACTCAATCACATACCGTATTCAACTATAGCAGGGGCCAGGAAAGGTTATATCACACTGGGTCCAAGAAGATAAGAAAATAGATTTTTGATGAGCAGCTTTCACTTATAGCCACAGTCAGCCCCTTTGAAGACATCATAAGCAGTTGGAGAGAATAAGGCAAATACACCAAAAGAGACTGAGTCAAAAGGAGAAGATAAAAAGAATTAATGCAGACAGACTGTTGTGACTTTAGAAAGTTATGCCTAGGGGTGCCTAGGTGGCTCAGTCAGATAAGTATCTGACTATTGATTTCGGTTCAGGTCATGATCTCAGGGTAGTGAGATGGAGCCTTGCAGCCTGCTCAAGATTCCTTCTCCCTGCCCTCCCACCTGCCCTGCTTGTGCTCGCTCTCTCTCTCCCTCTCTTTAAAATAAATAAATAAGGGGCGCCTGGGTGGCTCAGTGGGTTAAGCCGCTGCCTTCGGCTCAGGTCATGATCTCAGGGTCCTGGGATCAAGTCCCGCATCAGGCTCTCTGCTCAGCAGGGAGCCTGCTTCCTTCTCTCTCTCTGCCTGACTCTCAGTGTACTTGTAATTTCTCTCTGTCAAATAAATAAATAAAATCTTTAAAATAAATAAATAAATAAATAAATAAATAAATAAATAAACAAACAAAATAATAATAATAATAATAATAATAAAATTTATGCCTAAAGTTAGATTTACCTTTGAACTTCACAGTCACTTGAACCATATTCCTTTCTTTTCAATGTAAGCTAGGTTACTTTAATGTTTTAAAAGATTTTATTTATTTATTTGAGAGAAGAAAGAAAGTGCGTATGAGTACAAGCTGGGGGAGGGGCAGAGAGGGAGAAGCACACTCCTTGCTGAGCAGGGAGCCCATGAGGGGCTTGATCCTAGGACCCTGACATCATGACCTGATCTGAAGGCAGACACTCAAACACCTAGGCATCCCAACAAGGTTACTTTTCCGTCACTAAAATGATAACTGATAAAGTAGGAGAAGGGTATATTTAGTTTTCTGGGAAGACGACATAGAATAAATGTCAATGATATAAAATAATAGTCATTCTTTAAAATTTTATTTTCTGTCAGTCTGGTCATAATGATGGTGTATGCTCATTATGGCCAAGACTGTTAACTAAATAATCAAATCTCTTAGAAATCTGTGTGATAGAAAGTCAAAAGTTCCTCTGCCTTTGGTGAGGCCGGAGAAGATATGCCCCAAAGCCAAGAAGCAGATATCATGAATCTCTTAGGATCTTACAGGCAATTCTGGTCATAGCACTCAAAATAAATGCAGTAGAACTAGAGAATTTCAAGAAGTGGACATGGAGACCATTAAGGGGAGCTTGAGGGAATCATTGCTTGATAAAAACTGAGATATGTAAGGAATGCTTAGATAGGAAAGAGAGAGACATGGAGAAGGACAGGATGTTTGGAAACCATAAAGTGATTAAGGAGATGCTTAGCAGTTCACTTACAATTCAGAAATACTTAATGGATAATACCATGTGCTGGGCACCAGCCCAGGTGTTGGAAGGTACAATGGTGACTCTTCCATAGGTCCTAGCTTCAGAAGCCTCCCTTTTCCTAGGGAAGATGTTATGTACCAGAGCACAGAGTACCAGAAGATGTACCAGAGCACAGAGTTTGATGTTTTTTTCAGACATTTGGAGGTGACTTTTTAAAATCTAGTTCTACCTGCATTGGTTAGCAAACTTA
Organism: Mustela erminea; assembly: GCF_009829155.1. NCBI lineage: Eukaryota > Metazoa > Chordata > Mammalia > Carnivora > Mustelidae > Mustela > Mustela erminea. The sequence goes on along the minus strand of NC_045626.1, from coordinate 33,971,275 downwards.
AGAAGTTATATAACTGCCATGAAAAGAGACTTTTTTTTTCATCTGTAAAAGTGGGGATAAAAGTAAATATGTCATATGACACATGCCCGAGTGTTACGAATGCTGATCCTTACAAGAGGATTAAATTCTATTATAAGTAGGGCAGTAACCCTTGAAGCTTGAGGTTTAAAGTTGATATAATCTTATTAAACAAAGAGATAAACTGATGAGATGTGGTATTCAAAATGACAGATGAGAGGGCAGGGAATAGATCAACATTGCATTTCACATTATACAAATTGATGGATTCTTAAGAAAAACAATGTGTCTTGTCCTATCAGAATACTTTAATGATATTGCTTCATAAAAGACATTTTTGGGAACAATTGTCAATTAGAGTCACAAAAAGAAATTTAGATTTTAATATTGTGTTGTTAAACACATTTTTAAATTTATTAAACTATATCCCGATCCCCTCTTCTCTCAAGTTAAAAAAGAAAAGGGGGGCTGTGATAGAGGTAAACGTGGACTGGCCCCTCTGATGTCTATATGCATATATGTTTTTTAAGACTTTATTTATTTGTCAGAGACAGTGAGCACAAGTGGGGGAAACAGCAGACAAAGGGAGAAGCAGGCTACCTGCCAAGCAGGAAGGCCAATGTGACTCTATCCCAGGACCCTGGGATCATGACCTGAGCTACAGGCAGATGCTTAACCGACTGAGCCACCCAGTTGTCCCCGCTCTGCTGTCTATTAATATCCAGTGAAGACTGGATCTATTTCTTTTAATCCAGTCCACTTAATATTTTTGGGCATAATCTGCCTTATTCCAACATTCTCTCTGAATATTTTGTTTTATATCATATAATAAGCAGACTATATTTATATAAAATAGAATATGTATGGAATATATATTATATTTTAACCTTTGTTTAATCTACATACACCCAACAGTGGCAAAAATCATCACTGGAGATCCAATTCTGTGTTGGCACATTAGCCTACTTTTGGAGGATCTCTATGCTGGGAAATAGTGGAACAGCTCTTCATGCATCTGCTAGAGATAGTGTTCATGAAAATATTCCAAAGCAGTGAATTAAGGGAATAAAGTTAAAAGAAATATGATACGTTTAATCACCTTAATCATTTTTAATGGATGAGTATGAGTTTGAGACACAGAAATGCTGCTAGAACAGGACTGGAAAGTAACTTTGAGGAGATAATCCAAAGATATCAAAACTGGGAAAGGCTTTAGAAGTCATCTGTTCTGCTATCCTGTTTCAGAACTGGGTAAACTAAGCCCTAGAGAGAATACCAAGGGGCTCTAAGGCTGTTTCTTCAGTGGCAAAACAACACAGAAAGTTAGCACTGAAGTCTTGATAGTCTGCAGTGGGAGAGTGACTTAGATATACCTCAGTTTATCTCATCTAGTAGAAAACAGATAGTAGATGTCCTATCTGTTATACTGACCAATTTTCATTTATGTCACCGAAGCTTAGTGATGCTTACATGAATCTAAACAAATATGTGTAAATCATAATTTATAAAAAACAAAGGGTAATTTTTGTTTGTTTTACAAATTGACACATGACATAATTTTTTTAAAAGTAACAAACTCCGAGGTGCCTGGGTGGCTCATTCAGTTAAGCGGCTGCCTTTGGCTCAGGTCCTGATTCCAGGGTCCTGGGATCAAGCCCCTGGTCAGGCTCTCTGCTCAGTGGTGAGGCGGCTTCTCCTTCTCGCTCTGCCTGCTGTGCTTTCTCTCTGTGTCAAATAAATAAATATAATCTTTTTAAAAAAATAGCAAACTCATCTCATATATGCAGAAAATTTAGTCACGTAAGAATTTTTAGCAATGTAGTAATTCTGTAAAATTTAGATAGTCTCTGGAATGTAGGAAGCAATTTATATTCCGTGAAGCAAACAAGAAGAAACTCCTGATACAAAATTGTCACTCTCTTGCTAATCTTTCAAGTATGAAAGTCACCATACTTAAAGAAATCCCAATTCTATAGTATTTCCTTTCTCCTCTAACCTCCCCAAATGAAAAAAAAAAAAAAAAAACACTAAACAAGATAGTGGAACGTGTCAAATCAGCCTTAATTTTTGGCCTCTGCTCAGACATGATGGCACCACTCTATAATTACAACTAAGAACATAATCCCAACTTCAAGAGATAACATTTAGAAATAATACTCCACTGGAAGAGGCCGTCTCAGCTGTAAATCCAGGTTTATCGAAGGCCACCCCACAACCATCACACAGCGTGGGAGCCTCTGTTGATGAACTGCAGAGATATTGCCAAAGATGGGGAATTATCAGGATCCTTCTGTGTGCCAGGCGATCTGCCACTTTTAAGTTCTAATACCTGCAACTGCTGAGCAGAGAAAGGGCAGGTAAGAAGGCCGCGGGAGGAAAATAATACCGGTTGTCTTTGTTTGAGGGACTGAGCTCAATGCTCCTGAGTTCCTTTAATGCAATATTTTTGCTCCTTCTTGTTCCGAAAGAAAAAAGATCCCTTGGATCCAAATTTATCACAATCGAAATAAAAAATGTAAAAGATCAGCATAAAACATTTAACAGCAACAGTTAATAATGTATATGATAACATATTGCACTAATATATTGACAAATGTGGCAATAAAGTATTAATGTGATTATGTATCATCAAATATACCAGCCATTCATCCTCTCTTCTTGTTCCAGTTTAAAAACAAAGCAAATCCTAAGACTGTAAAGTGGAGATAGAATCTCCAAGTGTGATTTCAATTAAGCACATCTCTGAGAAACTCTACCCACGAGCTCCTAAAGAGGCAGGCTGTCAGTTTGATTATGACAAAGTACTTTTAAGAGTGGTGACAAAAGCCACAAGAAAATGACTTCTATATTTCAACCCAAATCTGAAATCAGATCTGGCCAGCCTTGGGCAAAGCTGAGATGTCAGTGAAGTCTGTTTTCACAGCCTCCCCTCCCTATTTAGGAGCCCTTTCCTCCATCCCCAGGGCTGCAGTGTGCGATGCTCACTTTTATGTATCAGCTTGGCTGGGCTGTGGACCCCTTCCACAATCAAACACCAACCTGAGGTTGCTGGGAAGTATTTTGAAGATATGATTAAAGTTCATAATCAATGGACTTTAATTAAGGGAAATTAGGGACTTCTGGGTGGCTCAGTTGTTTGGACGACTGCCTTCGGCTCAGGTCATGATCCTGGAGTCCCGGGATGGAGCCCCGCATCAGACTCCCAGCTCCATGGGGAGTCTGCTTCTCTCTCTGACCTTCTCCTCGTTCATGCTCTCTCTCACTGTCTCTCTCTCAAGTAAAGAAATAAAATATTTTTTAAAAAAAAGTAAGAGAAATTATTCTAAATAATCTGATTCCATCATCAGTTGTTAGGGCTTAAGTACACAACTGAGGTTCTCTGAAATAGAAGAGGGAGTTTTGCCAGTGATCTGCAGCTTTAGCTCATGCTTGAGGGTTTCAGTATGCCCTTCTTGACATCCTGCTCTACAGATGTGATACTTGCCTGGCCAGCCCCCATAATTAATAAGCCAATTCCTTATAAAAGCTTTGAATGTATATCTCCTACTGCCTCTGTTTCTCTGGTTGAACCTTCTGGATACACAACATTTCAGAGACTCATAGTTACACTTAACTGCCAACCCCCCCCCAAAAAAAACCCAAAAAACCAACAAACAAAAAACCCCTTTAATTATCAGGAAATAATTTATTCCCAATTACCTTGATATTGGGGCTTTTATGAAATCAAAACTTTTGTTATGTGCAAAATATAATTGCATCCATGAACAAGTAATGGAAAGAAATTGTAAGCATTATATCATTCTACCGCCAGTTTAGGTCCATGGGCAGCCCTCTAATTTTTTTTATAGGTTAGGCTAGACCTGAAATCATATTTTTAAAGGGATTTCCAGTATTTTATTAACTATCTTTTCTTTCTGGGATATTTTTCTTACAGAGGTACATAATTAAGTGTTCTGAAATATACGATACCATTTGGAATTATTTTACTTGTATATTCCTTTAGACTTTAGCCAGGATGGCAATGTCCTGGTATTCAGGCCCTTGACCTATGAAAAAACCTATGTCAAGTCATATAAACTATACAGATAATAGAATAATGTTATGTAGTCTGATTTTAAGATATGAATTAGAATTATCTATGGTAGACTGTTTCAAATTCTTCAGTCCATCTGTTACAGAATTAAATATCCACATTCTTTGCCATATGACTTCAGAGTACCTTCCACCAGAGAGGCAAAGTGTATTTTCCCACCCGTTCGTGGTGATTAGATAATGTGACTTGCTTTGACGTGTGGAATGTTAACAGATTTGGTAAGAGCAGTGACACAAAATGGTTTTTTGTTTTGTTTTGTTTTGTTTTAAGATTTTATTTATTTATTTGGCAGACAGAGATCAGAAGTAGGCAGAGAGGCAGGTAGAGAGAGAGGAGGAAGCAGGCTCCCTGCTGAGCAGAGAGCCCGATGCGGGGCTCCATCCCAGGACCCTGGGATCATGACCTGAGCGGAAGGCAGAGGCTTTAACCCACTGAGCCACCCAGGCACCCCACAAAATGGGTTTTAATGGTTTACTTTTGTCTCTCATGATTCTGAGATGCACTCTGAGAGCATGTCTTAGGTCATATTGGAACAAGGAGAAGAATAGGATATGTGTAGAAGTTTCTGCTTCTTGGAGCCAAATCTAAATGAGTCTAGTTGAATCTAACCAAGTCCAGTTGAGATTAGTTATTCAATAGAAAAAAAAAATATATATATATATAGTAAGCCACTAAGATTTTAATGTTGTTTGTTATACAACATTTTTCAGCAGCAATCTTGACTAAAGGACTATGACTACAGTATGAACTTTTGTTCATAATGTAAATTAGACTTTTTTTTTTAAGTTTAATTTTGTGTCATGTTTTTCTTTTTGGAGAGTTTTAGTCAGAATTTGGCCCCAAAGACCATTTTAAAAGAAACTTTTGGAAATATAGGAGATAATAGTATAAATAAATATAGTTGAAAAAAGTAAATGATAAGTGACAAAACAAATTAGATCAACTCATCCATTGGAAACTAATCCTAAATGCACTGAAATTTTAGGTTAGGCAGATTGACCTCGATTTCCTTGTGAACAGGCAGTATCTAGGTGACAATTTAACATCTCATTAGTTTGACCAAAATTCACCCAATTGTGCAAAACTCTGTGTATAACCTTGTGTCATACACCTTTCTTTAGCCATTCTCCTACCTAGATTCTTGCAAAATGGCACTTACTTATGTTCTTTATAGGAAGGCAAATTGGCTTGTTGATTTTTTAGGGTAATCTGACAGGGGTTGCCAAAATGTAAGTCCATATGAAATTTGGCTTAGCCAAGCCACTAAAAATTATTCTATAGGTATACTCAAGGAAAGTACCAAAATCACAGTGTCCGTCAAGATGAAGCTAAATTAATTACATGTTGGAATATCTTGTGATCCACAAAAGGAACAAGATCTGTATGCAGTGTTATGGGAAGGTTACCTAGATAGAGTGTCATGGAAAAGAAATGTGTAAAAAGTGTGTGAACAGTATGACTTCTAGGGTGTATGTGTATATTTAAGATATATGTATAGAGTTATGTGTGTCAGCTTTTCATTCACATTCTTATTTTGACTGTTTCTGGGGAGAATCGTGCCTTTTTTCACTGTGTCCTGTTCTGTATTCATATTGCATCTTGACTTTTATTTCCCACTTTCCTTTTTCCTCCCTCTCTCTTCCTTCAGTTACTTCTTTTCTTTGTATGGAAGTTGTTTAGCAAAAAGGAATTAATGATACTTCTGCTGTTGTTGCATATCTGCTTATACTTTGTGTATTATAGAGCATGAATACATAAAATAAGTAAAAAGGCCTCTCATTTTGAAGACTTAATTCAAGCCACTTTCTCTGTGCCTGACTTTCCAAAGCAAAAGTTCCCCCTTTCATGTTCTCTCTACCATTACTACCTGCCACTCATTGAGTTATTATGCCTATTATTTTGTGGATGTCATATTGGAGTTAACAGAACATTATTCATACAATTTAGAAAACACTGGGAATTGATTCTGAATTAGCTGACAACCAACTCTTTAACCTGGAAGAGTTTTACTATTTTTCTGAGATTTAATATTTTCACCTAAAAAAGAAAAAAAAAAATAGAACAATGGCAAGCAAATTTTTTTTTGTTTTTGTTTTTGTTTTTTTAAAGGTTTTATTTATTTTTTTGTCCAAGAGAGAGCACCAGTAGGCAGAGTGACAGGCAGCGGTAGAGAGAGAAGCAGGCTCCCTGTTGAGCAAGAAGCCCAACACAGGACTCCATCCCAGGACCCGGGATCATGACCCGAGCTGAAGGCCGCTGCCCAACCGACGGAGCCACCCAGGCATCCCGCAAGCAAAGTTTTAACAACATAATACAAAACTAAGGAAAGTAGGATGTACTGAGTGTCTATTATATGCCAGGTACTTCCACATATATGAACTAATGTAATGCCTTTAATAAACTTTAATCTGCTGTTTGTAGATAAGCACACTGAAGCTTAGCAACTATCAAATGTCAATCAGCAAACTGAAGCTTAGTAACTGTTGAAAGTCAATCGTCCAGCAAGGACCTGGGATAGGGTTCAACCCTACATCTGCTTGAATCTTATGTGTGTGTTTGGGTTTTTCCCGCACTATTCCCAAAACCTTTTTCATTATAATATAATAGACTTTTCCCCCTACTTAATGTGTTTTACAGCATGAATAAGTGGTTTAAGTAGAATTTGGAGATAAGAGTAGGGACCCTGAAGTCATTAGACATGAGGTATAGTTACCTCCTTTGGTCACTTACCTTTAATATCTATTGTGAGTGATGGGTAGTTTCCCGACAATGTACTCAATAACTTACCCACTTTGAAGTATATTGTGCGCTTCAAGTATAACATCTTGCTAATTCACCATCATTTAAAAAAAAAAAAAAGTGGATCATGGACTGATCTTTAGGCTAAGTATTTCTTTCTACTCCCATGTTAAAATATTCTTCTCTACAGTTTAATGATTAAATGTCCTCCAAGCATGAGGCAATGCTTCTCCAGCTACCCTATCAGTTTAGCCATTAACTCTCACTTACACTAAAAGAGATAGTTTAAAGCTCTATCATCTAAAAGTTGTATGCTTATTTCAGTCATGTTGATGGTACTTTGAAAATTTCAAGGGCTTGGTGAGAAGTAGCCTTATACTTCCACAGCAACTGTTTTTTCTGAAAGGTCTAAAACTTCAACAAATTTAAAATGTTTATTGAATCCGGAAAACAATAAAGTCTAATCCCAAAAGGAGAGTGTGGGTTATAGAAAGACCAGTTAATAACTAACATTGTTTTCTTCTAGCATTTTCAAAATATTGATGCATATAGTGGAGAAGATAGTCAGGATTGGAACAAAGAAAATGGGCTCAGTGTCAGAAATCACAAATGTTGTCAGGGCTCCATCATTACTTTTCTATGCGGTATTAGGAAAACATCCTCCTTTCTCACTCGCAGTCTGGGTATAATGGCAGCTTTGTATTCTCGTAGAAAATATTGCTTAGAGAACAAAGAATAATGATTCTTTTTTTTTTTTAAAGATTTTATTTATTTATTTGACAGAGAGAGATCACAAGTAGGCAGAGAGGCAGGCAGAGAGAGAGGAGGAAGCAGGCTCCCTGCTGAGCGGAGAGCCCAATGCGGGACTCCATTCCAGGACCCTGAGATCATGACCTGAGCCGAAGGCAGCGGCTTAACCCACTGAGCCACCCAGGCGCCCCCAAAGAATAATAATTCTTAAGATCTGATCCAAAGTGCTATAATAAACATCGTTCCTAGGGGAACTTCATTTGTGTTTTGTTTTTTAACATCTGCTGCAGGTGAACTGTGACCCAGAGATAGAAAGATTTGGCTAAAACCTCACCAGAGTTAGTGATGTAGGCAAATGTAAACTCCAGACATGTTGCCTCAATAACACTTGGTGCTTGCTACATAGTCCATTCTTTGTCTTACCAAACAGATTTCATTTCATTCTTCCAAATATACTTTCAGTAGATTTATGTCCCTCCTGAGTTCTTCAATCAAAAGTGAGTGGGGAAGGGTTTTAATCCAAGGATTCCATAGAATTAGTTGGTGTATATATTTCTATCTCTTTGCTCTTTGTCAGAATATCAATATCATGAAGCATAATGCAACTCATACACTGTGAGGCAAGTCACCCCACTGTTAGTCATCTGCAGTTCCAGTAATTGCTTTGTTCCTTGTGACATGGATGCTTCCCTGAAAAGATATGGAACCAGTAATTTGTAGCTTTGAAGAAAGATCTTTTGCCAGTTCTCTACTTCACTCTTGAAATGACCTGAAGATTGTTGCTTTAGTCCAAGGAACCAACAAGAGATCTCTACCAACATATGGTCGACTTGAATAATTTCTGGTCTCTTTCCTCTATGTTGCGGAGATGAATAGGGCTTGTAAGGAGTTAAAAGAGAAAAATGCCAGGCAAGAACAACTTATTTAGCTTGGTAAATGGAGGGGATAGGAGTAACTTATATATACATTTTAAATATGTAAATACTTATTATCACAGTGAAGGAGGCACATTTTTTACCATATTCACTGACTCTGTTGCAATTTTAATTCAAATTTTTATTTAACAGGACTACAATTCTCAAGATATTTTATTAGTAATAGAAAAACTATAATATATTACAGTAATGTTGGGATTTGATAACAAAGATGCAGATGTCTCATGTAAAAGAACTGCTCCCTGTGCACCCAGTACCCACCTTGTGTTTTCACTGCAAAAGGTATCCAGAAATTCTTTAGTTAGTGTCATTTTTTTATCATATGAGAAAATAGAGATCAGGAGAGGTTAACTGATGTACCCAAGATCCTAGTAGGCCATGTGATCAGCATACACTTGCCTTATCCCTCCAGGAATCTTAACTTTGGTGTTAGATATAAATTTGAATCTTCCCACTTATGGGATCTTGAGCAAGCTATACAACATCTTGTCACTTCACTTTTCTACATCTTTAAAATTAGCATAATAATACCTACCTCATAGACAATGGATTTTTAAGTAAGGGATGATGTGTAATAAGTGCTTATTATATAGGATGGGACACCTAAAAAGGGCTTGTTGCCTGGTTACACTTAAGATTTATCTGTGTCTCTGATTGTCCCAGGCCAACTGAGATGCTTCATCTAGCTTCTTACTGCACTGAGCACATACAACCATTTTATTTATTTATTTTTATGATTATTTTTTCTTTCTGCCTTCTCTTTATTTAAAATCAACTCCCCAATATTAGACAATGCCAACAAGTACTTCTCAAAAAAAGTTTTTTTTTTTAAGTACTGTTACTGTGAAATGTCACAAATATTCTACAAAACACTAATTACGTAGTCTAATTGGAAAGGACACATACGTAAATCCTCTTTTTTCTTATTTTAAGACCTTTTATTGATTTACTTCTTTATTATTATTTTTTAAATTTTAGTTAACATATAATGCAATATTAGTTTCTGGAGTAGAATTCAGCCATTCATCATTTACATACAATACCCAGTGTTCATCACAACACATACACATCACCCATCCAGCACATCCCGAACCACCTCTCTCCATCAACCCTCAGTTTGTTTTCTATCATTAAGAATCTCTTATGTGTGGTACCTGGGTGCCTCAGTGAGTTAAGCATCTGCCTTCTGCTCAGGTCATGCTCCCAAGGTCCCAGGTCCAAATCGAGCCCCATGTCAGACTCCCTGCCTAGTGGGGAGACTACTTCTCCCTCTCCCTCTGCTGCTCCCCCTGTTTGTGCTGTCCCCCCTACTCTCTCTCAAATAAATAAATAAAATATTAAAAATTTTTAAAAAAAGAGTCTCTTATGGTTTGTTTCCTTCTCTTCTTTTTTTTCCCCCTTCTCATGTATTTGTCTGGTTTTTTTCTTAAATTCCACATATGAGTGAAATCATATGGTATTTGTCTTCCTCTGACTTATTTCACTTAGCATAATACACTGTAACTCAATTCATGTCATTATAAATGGCAGGATTACATTCTTTTTGGGGTACCTGGGTGTCTCAGCTGATTAAGTGTCTGCCTTTAGCTCAGGTCATGATCTCAGGGTCCTGGGTTCAAGCCCTGTGTCGGTCTCCATGCTCACAGGGAGTCTGCTTCTCCCTGCTCATACTCTCTCTTGCTATCAAATTCTCTCTCAAATAAATAAAATCTTTTAAAAAAAGGATTACATTCTTTTTGATGACTAATAACCCATTGTATATGTATGTGTATTCCATTATATCTTTATACATTTATTATAATTTATATGTATTTATATAAACCATATGTTCTTTTTTCATTCAGTCAATGGATATTTCTGTTCTTTCCATTGGTTGGCTATTGTTAATAATGCTGCAGTAACCATTGGGGTGCATGTATTCCTTCAAATCTGTATTTATGTATCCTTTGGGTAAATACCTAGTAGTGCAATTGATGGATCACAGAGTAGTTGTATTTTTAACTTTTTGAGGAACCTCCATACTGTTCTCCAGAGTGGCTCTACCAGTTTGCATTCTCACCAACAGTGTAAGAGGGTTCCCCTTTCTCCATATCCTTGCCAGAGTTTGTTTCTTGTATTGTTAATTTTAGCCATTCTGACAGATATGAGGTGGTATCTCATCGTGGTTTTGATTTGTATTTCCCTGATGATGAGTAATGTTGAGCTTCTTTATATGTCTTTTAACTATCTCAATGTCATTTGGCCATTTCTTAAATGGATTATTTGGCTTTTGGGTGTTGAGTTTGATAAGTTTTTTGTAGATTTTGGATACGGATCCTTTATCATATATGTCATTTGCAAATATCTTCTCCCATTCTACAGGCTGCTTTTTTTTTTTTTTAAAGATTTTATTTATTTATTTGACAGACAGAGATCACAAGTAGGCAGAGAGGCAGACAGAGAGAGAGGAGAAAGCAGGCTCCCTGCTGAGCAGAGAGCCCAATGTGGGGTTCCATCCCAGGACCCTGGGATCATGACCTGAGCTGAAGGCAGAGGCTTTAACCCATTGAGCCACCCAGGCGCCCCTACAGGCTGCCTTTTAATTCTGTTGATTGTTTCACTTCCTTGCAGAAGCTTTTTTTTTTCTTGATGAAGTCCCAGTAGTTCATTTTTGCTTTTGTTTCCCTTGCCTCCCATGATTTGTCTAGTAAGAAGTTGCTATGGCCATGGTCAAAGAGGTTTCTGCTTGTGTTTTTTCCTAAGATTTTGATGGTTTCCTGTTTCACATTTAGTTCTCTCATCCATTTTGAATTTATTTTTGTGTATGGTGTAAGAAAATGGTCCAGTTTCATTCTTTTGTATATCACTGTTCAGTTTTCCCAGCAACATTTGTTGAAAAGACTGATTTTTTCCATTGGATATTCTTTCCTGCTTTGTCAGAGATTAGTTGACCATATACTTGTGGGTCCATTTCTGGGTTATCTATTCTCTTCCATTGATCTGTGTGTCTATTTTTGTGCCAGAACCATACTGTCTTGATTACTACAACTTTGTAATATAACTTGAAATCCAGAATTGTAATGCCTCCAGTTGCTTTTTATTTGTTTGTTTGTTTTTGGAATTGCTTTGGCTATTTGGGGTCTTTTGTGGTTCCATACAAATTTTAGAATTGTTTGTTCTAGTTCTGTGAAAAATGCTGGTGGTATTTTGATAGGGATTGCATTAAATGTGTAGATTGCTTTGGGTAGTGTTTCATCTTCTAATCCATGAACATAGACTGTTTTTCCATTTCTTTGTGTCCCCATCAATTTCTTTCATAAGTGTTCCATAGTTTTCAGAGTACAGAGTTTTTACCTTGTTAGTTAGGTTTTTTCCTAGGTATCTTGTTTTTGGTGGAACTGCAAATGAGATTGATTTCTTGATTTCTTTTTGTGTAGAGAAATGCAACAGATTTCTGCACATTGATTCTATATCCTGCAACTTTGCTAAATTCATATATTAGTTCAAACAATATTTTGGTGGAGTCTCTCAGGTTTTCTGCGTAGAGTATCATGTTGTCTGCAAAGAGGTAAAGTTTGACTTCTTCCTTGCTGATGTGGATGCCTTTTATTTCTTTTCATTGTTTGATTGCTGAAGCTAAGACTTCCAGTACTGTGTTAAATAGTAATGGTGAGTGGACATCCATGAGTTGCTCCTTACCGTAGGGGAAAGTCTCTCAGTTTTTCCCCACTGGGGATGATATTAGCTACAGGTCTTTCCCATATGGCCTTTAGGATGTTGAGGTATATTCCATCTGTCTCTACTTTGTTGAGAGTTTTTATCAAAAATGGATGCTGTATTTTGTCAAATGCTCTGTCTGCAACTACTGACAGGATCATATGGCTCTTACCCTTTCTTTTGTTAATGCACTGTATCACATTGATTGGTTTGTGAATACTGAACTACACCTATAGCCTAGGAATAAATCGCACTTGGTCGTGGTGAATGAGCCTTTTAAGGTACTGTTAAATTCAACTTGCTAGTATTTTTTGAAAATTTTTATATCCACGTTCCTCCGGAATATTGGCCTGTGCTTTTCCTTTTTAGTGGAGTCTTTGCTTTGGAGTCAAGTTAATGCTGGCTTTGTAGAATAAGTTTGGAAGTTTTCCTTCCATTTCTCTTTTTTGGAACAGTTTGGGAAGAATAGCTATTAACGGTTCTTTAAGTGTCTGATAGAATTCCGCTGGGAAGCCATCTGGTATAGGACTGGGACAGGACTTTTGTTTGTTTGGGGATTTTTGATTACTGATTCAATTTGTTGTTGTTGGTTATGGGTCTGTTCAAATTTTCTATCTATTCATGTTTTAGTTTTGGTAGTTTGTAAATTTCTAGGAATTTGTCCATTGCCTCCAGATAACCCAGTTTGTTGGCATATAATTTTTTATAGTATTCTCTTATAGTTGTTTGTATTTCTGTGATGCTGATTGTGATCCTCCTCTTTAATTCATGATTTTATCTATTTGGGTCCTTTCTCTTTTCTTTAAGTCTGGCTAAGGGATTATCAATTTTATTGTTTCTTTTGAAGAACTAGCTCTTAGTTTAATTGATCTGTTCTACTGTTTTTGTTATTTCTATATTTATTTCTGCGCTGATTTTTCTTATTTCTCTTATTCTGGCTTTAGACTTTACTTGCTGGTCCTTTTCTAGCTTCTTTAGGTTTAGGGTTAGGTTGTAAATTTCAGAATTTTCTTTCTTCTTAAGGTAGGCCTATATTGCAAAATACTTCCCTTTTAGGCCTGCCTTTGTTACATCCCAAAGGTTTTGGACCGTTGTGTGTTTATTTTCATTTGCTTCCATGTATACTTTTTAATTTCTTCTTTAATATCCTGGTTAACCCCTTCATTCTTCAGTAGGATATTCTTTAACCTCTGTGTATTTATGGCGTTTTCAATTTTTTTTCTTATGGTTGATTTCAAGTTTCATAGCATTGTGGTTTGAAAATATGCATGGTATGATCTTGATCTTTTTGTACCTGTTGAGGGCTGATTTGTGACCCAATATGTGATCTCTTCTGAAGAATGTTCCATGTGCACTCCAAAAGAATGTGTATTCTGCTGCTTTAGGATGAAATGTTCTAAATGTATGTTAAGTCCATCTGGTCCAGTGTTTAAAACCAGATGTTAAGTCCATCTGGTCCAGTCATTAAAAGCTATTGCTCGCTTGTTGATTTTTTACACAGGTGACCTGTCCATTGCTATAAGTGGGGTGTTAAAGTCCCCTAATATTATTGTATTATTATCCATGATTTTCTTTAGGTCTGTTATTAATTGATTTATATATTTAGGTACTCCCAAGTTGAGGGCATAAATAGGTACAATTGTTACGTCTTCTTGATGGGTAGACACCTTAATTACGATATAATGCCTTTCTTCATCTCTTATTATAGCATTTGTTTTAAAAATCTAATTTGTCTGATATAAGTATGGCTATTGTGGCTTTCTTTTGACATCCATTAACATGCTAGATGGTTCTCCATCCCCTCATTTTCAATCTACATGTGCATTTAGGTTTAAAATGAGTCTCCTGGAGGCAGCATATAGTTGGATCTTTTTTTTTTTTTTAAATCCATTCTGATACCTGATGTCTTTTGATTGGAGCATTCAGTTCATTTACATTCAAAGTGATTATTGAAAGATATGAATTTTGTGTCATTGTGTTACTTATAGAGTTGGTGTTTCTGGTGATCTTTTCTGGTCCTTTATAATCGGTTGCTTTTGGTCTTTTTTCGCCACTCAAAGGGTCCCCCTTAATATTTTTTGAAGAGCGGTTTAGTGGTCATGAACTCCATAAGTTTTTGTTTGTCAGGGGAACTCTTTATCTGTCCTTCTGTTACGAATGACAGTGTTGCTGGATAAAGTATTCTAGGCTGCATATTTTTCCCACTCAGGTTGAACATACCTGCCACTTTCTTCTGGACTGCCAAGTTTCTGTGGCAGATCTGCTGCAAATATGAGCTGTATTCCTTGTGGGTTAAGGACCTTTTTCCCCCCTTGCTGCTTTCAGGATTCTTTCCTGTCTGTGTATTTTGTGAATTTGATTATCATACACCTTGGTGATTGGTTGGATTTTGTTGAATATGGTAGGGGTTCTCTGTACTTCTTAGATTTTGATGACTGTATACGTCCCCAGATTAGGGAAGTTTTCAGCTATGATTTGCTCAAATAAACCTCTGCCCCCTTTTCTCTCCATTTTCTGGGACTCCTATGATAAGCAAATGTTATTTTGTTCAAATAAGTCACTGAGTTCCCTAAGTCTACTTTCATGATCCATTGCCTTTGTTTCCCTCTTCGTTTCAGCTTCATTATTTCTGTAATTTTGTTTTCTATATCACTGATTTGTTCTTCTGCCTCATCCATCCTCATTTTAATGGCATCCATTCAAGTTTGCATCTCAGTTATAGCATTTTTAATTTCAGCCTGACTAGATTTTAGCTCTTTATCTCTGCAGTAAGGGGTTCTCTAGGGTCGTCTATGCTTTTTTCAAGCCCAGTTAGTATTCTTATAATTGTTGTTTTAAATTCTAGTTCAGACATCTACTTACATCTATACTGATTAAATCTTTGGCTGTCATTTCTTCCTGTTCTTTCCTTTGGGGTGAATTCCTCTGTCTTGTCATTTTGGAGGGGCCAAAAGCAAAATAAAACAAACTAAAAATTAAAAAACTAACAAAATTTAATTTAAAAATACATAAAGGAAGCTAGATCTTAGGTGTGTTTGTTCTCCTTGTCACTAGGCCTGATAAAACAAGGTAGAAAGAAGAAATTAAAAATTAAAAAATATACATAAAAATAAAAAATTAAAAAAAATTGTTCTTAAAAAAAAAAAAGCCAAAAGGAATAACCCCCACCCCCGCCCAAAACCCCTAAAGGACATTAAATCCTGTTTCCCCTAGAGCTCAGGCTTTGCAGCACTCTATGATCAATAGACTTGGTGTGGACAAGGTGTTTGTGCTGATCTTCTGGGGGAGGGCCCTATTTGTCTTGATTCTGAGGTGAGACTTGCCCTAGAGGATGTGCACCTGCAGGGTGCAGCTGGACACTGCCTGGTGTAGCAGCTCCGTTCTCCACTTGGTGGTACTGTTTAGTTCACTGGGGTGGGTCAAACTGGTGGGAATGGGGAGAAAATGGTTACGCCCTGTTTTCTCTACTGGAGAGTGGGAAGTGTGTGCCACCTTTCTTTAGCAAGTCCTCACAGACTTGCAAACAATGACCCCTCCTGTGTCCCTGGTATCCATCAGATCCCCAGTCTTTTCCTGCATATGTCCAAGCTGTCCACCAGTGAAATCATGCAGCACTCCAGTGTTTTTTATCTCAAGCATGGCTGTGTTTCAAAATCCCACACTTAAGAGACCCCCCACCCCCCAGAGTGGACCCACACTAATCCTCTGAGGGAGGTTCTCCCTGTACCGTGGCAGGTGTGACTTCTCTCAGAAGGCAATCGCCTGACCATGCACCAATTCAGAGTTTATGGTAAATTGCAACATAACAGCCAGCACCAGGGTTTGCTGCCCTCAGCCACCATCTTTGCTCCTATACTGGTGAGCAAGACAGCTGAATGGTCCCCATGGGTCCTCAGCCCATGGAGAGGCTGTATCACCTCTCCCAAATGCACTCCAAGCAGGGGAACCCCTTCACCCCATGTGATCCTGGGGATCCTCAGGCTGCCCAGTGCTGGGGTTCCACCCTGCTCTTCCACCAGGGCACCTCTCAGTTCCCCAGGTGTGAACCTGATGATGTCCCAGGCCTCTGAAACTTTAGACTCTGTGTTCCAGTGTTTGTAGAAAATTGACATTATTGTAACCCTCTCCCCTTTTTCCCCATCAATGATTTGGGGTATACTTTTCTTGTATAGTCCCCTGCATGTGTTTTCACTCTTTTTTTTTTCTCTCTCCCTACTCTTTCACTACTCCCTCCATGATCAGGGTTCACTCCCCTGGGCAGTGCCTAGGGCTCTTTTCTCCCACAAATCAACTGTCTGTACTTCCTACCTTGCAAAAGTCATTTTTCCAGTTTTAGACATGCAGCTTTGTTCTCTAAGAATAAAGATTCCAGTAGATTTCTTGGGTGTTCAGAATGATGTGATATTTATCTAGCTGTGTTCAAGGAAAGAAGCACTTGAGGGTCACCCAGTTCCTCCACCATATTACCTCTCTCTCCTAACCATTTTATTTGCCATCCTTTCATATTACCATTGTCTATGTCCTCAGTATACTACAGGTAGGTGGTCACTTACAGGCAGGGATCATCTTTTATGTTCTTAGCATGCTGAATAAATAGTAGCATTCTGGAGTTGAATGTATGAATGTAGCAATGATGCAATTAATGACTTTCAATTTCAGATACAAATAAATATTTTTGTACATTGGTCAATGGGAAGTGGTATACTTGCCTCTGAGTCCATATTCTTAATATAATTTTATATTGCATTCTTTTTACCTCGCAAGACTGACACATGGTCGGTAGGCCCTTAATTAATGTAGAGAGACTGAATGAAGAAATCAATTAATGCATGGCATTCATAGGCTCCTGTCCCTTGACAGTAACACCAGACAATAAATATTCTTTTTTTAATATTTAAAATTTTTTTTCATTATGATAAATGTGCTCTTTAATGCCCATCCCCTATTTCCTCTATCCTCCATCTGCCTGTTCTCTGGTAATTATCATTTTGTTCTTTATAGATAAGGATCTGTTTCTTGTTTTGTCCCTGTCTCTCTGTCTCTGTCTCTTTTTTCCCCTTTGCTCACTTGTTTTGTTTTTTAAATTCCACATAAGCATGAGATCATATGATATTTGTCTTTCTGTGACTATTTCACTTAGCATTATACTCTCTAGTTCTGTCTATGTCATTATAAATGGCAAAATGTCATTCTTTTTTAATGGCTGAATAAACCATGCTATATATATATAGCATATATATATATATATATATAGTATGATATATATATATATATATATAATACACACACACACACACACATACTACATGTTCTTTATATGTTCTTTATACATTCATATATCAATAGATACTTGGACTGCCTCCATACTTTGGCAATTGTAAATAATGTGGCAGTAAACATAAAGGTGCATGTATCCCTTTGAATTAATGTTTTTGTATTTATTAGGTAAATACATAGTAGCATGATTATTGGGTCATAGGGTAGTTCTGTTTTTAAGTTCTTGAGGATCCCCTTACTGTTTTCCATGTGGCTATACCAGTTAGCATTCCCATCAACAGTGCAAGAGGAATCCTTTTTCTCACATCCTCACCAGGACTTGTTTCTTGTGTTTTTTATTTTAGCCATTCTGACAAGTGTGAGGTAATAATTTCATTATAGTTTTGATTTGCATTTCTCTCAGGATGAGTGATATTGGACATCTTATCATGTGTCTGTTGGTCATCTGGATGTCTTCTTTGGAGAAATGTCTGTTCATGTCTTCTGCCCATTTTTTAAAATTGGATTGTTTATTTTTTGGGTATTGAATTGTGTCAGATTATTATATTTTGGATACTAACCCTTGATCAGCTATGTCATTTGCAAATATCTTTTCCCATTCAGTAGGTTGCCTTTTAGTTTTGTTGATTGTTTCATTCACTATGAAGAAACATTATTTTGATGTAGTCCCAATATTTTATTTTTGATTTTATTTCTCTGGCCTCAGGAGACATATCTAGAGAAATGTTGCTACGTCCAATGTTAGAGAAGATTACTGCCTGTGTTCTTTTCAAGGATTTTGTGGTTTTAGGTCTCACATGGGTCTTTAATGCATTTTGAGTTTATTTATTTATTTTTTTGTATAGTGAAAAATTTTTTATTATTTATTACACAGAATATTTTAATTATTATTTTTAGTTTTATTATTTAGCATGTGGCTGAACTATTTTGCCATTATCCTTTGTTGAAAAGACTTTTTCCATTTTATATTAATTCCTCCTTTGTCAAATATTAATTGGCCATGTAATTATGGACTTATTTGGGGGTTTTCTGTTCTACTCCATTGATTTGTCTGTCTGCTTTTATGCCAGTACCCTACTGTTTTAATTACTACTACTTGGTAATATAACTTGAAATCTAGAGTTGTGATACCTTCACTTTTGTTTTTCTTTGTCAAAATTACTTTGGCTATTTGAGGTCTTTTGCAGTTTCATACAAATTTTAGGATTGTCCATTCTAGTTCTGTGAAAAATTTAGTTGGTGTTTTGATAGAGATTACCTCAAATCTGTGGATTGCTTTTGATAGTATAGACATTTTCTATTTGTTCTCCCAATGCAGAAGCATGGAGTGTCTCCGTTTCTTTGCATTGTTTTGAATTTCTTTGATCAGTGTTTTATAGTTTCTAGAGTACATGTCTTTTACCTCTTTGGTTAAATTTATTCCTAGATATTTTATTGATTTGGTGCAGTTGTAAATGGGATTGTTTTCTTAATTTCTTTTTCTGCTGCTTCACTATTAGTGTATTAGAATGCAACAGATTTCTGTACATTGATTATGTATCCTGCAACTTTACCGAATTCATTCAAGAGTTCTAGTAGTTTTTTGGTAATCTTTAGGGTTTTCTATGTACAGTATTATGTCATCTGCTAATAGTGAGAATTCTGTTTCTTCCTTACCAATCTGGATGTCTTGATTTTTTTTCTTGTTGTTGTTGCTGTATGATTGCTGTGGCTAGGACTTCCATTACTATGTTAAATAAAAAGTAGTGTGAGTGGACATCTGATTGTCTTGTTCCTGACCTTAGGGGAAAATGCTTTCAGATTTTCACCTTTGAGAATGACTGCAGGTTTTTCATACGAGGCCTCTATTATGTTGAGGTTTGTTCCCTCTAGACCTGCTTTGTTGAGGGTTTTTATCATGAATACGTCAAATGCTTTTTCTGCATCTTTTGAAATGATTATATGGTTTTTATCATTTCTCTTATTGATGTGATGCATCACATTGATTAGTTTTGTAAATATTGAAATAACTTTGCATCCTGGAAATGAATCCCACTTGATTGTGGTGAATGACTTTTTTAAGGTATTGTTGGATTCAGTTTGCTAATATTTTGTTGAAGATTTTTACATATTTATTCATGAAAAATATTGGCCTGTAGTTCTCTTTTTTGTGGTGTCTTTATCTGGTTTTGGTATCAGGGTGATACCGGCCTCATAGAATGAATTTGGATGTCTTCCTCCTCTTATATTTTTTGGAATAATTTGAGAAGAATAGGAATTAACTCTTTTTTAAATGTTTGGTAGAATTCTCCTGTGAGCCCATCTGCTCCCAAACTTTTGTTTTTGGGAAGTTTTTTGATTACTGATTCAATTTTATTGCTGATAATTGGTCTGTTTAATTTTTCTATTGCTTCCTGCTTTAGTTTTGGTAGGTTATATGTTTGTTCGAATTTATCCATTTCTTCTAAGTTAGCTAATTTGTTGGCATATAGGTTTTGGTTATATTCTTTTACAATTATTTTTATTTTTGTGGTGTTGGTTGTTATTTCTCCTCTTTCATTAGTGATTTTGTTTGGGTCCTCTCTCTCTTTCTCTCCCTTTTTGATGCATTTTGCTAGAGGTTTATAAGTTTTGTTGATCTTTTCAGAGGACCATTTCCTGGTTTTGTTGATTTGTTCTGTTGTTTTAGTTGTTTTCTTGGGTGTTTTAGTTTCTATTAGGCAGTAAATATTCTTCAGCAGAAAGAAAAATCTAGAGCTTAACCAGTGTATCCTACAAACTGGGTTTATTCCAATGATACTTTAGAGAACTTTGGAAAATGGTACATAAAGTTTGAGACAAAATAATTAGGCAACCCTTTGTTTAAAACATTCAGTTTAATTATATGTTACTGTAACTATAGTTCTCAATCAATGCATCTTAACTAAAGAAATCTAAGGGGCCAAAATTCCTCTATGAGAAGTATTTCAAAAGGCTTCACAGATTTCAGAGGGCCCTGGGTTATCATCATCCATAGCACATTTCATATTAATAAAGCTATATTAGAAATATTATTTAAAATTCTGTAATCCCATTTTACTTCATCATTGATGATATTGCCACACAAAACCACAAAAACTCTTATTTAGCATAGAAAATATGTATGGATTCAGAAATGGAAAGCATCTTTTCCTTTTTTATTTATGGTCCTTGACATACTGTTTGTTCTTTGCTACCACAATTTTGCACGATGGCCAGCAGTGGATTGAAACAAGCACATTTTCTCTTCACCCTGATGGACTGAACCCCAATTCTTCACATTTTAACCATTTTTAACATACAATAGCTGCACCAGTCATATTCAAAATAGAAGACTAGTCGGAATTTGAAGAAAATGAGTACGTTTAAGAATATGTCTCTACTGTTAGATGTGCCAACTGGCAATACAACTTTAGAAAATGTACCTAATTTTCAAAGGTTTCCCATGAAGGAAGATACCCCTGTTGAAAAATGGGGAGGGTTAACACTTTAAGCCATTATCAAGCATTAACATCCCAGCCAAAACTATTTGAACCAGTGCTTTCCATGGTGGGAACATCCAGAGAAGATCAAAACCCTGTAGAAGAGCAAGACATAATAAAAAGCACTGATGAGGACACTACCTAGATAAAAGAGCCTACCAAATGCTGGATGGACAGAGGTGTTGTGAACACTTGTCTTTCTAGTTTGCAATTATGTTGCAAGCTGGCCAGATTATCAAGATTGTCCTGGGCTTCTCAGAAGGGGACTGCATAAGTCACATCTTAACAATAAACTTAAAAAATACAAAGTCTTCTGTTTTCTAGGCTTAGCCTTTATAGGTTTCTAAATAAGAACTTCAAATTCATCTCCACAGCAAGATAAGAAAAATAATAAAATTGATGAAGCACTAAGCCAGTCATGTAAGTAACTAAAGATGCTAAGTCTACATGTTCAGAATGAATGGAAATGAGAGAATAAAATCAACTAAACTAAGTAAAACTGGCCAAAGAAACACTTTGTTTTAATAGGTATAAAATATTACTTAGTCTAAATTATCTGAATAATTACTTCTCTTTGTTTTTTACTTAATTTGCCAATACTGAAAAGGCCTTAGGATGGGTACACTTAGAGTCTCAATGATCCATTTGGATGTCTTCCTTAATCAAATTTTCTGGATAATTACTCAACTATCCAGCTTCTTTTGGCCTGCAGATACTGCTTTTTTACTCCTCTGGGGCAGAGTTATTATACTGGAGAGGTTTTCTGTCAGTTCTGTTCTCATGGAGAGAAAAATAAAAGGTAAAACATATCTACTAGTTTATGGAGACTTTCTCAGAGACTTCTTAGAGCAAACTTACCTATTAGTTGAAGCCTCTCTTAACTCCAAGTCAACATTAAACTTTCCATATTGGGACAGCCTAGCTGTGGTCCAGAATGGAGACCACCAAGGGCTCCCTGACAAACAGAACCATCATGCTCTTCTTTTGTTGAGAGAGGTGTGCAAGCTGAGGACAGGAACTGGATAGTTCTTCCTCCCTTCAATAAAGGGAACTTTTTGGAGGGGACACAGGATAAGTTTTATGAGAAAATCAAGTTCTTGGAGTGATTGAATAACTCTGGCCAGAGAGATATTGCAGTAACTCTGAGAACAGAGATATTTAGGAAATATTTGTTGTTGTTACACCAACACTTATGCAAGACATCCATTTCTCTAGAATGTGCCATGGTCTTAGAACTCTGCTAGTATGGAAGCACTGAAGGCAGCTGTAGCACGAGCACCATGTAGCAGAGGAGCTGCCGTTTAGAGAGGTGGTAATAACTGGGTTGCTTTAGTTTTGATTTAGTCCTCTTCTCAGCCATTGTCACCTACTCTGTCTGCCCATTAAAAACCCATATTTTCTTCATCATCTTAGCACCATCATGTTTTGCATACTTATTTTCAAGACTGTAAATATCCAGTGGATTTTTGGCAAAATGGATCTCCTAATAGGCAAAGACACCATACTCTGTACATAAACTTCACTTACATTGAGTTTATGGAGTTGTGTTTTCCAGGTTGAAGTCTACAAGAATTAAGTGCTCAATAAAAGTGGCTTAATGTTGCCTTATTTATATGTCTTTGATTGGCTACAAGAGGCTTCAGCTCCTCCTCATTTGTCAGAACCACTATGAAAGCCATGCAGATCACTTACTACATTATTCCAAATGACACAGTTCTCAAGGTCATGAGGTAAGCAGTGCTCCCTGGAGTTACCATGGACTGTAAAATGTACTAGCCCTGTATTTCTGGAAGTAAATGACACCAAGGCAATTATTGGAAAGTAATAACCTCAACCTCCTAGTTTCTTAATATATTATTTGGATTCCCTTGAGGCTTCATTAATTTATAAGATTCCCTGTTTCTTTTCAAGATGTTCCATCTATATGTAAGACCCTAGAACAGTGGCATCTGAAACAAGGCACTTGTATGACAGCAAATACACATGATTATCAGGAGGGATGCAGAAAATAGAACTTATTCTTATAATCATTTCAGCTGGCAAAAGGAAAATAAGCTTTACAAATATTTATTATACAAATTGCCACTTATTCCTTTAGTCTGTCCATATAGCAAATGGTCACACGTCATATAGAATGGGTGATGTGTCCTGAGGGAAAAATGGAATTCTGCAACTCAGCAGGGATGATGGTGACCTCCTCAGTGCTTTACCTTTACTACCTTTCATCATACTGTGAAGGATTATGGTTATGTGGTTTTAGAGATTCTGATTTTGATTATTAATTAAACTAAGTTTCACCAAAAAAGTAGCCACAGACTGAAGATATTATCAGTAACACGTGTACTAACTGAAATCTCCATGCCTAATTAATAATCTTCTTCAGATATATACAAAGGAATAACAGGAGGAAGTTAATCAAATATAATTTTAACAATGGGTCCAAACTTTAAAATTATCAATGACTATTGAAAATATGGATTCATTTCTAGTATCTTTAACAAAAGACCTATTACTGATCATAAATATATGAAAACAAAGAATCTATGAGAAGAAATCAAACCTCTATAATTTTTCAACAATATTTTAAATAAAATCCTTTACAGAATATCTTTTGAAGTACTTGTAAACAATAATAAATAAATGAATAAATAAATACATGCAAATAAATATGCATATATTAGAACTACATGTTTATAAACGTTTTAAAATATTCCATTTTTCTTTCAAACCAAACTTAAATTCTCTCTCCCTTATGTGTGATAAAACATATTTGACAAACATTATCTGAACTACTTTTAATCCAGGTTACCCCCTCTATAATAATGTTCTGTTATGACTTTTTAATCTTGCACATTAAGGACTTTTCATTAAAGTGAGCTCAGGTTAGCATTTTTTAACCTGCTCTAAAATGTTAACATGAGCCACAGTGGGCTACCAGCTCAATAATCTTCCAATTGTCCCAAGCTCCAAATGGCCCATCGAGGCTCTATTTGTTCCAGTCTATTGGTTAAGTATGTATTTGCGTGGTTTTTAAAAACATTTAGTTATTTACCTAAGAGCCTGAACAGCTGGTCTACTAGGTAAAGGCATTAGGAGACAGTTAATGTTATACCCATTTGATTTAAATACATTTTTTATAATGAAAAAATTTAAAAAGCAAAATCTCTTCCCTTTAGTTCCATTTTCCTCTATTGTGTAAACATAAATTGTAGCACATGCTCTGCATAGTAAAGTCTGTTCTAAGAAGTTCATATAGAAAATCATATTTGCTCATGCTGTGGGTCAGTGACCATATCCAAAGTATAAGATTGCAATATTTCACTATTTTTTTCCTTTTGATATCAAAAGTAGTTAGACCATATTACAAAGTCATTCCAAAGCTATAGGCACTACTTTTAGTTCAGTATGTTTAATTGCTTTTTTATATATACTGCTAAAACTAAGACAATCTAATAACAAATATGAATTTTATGTATTTAATGTGCTCAGCCAAGATATTCACTATAGATCTCTATTCCTCCAGCCGTCGTTTTTCAAACTCCTGAAAGAATTTAGATTTTTATGTTAATGCATACACACACCTCCGCACAAACTTAGCACTGCGTATTCTAAAGACATGTTCTTGAACTAATTTTGGAATATCATCAAAAACAACAACAACAAAAAAAAAACACACACGCACACACACAAAAACCAGGAGGAACCAGTCCCCTGAACAAAGTATTCCTTCAGGACCTACATACCATGTAAGTAAGCTACATACCATGCTAAAAATGCTTTAGTTATGCTGAAAGAATAATAATTAATGGGTATATAATAGTCTAGGTTTAAGCAACTCTGATTTTATGCTCCTTCAAAAGCCAAATAAGTATTTTCTATATGTTATTTCATCTCCTTAAATGTAAACTTCTTGTAGACAGTGACAATTCTTTTAGCTCATCCTAAACATTTTATTGGTCAAGGTTAAGGGCACAACATATTCTTGTACTAATGTTTAAAAGTTATAAATAAGGGGCGCCTGTGTGGCTCAGTGGGTTAAAACCTCTGCCTTCGGCTCAGGTCATGATCCCAGGGCCCTGGAATCAAGACCTGCATCAGGATCTCTGCTCAGCGGGGAGCCTAATTCTTCTCCCACTATCTCTGCCTGCCTCTCTGCCTACTTGTGATCTCTGTCTGTCAAATAAATAAGTAAAATCTTTAAAAAAAATAGAAGTTATAAATAAGACTAATGAAATTTGATATATTGTTATAACTTACCTTTACAAAAATACTTTCATAACAACCGGGAAGGCTAAGTAGGACTTAAAATTCTGATTCCTCAGAGTTCTGTCTAAACATGTATGTGTAGGGAAAGTGGGTTTCTCATCTCACCTACCTTTTCTTCTCATCCTCAGTCTCATGCTGAAAGAGAACCTCCCAGTCCGCATGCCTCCCCTCTTAGAAACTTTCTTCTTAAGTGTCCCTACCCTTCAGGTCTAGAGATTTGTACACCAAAGATGCTATCCATCCCCTGAGAACAGCCTTGGGAGAAAGCCCATGCAGTCCCCAGAAGTGGACGTAGGGCCATTTAGATAAGGAATTCCAGGGTCTCCAGAATCCAGGGCAGGGTCTAGATGGGCATGTCAGTCTAGGCTGTTGGAGTTCCTGTCCTTGCCCAGGTCTTTGCTATTTAAAGTCTTTACTATTTATTCATATTCCTCATGGAACTTAGTATAGAGTCTTGTAAAGTACTGCTTAGTAGATATGGGTTGATTGATGGTTATTTGGTTAACATTAAGTGAATTTTATAGTTTATTTATTCACCATAACCACCACTCTGGAAAATGAAACCCATGAGATAAATATTGTATTGATTAACCTCTCTGCAATCATCTAATAAAACAAATAATTCACTTTATCTCATTGCTACATGTTAGCCTAAAATCACAATTTCTTTTTAGAATAGGCTTGAAATTTTCATGCAGTAAGTATAGAAACAACTCAAAATCTCCTGAATTTCAAGTTTGTATCTCGCTAGACTCTTAGTATATTGGTAATACTTAGTATATTGATAGTACTGACCACTTCATTGTCCAGAAGAATCATAGTGGCCCCATCAGTCAGTGCCTGATGGTGTATCTGAAGTAGCAGTTACCATATTGATTGTAATGCCAGTGTTTTTATATCTCTTTATAAAGATGACTCCTAAAAAGATAAAAGTATCCTTTAGACCATGAATTTTTAAAGTTACTGAATTTCATCATATGTTTAAGAAGAAAAAAGAAAATTTCAAACTTGATCATCTCTTCTCTGTTTAGTCTAGCAGCTGCCTTGGACATTTTGCAAAAACATTTTTAAAAATATGATTTGCAATTTTAGACACTGGATCTTTCCTATGAGAATCACAAACAGTTTTTGAGTTCGATTCTCTGTGCTCTAGCTTTTACTCAATCTTGGTCAAAGCCCAGGATGAGAGAGGGAGATGTGTGAAAATGAAAACTCAGACTCCTCTTCTGAAAAGTTAAAATGAATAAATCCAAAAGCAAAAGTATGTCAATTTGAATTTAATGTCTTTAAGTCAATAGTTGCATTTTAATGTTTCAAATGATTAATGCGTTATAGACAAGTCATGGATAAATAAATTAAAGCTTATTAATATCATTTCTAGGAATCCCAACTAATTAGCAACCGCACGCATGGTGAATTCTAATTCTGTTTACATTTGTATTTCTAAGTCTGGTACTAAGGCACAGGACAAATCAATGAACCACTAATGCAGACTATAGATTGCCTAAAAAATGCCATATAAAGAACTAAACTATCACCAGAAGTGATTTAAACAGAATGCAGAATGGGGACTTACAAGTTAGAAATAAAACATAAATAGATGAAATGAGAGGAAAACAACAATATTTAATTGTTGTTGCAGGTCAGCTAGGGTGCATTAGTTGCATTAGTTTTTCTTTGCAGCAAGTTGTTATGCTTCAACTTGATGCTTCAACAAGATGCACAATGGTTATGTCAATGTATCTAATGAAGATGTCCAGTATAATAGCATTTAAGTAAAAACTCAAATTTTGTTTAGAGTATCAGTATTCTACTTGAGTCTCATACCTGTGAGAAATTGAAAACTTGTATGAGTTTTTTGAAGATTTTATTTATTTGAGAGAGAGAGAGAGAGAAAGGGGGAAAGGAGAAACAGACTCCCTGCTGAGCCGGGACTGGGCTTGATCCCAGGACCCTGAGGTCATGACCTGAGCCGAAGGCGGATGCTGAACTGACTGAGCCATGCAGGTGCCCCAAAACTTATATAGTTTTAAATAGTTGTATTTTCTAATGTATTTAATACTGTCACCTCTTCTTTCTACATAGCAGTTTGTTTTTTGTTTGTTTTTGAAGTAGAAGTATGTATAAATGTGATACATTTGTCATCTGTTTTTCTTTACTAAAGAGTATTAACAACATTCGTTTCATATGTAACATTAAGTCTCTTGTGCAATGCAAAGTAAAATTTCTTACAGTTGGAAAAAAGCAGTCATTCTCAGACCTTTTAAAAAATGTCAAAGTGCTGTTGCTTTCAGAGGTTTTATTGGCACATGTCATTTCTCCCTTTTTTGTGGCTTTGCGTGCATCTCACTTTCCCCACCATCCTCTGCAAAAGAACAATAGCTAAAGGATTTCCTACAATCCCTGACTACTGAAAGACACATTCCTTTCTTTCTTTTCCCTATCATCTCAAGAAGCTCAAACATTTGACCATGTTCACACATTTCCCCAGGGATGCCACAAGAAGCAGGAGGATGAGATGGTTTTGTCTTTGTTGCTGCAAGTGTGGCAAATCCCTTTCTGGCAAAGAAAATGAGTGGAAAGATAAGTGAAATGTCAGGATAACTTGCTACTTAACTCAGGTCATCTGTTGAGAGAGAAAAAGAGAGAGAGAGGGAGAGAGAGATGGAGGGAAACCATACATATTCATAAGCTTTGAGCCTTTCCTGAGGTTTATATAAATCCACATGTAGTCATTCCATTGCTTGGTTAACGCTGTTAATGATAATTTGCATTTTCTGCCTATGAAAGAAACAACTCAGCCTTTATTTGGCTACTATAGGGAATATATTTTGTAAGTTTTCCAGGTCATAGTTCAGTTGGTAGAGCTGAAAGTGGACCTCACTTGATCTGGAGTCAGGACTGACTCTTCATCTGCCTTTGACTTATAAATTGGTGGTCCCTCATCTAGATGACATAATATGGTTTCAGAAGAGAGCAAGGCATGCAACACTGTACTCCACCTCAATTCTATTATCATAAACGTGTCCTTTGGAATGAAGAAAACCTTAACTTAAAGAACTATCTGCTGAGGTGCTTTCAAAAGTGTCCTCTTCTCAACACTGGTTCTAGGAAACACTCACTTACTTCAAGCTCTAAGTAATTTGATTATTCATTCTCTGGATACAATTTTTCTTTCATGTATATGACTTTCTAGTATTAAAATTAAGCAAATTAAGCACACTGTTACATTTTCTCTACATAAATCAGCGAAGAATGAAGTTCCACATGTAGTCATGGGCATAGGTAAATTAGGTGGAGACAGTGAGATGGTATTTCTGGTTTAATCAAAGGTCTTATGGCCAAAATTTCGCTACCCATAGATACCCAAAATGCATAGTATTAAACTTTGTGTTCTGACACTATCTGGAAAAGGCAAATCGTATTAAAATGTTATCTCATTACTCAGCAATTAACTTGTTACTGCCTTCAGCACCTGTGAACCAATTAACATGGGTACATTAAAAATATGGATCTTTATCTAGGATAACCAATAAAAGGAAGGAAGTTGAGTCTGCCTACTCCATACTGGACATATTGAGAGACCCAGAGCACATCAGCCAGAGTGCAGGGAAAATCTTGAGGTGAATAGAAGTGGTAGGAGGTGGAGAGATCAGAAGGATAGCATTAGAGGGGAACCATCTTGCTTTTTCTGGGGGAGTGAAGGTGACTCATCTTTCCAGGAGTTCTGGGCTTAGAAGTGACCTCAGTTGTAGGTCCATAACTATGGGAATTGGGACAGTACTGTTTGAGGGACCTTCCTTTTCTGAGGGTAGGCACGATAGAATCACCATCTATAGCAAAGGAGGTGCCAAGGGCCCAGAGGCAATAGCAGCATCATGGAAAGCTCATGGAGATGAGGCACTCAATAATGTGGATGTAGAAATTAAGGAATATTAGGAAAAAAAAATATTGAACATTCTTCTACACTCAGTACTCTATTGGGGAACAAATAGAACCTAGAATGGGCAGAGCTTAGACTTCAGCAGTTGTATCAAGGTGGATCTCTCCATACAAAAAAATAACTTTAGAAGGGGTTTAGGATGTACTAGCATTCACGGAGAATTGGATACAATTATTCTCTGGTTAAAGCTTACATTCTAATAGATGAGACAGACAAATAGCAAACACACATGGATAACTTTCCACCCCTACACACAATAGTTTAAAAAAGGAGTGCAGATGGGGGGGAAAAAGAGAGAGAATAATAGAAAAATTATTTTGGATGGGGCTGTCTAGAAAAGTTTCACTGAGGAGTTGACAAGTTAAAAACCAAAGAAGGAATTGACAAGTTAAGAACCAGCTGAGGAGTTGACAAGTTAAAAACCAAACACAGGGAGGACTCCTCTGCATTCCTGAGTTGCATTGAGCTTGACAGAGAGAGGAATGGGAAGAGTGAGACACTGAAAGAGCAACAGGGGAGAGCGTGCATACTTTAGGCAAGGTTGAAGGAAGGAATAGGGAGGGCCACAGCACTAGGTAAAAGGCTTGGAGTCACAGTAAATACAGTCACTGCAGCTATTAAAGGGGTGTGACAAAATCAAATTTGCATTTCAAAATCAACACTTTTGTGAGAATCCAGGGCAGAGTAAGGAAGGAGAGAGGGGCCAGTTAGAGCCATTGCCATCCCAGGGAGATGACATTCACAGGACGAATGTGGTGGAAGTGGGCACAGGACTGGCTGATAGGTTAGATGTTTATAAATAAACCAAAGTGGGGGGTACAGAGAATGAAGAAACAGGCAGAAGAGGTTTGGGGGAAATTATGAGTTTATACATGTTTAGGTAGAAGTGTAAGCTAGGCAGTTGCGTATAGAATTTGGGAGGGAAGAGTAATAAAGATGATCTTATGTTTGCGTGGTTTTTTTTGTTGGTTTGTTTGTTTGTTTTTGTTTGCGTGTTTAAGTCCCTTTGAAGTGTTTTCTGTATGCCTGTGCCCTTGAAGAAGCAGCTTTTCCTGGCACTGTTATTCATTCACACATTCATTCATTCCATAAAGAAGAACTATCATTCAAAGCATTGAGCCAGGTGCTGTGAGGGTATGAAAATGAGTAATGTGTGCTTAGAGGGTAGGCTACATGTGCAGAGAGAGCATGCCTGGCTCCAGCATCTGCTTGGGCTTCCGAATCGCATGGTCCTGGTGCAACATTACTTTGTCCATTAACTGGGCTTGGGCCATGTGCTTAACTGCATGTCTCCTATCTCTAAAAGGAAGGACTCAAGACACTTAGTTCATGGTCCTTTGGGAAATGTTAATGTGGCAAACTTGAGAGGATAGTAACCAACACATAGTTTTTAGTAAACCACAGTTAGTGTTGTTTATAGTAACATTTGCTTATATTAAATTTAGGCTGTGACAAGTAAGTATATATATTGGTAAACAGGACGTAGTCCCGAAGAGAAAAGACCAGGATGCCAAAAAATCTTCAAACAAAGCATGTCAAAGAACCCAAAATAGACTAGATGTTCAGCTTTGAGGAAGGCTTTCAGTGGTATTTCGTGACTGCATTAAAGTGGAATTCTGATACAAAAAAGATTAGGTGCTCTCATTTTGAAAGCAAAATTAACCTGGATGGTTTTCCTTACTGGTTCGTGAATTCCCTAGTAGGACAGTGTTCAAGCTCAGTCTAAATGATCTTTAACTGAAGGGGAAGTAGAGGGCTGAATACTCATATAAGGGGAGGCTGAAAAGGATGACCTCCTGGTTCTTTTACTTTAATCGTGGTGCCACTTATTTCAAGGAATTTATAATCTTTTGGAGTATTTAAGACATAGAAGAAATGTACTGTTTTGCAAACCAGCAAGGGTATGGTGTTTCAGAAAATTTTCTTTCAAATGCAGCAAAACTCTTTTTTTCAAAGAATTCTTTAAAAAAAAATCAGTGTGTTAAATGTGTTACCTTTTGGTAAAGTCTGGCCCATGCCAGATATTTAGTCATATTTAAATAGTGATTTAACTTTCCATGTTTTAATATTGTCTTCTTGACTAGATTTTTATATCCGGGAAAACTTAAATGGACAATCAGCCAAGTTCTTTGAATTTAATATTTGGGTATGTCACCTGACAAAACAATATTTGCCCCTCCAGTTCCTAAAGCATATTCTTGAAAGTGCATCATCATAATTTTATAGCCATGATAATGACTTATGAAGTTAATAGAAAATAACGTTGACATTGAGATAATTCAGATATATACCCCTCACTTTGTGTTTAGTTACAGACTGACTACACAAATGAATCAAATTGGGGTATGTTTTTAACACAGATACAAGCTATGAACTAAACTCTCTGTCAGTTTTGTGGAAGGTTTTCCCAATTCCATGTTGCAACAAATTATAAGAGGACCAACTTATAATGAAGTCCCAGTGCTGCCTTCTCTTGTCCTCTAGGAATTCAAATCCTGGGCAGAGGCCATTATCTTCTTGAACTATCACCCAACATTCAGAATGGAAGGTTCAGGGCACATGAATAATGCCACATGAGGCGGGGAATACCTGTGTGTTCCCAAGCTTACCAATTCCCATATGTCTGCCTATCTACCGGTGGTGGCAGGGCCACAGCAAGAAGCCAATTATTTAAGAAAGTTTTGTTTTGCAGTAAGACAGGTTCTCTGACTGCTGCACATTAATTTCTGGCTCTAGATATCATGGCCACCTGGTTAGTTTTGCCTGCACATGTCAGCCCACAAACAAAACAACTCTAATCTACAACTCTATCACTACTAAGCAGAAAAGAGATTAGGCTCCTGTTGGACCTGATTGGAGAGTAATTATGATTTAGCCTACTGGAAGTCTTCCTACGAGGACCATTTGACCTGCTTCCATGTTTCAGAAAGAAGCTTCTTCTATTAGGAGCTTGAGCAATGGACAGACCTCACTTGCAGAGATCCCTGTGGGATCTTGATGGTCCAAAAGAAAGGGTCTCTGCTCAAATAACATCCTAGAAAGAATGCTCCTAGGGAAGAGGATGCAGTCTTGGAATCCTGGAAAAGTAGAAATATAGCTAGTTTGAAAATATTATTAATGTATAAATGTCCCAACTTGCTTTTAACCACTGAATTTATCAGGCTCCCCTTAAGAAAACCAAAAGCACACTGGTGATTTCAACAGTAGAAAGTAGTGTCACGAGTCAGTTAGAGAAACGTTGGAGAGATGGCAAAGATATCAAGGAATCCCTGCGGTGACTCGGAAGTAGATATTACAAGAAGCAACTTCCGCTCCTGGCCCCAGGAAAAGAATTTGGAGTCATTAGACAATTGGAGGAAGGCACAGAACTGGAACCAGGCTTCCGAGGAGGGAACACTGACCAGCTGCTGCCTCAGAAGCTGGGAGGAGGGTCCCTGTAAGGTTGGGACATAGTTCTCTGAAGAGGCACCATGGGGCTGGTCCTGGGAGGGGAGATAAAATTTCTCAGGTTGGATTCATCTGCTGTTTGGAGCCAAACAGAACTACCAGAGTTAAGAAGCATCTATGAACAAAAATACGTTTAAGAGCCTCTTCCTCCTCCAGCCTTTATGTTCCCCTCTGGGTATCACTTGGGAGAATAAGAAGATGCGTTTAGAGCTGAGAGACAATGGCCTAATAACCAGCATAGTTGCAGTGTTAAATTTACCTGACACTTTATTTGGTTGTCTTCGGACATGGGTACTTCACCCTATCAATAAGGAAAATAAGGCAGAGAAATGTAATGTGACTGGGATTTCAAACGTGAGCCCCAATCCCCAAACACCAGCCTGTAGCTCTTTCCTCTCTGGCAAACATTTTTTGAGGAGAGTCTTTTTCAGTGGGAATTAATGTGATAATGTTCAAGAAGAAACAGTCGTCTGAAACAGAGACATCTGCATTTTGTAAGCAGATGTCAAGTCCTCAAAGCCTTCTGCCTCTTACAGGACCTCGGTGCTCGTTAATCTAGTGCCTCCCATCCTGTTAACAGTCAGTAAAAACTTGCTTTCTCTTTTGAGAAATTAAAAAAATCAACAATTCTGAAGTAATCATCAATGTGCTTTCATACATGTCACCGTTTGCATTGTTGAGGCAGGAGAGCTGAGAGCTAGCTTCCTGCCCAGTCAGTTTGATAAGTAGGGAACTTGGGTCTCTAACATACTGGCCGCTTACATGAATCACTTAAAAAGTACATGAGAAGGAGATGGTGAGTAAATAGCCTATCAGAGGATCAATCCATACATTTAGTTCTCATGCCATTGTACTAAAATTATTCTTTTGTTTTTGACATTCTATTTAAAAAGTCTATTAAATCATAATGTTCAAAGTAGAAAAAATATCCCTCTGTGCTCTAGCGTAAAGTATAGAAAAGTACAAAAGGTGTTTAGGATGTCTGACTGGATTTTCTTTTTTCCATTGTTGGTAGAAAACTATATCCAAAAAAGTTTAGAGATACTGAAGAGAACTTTCTGGAAACAAAAGAGACATATTGGGAAAAAAGCATGTGGATCCAATAACAAGGGCAGTAGTGTTCTAAAATTTGTTTGTCCTTTCCTTCAGCTTATACTATTTACATATCCACTAATTTTACAATGGAGACCTCTGGAACATATCAATAGGTCGATAAACTCATGATGTTAATGGGGCCATCTTTAACTCGGTCTTGATGGGAGGGGTTCTGTGGATGGTGTATTATATTGCTATAAAAGTTGGTACTAAAAAGATTTGTAAATATTGATTGAGACTTTTAGCATCCTAGTCAGTCAAACAGAAAAGGTAGTGTTGCAGACTTGGGTACAGCCTGAATCCATTCAAAGAATTAAACCAGATAAGCTTTTTGGTTTCCTGAGATTCAAACCATCTCTTGCCATTTTCTTTCCCTTCTTGTGCTCCACAAGGTGCTGTTTCCCATCTCGGGACCATTCCACCCTTTCTCTTCTACCTGGAATGTCCCCATCGACACTCTTCACCAAATGCACCCTTTTTCAAAGGCCCACTGTAGCCCAGTTCCTTTACCTTATTCTCTCTCATCTTTACCTTATGCTCTCCCCCATAATCCACTGTTTATCATAAATCATTAGTCTCTCCCTTCTTAGCAGTCCTTAGGAATGATACACTTTGCCATTCATTGATCCTGTTACCTCAAGGCTATTTAATATATCTTGCTCCTGGACTATGAGCTCCTCAGGCAAGGTTTTCATCTTATCTTTACCAGCCGCCCACCTGTCACTGCACCAGCTGAGAGTAAACCGCAGGTATATTCTAATGCTTCTTTGCTTGGATACAGCAATTTCCAATTTCCAAAGCACTCTTACAGATATTTTTCTGAATAATGTGGAAACCATGGGAGCTAGATAATGTCATTTCCTTATAATTAAAGACAGTGAGACTCTGATTGGTTAAGGAGATGTCTCGTGGCAAAAGTCAGCAAATGAAGAGCTAAGACTAGATACTAGAGTCTCCAAAAATAAGTTCAAAGGTCTTTTGGCTACAAATTTTAAGGTATTTTTCTCCATGCATTATCCTAGGATAAATTCAAAATAAAAAGGGTGGGGGGAGTAAAACAAGGCTGTAATTATTCTCTAAGTGTATTTTATGTATTTATTTTACCAAAATATTCTAGATTATTTTGTTTAAAGTTCAGATGACCGAGGCCCCATTGCAACTTGATGAATCAGATCTCTTGGTGCAACCTAAGAATCAAACTATATTTCAGAATTTACTGATACAGAAAACTGAGCAATTGAGGCAAACTGGGTGGTTATATTTTGTTACCTTATGAGTTCAAAGAGTGAAAGAACACTTTCCTTTGCAACTCTGTCACTTAGAACAAACTCTGAATTTTTAGTTTCCTAATATTCTGTCTCCTTCATCACTTGCAGTGTCACTTTCATGGAGTGGATATAAAATAGGTATAAAACCTCCATAAAACATCCATCAATACATTTAACTGTAGCTGTCAACCCCTGGGGTATGTTTAAAGGTGAGAGGTTGGGACAGAAAGCCATAGGTAGCAGAACATTCTATTTTGCCAGCACCATTGACAGGCAAAGATCCTTTCATTTTTAGAGCACGTACTCATTTTTAATGGAGACTGCTCTCTTGTTTTCTCTTACTCTACATGTGTGCAAAGGCAATCTGGAACAAAACTAGCAATGTTCCTAGAAATATCGGTCCTGAGACATGAGTAGTTTTCTCTTTGAGAACAACTTCAGAGAGAAATCTTTGCCACGGTTGTGGATGTTTGAAGTGTGGTTTTGACTGGAAGTAGATTGAGCGTGCTGGGATGGAATACGTGTAGAATGAAGACAGCTCAGGGTATAGCCCACTACGATGCAAAAGGAAGACAAATCAGGAGAGAGAAAGACCAAGACTGTAACAGGGGTCTTTGTGCATCTTGAGTATCTCAGCATAGGGTAATTCATCAACAACACCAGCCCTCCATGTGAATGCCTTTGCACTCTCTGCTATGCCATCTTTCTTTATATCTGTATGTAAATACAGATATACATGTGTGAATGTCATTGTATTTTTTATTTCAAAAGTTATAATTTATTCAACAACCATTAACTGAGTGCCTTTAGAGAGCCCACAAATACACAATTTCCTTCATGTTTGGCCCATTCTCTTTCACTTGTTCCCCCTTTCCTGTTTTGTTTGAGTCATATGGCATGCTATATGGACTAAAGCGGGTTATATTGGACTTAATAACTCATTCTAGCTCCAGCCATGTGTACAGTGCTTATTATTTGGGAGGGTTCCACCCACTAACAGCTC
This sequence comes from Mustela erminea, assembly GCF_009829155.1. NCBI lineage: Eukaryota > Metazoa > Chordata > Mammalia > Carnivora > Mustelidae > Mustela > Mustela erminea. Next base: position 33,935,266 of record NC_045626.1, on the reverse strand, counting down.
TGGCTTCAGAATATATTGTTTTCAGAGCTCTTCTGACATCACTCAGGCGTGCCAATTGTACACAAACAAATATGTCTGGGCTTGATAAGGCTAAATTGCATATAAGCTCAAGCTCTTCTTTGCTATTATGTTTAAACAAAAATAACCATGTTATTTCCAGATCCAGTCAGACCACAAGAAAAGCTACCAGCTCTTGCCAAATATCAAAGGATAGATTGGTAAGAACAGAGGGGAAAAAGACAAAACTTATTTTCTTTCTTAGAACAAGTAAAGCAAACAGTCCAATTGGAAGGCTAGAGGCATTGTTTGATGGACTGGCCTGGGGCTGAAGCCAGCTTCCCCATTCCTTTATCCCCTCTAGTCAGAAAGCAGCATTTTCTAAAACAGGCAATACTCACTGTATTAGTCAGGGTTCTCCAGAGAAACAGAACCACTGGTATCACACACACACATACACACACACTCAAACATATTTGTATATTACAATGCACACATACATACTTACATATAAGTGTGTGTGTGTGTGTGTGTGTGTGTGTGTGTGTGTGTATAAAGAGAGAGATAGGTCCATTATTAAGGAATTGTCTCACACGAGTATAGAAACTGAAAAGTCCTTCAGATCTGCATTCAGGAAATTAAAGATCCAAGCGACCTGAAGGTGTAGTTCTAGTTTGAGTTTGAAGGCCTGAGGACCAGGAAAGCCAGTGATGGATGTTCCAGTCTATAAACTAGCAGGCTTGAGATCCAAGAAGATCCAATATTTCTTTTTTTTTTTTTAAGATTTTATTTATTTATTTGTCAGAGAGAGAGCGAGCGAGAGCGAGCACAGGCAGACAGAGTGGAAGGCAGAGTCAGAGGGAGAAGCAGGCTCCCTGCGGAGCAAGGATCCCGATGTGGGACTCAATCCCAGGACGCTGGGATCATGACCTGAGCCGAAGGCAGCTGCTTAACCAACTGAGCCACCCAGGCGTCCCAAGAACCAATATTTCTGTCTGAGCTCAAAGGCCAGAGAAGAGCAATGTCCCGGTTCAATCAGTCAGGTAGGAAAAGTTCCTTCTTATTCAGACTCTTTGCTCTATTCACGTCTTCATTTGGTTGGATAAGGCCCACTCCAAATGGAAGGCAATTTACCTTACTTTGCCTGTTGACTCAGATGATCTAGAAACACACTCATGTACAAACCCAGAATAATATTGGCCAAATGTTTGGGCTTCCATGGCCCAGTCAGGCTGACATACAAAATTAACCGTCACACTGACCTTGAATTTAAGACTTCAGCAGACTGGAGACTTGAAGGCCATGGAGTCTAAACCCCTACTTAGGACAGGTATCCCTTCCTCTGCCTCCACCGTTGTCATCCAGATTCTGCATGTGCATCTCAAATTATACTTCCTGGGTGGCCCACTCTGTTGTTGGAAACATTTATTTGTATCTGACCTAGTCAGTTCATATGCCTACATCTGTGATCGAGTCCTTCCTCAGCTTGGAATTCTTCCTTAAGTAGGTCTTTCCCTTTGAGTCTTCTCGTGTGTTGTCGGACATATACCAAGTCTTCTGCCCCCAGGAAGTTCACTCTAGTAAGAAGGGGCTAGCAACCATAGAAAAGAGAAAAGATAGTAAATGTGCCAATATGTACAAACAGCTCATGGAAGAGGATGGGAGGCATAAGGATCAGCATTCCTACACCTAGTTCTTGCTATAAGCAAACTGACTAGAACTAATCAATCATGCCGTGGACTAGCATCCTGGGTGTTTCTTACATTGCACTAGATGCTATACAGGAATATGAACTCTGAACCTGTATGATTACGACATAGATGGAGGAGAGGTAGAGAAAGGGCATGTTACAAATGCAGCAAAATGTACCAAGCAACATTTGAAAAACAGTCAGTGGGTGGTCAGGCTGAATGAGCTCAGAGGAGGAAGTATTCATTGGAGGCCGGTGGCTGCGAAGGGTTTTGTGTTTTGGATGGGTATTGTTTATCTTCTTCTGAAGGGAAGGAAAGAGTTCCTGGGAAAAGGAAGGGGTCTCTGTAAAGGAAGGAAGGCAGGAATGAGCATTTCTATTCAGGAATTGTTGGTTGAGTGGTCATACCACTGCGATGCCAGCTCCTGAGCTTTCTAAGGTAAATTACTCACAATTAGAAAATGCCTTAGGCCCAGACACCATCGGGCTCCATAAGATTAGGAGAAAATCCTGAAGAAGTTTGTTGGCTCTAGGGATTTAAGGTATTTATTTACCCAGACTGTAGGAGCTGTTCAGACAGATATGAAACTTGCCTGCACACATCTGTCCCCCTAATGGGCTGCATCGTGTCCCCAGTGGCCACTGCTTGGGATGAACAGAAATTTCAGTCTCTCTCCGTACCAATTTTCACACCCCAGCTGCCAAGAAGGGGGGCAATTAATGTTGCTTCTGACAGTTATTCCAGTTTGGGTCCAGGCCCCTGGGATGAAACAAAATCTCACTGGGATAACTAAGAGTTGTATCTAGACTTGCAGTGGAAAGCTGCTTTAAAAAATTGAATTCAAATGTTTCAAATGGCTGCTGGGCAGTGGTGTCTTGGAAAATCTTTAGGATCACAAAAATTATATCTCTTTTATCCTTTAATTTGTCTTAAAATAATTATTGGGTGTATAACATGTGCCCAAGCATGTGCTAGCTGCTGTAGTGTGGATACGAGAAAAAAGAAGGTAGAGAGTCTGGCTCTAGCAAATTAGACATCCAGTTGGAGGAACAAGTTACTGATGATGATACAGCGTCTCCAACAAGGTAGTTGCTCTGAACAGCTTTGTTGAATAAGTCAGTAAGATGCAAAAGACACACGGGCAAGTAAAACTATTGAAAAGATTAAAAAAAAAAAAAAAAAAGATCCACAACAATTCATTTAGTCCCAAATTGTTGACATCCTCTCCCATGCTGTCCGATTTTTCCTAGTACTAGTTCTCTTTGATCACATGAAACTTGATGAGAGTAAAAATATTGTGCCCGCCCTTTCTTCCCACTGCAGAACGTCCATGCCTGCAGTTTCTGCTATGAGAACTAGGTAAGTACAATTAGTTTGTACCTCACGTCTAGTTATCACTCAGCTAAGCCGGCTGCTGAAGCTTTACATTTTCACGTAACACTCCTGTACATATCTCCTTTTTTAATTATTTCTACAGGTTTTAATTTGTAAACTGTCATGTGAGATTTGGGGTTGCATTTTGCCAGAGTAACTGATATGATTGCAGAAGCAAATTACCATTTTACCTGAAGCTTTTTTCAGACACAGAATTATTACATATTTCTAGTGTTGGGGGGGGTGCTCTCCAGAACAAGCTTCTAAGCAAACACAACAATTCTGGTCTCCTGAAAATTGATATATTCAATTAAATGCTCACAATCTGGTTAGCTTTCAATAAATACCATTTAAAACTGAAGGCCTCCCTGTTATAAGCATGACACCAGGTAATGAAGCTTGTATCATTGTTGCTTTCGAGATTTTCATCCAGTAATATGCAGCTTCAAAACTCTTATCATTGAGCTCCAAAAGCAATTTGACTCACATTATAGGTCTCTTGCAATAAATATCATCATTATTTTAACTTGATACTCCTTGTAGTAAAACCTTTTAATTTAGGTCCCACCAAATTGAGAAGAGGTGGAACTGAAATTTGAATTAAAAAAAAAATCCTTTTTTCTTTATAAAGAGAGATGGAGGAGTGTGATGTAGTTATAGAAAACCTCCATAAAAGCAGGAAGGAACAAAATATTTTAAGAAATGTTAACAATTAATAAGCTCTGAAAACCCAGAAAACAGTCACAAACACATATATAATTAAAAATAACTTTTGGCAATAATTATGAATATATATTTAATCATAAACACAGCACACATATATATGTATTATGTATATGCACATGTATATAAATGTCTGTGTTTGCGTATATATTTGCTGGTCAGTGATCACTATCATATGTGCTAAATGATACTAATGATCTCTGTGTTGGAAAGATTAAGGTCCAGTTATCATAAGTACTTGAAAGTAATAGAATTGAATCGAAATGCCCACAGAACTGACTTCATTAATTCACAGTGTCTTGCCCTCTAACGAGAGTGAATTGATGTTTTCGTTCTAGTGTATTTAATCAAATACTGGAGGAGCAAGAAGGAGGAGAGGGTGGAGGAGAAAAGAGTGCAGGCAACTTTTACTTAATATTTTCACTGAGAAGTCACAGCTGTCAATTCTCATTGACATTTTCCTATACTCTGCTTAATTAATGCCTTTATTGCCGTAAACTGAGTGTTTCTGCTTGCTAAGTAAAAACTGGGAAGGAAAGCCCTTTAATTTGACATTCTGCCTCCTCCAAGTAGATGTTAACCAGCAAGTTTAGCTAGCTCTCTTTTCTGATCATGGTCTGGTAAGCATTTGAGCATCTAAAGGCCTATTCTGGGTAGGATATCATGAAAGACCTTGGATTTCATACCATGGAATTAGCACCAAAGAGGAACCATTAGGAGAGTTTAGCAAGGCCATAGATCAATTTCACTGTCATTTTTAACAAGGCATCTCTGGCTACAACATGGTAAGAATGGATTGAAGTGTGCGGGAGTGCCTGGCATAAGTAAGTTTTCTAATGGTTCAGAGTAGAACTGATGAACTGACCCAGGAAAGGACATTGAGTATGATGGTGAAAAAAAGCATATTCAATCTAGATTTAAGGTATGTAACTAAGAAGATTGTGCCTGAGTATGTACTGGGCTTGAGGTTTGGGAAATTATTTGTGATATTCCTGAGTGTTCTGCCTTGAAACATCACACAGACATCAGTGTTGTACTCATAAGAGGAATTACGGGGACATTATGCAAACCTGTTGGGAAGACTACCTAAATCCTCTGTCTCAGCAAGATTGCAGTATTAACTCTGGAGGAAAATTCAAATACAGAATTTAACCATTGAGGATGTATTATTTGCTAGACACTGTTATGGAATTGCTTTTGAAGTAACAGTGACCAGAAAATGTACAAATTTACTTCGGGGTTAAACTGAATGGCTAAAAATTAAAAGTATTGGAGAAACTTATTGGAAAGGTGCCAGAGTCAGTAGGAGCCTCACTCGAACTGAGTTACAAGTTAGTCCTCAATATGCTTAGAAGTGAGAAGCGGTCTCCTGAGTTAAGATGGTACTCATAAGCAAAGGCACTGTGGCTAGTGTGTTGGGGTGGGGGGAGGGCTGTAAAGAAATCAAAATTTTAGAAAAGGACATAGCTGGGCATGAAATCTGGCCCTTACTCTTTGGGTGCTCTTGCCTTGGTGCCTGTTATAAACAGCAGTTCTCTAATGGAAGTGGGACAGTGGGACTGTTACTGTGGTTGTTACATAGAGCACCCATGCTGGACAGAGGAAAAGGTAGATTGGTTTTTCTTAACAGACAGATCAGTAAGTCAGTGAACAGAGGAAAAAGAGGCATGAATTTGCATAATTATGATATACACACTTTTTGGTATGTAGATTATATTTCAATACAAAGATGGAAAAAAAAAACAACAAACCAGTATCCCAGTGAGGATGATAAATTACATGGTCTTTCAGGAAGGCAGGGACCAGCACTTACAGATCACGATATAGTTTAGTACTTAATGGAATACACTAAGTCTCCTAATGGACTAGCGTGTTTCCTCACCATTTCTGACCTCCTCATAAGCCCTATAATGTCCTGTATGGTTCAAACCCTCTTCTGTGGCTGGAGTTCAGTAAATGCTCATTGAACTGAATTTTACTAGTTGGGGGGGGGGGGGGGGGGGAAGAACTAGAAAAATAAAAAAGATGACCAGAGAGAAATATACTAAAAAAAAAAAAATTAATTTACACACTAAACCACGGAGCTACTTTTTTAAAGTGCTAAATTCTGGAATTTTGCTGAAATGTCCATGGGGCAACAGTTTGCTTCTTATTCCATCTGTGTTTCTCTGCTTATATCAACAGTACTAGAAATGTCTCAGAAAGTGCATTTTGTGAGTTTCCAATGACTTACTTGCTCACTCATCTCATTATCTGGCAGGCCGTTTGTCTTTCTTTTTTTCTCCCATCTAACAAATGTAAAACCTCCAGGGTTTTCTATACATATCCTTTTTGAAAATGTTTGTTTCTGTTTGTATGTGGGTGTGTGTTTCTCTAAAATACAGCCAAAACCCATTAGAATATGCTGTCAGAGTCAGTGGTAGGATTTTGTGTCATTTCCCTTTCGACTTGAAAAATAGCATTTTAAAAAAAATATTTTTCATACACGACATTTTTCTCCCTATTCACTTTGATAGCACCACCTGCTTCGGGAAATATATATTTTCCACAAACCACTCAAATGAACTAATCCATTTTCACTATGTGTCCTTTTTGGCAAAATATCTACAGAATTTGCTTTCATAAAGATAAATTCTGTTGCTTTGCTTCTGTCTTATTTTTTTTTCTCTCTCTCTTTTTATGAAAGGAAAATGATTCCTTGTTTTCTTCCTTGCGGGGGAATGCATACAGAAATGAAATTCTAGGAACAATTAAAACCAATGAGTGGAACTCTGGTTTTGGACAAATTTATTTTAACCTCTCTGTTTTTCCTTCTCATTTGTAAAATGAGAATTTTGGAGCAGGTGTCTTTCAGATTTCATTTGCCAAAGATTCTGTGATTTTTGTCATGATATTTTACCTGGAATTAGAGGCAGATGTAACATGGTTTCTCGGTGTGCTGTGTGGTACATCAGGTATCATGATTTGTAGAATTAATGGTACTTGGTGACAGTTTTCCCATGTGGGGGAAAAGAAAAAGAGGTTGGAATCTTTGGAATTATATTTTAATAGCCTAAAAGGGGCAAGAGACCAAAAGAAGGAAGGCAGAATGGGGCCCAAATAGATTCTGTTTCTTACAGACCATTCAAAGGGATTAGGCATCAACAACTTCTCTTTGACAGGATGTACAGGTATGTTCCCCATGAGCCTGCTTCCCAACTTGGGTTCCCAATGCTGGGAGTTTGCCCAGAAGTATTCTAGTTGAGGTGTCAAGATGAAAAGAGGTTTGTGTCTCAGTGTGGACCTAACATCTCTGAGCTTGAAGTTCTGTATTTAAGAATGTCGCAAATCTCCACTTACAGTTGAGAGTCAGGAAGATTAATATCAATGAAACTACTCTTTATGATCAGATATGTGAGCATGGGTGCTTACATACAGACACACTTATATACACATACAGAAGTGTACATACACATATATACATATGTATCCATTTATATAAATTTTAGTGCATCTCTTTTGACAGGGATGGCAAGACCAGACATCCTCTACATGTGCAGAGCAGAAATTGTTAAGATTCAGACTGATCTAGATGGAGCATATCATATTAGACTTAAAGAGTCCACCTTGAGAATCATCTCATGTTACAGAGCTCAGCATCTCTTGGCATTTGGATGCTTTTATTTTATTTATTTATTTATTTTTTGAATTTATTGTTTATTTATTTTCAGCATAACAGTATTCATTATTTTTGCACCACACCCAGTGCTCCATGCAATCTGTGCCCTCTATAATACCCACCACCTGGTACCCCGACCTCCCACCCCCCACCCCTTCAAAACCCTCAGATTCGATGCTTTTAATTCTGAAAACCCAACCAGTGATTTGAAAAAGTCATTAAGTGCCCATCTTTGAATCTCACTTAATCCTGAAGGGGTTTTGTGTTGTGGTGACATAGTCAGCAGCACTGCTGACAGTGCTCCAGTTTTTTGGGAAGGGTGATGGGGAAGAAAAGGGAGAGGGAAACAGAGAGAGGGAAAATGTGCATTGAGCACACATTGTGTGCTAAGCCTGTTGAATGTACTGCCATTAAAGATATAATTACCTCAGGAGGTAGATATTATTGTTAACCCCACTTCAGGAATGAAGAACTATAAATACTAAATGACTTGCTCAAGGTCACATAAGTGCTGAATGTCAGACCCAGGATTCAAACAGAGGCAGCTTGACTGCAAAACCTAAGGCATCAACCACTTCTCTAAATTAGCTTCTCTCCTCTCGATTTCCTGAGCCAAATTCATTGCAAGGGAGAGTGACTTCTAATCAGGATTTTAAAGCTAATTTCGACATGGGTACCATTAATCCCTTCATTGGACAACTTCATGCCCACTCGCTCACTCAATGTTTTTGGCAGCCAGTGAAGTAGGGCCCCAGCTGTGGAACAATGCAACTGTTCAGTGCTAGGGCTCTGTGTGAATCGTGATGATAGTACATTTAAGAGTGCACTGGGCCAGGCACTGGAAGGCCTGGGCTCTTTCTAATCCATTCCTGCAATGAGCTACCTTCATGAGGTTAAGCAAGTCATCTCATCTCTCTAGGAACACAGATAATATCTGTCCTACTGTTGTTTTTAAATGAGATATTGCAAAGAAGCCTCAAAGAATGTGCATAGCAAACGATAGCAGTTACTATTAGTTACCAATCCTCATTTTAACCAACAGGATAACATGTAGCCAGAGAAATAACTGGCAGACTATCAGTGCTAAGTAACAGTATAAGTGCAAGGATAAAAGGTGATGAGGGATGACAAAGACCAATTTGTTTGGACTTTTAGTCCAATGCTTTGCCATCACCTCATACTAATCCCTCATGCCCGTTTTATTTCTATGGGCTTAAGTAAGAAAATTCACAAAATCTATGTCTCAACCAACTATTTGCAGTCCCTTCCCTTCTCAAAATAGTTAAGAAATGTTAGGAAATGTAATCTTGTGTGTCTGTCCAAGGCAGCATGATTTTAATTCTTGTGTGCGGAAAGCCCACGGTACTGCTAACCAGAGCTGAGCCCAAAGCATTTCTTTTCGTTCACACTCCTTTGTTTAGTATGGACTCAGGTTACTTCCATTCTGGGATGAAGAAGCCTTTGCCACCTGCCGTTCTTGAATGTCCCTGTAAGCAAGATTTTCCCAAGAGCTTTCCTCCAAAGAAAAGCAGAGCAGGAGGCGGGTTTTCAAAGTGACTACGGCATGGAAGAATCCCAGCCTCTAGGGAAAGAAAGGTCTCACCACAGGCTATTATTGGAATAGAGCTCTGAGTTTGTAAGTGGAAAGTGAGATTCCACTTGCACGTGCATGCACACTGGAGGTGCCTGGGTGCCAGTGAGTGGAGGGACTCACAGACGCCTCCTCAGATGGCATCTGTCTTCCTCTGTTCACTAGGAAGGTGTGCAGTCACGCTCTTCTCTGTGTCGAGCTTGGGAAGGAAATCGTGTCAGAGCAGGCAGTTGCTGTGATGCCAAAGATAGGAGCAGGAGTGCCTCTCAGGGTGAATTTCCACTGATATAAAGCAGAAGAATGGTTTGGTGGGAAGAAAATTGGATGGGCAGCCAGGACAACTGGGTTCTTACCAAAGGGACAAATGGCCAAATAACTAAGGCTCTGGGTCTGTCGGTTCATCTAGAAAATGGACTTACAGAGCCCTCAAGTTCCTGCCTAGGACTAAAATGATAAATTCATAGATCCTTTCACTATACATCAGTCCTTAGACATTCAGACTCACTTACCAGTACTGTCGTGGAGACCCCCTGATACAGTACTTATTAACCCAGTATGCCTCTTTATCGTACCATTTGTATCTTTTTAATGTCTGTGAAAATACCTTCCGGATTTAGGGTTCTAAGACTTTAGTCCATAATTTATCAGTTGTGCATACACTGTATTTCAAAAGAAACAGTTTTGTCCCCTCCTTATGCTTTACTTCACAACAGTTGGATCCCCTGTGTACCCTCAAGTACAGGTTCATACTTGTCCCTCTGAGCGTCAGACCTTACTATAAAAACGCTCCATCCTTGTTCTCATTAATGGTCTCTTTTGTATCAGTTTTGTACAGTTTAACTTAAGAATTACAGTGTATAAGTGCTTCCTAAAGGTCTAAAAATGTTAATTATCACAATTCCTGTGGTAATATTAATAGTAAACACAATAATCTGCATTTTAACATTAAACATTTTTTGAATCCTGTCTCTGCTACCTAATAGCTGGTGACTCTTGGTAAGTTACCTAACCTCTCTGGACTTCAATTTCCTGTCTTTATAAAATAACGATAATGAAAGTACCTAATTCATAGAAGATTCTGGAATACTTATGTGTACATAAACACAGGCACGTGTATACATACAAACAAATAAATATTTTTATCCAAGTTCTTTAGGTTTGTCTGTAAAATGTTCAATATTTCTTGAAAAATAAATCCATCCTACTAGATGAAGGTTTATCTGCATAGAGGGTATTCTAGCAAATGTAACACATTTTTCCAGAATAAAATTACCTAAATGTTCTGCATAAGAACAGCATTTTTTGGAAAATCCATATGAATTTCCATAGCAATGTTGTTGAAATTTCCTTTGGTTTATTTTAAAATATTAGTATAATTGTCAAGCATCAGTCTCACTTTCTACTATAATAAAATAATTTGATAGTTTGTCTCAGAAACTAGAACATGAGTTTCCTATGAGAATGATTGCATATTATGTCTCAAGTAATAGTCCCCATACCATATGACATAAATAGAAACTTACTGAGTACGTCTTAATCAGCTACTTGATAACCCAACTCCTCTAAACTAGTGGTTGTCACCCCTGGAGTCACACTATTGACATCACCCAGGTTCCAATTTAAATGGTTTTGAATGGTTCCCAGACATCAGTACTCTTTTTAAGATTTATTATTTATTTGAGATAGAGGGAGCATGAGCAGGCAGAGGGGCAGAGGGAGAGACTCTCAAGCATACTCCTTGCTGAGCATGAAGCCCAAGTCGGGACTTGATCTTATCATGTCTCTGAGATCTGACCGGAGCCAAAATCAGGAGTAGGTCTCTTATCTGACTGAGCCACCCAGGTCCCCCCCAGGCATCAGTGTTTTTTAAGAGCTTCCCAGTGATTTTAATATGTAGCCACAGCTGAGAAGCACCTCTCCGCTTTCCATAGAAGTTTAATTTTCAATGCCTTTGGTTCCTCAAGTGATTCCTCCCTAAACCTCTCAAGGATCTCAAGGGCTCTTCAACACCAAGGAGACCAAAATGATAGCAAAGATTCATCATTGTTTTAAATATGGGAGTATAAAAAGATAAACTCATATTGGACATCTTAACCACTATCAAAACAAGGAGTACTTTTAAGTACCTTTAAGATGTTGAATAAACATGGCAGGTAAATAAGGGCCAAAGACAAGAAAAGTAACAGAGCAAGTTACGTTAACTGAGAGAAGAAAAAGTAACAAAGAGCCATAGCAAGTACAGCTTCAGATGCTCTAGATAATATATTATAATATGATGTATATACACATATATATATTTACACATGCCAGTTATAAAAAATACTTATCACCCTAACCTTTACCCTAATACTTACACCCTAATCTTTAACCTAAGCTCCAGTCTCGTACTTCATCTACTTACTCAATCTCCCTATTTGCCTGTCTATAGGGAATTCAAACAACGGGTCTTTAACCACTCTCTTGATTTCACCTTCCTTTTATTTATTTATTTTTTAGATTTATTTATTTATTTAAGAGAGAGCACACACATGAGCATGTGAGTAGGGGGAGGAGCAGAGGGTGAGGGACAAGCAGATTCCACTCGGACCGCGGAGCCTGATTTGGGGCTTAATCTTAATAGTCTGAGATCATGACCTGAGCTGAAATCAAGAGCTGGATACTTGGGAACTCTTGGGTGTCTCAGTCATTAAGCATCTTCTTTCTGCTCAGATCATGATCAGCCCCACGTCCCTGCTCAGTGGGAAGCCCGCTTCTCCCTCTCCCACTTCCCCTGCTTGTGTTCTCTCTTTTGCTGTCTCTCTCTCTCTCTCTCTCTGTCTCTCTCTATGTCAAATAAATAAATAAAAAATCTTAAAGAAAACAAAACAAAACAAAAGAGTTGGATGTTTAACTGACTGAAGCAACCAGGCATCCTTTGATTTCACCCTCCTTTAATCAAGCTCTTCCTAATGTCTTTGAGTCCTCATTGCTTAGCACCTGGCCTGGCTCACCAAGAGAACTGAAAATGTTTATTGAATTAAATAACAAAAAAAGAATGAATGATTTATTGTTTTGGAATTCAGGTAATTGAAGTCTCCTGTCTTCCCTTAATACACATTATCCCTACAAACTTCACAGCAGAATGCAATTAGAGATGGAAATAAGAAATACTCCAGGGATATGATGTAGGTACTTACCTGGTCTTTCTTGCCAGGTTCCTCAGTCTTGAAGCTCTTTTCTTATTCTATCTCTGTTTAAAAAAAAAAAAAAAAAATCTGTTTTTGTTCTTTGACATTACATTGGTATTCAGTCTCCTAGCTTTAGATTTTTATTTTTCCACATGGACTTAGCTTATCTATAAGGAACTGCATTGCTTAGAGTAAATTTCTATTACAGTTTGAAACTAAAGCCAACAGGACCTTCCTGGTTTAACGTTGTCAGAAAACCCCAACACTCAGAAATTCTGGATAATTAGGCATGTTTTCTTTACTGGCACCCTTAATATTTATTGTAATAATATATTCTTAGTACATTCTAGGGTCAGAGGCTTAAGCAAAACTACTTGGCTAATTCCAGCAACTGAGGAACTATTAGATTATTTCTCAGACATTGCCATAGATTCACTCTTTTCTGTCCATGTTCAACAGCTTTATTTATAAAGAGAATGGAGAATAGAAGGAAAATTCGTATTATAGAAATGGAAAAAGTTTAGCCTATTTGTAGACTAAAAAGATAAAATACTATTTAATACTTGGGAAATTAATCTCATTTTTCATCACATTGAAAGCATTTTCTTATCTAAATTTATTTTAACAATCCAGATATTTTGGGCCTCCAATTAATTTATATATAGGCTTTCTTTTTCTTTACAGAAAACAACCAGTACTGACTTTAGCCAGTATATGCAGGTATGGCTTTATGGAATGCTTATGACCAACATCCATTTTGACCAGTTGAGCATCCCTTATGATTCTTAAGTATTTTGAATATCACTCTTATAAACACCAATCAACAAGTTATCTATTAAACATCACCATGGGTAGAATACTTAGCTAGTCTCAGAAGTGACTATAAACTAGTTTAAGGCCAGGCAGATGTCCTTGATGAGATTACCAATTAGAAGTGGAGAAGGGATCTAAACACATGCATGTACAAAGTGTGTGTAAGTACACACACACACACACACACACACACACAAAATGCAGTGAAAGACATGAAGGAACAGATGTATCATCTAAAAGAATGTAGAACCAATCAGTTTAATGGCATTCCAACATAAACGTACTTTCTGAGACCTCCCTAGTTGTCTAGGGAGACCTGAATGGTAAGACCCAGTCCTTCTTATCATGGAGCTCAGCATTTGATAGGGCAATAAGAGGGCATAGGCTACAGAATGAGCACAGGCTAGAGTGTCAAGGACAGATAAGAGAATGGCAAGAAACTTTAGCTGGGTCCTGAGAATGGGTAGAAATTTCATGAAAAGGCAGTTATGCCAAAAGACTTCTGGGTAAAGAACAACTTAGAGGAGTTAAAATAAGAAACTGTAAGGCTCGGTTGGATGAAGTGACTATTTAGATGACATCAGGAGATCTAGTTTGATTGCAGGTAGGAAGTGATATAGAAAGGGAAGTCAGTGTATGGATGGTTCTAGAAATTAGGCTTTGTAGTTGCAAAGGGAAACCTCTAGAAACAGGGCCAGACTTCATATTAAAAAAAAAAAAATCCTATTGAAAACAATGCCCATCAGTGGTGGGCTGGCTTAGTAATATATGGTGCATTCGTATAATGGGATGTTATGGATCTACAGAAAAAAAAAAACTATAAAAAAGAATAAAAAATACGTTGGAAAAATTGTATGAATGAACAATAATCATTAAAAACCTTTCATAATTAATTTCAAGTGAACAAAAGCATGCTGCAAAGCTTGGAGTTTAAAAAAAAATAAAAAGATCATTTCCAAAAGGTTGTGCAAAAGTTAGTTTTAGCATCTTTTTCACTAGAATAGAGTCCTAGAACTCTTCACAGAATGATCCCTGAAGTCGGCATGATGAGCTCCAGATGGCAAAAATGGAGAGATAGCAATAACTGCTGTGAGACTTTCAAGTCTGGTTTTAGGATATTTGGCACATCACTGAATGTGCTAATGTATAACTCAATGTTTAAATTGTCATTTGCTATCCTTAATTTTTAAGGACAAAATGAGGATCTGAAGTAGGAGATTTCAGAAGGAATATGTGGAGTTGACAGACAAAGAAAGAGAACATTAGCCTGGCATGGATAACTTATGTATCACAAGTTACATATTTTAAGTAAATGTTCACTGGATCATTTAACTTGGCATTTATAACTTGTGTCAAAAATAGAAACTTTGTTCATTGTGCAAGGTATGAGACTTATCATCTTCTATGAAGAGATAGAGAAAAACCTCATCTAGGCAAGAGCAGAAATCTGCCAAACTTCTTTGACTTTGAGAAGGTTACAGACAAGGTTGACAGTGTCAATGCATACAGCATGATTTATCATGAGTTTCAGAAGGCCCTCAATAAAGTTCCACATGACAGCCATCCATTGAAGGCAAGAGCTAGGGAGATCCAGGGTAGAGCATGGGAGTGAATAAAGAACTAGTTAAAAGAAAAAAAAAAAAATCTGAGGACAGAAATGCTGCCGACATGTTGAGCTACATTGCCTTCCAGTAAGTTTGATAATGGCTAAGCTTTTTATATGATTGTGTTAGTTTTGGAGTTGAGAGCAGCATTCCAAAATGTTTATTGTGATAGAATTGCAGAAACCAGAAAAACTAGGTGCTTAATAGCCTAGATAAGATTAATTTCAAGTTAAACTGCCCCTAGCCTGGTTATGTTTTTACAGATTGCCGCAGTATTTGATCAGGAAGGAGGCAGAAAATAAACAGTCCCAGTGAACCAGCAAGTTGGCTTTTTAAACACTAGAAATAACTTCAACAGCTAAGATGGAGCTAATGAACCTCAAGATATTGAGGGAACATATATTGGGCTAGAAAGCGGGATACCTGAGTTCCATCCACCTGTGAGCACTTTGGAGCCAACTTTTAATCTATGAATGAACAAATTGGAGCAAATAATTTCTGACTTTTCTTTTACGAATAAGCTTGCATGATAGTGCGATGATGACGATGACATAAAAGGTTTAGTATTGACCTTGTGCAGCCAGGGGATGTAGGGATGTCTGGGTAATTTCATTTTGCACTTAGATTAGAAAGAGACCCCCTCTAGTCCCAAATCCATATAAACTGCACATAATGGAAATAATAGTGAAGGAAATGCCAAGCATTTTCTGTAAATTAAAGTTGTTTTTACTAAATTATTGGGCCATATTTTCTCGATGTGTGCTCTCAAACAAATTAATACTACTTGCAAGAAGAAAAAAAAGGAGATGCAAGTGTCTCAAATATATTGGATACATAAAAGCTGGAGTATGCATAATCGTCTTGCAAGAGTTCTTAAATCTCTGTATATAAACTGTTTAAAAGTAAATTAAAATTATTCCTTAATGAAATACAAATCTGAAGTCACTTGAATAACTAATCATTTTATGACCCATGCAGTGAATTTTTAATGCCTACTTCTACCTGATTATTTTAGATATGTCTGTGTTGTAAATTAAAAGCTACATAAATCATTAATGTGTTGATACAGATCAGTGAACTGCTTACACTATATGTGATTCCTTAGGACATACAATGTCTGATTCACCTCCCTCCCTTTCAATTATATAACTGCCAGGCGCTTTTCCTCTGTTCATCTTCTGCGAGGTCTTATTTGGTAGAACTGCATGCCAAAGCTTTTATCACCTTCCCAACATAGTCTGATGCTTGCAATCAAAGGGGTCTCACAGTGTAAAAATGAATAGGTCCCAAACTCAATAATGTGGAGATAGAATTCTATGAAGGATAGGCTTTTTTTCTTCTTCTTTTTTTAAAATCTGTGTTCCCAGGAAACTGTAGCAAGAAGACATAACCTCTGTACTTTTCTTAGATCAGTATACCCTCTTTACCTTCCTTAAAATGTCATGTTCTTTCTGTACCTTGAGTTACAGAGTTCCTTTTGCCTTGTAGAAGGGTCTTCATTGTATCCCTCCATCAGTCTCATAAATATACTTCCTTTAGAAGCCAGCTTAAGATCTGAATCATCTGTGATACTGATTAAAGCCACCTATAATTAGGGGAAGTTCAATACACTTTAGAGTAGTAGTAAGTTTATAAAGTTTCCACTATGAAACATTATTTCTTTGAGATGCTTTAAGAGATAAAGATGAACAAGATATAGCCACTGTCATATAATGGTGAATAGCAAAATATGAAAAAAAAAATAGTCAAAAAGTGGTATGTGCCATGAAAGAACATCAAAGAAATTATTACAGGTATTTAATCAAGTAACAATTCATAAAGAATTCAAAGGACGAGTAAGGAGTAGACACTAATATATGAGGGAGTCAAAAACAACAAAAACCAAAACCAAAACAAAACAAAAAAATGGAAAACCCAACCAAAAAAAAAATTAAATTCAGGTTAAGGCAGGAAGCCAGATGGTCAAATGTGACTCTAGGGCAGGACTTACAACATTTAAAAGAAAAAAAAAGTCTAAATTTTCAAAAGTTGGTCTGAAATACACTGAAATATCCCAGATATTGAGGTTCATAATTTTTTAAAATCTGAAATGTGAAATGGTTATAAATTTTTGAATAGAGAACTAACTTGGAACAACCGTGGAAGGTGGATGAAAGGGATTAGGCCAAAATGATAAGACCACTTAGACTTAGAAACAAATTATCCATTCCATTTTCATTTGACATTGTCTGATATATACCAGATTCTAGGCATAGTGCTGAGTAGTTTAAAAAAAAAAAAAGTGCCCTTACATTGAATGGAGCTTCTTTCAAGTGGATGGAAATGAACATTATAAACAAGTAATAAATAGATAATTTTTCTAGTGATAGTAAGAAGAAAAGTAGTGAAGGGAACATACTTCCCTTGGTTTGCTATTTTGCATAAGGTGGTCAAGGAAGGCATTCCTGAAATCATTTCACTTGAGCAGAGGCATTAACTGAAGTGCAAAAATAAGTCATGCAGATATGTAGAAAATTTTGGTGCTTATTTAAGGGGTATCTAGTTTTTTTCCACAGTATACTCCTAATTCATTTGAGACAGCATATGTTCTCTTGTCTCTCATTTGTGTGTGTGTGTGTGTGTGTGTGTGTGTGTGGCAGAGTGACTAGTGCATTATTGGTAATGTAACAGGAAGCATATTATGGTAGACAGAAAAAGCATTCTACCATGAATTCAGAATCCTTGGTAAGAAAGGGAGTTTCCCAGAATTACCTACAGCCCTTTTGCTCAGAATTGTATAAGAAACTTTAGCTATTGTGGAAAGCTGCCAGATACCTTGAATAAAGGAAGCCAATGATAAATTTCTTTCCAGTAAAGTGAAGGAAGGTATAACCTCATTAATGAACAAAAAACATAAAAAGTATTTTTTAAATGATAAACAGAAAGGAAGGGAAGTGAATTATAAGAAATTATGGAAAAAGGGGAGACGAGAAAGAAAAGAGGAAAGTAGTATAACATGGAAGGAGTTTAGAAGAGAGAAAATTATTAGGGTATTAATGATAAATGATGTGAAAGATAATGAAATGGATGGAAAGCCATAGGAAAGTAGATACTGGACATAGGTGTTCAAATAATCTGTCTTATTTACTTGAAAACTGGTGTGCGAGGACTCATGCAATGTGAAATCCTCAAGAATTTTAGTTGATATTATTGGAACCTTTACAATAAGTAGGTATTTTTACCAGGGATATTGCAACTTAAAGTCACACAATAGAGCTATTTGGGGCAAGAGCAAAAGACAAAAGGAAATCAATAACAAATTGCTGCCACAAAATTGTGTTTTGAATTTTCAGACTGGCTAGAGAGTAAAGAAGATATTCCAGACAGGAGGAACCACAGATGGGACAGCTAAAAAAATTGCATATAAACTCTACCCAATAACTTACCTGACAATTATACTTTACTGTGTATGGGCAGAGTGTATTTTAGGTCGCCTGGCAGAAAACAACATCAAGAAACCTGGAAAAAAAAAAAATGGTGCAAAATTCATTTGATGTCCACTACTAAGAGATAGTCGTTGTTGTTAGTCAAACAAAATTAACTGTAAGAGAACTAAAACAATTTCCTTTCAGAAAAGAAAAGAAAAAGAAAATAAATGTCACAAATTTGTCAATCATAATATCTACTAGAAAACATACAAAACATTGCTGCACATAGTAAATAGAAAAAAAAATCAATAGATGCCAACTAGAAGATGACAAAGATAAGATGACAACTATAGGAGACAAAGATTTTCAAAGCAGCTATTATAAATATGTTAAAATCTTAAAGGAAAAGTGTTTCCTTTCAAATCTAAAGAGAAAAGAAAATTATGAATAAAGAAGAGAATATTAGAGAAATAAAAGTGGTAAAAACAAACCATATTAAAATTCTAGAAATTGAAATTATAGTGTCTGAAATAAAAATTTCGTGATGGACTTGACTGCATATTGAATGCAAGAATAGAGAAAAACCAACATTTAAGAATAATAAGGTTAGCACAGTCTCAGTGACCTTTGGTACAATATCACTCAGTCTGCACAGACTAGAGAAACATACAACAAGGAAGCTCTGCGCAGACAGAGCAGCCATGTTATTTCTTTTGAAATGTCTGACTTTGAGGACAAGTGTAATTAAATTAAGAAGTAATGTAACATTTGAAGGTGGGACCAAAGACCACTATGCAAAAAAGAAGGGGGAAAGGAGAGTTCAGGTCAGATTTTTCTTGAGACTTCCAGGCTGTTAGATATGTTTCCAGAGAGAGGACAAGATCAGCTACTTGTAAAGGGTATCCGTGGCTTCCTTTTCAGGGAAAAGTTGATCCAAACTACCACACTGATGTCTTAGTCTTCTTCATGCTGCATTCACCATGGATCTCCTGCTTTTCAAGTACCTTGTGTTGGGAGAAAAGTAGACTATATTTTCTGTAACTATGGTTTTCACAGTTCAGCCGTGAATCATGAAATTATATATATTCTATTTAGATAGGGTTTGCTTTTGGTAAAGGAGCCCTGGATCTTTAAGCCAGAATATTGCCAGCCCCAATCTCGTAAATATTATAGTATGTACAAAGTTTGGCCCAGATGGCCTTCCACCTCTGTTTTGTTTTCTTAGTTTTCTTCTCCCATCTTTTCTAGAACCTGACAGTGCATTAGTGCTACATTTCCTGCGGTCACCACAAAAACAAACTCACTCAACCATTGCTCCAAACCAGTTTGATGTAATCATGAATTACTAACCTAGGCTTCATGGTTGGGCTTCAAGTATTCTGTGACTCCCCTAAAACTGGGTCAACATTTTGTGTTTATTTGTCTGGTAGTGAAGCCTGTAGCTTATATCTGTGGTAGTGAGGATACTTGGTGCTTGAGAGATGGGTTCTGGAGCTGACTGCATGGTTCAAATCACAGCTGCATCCTTTACTAGCTAGGTGATCTAGGGCAGGTGACTTCATAGGTGCCATATCAGTTTTCTCAACTCTAAAATAGGAATAATAACAAGTACCTCAGAGTTTGACGTGAAGATCATGTTAATATGTGGAAAGTAATTAGAACAGTGGCTAGCAAATGGGAATCTCTAAATAAGTGTTAGTTCTTTATTGTATTTCTATTTTATTAATATCTTACAGGGATCCAAGATGAATAAATAGTTGTAAGTCACTGATTTGAATGGAAAAAATAATCCATTCATTCCCCAAATGTTACTTAAGTTCCTAATAGATGCAAGGGATTGAGATTGAGAAAATAACTTGTGCATTCCTTTTAAATCAAGTACCTATGTATCATCTCATTTTATTTCCAAAACTTCTGGAGAACTGGTAGCTTTTAATCCATTTAAAGGAGGGAAATGTCCTGAAGACAATGTACTGACTTCCCTTCCCCCCAGAAGTCAGTTATGCCAAGAGCCTAAGGTTTGTTTTCCCTGTAAAAGATTTGAATGAGGGGGTGCCTGGTTGGCTCAGTCCCTTAAGCATCTGCCTTTGGCTTGGGTCATGATCCCAGGGTCCTGAGATCAAGCCCGGCATCATGTTCCCTGCTCACTGGGAAGGCTGCCTCTCTCTCTCTGCCTGCCAATTCCCCTACTTGTGCTCGCTCTCTCTCTCTCTCCCTGTCAAATACATAAATATAATCTTTAAATTAAAAAAAAAAGATTTGAATGGTGCTATTAAGCTTTGATGACAACAGTGAAGAGCTTTCTAATGTAGTAATTTAAGAAGATAATGGAAAATTACTAATAAGAAAAATAGATTGATTATCAAAAACTTCCTGCGTATCTATTTTATTTTAGTATCTTATTTTATTGTATTTATTTTTCTGTGTGTCTGTTTTAGATTAACCACTCTCAGAGGCAGCATGAGGGATGAGTTGGAATGAGATCATTCTAGTTATGTCAGAATAATGACATCACGTGTGCATGCATGCACACACACAGCGATTGGTAAAGACAATAGAAAAAACAGTTGAATTACAGTAAAGTCACAGTTAGGTTTATGAGGACATTCTCTATAGAAAAACACTTTTTGTCTGTATTGTGTAGCCTGGTGAATGCCTCTTTAAACCTCTTTAAATGCGCTTCTGGGCACAGAGTCGGTAGAGGAAGATGGAGAGGTAAGGGAGCCCTGTAAGGCACTGCTTTATGGTACTAATTCACCTATTGCTCATTCCAGGTTCTGCACCCACATTCAAAAAGTGAAATATGAAATTCGTATTAACTGACATCCTATAACCAAGAGAAAGGAAGAGGTGAAGGAAAAAGGAGAGAAAGAAGGGGAAGCTAGGAAGGGAAGGAAGGAAGAAAAAGGTTAAGGAAGGTAGGAGAGAAAAAAGGAAAGGAAGATAGGCAGAGAGATTCAAAGGAAGCAAGAAATCAAGAATGGAGAGAAAAATTATGATCCAAGGGTATTCAAACAAACACTTCTGGGTTTTTTTGTTCTTGTATCTGTTTTGCAAAAATAAGCTATAAAGTACATTGCCCAAGTTTCATTGTAATGAAGTTTAAATGGACGGTTTATCAATATAAGAGATCTGAATCTAAAAATCTAGCAAGTGTTCAAAGGTGAGTGAGAAGGTGCAAGGCTTTTGTTTGTTTGAAGTAATGGTTCTTTGATTTGTTTCAGAACTGCTGTGGATTCTACTTTTTAGTCCTGGGCAGGTCTGTACTATTTCTAGAAGACTCTTGCTTGTTGTAGTCAAGTGAGAGTTCAGGGTCATCAGGGGGGCCAATTATGATCCTCCCTTCCCTTCTGTCTGCATTCCCATACCACCCCTTTGTTCCCCATCACACATCCCAGAGACCCTGTGCCCTATTTCTGCCAGCATCCCAGTGGGCTCCTGCCTTTAAGCCAGCCCCAAGAGGATGGGTGAGGCTCAGGATGGGATTCTTAGAGAGGAAGGGCCACAGCAGCACTCACCAGCACTGGGGGAAATCTGTTCTTCCCCAGCTATTTGACGCGTGACCTTGCTGCCTGGTTGGGGATGTGTTTCTGCCACTGATACATATTTGCATTTTCCAAGAGGATCAAGGTACTTCTCCCTCCTGGGTGCTTAAATCGTGGCTGGCATGGGGTACAGGGGCATCTCAGTTTTTGTGGAGGATTGCTGGGCTTTTCCTCATGCTGGGAGACAAAAGCCTCCTGGCCTAGCCTTTAGGGAGCTCAAAAAGGGTGCAAGGGCTTCACATGGAATGGAATGAAGGAGTCCTGGCTAGAAGGAAGATCCACTGCCATGGGCCTTGGTGATGGTCAGGCTTACCTTGCTTCCTGTCTTAGTTTCATCACTGCTAAAATGGGAGGCCCCATGACTGCTTCCTGAACAGGTTCTGTAGGCAGTTGGGGCAGACATGATTATCCATTTCCTGAAACCTTAGCAAGAAATGGGGGAAATGAATTAAAATCCTCAGAGAGATCAACAAGTGCTGCCATTTTTCCCTCTTTCTCTGTTTCTCATTCTCTCCTTTATTCCTTTTGTGAGTCTATCAGTCTTACTTCTGTGGTTGTCTTTACAAAGTATGGACTGGGCTAGACATTGCACTAGAAACTGAACACTGAAATTTGAATGATACATGAGTCCAAAACCAAAGAGGTAGAACTAAACAAAACAAAACAAACAAAAATAAATATCCATTAAGGAAGATTTCAGGGTGAACCTAGGAGGCCTAGGCAGCCTGGAGCAACAGAGACATGTGACCATAAAACATGATGTTATTGTCTTTCTGTTTTATCACTGCCTCAGTCCTTTCCCAGCCTACAAAATAAATTATTTCATACAATTAATTAATTAATATAGTTAATGTTGATTATAATTTAATTATTTATTATATTTTATATATTAATAAATTATTTTATATAATTTCTTTGAATTAAAAAAAAAAACTAAACCATGTATAGATCTGTAGAAACACATCAAACACAGTAAGTCTCTAGCTATGATGAGAAGCCATGCCTGATTCTTTTGAGAAGTTAGGTCTAAGAGAATAGATTCCAATGCATTTCTTTTCTTACAAAGAAAAGTAATTCCCAAGTCTTCACAAATTATTGTGTTGCAAGGTATTTACTTTCACAAGGGATCCTGCCTCTAATCTTCTAGATAAAATGTTTTCTTAAATAAGTTTAATGCTATGGAAGACATAGCATAGTAGTCCTCAAAATGGTGTGACCATTCTAGAAATTATAAATCCAATATGATGATTGTGTGTGGGGGAGGTGTGTTAGCCTCAGGCATCCTAGATAAGGAAGTAGAATATTAAATAGTTTAAATGGGGTAAAAGATTTCTGAGGTGAAGAAAAATAAAAGGACTTCTTTGGAAAAGGGTATGGTAGAGAATTAGAATATCTAATCAACGACATGTTATTTTATTGTATTTCCATCTCTCGTTAGACATTTGGGTTGAGCCAGCCTGATCCTGTCTGCAGACATCCCCTATTGTTTTGAGAGCCGGTGCTGCATACACAGGAGCTACCTGTTGCCTGGCACCTAGCCCATCTCCTCATTGGGAGAGTGGCAGAGCCCTATGTAGGAATTCCTGAAAAGCTCAGATTTCTTCTTGATACTTCTCAGTCTGATAATACAAAAACATAGAGTAAGTCTTCTGTTTGGAAAAAGAGTTTGTGAATTGTTTGTAAATAGTTTGCAAATAGTTTGTTAATTGTAAAATAGGGGTACTATTTAAATGCACTTGAATACACTAGTTCTCAACATCAACAGGACTCATTATTGTTTCCTTTTATATCAGTGATACCCGTGCTGTGTCATGGAAGAAAAAGCACCAGAGAGTCAGAGGGACTTGGGTGTAAAGTTGAGTGTCCCACCAGAGAGTTGTGTGAACTCACCCAGTTGCATATTTTCTAAGCTCTGGTTTCCTGATCTGCAATTGAAGGTATTGTCTGGGGCCTTACAGTGTGTTTTCAAGTCTTAAATAAGGGGGTCTCTGTAGACGTGCCGAATATTAGGTGTCAGTGAATGCTGGATTACCTTTTCCTTAAGATGACCAAGGTAGAAGGAAACAGTGTCTACTCTGTGGATTCTTTGTGCTCTGCACTCAATCTTCTCCAGCTAGGCTTTCAGAAATGATGTCTGCATCAAGGAAAGTACTAACAAGGGGAAGGAAGTAGTTCTAGGCTTCTCAGAGTAAACCACACCTCTTCCTGAACAATAAAGGGAAGCAGAAAATGAAGATAATTTTCTGATTTTTGTAGTCCACATTTCTAATATTTGAAAGCCATTAGGATTTTTGCTTTATTTTGATTCATTTACATGGTTATGCACCTTGAAATAACTAGTTAAAAGCTTATGTGTGTGTCTGTGTATACAGAGCTTAGGCAAAATGCCAAAAGTAAACTAGTTGAAGGTAGATTAAAATTAGAAAAGTGTTCTAAGTTACTGGTATTACTGTCAGAATATTATAAACTCTTCATTATAGATTTAAAATCTCTAATTTTCTCATTTCCAGTCTTTTAAAATTCAAAATTATATCATATTTTTGCTTGCGGGGTGTCCTGTCAATAAGTACAGCCTTTCACATTGGTTTCTTATTCTGTTTCTCCAGATCTGGTTGCTTATGTTCCCAATTAAATTGCATTCCAATTTTTCTTATAATAGTAATAATAATACAACTTTTCAGATCAGATAAAACCTCCCCCAGGAGTTATTTATCTTACATCGTGGCTAAAGTGAAGCTCATTCTGAACAGTCAATAATTATAGGAATCTACTATATTTTACTCATAAGGCCTAAAGCTCATTTTTTAAAAAAGGAAAGAAGGGAAGAAAAATTGCCTGACATTAAAAAATGTTCTCTATTGAGAGATTGGCAAAAACAAAAACAAAAACAAAAAAAAACATTTCAAAGTAGCATTTCTCTCTTCTATTCATTCATTGAACAAGCACTAAAACATCTGTGTATGCAGACGTTTTTATTCAACTATATGGCATGATAATTTGGACCATTTAATAATGGGGATTTTGGGGGGGATCTGGTTGATTTTGTTGTGTTTGTTTGTTTTTAATGAACATCTATACCTATGTGAATATTTTTCCTTTTAGTCGGTCTTTAATATGATAGGCTTATTTATTCCAAATCTTCTATTTGTTTATTTATTTATTTACCTACTTATTTTTTTGTCTTGGAAGCAGTCAACTCTCAAGAATTACTTGATGCCAAGAAGAGAGATACCAAGTTTTAGATTTGTAAGGAATGATAGAAATGGTGTTAATAAAGTACTTAATCATATTGTGGGTAAATACTACATTTGGCCAGAAATCCAAATGAACATGAGCATGAGCAGTATGAGAGAAGGAAAGGATAAGGTCAAGGCGGGGAGAAAAAAGTGCACTTGAGCTGGGCTCTGAAATTCAGCTGCAACTAAGAAGTAGATGAGGCTACATGAGCAGGATTTTGTAAGTAACAAAGGTAGGATTTAGTAAGTAACAAAGGTAGGAGGAAGGGAATGACGGAGGCCCTTTTTTAATGCATATATATATGCATATATATTATATATTATAATTAATATTATATATATATTTTGTTTGTTTGTTTATTTGAATCATGCTCTGCATAGCTCCCTGAGAGCATATCCATGTCCAAAACCAAATTGAGCCAAGGATCAGTGTTAACAAGCAATTAGAAGTAGATGGAAGGAGAAACAGACACATGATCACACACTTGTCTCAGCGGGTGGTTTGAAAAAGCAGGAGTGGTTTGTGTGGGTAGTGTTTCACCAATTCAGCATAGCCCCTTGCCTGTCCCTCAATCTTTATTTTATTTGTGATGGTTAATTTTATATGTCAACTTGGCTAGGCTGTGGTGCCCAGTTAGTTGGTCAAATGCTATTTAGATGTTGTTGTGAAGTATTTTTAAAATGTGAGTAATATTTACTTCAGTAGACTTTGAGTAAATCACATTATCCTCCATAATATGGGTGGGCCTCATTCAAACAGTTGAAGGTGTTAAAGCAAGGATGGAGGTCCCCAGGGGAAGAATATATTCTGTCTCCAAACCACCTTTGGACACAGAGACAAATCTTGTAATTTCCAGTCTCCCAGTTTGCCCTGAATTTGCCAGCCCCCCAACAATTGCATGAGCCAATTCTCTAACAATTCTCTCTCTCTCTCTCTCTCTCTCTTTCTCTCTATCTCTCTCTCACACACACACACACACACACACACACACACACACACACACACACACAGTAGCAGCCCTGAGATGGAAGCTGCTGGGGGATCTGGGTCTATAATCCCATCTTTTATATGGGGACCAACTTCCATGGAGAATGTGAAGTCTAGAAACATCAAAGACCAATTCTAGGAAACAGAATATCTCCAGAAAGTACTGGTAGAGGTCTGGTAGGAGCTGGCTGAGGATTGAGTGAACATTTGGAGAACAGTGCCACCTGGCACTCACCCTGGCGTATCTGACTTCCTCTGGGGAGCTACAGAGCATAATGACTTCTAGGCTCCTGCAGTGTGTCTGTCTCTACCTGTTCCTCTCTTTGGAGTACAGGGTTTGGCATCTGGAACCAATATCTTTGGTGAGGAGCATCCCAGGCATGTGAGTAGCACAACAGCTCAGGTTGCTGCTCCACTCCCTGGTCCAGCTTTCCCCAAGCAGGATTTCAGCTCATTAACTACATTGCATGAACCATCTTCTCCTCAGTTGTGATCCCTTTTCTGACCTCACCCTCACTGAATTAGAAACCCATTTTCGAGTCAGTTGTTGACTCTGGTTTCAGAGGTTGACTGAAAAAAATAGGGAAAGGAAGGGTGTCAGTAAGGGAGAGAAGGAGGATGCAAAAGAATAGGGAGATGTTTAAGCAGCAAACCTCTGAGCAGGAGGAATTAGTGGGGTTAATGTGATGGTTGAGGCCACACCTTGAAGAACATTCTACATGTGCTACACTTACCCACTTCTGTGTGAGTTAACAAAGGGCTTCCTCACCCAGGAATTTAGACATCTGTGACTTCAGGTCAGTGGGCTGGAGAATGGAGTTGAATATTGCAGAGAAAAAAGGGGAAGTTTGGGATGTTTTGTTTGATTGTGTCTGAGGGGTGGGAAAGGAGAAGAAAGAGCTGTAACTTGCTTTTGTTACAGTGGTTGTAATAGCCAAACAGTGTGAAGCTTAGGATAAGAGAATGAACAAAGGTGCCCTGGTAATGGTCTGAATACTTCAGGTTCAGCATCAAACAAAGCTGCTGGGAGACCCCCAAAATTGGTTTGCTGCTCATAGAAAGGTGGCCTCTGTTGATTTTTTTTCCCACATATTACTTCACGATTTGTTCTCAATCAAGAATTGATGATGAAAATATACCTGTTAACTAAGTTCATTTATTTATTCACTCAGTAATAAGAACTACTATAAGATAAAAGTTATTTGAAAATTCTGAAGAAATGTTGTTTTCCTAGTCAGCCTGACATTCTGCATCCCATGCTGTTTGAAGACTTTATTGGGTACTCAAAAGACTTTGAATGGATATTTGTCTGCTTATGTAATATTCATTCATTTATTCATTTACTCACTTATCTATCAAACATTTACATATTGTTTGCTGCATGCCCCAAGCACTGTGGTAGATGCTGAGAATTAATGTCTGCTTGGGTACATGCCATTATGTGGGTACACCCAACTTGCCATAATGAATATGCTCCTGAAAATTGGTGTGCAAATTGAGTCATATTTAAATGAACTAACAGAGCCTGATGTTTAAGGGGAACCCTGAGGAAAATCCTTTTGTTATGTAGAGAACCTTTTTGTAATGAAAATTATCATATTCTAATGTGTCTGCTCTGTAAACCTGCATTTCCATATGCTAGCTTTTCCTAAATAGGAGTACCACCTGTATTTTATATTCCCAGTTTGTAGGGGTAGTAACATTTCAATTGGCTGCAGAGTCTTAAATTAATCATTTTCTTTCTTAACATTAAAAAAATGTTGAATGGCCAAACACTCATCAAAAATGTCAAAAATGTTTTCATTTTTGAAAAATTACTCTAAATGTTGAAGTGGCTTGATTAGGTTAGAGTGGTTTTTATATCATTTTCTATAACCACTTAACTTAAGGGTAACTTTTAATGACATCCTACCAAGAGCTTATAGAATTTTAAAGCAATCAGGACTTTTTCCTTACAGTATAGCAAGAAGAAAATTAAACCAATTTATGCCACATAGAAGCCCTTACACTGTGTTCTATATTTATATTATTAAGAATATATGATATGATTTTTTAGCCATATGATGTTAGTTTATATTTGTAAATCACTTTTAATTTTCATTTCATGTTTGAGGTTCTATTCTCTTTGTGTCACAGGAAGCATTAGGACCAGAGGTAGAAGAGAAGCCCTAACTCCACTATTTAATTATTTTTAGTTCAAGGAGAAATTTGAAGTGACCACTTTCTCATTATATAATGCATATAGTAAGTCTGTTTGTCCTACCCTGAGGAGAAGGATCCTAAAGGAACCACTCTCAGTTTGGAAGTTTGAGATAATGCAAAAAGGTTCCTGTTTCCCCATACCCTCACCTATACTTTTTATTGTTTTTTTGATTATAGCTATTCTACTAAGTACAAAGTGCCAGCTCATTGTGGTATTAATTTGTATTTCCCTAATAACTGATAATGTTAAGCATCCTTTCATGTTCTTATTTGCCATTCACATACCTTCTTTGGTAATACGAACAAAGGATTCTCTAAAATGCTCTTCACTCTCTATATAATTAATAATTTTTTATAATTCAGAACATACTACCTGACATAAGAGAGTCCTAATTCTTGGGGAAATGTTGTAACCTAGGCTTTTTATCTATCTACATGGGTGGAAATAGTTGTGAGTCCATTGGAGTGGAGACACAGGTTCTTTTTTTAACCTAAAATTATCCCTAATGTCCTTCATCATAAAGGTAGGGAAGAAAGTGTGACCAGTCCCTTCATAAAAACCTATATGTTCCTGTTAGAGTATGTATGGACTCTATTTCCATTTCACCAGAATTTTCTGGCATTTTGGGCATGGCATGGAGAGGACCAAGGTTCATAAAAAGACTTGATACCTGGAATTAGCACCATTTTGTCTCAATGAAATGTTCATAAACTGACATATACACTAAAGAGAGAACAGCCTAAAATACCCATTTCTGAATTCATCACGTTGTTAACTTTTGCCTTTTGGGTAGAACAGAACATTTTCTTTCTTAATTAGAAGATGAAATTCATATTCATCTAAAGAGAGGTCTCATCTCACACAAAACCAAGGCACAAGTTTCCCTGGAGTACTTTGTATGAAAAGAGAGAGAGACCAACATATCAGCTGTTTGATTTTACAGGACCTACCCTGGCCTGGACAGCGAGTTTTGTTTAATATTAAATAAAGCCACAGGCTTTGCAGGGAACTACTCCATGAGCTCATCCAGGAGTCAGTGCCATTTTCCATAATCTGGCAAATCTTGAGATAACCACAGCTTTCTGAATAAACTTTACTTTAAAAAATTGCATAGTCTACTAACAAAATCTAATTCCCAAAAAGGTACTGTATTCATCCTAACCAGCTCCAAGGCAAACAGTATGATTGGAAACACATTCATAATTCAACATGGTTAAATGCCAAAGGCCGAAGAGATAGCACCCTGCTTGCCACTGTAGAATGGGATGACATTCATGGTTGATTCAGCTCCTTGCAGCAAGCTATGTAATTGGAGAAACCCAGGGAGGTGACCCCGGCTATGTGTCCTGCCTGTATGAGAATGCATAAGCCACAGTTTTCAAGATTTTCCGAAATAGTGAGTCTAAAGTGAGAGTGAGGGAGTGGACCAAGAGAGAACTATCTTCCTCTCTAGTAACTACAAACACAACTAGGATCTCTGTGGCTCACAAAAGTCTTTCCTCTATGCAGTTTCATTGGAGTCATAGAGTATATGAGGTGGTAATTGTTATATGCATTTTCAGATGAGGAGCCTGAACAAGAAGCAGTTAAATGAGAAGTAGTATAGTCTGGTGGTTTGGAAACAGAGTATTTGGTGTCAGACCTATCAGGTGAGAGTCCTGTCTGTGCTGCAACCCAGAGGAGTGAACTGTGACAAATCACCTAATGGCTCTGTTTTCTTACCCGCAAAATGTTGATTAAAATGGTTACTCTACCATCAGGTTGTTGTGGGAATTAGATAAAATACTGCATGTAATCCACTTACTTTGGTGGATAGCACAGAGTAAGTGCTTGGTACCTTTTAGCCTCTTCTACCAACTGCTCAGGTCATTCAAGTCAAGGTACAAACTTAAATTAGGACCCACCTACATGAAGGAAATCACATTTACTGATTTTGTATCATAGTTTGTTCCCTTCACCTCATTCTGACTATTGTCTTGTTAATACTCTTCATAATAATGAATCAACACAATTACAGTGATCCCCTGGTATGCTTCCAGAATTTTGATGGACGCTTGGAAGAGTTTTGATACAGAATATTTATTCCACCAAAACTTGCAACTTTGTATGGAGATCAACCATACACATAAGTGACAAATGTCATCATAAAGCATGTTAAAGACTCAGGTGAGTCATATTGAGAATAGATGTCATTGAGGTTCAGGAAAAGGAGCCTGATGGGTTGAAATAGGCAAGGATGGTTTTTGTCATAGTTATTTTAATTGTTGTTCTATTGATATATTTAAGGATGTGGACAGATTTAAGCTAAGCCTTGAAGTTGTAACTTGGATGAGTGAGGAGGAGAGGAATTGCAGGAGAGATAGGATGAGAAAAAGACCAAGTCAGAAAAGACACTGGGGGAGCGCCTGGGTGGCTCAGTGGGTTAAACCTTCTGCCTTCAGCTCGGGTCATGATCTCAGGGTCCTGGGATCGAGCCCCACATTGGGCTCTCTGCTCAGCGGGGAGCCTGCTTCCACCTCTCTCTCTCTCTCTCTCTCTGCCTGCCTCTCTACCTACTTGTGATCTCTGTCTGTCAAATAAATAAATAAAATCTTTAAAAAAAAAAAAAAAAGAAAAAACATTGGGGAGAAAGTTAAGAAAAAGAGAAGATGGTGGGAGTGGCCACTTCATGTTGAAAGGGATGTGAGACCGGACTCACAAGAATGAGATCGGCGGGTCAAAGGCTTCGATGCTAGTGGTGGTGGGTGCTCTCCCCTTGCCCCTGGTGAGCTGCCATGCATCTGAGAGTGAACTGGCTTTGGGTTAAGTGACTTCGGCAAGCCTGAAAGAGGCTTCATTCTGTTCACTGTAACTGACATATAAGGAAACAAAATCATCCATACTTTGTACTATACTCTGATTTGATCCTTAGCTAAAGATAAAACTTTTCTGGATGTGCGTGTGGATGTGCGTGTATGTATGTGTACGTTTCCTTCCAGGAACAGTTTTAACTCTGATGCTCCCATTTCTTGCAATTCAGTGTTTATGGAGCTGGCCCCAGTTTAAGGAACAGCTGGGAAGCTGGCTCCCTAGCCTTCAGGCCACTATTGACTACCAGTCTTCCAGCACCACCAGATTAATGGGATTGGGTACAACTATAGTAGGTTGCACTAATTAATCAATTTTATTTTACTTTATATACTTGTACTTGAAGCTTTTAGATTTAGCATGCAAATTTATGCAAATTAAAATTCAAATACATGCAAACCGATATGCAAATGTGTGTCCCTAGATTTGCTAGGGAACAAAAATCTGCTAGCCCTACTGTAAGTTCCTAAAACACAGTTGGGGGAGGGGAGAGAGAACTTGAACTACTGTTGCAGCTTGATCTGCCTTTAATTTGTTAATATATGCAAGTTGAAAATGAAAATAAAAACATGTTTTACTTCAGCTGCTCCTTATGTTATAAAATAGAAAGCTGAAAATCTGCAACAATAACAGGAACAAAATCTGTGAGACTCCTCATTGAGATAAGAATTTCAAAGTTTTATTTATTCCAAAATCATCTGCCTTTAGGCAGCAAGTCTCATAAGTGTAGGTTTCTTACTTTTAATTGATCGGATTGAAGCTATAACCAAACCCAGAGGAAATGCTCTTAGAGCGCTAAAACACAAGCCCTTATAATATACACTTTGAGTTGTACCTAAACTGCCTAGGAATCCACAGTGGAAACTGGAAGAGTCAGAGGAAAATTAAATAATGAAAAATTACAATTTGATTAATTCATATTGAACAAATATTTTATTTAAAAGATCATTATTTCCAAGTTAAGAGATAGGAGTATTTTTCTAGGAGCATCCAAAGGGAAACTTCCTGAAGAAAAGCATAGGCCAGCGGCTTACTTGAAAATATATTGCCATAGAGGAGATAGGTATCTGATACTTGTAATGTCACATATTACAGTTATTTGCAAGCAAGTCTGATCACTGGGAAAATGGTAAATGAGTGAGCAGTAAATACTAGAATGAGCCATGGCCCAAGCGTCTGAAGAACTGAATTTACTGCTGGACCTGCTGCATCAGAAATATGACATTTGGCTATTAAAGCAATCTAGGCCTCAATTTTATCATTGGTAAAATAAGATAATAATAATTGCCTGACCTTCTCAAAAGATTGCCATCCTTTCAAATGAGAAATAGCAAAGTACTAAACAGATGTTAATTACTTTTTCAAAAGTTTATCTGTGGTCATTCCCACGTTTTCCTTTCTGGGAGGCCTTTAAGGACTTGCGACTTGGTTATAGATTCAATTTGATCAATTAAAGATTAAAAAACCTACAAACTTAATGTCTCAAAACAGATGATTTTGTAGTAAGTACAACTTGGAGTTATATCAGTAAGGAGACACAGTGTAATAGCATTGTAAAAGGAGGCTGTTTCTTAAAATTTGTGATCATTTTCACCTCTGTACAATGAGATTCTGCAGCTTATGAATTAACTGGTCCTTCAGACTCCTAGATTCTGTGATCCTAGTGCCCACAGACTCCCATCTTGATATCCACGGCCCCCTGTTTTGTATCTCAGGCCAGCCTGCACTGGGTGGCTTTTCATACCCCTGGCAGATCTCTCTTGTCAGTTGGCACCAATTCTTAGCAGCATGGTCTTTTATTCAATTGATTGATGAAATCATTTGCTCTAAAAAATGTTACTTGCTGGAAGTCATTTTTTAAAACTTTATTTATTTGCTTATTGGTTGACTATTCACCATGTGAATATTGTTGGATAATCAGTATAAATAAGACATGATCCTGGAACCTAAAAATTTAAAGTCTGGTGGTAGAGAGAAGGCATATGCATGTCTGCCTTATCGAAACTTGCCCTCGCTCACTGGGTGAGAGTAGAAGAGTGTTCTGTGGTCAGAAAGGGAAGGTCTCCAAAGGGTAAGCTCAGTGGCATTTGATTTGGTCATCGAGTGCCAGTATTAGTGTTTCCCAAGAGCAGACTCTCAGGATTGGGTGGCTGCTTTAAGGAAACGAATCTTGCAAATACTGTCCAGAAGAGCAAAGGTGAGGGCACGCATATGTGTGTGTGTGTATGTGTATGTGTGTGTGTGTGGGGGGGGGGGATGTGTGAGGCACCTTTGCTGTGCCTTAAGTGACAAATAACTTAAGGTAACAGGGTAACAGTGAAAATAATCACACAGAGGAATGCCATTCACAGGGAGTCTTGCCAAGTGCTTTGTTATGGCAGACGAAAGAAAAATAAGAGGCGTGCATCAATGCAAAGTCTCCAGCCCATGTTTACTAGTAGAATGGGGTTATCGTTAACAGAGAAATGGACTGATGGTTCTGCGATGGGAAGTACTGGAACAAAGAAAATGAACACAGTTTAGAATCTGACTTGCTGCAGAGGCCATTTGGCAGACATGTTCTTTAGGGAATAGGAAAAGTGAAAGCAGAGCCTAGAAGAGAGAGAATGGCTGTATCAGCACAGAGGAAATCCTGGATGAGGGTGAGTTCCTGGAGGAGGGTGGGAGGAGAAAAGAGGCCGGCTGCTGTGAACGTGCCTACACTTGGTGGCCAGAAAAAGAGCTGGGCACTTAGCAAGCTGGAAGTACGTAAGACTCAGTAAACTAAAGTGCTTAGGAAAGAGTTTCCAGAAGGATGAACTGATGGGCAGTGGGCAGTGTTTTCATTAAAAACTAATACAACAGAGAAGTCCAGCATGAGTCCGTGTGTCCAGCAGTGAGCTGGTAATTGCTGATACATTCTTGATCGAATATTATATGACTATTAAGAGTAATGCTTTGGAAACTATGAAGCAACATGGAAAATTTGGTTGTAATATTAAGTTTAAAAAAGAAGTATAATTGTTTTAAAGAAAACCAGTTGGAGGGGAGGTTGGGAAGGGCAAGGGTAAGGACTTCTGTGATATATCCAACAGTAATTATGTATAATTAGTAGAGATATGAATGATTTCAGGGCTCACCTTGGCATTTGTATTTTTCATCACATTGACTCTGCACCTGAATAATTTTGGTGCTAAGTATTGGTACTTTGATTTTTTGCTGACAGAATTGACACTTAAAATGAAGCACTGTTTTGCAAAAAGGCCAAATGAAATCCTGGCATGTCCTCGTGGGAAGGAAGATTTGCAGTAGTTCAAACCTAAAATTGCCATTTTATATTGTACCAAGATATTTAGCTTAAGGAAAATATCAGCTTTCATATTCAAATAATGTTAATTCACATTTTATTTGCTTTATATTTATTTAATCAATTTGTTTTGATTTCATTATCATACGAGTTAAAAGTATAAGAAGTTGATACCTAGTATTACAATTGTGAAGTGCCATATATATTTATTTTTTCTTTTAAAAGGGGGCCTTGCATTGCTTAAGTTTGGCTACAATCCTGGGCTACTGAGGTTTGAGATGTTATTGGTCCCAATTGAAATGTGCTCTAAATATAAATTCACTATGAATTTTGAAGTCTTTTTATGGAAAAAATGTAAAATATCTCATTAACAATTTTTATATTGATTACACATTGAAATGATATTATTTTGGATATGTTTAATTAAAATTCTACATGTATTCTTTTTTAAATTTTCTTTTTAAATTTATTTATTTTAAGAGAGAGAGTGAAAGCAGGAGTGAGGTGAGGGGCAGAGGGAGAAGCAGACTCTCTGCCACGTAGGGAGGGAGTCCGATGTGGGACTCGATCCTGGGACTCCGGGATCACGAACTGAGCTGAAGGCAGACATTTAACTGACTGAGCCACCCAGGAACTCTAAATTATATGTATTCTTAGAATCAGTTTCACCTCTTTCTTCTTACTCTTTTAAATGTGGCTGATAAAAAATGAAAATTACTTGTTTGGCTCTCGTGATCTTTTCACTAGACAGTGCTAGTCTGTAGTACCTTCCATCTGGCATCTGGACCTGCCTGCCGCTGATGACTATACTGTGTCCACTGACACATGCTGACCCTGTTTACTTGAGTATCGGAGACCAAGAGGGTGAGGGCCCTAAGACTGAGATATAGATGTACGCGTGGCTTAATGTGTCTTCCTGGCCACAGTGTCTCAGAAGGCGCTTCTGTGTATGAATCAAGTGGGGCAAATTTGATAGCACACCAAGTATCACTCAGACAGAAAAAGGATATGGCAGTGAGTTATTTGTGAGTAAAGGATACAGATCATATTATATTAGCCATCTGTCATGTGTACTGGGATAACACAAGGGAGGCTATCAGACTTTCCTTTACAAAGGTCTCTTGGGAGTATTCCAT